>NW_026991712.1:51271695-52563481 GCF_029215605.1 Mirounga angustirostris | reverse complement strand
AGCACCACCAGCACCAGCACCACCAGCACCACCAGCAACAGCACCACCAGCACCACCACCAGCACCACCAGCACCAGCACCACCAGCACCAGCACCACCACCAGCACCACCACCACCAGCAGCACCACCAGCACCAGCACCACCAGCACCACCATCACCAGGACCAGCACCAGGACCACCAGCAGCACCACCAGCAGCACCACCACCAGCACCAGCACCACCAGCACCAGCACCACCAGCACCACCAGCATCACCAGCACCAGCACCAGCAGTAGAGAGAACAGTGAAGGTGCTAGAGATAGCAGCCACCTCGCGGCACCAGACCACCTGACCCACAGGGCACGGAGACAACAGTGTAGCTTAATGTCCTCAACCACTTACTTTTTTTCTCTAAGCATTTCAGCTATTTTGAAGTCTGCTGGTGGGTGGCATTTTTCTCTACATCAGAATGTAAAATCATCCTTAATTTGACAGTAATTGAGCTCCATCACTTCTTTCCATGCCTGATCAAAATACAGCTTTGAGAGTCTACAGATAATTAAAATTTCAGGAAGTGTTTGGAGGAGCCTATTAATGTATTACAGAATCATTAACCAGAGAAAAGTATTAATCTTTGAGATCACTGTTGAGCATGGGGAACTATTATTCTTGGGATTATTTTGTGTGAACAAGCCCAAATCCTAATGTTACACAAAGGCTAATGTCTTTGCTCAGAGGATTAGAATTAATTTATGACCTCTGCTTTGGACTTAAATGCTGTAAACATCACTGGTGTTCCTGAAAACAAAGACTGCTCCTGCATAATTTTTCAGATAGAGAAACTGAAATTAAAGTACTATGATAATATTTGCTGGATAAAACAAATGCCAAGATCAAAACTGCTAAAACTCTGAGTGGATATTTATTAACCCCACTAATCCTTTTGCATTTCAAAATTTATTTATTTTTACTACGCTCTTCTATGCTCTTCATCAGTTATTATGGCATAATTTTAAATTCATAAAAGAGAATTCAGAGTTAATAATATCACAAACTTTAAAATAATACTCAAGTAATACTGATGAGGATAGAAATGCATTTGTTATCTGAATGTGTTCTTTGGATGAACCAAAAAAAAAAAAAAAAGGTAATCTAATGTTAAAGTTTTAACTCCTCATACCCCAGCCAATGAGGCCCTGTACAAAGAACAAGGATTTAATTTTAAAACATCTATGAATACTTTTAAAGTGACAACTCAGTAAATCAGATGGTCATGTTCTTCTCACTGTATTCAAATAATAAAAGTACAAATTTTACAATATTCTGACTTCCTAGCACTCCTAAATTCTTCCTTGTGAAGCAGTATCTAACGTTGAGAAATGAACCCATCTCCCCATGGCTTATTTGATGGAAACATGCCAATAATTATTTCTCACTGGATATAGTTTATGGCAACTTCTAAAAGGCCAAAAAAGGAATTTCTGGTCTAACTGCAGGTGGGGCCTGAGAGCATAAGAACAATAAGCACTGATTACTTAAAAACCTAGATTACTGTCTGTCAGGCGTGCGTATATTTTGAATAGTCAATAGACTGGTCTTAGTGACAGATCAGGCATGAATAATATAAAGGAGAGAAGCACCTTGGGCATATGGTGGTGCCATCAACTGAGATAGGAAACTCAGATGGAGGAACCCATTAGGGTGGGAAATAAACATAGGAAGAACTCAGTTTGGGAAACATTGATTTTATGGTGGATGAGGGGCATGGAGGTAAAGAAATCTGGGGGCGGCTAAATTTAGGAATGAAGATCTCAGGAAGAAGGTTTGAAGTAGTGAGCAAGATCAGGTACACAATCATTATCTGTAAGGGGCAAGACAGTAAATACTTTAGGTTTTGCAGGCCATACGATCTATCACAACTACTCAACTCTGCCTTTGCATCATCAACACAGCCATAAACAACAGCTAACAACTGAGTGTGTCTGTTCTAATAAAACTTTATTTACAAAAAACAGGTGTCAGAATGTATTTATTTGGACCATAAGTCACAGTTTGCCAACCTGAGTTAGAGGACAGTGAAGCCCTGGGACTGGATAAGATCACCCAGAAAGAACATATAAATATAAGGCAAATTAGCATGATATGAATTTGAAAACATGTAATTCTTCAATTTCTATTCAGTTCAGTAAGGACATATTTTTACTTTTTTCCTTGATATGTGAAACAATGGCTAGCATAGGTATATACATATATGGTAGTAAGAAGTACAAGAAAAGCTACTAACCTAAAAAGAAAAGGGAATTTAAGTTATAAGTAAAAATAATGAACTTTTATATTTTATTTTACCAGTGATACTACTTTTCCAAACATTATTTAAAAGTTCAATAATCACATGAAATATACTGAATTATTAAATATATTTAATTATCAATTGTTGCTAAAATGGAGTTAAAGTCAGTTTTAATTTTTCCAAAAGAATATGAACGCTGGGATGAATTATTCCTACCCATGAAATGGATTTAGTATTTTGATACTGAAGAAAAGCCAGGAAGGCAGAGCAAGAGACAATAAAATGATTAGGCTACATAAGGGCAAACGGCATTCATAACATGTAAAATGTGTTTGCTTATTTCTATAGTTATAAATAGCTTTATAACTATTTCTCTAATAGCCATCAAAATCTTAAACATAAACTCCATTGCTAAAGGACTAAATAAACGTTGTTTCTGTTTAAATAAAACTCATCAAAACATTCAAATATGCCTTGGGTGCTACGTTAATGCCAAGGATTAAATGACCAGTATTTACAGCATAAAAATTAAGCATAGCTCCTACTTAGAGGTGTAAATCAGGGTTTGCTTATTTGGGGCCCTATAGATAGATAACCAAAGGGTCCTTGGCCAACTTTGGGAGGGTCTATAGACTGCCTATGCAAAGCTTTCTGTGCATGTGTCCTTCTTCAGAGATAGTCCAGGATGGTCATTAAATTCCTGAAGGAGTCTATTGCTTCTCCAAAGCTAAACTGGGATCCGTAAACAGGTCTCTTTAAAGCACATTTATCTTACTTAAAAAGCCTAAAAGTTTTTTTCTAACTTCCTATTTTTGAAAAGAATAAAAGACTTGATTATTAGTCCAAATTAAGCAAGTAAGTTTTTGTGTTTCTGCCCCAGACCACTGGCATTAGACCCAAACTCAAAACTGTGTCCATTAGTGAGAAGCCAAGTTTCCTTCCCACTATTCACCCAGAGAAACTCACCCTTAACTTAGAATTTTTAAACAGCTCATTGTTTCCGGGGATCTGAGGCACCTTTTTATAAAGCTCAAGACAGAAATCAATAAATATCCCAAGAGCCGAGTACTTCTGAGATGCTGGACTACTAATTAGTATGCCTTATCTTTAAATTAATCTGGAGAGTTAATTCTATGTAATAGGTGAAAGAACATAGCAGTACCAGAATGTTCTTCTTACACGTTGATTTTTTTTTAAGGTAAATTACAGCAAGTTGATGGCAAAATGAAAGAACTGAAAATCCTGCTATTCCATTCATAGGCTATAGTCCATCTCTTATAAATGAAAGGCATCTTAGCATCTCTTGGGAAAGTAACCTATTCTTTCCAGAACAAAATAAATTCCTCTCAAGGATTAGATTTTTGAGAGATTCTATAGCATTCACAAAAGGCTTCTGAAACACCTCCTTGCTAATTTAATTTTCTGCCTTTTCTCTGTTGATAGCTAAGATCAATTTGGAATAACTTTTCCATAATATTGAAAATCAGTGAGCAGGAGGCCGTTAATGCTTTGAGGCCCTATTGTACGAAAGGTTACTCCTTCAAAGTGTGAAAGATGGTCCAAATCAAGTTGATCTTTCTAAGACAGGAAGTAGCAGAGGCCCCGAATTTCAAAAGCTGTCTTCTGTCCACCTAAAACTATCCAATAAACGTTATCTTTCATGACCACAGAACCAACATTTCCTTGGTTCACATGACATGAGGGTCCATAAAATTATATGCAGGCTCCACAGCAGCTTCTTTGCTGCCTGAAAAAATACTTTGAGTCATACATGTTCCAATTTTTATCTATTTTGCATAAATGAAGCAGACTTGTAGAAAAGACTGGATTCATTATCATGTAAAATACAGCCGTTAGTGGAAAATCGATATTCCCAGACATAACAAGATCAGACTCTGGCTTCTGGGCTTAAGTTGGGGGTTAAGAGGTAGAACGTTTCCAAAAAAGAAAGCCTTCCTTTGGAAAGAGTTATTCACAGGGGTAAATTAAATAACACTACCAAAAAAGGATGCCACAACAAGCCACTGCTTGAGTCTACCATCAAAGCAGAACAATCTATCCAACTGACCCTTAGTATTAATGTCAGTATACAGCTAACTCTTCAATGTGTATGTGCTTCTCTCTCAAAATCTTTTGTAAGCTCTATCTTATGACTGGAAAACTTGACAGGACTCACTGGCCTCAAATACCTATCATATTAACGCACAAGAGATGTGTTATCATCGTGCCAATCAGATGCTACAACCAGGAAGCAAACACTGGCTAATTACAGAAATACAGAGTTTAAAATACCATGGATTCTACAGCAAGGGGAGGTGACAGGCAGGCCTGCTTCCAGGCAGTGATGATGAAATGGTCTCAAAGACGAGCAAGAGGGGAAGATCCGGAGAAGAAAGCAGATCATCTGGGTGCTCTCTAAATGTCAGGCACTGCTCTGGGCACTGAGCATACAAGGTGAACAAACAGATGAAGTCTCAGCTTATTTCCCTGTAGGTGGAGACTGACAAAAGACTAACACTAAAGTATCAGATGGGGGAAGTAAATTAAAAAGATCAAGGATAAAGAAGTGAGAGTGTCTTGAGGGCTTCCTGAGCCTTGGCTGCTTGAGGAAGTCCTTTTCGAGGAGGTAACATTTAAGTTGAGATCTGCCTGACAAGAAGGAGCCATCCTCTACGCTTTCAACCTGTAAGAACTATCTTTCGCGGAAAAATCGGAGAGATGTGACTTAGTCTCACAATCCTGCGGGTTTTCACCATTTTTTGTGTGTTTGAGGCATACATAATTTTTAAATATAAGAATATTGGTCAGATTATATAAAAAGCTTACAAGACAAAGCAATCTGAAATCAGTCAACAATAATCTGATCCTGTCACTCCTGACAATTCAACTAACCATGCCTCAGTTCTCTGTAACAGCACCGCCCCCCCCCCCCCGCCCCGTCCCGAGCCACCCGTTGGCTTCAGCTCTGAGTGGCTATTTGCAGCCTATACCACGCTCATACACTCAAGAGGCAAATGTCTCCAGTTAAACAGGAGATCTTTCTTCAGCAGAGGCTCAAGAACACACTCAACTAAAAATTAAACTTCCCTTGTCTTCTGCAAACATAACCTGTTTGGCTTAATAATTGCCTAGCAATACCTTAAGTTGCATGTACACATTTTATAGACTACACATGAGTTTCAAACATTAATGTTTGGCAGCGTGCTTTCATGCTATGGGGCATTTACAGGGCAATGGCAAAGCACTGCGTAAATGGAATGGCAAACCCTGGTTTACCACTCCTGAGTTTCTATATTTTCTGGCTTTCCCACTAGGAAATAATCAGTTTCACAGAATTCTCAACCTCGTGGTCATTTCCCTACATGAAGTTTCGGAAAGAGTTTTAATTTCTTGTCTTTCCCCCCATTCTCTGATTCTTCATAGCTAAAACCCCCAGCAGAGCCAGGCTTCAGCATAACTTGCCTGGTGTCTGCAGACATGAAGGAGGCACATGAAGAAGGAAGGGCCCTGGCACGACCAAGCAACATGTCAGCATCACCAGAAACTAGGGTTGTTCCCAGAGGTCCACCACTCAGAATCGTCACGTGTCACCAATTTGGATGTAGGGCCAGCTAGCTGTGACACCTGTCACTTCACTGATGACCAGCACTGATTTGCTGAGCCCAGAGGGCCTCTGAAACACAGGCTAAAGCCTAATCAGCTTCCTAGAGGAGCGCAGAATTAATTTTCAAAGATAGGGAAGAAGGGTAGGATTAAAGAATATGAAGCTGATTATATTGGAGGAATGTCAAGAAGACTTTGGAGGACTTCGTGAAAGCTGTTTAGAAAACATAACAAATAACCTTAACATAATGGTTAGAGTCCAAACAGCCAACTCCTTCTTCTTCCAACAGGCCCAGTAGTGTGCCTTTCATGCCAGGCAGTTTGAGTTTCTGCTGAAGATAAGATCTCAACCTCACAGCAGCAATGTCCACAAAAGCCAAACTGTGGAAGGAGCCAAGATGTCCTTCAACAGATGAATGGATAAAGATGTGGTCCATATATACAATGGAATATTATTCAGCCATCAGGAAGGATGAATACCCACCATTTGCATAGACATGGATGGAACTGGAGGGGACTATGCTAAGTGAAATAAGTCAAGTGGAGAAAGATAATTATCATATGGTTTTACTCATATGTGGAACATAAGGAATATGCATTTTATTTTGTTATGTTATGTTAATCACCATACATTACATCATTAGTTTTTGATGTAGTGTTCCATGTTGATATTTTTGAAAAATATTTTCTAAAAAGGAAGGAAAGAGGAAACAAAAGAAAAAATGGATAGCTGAGGAATATTTTTTCATGAAAAATAGATTTTTCCAGTTTCAGGGGTCCACAGGTCCCTCTGTGCAGAGGACCCCAGGGGAAGGGAGGGAAAACTGAATAGGAAGAAATCAGAGAGGGAGACAAACCATGAGAGACTCTGGACTCTGGGAACCAAACTGAGGGTTACAGAAGGAAGGGGGGTGGGAGGATGGGGTAACCGGGTGATGGGTATTAAGGAGGGCATGTAATGTGATGAGCACTGTGATGAGTTGTTATACGCAACTAATGAATCGTTGAACATTACATCAAAAACATGACGTACTCTATGCTGGTTAACTGAACATAATAATAATAATAAACAAAAAGATCTCAACCTCGGCACTCCAAAAAAGCAGCTCTTAGAATCTTCTCACTTTTGCCAAGTGAGCCATCCGCTCATGAAATGAACAGCAACATTCTTGGAGCTTACTGGGAGAAACCCTAGAACACAGATGTGCCACCAGGCTGTGCCAATGCCTAACGCTGTGAGACAAAGAAAACCAAATGTGACCAGCAGTGAACAGTAACCACAGTGAACAGCTTTACATCCTTTCCTTTCTAGTTCCTAGAACCCTCCTCTGAAGAGGCTCTCACTGCTGCTTCCAGGAGAGAGGAAGCAGGGGAAATCCAAAGAGGCAGTATCTTAGAGACTTCTCCCAAAGCTCTAGAAGGGGACTGGGGCCCCCTGGGAGCTACAGACCAAGACGGAGCACCCAGCTGCTCTCCGAAGCAGGTGGCGAAGTTTCCAGTTTCTAAACTCAAGGTGTGTCCTCAATGGTTCTGAGCTTTCTAAGGAAACTGTGGCTACTGGTAGCTGAGCTAATCATCTGAAATCTTTTCACAGAAAATTGTGGACCACTGAAACTGGAAAAATCTATTTTTCATGAAAAAATATTCCTCATTTCAACTATTCCTCTTTCCTTCCTGTTTAGAAAATATCAACATGGAACTCTACATCAAAAACTAATGATGTGGGGCAGAGCAAGATGGTGGAGGAGTAGGAGACATGGATTTCGTCTCCTCTCAGGAATTCAGCTGGATAGGGATCAAACCATTCTGAACACCTACGAACTCAACAGGAGATCGAAGAAAAGAAGAGCAACAACTCTCTGAACAAAAAAGCAACCACTTTCTGGAAGGTAGGACGTGCGGAGAAGTATATCTGAGGCGATATTCGGGAGGATAGACGGCGGGGGAGGGGCCTGTGCGGGTGCTTCTGGCAAGTGATAGAGCCCTGGAGCACAAAATCGGAACTTTTAGAAGCCTGCTCCGCTGAGGGACGTCGCTCCAGTGGCTAAGAGGGGGATGGAATCCTCATGGGACAGTGTGGTCTCAGGACCCTCAGGGTCACAGAAAGACCGGGGTGCCTGAGTGCGGCAGAGCTCCCAGGTATCGGAGCGGGGAAGCTGGCTGGAGAGACGGAGCCCAGGGGCAGGCTCTCAGCCCAGGGTTGCCATAAACTGTGATCCGCGGCACAGTCGGGCCCCTGCTCCTCCAGCAGGGACCCAACAAGCGGCAGATCCGGGGAGACTCACCTTCTTCCCCTGGGAGGAGCGGCGCAGGAGCGCCCCGCAGGGATCTGCGGGGTTTGGAGACTCCACACGGGGTCGGGTGCCAGAGATAGAAACGCTCGGTCAGAGGCCGGGTGAGCACGGAGTGCGGCCAGAGACAGGGGAGACGGGAGTGACTGACGGCTTTTCTCTGGGGGCTCACTGAGGAGCGGGGCCCAAGTTCTCGGCTCCTCCGCGGCGGAGATTGGGAGGCCGCCATTTTCACTCTCCGCCTCCAAAGCTGTACGGAAAGCTTGCAGGGAACAAAAGCTCTGGAGAGCAAACCCGAGCAGATTACTTAGCCCGGATGGGGCAAGGGCGGGGCAATTGCGCCTCCGGCAAAGACTTTTGGAAACCTCAGCAACAGGCCCCTCCCCCAGAAGATCAGAGAGAACAGCCAGCCAAGACCAAGTTTACCGATCAATGAGAACAGCAGAACTCCAGCACTAGGGGAATAATGCACATAGAATTCATGGCTTTTTTACCACGATTCTTTAGTCTTTCAAAGTTAATTTTTTTTAACTTTTTTTTTTGAATTTTCTTTTTCCCTTTTTCAACCAACATATCAATCCCTTTTTAAAAAAAAAATTTTTTTTTATTTTTCATTTTTATTTTTCATTTTTCGACTCATATTCTATCCCTTCATAGTAGTCACCTGTATTTTTGGCATATATATATAAGTTGTTCTCTCTTTAAAATTTTGAGATAGTTTCTTCTAACAGATCAAAATATACCCTAAATCTCTAGTGTATGTTTTTTTTCTACTCCCCTGCCTGATCACATTCTCTCCCCCTTTTTTTTTTAAATCCTCTTCTTTTCTTTTTTCAAACAACTTCTTATCAATTCCTTTTATAAAATTTTTTATAATTTCCATCTTTACAGTCATATTCCATCCCTTCATCATATCAACCCTTATTTTTGTACATATATAAGTTTTTCTTTCTTTAAAATTTTGGGAGGCACTTTCTTCTAACAGACCAAAATACACCCAAAATCTAGTGTGTGGCACTGATCTATATACCAGCCTGATCATATTTGATCACATTCTGGGTTTTTTTGTTGTTTTGTTCTATTTTTGTTTGTTTTTATCTTTATCTTTATCTTTTTCTTTTTTCTCTCTCTCTTTCCCTTTCTTTTCCCACTGCCTCAGGTCTTTTCTGATTTGTTTAGAGTATATTTTCTGGGAACGTTGTTACCCTGTTAGCATTTTGTTCTCTCATTCATCTATTCTCCTCTGGACAAAATGACAAGATGGAAAAAATCACCTCAACAAAAAGAACAAGAGGTAGTACCGACTGCCAGGGACCTACTCAATACAGACATTAGTACGATGTCAGATCTAGAGTTCAGAATCATCACTTTAAAGATACTAGCTGGGCTTGAAAAAAGCATGGAAGTTATTAGAGAAACCCTTTCTGGAGAAGTAAAAGAACTAAAATCTAACCAAGTAGAAATCAAAAAGGCTATTAATAAGGTGCTATCAAATATGGGGGCACTAACTGCTAGGATAAATGAGGCAGAAGAGAGAATGAGTGATATAGAAGACCAAATGATGGAAAATAAAGAAGCTGAGAAAAAGAGAGATAAACAACTACTGGATCACGAGGGCAGAATTTGAGAGATAAGCGATACCATAAGACGAAACAACATTAGAATAATTGGGATACCAGAAGAAGAAGAAAGAGAGAGAGGGCCAGAAGATATAATGGAGCAAATTATAGCAGAGAACTTCCCTAATTTGGGGAAGGAAACAGGCATCAAAATCCAGGAGGCACAGAGAACCCCTCTCAAAATCAATAAAAATAGGTCAACACCCCGACATCTAATAGTAAAACTTATGAGTCTCAGAGACAAAGAGAAAATCCTGAAAGCAGCTCGGGAGAAGAGATATGTAACCTACAATGGTAGAAACATTAGATTGGCAAAAGACCTATCCACAGAGACCTGGCAGGCCAGAAAGGACTGGCAGGATCTATTCAGAACACTAAATGAGAAAAATATGCAGCCAAGAATCCTATATCCAGCTAGGCTGTCATTGAAAAGTGAAGGAGAGATAAAAAGCTTCCAGGACAAAGAAAAACTAAAGGAATTTGCAAACACGAAACCAGCCCTACAAGAAATATTGAAGGGGGTCCTCTAAGCAAAGAGAGAGCCTAAAAGCAACATAGACCAGAAAGGAACACAGACAATACACAGTAATAGTCACCTTACAGGCAATACAATGGCACTAAATTCCTATCTTTCAATAGTTACCCTGAATGTAAATGGGCTAAATGCCCCAATCAAAAGACACAGGCTATCAGATTGGATGAAAAAACAAGACCCATCGATATGCTGTCTGCAAGGGACTCATTTTAGACCCAAAGACACCCCCAGATTGAAAGTGAGGGGAGGGAAAACCACTTACCATGCTAATGGACATCAAAAGAAAGCTGGGGTGGCAATCCTTATATCAGACAAATTAGATTTTAAACTAAAGACTGTAATAAGAGATGAGGAAGGACACTATATCCTACTTAAAGGGTCTATCCAACAAGAAGATCTAACAATTGTAAATATCTATGCCCCTAACATGGGAGCAGCCAATTATATAAGGCAATTAATAACAAAAGCAAAGAAACACATCGACAACAATACAATAATAGTGGGGGACTTTAACACCCCCCTCACTGAAATGGACAGATCGTCTAAGCAAAAGATCAACAAGGAAATAAAGACCTTAAATGACACACTGGACCAAATGGACTTCACAGACATATTCAGAACATTCCATCCCAAAGCAACGGAATACACATTCTTCTCTAGTGCCCATGGAACATTTTTCAGAATCGATCACATCCTAGGTCATAAATCAGGTCTCAGCCGGTACCAAAAGATTGGGATCATTCCCTGCCTATTTTCAGACCACAATGCTTTGAAACTAGAACTCAATCACAAGAGAAAGTCGGAAAGAACTCAAATACATGGAGGCTAAAGAGCATCCTACTAAAGAATGAATGAGTCAACCAGGAAATTAAAAAAGAATTAAAAAAAATTCATGGACACCAATGAAAATGAAAACACAACTATTCAAAATCTTTGGGATGCAGCAAAGGCAGTCCTAAGAGGAAAGTATATAGCAATACAAGCCTTTCTCAAGAAACAAGAAAGGTCTCAAGTACACAACCTAACCCTACACCTAAAGGAGCTGGAGAAAGAACAGCAAATAAAGCCTAAACCCAGCAGGAGAAGAGAAATAATAAAGATCAGAGCAGAAATCAATGAAATAGAAACTAAAAGAACAGTAGAAGAGATCAATGAAACTAGGAGCTGGTTCTTTGAAAGAAGTAACAAGACTGATAAACCCCTGGCCAGACTTATCAAAAAGAAAAGAGAAATGACCCAAATCAATGAAATCATGAATGAAAGAGGAGAGATCACAACCAACACCAAAGAAAGACAAACAAGTATAAGAACATATTATGAGCAACTCTATGTCAGCAAATTGATAACCTGGAAGAAATGGATGCATTCCTAGAGATGTATCAACTACCAAAACTGAACCAGGAAGAAATAGAAAACCTGAACAAACCTATAACCACTAAGGAAATTGAAGCAGTCATCAAAAATCTCCCAACAAACAAAAGCCCAGGGCCAGATGGCTTCCCAGGGGAATTCTACCAAACATTTCAAGAAGAATTAATACCTATTCTTCTGAAACTGTTCCAAAAAATAGAAATGGAAGGAAAACTTCCAAACTCATTTTATGAGGCCACCATTACTTTGATCCCAAAACCCGAAAAGACCCCACCAAAAAGGAGAACTACAGACCAATATCCCTGATGAACATGGATGCAAAAATTCTCACCAAAATACTAGCCAATAGGATCCAACAGTACCTTAAACGGATTATTCACCACGACCAAGTGGGATTTATCCCTGGGCTGCAAGGTTGGTTCAACATCCGCAAATCAATCAACGTGATACAATACATTAACAAAAGAAAGAACAAGAATCATATGATCCTCTCAATAGATGCAGAAAAACCATTTGACAAAGTACAGCATCCTTTCTTGATCAAAACTCTTCAGAGTATAGGCATAGAGGGTACATACCTCAATATTATAAAAGCCATCTATGAAAAACCTACAACAAATATCATTCTCAATGGGGAAAAACTGAGAGCTTTCCCCCTAAGGTCAGGAACACGGCAGGGATGTCCACTATCACCACTGCTATTCAACATAGTATTAGAAGTCCTAGCCACAGCAATCAGACAACAAAAAGAAATCAAAGGCATCCAAATCGGCAAAGAAGGAGTCAAACTCTCATTCTTTGCAGATGATATGATACTTTATGTGGAAAACCCCAAAGACTCCACCCCAAAACTGCTAGAACTCATACAGGAGTTCAGTAAAGTGGCAGGATATAAAATCAATACACAGAAATCAGTGGCATTCCTATTCACCAACAACAAGACAGAAGAAAGAGAAATTAAGGAGTCAATCCCATTTACAATTGCACCCCAAACCATAAGATACCTAGGAATAAATCTAACCAAAGAGGCAAAGGATCTGTACTCAGAAAACTATAAAATACTCATGAAAGAAATTGAGGAAGACACAAAGAAATGGAAAAACGTTCCATGCTCATGGATTGGAAGAACAAATATTGTGAAGATGTCAATGCTACCTAGAGCAATCTACACATTCAATGCAATCCGCATCAAAATACCATCCACTTTTTTCAAAGAAATGGAACAAATAATCCTAAAATTTGTATGGAACCAGAAAAGACCCCGAATAGCCAGAGGAATGTTGAAAAAGAAAAGCAAAGCTGGCAGCATCACAATTCCAGACTTCCAGCTCTATTACAAAGGTGTCATCATCAAGACAGTATGGTACTGGCACAAAAACAGACACATAGATCAATGGAACAGAATAGAGAGCCCAGAAATGGACCCTCAACTCTACGGTCAACTAATCTTTGACAAAGCAGGAAAGAATGTCCAATGGAAAAAAAGACAGTCTCTTCAACAAATGGTGTTGAGAAAATTGGACAGCCACATGCAGAAGAATGAAACTGGACCATTTCCTTACACCACACACAAAAATAGACTCCAAATGGTTGAAAGACCTCAATGTGAGACAGGAGTCCATCAAAATCCTAAGGAGAACACAGGCAGCAACCTCTTCGACCTCAGCCACAGCAACTTCTTCCTAGAAACATCGCCAAAGGCAAGGGAAGCAAGGGCAAAAATGAACTATTGGGACTTCATCAAGATAAAAAGCTTTTGCAAAGCAAAGGAAACAGTCAACAAAACCAAAAGACAACCGACAGAATGGGAGAAGATATTTGCAAATGACATATCAGATAAAGGGCTAGTATCCAAAATCTATAAAGAACTTATCAAACTCAACACCCAAAGAACAAATAATCCAATCAAGAAATGGGCAGAAGACATGAAAAGACATTTTTCCAAAGAAGACATCCAAATGGCCAACAGATACATGAAAAAGTGCTCAATATCGCTCAGTATCAGGGAAATCCAAATCAAAACCTCAATGAGATACCACCTCACACCAGTCAGAATGGCTAAAATTAACAAGTCAGGAAATGACAGATGTTGGCGGGCATGCAGAGAAAGGGGAAGAACCCTCCTACACTGTTGGTGAGAATGCAAGCTGGTGAAGCCACTCTGGAAAACAGTATGGAGGTTCCTCAAAAAGTTGAAAATAGAGCTACCATATGATCCAGCAATTGCACTACTGGGTATTTACCCCAAAGATACAAAAGTAGGGATCCGAAAGGGTACGTGCACCCCAATGTTTATAGCAGCAATGTCCACAATAGCCAAACTATGGAAACAGCCAAGATGTCCATGGACAGATGAATGGATAAAGAAGATGTGGCATATATATATATATATATACATACATACACAATGGAATATTATGCAGCCATCAAAAGGAATGAGATCTTACCATTTGCAACGACGTGGATGGAACTGGAGGGTATTATGCTGAGTGAAATAAGTCAAACAGAGAAAGACATGTATCATATGACCTCACTGATATGAGGAATTCTTAATCTCAGGAAACAAACTGAGGGTTGCTGGAGTGGGGGGTGGAGTGGGAGGGATGGGGTGACTGGGTGATAGACACTGGGGAGGGTATGTGCTCTGGTAAGCGCTGTGAATTGTGCAAGACTGTTGAATCTCAGATCTGTACCTCTGAAACAAATAATGCAATATATGTTAAGGAAAAAAAAAAAAAGAAGATAGCAGGACGGGAAGAATGAAGGGGGGGAAATCAGAGGGGTAGACGAACCATGAGAGATGATGGACTCTGAAAAACAAACTGAGGGTTCTAGAGGGGAGGGGTGTGGGAGGATGGGTTAGCCTGGTGATGGGTATTGAGGAGGGCACGTTCGGCATGGAGCACTGGGTGTTATGCACAAACAATGAATCATGGAACACTACATCTAAAACTAATGATGTAATGTATGGGGATTAACATAACAATAAAAAAATTTAAAAAAAGAAGTTGGCACTTTAAAAAAAAACAAACTAATGATGTAATGTATGGTGATTAACATAATAAAATAAAATTAAAAAAAGAAAATATCAGCTACTTTCAAAAGGAAAAAAAAAGTCTTGATATACAGAAGACTATGGAAGTCAAGTGAATGTCTGCCATTTCACAAACCCTCACTTACCTTTATTTAAATGAACAAACACAATGACACTATAAACAAAAACTTTAGTCCTTGGGAAGTTCAAGAACAGAAGTTCAAGGCAGACACTTAACTTAACTGACGTTGGGTCACCCAGCTGCTAGGAGTAAATAATGAGACTAGCGTCTAGGTCATCTGACTCCCCAGTCAGTTCTGTGCTAAGATCAGATAGCTAATAGAAAATTGACATTTAAAATTTCAGGGCACCTGGGTGGCTCAGTCAGTTAAGCATCTGACTTGTTTTTTGGCTCAGGTCATGACCTCATGGGTCATAAGATCGAGCCCTGTGGTGGGCCTGGCACTCAGTGGGGAGTCGACCTGAGATTCTCTCTGCCCCTCTCCCTCTGCCCCTCCCCCCACTCACCTGTGCATGCTCTCTCTCTCCCACAAATAAATAAATAAATAAATAAAAATAAATTTTTAAAAAGATAAAGTAAAATTCCTGATGGTGACATTCTAGCCATTAGATACATTTTTAATCACTTAAAAATCAGCTGATGTTAAAAAATTTAGAAGAGCCCACACCCATGTATCAACAAAAAGTGAATACTTTAGAATTACATGTGACTTATACAGCCTAGGTATGCAGAGGGTGGTCATATATTCTTTTTTTTTTTTTTTTAAGATTTTATTTATTTATTTGAGAGAGAAAGTGAGAGACCGAGCATGAGCATAGGGGGAGGGTCAGAGTGAGAGGGAGAAGCAGGCTCCCCACTGAGCAGGGAACCTGATGTGGGGCTCGATCCCAGAACCCTGATATCATGACCTGAGCCGAAGGCAGATGCTTAACTGACTGAGCCAGCCAGGCGCCCCAGAGAGCTACCGTATCTTCTTAAAATACCAAGTAGATGAAAGTATCCCAAAATGAAGGAAGTATCCCCAAAATGGAACACACTTGTGTTCCCTGCCCACTGGGTAGGAAAACCCATGCTCCGGGATCCCTGCACTATGGGGCAACATTACAGGGCTGAGATCAACAGGGCCAGCACATCTTTCAGGAGCGAGCTGACAGATTTGGTGTCAACAAGGGGTGGTCGCTGAAGCTTTGATTCTATCCAGCCTGATGTTCCAATTTTAGTTACACTTCATTTAGGTTCATTTGAAAAGTGGCACCAAATAAAAAACCCCAAAAAACAAAAAACAGAGGAATGGAAGTTAACCATATGCTGAAATTTTCCTTTCACACTTGGAAGCACAGCAAATGCACTTTTTCAGGCTTATGAAGTAACCCTCTAGCATCATTGATTTTTGAGTCTTACAAAAAAGCTCTCCGTATTGTACCTGTACCATAGATTTACACTGCTGTAAGTCCTGTCAGACATCATCTTAGCTTTATGAATAAATAAAACTATGCTCTAGGGAAACATTGATTTAAGAGGAAAAAATCAATACCCATCTAGCATGTGATAGACTTGAGCTTTAAGGCTACTTATCCCCAAAGTACAATGCAATACTGAGTGTGAAACCATACTTTTTGCACCCTAATAAAAGGTAAGCGAGGGTATGGGAAATTGCCATAGTTCTTAGCATATCACGATACCCCTTTTCCTTTACAAAGTAGTTAGCAGATATTTCCAAAAGGAAAGAGGAAGGGAAAGAAAATAAAAGAGATGGATGAACCAATGGTACCAAGATCTTGATAATTTGTGAATATGGATTGTGAATATATGAGAACTCACTATATTATTAATTTTCCTATATATGCAAAATTTTGCACAAGAATTTGAAAAGTATGTATGCTTGCTTGGAGAAAACTCTATAAAGCTAATATCAGCCAAGATGCTGACAATGGTTCTCTTTGGGTAAGAGCCTCCTGTGGAAGCTTTTTTCCTTCCTAGGGAGTTTTGCATTTTCCAATTTTCTGCAGTGAATATGCATAGTGCTTTTATAACTCAGAAGACACATACACAATAAATGTAGCTAAGGACAGCAAAAAAAAAAAAAAAGAAAGAAAGATTAGAGTGACTGCCAAGTATTTTGTTGACTACTGGCCCAGAGAAAGCCAAGATTCACAACGTAACACATACTTATATTCAGCTCTTTCTTACTGCTCCTGGACATTTTTCAGGGCAGAAGCAGGTTGCTATTAAAATGGACTGATTTAAAAAATAAAGCTAATAGCTTATGCTGCAATTAACCTCATCCTTGTGAGCCAAAGATCAAACAAGAGATAAAAGCTGGCTAAAGTCACTATTTCCTCAGCCCTGCGCTCACCCGACAAGCTAAACCTATTTTCACAGTGGAGACAGTTGTTCAAAGTCCTGACAGGCTTGTGGTAACCTCTGATGACAAAGCCACTCCAGAAAGCCAAGCCTTTTGCTTTCTTGCTCACAATCGGTTGGAATTAAAAATGAATCCTATTCTTTTTTCTAGCTCCTCAAAGATGCAGTCTATCGCTAATTGTGTTAACTGTGATCTCTCAAGAAACACACTCATGTGTTGATTTGGATTAGGGGTTCATGTCTCACCAAATAGTTACTGATGCTGTTCATTCTCATTGCTTGTCTTTCTGATAAGTGGGAAGAACAACTCTGGAAATTTAAAACACACTTCCAAGTCAAATGCACATTAGAAGCCTGAAAATGGGTTGGGGTAATTTAAATTTTGAACCTCAAATTTAAGCACAGTGAAAAGTAACTACTGTTATCACCAAAGTTGGTGAGAATATTGGCTGAATCTGCTTCTAAGGTGGAAATGACACACAATTAAAAGTTCCAAAAGTATCTATAGGAGGGTCAGAGATACAACTGGTTAATTAAATACACCATGATCAGAGAAACAACTTAAGAATTGTGGAAGCCCAGGGGCGCCTGGGTGGCTCAGTCGTTAAGCGTCTGCCTTCGGCTCAGGTCATGATCCCAGGGTCCTGGGATCGAGCCCCACATCCGGCGCCCTGCTCGGCGGGAAGCCTGCTTCTCCCTCACCCACTCCCCCTGCTTGTGTTCCCTCTCTCGCTGTGTCTCTCCCTGTCAAATAAATAAATGAAATCTTTAAAAAAAAAAAAAAAAGAATTGTGGAAGCCCAGTTATATTGGCGAATCGGGAGGGCTTCTCAGAGGACATAGAAATTGAGGTGGATCTGGAAAGATACACTGGAATTTATGAAGGAAAAAGGGGCAAGGGCATTCTCAGAAGTGAGAACAGCATGCACAAAGGCACATGTGCCCGAAAGCACACACTGTGTGTTGGAATATCCTGAGAAATTCAGTCTAAATGAAGCAGAGATGCCAAAGTGGGGGAAAGGTAAGCAGTGTATGGGAGGGGTGCACAGGGCCAATCGTGGAGTCCACACCAAAGTGTTTGGATCTATTTTCAAAGTTAAAGGACCCACAGAAGTCACTGAGCAGGAAACCACGTTATAAATCTGGGAGCAAGGTACCTAGAATGGGTAGAGCCTGTTGGAAGAGAGCTATGCTATCCAGCAACAGACTGACATCGAGGCACGAGGGCCAGAGCTAATGTCATGACGGAAGGAGGCAGAGGAGAGACTGGGAAGATATTTACAATGAACTTTTGTAGATGCTGCCAGTTAATATTTGGCCTCATCAAGCCCCAGTCACTGCTCTTGGAATTTTCATATATGATCTTAAATCCAGAATCTCGTGTGTATTGGATGCAGATGGTGAAGCAATGTCAGGTCGGAGATTTCTGGCTTGAGTCATGGGGTCGACATGATGCCTTTAATTGAAATATTGATTCTAGGAGAAGGAATCTGTTATAAGCAGAAGGCGAGTGAGGTGGGCAGGGGGAAGAGGTTTCACTGAATCCATATTAATTTTGATAGCTGCTCAGGATATACAGGTGAAGATAACCAAAACATTGGGGTCAGGAATTGGGCAGAGAGCACACTGGAAATTAGGCAGAAAAAAAAATCCTCAGTTAAATTTAAGCAAGCAGCCAAGTACAAAAAAAAGCACACAATACAATGCTTTCCAAAAACTCAAGACTGTGATTCTACTATAGAAACACCTGAGACTTATTCTAGAATATATAGATTCTTGAGTTAAATCTTAATGCCCCCTAACTGGAAAATGCTCTACATTTCAGGCCCACAAATAAAATGAGTAAGGCAAGCAGCTAGTGGAAATGGAAGTGCATTGGAGAAAATATTTAATCCCCAAATCGAGATTCTTGTCAAATGTTGGGAGATCAGAGGAAGGCGTTTTTGGAGTGTGGATAATCAAAGCTCTTAATGCACTGATTCTTTAGACTAAGTTAACTAACAGAAGGCAGGCTGTTTTCCAGGATCTGTAGTTATATTTAGAAAGACCTCAGAGGGTAATCAAAATGACCCTGAAAACACTCCCTGTTCTTTTAAGAGTAAGGGGTTACTCTGAAAGAGAATGAAATTCTCAGAAACTTAAAAGAAAGATTTAATTAAAAGACAGTGGCCTATTTTACAAGATTCATTCTGTAAAGAGATTGGGAACATTCAAGCCAGATGTACGCCTTTCTTTCTAGCCCCATAGAGGAATTGGATAATGATGTATAATTGATAGGGGTCAGTCGGGTCACAGCGTTCGAGGTTTGTAAACCTCTTAAATGGGTGAACATAGCACTTCACAGTCCAGGATTCATTATAAAAATTGATAATCAAGTAGTCAGGTAACTGCTACAATTAAATATAAAATGTCTTTGTGTTAACTTGTCCTTCACTTAGGTTGGACAATTTTTTTCTGGATTTGGTTCCATTCGAAGATGACCCAAGATCATTAAGGAAATTGGATACAACTTTATCATTAGCATATATGAGATTACTAACACCACTAATAACAGTAAACACAGCCTCAGATAATTTTGTTTGTGGTGGTGGTGACAGTGGTGAATACTACAGTATCCTATTAATCTCTCTAACAAACCTGTTAGACTATCCAGTGATTATCCCAATCTCAAAGTTGAGTAGAGACACTGAAAGGGTAGGCATTTTGCCCAGTCTCTTATTGGCATTAGAAGGCAGAGCCAGGGTTGTGCCCATCACTGAAAGGAAACACCAGACTATAGAAAGCATAACCATTGGTGTCTCACAATCTCTATGGCAAAAACCCATGGTGCTAAATTTGAAACTGCACAAGCTAATACTCTTGAGACTTTTCAATTTCAAAGCTGTGTCTGCAGTCGTACAATGCACAGAGTCCCCAAATAATCTATAGACGTTTGTACAATGTTAAGCTAAAAGCTTGAATAACCGAGAATGTAGAATATATCAGATACATGAATACCTTGCAATCACTCTTTCCCAGCTCTGAAGTTACACCCAACTGCTGAAATAAGAGAAGACTTCGTGTTTTCTGGAAAGGAAACACAAGAAGAAACAATTTCAAAACTCTGAACTGAAGGAAAATTACAATAACTAAGGGTAAAATGCCTAACTTTTCATTTACTTATTAAAGTTTTGAGCAATAAGAAAAGCAACTGACAACTACTTAATTAACCTTTAGTATTTTAATACTATAAAAAAAGGATGTTGAAAACAAAGGTTAAAACTTGCTCTTAAAATATTCACAGACTTATATATTTATCCTAAATTTTATATATGTAGAAAAGTGAAAATGACATTAATCACATCCCAATGATGAATAATTATGCCCATGCTGTTTTAGACACATTGTTTCATTCTACCTCTCTCTCCACAGACACGGACAGTGACTATGGGCCAGTACCACACACCTTACACCTAGACCTTTTGAGTTCTGTAAGGTACCGTGGATTAAAACAAAAAGGGTTGCATGCCCCAAGAAGATGACAGCCTTATCAGAACAAAGATGGCTGGAACAAAGTGGTTCAGAACCGTGTGATAATTATTATGATATACTTAGCCATATTATTTTGTTTTCATCTTGAAACATGCTATATTTTTGTTAGCATGGTTTCTTACCTTAAAATAAAAACTATATTACTTATAAAGATCACTTTCTCTAAGAGGAAGTGTGATGCAAGTTTGAGGAATGTAATCTCAAATCTGAAATTCTGTTTTTGTTGACTTTGGATCTAGGAAGGCAACTTAAAGTATGTTAAGTGGAAGTAAAAAGCAGGGGTCATGAAAGAATGGCCCTATAACTAGACTGAATATTCTCAGAAACAGTATCCACTGAGGTAAACCAATGCAATTTTTTTCTTTTTTTGGTAAAGTTTAAAAGAGGAGAGAAAGCCATTTCTTAGAAAAAAAAAAATGAAAAGTAAAGCAATGCTAGAAAGATAAAAAAAACAGTAAAATTGACAACAAGCAAGATGGTGGTCTCTCCATGACCTGCCATGTCAGACTCTCCAGTGGCCAACAAGACAAGAGCTCCCCAACCCCTACTGTACCTCACGGGGCCTCCACCCACATGGTCTAAGAGCCTGAATATAAGCTCCAAAAGAAAAGTGCAGCAAAAGGCAAGGGAGAGTTACACATTGGGAGGCAGGAAAAGACAACTATTTAATTAACCTTTAGTATTTTAATACTATAAAAAAAAGGATGTTGAAAAACAAAGGTTAAAACTTGCTCTTAAAATATTCACAGACTTATATATTTATTCTAAATTTTATATATGTAGAAAAGTGAAAATGACATTAATCACATCCCAATGATGAATAACATTTACCAACTTTCAACAAAGAAAGGCAATGGAAATTCTTTCTTCTTTGCCTTTTGCTGGGAAATTCCCCATTCTGAACCACTAAGCCTTATAGTTCAGCAATATTATGAGTTTTGGTAGGTTTCCTGAAAACTTATCATTTATAAAACCTTCCTGGTTTTTATTTCAAGCTCTAATCAACTGCCTCAGAAACAAGTGTTGGGAATGGCCACCTATTCAAAAGTGGAGAACTATTTTGAGACACTGTGAAATCTGTCTAATAAGCCTTATTGATAAACCTCTGTGCTATCTAAAAGCAAAGATGAGAAGGCCAAGTTCAAGAGGCCAAGTTACCAATATATATGATACAGAGACACAGGTAACCACAGATGTATGTACAGGTTGTGAGTAGAGTACAGAAAAGAGCACGAGGGCTCCATATGTAGAACTCTCTACAGCTCTTGAGATAAAACCCAAGCCACTTGGCATGGTGTGACAAGCTCCCCGTCATGGCTCCTGCCACTATGCCCAGCGTCCTAGCTCAGCATCTGTCTCATCTTCCCTAGCTCTCACCCAGAGTTCTCCATGCTTCTGCCACACTGTTTGTTTATTGCTGTTTTTTTTTTAAAGATTTTTTATTATTTATTTATTTATTTATTTTTATTTATTTGAGAGAGAGAATGAGAGAGAGAGAGAGCACATGAGAGGGGGGAGGGTCAGAGGGAGAAGCAGACCCCCTGCCGAGCAAGGAGCCCGATATGGGACTCGATCCCCGGACTCCAGGATCATGACCTGAGCCGAAGGCAGTCGCTTAACCAACTGAGCTACCCAGGCGCCCTTAAGAGGCTAAACAACTAATCTAGAAATGAATATCTAGGAAAGCACTTGTTTTTAAGCTGGAAACCATCTGGAATGTGCTTATTAAGAGTAAGTGGATCCTGGTACCTGGCAGGTGGATCCTCCAACCCAGATCCACAGCCTGGTTACATCCTTCTCAATCTGGCCCTTCTTTTATTTAGAGTCCAGTGGAGAAATGAACTATAAACAGCAGTGTAAAGTACAGAGCACTGGAATTTGGGGCTGGATAATTCCTTGTTTTGAGGGGTTGGTGTTCCTCTGCCCCTCAGTGGTGACAACCAAAAAGGTCTCTGGACTTTGGCAAATGTCCCCTGAATGGCAAAATCACTTCCCAGTTGAGAATCATTGGTCTCAAATGAATGATGACTTATTAAAACATAGTAATAGTTATATCCTAACTTCCTTCCTATGCAGGAAGACAACAATTTGGATGGGGACCATCAGAAAGGGTACAGATAGGGGAAGAGAGAGGGAGGAAAGCACATATATTGAGCACCCTCTGTATTCTCGGCCCTATGTGAGGTCAGTCACCTCATCTAATACTCACAAAACACACTCTGCTTTTGCTTCCTAAACCAGAGCTTGCTCAAAACCTTGGGAAGTAAGGATTTATGCTGGCAATGTTATTAAAAGCAAAATACTTCAGAATGAAATTAAATATTTCTAGAACTTTGCACACTGATATGCTTTTCTTTCGCTTGCAACGGACCAACTGCCTAACTTCTCATCCTTGAGAATGAGCATCACTATACATTCCCAAAGAGAGTGCCTCCATTTGTGGCTTCATAGGATATTTCCTCTACCAACTTAAAGCCATGTGGTTGTTTTCATAAGTGTAGGCCCAAATGGCATCATATGCATGGCCAAAAATATCCTCTCTTTCCTAAATGCACGACGAAGTAGGCATAGTTAGCCTGTGAAATTGTCGAATGCTACTTCATTACAGCTCTTTGTCAGTGTCCCAGGTGAAGACATCATGCTCTATGGCCCAGAGCAGGTGGGTTGGTTAAAGGCTGACTTAACTACTGACCTCCCTGAAAGTGTTTAATGAGAGAAGACAGGAATTCTTGGACAGAACTGGATGTTGGTCATTTTCCCTCCTGATTCCACAAGGGTCTAGCAGGCTCAACAATCTCTATGACATTCAGCACAGTCAGGTCCAAAGGGTCCCCAAACAGGGGTCTTCTGTAGCCTTGTCTATTCAGAAAGGATGACAGTGGCTTTTAAAATATATATGTTGATACGTAGTTTTTGTTATAATCGGCTTTTTCAGATTCTGTTCAAATATAATCACATCTTCCACTCTAATTTAACCTCTGATATCTAGTATCTGTTCAAATGCTTTATTTAAGGATAGTTTCCATGTGCTGGATACTATTCCTGGTGGTGTTTCCATACTGACCAAGACAGGCAAAATTCCCAGCCTTCATGGAGCTTTCTGGTGGGGGTGGGAGACAAACGAGCCATCTGGCAAAACAGTTATGATAATTACTGAACAACTGAAGCTAGTTTAGGGCATGGGTACAGTCATGCTGGCCCCTCCATGTGACCATCATGACGGCACCACAGGCAGAATCCGAGAATGCCCAGTGCTTCCATGGCTCCTGCAGGGAAGACCCCAGACAGGGGTCCACATGAAGACGGGGTGAATCCAACAGAGGGAACGTCAGAAGCAAGGTTATCAGCTCAAAGTAAGGAGGGGAAAGAAAACAGTGAAGGTTTCGTAGGAGAGCAGAAAGTAGGGAGAGGTCCTCTGGGAGAGGGAAAGTGTGAATGGACAAGGAAACCAGCAGTCTTAGGGGCCCACTGAGATAAAAATGAGACCTATTAGCATAGGGGTGTGTGTGTTCCTCCAGCCACATCAGCAGCACAGGTGAAGATGTGGGGCAGGTAGAGTGATGAAGTATGCAGGTGAGTACAATGAGGAAAGAGAGAAAGAAGCAAAGAACTTGAAGGTGTAGGCAAAGGAGTGTCATAAACAGAGCGAATGGAATCTAAGCTGCGCTAACTGGGGAAGAAGAACCGGCGGGAGTGACAGATAGTGGAAATTAGTAGGATCAATGGATTGTAGGTCCTAGCCGAGCCCCAAAATGACTGAAAATGAGGTGTGGGGTACAGTTGAACAGAAAGAGGTGGTGGTAATCAGAGAACAGGATGCTTGGAGGGAGGGTGGGTTAAACCCAAAGTGTGGTCCCTGGAGCAGTAGTAGTATCAACACCTGGGGACATGTGTGAAATGCAGAATCTCAGATCTACTGAATCAGAACCTACATTTTACCAGGTGACGCACGTGCACACTAAATTTGACGGAGAACTGGCTTACGTCGAAGCCTGACCAGAAGCCACAGGCACCAGATAAAAAGATGCTACTGAATCAGTTTCTGAGGTTAGGGACTTCCCTGGGGCTCTGCTCCCCCTCCTCCACTTTAAACGGCTCAGTTTGGCTTCCTGGGTTTCCATCCAGCTGCCTCATGCCCTTGCTCTGTCCTGCCCTGTAGCCTTACAATATTGCTGGCAGGCTTTAGATTCCATTTACCAAAGAATGCTGCCCCTCCGAGTGCCTCATTGACATTCCCACCCTTGCTGTAAGCAAATGGCCTCCCCCTGCTTCCTGAGACCAAGTTCCTGCTTGGTCCTAGCTCCCTCTGCTCTCACTGGCCCTTAAGGTGGCAAGCTGATACTTAGTGCCCTCTATCCAGCCCCAATAATTCCACGTGCCTACACAGGCCGATTACTAGGCACTGATGGAAAATACATGGTATTGGCAAAATGTATAATACGGCTTTTCAAAGGTTTAGCTTCCTGCTAGCATAATTACTCAGGATTTTGTATCTCCTTTAATGTGAGCAGAACGCCTTCACTCTTCAGTTAATTTCATAAAACAAAGGAAACAACAGCTGTGCACAACATTACAGAATGAAATATGAGGTTGAGCCTAATTAATGTAGGCTCTGCTTCAATAACAGTTTTATTCCCAATAAACAGAGTGTGACATTTTCATTAACCCAGATACAAACTCCCATACAAATACTCACAGGTGAAATAATATAAAAATCCCAAATTCAGAATCTTTCACTCTTCTCTTTCAAGCCCCAAATGATTCCAGAGGCTGTCACTTCCAATGCTTTTATTCTGATTATTAAAAATTACCAGGTTATGGGTCCTACTATTTGCAGATGCAAATACACATCCCATACATCCTCATCTCATGTAACGCTCATGAGAATTCCACGGGATCTGTACTATTGTTATGCTGGTTCTACAGATGGAAAACTGAGCCTTGGAAAGGTTGAGGAACACAGTCAGTGACTGACTGAGCCAAGTTTCAAACCCAAGTTTGATCCAAAGCGGGGCCTCACTGACACCATTTCAGACTGGATTCCCTTAATAGCTGTCACCTCAGAGTGTGGCCGTACAGTTGTTGTTGTTTTTTTTTTTTACTTTTTAGTGTGTTCTTTATTTTGAGTGTCTTTTTTTTTTTAAGTTTGTTAAAATCTTTTTTTTTTCCATTTTTATTTATTTATTTTTATTCTTATGTTAATCCCCATACATTACATCATTAGTTTTAGGTGAAGTGTTCCATGATTCATTGTTTGTGCATAACACCCAGTGCTCCATGCAGAATGTGCCCTTGCATCCCTGCATTCCAAAGCCTATGCACAGTCATTGCTAAATATTATATGTGCCTACATGAATCAAAATGCTCTCTAATCTCATCAACAGTAAATATTTGATACAGATACTTTTGGTTAGATGGGGCCCTTTTCTAGATATATGATAATTCTTTTAGCTGTTTCTCAGCTAGAATAAATGAACAAACTGAGCCAATCTAGCATCACTCTGATACATTTTGATATGGTTATAACAAACCTGCTCATCACTATGGGTACCTGAATGCAATCTCGGTTGGCTGGGTAGCCTGGCCTGGAGGAACAGAATCTGTTCTGCTGTCAGGAGAAAATGCTGGCTCTGGCCACTCGTCTGACCCCTTCCTCCACCAAGGCAGCAGACACCTCAGGTCTGTTTAGCAAGCATACAGGAAAAAAGAGAACCAAATCCAAACCTTCCTGAGAGAATTAATTACCACGAGACTTTGGACACACCAGCTTCCTTCCCTGAATCACTTAACTGCCCACAATTCAGAGGTACCAATGTCTGGCCCTGCTTGCCCTGCTTCCCGAGGACAGCATGAGGATGAACTGATGGGCCCAAGGCCCTGGGATGGGAAGAGTTGAGGTTAATGAAACTTGTCCACACACTCACACTGAGCAATACAAAATCAGGCCAGGACACCTGCACATGGTAATCAGAGTTAGGCAAGTAAGGCCAATAAAATATATTTTTTAAAGATTTTATTTATTTATTTGACAGAGAGCAGGAGAGAGAGAGAGAGAGAGCACGCGCACAAGCAGGGGGAAGAGCAGAGGGAGAGGGAGAAGCAGGCGCCCCACTGAGCAGGGAGCCCATTGTGGGGCTCGATCCCAGGACCCCAGGACCCCAGGATCATGACCTGAGCTGAAGACAGCCACTTAACCAACTGAGCCACCCAGGTGCCCCTAAATATTTCTTTTGAAGTTAGTACAGCCAAAATAAACAATAACAACAAAGGAAGCCTCAGAAACTGACCTTCCCATTCCCAAATCCCCATCGGTAAAACAGAAACCTCTTCAAGTAAAAATTACAGAACCACCTTTCTAATTTCCCAGATTTTAAAAGGAACAAAAGCTGTAAGAAAATAAATATCCTAAGGCCCATGCTAAATACATAACCTTTATATTTTAATATGTCCTATATCTGGATGAATATTTATCATATATTTATTACTATCTCTATGCATATTTCTCCATCTATCTTAGGTTGTCAAGTCTGATAAGGCAAGGGCCAAACCTATTTAGTTCTTTTGGTAAAGCATGTGAAATTGTTATGCACAATTAGGCACTTACAGGGCTTTTGATGAAGATGATTATGAAGACTGAGAACAGTTAATACCATGGCAGGCATGTTTCCTGAAACCTTCCTGTCTTTCTGAAATGTCAGATGATCACACCCATAGACTTGCAGAGCTTGTGGGCTTGGGGATGGTGCAGAGCTAGCGAAACAACATGTGGTCTGTGGCCCAGCAGCAGCATCCCCGCCAGAGGAAGCTCCTTAGAAAGGCAACGTTCGGGCCGCACCCCAGACCTATGAAATCAGACTCCGCAGTTTAACAGGATGCCCAGGCAATGTGTATGCACATAGCACAGACCAGAGAACCATATATAGAGTTCAACGTCCTTCATTTTACAGATGGGGAAGTAAGACACCCAGAAAGGCTGAGTGACAGATCCTGAACCGGGCCTGGTACTTCCCACCCCAATGTTCCACCACCTCTTGGCTCTTGTTTCTTCAGCCATATTCCTCCTAAAAGTACTCTTCTGTGCATCTGTGAATACATTACAGTCCACAGCTTCCTGAGAACCCCAGGTTGCTTTTGTTTGCCATGGAGGCCTCGATTCTTTCAACATTTTCTTAAAGATTTTATTTATTTCAGAGAGAGAGAGAGCGAACACCAGCACGGGTGGTGGGGGGGGAAGGGGCAGAGGAAGAGGGAGAAGCAGACTCTCTGCTGAGTGGGGAACCTGAAGCAGACCCCATCCCAGGACCCCGGGATCATGACCTGAGCCAAAAGCAGACATTTAACCGACTGAGCCACCCAGGCACCCTCTTTCAACATTTTGAATACACTTATAAGATGCTGGAAACAGAGCTCTAGAAAGCCATCTCCTAGTAGTGGGATGGCCCACTGCATGCTGCCCATAATGAGAGACCACACTGCGATGGCATGTGGAAACTGGACACCATGCTTCTTGGTCGAAATCCAGATCCCACATTTCTGCACATTTCCGGTCTAGGGATGCAGCCCAGGCTGCCAATCATCTTTACCCTCTATTCCCTACTTCACTAAATGCTCCTAAGTCCTGGATGCTCCATGGCTCTGCCTTGGAGTTCAACTAAATGAATATTTCAAACCCTCAGGGATATGTATTTCAAGAAGAAAAAAAAAAAAAAACCATTTGAAAATTTGCAAAAACTTCTTTGAGTTGCTGTTGACCCACTGGTTTGTCACTGCCTCTTTAAGCCAGTTCCCTCCACATTTTTCTGGTCCAGCTGCATTACACATTTCCTATATCAGATCAGGAGCCATTAATTTCTAATTAAATTAGGGGAATTTTATTATGGGTTTCCCTTTAAACTTCAGCCACAAAAAGTAAAGAGTATTCGATATTCAAATTCCATCACTGTTGTGCAACTAATATTTTCCAAAAGGTAGAGAAGGACCGAGGCACACTTTAGTCAGATCTGTATATGGCAGATACCTGTTTTGACTCACATGTGAACACCAAACGGCACCCTCCAACATATGGTGAAAATATTAATTTCTGGAAAAAATATTAATTCCTCCAGGTATGAAAAGATTGGCTATGTTTTTTCAACAACTTGGAGTTTTTTCTGCATATTTAGAAATCAGAAATAATTTATTGAACATAAAAGAAAAGCTGAAGAAAGTAGGTTTTAAAAACACAAAAGATTAATTGAATCAATAATTTGACATTTAGACTAATGGTTTGGGAAAAAAATGTGAAAATTCGATTGAAAGCAAAACATTTAGATTAGTTGGAGACAAGAACAGACTGACCTATGTTACAGGTACCACTTCCTAAATAAACCTTGAGAGAGACCACCATACAAAAGACAGCCAGGCTTACTTAGAAGCATTCTCCTCTCTCTCTAGGCAACATCCTTCATAAGAAAACAACATTCCATCATTTGAGGGTACAAAGTACCCCCAGAAAAGATAAAGAAGAAAAAGTACCAAGAGAAGATACTACTTGCTGAAATGCATATCCCAAGAAGCCTATCACAAACTAGTTGAAGTATCAGGTTTTAAGAAACCTTCATTGTATCTTTGAAGTTGTGTTAAATCAGTATATTAAGCACTAAGAACAGGGCCTAGCTTACAGTCAGTGGAACGTAAAATCTACCAGCATTAGACCCACATTTCCAATTCCTGAAAAGCAGCAACTGAATGAAACTTCAACTGCTGCCTTTTAGATAAAGCACATGCCCCTGTTGGCCACCGTCCTCACCGCTCCCAAGCATGTCCCACATACTGCAGCCAGGGGCTAGCTGCTTCTGATCACTGCAGGGCACGGCTGTTGTTCTTAGAGTTAACACAAAGGGATGTGTAGTTTACCCACCTCTCTACCAAATCACTGACCTCCTGGGAGGGCTTTGAGATCTGGCTCACTTAACTCATTTATGGTACCCACCTAAGCTTGTGACTCTTGCCTTGAATAATGCTTTCAAGCTGCTACTTCTGCCAGGACCATTCTCTTCCCCCCTTTCCCATCCCCAATTAGAATTCACTTCTTCAAGGTTTTTCTGACCTCATCAGTTAGAATCTACTGCTTCCTTATTATGTGTATTAAAATTTTAGAATGAGTCCTCTGAACTATGAATCATTTTAGGCCAATGGTTGAATCTTCTAATCTTCTTCCTCATCTCGGAGTTTTCATTGCTCACAACATCCAGCTGCAGCTTCTCAACCTTTCTATTGGAGCCATAATCATCACCATCCTACACATACATACATACCTCAGCATGGGCCTGAAGTGCGAGAGTGTGTGTGGCGGGGGTAGGGGGCACTCCGCTGAGAAGGAGGCTGGGAGGAAGGGAAGAGGTAAAAAGGACAAAAAAGGCATTTGCATGCTTTCCTGATTTGGATCTCTTATCCCCACAGGACCTATAGAGAAACACGGTAAGTCATAAAGAAGACCGGAAAAGATAAAGGAAAAAAGTTGCTTCATTTTCTTCCAGTACTTCTAGAACTCCCCTCCCCAGCTTCCACTCTACAAGTCAGGTCTATGCGACAAGGTAGGATCAAGAGTGAGGTGGAGGAGAAGGAGGTGGAGGAGGCAAGAGACAAGAGAAACATCCCCACTTTTACTCCTTACCCACTCTCCATAATCCCCCACCTCAGAGATAAAGTCTGCAGCTGCTGACAGAATAGGAAAGAGAGAAGATATCAGAGAAGAAGGGGCAGTCAAATCTCTTCACACCAACCTTGCCTGCCATCTCAGGAGCCTCTAAACCTCCTTCACTCCTATGTGTGCTTCTCAGTCCCAATCTTCTACCTGGTGAATGTCTCTGCTCATGATTCAGTCTGCTCTCTCTCCTCCATCCCTAAATCCACTCCAAGAAGCCACACCTGGGGCTGGAAGAGCAGCTCAGCTGGTGTATAACTGTGCCTACCACTGCCTGCCTGGCCCAGGAATCAAGGCCATGTGAATGGAACTAGATAGATGAAAACTCCTGAACTCAAAAAGACTTTTCCTTGTAGGATCATTGTGACAAATGTACTCAGGAAACCTCTTGACATATAGAAGAAGGAAAAATATACAAACTGTCTGCTAGGGTATTTTCTTCTTTCTTCTTTTTTTTTTTTTCTTTAGAGAGAGAGAGAGAGTGCACCCGTGACTGGGGAGAGGGGCAGAGAGAGGGAGAGAGAGAATCTGAAGCTGGCTCCATGCCCAGCGCCAAGCCGACACGAGGCTGGATCTCACAACCCTGAGATCGTGACTGAGCCAAAATCAAGAGTCGGCTGCTTAACTGACTGAGCCACCCAGGCACCCCCTGCTAGGGTATTTCTTTGAATGCTACAGTTTCTGGGTTCAAATTACTCGGTTGCATGTTATTTCTCCTGTACTTGTTTCTCGAGATAAGATGACAAGTTTTTCATCTGCATAATAAAATCGCCTGCAAAAATATTTCAACCTATTACTAAAGATACTTTAAAAACAAATATCTTGAAAAGAATTGAGGTCAATCTCACAGTTAGGAAAGTGGGGATAAGAACTAAGGCATTTTCCAACAGGGGCAAAGATCTTCCTAACATTTTATTTTGGAAATGAGCAGATATTTGGGTTTAGTGCAAAGACTAAACCTGAAAAAACAGCTAAGGTTGGAAGCCAGCCCACAAAGAGATGTCTGAGAACACTCACACGTTGATAAGTGTCCCAAAAGCATGAGTAGCTTTGACTGCCATTCTTTATCCTTCCTTATTTGTATCTAAGTTAGTTCCCAGGCTCCTGACTCATTACATTAAAAGGCAAGCTGATTCAGATGACCTTGTAGGTACAGAATAAAAAGAGCAACTGACAAAAAAGAAAAAAAATGTACAGTGCAGAGATGTTGCTATTTATGAAAGGAAACATTGACTGGTGCAGGAGAGAGCAGGCCCGTCTTCTGCCCTTGCCCTGTGAGCCCTCCCTCCTAGAAGAGCCAACACTCTGCCAGTGGGCTGACAACACATAGCAGGCACTGTTCTATGCACTTTTCATATGCCAACAATCCTATGAGGGAAATATGATTATTATCCCATTTTACAGATGAGGAAACTGAAGTATTGAGAGATTCGTTATTTACTCAAGGTCACAGAGCAAGTATGGGAAGGGGGTGTGAGGTAAGACATACAGCAGAAGTCTGGCTCCAGAAGACAAGCTCTTATCCTCTCAACCCTTACTCTATTTGACACTCTTTGAGTCACTTCTCCATTATCTTCCTTCCCTCCTGCAAATGCTCCAGTTTCACCCACAGCAGCATTATAAGCTAAGCAGTTGCTGATCCCCTGGTCTGGTGAAACCCTAGCCACGTCTCAGCCTTCTCAGACCTTCCCTTTGAATAAAGATAATGCGGGTTAGCAGCGAGCTCTGAAATGGGCAGGAGTCCACAGATTAGAGCCCAGCAGACTTTCCATTCCTGAAACCTCCCCCTCTTATCTATCAGCACTAGTCACATGCCCAGCCTGGCAGGCTGTCTTCTTCATAGGATCTTCAATCATCCCTCAATCCTAACACAATTTGTACAAACAAGGCCGCCTCCTGTCACCTACTCTTTGATCAGGAAGCAAACAAAACAAACTTCTAATCATAATATCATTTGCAATACCATTATCTTGAGACAACAAACAAACTTAGGAGTTTAATATTGAGCATAATCAGTTCACATCTCAATGTCTGCTCCGTAACAAAAATGTGCTAAGTACTACAAAGTATATCAATATGAATAATTTATTAATCCTTCCCTCATGGTAAATTTCCCTTTAAAATTTTTTACTGAGTGACAGATCCTGTCTCAGTTACTACTAGGTCAACTATTCCAGACTGAGTATCTGAGAATCAGGAGAGACGCTCGAGGTTGGGCCCCTCAGGAAGCAGTTGGGGTCTCTGAGTTGTAAAACTGAAAACAGCTTGAATATTTTCTTAGAAAACTAGATGCAGAAGAAATATTAGCTCTTACTCTGCATATTATGTACCATGAAACCAAATCAGTTTATAAGTACCTCACTGAAACTCCAGATAGAACTACCAGAAAGTCCTTAGGGAGGACCATTAAAGTAACCGTAACGATGAAGACAGTAAGTGCACGACACACATTCTGACTGATTTAAGAAATGCCAAAGGAGACATATTCCCTTCCACGTATACCAATTTCATTTTAGTGAATAATGTTCATAGATGGTCAAATGATATTCACCTCCAACTATACCGAAGTCTTAGAACTGCAAATTCTCAAATAACGGAGGTTTTCAGAAATAGGACTTGACTTTATAATTAGGGAAGATACAACTATACAAATTGCTGAGATAAAAGGTAGAACATTAAAGCCATGAGAAAGAAATGTGGCTTGTGAAGGAAGGAAGGAAGGAGGAAGGGAGGGAGGGAGGGACGGAAGGAAGGACGGAAGGAAGGAAGGGAGAGAGAGAAGGAAAGAAAGAGAGAAGAAAGAAAGACAGCAATAGATTTCTTACTGAAGAGATCAGAAAGGCTGCATAAACTTGGAAGAATAAGCCCCATTTGGGCAGGTGAGGTGAGGGAAGGAGAACACGGTCCTAGCAGAGGTAACAGCATTACAGTATCAGGAAGGGCAAGAGTCAGAAATTCAAGGACTCACCCCTGTCAGGCAGGTACCATGTATGAGTGAAATGTACGAGAGGAACCCAAAACCTTCTCAGGTCTATGACTGGGTAGAGAGGTGGGTTAAAATGTGACTTTCCTCTACTCTGCTTTAAGAAAAACAACAGTCCTAGGCAAGGATAAAAAGTTGCTGACTGGCTGTGTTATCCGGGGGCAATAAGGAGTGGTGAGGCCTGTGGCAAACATTCCTCTTGTAAAGAGCCAGTCACCAAGCATATGTATCCAACGTCTTTGGGGGAATTTGGGAATGTGAACCCAGCGTGGGCAGATTTTCTGTGTTTTCCTCAGAGAAGCTAGAAATTTGGATTTTTATATACCTCACAATGTTTTAATGTATGCTAACATAAATTTTAAAATAGCACTTTCCCACCCAACACTAAGCAGGTCAACAAAATAGGCTTGAGGATGAGGTCTGAGGGCCATGTGATATATGGCTTCTGAGGAGGTGGGAGTAAGGTGGGATTTGGATAGCAAAGGCCTGGACTTCCAATTCCAGATTGACTCCCCCTCTGGCCTGGGAAAAAATGCTTAAACTTCCTGAGGTCATCACCTTGCTCCAGAGAGATACTTGGGAGACAAAGTTAACAGCCTACAGAGAGAGGCAGAAGAGTCAGTCATTGAGAAAGAATGCTAATGATGTTGAACATCTTTCCATGTGTTTATTTGCCATCTGCATACTTTCTTCAGTGAAAGGTCTAGTTCTTTCATTTTCTGATTGCATTGTTTGTTTCTTTGTATTGAGTTTTATTAGTCCTTTATTAAACACATGGTTTGCAAATATTTTTCCTCACTCAGTAGCTTTTCATCCTTTAACAGGGTCCTCTGGAGAGCAAAAGTGTTTAATTTTGACTACATCCAATTTATCAAGTTTTCCTTTTATAGATTATACTTTTTGGTGTCAGGTCTAAAACCTTTATACCTAGCTCCAGATCGTAAAGATTTGTTTCTATATTTTTCCCAAGAGTTTTATACTTTTATTCTTTAGATTTAAATCCATGGCCCCTCTTTCTTCAGATTGGGTAATTTCTATTGTTCTCTCTTCTAGGGCAGTGATTCTTTCCTCTGTCCTTGCCATTGTGCTGTTCAACCCATCTACTGAGATTTTTACCTTGAGTGTTGTATTTTTCCAGTTTAAGATGTCCACTAGGTTCTTCATTAAATTTCCTATTTTTTTTTTTTAGATTTTATTTATTTATTTGTCAGAGAGAGAGAGAGAGAGAGCACAAGCAGGGGGAGTGGCAGGCAGAGGGAGAGGGAGAAGCAGGCTCCCTGCTGAGCAAGGAGCCCGATGCAGGACTCCAGGACTCGGTCCTGGGGTCCTGGGATCATGACCTGAGCTGAAGGCAGATGCTTAAGCAACTGAGCCACCCACCCATCACAAATTTCCTATTTCTTGATGACACCTTCTATTTTTCTTTTTTTTAAGATTTTATTTATTTATTTGACAGAGAGAGATAGAGAGGGAACACAAGCAGGGGGAGTGGGAGAGAGAGAAGCAGGCTCCCAACTGAGCAGGGAGCCCGATGTGGGGCTCGATCCCAGGACCTCGGGATCATGACCTGAGCCGAAGGCAGACGCTTAACAACTGAGCCACCCAGGTGCCCTGACACCTTCTATTTTTCATGTGTATCCTGCATGTTCACAATTGCTCAACAAGCCTTTTTGTGATGACTGCTTTAACATCTGACATCTCAGTGTTGGCCTCTAGTGAGTGTCTTGTTTTCATTTGGTTTGAGGGATTCCCAGTTGTAGGCATGACAAGTGATTTTTATTAAAACCTGGACATTTGGGGTAGGGTGACACTGGATCTTATATAAACCTTCTGTTTTAGCTGCTCCCTCCAATACCATTCTGACAAGGGAGGAGGGAGACTGTGTCATCATTGCCAGGTTGGGGTGGAATCAGGGGCCCCCCACAGCCCCCACTGACACCTGAGAGAGGGGTTCCTCCTTGCTGCTGGGCAGGGAGTAGTTTGGGCTCTCCACTGGGCCCCTGCTGACACCCTCCTGGCTGGGAGGAGTAGTGTTCCTGCTTCCCACACAGTCTCCGCTGACAGCACCCCACTGGTGGGCTGGCGGGGGCGGGGGGCGCTCCAGACTCCTCTTGTGGTTTCCATTTATACACAGAGGTGGAGGTGGCAGGTTTTGTAACGAGCCAGCAGAACTCAAAGTCTTGGCTTCCTACTACTCAGCTTTCTGTGACACTGCCCAGTGTAGGGGGCTCGGGAGCCTCCTTAGAAACTGTCAAGAGTGGAAATCTCAGCTTCCCAATCTGCCTTTCCTGGTAGGGTGGGGCCACAGTTTATGTGTGTGAGTGAGTGTGTGTGTGTGTGTGTGTGAGAGAGAGAGAGAGAGAGAGAGATTGATTGAGAGAATAAGGATGTTTGGCTAGAGTACAGCAGTCGCTGCATAAAAGTTTTCCATCTTGGTGGGGTGTCCCTCTTTTGGTCCCTGGGCTAGAGAGGACAGGCTTTTGCTGTTGTTGTTCTGTCTGTCCCCATTGGTGTTTCTTGATTGCTGGTTTCTCTAATTCCAAATCTGGGATATGGGAGGCAAAAAGAAAACCCATATAACTCATCACTATGTCATTCCTTGGGTCTTGAGGTCCACTGATGCTCTGCTTCTTCTCTCCATCTTTCACATCTTCTTATATTTGTTTTACATAGAGTGCCCAGGGTGTATGTTGTGGGAATAACAGGTTAAAAAAAAAAAAAAAAAAGCATGTTCACTCCCATCTTCCCAGAAACAGAAATAGTCCTTCCTTTCATTTTGAGGTTAAAATGAGAAACCTTCTCAAGAAAGGAAATTGCATTTCCTATGATGAAAAAACTACATCAAGTACTAGCAGAAGTTTACATGAAATCAACTTAGAATACTTATCAAAAAACTTTAAGAAAAACTTTAAAACTGTACATGGTATTTAACAAATAAGAAAACCAATTTACAAAAAGTATGTTCTAAATCCTCTCCAAAAATACCCAAATTCTATGGTTAACTTTTAATTTCAAGATATTTCAAGAAAAAGAAAGGGACTTTATCCCTGTGGCTAATGTTTTACAATTGATTATGTAGAATACTGAGGTTTTTAGCTTTTTTTTCCTACTTCGGTCATTATTTGAAGGTGTCTTTCTTTCCTAAGCTGTCTGTAGGAAGTAGCTGTGCAGGTCTTATGTATGATTATATTTATATTATCTGAAAGCTCTTTTCCCAAACAACCTCTTTAGAGAGTTTAAGAGAACCAGATGTATGCTAAAGGATGGCAGTCATCATGAGAGAGCAGACAGGGTCCTAACATTACATCTATTTTCCCTTAACCAACCCTTTACTTTAGATGAATAGCAAAGACACTGCTAAAAGTAAGGAAAAGTCTGCCTAAAATACATTGAGATGAAGTCTATTTTTGACAGAAATTCTTTTTTACAGTTCAATATAAAAGGTTACTCTTCAGAAATTTAATTAAGAAAGTGTTAGAATCAAATAAGATATAGAAAGTCCCAAGAAATGTGTAAATTAGAATAACCTTCAAATTGATAATGAACTTTAAACAATCTAAGAGCAGCTCTGAGTTAAGACAGCTGGGCATTTACTTGGAATAGTTCTGGAAAAATCAGGGTTTGAATTTGTGCTTCACTTGCCAATTAGAAGCAAATGGCGATTCCTTAGGGTAGCCTCCAAGTTCATCATGTTACTACTTCACATAGCCTTTCTCTTCTTTGGATGAACAGAAGGAAACTGCATGGCACAGCACTCAATGACATGTAAAATAAGCATTAACAAGCCATTCTGGAGATTTAGCAAAATTAAGCTTCATCAACCAGCTTGACTCACAGCCAATCTGGCAAAAAGCATCCTAGAAAGAAAACTAACCGTGAAGTGACACGTAGCACAAAAAATTTAAATCCCTCACAGAAGCATTAAAATCATGAAAAGGTGCATTGTGTTCTGTGATCAACCAAGTCCATTACTAGAATAACAAGAGTCCATTCTGTACTTAATATGCAAGTCCAAAAGAGCCCACTGGCCCACTGTAAAATCTGCTTAGGATACAAATAGCACATTCCCCTACCTATCTCCACAGAAGAGAACTAGTCAATGGAGAGGAACGCATAGGACGGTATGGAGACTTATTTTCCCTCTATGCGAAAAGGACACATGAGACATCCTTACAGAGCTAAGGTGTGGCAAAGGCCATCTCTGGCTGCCTGGGACCTAGAAGACTGAATAAATTTGGGGTCTGTTTAGTCTGAATATGTCTTCCATATACAAAACAGAACTGTTAATACAGTCAGGTAAACTTCAGTATGCTGTCAATATACAAAGTCTTTGAATACTTGAAAACAAAAGGTTGCATTTTGGTCAATTATGTTTTATGATTTTTTTTTTCACATACAATTCTAATTCTTCTGGTAAGCAGTTATATTTTTTAGTCTGGCCAGGATATATGGGCTATTTAAAAAACTGGATTTTGCCCTATATAATAGCTATTACATACTATAAATCAGAATTTGCAGCTGGGAGCACTGTAAAAAGTCATATAGTTCATTTTTCTATCTTCAGGCGAGACTACATTAAAGTAGTTCAGGCCCAACATCAGTACTTCTTATTCTCACTTATAGGGAAGGAGAAAAAAAAGTATGTATGTGTGAGTGTGTTTACTTTCCATGAGTTTATTTAATATTTATGCTCTAACTTAAACCTATTTCCAAGTATCCATGTCTCCTAGTCTGAAAATACTATCACCAATGTCTTCCTTTAAAATGCTTGCATATTATTATTAAAAATCCTAGAGCAACTAGTTAGTCATGTAATTATTAGATCCTACCACACAACCTGATTCAAACATCAACTTCAGATAAATTAAACGCAAAACCATAGAACATTGAGAAGACAATGGAAGTCTTCCTACAACCTTCTAAGGACACAAAAAAATATAAGCTATATTCTTTTAAATATATACATAGAATTACATAAAATGAAATCATATTAACTGGGGACTTTTTTTCACCTGTTTTTTCCTCTAATGTGTATAATCCTAATGTGCTTCTCCCTGTTATGGGGAAATTGCAAAGTGACTACAATACCTTTGGTTGCAATCAGAGGAAAATGTGTAGGAAAACCTGAAAAACAGTTGGAAAGTGCTAAGACTTAGAAAGAAACCCACTAAATCTGCCTTGCCAAGCAAACATTTAAACTAAACAAAACAAAACCACTACACACACATTCAGAAAAAAGCTACCTTAACAAATTACCATCGGAAAGAACCAGAGATGCTTAGTTCTAGGAAGGGCTTGGAAAAGTTACTACCAAAAATGTCAAAATGAAAGGCTTTGGATAAACTGAAAAAGTTCATCTGTCATCCTTGGAGGGGAGGGAGGGGGGGTTAAGTCAGCAAAGAACTGGAGTCTCTTTCCGGGCAATAGCTAAGTCTATTTGTTCTTAGCTTTCTGAGAAATCATTGTACCAAATTCTTACTGTTCCTCTTGAAATTCATTATGCTAAATTATGTTTATAAGTGGAGATTTATCATGACTCTGTCAAGAACTGTGAAGTTTCTGAGACTTTATCCAACTTGTAAGCTAACTAGTTGGCCTGCCAATATTCACAGATACTGTAAGAGGATACAAAACTGAGTCAGAGACAAAGGATTTTATTACTTGAAGCATAGCAAGCAGCATGAGTTTCATGGTTAGTCACTTCTGCGTGGTGTTCACGTCCCACGTGATGGAGGGACTCAGGTGGATGCTGTGTTTACAGTGGGCTTGCATTACACCTAAAGAACCCTGAGTTGGGAGAACAGGAATTGTTCAAAATGGAGCCTTGCCCTGAAGGAAGACATTATCTTTACTGTAATGAACAGTAGATAATCCTACCTTCTGGTCTGAATGCAGACATTAACTTCTAAAGCTGTTCATATTACAAACATCCTTGAAAAAATAGTTCAGAACAAAAAGGCATTTAGTACTTCTGCTTGCAAGACATGCAGAAATGTGAGATGCCCCCCTCAACACTCATGAAATAAAAACTCAACAAAACCTGTGAAGACTTTGATGAAAATTGCATTACAATTATAGATTAATTTGGAGAATGACTGCATCTTTCCTATTCTGAGTTTCTCAATCCATGAACACTGTATGTCTTTCCATTTCTTTGTCTTTTATCTGTTTCAATAGTCTCATATTTCTCTTCATGAAAGTAAGATTTTTCCATTCTTAGATCTTTTGTAGTTTCTGTTGCTAATGTAAATGGTATTTTTTTTGTATTATGTCAAACAATCTAAAGCAATTGTCTAATTCTCTTGGTATATAGGAACACAATGATGATCTATCCCACAATCTTTCTGAACTGTTTCCAAGGGAACTTCTGGAATTCCCACTCTGCTTTATTAATCGATAGCATTCCACAAATATTCAGTACCTTTAGCATATGTCTTTAGAGTGACTATAAAAACAGTTAAGCATTATGTAGCTCTTACTATATGCCAGGTACTATACTGATGCTTTCTATGTACTAACTCTTTTATTTCTCAAAAATACTCTATGAGATAAATTCTGTTATTCATATGAGGGCATTGAAACAGACAGGATATGTTACTTGCCCCAGATAACACATGGGCAAAGTGGAAGAACATGCTAAGTGCCCTCAAGGAACGTCCAGTCAAGCCTTAATATTTATGTGTGAAAATATATATTTTATACACACACACACACACACACACACACACACACACACTGACTTTACTCTCCAGTAGGGATTTTCTGGGATTGGTTGAAATGTAGCTATGGCCCTCACGATAGGAGACTTAGTTTAGAGTCCTGCCCCACAAACGCCTAGCTTTTTGATGTATACAGGCAAATAATGTACTAGCTTGAAGTCTTCACTTTCAATGCCACAAAGAAAATGCTTATTATTCTATGAATTTCACAGGCTTAGCAGGAGAAGCAAGTGAGAAAATGATAACAAATTGTGTAAAATGTCATAAAAGGTAAGTAAAGTATAAACTGTCATAAAATTGCAGGTTTTGATCTCTCTCTCCTATTTAGGCACTGTCTATATAACAACATCCGCCCATCTTACTTTTATCTTCAGTTCATTTCAGATCAATTCAGCAAATACTTGATTGGTTACTAAAGACTAGATTCAATGCTAGACACTGGGGAAATAAACATTAATAAGGTCTTTTGTCTGCCTTTAAGGAACTCATAGTCCAATGGGAGAAAGAGAGACCACTAACCAGGCAATTACAAGAATGTGAGTCACTCATTAAAAGGGATGTGATAGAGTATTATGGGAATGCAAATAAGAGAGATCTAAATCAGGTTAGGTTAGGGTGGTTGTACAATCAGGGTCAACTGCTCAGAGAAAGGGACACCTGAAGATGAAGCAGGAGTCTGGTAAGGGATTTAGGGAGTAGTTTCTGCAAAGTCCCAGGTCACATTTGAGGGACTCTGACTTGATGTATAACTAGAACATAAAAGATAAGGCTGGATTGCCCATCAGGGTCCAGATCACTAAAGATTTTGTACACCATGTTTTCCAGGAGGCCACATTCAGAAAAATCAATGGGGAATTTTAAAGGGTGGCATGAACCAATCTGCATATTAGGTCATTTTCCCTGGCACTAGAGTAGAAAATAGTATAGTTCTGGCTATGTCTGGCATAATGGAGACCAATTAGAAGACTTCAAAAATAGTACTGGAGCATATGTCAACCAGATGATAACAATCTAATCTAAGAGAATGGCAGAGGGATTTGAAATTAAAAGACTGATTCAATATTTAATAGATATTGTGTACAAACCTTGTTGGCCAAAGGCTATGAAGATGAGGGAAAAAGAGGCATCAAGACCTAAATGTGAACCTGAAAGCATAAAAAACCTAGAAGAGAGCAGAGGCAGTAATGTCTGACATCAGCCATAGCAACATTTTTCTAGATATATCTCTGATGCAAGGGAAAAAAAAAAAACCCAAAACTACTGGGACTTCATCAAAATATACAGCTTTTGCACAGCAAAGGAAACAATCAGCAAAACCAAAAGGCAGCCTACTGAATGGGAGAAGATATTTGCAAATGACATATCCAATAACAGGTTAATATCCAAAATAAACAAAGAACTGATATAACTCGACACCCAAAAAACAACCCAATTTAAAAATGGGCAGAAGACATGAGCAGACACTCCAAAGAAGACATACAGATGCCAACAGAACTCAACATGAAAAGATGCTCAACATCACTCATCATCAGGGAAATTCAAATCAAAACTATAATGAAATATCACCTCACACCTGTCAGAATGACTAAAATCAAAAGCACAAGAAAGAAAAAGTGTTGGTGAGGATGTGGAGAAAAAGGAACCCTCATGCACTGTTGGTGGGAATGCAAACTGGTGCAGCCACTGTGGAAAACAGTATGGAGGTGCCTCAGAAAGTCAAAAACAGAACTACCCTATGATCCAGTAATCACACTACTGGGTATTTTACCCCCAAAATACAAAAACACTAATTCAAAGAGATACATGCACTCCTATGCTTACTGCATTATTTACAGCAGCCAAATTATGGAGGCAGCCCAGTGTCCATCGATAGTGAATGAATAAAGAAGTGGTGTATATATACACACACACACACACACACACACAGGAATATTATTCAGCCATAAAAAAGAATGAAATCTTGCCATTTGCAACAACATAGATCTAGAGAGTGTGATACTAAATGAAATAAGTCAGAGAAAGACAAATACCATATGATTTTACCCATATGTGCAATTTAAGAAACAAAACAAATGAACAAAGGGGGAGGGGAGACAGACAAACCAAGAAACAGACTCTTAACTATAGAGAACAAACAGATGGTCACCAGAGGGGAGGTGGGTAGGGGGATGGGTGAAACAGGTGGTGGAGATTAAAGATTACACTTATCATAATGAGCACTGAGTAGTGTACAGAATTGTTGAATCACTATATTGTACACATGAAACTAATAGAACACTGTATGTTAACTGGAATTAAAATTAAAAACTTAATTAAAAAAAAAAGAGTGACTTCCTGTGTTATTTGCCCAGTCTACTGAATGGGTGACAATAAGTAAGGCAAAGCCTACAGGAAAAGGTAAGACATGGCAGAAGGAAAGGGGGGATGGGGGCTCTGAAAAAAGGCACTAAACACAATTCTTCTCCTCCATGATCTGATTGAGAATATATTTATGGATAAACTATTCACAGCAGGACTTGATAAATGCTAGGGTCAATGCAACCATCAACAGTGAATGGGAAATTGTATCAATAAGTTGTACCACACAGTTGCATTACAGAGTGAAGCAAAAAAAATCCTCTATTAGTTTGGACATATGTTTGAATAAAGATAAATCCATTTATGAATATGAAAATGACATTGCTTTGTATAATGAGGCTTCAGAGAAAGATATTTATTCTTATGATTTCATCTTTGTCAAAATGACAAACCCAAAGAATCTTTGCATCTCAGAGCAAAGAAGTTTCTAAGTGTCAACCAACTAACCATCAAATGTTGATGTCCCTCTACAGATTCAGCAATCTTAGGTTAGTCCAAAATTTTACCATGTCACAGAACTGATTAGACAACTGCAATAGTGTTACAACTTTATAAATTAAGCCCACCCTTTAGCAGAATGCTTTTCCCAACATCATACAAAACAAAAAACAAAACAACAACAATGAAGAAAACTATTTCTCAAGTCAAGTAGTGGTGTATACAGTTTTAACTAAATCAGAAGGACATGTGATCTGATTTAATAATTCATTCTTTAACCCCTAACTGATCTCAAAACTAGTTATCTATTTCTTGTGAGGGTGAGCTTTAATCATGGGAAAATAGAGGGAGTGAGCAGCACAGAACATGACTTCTATCAGACCTCCTATTAAGTCCCAACCCAGAGACTTCCTAGCCCGCAGGCTAGTCATGACACAGCTTCAACGAGATTTCTTCCCTTTCAAAGTAGGAACTACGGGGCCTTGATAATATACATTAATGTGTTTGAAAAATGCTTGGTTTTCAAAAAAGGTTTGATGAATGAGGACTCCAAGACATATACTGAACAAAACAAACTATAAAACAAAGAAGATAATATGCTAACAATATGCAGACTTTTTGGCACCATCAAAACTAGCTGCCGGGAAACAGACAGGACTAGATCCCTGACCCGAGGCTGCTCCAGGTAAGGCGTCCTCCCTTCAGAGGGTGAACCAGGAATCAAGGGCGCAGCTGGGGCTTAGGGGAACAAACTAGTACAATCAATTTTTAAAAAGCTTGAGGGTGGTCATACGTCTAGAAATTGGTGAGTACTCATAACAAATGGCATGTTATTACTTTACAAGCTGCAGTATGTTCTAGGACACATATATCTGTTTCTGAACTTTACAATCTACATAATCAACACATAAAGGCTTTAAGGAATATCATAAAGCCCAAGTCTCTCCCCTTTACAAAGCCACCATTCTTTAAACTGCAGTTAAACCTTTAGTTTTCTTTCCCTTTTAAGATTGCCACTGAAGTGCCTCTTTCACTTACATACAAATGCAGGCACAGATGGGGGGACATTCTGCCTTCATGACGGGATGCCTCGTCTTGCATGCTATATCCCCAGAGGTGACTCTGAGCCCACCTGACACCCTTACTGATGGGAATGAGGCTGACCACCAACACCAAGCACCAAAATGTGCCCCGGGGAAAACCTGTACACAAGAAATGAGCCTCTCTGGACAGGGTGCCCCACACAGTAGCAAATGAAGCTGATGGCTGCTGATAAAAATAACCTCAGGAAGGAGTGTTCATCTAATGTTCATCATCAAAGCAGCGATCTGTGCTGTGAGAATCATGGCCGGGTCTATAAACCAAAAGGCCTGCCTCTTCCCTGCCAATTCTACACGACCTAGCGTTCGAGCTTCAGGGGAGAGAGCCCCCTTCATCACTTCCAGGAAGCTCATTCCAACTGGCTCAGCCAGGGCCAGCCAGTTCACAACTGGAGTCTAGTGGAGAGGATGCTACCCTATGGCTGGCAGCTCGCAGTGGTCCTCCCCTCGGCCTGCTGCAGGGGGAACAGGGTAGGGTAGGACAATGGTGTGGGGTGGTGGGGAGGAGGGAACCTTGCTCTGGGAAAATTTTTTCTTGTCCTTTTTTTTCATGCTCTTCCTCTCTACCTTTCCCCCCTGGGAGGGGGGGCTTTTATGAGTTGAACTGTGTTTCCCCAAAATTCACACACTGAGGTTCTAACCCCCAGTATCTTAGAATGTGAGACAAGACTTTTAAGGAGGTAATTAAGTTAAAATGAAGTCATTAGGGTGGGCCCTAATCCAATATGACAGGTGTCCTTCTACGAAGAGGAGATTAGGACCCACAGAGACACACCAGGGGCACGCACGCACAGAGGGACGATGATGTGAAGAGGCAGCAAAAGGATGACCATCTGCAGACCAAGGAGAGAGGGAGGAGAGGGGTCTTGGGAGAAAGAACCTGCTGACACGCTGGTCTTGGACCCCCAGTCTCCGGAACTGTGCAAAAATAAATGTTTGTTATTAAGGCCATCGTGTCTGTTATTTGTTATGGGAGCCCTAGCAAACTAATACAGGATGCTGCTTAAAAGTCAGGCCAACACACACTTCACTATGAAATTAAGTATTCCAAATAAATACATTCAATACCCTATTAACAGAAGAAAATAAAGCTGGAAACTTCCTCACACTTTCATACGGGGGCAGGCAGGTAATTCATTTAAGTAAATGTGCTTTCAAGCTAGCTTTTAAACAAGAGTTCTAATCATCAGCGGACTTTTCGCTCAGCAACCCTCCTCCACCTCTTCAACATCATTTTTACAACTCTCAGTTCAAGAGCCACTTAAGAAATAAATGATTCATGGCAACTGAAAGGAGATGATAATTTTCTGTGAGGCATAATGGTTGGGTTTGTAGGTCTATGGCTAATAAAAAAAAATGCTACCCCTTAACCCTCTTAACTTCTTTTATGGAAAAAAGGCAAAGACCCCCAGGAAGACCTATAAAGATCAAATCTCTCCTTTGCAATATATGTTTCTTCTGAGGGCTTAAATTCTATCTTTGAGAAACAAAATTAAGGGGTGCGAAGTTCAAGGCCTGTGTTGGGCTCCACACTGGGAATGGGGAGTGGAAGGAAGGAAGGAAGGAAGGAAGGAAGGAAGGAAGGAAGGAAGGAAGGAAGGAAGGAAGGAAGGGAAAAGAAGGCAGGCAAGCAAATTAAACTTTTCATTTAGAAAAGAAAAGCTCATTAAAAATGAACATTTCTGGTTTTATCTGAAGATGGGATATATTGAGTCTTGGATCTGAGAGAAGTATCCTGTTCATTCATAAGACACATTAACCTCCAAAGGTCTTCTGGATCTTGCAAGGCCAAAATTCCCATTTTCACACGGGCAGGGCTATCTATAAAAAGGGGCAGATTGCTCTGCCAGTCATAACACGAACCAGTGGTGTCACCTTGGGCCTGATGCTTAATCACACTGACCCTGTTTCCTGATCTGTAATCTACAGAAAACACACTTCTCTTACAGAGTTGTTGAGAGAATTAAATTGGATACTCAACTAACAGCACAGTCTGTAAACACAGTATTTCAAAAAAATTGGTCCACAGACTCCACACACACATCAGACACCTGGAAGCTTAATGAAATCTTGGGTTCTATTCCATATCACAAGACTGGGATGGGGTGTGGAAATTGGCATTTTTAAAAAAGACTTTATTGATTCATGGGAGAGAGAGAGAGAGAGAACGGGCATGAATGTACAAGAGGGGGGAGGGGCAGAGGGAGAAGCCAACTCCCCGCTGAGCAGGGAGCCCAACACAGGGCTCTATCCCAGGACCTTGAGACCATGACCTGAGCCGAAGGCAGACACTTAACTGACTGAGCCACCCAGGCACCCCTGGAAATTGGCATTTTTAACAAGCATTTTAAGCGAATTAAGGCTCGTGTCCTCAACAGGCTGAGAGGCTCAATCTGGGTCTGGACAGGCGACAGAGGAGGAACCTGGGATCAGCCTCTTAGCATCCAGCTGGCATGCTGCCTATTCTCTTCTCAGCAGGTACCCTGGTTCCAAGACCTGGGCTCCAGGCTGGGGCCCCACCATCCCTGTCTCTGATTCCAGTTCACCTTCTGTCCTGCTCCAAAGTGATCTTCCTAAAATACAAACCTGGCCAGGCTGCTCCCTGCTGCAACGTACTCAGCTTCAACTCTCTGCCCAACCCGTCTCTTCCGACTGCCTGGGTCTGTTCTGCCCAAGCTGGTCTCTGAATTCCCACCAGCCCTGGTTGCTTCGTTCAGAAGGCAGCTTAAATTTCACCCCCTCAAGGGGGCTCTCCCCAATTGCCCAGTCATTCCTAATAACATAAATACATCTTACTTCTCTGCCCAGAACCTAATACCTGCTGATATTCCCTCTTCATGTGGTTATTTCCTCCCACCAGAACATCAGAAGGGGTAGTTTGTTGGCTGCTCTATCCACTGTCTATCATGGTGCCCAGCACACAGTAGGAACTCAAGCATGTATGCTGAATAGATGAACGCGTTAATGAATTATTGGCGTACACTGATGACAGCCTTGGCAAGGTTCTCACACCGGATGCGTGAGGCTGACAGAAAAGTTCCATTTCTTACCGTGCAGTAGGATGATCGTGGGGCAGAATTTTCTTTGCGCGGTGTCTGTGGCTCAGGGGAAAGTCTTAAATATAATTTCTGTAAACTGACCCCATTATATTAAAGAAAACTGACATTTAAATCATTCCTATATCTTCCTAGTTGTTTGTGAAGTGAGACATTTCTTCTTTTTTCCCACACAACTGGATTTTCTACAAATTTCTTAAAAGAGTGAGTTGTGTAAACTTTTTATGAACACAAAAACCACCTCACTTAGATTTTCCTACCTACTGAAAAAAATAAAGGTACTGTCTTTAGAACAAAATATCCCTCAACAACAAAACAGTCAGGTTCGGACAGTATTATAAATCTATTCATGTTATAACCGTTCTCAGCCCCTTTAGAAACTGGAACAATGGAGCCCATCCAAAGGCTCTTGTATGCTGCTCTCTGGAAAATGGACAGGCATTATGACCACAGAAAGTCTAGAGAAGAGGCTTTATAAGGAAGCCTATCAGAATGCATTTCTGTCCAACGTCTGAATTCCTTATTGTGTAAGGAAGGATTTCAGAGACCCACAGGTATATTAAGAATAAAAGAAAACTATGAATAGATGGCAGTTCAATTTTCGTAGTGGCCTCCCCTCTCCCACTAATTCAGAAAAATATTCTCGACAATCGTTTCCCAGCAAAGTCCCTGCCACCCATCTTTCTCACAAGGGAAAAGCAAAGTGAAAAATCTCCACCTCGGAACTTTAACTGGTTCTCCCGTGTGTGTCTTTATGGCAGTGAGTTTCAAACTAACAACAAATGAGGGAGGAGGGCACACGGCTTTGGTTTACAGAGAGTGACAGAAAGGAAAAATGGAAATAGTGGGTTGCAAGGCAGGAGGCCATAGTTATGGAAGGAAAATAAGGCCCCTCGGGGCCAGCCTCATGAGGAGGTAAGTACACACTTCACCTCCAATGGTTTCTGACCTGCTGGCGGCACATGGCCGCCAGGGATTTACAGATGGGAATGCAGTCCAAGGGGAAGAAGCTGCCACACTCGGCCGGTGTAGGTGGCACTTAGAGAAACCCATTCCCCCGAATGAAACTAAAAGTAAACAAAGGGGCAAGGGAGTGTTGCTCTTCTTTAATCTCTTCTCATCTTTCTTCCAACTTCCCTCCACAGTGGCTTGTGACCTACAGCACCCGACAGCAGCTATCATGCCCTCTAAACGGGTGGTTCTCCATGATGGCTGCATTACCTGGGGCGGGGTGGGAGGTAGAGGGGAGGTGCCTTTCAAAAACCACCAAGGTCTGGGGTGCCTGGGGGGGCTCCGTCAGTTGAGCGTCTGACTCTTGATCTCAGCTCAGGTCTTGATCTCAGGGTCGTGAGTTCAAGCCCTGTGTTGGGCTCCACCCTGGGTGTGGACCCCACTTTAAAAAAAAAAAAAAGAAAAAAACCAAAGTGGAAGTCCCCTAGGGCATGTTAATCAGAATTACTGGGGGGAGGCCCTGGACATCACTAAGTATTACACCTCCCCAGGTGAACCACTGCTCTAAAGGCAGATAGACCGAAAGAGGGAGAAAGATAAAGGTGAGAAAGATCAGAGGATCTGCCCCCAAAGAGGGGGAAAGCATCACCAGAATACAAAGGGGGCTGTATTTAATGAGGAAGGGAATACAGCAGTGACAACGTGAGGCCCCTGTGGGCTATCAGCTCCTTAACAACAGGAAATGTGGTAATAAGAAGAAATGCTTGCAAACTCAGGAAGACGCTTGGCAAGAAAAGACAGGTGCAAAACCAAGGTGGGACAAGTTTAGCTCTTTAAAGTTGGGAGATGGGAAAGAAAATGATAGTTGCGAGGAGGCTGCAGCTGGAGTAGGAGGTGGGTATAAACCAAGACACCCAAGAACGAAGTCGGCAGATGGGAAAGGTGAGGGACGTACTTTCACTACCAAGGGGCAATGAGTCAATGTCTTTTCATGCTGATTTCAGGTTCACCTTCAGATGAAATGTTGCCCTGACACTGGAGCAATGAAGAACTCTGTAACCCCTACTACATACTCCTGAATGCCTACAGAAACATTCAAAATTACCTTCCTCACGCAGCTGACTGTTAGCTCACATTGATGATGTCCTTGAGTTCTCAAAACGCAAAATTCTTGGATGTTCCTAGACACATGCAGTATTTCCCCAAGGCTGGTGTAACACCACACTCCGTTCTTTTCTCTAATTTACAGAAATTGGGTCCCCCTTGCTGGTAAATGGGTCCCACAACCTGCAGTATGTTCTGCCTAAGTAACACTGAGTATGCACACTCACATGCAGCAAGAGCAAATTTTGCACATTGATCGAAATATTCATTCACATTCATAGTCACTTAGGAGTGCCATGGAAAATTAGTTAAACCCCAGTGCCATATACTTACAATTTTCTGAGTACCACTACTGGAACCTGGAAATTAATACAGATATGAAATTTATGTGAAATAAATATATGTGAAAATAAATACATGTGAAAAGAAACTAACAAGGCTCACTATGGAACTTGCTCATTAGGCGAATTACATAAGATGCAGAATTTTTTAAAAACTGGAACAAGTTTGAAGTATCTCACTTTGTACTAGCGTCTTACTTCCGAGTTGAGAACCCACTAGATAGCACACATTGTTTTCTTCAGGTCTTTATCTTTCATCTCACTGCCCAAAGATTTTGGGATGGGTGTGATGGTTACTTAGCATGAGTCTGGGGCTACCTGGAGTGATAGCTGCCGCTGTTCCCTTTGGATTTTTCTCCATGGACATCTTTTTGACCTAACAAAACGATCTTCATCTTCTGGGCTCCTGGGCCCCCAGAGGTTCTGGAGTAAATGAACATGGCTACAATCCAGGCCTATAACAGGGAGGTGAAGCCACAAACCACAAGAGAATGTCGATCTGGCCATAACACATCCATACCTGGCCTTCTTCCACCAAAACTGAACAGCTAACTTGGCATTGTATCAAGTCTGATGGGAAGCTAATGATGTGAAAGCAAGACAAGTATACTCAGGGCTAAATGGTATGAAATGTGTATGTGGCAGAGGGGATAGGAGGGTGGGAGTGGCAAAGAAGAAGGAACAATTATTTGAGATGTAATATCCTGGGATCCACTGAGGCAAGTTCATAAGCCTTTTGCCACAGTTTTGAAATGCAAACTTTTCTGAAAACAGGGTTTCTTTGTTACTTTGCTACCAAATGAATTGACTCCAAAAACTGACCTGAACTGACATCAAGTTATTTGGTCATCCTCTGTCCTCCTAAACGTGAATATTCATCCACTTTGCTACAGAAATTACTGTTTCTTGGGATCACACGGGACTATTACATAACATACTGTATATAAACTCTATTACCTTTCTACAAGCTGAATTCTGAAAGACATGTGGCCCCAAAGGGATTGCTGACCCCCTACACAACTCTCCAGACAGGTGAATTCTCTGGATTTAATCCTTTTGTAGTTTCCCCACATCATGCAGTATTCATCTGACCTCAGTCAGCTTATCAATGATTTCAATGACATTATTTTAGTAGACAGATTCACAGGGAACAAAACTGAGCAAAGCTGAGAAACAGGCACACTACGGACTCTTTGATGTAGCACATACACCACATTAAATATACATGCTTATCTTCTCCTTTGCCACCTTTTTCACCTAATTAACCTGAGAATTCTGATAACGAAGTATACTCAAACGTGCACTGTACCAAGGTGTGGCAATGGTAATAAGAAAAATATAAACAAGATAACCTTCAAAAAGAAGACATCAAACTACATTTTTACTTGTAAAAATTAATATCCCAAATGAAATGTCCAGAGAGTTCCTAAAAGGCAAATCTATACAGACAGAAAGTGAGAAGAGAGATCAGCAGTGGTTGCCTGGGGTTGGCCATGGGAATAAGTGACCACAAATGGGCACAAGGGATCTTTTTGGGGTGATGGAAAAGCCCTAAAACTGGAATGTGATGGCAGTTCCATAATTCTGTACATTTACTAAAGACCAGTGAATTGTACACTTAAAACAGGAGACTTTTATGGCATGTAAATTATAACTCAATGAAGACGTTAAAAACTAATATCCTAAATTTCTAAAGTAACTTTTTATGTCAATACCTCCTCTTCTTTCCTGATGTTTCAAATAATATCAGTTGAAATGGAGAGAGAGAAAGGCAATAAAGGGGACCTATTCATCATTATCAAGGGAAAAAGAGAAATTTTACCCATAAATGACTAATTTTACATCTAGTCAGAGAACATAAATTTCTTCTGGATAGTCCCTGATATTTAGCAAATAAAATCAAAATTATTTTTTAACATGTCATATATTTCTCTAATTACAGCATACATCACACATTGAATAATAGTATTTTATTTGCCAGTCAACTTCAAAGAGAGTATAAACTCCTGAGGGCTGGGACGATGTCACTGCTTGCCCTGTATTTTCAGGACCTTTTAAGTGCTCAATAAATGATTATATTGATTGCAACGATTTCTCTCCAAGGACCATCTATCACATTTCCATTTGCTTGAACAACAGAAAGCAAATTAAACAGACATTCCCTACTTTCTAGATCAGGGTTTTTCTCAACTTCAGCACTATTGACATTTTGGGTCAGAGAATTTTTCCCTGAAGAGGGCTGTTTTGTGCCTTGCAGAATGTAGGATGGCATCCCTGGTCTCTGCCCCTCTCCCCAGTCATGACAACCAAAACTGTCTCCAGACATGGTCAAACGTCTCCTGCAGGACAAGAGTAAGACAGATCAACCCAAACTAACGCGTTCACATTTCAACAATGCCTTTGTGTTACTACTTTCTGCAGTTAGTGAGATCAAGAAAGAAAAAGTCTATCACCAGGAGATGATGATTTTCTGACTATGGGCCTTGGCATATTATAGGGAGAAGAAAAGGAGAACATTCTTTTTATTCTTCCTGTGACTGTGCAGATGTGAAAGGCTTATCCTAATGCAAGGCTGACAGTTTTCAGGATATGTGGAGCTGTGAAAATACGTAAGAGAAGGGTCCAAATGCCAAGTGTCCCATGGCTATAAAACAGTATAAAAGAAGCATGTTCATTGCCAGCACTGGGCTGTTTATTATGAACTGCATCTAGGAGAACAATTTTGAAAATGCTATTGAATATTTATTAAAAGAAAAGATCTACAACAATTTGGGTCCTGACATGCCACTATTAGCAAATCACTCAGCCAGTGGGAAAGGTTAAGAGCCATGGTGGCAGAAACCATTAAATTAAGTGTAAGGTTTGACACTTTGGTGTTTTATTTTATTCTTCTCAACAACCATAGTGTTTAGTAATCTTGTTCCAAATATCCCAGCACAAAGCCTGAAAAGCTGTTATCCATACTGTATGCTTTTTTTCCCTAAGATTTGATTTATTTGAGAGAGAGAAAGATTGAAAGAGAGGAGGAGCATGGGGAGGGGCAGAGGGAGAAGCAGAGAGCCTCACGTGGGGCTGGATCCCAGGACCCTGTGATCACGACCTGAGCCCAAAGCAGCAGCTTAACCAAGTGAGCAACCGAGGCGCCCCCATACTGTATGCTTTTAATGAGACTCCAGAGTTTTTAGTTTTAATTCCATTTTGGAGATACTGAGCATTTCATATTGATGGTAAAGCTTAAGACACACATTTTGGGCAAAGTGACTATTACATAATGCATCAAAGGAAAAATATTCTTAACATCATCCGAATATGTTTAAATATTTACGGAGATTCATAATACTTTACTTGAAAGCATCTTTATTTTTTATTTAGAAAAATAAAGGCATACACTTCCGACCTCAACACCAACAATTTGGGCACTACATCTGACACTATTCTCGTTTTCAACCACTTCGGCATTTATCAACGTTATATATAAGAAAAAGCTACAGTCGACAGTTACATGTCAATTCCTAACATTTGAAAAGGAAGCATATCTTTTAAATTCTGTTTGTAAAAATGTTTATATTTTTCCCTCTGTGCCGATCAGTAAACATAAGCAGGTTTAGGACTTTGAATATTAAACATATAATTCCTAACTCCACTAATGAAAGAATATACACGATAGGCAAAAACACTCTATTCAATCAAGTGCTAACTATACACGTCATTATGGCATTAAAATTAGATTATTAATTTAGACATGTTCTATCAAGTATACACTGGCATAAAAATGAACAAAATCAGTAGCAAGTAAAAGGAGCTAAAGAAAATTCAATTATTCTTTTTAGCAAATGAAAACTCCTAGTACATAACATTAAAATGCACACTCATGGGAAGATGAGTAGGAAATGCAGCTTAATTATTTATCTTGGTAGCGGAGAATAAATACAGGAGTGTCAAATCACCTCAACAGAATACTAACTCTGTGCCCTGAATTATCATATTTGCATTTGGATGAAATTGGGACACGTGAGGCATGAAATGGCCAGATTAATTTTCATCTTACTTCATTTGTGTTTCCTCACATATTATAAATATAAAATGCAATCAAATCATATATAAAATACCATATTACTTTATATTATTACCTGAATTTTCATATCTTCTCTACACTGCACCGAGGCCACTGTAATATGCCACGTGTAATGGTAATTACCAGAATTAAGACAGGTGACTAACATTTTCATAAGACTTTTTAAAATGTATAAATGTACAGTTATTTTTTTAAAAAATCAGCACCAGTAACAAAAGATCACCCCACCAAATGTAGCAAAAGCATAAGCCCCTTTAGAGTCTACTTTTCCTACTGAAAGCTAAAATGTAAAGTTGGCACTGTGAAGCTTGAAATTGAGATTTAAGGATAAGCAGCCTTTTGCAACTTGCTAGAAATTGCTTTCATCGGGAAACTGCCATTTAGCAAGGTTCATAGATATTTTTTTATGAAATAAAAAAAATAGCACCATAAACTTTTCAAACTGTCATGAAATTCCATGTTCTCATGATTCTAACATTCCTGCATATCAATAGCTAATATCCGATTTAAAGTAGCAAAATTCAGTAAATCATAATTTTAAAATATCAGGAGCCAAAAGAGAAGTTGTAAGACTAAAACAAACCCTTTAGATTTATCCTGCATCATTTTACACTCCTCAAGTATAAAATGCTCAAGACAAATGTTTTATTACTCTGGCATTAAACGGGTAACATAACAGCGGCTTTGGTGAGATAAAGCAAGTGACATCATTTAATGCATTTGGAATATACAAGAATAATAAAAGAAAAACCAATAGCTTAAACTTAATTTGGTTAATTTTTATTTCACAGGTACACACACACACACACTTTATTTCACAGGTACACACACACACACACCCACACCCCAAACACACACACACACACACACACACCGAACGCTCAAGTACAACAGCCATTGTAACAACTGACCCAAACTTGTTGCAACAACACATTTGCATTGCATCACAAGTACCAGGTTTAACTACAATAATTTTGCAGTTTAAAATATTCAATCTTTTTATTTTATAACTCAGATGCTTTTAAGCTTTTAAGATAATGAAAGAAAAAGACGCTCATTTTGTGAAGAAAGATTTCCCCCCAGTCTAACTTAATTACATACATTTGCATAAATAACCCCTGGCCCATCAAATACAGACTGTAGCCAATGCAGTTTCTACTGTGGGTACTTTGAGCAACTCTGAAATGTTCCACCCACTAATCTTTCTTTAGTAGCTCTTCACGAAGACAACATGATGAGTGGCAGGAACCTGGAATGTGAAGTCAGAACGCCTCAGTTTGGGTCCTAGGAGATGTGCCGTTTATTAGCTGTTTTATCTCCACCCAGTTATCTGAACCCTGTATCTCAGTTCTTTCTATAATTGAAGTAATTCTGCCTTTAGGTCAAAATTAAAGCCAAAATGGGTGACGACTAACATGTATGATATAAACTAAAATACATGGTCACTATTTCCCTCATCCCCAAATACTCTAGTTTGTCTATAATGTAACGAGGACTGTTTTTATGACGAGTGAAAATTATAGGAAACTATGCTCAACATATCTCAAATATACCAATGAGCCAAAAGATTCATTCATAACTATAAAAGGATTGGTTCAAAGGTTCAAACCCTCTTAGATGCTATGACCACGACCAAAGCTTAGTTTCTGTAAAGTGCCAAATAATATGCCCTTTACCCCTTTTCCTCCCAGCGTGTTCATTCATGGATACAATAAGACATGTCTGTTAGAAGAACCAAGCACTTTATCCACCGAGAAAGTGACTCTCTCATCTTTCCCACTTTCCCAAGTGCCCATGACCTGCAGCCAATGAAGGAGATAAATGAATGGAGGAGAAAAATAAGAAATGGCAATTCTTGCCCTATGCAGCTTCAGATCCAGGATCATGTTTTCTCATGATTTTCTTTCTTTTTCCTTTACCCTTACCCACTGCATCCACTTCCCAGATGGTAGGCCTTCATGTTTATTGACAGAATAGAAAGCTGTACGAGAAACAGCCACCATCATCTGTACAGATACAAGCAAGTTAACAGGCAGACCTGTTCCTCTGCTCGTTTTCTTCTATTTCATTGTTTTTGTTACCCAGCTCCCATCCCATCAAGCACCTCATTTTGCTTTGCCTCTGGCTTCTGCCACTTTTGTCTAAGCACTTGTCAAAAACTTCCCTCACTTAATCTCACTAGCCCATCTCCTTTTCTTTCGCCTGCCACCTTGGCCCTCTTTTTTTTTTTTCCCCCCACTCCACGTGTTCTCCCAGGCAGATCGCCACCTCAACAACAATGTGAAACACACAGAAGGCTTGCAAGCTTTTATTTTCAGCTAGGCCTCTGTCTTGGAATTCCAGAACCACACAGTCAACCAAATCTCAAGTTGACCTGGGCGAGCCTCTGGTACCTCACATTACATAAATTCACCAATAAATTCGTCAGCTTCCCCTGCAGACTGCACCATCCTCTGTATTCACGATCATGACCAATGGCACCTCTCTCCAGGCAATCACCCAAGCCAGAGACCTGGGAGTCATCCTCGAAGTCACCATCCCCTCCCTGCCTCTCCCCTCCTCCTTTCCCCACTCTTACCAGTCTAAGTTCAGACCTTAAACCTGCACTAGGATTCATTCAACAGTTTTTGCTTGTTTGTTTTTTTACAGGGCTTCTGTGTCTGCTCCCCGACCCGACACCCCCTATTCTCCACAAAACACCCAGAGTAATCATTCTAAAACAATCCCCTAAAGCGTCCAAATTCATCTGGACCAAGCATGGTCCCCAAGACCCTTCCTAAACTGGCCCCATCTCCGGCCTCATCCACGGCCCTCGACATGCACCAGCCACAGGGAACGACCAGCTGTTTTACAGACACGCCACCTGCCTGCTGGGTACTTGCACGGCACTGTTCTCTCTGGTCCCTCTGCTCAGCATGCTTTCTGTCAGCCCACTCCCATCCTCAGCTGCCTGGCCCCCTCTGACTTGCCTGCCAGACTCAGATCCAGCCCTACACTTCCAAGGGGAAAGCATTCCCTTGGAATCAGGTACCCCTGCCAGAGCCCAGCATCTTTTACGCACTGCTTACAACTGCACCTTTTCCCCTCCATTCTGCTGAGATTCTGGAGGGCAGTGCGAGGATGCTTCTTCTGTTTGAGGTTTCAACATTCAATAACATGCCTGGTATCCTATCAATGTATATCTGGTAAATGCATAAATGAGTAAATATCTTTCCAATTCAATCTGACTCAAACAAGGCCAAGCTGCTAGTGATTGATTATGTGTGAATTTGAGGTTCACAGCTCTCCTTAGAAGATGTCAGGGAAAAAATAATAAGGCCACAGTGTTTGCAACTCGCCAGTACTGAATGCAGAGGTTGCAGTATTCTTGTGTAAATTGTGTTACAGCTTGGCTTTTTTTAATTTAAAAAAAACCATGTGCTGTTTGGTTTTATTGCCTCTAACTTATAACATGAGCTGCCTCCACACTGAAGTTTGCCAGTAGCTTCGGCATGTTCAACCATAATGGGAATGACAGAGGAATGGGTATGGTCGGGGGTGAAGGGCCAGAGTGAGCAGAAGCAATATCAACAGTAACGACCGAGTCACAGATGCAGTGAGAACAGATGCCCAAAGATTTACCTGATTACCCTTCTTCACTTAGAGAATAAATCCACAGAAAGGCTTACGTATGCAACACCAGGAGCTTTATGAAGACTAGAATGACAGATGACAACAATGTTGACTTAGTCACATCTTTTGGTACTTTTACAGAATCAACTGAAGCTGATCTTGCAAATTGCAAACTTGCAAATGAATAAGGGATACAGTATGTAGATATTGGGCTCCATGAAATCATAGAGAAAGATATAAAGCTGCTGCTGACCAACTGCAAAACTTTATTTTTTTTTACTTGCCTACTCCATAAGGTTCATAGGGTTTCCAGCGCTCTGCATTTTAAGTAAAGGCCCTCTAGTCAGGCCAAATTTCCCTGTCCTTTGCAATAGTGTCTATATTTAGAAAATTGAATTTTTCATAAGTTTTGAGTGACTCACAGGTTTGAAAATTGTACAGTCCTATAAAATCAAGGAGGGGGAGTAGATGAAACATCAACACAATATGTCAAAATGTTTTTTTTTTTGAAGATTTTATTTATTTATTTGACAGAGACACAGCGAGAGAGGGAACACAAGCAGGGGGGAGTGGGAGAGGGAGAAGCAGGCTTCCCGCGGAGCAGGGAGCCCGATGCGGGGCTCGATCCCAGGACCCTGGGATTATGACCTGAGCCGAAGGCAAACGCTTAACGACTGAGCCACCCAGGCGCCCCCCAAAATGTTTTAACAACAAGAAAAATAATAAGTCAAAACTCAAGGAATATGAAGAACTTATTGAACAAATGCTGACTCCAATGTGAAATCAAGAAAAAATGGAGGACGTGAGGCTCAGAGGAAGGGTTTTAAAAATATTACAAATTAGTCATAAATTCTTTGTATTGTGCATTTGGACTAGAAGATTTGATGTAATTCTGAGACAACACTCTTGACCCTTACTTGTTAAGACATATATAGTCACTGAATTTAAAAACCATAGTCTCATTGTGAATAGCATATGACACTGTTGCAGTAATCTTCATTACTGATATTTTTTTTATAAACATGTTTTTTAATCACTAGAGAAAATCTCAGGTTTCTATACTTGCCCTTTCTTTAACGAGAGTGACACAAGTATGTTACCCAAACACAAATGAAGTTAACATACCTCTCCACTGGGTCCCATTATCGGTGGAAGGCTTTATGCTTCCTACTGCACAATGCTAACATGTGGTTTTCTTTTCTAAGCTTGTTGTACGAACTAAGCCAAGTTCTTCCTCCACAAAGACATGGAGATGACACTATGTAGTCAATGCCAGATGCTGCCTATGGGCAAGAAGGTGAGCAATGGCCTTCCCACCATCTCTTTAGCTCTCTCCCAGGGTCATTGTGGGAACCAAGCGAGACAGTACAAGACTACTTTGAGAAGCACAATATAGGACACCTATGAAGCACAGCTGAATGATCATTAAAGCTCCAAGATTAGATGCAGAATGCACTGTATGGAACCCAGGCCTTGTCAGACAGCCGTGGGCTCCATTCTTGGCTCCAAAACTCACCAATGTGACCCTGGACAGGTGCCCTGACCTTTCTAGGCCTCAGTTTCCACTTTTGAAAAACAGGATAATAAAGTAACTACCATATAACGTTGCCGTGAGGATTAAAGTAAATACTGTACGTAAACTTCTTAGCACGGCAGCTGGTACATGGTAAGTGCTCTGTGTTAACTATTCACTCCAGTTCTTATCCAGAAGGCACGATGGGTAAGGACCAGAAATGTGGCAGATAAATCATTCTCAGAGCTGTGTTCCCCCATCTCTGCCCCTTGTCCTCAAAATCAGCAATGCCCCAGCCTTGAAGGACTGTCTCTGCCATGATGAATACGAACTGCTTGCTTGTATCACCAGAAACTTGTATAATTCCCCAACATATCTCTCATGGATGTACAGAGCAAGAGCTCTAGAAAGAGAATCAGCTCCCAACTCCCCAAGCCAGAAGTGAAGATAATTCAAAACAGTAGCTATGACTAGGGAGAGTAAATGATCTTCATTCACTTTATCCATATTAAAATTACCTTGTTTCCTGTACATATATTTTCTGACAGCAGGAAAAAGCTGATGTCAGAGAAGTTATTTGGAGATCTAGAGGTGGCCACAGATAAGCCAATAAATAGTTCACACAGACGAGAAATAAAACAGAGCTATGTAAATTGTAAAGAATTAGTTAAAACTAAATTATGGACCCAGCTTATGTCAAAGTGATCAAGGAAGGCTTCAATTATAGAATAACCCAGAAGAGAGGAGCATTTGAAATGTAAATATTGATTGAAGAGAAGGGATATCTGTACTCTGACAAGGAGGGTTAAAATTGAAGAAGGTATTTCACAGATGTGAAGGGGCTGTTGATGGCAAGGGCTCTTTTTGGCACACTGTCTCTGTGGGACTGTGTCCTCAGGCATACTGAGGCACTCTCCTGAAAGCTCGTTCCCAGAAAGGTTTGATTTTTTTAAACTGACATATACAATTATATCAGTTTCAGGTGTACAACTTAATGATTTATGTACATATTGCAAAATGATTTCAATAAGTCTAGTTAGCATCTGTCACCACACAGCTACAACTTGTGATGAGAACTTTTGAGATCTACTCTCTTAGCAACTATCAAATATGCAATATGGTATTATTAACTATAGTCACCATGCTGTACAGAAAGTCTTGATTTTATTTATTTTTTATTTAAATATTTTATTTATTTATTTGAGAGAGAGAATGAGAGAGAGAGAGCACGAGAGGGGGAAGGGTCAGAGGGAGAAGCAGACTCCCTGCTGAGCAGGGAGCCTGATGTAGGTAGGACTCGATCCCGGGACTCCAGGATCATGACCTGAGCTGAAGGCAGTCGCCCAACCAACTGAGCCACCCAGGTGCCCCGAAAGTCTTGATTTTAAAAAAAGAAAGCCAACTTAGAACATCTGTCCCAAAGTACTGTCAGTGGTAGCATAATACATTAGCTAAGAGGTTACACTGGTCTACGAGAAGTCTGTTGCTTATGTGCCTTATATAGCAATTAGATTGTAATATCTAGAAAACAGAATAAATATTTACCAGAACCAGAACACTACGTAGTATCTGGATGATAACCTAGGAATCTCTCTCTCTCTCTCTCTCTCTCTCTCTCTCTCTCACACACACACACACACACACACACACACAAAAGTGGCCTCTCAATCATTCCCAACCTCTGAAGTCAGGTGAGAAGTTCAACAGGCTATGGACCAGACTTTTAACAAAGTACTGCTCACAAAGGACCCAGAAACTGCTTCCTGTGACGCTGGCATTAAGGCCTAGAAGAAGCACGCTTATTTAATGTAAAACATAAATGATTCCCATTTCTAAATATACAGCAAAATGCACGGGAAAATACAAGGCCTCTCTCTCTCTTTCTCTGCCCCACGGTTGTTCTCCAGCTGGGACTGAATTCATGCTCAGGTATGATGCTCTTTGTGGATGGATGACTGCTGCCTGTGCTGGTTTTCTAGGCTGCGTGGATCACTGCAGCCACATCTGCAGACAGAAACGAACCAGAGAGCACCGTCCTCCAGTGTGAACTGTCACATACCAGCTTTTTTCCCAATGATTCTCTGAATATATGAATGGGGAAGTAAAAAGCAATGGAATCCACTTGAAAGTGAAGGAGAAAACATACTTCACCTGCTGGCACACCTACCCTATGCTAGGCTAAGCAAGTTATTTAATAATAATTATAGTAATAATAATAACTCCCAGTCTTGGAGAACTATGTTGTGAGTGCTGTTGAGCACTTTGCATACTTTAATGCTTACCTTGAATTTCCTCATCTGTATACTGAAGATAATAGTGCACCTATTTTATTTTATTATTATGAGGATTAAAGGAGAATAGGTGGAAAAAGCACTTTGCAAGTTGAGGCAGCAAGGTCAAAGGGAACAGGATTTGAAAGAAACAGACATGGGCTAAAATCCCAACTCTGATTTGATCTCTCTGAGCTTCAGTTTCCTCATCTCCCAAGTGGAGAAGAAACCACCCACCTCAGTGAGGAATTGAGGGAGACAGTAAATTAAACACCAGCTGGTCTGCATCACCAGAAAGTGTTTAATAAATGTTTATATCCTCTCTCCTGTTATACATGTGACCTGCTTCCATTAACCTTCATCAGCAGCCATTCAATGTCCCTGGTATCCAAAGATGGGTTTCCTTTCATAGTAATGATAATTTTATCAGCTTAATATGCCAGACACTGGTTCAACGGCTTGACATCTATGAAGTCATTATTAATCCTCATCATAATCCCATGAAGTAGGTACTACTGTCATCCCCTGTTTACAGATGAGGATACTGAGGCACAGAGTTTGGGTAACTCACCCAGATTCAAACAGATGGTACGAGAGCCAGGAGCTCAGCTGCCTAGTCTACCCTCCTAACCATAATACAACAGTGCTGATAGGGTAAGTCTTTTGAGATTCCATGCTTGGATGTTTTCTCTTCTAGACATAAGCAATGGATGCTCTCACAAACCACAGTGTGTGCCTAACTTTTCAACTTCTGAAATAACATTTTTGTACTTTCCTAGAATTCTTTAAAAACCTAGGATATGTTTTTAAATGTGGTGCCTGTAACTAGCTTATCTTGTTCTATGTGTTGGAATACCACAAATAAAAGCACTTCTCTTTCTAAAGATTGCCTAGATAAATCTTACATTAAAACACACCCCTGAGTTTTGGTTTAAACATTTATTATAAGTCCAAATTTAAGTATATGTGTGTATGTGTGTGTGTGTGTATATATATCAAGTCTTAATGCTGTTTTGTTAAACTAATGACTTTGATATCAAATAATCTGAAAATTCTCGTTTCTAATGTTCAGTCTTAACAGTCAGAGCAGTACCATATTTATTTCAAAGTATTCCTTTTACAAATTTAATCGACTCAAATATTACGCATCAATGATGATAATCTATTGCTCTACTTAAAAGGAATCTCTAGGGGACAGATGAAAAAGAAAGGTTATAGAATTCTATCCTTCAAAGTAGGACAGGACAGCTATCTATAAATCATGCTCTTTATTAAGATAATTAAGCTCATTGGTATACTTAACTTTCAGACTCAACAAATGTCTGGGATGAACAATTTCCACTTTTTCTAAAACAAAGGGAATGTGTTCAAAAAGGGTCCTCTGCAGGCTCTCTGCACAATGCCTGCTATTTTAAAACATGATTTATGTGTCTAATTCCTGGAGCTGCCTTGAAAAATATACCGGGTTTCTCCTCGCACGCTACCTATTAGGAGAAGACACTCCCAATTTGAAGAGTGCACTCTGTTTCGGACTACAGAATGCTATATCATGTCAGCATTTTCATTAAATACTGTTCAAGCTGGACCTTAAACAAATGGCACGGAGAGCCACAGCTGCAGCCACTGCAGACAGTTATCCCGCCGGGAGGCTTATATAAGAGGCGCAGGACCGGCAGCGTGAAACCCAAGTGTCATCATCTGAATCCTATTTCTTTGAGACTTGCCCACATTCTTGAAATGTATGAAGTCATATACAATGAACGGATTTCTCATTTTATTTGCCTTATGGCACAAAACGCTGTATTGACTTACAAGCTGTTTTCTCCCTAAAGGACTGGGCTCCAATTAGGGAAACGTTGGCAACTTCTGCCTAGGGGGAGAGTAAAGTGGGATGCGCGGGAAGCCCGACGGGCTGGGAAGGAATGACTTAGCTCCCATCCCCAAAGACTTATCGCATCCAGGAATATTACGGGAGTCACTCCCCGGAGGACTTAGGGTAGAGGTAACAGGACCCTGCACGCACCCTCCACTGCCAAACACACAGTCAAGGAGCTCGGAACGTGCAATCAGCAGCAGGCGAAATGCCCTCAGAGCACCTGTCCTCTTGCAGCATTTCCAACTGGCACAATCCTCAGAGGCTGCTGCCAGCCCGCCCTGGAATGCCTCTCCCCGCGTGCCGGGTCCGCTTCTTCGCACCCTGAACTCCCCGAGATGGAGCCCAGCTCCTAACAAGAGCGGCCACCCCCAGCTTCCCACAAAAGGATAATAAAAACGCACGTCTCCTCCCCATGGCTCCCTCCAACTTCCGAAACTACAGTCAACTTACCGGGACGCAGGAGGCAGGGAGCCTTCCGAGGGGACCTCGCTCCGCCGCGCTCAACCCCGCTGGCCCCGCACTGCCCGGGCGGCGGCGGCTGCAGGGCTAGGCGCTGTCGCTCTGCACCAGCCGCCTCGCTCCGCCGTGCCGGGAGCCGGGCACTCGCCAGGGCGCACCGGCCGGCGGCGGCGGCTGCAGCGGCGACTGAGGCTGCACGCGGCCGCGCGGACCGAGAGCTGCAGATGGCACCGACCCCGGAGTGCGGCGCTCCTAGTCCCTGGTGCGTGTCTCCGGCTCCGAGGGAATGGCGACTCAACGAGGAACGCGGCAAGGAAAAAGCCGAGGCGCCGTCAGCCGCAGAGCCTCCAGCCCGCTCCCAGGCGGTGGTCACATCGCAGGCGCGCCGGCGGGGGAGCTAGCGGGCGGGCACCGCAGTCCGCACTGGCTGCCGCGCCGCGGAGAATGACAAGCGCCGAGGCGGAGCAGCTGTGCGGGGCGCGGGGCGCGAGTGCGCATGATCCCGGCCCGCTGCGGCACGTCACGGGGGAGGGAGGGGCGGGAAGGGAGCGAGCTGGGCGGGGCCGGGGTGGGGGCCCCGTGGGCGGACTTGGGCGCTGCGCCCCGCTCCCTCGCGGGAAGGTACAGGAAGTCTCCCGCCTCGGGTTTTGTGAACGTAAAGCTGCGTGGTTGAACTTGTCTCCAGAGCCCATTGTCCCTTAAAAACCACTCTTTAAGCGGTCCTTAGGGCTCTGGGCAAGCCCAGGAAAGCCAGTTTAACTCAGGTTATAGCTTAAATCGTAAAGGACTGCGGTTTAGGGGACAATGGTCCTCTACCTGGCTGTACATAAAAATAACTTGGGAAGCTTGTAAGAGCCTTTTGCTCTGACCGCACCCCCGGAACCCAGACTCAGCGCGGCGCGGGTATCAGTAGGTTGTAAAGCTTTCCAGATGATACCGACGTGCAGCGGAGGTTTTCAAACCTTTAATGTGTGTCAAAATCTTCTGTGGATTTTGTTAAAATGCAGGTTTCTGATTCAATAGGCTTAGGCGCTTAGGGAAGATCCGTCATTTCCAACAAGATCCCAGATGATGCCACTGCTGTAGGACCAGACCCTCTTATCCTTACTACTCAAAGTGTAGTGTAGGATCTGGAGCAGAGCTTCTGAAACGTTGGGCTGTGTGAGAATCACCTGAGTAGTGTTTTGTTGTTGTTGTTGTTGTTGTTTTTAAAGATTCCATCTATTTGTTTGACAGAGAGACACAGTGAGAGGGGGAACACAAGCAGGCAGAGTGGGAGAGGGAGAAGCAGGCTTCCCGCTGAGCCGGGAGCCCGATGCAGGGCTCGATCCCAGCATCCTGGGATCATGAACTGAGCCGAAGGCAGACGCTTAACGACTGAGCCACCCAGGCGCCCTTTTTTTTTTTTTTTTTTAAGATTTTATTTATTTATTTGACAGAGAGACACAGCGAGAGAGGGAACACAAGCAGGGGGAGTGGGAGAGGGAGAAGCAGGCTCCCGCTGAGCCGGGAGCCCAATGCAGGGCTGGATCCCAGCATCCTGGGATCATGAACTGAGTCGAACGCCGTTGCTTAACCAACTGAGCCACCCAGGCGCCCCTGTTTTGCTGTTTTTGTTTTAATTGCAGAGCACATTCCCAGGCCCTACACATGTGGTTCAGCCTCTGAGGCTCTCTCTGCTAATTCCATTGGTAAGGAGCACTCCAGGTAAGTCTGATAATGGGTGTTGTTAGACACACTTCACCATTTTAGACCAGCAACCTGGAGTTGGGCATACACTTTTGCAGTGAGAAGGGCCAAGCTAGATCTAGAACTCAGAACATCTGAGTCCAAGTCCAAGCCCAAATGGTATTTTATCTAACTAGTCCAAATTTTCTACAAATTATTACGTATTGCTTTACTTAATAGGAAATATGTATAAATCATATGAAACACACATGCACACAACACATTCTGTATTCTTTACACATATTAAAGTGGCTTAAAGTTGGCTGAGGGAGAAGGCTTATTAAGAGGGGAGGGGTGGAATAAGGGATGTTAGATGGTCTGTCCCATAGTGCATTGCTGAGGAAAGAGTATGTAGGAGGAAACAAACCTTAGCTTCACCCTAGAGCCTGGAATGGCATCTTGGAGAAGATCCAGGAATCAGTCTTGGCCTCTTGTCTCATAGCATAGATTGAAACTCAGGTGTTCAAGAGCTTATGAATATATGGCATGTCACATATGTTACCTCAATGAAATCTCACAATGGCCTGGTCGGTTGGATAAAAAAGACAATGGTCCCATTTTATAGATAAAAAAGGATGCTCTGGACATCAGTTGACTTGCACAAACAGTGGAACTTGAACTAGAGTACAGATCTAAATGTTGGACATGGCTTCTATAATTCTAAGGAAAACAGTGGTTCAGATCTTACAAAGAAAATGATTTCTGTGTTTATTGTTCACATCCTTTAAAGGCTGTGCCTAAATTTTGAGTTAGAAAGCATTTCATTTTTGTGAGAGGAAATGCATTTTATATCTTCACTCCACCTTTGCAGCTCTACAAATTGGAATGCAAAATGTTTGGAGAGCATCCCAGTCCCAGTACATTGCAGTTACATAATGCAGGCTTCACCAACAAGTTCAAATAGCAACGCTCATATTTTCTGGTGACAAGTATAATTACCATCCTCATTTTATCCAGGCCCAAAGAAGTCAAGTGATTTAGACAGAATCCAGGCAATCTAGTCTCTGTCCTATTCTGCTCTCCTTTTACCAAATGACATACAATAATGAAGATTATTTTTCATTTCCAAATTTTTCATACCAAGATTTACCATCATTAAATTAGAGCCAAATGTATTTCAAAGCCATTCCTTGATATAGAACCAGAAATATGAGGAACAATTCTTATGCTTGTGGTAAATGCTATAGACTATATTCTCAGTGTGCATAAAGTTTTAGAAGGAAGTATGTGATACTTTCACACAATCTCTCAATGCACAGGTTTGCCTTGGAATCCTACCTACCTTTATCTTTGCTTTTGATGTAACTTTTCCTTAGAGCTATTCTTCTGTGATTATGAAATAAAAAATAAATGAATGGCTGATTAAAAGAGAATTCTCTGTAAATGAAGGAGCTGGTTATAGAATTTTGTTAGTTCAGTTTTTAATAGGAAAATATTTTAAATAAATTTAAAAAAAAAACAGGTAGTATACTAGTCATATTGGGACCTTTAGAAGAACCCAGAGTTGTCATCCTGTTTTCTAAGGTGTTAGAAACTCCGGTAAAAATATTTATCTATATAATATATGAATTCATTTGTATATTGACTTTAAGAAATCCAGAATTTAATTTTATAAAAAGTTAATTAGTATGTCCCATTGCCATTGTATCTTGAACCACTATTGTTGACATTAAACACATGAAATGTGTAATATTGGCTTAATATTGACTGTCTTAATATTGACCATGTATGATTTAGAATTTGCTTCTCATTAGCTGGTAGTGATGTCTGGTAGGAATAGCAGCTTCATTTTTTTTTTTTTTTTTTCTCTGAGGTTTACATTCCTTATGGGTCAGCAAAGCCTGCTCTTTGGGTGAGAATTTCTTCATTCAGTGCTTCTAAAAGTCCCAACAGTGAGGACTTCCAATTACATAGATGTTAGCGACTCCATTGAACCTATTCTCTGCTCATTAGAGAAACGGTACCTAGAATAGATTTTTATTAAACTCTTTTGGCTAAGAATCACAAGCGGAGCTGAGAAGTTTGGGACCCTAAATTTGTTAATTACATTTCTTCATCCATTTCACTCAAAGGGATTATTTTTTTTTTAAGATTTTATTTATTTATTTGGCAGACAGTGAGAGATAGTAAAAGAGGGACCACAAGCAGGGCGAGTGGAAGAGGGAGGAGCAGGCCTCCCACTGAGCAGGGAGCCCCATGCGGGGCTCGATCCCAGGACCCGGGGACCATGACCTGAGCCGAAGGCAGACACTTAAGGACTGAGCCACCCAGGCACCCCTCAAAGGGATTCTTTTACATGAAAATCTTCCAACCTCTGCCTACTTCATACTTGTAGTCCAGATAAGAGAACTATGGGGAGTCCAAGGTGACTGGCAAAGCTGAGACAGAAGTGGGAATATAGAATAAGATTTCACCAGGCAAAAACTAAGGTTACCATAAAGATTAATACAAGTTGTGCTTGATTTTTGGACATGGCTTATTACAGTTCTCTTTGTTTGAACACATGCAGCTGCTAGTAACTTTACTGGAAACAATAACTGAATCCCTGGTGGGGTGTAGGGGGGAGGTAGTGGGGATAGGGAGATTAGCATTCTGTCTTTTTCTCCTGGGAAACTTTGGAAAAATACAGAAAGCCCAATTCCTCTTGCTCAAACCTAGGAAATTTACCAAGTGCCTGAATTTTTACATATAAATTGTTTGTTCTAAATAATTTACTAGAACTTGGACCAGTCAATGTAATAAATGATCTGAATTTTCAGACTAGCTCCAAAATGTTTTTTAAACCCACAAGAAAGTTAATATAGAGTTCATTGTAACCCCAACCCTGAAAGGAAATAAGCGCTAGGTAAGGATTCTGGCCTAATGGTAAGAGTAGGGTTTGGGACTGGGGAAGATAGAATTTGGGGACTGAAGAGGAAGACTGATTACGGCCTTTGGTGGCTAAGAGCAGATGCTGGGCAAGACTGGATATCAGCAGCCTCTGAGATCAAGTTGGCAGAAGTATGAATCTGTAGCATTGAAACTGTACCTGGAACCTCGGGCTTTTGTCTCTACGTGAAGATCTTAGGGGTCCCATGTTTGACTTAATCTATAGGAAAGAATGATCAGAGATTAATAAATAGATTACAAAGCCCTTATAAATAGATAGAAATAGGTAAATGCTTTAAAGAACTACTCTACATTCAATTTTAATCTCTAAGAATTATACCTACCCCTCCCTCCCAACCAAGTTGCCCACTAACAGAAGAAAGTGGCTGGTGGAGAAGCCACATGCACACTTGGAACCAAGCACACAGAAACGTCTGGCTCCAGGTCCCCTCATTTCCTTCTGTCCACGGAAAGCACATGGCTGCCATCTGTAATTACCTAACATGGAGTGGCGATAGCTTCAAGCACATGGTAGGTTCTTAATAAAAGCTAGTTGTTAGTATCAGCTTTGTTTTCTCTCCTAGAGTTGAAATCTGCAGCTCGCTGTCTCCTAAGGTCCATTTTATCATTTTAATGTAAGCTGTGATTAACTGTAGATTTTAATGGAGTGCTTTCCTTTTCTGACAGAAGACTTAAGAGTGACTTCAGGGCTCTTCTGAGAACAGGGGAGTCATGGAGAAAAGGCTTTCAGGGGAGATCAAGACAAAGACTACTAATGTTACTCTGTGGCCTCACACTGTACTGCAGAGGAAAATGCAGGGCTTAGGACTTGACATGTGTAGATCTTTCTACTGGGACAAAGAAATGATGGTGGGAAGAGAGAAAGTACTTAACAGAAGTGAAAACAGAGCATGCCTTAAGGAAATGTCTTTGCAGTACAAATTGAAGAATGGATATTCCCATCATCTTCTGGTATCCCGACCCTACACATTCCTTACATTTCTATCCCAACATCTTCACTCAAGATTTATGGCTGTAAAACTAAGGTGGATACTCATGATGCTGGCAGAGATTTCTTAGGTTCACTTTTCAATTCTTCTGCCTTTACTCTCTCCATAGAATGTAATTCTTACAAACTTATATTTTAAGTAGGCATCAGAGGAAACTGCTTCATTAGTGATAATCATTTGCCAGTCAACAAATAACAGTTCAAGACTGGGAAAGGAAGATGTGTAAAATTAGCAAGAGTTTTCATTCTAAGAGAAGCTAGTTGCACAGTCTCTAAAGTCAGAAAGTTGTAAAAGGTATTTAGTGGCTAAAGCGTGTCTGTCATTTTTTGCCCTGTTGTACATTTTCTTCCTCCATTCTCACCCTCTCGACACTTTTTCAGCAAATAGACTTTTCTGCTCTCAGACCCCGGAGCAGAGGCCATCTCCTGTTACAGAGGATAAAAGATGACAGGGAAAGGAAATCCAGCATACTGTGGCTTTCTCTTTGAGCCAGAAGCCCATTTAGAAATGCAGGAATGTGCACTGTTTACATGGGTTTCTTCCTCAGTCTACATAAGGTTCCTCATCTTGAAAATGAGGATAATAGTAGTGCCTATTATTAATCTCTGAGTCAGCCATTTACCTATTCTTACTTCCCCATGTAGAAGGAGCATCCAGTTTCTGCTAAACTCTTTTCCCTTCCCTATTCCCAAAGGAAAAAACCCCTTCTAGAGAGAAATGATGGTCAATACTAGTGAATGCTAGTGAGAGTGAGGGCTCCCCAAAGTTTCTATACACTTGGCAGTGGTCAAACCTACTACTGTTCTGACCGGGCAACAAAACCCCCTGGAATGTGAGATGTTACTTGTGTCGTTGGTGGTTGGACCCTCAGTGGAGTCTCAAACGTATTCTTTGGGGAAATGAATAAAAACACAATTGTGTGGCCTGATGGGAAGGCAAGGGACCTTAGAGATTTCACAGTAATTCCTATAGAGAGAAGACTTGCAGAGGAAAAAGCCATAAAGTAAACCATCACTCCAAGATGTCTTGTAAAAACAGCGGTTGGTTTTAGAAATATTTAATCCCAAATTCCACTGACGTGCACATGGTATTTCCTGTTTCTGGAAACTTAGAAAAAAAAATTAAGCTCTGTTTGAAAGCCAGCAAGCAGAGCCAGATGTTGGTGTTGGTAATGATCCGCAGAGCCCGACACCCGTGTGGCGGCAGTCAGGAAAATGCATGACAGCTGTCTGAAGCCATGGAGCCTAATTTCTCTTGGCCAGAAAAGAAACAAAGTGTGGAGTCTGTTTTGTTTATATATACAAGAGGACAGCTGAACCCAAGAGACGTTACTTCGGTTTATAGAGCCAGCAATTTAAAATATTATATTCTTTTGACGTACTTTGTCCAAATCACTTATCCAAGGAGGGTTCAGTATACAACCAGCTATAGTGCCGTTCAAAAGTTCATTCTAAAGTTCGTCATTTGGGGTTTTTCTTTCTTTTTAAGAAAATATTAGACTATTAAATCTTAAAACCAAGTATAGGCAATCTGATAGTGGTTTGCTTTGTCCATATGAATAATTAGAGTTTTTTTTCTGAAAATACACGACTAAACTTCTTGATTAAAAGATCCATGGTTAAGCGTCCAACTCCTGGTTTTCAGCTTAGGTCGTGATCTTAGGGTTGTGAGATCGAGCCCCGCATCAGGCTCCATGCTCAGCATGGAGTCTGCTTCGATTCTCTCTCTCCCTCTCCCTCTGCTCCTCCCACTCCTGTTCTCTCTCTCTCCCTCTCAAATAAATAAATCAATTAAGAAAAAAAAGAGCCTTGGGTTTACAGAAGTGATTAAACCTACTTTATCTTTCACTATATCCCACCCTAAATCTTCTATTTTGGTCTAACTAGTTTGCTCTTCACTGCTTCACTATCCTGTGTACTTTCTTGCTTTTGTGTTTCACTGTTGTTTTTTACTGAAGTTCTACAGCCGTGTCTCTCTGTCCATCAAAGACTAGCCATGCTCTAATACCTAATTCATGTCTCACCACATTCATGAAGTTGACCCTGATCATTCTAGCTCCCCTGCTGAAGGGGTCTCTCCTCTCGGGAGCTTCTGAAACAACTACTGTCTATATATCATCCACATAGCACTCCTCCTAAACTGTCACTGGTTCCTGGCACAGACCTTCAAAAACCCTTGGAATTTCTTGAGTGAGAGGAGTGTGTTATGATATATATAATGAACCGCCATGGACCATACTTGAGTTTTTGCTAATGAAATGTGGAGGGAAATCAACCAAGTGCTTAGAAGGTTAGAACCTTCTGCTTCACCTCCTGACCTCTGGGTGTGTGTGTGGGGGGGGGTGGAGCGGGGGGAAGCTGGAGATTGAGTTTAATCACATGGCCAGTGATTTAATCCATCATGCCTATGTAGTGAAACCCTGATAAAAAAACTCAGTACACCAAGGCTTGGGGAGCTTCCAGGTTGGTGAATGTGTTGATGCACTGGGAGGGTGGTGTACCCTGACTCCCCGGAGACAGAAGCTCCTGCACTCAGCACTCTTCCAGACCTTGTGCTGTGTACTTCTTCATCTGGCTGTTCATCTGTATCCCTTATTACAAAACAGTAACCCTTAAGTAGAGTGCTTTCCTGAGTTCTGGGAGTCATTCTCCTGAATTATCAAATCTGAAGGAGGGTTTTGTGAATCTCTGAATCTGTAGCCAAGTCAGACAGAAGTACAGGAAGCCTGGGGACCCCACTTGCAGCTAGCATGTGATGTAAGGGCAATCTTATTGGGGATCCTGCCCTTTAACTTGTGGGATCTGATGTTAACACCAGTTCGATAGTATCAGAATTTAATTGAATTGTGGGACACTCATTTGGTGTCAGAACACAATATTACATAGTGCATTTAAAAATACACCATGTTTTTGCATTGCCTTATTTATAGTTTTGATTAGCATACAGCAGAAATGACATCACCACCTCAAGATGAAGAAGAGAGCAATTATATCAAGTGCTTATGTCTGTATCAGTCAAACTGCAATGTTGATTGATGGTAAGAGAAGTAATCAACAAATTTTAGTATGTGCATCCTGTCCCTTCAGCTGGACTGAGGGCTTCTGGGAATTGAGTTCACATTTTCAACATTTGTGTATTTCAAACTATGCCTACTGCATTGTCTTAAAAGTCTTAAGTACTAATGACCTGCTTTATGGTTTATATGATGATGTACGAATAAGTACTTATTAATTATAATACTCACCTTGCATTACATGCCTATTTAACAGTCTTGTCTCTGTGAACATTGCTTTAATACTCTCTTTTCTCTCCTTATTTCATAAACAGGAAAGGCTAAGCCATAGATAAGCATCTTTCCTAGGATCTCAGAGTAAGTCAGGACCAGAATTGAAATTAAAAGTCCATCTGCCCTGGATTTCCAAGCCTATTACTTAGCTAATCACACCCTTCTTAAGGAGTAAGAGCTACTGGTCATTTTCAGTCCCAACCTTGGCTATATGGATAATGATAGGCACTGAAGTAGCCATCGAAATTCAGAATCAGGTTTATTATGCACGGTGTGCTTGTCATTCATTTTAGAAGGGTTTGTTTAGCCTTATGTTTGTGCTAGTAATTAAATCCAATGTCTTCTTGCCAGGTTAAGTCAATGAATCATTTATAATGATAAAAAAGTTTAGGAATCTAACTCAATTTAACATGTACACTCTTAAAAATGATGAGAAATATACTTCAAGTACTGACAAAAACAGAAACAAACATTTAAAAAAAAAGAAATCTCAAGGGTATAAAAATAATTGTATTGCTTATCTAGCAGGTTAAAATTTAATTAGCCCTATCGAGCCGTAGCTGGACTCACTCTTTTTGAGTCTTCTTTACGATATAAATCAGAATGGAAACAGTAACTTTAGCAGCCGGAGTTTTTAATAGCTATGGGGAATACCAGCCAACAATTTATTTCAGACTAGAGAACAGAGAGAAAAATCTCGTTTTATTTTATCTGATTTAATGTTACTCTTCAGAAGTAATTACTTTCTTTTCTAACACACCAAACTTTTACTTTATTGCTAAGAGAATCTCTGAAAATGATGGCACCAGGAGTTAGGGAACTGTCATTACTGTAACATTCGATTTGACAGCATGCAATCATGTCCATTAAGAGCTTTAAGTTCTCCTCAAAAATGTGGTAGGAAACTTCAAAGTTTACTTAACGCAGTGCTGAGTACACAACAAGCTCAGTAATAAACATGTTGATAGGCTGTATTTCAAACCACTTCCCTAGGAGCTTTATCTAAATAGCAAACATTGACAGAAATAATTGTTTTCTGGAGTCTTAAGTTCAGGCACTACTTGTGACACTTTCTCAGAGACAAAATGGATCATTTCGGTGGCCATTTTGTAGTTAAAGGAAAGGTTCATGGTCCCTCCCTTCTAGAATACTCCTGGATAAATAATGACGTGCTCCTGACTTTGGACATCTGTTCCATGCAAGCTTTTGTATGCATATGGTCTTGAATAGGAGACATCTGTATGAGAGGACTTTTCAAGAAGAGGCCTCAGAGTTGGCCTGATTTTAATTATTTCAACAGTATTTAATTCCAGGGAAGTCCAGATCAGTTGTTGTTGTTGTTTTTAAGATCCACCACTTAGGGTAATTTCAAACTTTCAGAATTTCAGATCAGTGTCTCAACTAATCTAGACTCTTTTGAATTAGGGATGATAAGGTCCATGGTAGGCCCACTCTCCTGGGACCACAAGAGAATTGGTGGGGGCTTGGTTAGAAAAAAAGTGGCTTTGGTTAGGGGTTTATCTCTGCTACAGTAGGCACCCCGAAGCAGTTTTTCTTTCATGTAGGAGAGAGCTGGTAATGAGATTTGGCCCCCAGCACAGTGGTGAGCAGCATTGGCTCTGGGGGAAGGTAACCAGGTTTACAGGCCTCCACTGACATGTGCAGAATCCTGGTCCAATTGCTTATTCTCACCATGTCTCAAGAAGCCTCTTTTATAAAATGTAGCCACAGTGTTTCTTATTTAATGTTTAATAACAAGATACCAAGCAAAACTAATGGTTTTTAAACATTTGGCACAGTCTCTGGAACCTGGAAAGTGTTCAGATAATAACCAATAGTGCTTACTCTGTCCCTGGGGAAGTCTGTGCATTACGTATATCTAAGTCCGTTAGATTTCACAGTGTGAGATACCACATTCCCTTCTGACAGATGAAGCAACCGAGGCACATGCAGGCTAAGTAGCTTGTCCGAGATCATAGAGCTAGTAAGTTGCAGATTGCCTCTGCTCGTTTTTAACTCAGGCCATGTCATTCCGAGTCTATGCATTTAGCCACTGTTTTCTGCTGCTTCTCTGATCGATAGGTGTGATGTTTCATTATTGCTGTTTTCCTTCCTGTAAGTCTTTCCAACTTCATGGCACAGACAGGACCTTTGTTCCCTCGGGGCTTGTGCACCGAGAGAAGCAGCAGTTGCCCCCCCATTGCTAAGCCGCCCATAATTCATGACAAGCCCCTTACCACTTCCACGATTCCAATGTAAGGGAGAAATAGTGGCAGCGAGAGCCGAAAGACCATACATGAGGACTTACATTCTTGTTTGGATTTTGACAGCCTCCTAGCCAAGTAACTTAAAGATCTTCTCCGGGTCTTAATCTCCGAAATTATAAAATGACAGATTCAAACTGGAGTATTTTTACATAGCTTCCATATCTAAGATTTCACAATAGTCCACTTACTTAAACTTAAATATTTACTAAATACTTACTAAGTGAGAACATTGTGTTCTTTGCTAGGATGAAAAAAAAATTAGAAATAAAAAATGATAGAAAAAAAGAATAAATTGAAGTTATGATCTCAACTAGAAATAATTTTTATCTAACAGGATAGACACCTGCATAAGTAAACAGGAAAGAGAGACCTTGTGAGTTGGGAAGACCTGGGCTCAAATAGAATTTTTCTTTCCTGCTTTTTTTTTTTTTTAAGATTTTATTTATTTATTTATTTATTTATTTATTTATTTATTTGAGAGAGAGTGAGAGAGAATGGGGGGGTGGGGAGGGGCAGAGGGAGAGGCAGGTTCCCCACTGAGCAGGAAGCCCGCTGTGGGACTCGATCTGAAGGCAGCCGCTTAACTGACTGAGCCACCCAGGTGCCCCACAATTTTCTTTTCTATCTGTGTTTAATTTTAACCAGGTTATCTATCTGGACCTTAATTTTCTCATTTATAAAATGGTTTGATAATACTTTCCTTGAAAGAGTTGGATCATTGCTGGTACTCATAAATGTTATTAAAAGTATTCAACAAATGCTTTGATAAATATGTTACTAAAAAGAAAGAACATAGGGATGTCAGCAGGAAAAATATATGCTGTGGAAATTTTAAAAGTATATATGGAATCATGGACTTGCTTGATTTCCATGCTCTGTTTTCAAAATAAACTAAAAAAAAGTTATATGCCAAAATTCATTATAAACTGGCTAAGAATTTAAAGCCTAGATACCAACACAATTTTACAAATAGAGTGTCTTCTAGCCCATGATCTCCAGAAACACCCTCACTGTATGCTTTGGCAGATATGTTTGTGCTCCCCTGTGGGGGGTTGGGAATTGGGGGTGGGGAAGTGGGTGTGGGAGTGGTATCTGTTCACGGAGGTAGCCATAGTGAAAGGCAAATCCCTGTGAAAGGCAGCAACATATGTACAATCAAAAAAAAAATGGAAGGGAAACCTGAATGGGAAGAAATCAGAGAGGGAGACAAACCATGAGAGACTCTGGACTCCGGGAAACAAACAGGGTTACAGAAGGGAAGGGGGTGAGGGATGGGGTACCCGGGTGATAGGCATTAAGGAGGGCACGTGTTGTGATGAGCACTGGGTGTTATACACAACTAATGAATCACTGAACACCACATCAAAAACTAATGATGTACTATATGGTGGCTACCTGAACATAATAAAAGACATATTTTGTTTTAAAAAAAATTGTCTTTCAATAGTGAACAGTGAGGGGGAAGCTGTTCTTTCCTATCCTGATATTTTCTTCCATGTAAAAGGGGTTCCATCAGCCTACGCTGTCTGGACTCCTTTCTCCCTGTTACTAGTTCCTCACCCAGGGAGGGAGAGTGACTTATCTAACTGGTGAGGGTGAGAGAAGAAACAGGGTGTATATAGCCCACTCCCTCCTCTTCTCTTTTAGGTATGAGTTGCCCGGAGGAAGTGAGTGCTTTGCTCTGCTCTGCTCCTTCTCTTCTTTTTTGTGTTACAGAGATTGATCTGTTCCCAAAGTCCAGCACCCACTGCAGCAGAATGGGTGGGTCTGGTGTGCTGAGATCCCTGCTTGCCCATGGATGTGTAAGTTACATCCACCAATAACATCTTTATTGGTAATAAATGCTATATTGTGGCCACCATCTACCTAACTACCCTATGTCTTAATTTATTTGGAATTCAAGTGAGGAAAACAATGGTGTTAATTATTGAATACTCTTCTCTGACTTTCAAGAAGTTGTGGCCCCACCACAGGGGACTTCTGGTTTTCCTGCTCAGAGAGATGGCTTACACTGAGTCCTTTGCATTGCCTTCTTCTGTCATCCCTTGATGGTGCCATGTAGTTTACAAGGTGATTGTAGACTAATGGAATAATTTCTCACATAGAATTTGAATACTTAAACCTGAGTCAATTAGTGGGAAGAATTTAATTTAATAATCATTTCATCCTCTGCATGTGAAATGTGCTGTAGAAAGAGGTCAGTGAATACTCTCATAATTACAAACATATAATATTAATATATTATTTTAATGCTAAAGGAACATGTTATTGTCAGACACTTGATAAGAATAGAATACATATTAAAATGGGATACATCTATGAGAGATGATAAGCATGCCATTTAACTAATTTATAAATAAAAAATGAAGTGGAAGGAGATGAGTATGGATTTGTGAATGTCCTGATTAAGCCCTGACTCGGGTGTCCTACCTAAACATCATAGTGCAGAACTTACACATTGACCACTTTTAAATTTGGGGCTCCCACAATGATGTTATCTGTTCAATTCAATTCAGTGAATATTTATTTGACTCAAATTTTCTATATGCCGTGTTCTATGTTCTGTTTGGGCAAATGAACCCGACAAAATGTGGGCCATGCCCTCATGGAAAATAATGGAAAGAACCTAATTGTATTTGTTAGTTAAATTTGTAATTGCTAACAAATATTTTTTTTAAATAAAAATGCCATATTTTCAATATATGTACCATGATTTTTATTGCTTTGTTTCTTATAACAGGAAAAGATAAGGGAAAATATCCTGAGTGTCTATCAACAGAAGATGGTTTCATAAATTATTGTACTTCCATTCTATGGAATATTATGTACTTGTTAGATAGAATGAGGTAAATATGAAGGAATTTAGGACAGCATAATGATTCATTGTTAAGAAAAAAGTTATGTGCATGATTTCATTTTTGTAAAACAACAATAGTAGCAATGGTATTTATATGTATATTCTATGCTAGTTTAGCAAAGGAACAAGTAAGGAAGGTGCATACCAAATTTTTCACAGTGATTACATTAATTGGGAAAACTTTTGAACTGTAACACAAGGAAGTAGTATCTTTAATTAAAGGATTGGAATAAATGTTTTACTGGTAGGGCGCCTGGGTGGCTCAGTTGGTTAAGTGACTGCCTTCGGCTCAGGTCATGATCCTGGAGTCCCTGGATCGAGTCCCGCATCGAGTCCCGCATCGGGCTCCCTGCTCGGCAGGGAGCCTGCTTCTCCCTCTGACCCTCCCCCCTCTCATGTGCTCTCTCTCTCAAATAAATAAATAAAATCTTTAAAAAAAAATGTTTTACTGGTAAAAAAAAATAATGTTAAGTAGAAAAAATAGACTACATCTCAACTAACAAGAGTATGGTAGAGATGAAAATGTCAAAATGTTGACAATATTTGCCTCAAGATATATAATGATGATTATAAGTTAACTTTTCTAACCCTCTGGACACTTTTATGTACTTTCTATATTTTCTACAGAAGCATGCATTAATGTAACAATCTGAAAGAAAGAAAACTTATAACGAAGATGTTTGTGCCCTTTGACTTATAATTCTACTCTTAAGTTTCTTTCTGAAAATAGAACATACCAGATGAATCCAAATAAGAATAATTTCTTTTAAAGTAATTATAAGGGAGAGTATGTCGTTATTCCAGAAATGATTATTTGAAATCATTTTTGGAATTTCTTTTGGATTTTCTGGTGTATTCAGCAGAATCACCGGATGTTACACCCACTTCAGTTAAGCAGAAGTTTATCTTTGAGCTCATCTCTACGAGCTAATCATGTTCTAGTCATTCTGGGTAAGACAGACTCCACTCTAATCTGAGGTATCATGATGTACATTCATAGGAATAAAAGCACACTTCCCAGAAATTACACAAGACTTTCCCCTCTAGCTGTTAACTATTTAAAAAGAGGCATCCTCTAAAGCCATCCAAAAGGAACAAATAATAAATAGGATGCTTCTTTTTTTTTTTTAAGATTGATTTGTTTATTTTAGAGAGAGAGGGAGTGTGCACGCACACGTGAGTGGCGGTGGGGCAGAGGAATAGAACCTTCAAGCAGACTCCCAACTGAGGGCAGAGCCCGACCCAAGACCCATGAGATCATGACTAAGCCAAAACCAAGAGTCAGGTGCTCAACCGACTGAGCCACCCAGGTGCCCCAAGGATGCTTCCTATGTAGAACTTTATATTCTTAAACCTGAAGAGCTTAAAGCCTGAATAATTGTTTTTTTGTATGAACATGTGAGGGTACAGCAGACAATCAATTTGACAAACACTATTGAGCGCCCATCATGGGTCATCTTGTCATCTTTGGGAAATGTAATGGCAGACATGAATAGAAATTACACTACGTGTGGTTGATGGTTACCCAGACCACTTTGGAGGCACTGCGGCTGGCACCAGGGAGTGAGAGGAGAGAAGGGAAATGCACAGGGAAGTGGAGGCTTAGTTTGTCCCTGGAAAATCGAGGCTGTTAAAACCTGCAGGTGGAGCAGGAAGACCTGAGGTGGAGTTCTGTCATTGTCAAGTTTTTGAACTTGAACATCTCAGTTAATGTCTGAGCAATGACTCTCTGATTTGATCTGTGCTGAATTGAGAAAAGCTGTAAAAAATATGCAAGTGCTTTGCAAAGTTATTGTGATGATTAAAGGAGATAATGTATGTAAAAGTATATTTAAAAAGTGTGAAGTTCAATACATAAATTCATATGTTAACAATCAAAGGCTTATTTATATCATTGGGGACGTGGAATACAGTGTCTTCCACTTGGGTCATTACCCATTGAATATTTATTAAATTTATTTGGAGAGATAGGACACATATTGGTGATAAAGTGATGTTTTGGCAGCTATCTTCATGAAAAAAGCCAAGTTTCCCTAGGTAATGTAAAATTAAGAGATAGTTATCACACTTTACATGGGCACAGAATACTTAACATCATGCAGTTTTAGAACTGATAGGGTACTGTGTGGTCACTTGACTCACCTTTCTTTTGGTGGCTGGTGTTTTCTCACATATTCTTTCCTGGAGCACCAATTCACTGATTCAGTATGACTCATGAATTCAATTACTCAGCCAGGAAATATTACTTGAGAACTGACCATGTTTCAGACACGCTATTAAGAGCTATTGATACAATAGCAAGGAAAGGTGTTCACATTCCCTATCCTTACAGAGGTGACAGCATAGTGTGTGAGGCAGATAATTGTCAGGTAATCACACAAGCCACTGTAACCATGACAATTGGTGGCAGGGAGAAATATGTAATTCCGGGCACCTGGATAGCTCAGTCTGTTAAGTGTCTGCCTTCAGCTCAGGTCATGATCCCAGGGTCCTGGGATCAAGCCCCATGGTTGGGCTCCTGGCTCAGTGGGGAGTCTGCTTCTCCCTCTACCCCTCCCCCTGCTCGTGATCTCTCTCTCTCTCTCAAATAAATAAATAAAATCTTCTTTAAAAAGAGAGAGATATATGTAATTCCACAGGAACCTATCATTTCTATGTTTGATTTAGTCAGAAAGCTCAGGAAAGATGTCTAGTGGTACTCAGAAGATGAAGATGGGAGGGAAGAACGTTCCAGACAGAAGGAAAGGCTTGCACAAAAGCCCTGAGGCAACAGGGAGCATGGTAGTATGAGTAAACAAAACATAGCCACTCTTGCTGGATGCAGAATTAAAGGCAAGTGGAGAAGATGAGGTTGGAGAGGCTCAGGGGAGCTGAAAACCACGAAAGATTTGACTGCTGTGTTAAGGAGTTTGCAATGTTTCTAAAGAGTAATAGAAGACTAATTAGGGTTGTCAACAGGTGTTTCTTGACCAGATCTGTGTTTTGGGGAGAAAAAAAATCACTCACACTGTAGACCAGAGATGGGTCAGGGTTAATGTATTAGTTTTCTATTGCTGCCAAAACAAATTATCACAAATTAAGCAATTTAAAACAATATCACAGTTTCCGTGGATCAGAGGTCTGGGCACAGCATGGCTTAGCTGGGTTCTCTGTTTACGATCTCAGGAGGTAGAAAACAACATGTTGGCTGGGGCTGAGTTTCACATCTCAAGCTCATGGGCTATAGGCAGAATTCATTTCCTTCTCCGGCTTTCCATGTAGCCCCTCCCATCTTGAAGCCAGTAAGAAAGCCAGAAACTCTCATGTTTCCAATCTCTCCAGCTTCGCTTTCTGCTGCCTCTCTCTTATTTTCTCTTCTACCTTCTGCCGGCAGACAGCTCTGCTTCTAAGGGTTCACGTGATGACATTGGGCTCCCCTTGATTATCCAGGATAATCTATTTTAAAGTCAAACTTATGAATAATCTTTATTACATTTGCAAAGGCTCTTTTGCCACATAAGAGCCACATAAGACATCGGGGCAAAGGTCATGGAGCCAAAATTCTGCCTACTGCCCATGATATAGGGATACCAATCAGAAAGTTATTCTAATAGTTCAAGCAGGAGAGGTTGGTTCTCTGAACAAGATCAGTGTTGATAGAGATGGGAGAAAAGGGTATGTGTTGAGGAATCTTGGGGAATGAGGGAAAGAGAGGTATAAAGGCACACTCCCAGATTTCTTGCCTGCACAATTGGATGAATGGGAAGCTCGCTACCTCACAACGCAACTTGTTCCATTTTGGGACATGATTCTTCTTTCCTGAACCTCCATCTTCCTGCCCAGTTTCCAGCCACTCTCTATCCTGCATTTCAAACTATTTCTGTGTTTCTTCATCTTCGCCTAGAGGCAGTGGTCCTGCAGATGCTCCTGGCCTCCTACCATTATTGAAAACATACACCAGAGAAGATCTGTTTCTTTAGTGATTTGTTTCTGATTGTAAATACCATATATGTATGGATTGTAGAAATCCATTAATACCAATATTCAGGTCCAAGAGAATGAAAGCCTCCAGCCTCAGAACTAAACACTATTTATAAGTTTGATTTTTTTCAATGTATATAAATATTTTTTATAGAAAAGGAATAAAAATAGGTTCTTCCACAACTGGATTATTTTTCTTAGTGATGTATCTTGGCAATCATTACATGTCACCAAATGTGTATTTTTCTGGTTCTTTTTAAAAGTGGCATAGTATCTCTTTTAATAGATGTGCCATAATTTATATAACCTGCCTCCTATTAGTGACCTGTTTTCGATTTTTGCTGTTACAAGCAAGGTTTGCATCAATATCTAGGTGCAGATGTCTTTGGCAACTTGTATGATATATCTCTGGGATAACTTTCTAGAATTGGAATTGCTGGATCAAAAATTACATATATTTAAAATTTTAATTGTTATTATAATAAGTGTCCTTCGAAAAAGCTGTTGCAGTATATTTCTTTCACCTAGCCTGGTGGAGGGAGAGTATAAGTTCATTTAGAACCAAAGGAAACCCTCTCAAGGAAAATCTGGGGTAAGACCTAGCTTATCTCTTCAAGTAGTCTAGGAAATGCAGATTTAACGAAGATAACACACCCCAGTGTTTCTGGTACCATGTTAGTTTCTGGGAATAGTGTCATGGTACTGGGGCGATTCAAAGAATGGGAATCGAGTCTTTTCCTTAAGGGTCCCTTAGGCTAGGCAGTAAGTGTAAGGCTGGTGGAAAGCATTAAGGAAGCGTGAGAGGAACTTGGGAGGTGATGATGAGTTGGGAAGAGTTTGGGCTGACTCGTTTTGGTGAGCGAGATTTTGGAGGGAAAGTATTTTTGTGCCCATCACGAAACAGCCCCGTGGATTTGCAGAATAGAAGTCGATTTTGTAACTCGAGGAATAGGGTACGGGTAACGAGGCTGGAAAGGCAAGCGATTTCAGTCTGTTTCGGTTAGGATGGTTTTTTATTGTGACAAGGAGGGAATAGCAGTGGTTTAAACAAATACAGGTTTATTTTTTTCTCAAAGTCTGAACGTAGGAGGCGAGGAATGCGTTCGGTGGCTCAGCGGTGTTGGGGCCAGTGATTCTCTAGTTCTCCCAGCCTCTGCCCCGTGCTGCCAAAAGGGCCCCCTCTGTTTCTGATCTCTCGTCCCTGTTAGGTCACGAGAAGGAAGGAAGGGGTGACACCAGCGCAGCTGTCCCCTGCCTCAGGAAAGCAAAGCTTCTTCAGAAGCCCCCACAACAGATTCCTGGTGCTGTTTTACAGGCTGCCACTCGCTCTAAGAGAAGCTGCAAGTGTGGCGAACCGAACGTCATAATGGGCTCGGGCCAGTTACGACCCCTGCTGGGAGATGGGCACACAGATTCCCAAGCAAAACTTCAGGCCCAGAGGCAGAGGGAAAGAGATGCCAGGAGATGATGGAAGCTATCCTGTGGGTTAGATTGTGAAGGGCCTGTGCACTCCGCCGGAATGTGAACTTACGCTATGCCAAAGGCAACCAACCATTCAATTTTCCATCTAGATCGTAAAGGTTTCTGGTAGGAGCTGTTCTTTCCCAAACAATTCCAAGATTCTGAACTTGGTGGAAAATTATTTCAGAGTGATAGCTACTGATCAAATGAACAACTCCCTTTATTTACTTTAATGATATGAAAGGACAAGATTGTGCTATCTCTTTCATCAGCAAAGCTTTCCTGACTTCAAACAGAATATTGTAAACAAAACACTTCACAGGATGTGGAATGAAAACGAGTTATGAAACCAGTTTACAGGGCACAGTTTAGGAAGAATCATAAGACATAAACACCCCTTTTGGGTTTAAAAAATTCCATATTTACACACAGATGTATAATTACTATCAAGGTATTAGGAATTTTTGAAACATTTTTTATTAGGTGGTCAAACAGTCAGCTCAAATGTGCCATCGTTTTTACGGTTCCACGTAGTTTTTCTTAAATATAGAGCAGTTTTTCTTCTCATCAAACCAGAATAGCTGAGAACCATTCCTAATTGCTCTACATTAGGTTATCCATAAATTCATATTCTTTCACTATGATTGTTGATATGTTTATATTTAGTAGAGGAAAAAATGGGAACACAGAGAATGAGAATAGGAAATCCACTATGAATCCCACATAAGTTAAATATTAAAAGTAAACTATTAAAAACTTAAAGAGACTATTTGGAAATTATTGAATTGGCCTATGTATTATAATTACTATTCTCTTGTTAAACACTAGAAGTATTTTGAGATAAGAGAGGAGAATTATTTTCTTAAATAAATTATTGCCTTTTTAAACTAAACACTGTTCTAAAGCTATAATTTCTTATGTGAAAATATTAGTAAAAAGATTACAAGTCTAACTGTATTCTCCATAGGCATTCTTCAGAGTTATACCTGTAGCATATGAATAAATGGTTGTAATATTTTTTATTTAGAAAATTTTGAATTGTTATTTCATGTTATTGATATCCAATAAAAGACATACATGTTTCAAACTTTCAACAACAAACACTTATTTGACCTGAGTTACTAGGTCAACTCCACACCAAGTTACTATAAACACAACTAAGGGGCCCAAAAGGGAAAAAACCCAAAAAAACAAAAAACACAGGCAAAGACTCAGCAGTGACAAAAAGATCAATATTTATCCACCCCCCCTCCATAGGTGAAAAATACATTGATGATTGAAAGATTTCAGAGTAATAAGCACAATCCCCTCTCCCAGAAGGATATTGGAGATGATTAGGCAAAACCTGTTCTTCTTTTTGTCATAGAAAAAGTTCCCTTCCTTTTCCCTTCCCATATACTTCTCCCTTTTGCCCTGCTGGTGCTGACCAGTCTGTGGGACTCTGGAGAATACCCTTAACATGGGTCAGGGCTGCTCATCCTTCTCACTTCACTACTGTGGCAGTCCAGGTTCTCTGGGAGACTGATGGCAAGTGTGCAAGAGGCTTGTCTGGGGCATTGTCTGTGGGGAGCACAGGGAGAGGGAGCATAGGAAGAGACAAGGGGAGACTTCAGACTGCCCCACGGGCCTGACACCTGTGAGAGGAGAGAGGAGGAAGGATTGAGCACACAGAACCCACACAGGGTTGAGATAGTCTCAGCCAGGCTAATGGGAAATACTCAAGCCAATGTTTCCCATTGAGGAGGTTGCCTGCTGGTCAGGAAGAGTGGCGTTGGGGTATTCACCATTGGGGTGAACCCAAAGGAGTGACTGCTGGAGACTGTCAACCACCTCGACTCCCCAGGAGATTGTCTTGAAGGGAAATCTGAGTAGGGCCCTCCCGTGGCCATCACACCAGCATCATCTTTTTCATTCTGGATCAGCTCATGTTTCTCCCCTATCTGAAAGCCTGCACTAGCTCCCTGTTGGCTACCGAATAATTTCCAACATGCATTGGAGGTTTCTGCAACCTTGACATAGGATTCATTTACACCATCTATTTTACTTTAAGTGTATCTCCTCCCGATTCTTGTTCTCCAGCCAGACAACTTAACACCATTCCCCAGAGCTCCAGTGCAGTGTGATGCCTCTGAGCTTTTGCTCCAGCTGGTCCTGCACCTCCACACTCTCCTTCTCAGCGTCTCAAAATACCACTCTCATTTCCATGTCCATATAGGCTCCTTCTCCTCTGAGGCATCTTTCTTGAGCCATCTATTCCGGATGCAGCACCTTTCTTTTGTGCTCAAACATCATATTGTGCAGATGTGTATTTGGCATGGATTTCATTTTACTTCGTCTTATGTCTTTTTTTCAAAGAGCTAGAGGACAGGGCCTATATCTCTAGCACTGTTCCTGGGTCTTATGCATAGGAGGGGTAATTTGACAAGTGTTTATTGAAAAGAAATTCATTCAAATGCAGGAAAAGACATTTGTTTGTGCGAAGAGAGGATGGGGGAAGAAAGGTGGTATTATCTAAGCAATCCCAAATAATTTCTGCACACACCCTCACTAAATTCTCTTTGCTTCTCATGGAGAGATAAAAGATCCCCTTTCTAGGACCCTGAAGCACATAGTGTCTAGAAAAATTGAGAAATAAAGGGCAAGCAAGCAGATGGAGTTCCCTTTTTATGCAGCCCTTAGAGGACTCAACTCTAAAGAAGAGAAGCAAATCTGTGTTTTCCTGTATAACTCTTCCCTTTCTTACTTACGTATACATGTGTTCTAAGATTCTCCCACCTACTTCTTATGTGAAGGCCAGACAGTGAGGTTTCTTATGCCTTCTCGTGTTTATCTTTGGGACCCTATCACCCAGCCGAAGACCTGGCAGAGATTTTGTGCAGAATAAATGACCACAGTGAGCTGTGTAAGTGGGGTGTGTAGTAAGCAAGGAAGCAGGCTCTCTTACAGCAGCAGAGATCTAATTGGCAGAGGGTGGTTGCCAAGAAATCACACAGCGAGAATTATAGAGACTACCACAGTAGCAGGAGGTGAAAGGACAGATGGCAGCATCCAGAAAAGAAACAGAGGGGAGACACTTGGCTTTGCAATGGTCAGTTGGATTGGACTATTTCTGACCCCAATACAAATAAAAATATTAATTGGATTCAAGTTAATAAGTCTTTGTTATATGCTCATTTTTGCAAAAGGTCATCCTCATTTCTGTAGTTCTGACCAAAAAAAGTAGGATATAATTAATTTCTGGGTGCTAAGTAATTATAATCTTGATGGGAACACATATACAAACATACATTTAATAGCTTAATCATGACATGATAGAATTCACATTTGAGTTTCTTTACTCTTCTATCTTCAATTTACCCATAAGTCCTGAGGGCTTAACCTGTAAAATTGATCCCAAATCTGTTACCCTTTCTCCGTCTTCACCAGACAACCTCATTCAAAACCTCACTGTACCCTCTGACCTGCAACAACCTCCCAACCGGTCTCCCTTGCTCTGATTTGGGTCTCCCTCATGGTCCATTCTCTGCCCAGTAGACAAAGAGATCTTTCAAAAACTATAAACCATCTCCTATCTTCTCCTGCCTAAAACCTGGCCGTGGCTCCTGGATGCACTCAAAGTCAAAGCGGAGGTCCTTACATGATCTGGCACCTGCTCTCAGATCCACCTCAACCCAGCTTCCCCTTGCTCACCACCTTTCCATCCGTACCACCCTTCTCTCTGTTCCTGGAAACTGTCATGCTTGGTCCCTCCTTAAAACATTTGCAGCTGCTATTCATTCTGCCTGGGACATCTTTGCAGGGCTGGCTCATTCTTTTCATCCAGGTCTCAGCTCAGATGTCATCTCAGTGAAGCTCTCCCTGACCCCCTAATCTAAGCTATCCATCCCCTCTTCAGGCACGTTCTGATATCATCCTGTTATAGATCTTCCTAACACTTAGCGGCTTCCAAAGTAATCTTCTATTTCGTTTGTGTTCATTGTCTGTCCTTCCCCCAGAGAATGCAAGCTTTTTGAGAGCAGAGATTTTGGTTTGTTTGTTTGGTTGGTTGGTTTTTTTTCATTTTCATTTCTTTATCTCCATTGCCCTACAATGATGCCTCATGGGGAATCAATTCTCATTAAGTAGTTGTTTAATGAATGGAAGAAAAGTATGAACCACTGAAAGACAAAGAAAGGAGATTGTAGCTCAGAGTAGCTGGGAGGAAGAAGTACTCAGAGTAGATCTTGGAGGAAGAATGATTATTTTAGCGTGAAGAATGGTGTGGAGAGCAGAGACGAGGATGTGCATATGCTTGTCGAAGGGAGGACTCTGGCGTGGCTGGAGAAGAAGGTACACAGAGGCAAAGATGGGGCAGGTGTCATGTCAGGCAGTGGGATTTGGGGGGAATCAGAAGGCAAAGGAAAGTCATTACAGGGTCAAATACTATATATGCATTTTGCCTCAGGGGGCAAAGCACTGGAATTCCACAGGGTACATGAGAGCTAAGATGTCTATTTATCATTTTATTTCCAATTGCAACAACTATGGGACAAATTACAGTCCCTGAATCATGAATATAATGAAAAAGATTTAGTAAGCCCCATATAGTTCATATTTATACTAGCAATGGTGATTTTATTTTATATTTTGGCTCCTCTGTTTCTCATGAAGTGGTTCACTATTTTGATAGAGCCGCTCCCTGAATTATTCAATCTAGGAATAGTTTTCATTTACTTGACATTTTATTTTCTCTCAGGAATGGCCCTTATAGAATATGCATTTCTTTTTCCTTGAATGAAATAATATATGGAAAGTACTTTGCAAGCCATCAGGCGCCACCAAAATAGCAGGTGGAATGATTATTACCGTGAAAGGTCTTAGGGGACATAAACTACTGAAAACATCAAGTCTCACGCCCTGGTTTCCTTGCTTTTTATTGCAACAAGATGGACTATTTCATTATACCTGGAGATTATTTTATGTTACAGTCAGGAGGCAAACATGTGTTTGTCTGTATATCTCCCAGTTATTAACTCTAAGAAAATTAACAAAACCGTGTATTTTTTAGAGAAATCTTGGCTGAACAATCATATAGTATATTGTTACTCAGAAGAAAAAAGAAATAAAATTCTGCTGATTTCATAGAGCACTCATTCCTCACATTCCCACTTGACTCCTTCTCTTATTAGCACCAGAAGTCTACACGCAGAATCAAGAAGAACGGCCATTTCTGTGAGCACCTAACGTGGCAAGGGCAGATTGCAGAGACTGGGAGACTTTAGTTTTGTGTTCTAATTAACAGTGAAACTGTTCCAAAAAAAAAAAAAAAAAAGAAATAGTGAAACTGTTCCTTTATTAAAGATTTTAAGGAACATACTTGAAATACGAAAATATTTTCCAAAATAGGACCATCTCTGTCTTTGTCCTCCATAATTAGCTCAGTCATGGTTCCGGAGCATAGTATTTTTGTGGTTACATTGATGATTTTTGTGCAATATTTTATAAGGTGGTCCTTTTCTTATTTTATAGATATCATAGGGGAAACAAGTTTTCTGAGATCCCGGGGTGCTCCCTGGGTCCTTCTCCAATAAAGAGCAAAACTCAGCTTTCAGTTAGGAAGCAAAGGTCAGTCAGACATAACAAGGAGCAGAGTGGTTTGGAGTTCTGACTTGGATAGAATTCCAATGAAATGAGCTGCAGTAGATGAGCAGAGGGTGGTGGGGCAATTCTATCTGAAAAAAATTTGGAAAATAGGGACCCAGAGACAAGTTTTTCAGTGAAGAGGCAAGTCAAAGGAAAGCATAGTTTTTTGGGTGGAGAAGTAAATGGAATCTAAGAGCAAATGCAAACTTCTAAGAGAACAAGGGGGACAAGGATCCTACCTGGTTTAAGAATGGGCTGGGATTAAAATTTGTCTGATATGGCAGATAAACCTGGACTTTGAATGAAAAATAATAATAAAATAATAATAAAAATAACTAATATCTACTGAGCTTTCTTTTTTTAAAAAAGATTTTATTTATTTATTTGAGAGAGAGAGAGAATGAGAGAGAGAGCACGAGAAGGGGGAGGGTCAGAGGGAGAAGCAGACTCCCTGCTGAGCAGGGAGCCTGATGAGGGACTTGGTCCCGGGACTCCAGGATCATGACCTGAGCTGAAGGCAGTGGCTTAACCAACTGAGCCACCCAGGCACCGTGAGCTTTCTTTTTATTACAGTATGCATTTTCATGAATCATTCTGCATTATCTTATTAATCTTTCCTATTTCATGACATAAGAACTAAGCTTAGTCTTGTGTTATAGCCGAAGAAATAAAGATTTAGGAAATCTAAGATGCTTGAGTGATGGAGCTAGGACCCAATCTATGTCTACCTGACTCCAACACTCATGATCTATATAGTTCTCAAAGACATAATATGGTTTGGGATATATACTCAATTTGAAAAATAGAGAAGCACATACAAAGAAGTTAAAATTCACAGTAATTTTAGCATGTGAAAATAATGTAACATAATTCTTCAGATAACCACTATTCCCCAAAGTAAGTGCTGTTAACACTTTAGTTTGTATAGTTCCTATATATATATATGCAGTTGTTTGTTTAATGTATATGTTTCTTTTCTTAACGTAGATCGGCTTAGAAACAGTGTTCTGCAAATTTTTATATTAAAAAATACATTATAGCAGTCCTTTAAGAAAGCGATACCCTTCCATATTTGTGCATCTTTTTCCCCTGAGGAAAATAGTGCTACAAAATACGTATGTATGTGTACATATGTGTATATATGTATATAGATTATGATATGTATGTTTATGTGTACACATAGTACCATATAATATTTTTTCAATGATACTGTCAATAGGGAGTGATACCAATTTATATTTTTACCAATGTACAACATAAGATCTCCCCTCTTCCTACATCCTTGTGAAAACTAGTTGTTATTAATTTTTAAAAATTTTGTGATTCTAATAGTGGAGAAATATCTCGTGTCTTTGCTTTTTTAAAATTTTTATTGAAGATGAACATTTTTCACATACTTAATGACCTTAACATAAATAGGTTTCTTTTAAATATATTAATGTAGATATATTTTTTCTCTTAACCACTAAACTGTTTTCTGTGTATCTGTAGTTTTACACATGGGCATGATATGTAATCTGGGAAGTAGGGATGGGCAGTATTGGGAAAAAATGAATATTGGGGTTGGAACAGTGGTAAGGGGACGTTGAGATAGTTCGTGATTATTTTATATAGCTATCCCAGAAATATCTGATGGAAGGTAATAAAAGAATGTTAAAAAGCACTGTTTCTAATCTTTGATCATTTTACTCTCTTATTATGACGGCTTTTTCACACTGAGATCTAATTTCTAATTTGTAAAATGGGGATAAAATTTACTTTCCTTTTAAAAGGATATTTTGAGCATTGGAAAAGAAGACATGAAACACTTTGAAATTGGTGTTCGATAGCATGATAACTATCTTATTTTCTTTTGTTTTATCAATGACATTCTCTCAAGTCTGATCTAACCCATTTCAAATCCACCCACACACTGTTTTTTATCCCTCTTAAAAACTCTTACTTTTAAAATAGTGAAAATAACACATCTTTGCCATTCCCTTGGATTTCCATTCAATTGTCTTTCAGTCTTAAAGAAGGATGTCTTATTCTAAAGTCAGGATTGAATGATCTGAGTTGTCCTTTAGTCAAGGATGAGAGTAGGAGAATTTTACACAGAAATGTAAGGCTCTGGAATTTTGCTTTCTGTTGATTCAGAAAAAATCTAAACCTGTTGTCTTTTGAGGCATTACACAAAGCACATCTGTTAAATCAGGACTTTCCTGATAAAAATGGACATGGGCTCTCTTGACAATTTGACCTATTTGTATTCTGTTGGGCTGCTATACACATGTCTGGAGGGTCCACCAAAGAGTGGGCATTATAAATTGAAATAAAAAAAATCCACTTGGCTGTATTAGAACCATGATCCATTAGAAATTATCCCCCAAATCTTCATCTAATCAAATGCAGTTTTATTAACAGCTATCCATTTTTAATAGCCAACTTGCTCTATTCATTGTAATTCAAGGTTGTACCTCTGCTGCCAAATCACTTGTTATGCTCTCCTGCTTTATACCACGGTAACCTTTTGCCATATCTTGCTGTCAAAACATTCCAATCTGATCTGATGCAATTTCATTCCATATGCATCCTTCTCTAACCTACGGGATAGCAGAAGTAATTGAGCACATCTGAGAAGTTTTTTTTTTCTCCAAGTACCTATAATAATTAAAATTCTAAATAAATGAAAAACTCTTGACAATGGTGTTTATCATTAAGAACTTCTTGTCATAGGCATAGCAAACAAGATGTGGACTGTGTACGGTAGCTAGTCAAAGATGGGTGAATAATAGAAACTTTATTTGCTGAGCATTCTAAAGGATCCCATTTATGAGATAGCTAAAACATGATTCATTGGATCCATTAGTGGTTCCCACACTAGTGGCAGACTGGCAAGAAAGACCCCCATTTCCAGGCCTTATGATATGGTAGTCCTTATATTACCCCCCCCCAAAAAAATGGTTTCATACTACTTTCCGTATAGATTGCAGACCTGCTTTGGATTTTTTCCCTACTTGTTTTGCAAGACAGGGATCTTCTCCAGATGCTTGGATCACACTTGCCAAATAGGTGCTCATTCCAACGGGTCTCTAGCATTCTGCACCAGTAGCTGTTAGGGAGCTACTCTGAGGGGCATAAAAACTGAATGTGTAATAGAGATTTAACTAATGGTGTAGCCTTTGTTTCTCTTACCTCCCACTTGAAACACAATATGATATATTTTTGGCTGAGAAGTGTTTTCTTCTTGTTTTCTATTTTTATACACATATTATCAGAGAGGGGCACAGGAAATCTATGACAGCCCAGCCCAAGCTGTTCTGAGATGAGACTAGAAATTAAGTTTCTAGCAGGAAACCACATGTATTTTGAAATCCGGTATAATACACAACAAAATCATCTCTTCCTCTCTCTTTCCTATAACAATAGTCATTATATTCTTTTGCCAGAGAGATTGGCCCTTTGTTTCTTCTCTTGTCCATAGGGGTACCTGAGGTATCTTTAGAATGACATGAAATGCTTGGCTGGTTCTGAAGTATGTGCTCTCTTGATGTACTTTCCCACCATTCAAATTCTTTGAGAAAAACTTAATTGTCTTTTTAATATCCCTTCTGTTAATATAGAGTCAGATTTCATTATTTTCCTTATCTATAGTTTCCTTAGACATATCAAAGATGCTATCTGGGAACCAATTCTTTAAAAATAAAGAAGGGCTTAAAGCCTTTTATTGCTTCTCATATTGAAAAAAAAAAACACTAGAAGCACTGAAAAAGAAAGATGTGTTGCTTTTGCTTATCTAGGAGAGCAGTGTAATGTCATTGAAGAGAAGGACCTCAAATGCATCACAGTATTTCTGCAGGAAAATTGGACTTAGCCCTGATGCGCGCGGCTAGGTGCCAAGGACACAGATTAGAAACACCAAGTGCACGATTTCTGGATCCATCCTATAGAGTGGAGAGGGATGTTGCTTACTAGAGAGGCCAGAGAAGGCCTCCTGGGGGAGACATCTGAAGTGATTGTGAGATCCTGAGAAGCAGGAAGCCATGTGGAGAAGATTCGGGGAAAGATGACTGCAAAGGCCGGGAAGAGCAAGTCCCAGGCCCTGAGAAGGGAAGGAGCTTGGCGTTTCTCAAGAGCCAGACAGGCCAGCGTGCCCAGAATGAATTGACAGAGCAAGAGGTGAGGGGGCGGGAGATGTCAGCTCACACAGGACCCTGCAGGCCAAGGTAGGAAGTTGGGATTTCGTCATGGTCTCAAATGGAAGGCGCCTGAACATTTTAAGCAGGGGAGTGACATGACGTGACTTGGGTTTTAGAAAGAACATCTGCAGAGTTGTTTGTAGTCACCATGCAGGAGGCAGTCTGGCAGGAGGCTCAGGGAGGCCTGGTCCAGGAGTCTGTTAACAAAGTGTAGGAAAGAGGAGATTGCAGCTGGGATGAAGTTGTTGCAGTGATGTTGGCAAGAAGTGCTTGGCTCTGGGGTATATGATGCAGGTGGGATGGGCAGGACCAGTTGAAGGATTTAAGGAGGAGATTGAACAACTGAATGAGTGAGTGAACACCAGAGGGTGACAAACAGGATGGTTTTAGTTAAGTGGAAAATATAACCAGAACATTATAGGAGATACGGACGGATGGTGAGCTTCCTGATGTCCTTTCGTTGGAAGGCTGAGTCAGTGAGCTAGGAAAGAGGACTGATCTGGAGGTCACACACCTAAAGGAGACTGGAATTTGCTCGTGTGGCTGAGATGGGCAGAGCAGAAAGAAGGAGGAGAAACTAGAACGAGAGGTAGTAGCCTGCACTTGGGGGGGTGTTAGAAAGTAGCACTGGAAAGAGTAAAGGTGAGCAATGTTATAGGAAATTGGTGGCCCACCTGTTGTGCCAAAACACTTCCAAAACAGCTGCTCCATTTATCAGTGCAGAGAAAAATCACTGAAACCTGGTGGAGCATCATATAGACAGACCGCCAACAGACTGACGGCATTTCCCACACATTAGCTACCTGTTTTTATACTACAGACACAAAACTTTTTTTAAGGATCAGATGGAATGGACGAAGCAAGGGGGAAAAAATCTGAATTTGATTTCAAACTTGGTTTCAAATTAGTGGGGACACAAATACAATGTTGCCTTCTATGACCATGAAAGACCTGGGGGAGAAAAAGAAAAGTGAAAGGATGTCATTTCATCTAATAGCTAATGAAAAACCTTCACCTTTGGCTTAGGAAAGGTTTTTGTGTTTGCATTTAAAGCCAAGAGGGTGTGTTTTCTGGAAGTTCATTTAAATATAATAAATTAGTGGAGTGCAAACCAGACTCAGGAGATGCTGGGAAGCTACTTCATTTCTCAGCATCAGTTCTGCACTGAGAATAGATTGCTCTCTCAATTCTTCTGGAAAGATGATCTTTCTTGAGCCTTCCCAGGAAGATTATGGGAAGAAGTTATGTGTTGTGTTTAATATGAAAAATGAGTTGAGAGGTCAACAAAGCTATAATTAAGCTCATTCATTTATTCATTTGACACATATAAATTACACTCAAATCCAAAAGTATGTGATAAATATTCAAACCTCTTTGAGGTCAGGAATCATACCTGGTGCATCTTCGTATCTCTTACAGCCCTTGGCACCAGTTGGTGAATTAAATGAATTAGACTGGCAAAAGGAAAGGTGACTGTGGTTGGAATGTTTAGAAGAGCCTCATGGACAAAGTAGAATTTTAACTTGTCCTTTAGCAGAGGGAGAGTTTATCTAGAAATTAAAAGAGGTAAGGAGTTACAGCAATTAATAAATCTGGGTGGAAGATTTGTCTCCTAATCCAAATGTGAGTGACTGACTTAAAATCATTCATTCATTCATTCATTCAACAATTCATTTAGTACCCACTATGTTTTCGGCATTGTGTTTTAGGCAATGTGTTATGTCCTTAGCATGCATTATAAAATAAAATATTCACAGTCTCTGCCTTAATGAAACTTAGAGTCTAGTGGGGGAGATAGATAAGAAACAAATTAGTAACTGAATGGAAAAACGAAAACAAACAAGCAAAAGAAATCCAATTTTTTTCTTGTGATGAAAACTTTTAAGATCTACTCTTTTTGCAACTTTCAATTATACAATACAGTGGTATTAACTGAAGTCGCCATGCTATATATTACATCACCAGGACTTCTTACTTTTTTAAAAAAATATTTTATTTATTTGACAGAGAGAGACACAGCGAGAGAGGGAACACAAGCAGGGGGAGTGGGAGAGGGAGAAGCAGGCTTCCCACCGAGCAGGGAGCCCGATGTGGGGCTCGATCCCAGGACCCTGAGATCATGACCTGAGCCGAAGGCAGACACTTAACGACTGAGCCACTCAGGCGCCCCAGGACTTCTTACTTTTATAACTGGAAGTTTGTACCTTTGTTACAAAAAATCTGTAACTATATGGGGTGATGAATGTTTACTAGACTTATTGTGGTTATCCTTTCACAATATATGCAAATATCGAATCATTATGCTGTACACCTGAAATTAATATGTTATGTGAAAAAAGAAAAGAAAATTTATATTGTTCTGATAGAAAATAATGAGGGATTGGTTGATTGGGGTGATCAGGGAAGTCCTTTCTGAGGAATGACATCGTATTTGGATGAGAAGCAGTCAGCCACTTAATAGCAAAGAATGTGATGGGAGAAGGAGGGGGTTGAGGTGGTTGATGTTCCAGACAGAGGGAACACCGTGCCAAAGCTGTGAGATAGGATGTATCTTGGCTTTTGTAGGAACTGAAAAGAGGATTTGTAACTCAATTTTTGATGCCTGGCTTTGCATAAATATGGGATATCGAAGTGGAGATCTAGAATAAGGAGGAAATTAACAGCCTATAAGGGGATGAAATGTCACTGGTAATAGTTACTCATTTCATAAATATACTCGGAGTCAATCTGGGCATTGGGGAGAGAGCAGTAAGAAGCTTGCACTCTAGAAGGGGATGACAAATCAGAAAACAAGTAACTCAATAAACAATTTAATTTCAGATCATGATAAGGTGCCACGAAGATGACACCATGTCATGGGAGTGATAACGACTGCTTTTTTTTTAATTTTTTTTTTTTAAGATTTTATTTATTTATTTGACAGAGACACAGCGAGAGAGGGAACACAAGCAGGGGGAGTGGGAGAGGGAGAAGCAGGCTTCCCGCCGAGCAGGGAGCCCGATGCGGGGCTCGATCCCAGGACCCTGGGGTCATGACCTGAGCCGAAGGCAGACACTTAATGACTCAGCCACCCAGGTGCCCCTAACGACTGCTTTAAATAGAGAAGTCAGAGAGGCTTTGGAGGAGAAGACACCAACTGCCTCGCCTGGAGTGAGAGCATTTCAACAGCGCACTTGCAAAGGTCCTGAGATGTGCGGTTCTGTGAAGCTTTTTCCAGTGTCACAAAGGCTAGGCATGTTCTCACAGCACACAAATGCACCCCACTCTGTTGTGTTCAGAGGCAGCCTATCACCTCAGGGAGGCCAACGGTGTCCCTGCGTGTACCTCCTCTCTCTCCTTGACCTTTGTCTCTCTTTCTGTCACCCTGTGCAACCTATCTTCCCACTCCAGCTACATTGCCAACACCTTCTCCTTCTTGAAGTGGGCACGGTGAGGTGTTGTGAGCTCTAAGCTGGAAGGAGCCCCACACAGCCAAGAACAAGACCCTGGGTGACCAAGGAGGCTGGATGGGGAAATAAGTGTGTGTAAACGGAATCGTGGGCGAAGCTCACTGACAAACCCAAGATTCAGTTCAACAACCTGTCACTGGGTTCCTGCTGTGGGGACTTGTGCTTCATCTTCCTAACATATGTATGCACGTCTGGCTGAGAATGTGAGGTCTAAATGTGGAAGCAGATGCTTTAGTATCTATGTACAAGATAAGAGTGAAGTAGAAAATTATGCTCTCAAAGGCATACTGAAACTTTCTTAAGTTGCAGTTAAAGATGAGCTGAGATGTTATCAAGATGCTATTTAATGCGAAGCTATATAAAATAGACTAATATATTTTCTTGATAGAATTAAGTCACACAAGAATCAGACTCAACAAACATTAACTGAGCACCTATTATATACCAAGTACTCTGCTTAGAAAACGGATTTGATTCTGTCCTTTGCGGTCAGTCTAATTTCCCCATTTCACCAGCCAGGGGCGAGGGAACAGCCTGATACACTGGTCATGTACTAAAAAGAGGCAGAACATCCTGTGAGCACAGGTCTTTGGATGCCAGATCCTGGGGTCATCTTATGAGGTACCAACTGCCTGCTCAGCATAATGACATCTGGTTGGGAGGGAGCCTGGGGAGTAGTCGAGAGCAATGATGGGTATGCCTGAATTAGAACATGAGTTAGAGTCCGTGTTACTTCTTTCTAGCCATGTAAGACTGGGCCAGTAACTTTACCTTCCTAAGCCTCAGTCTCCTGATCGCTAACATGGGAATAATAACAAAACCTATCTTGCAGGGTTGTTTAAGGATTAAATGAGCTTCTTATATCAGGTATCCAGCATCATGCCTGGTGCATTTGGCACTCAATAAATGGCAGCTACCTATCCTATCAGAGGAGAGAATTTAGCCCTTAGGGTGCTCTTTTTAAGCTCGATGACATCCATTAGCTCATTGTGTCCTCCCAGATTGGAGAGGGTGGCTCAAATGGAGCCCACTGATGGAGGGAGGGGACCCTAACTGACACTGTCCCCAAGACACTCCTTGCTCTCCAGCCCTTTTCATGGAGAGTGAGCAGCCCAGTTGCCCTCATGAAAGCATGCACTTCCCACCACCCAGCCTCAGGGGGATAGAGATGTCAGGGGGACATGAATGGCAGGCAGCAGTAATACTCAGGGTCTCAGGGCATATCTACAGTCTGAAGTCTCTTGTCAGAAAACACTGAGGTTTCCAACAACTGAAAGGCCTTATGTTTGAATCAAAGTGCTGCTTTTCTAACATAATCACTGCTCCCCTGTACCTTTTAGATGTCTGAGTAGGATGATTTACATAAACATCCCATATACCGTGTCAGAACATTTGAATGTGAGTTTTGAATCAGGCTCTTATGAAGAAGAAATTCATTGCTAATTTAACTTAATTTTTTTTGCATGTTAAGCCCATCAAATAGCCTGCCTGATAAATTATGTAATAAAAAAGTTAAAAATAAGCAAGTCACATGACATTTGCAGTTAGAAAATAAATCAGAGGAGAAAAAAAGGGAAGTGAATTGTTCTAAGTATACCAGAAAGGCTTCATGTATTCAGAAACCAATTTACTTTTCTCCAAATCAATATGCAGTGCTCAGCACAGAGACTATCAGAGAACTACTGAATATAAAGCACACAAGATAACAGCGGTGATTACAACATGCAATTGTGCAGCTGTGATACGAGCCCCTCCCCCTCAGCACGGTCCCCTCCATCAGATTGGTTGCTATGTTAATATTTTAGGCTTAAAGGACCAGAATTAATGCATTCAGTTTTATCTCTGATGTGTTGGTTTTCTGTCAAAAATTCCTGACAGAATTAACGGCTAATGAATCAGGATAATTAGAGTGATGTACCCCATCATGTAGTCCTTGGAATCACTGGGCACACCATCATCTCCTGCCTGGTCATGGAGCCTTGGCACAAGATGATAGCCCCTCCCCATTTGTCTACAGCGCAAAAATTCTAGGCTATAAATAGGCTACCATTTTTTTTCCTCCAAATAATGAACATGGAGGATGATCTTCCTCTGCTTTGATGAACAACGGCAACTACAAAAAGAGATGAAATCTGGGGAGGAAACTGGAAGAGGTGTTACAAAGTCCCTCATACTGACGAAGTTTAAATTAAGGAAAGTATATATAGTTTAAATTAAGGAGAGTATATAAAAAGCCTGATCATTTTACCACCATTTTTCTAAAATGATGATGAAGTAGTTGTCTATTAAGAGAGAGCCTGTGAAATAGGCAAAGATCCTCCAGAGAATGTTCCAGTTCATTCAGCCTGACAATAAAAATAGGGAAGTTTGTGGGGGAAGACAACAGAAGCACAGGAAGCTGACAGGGGCAGACAATGTGAAACTAGCATTTTCACCCAGTGTGCCGGCCTCTGCCCCTCCCCATTCCACCTCCTCCTTTTCTCTGGTGCCTTCGCTCTTGAACAGGAGTGTGGAGGAAGAAAGAAGGAGAAAGAATTATATAAGTATCTGGTGGCCAGTAAAATGAACACCTACTTTATGGTCAGAAATGATTAATCTTTATGACCTTCCTTTTCACCATTTACTCAAGAACAGTTGAGAATTCAGAGTTTGGCTATTGTCAGTGGCTAAAATCTTCCTAATCCAGACCTACTTTTGGTTTCTAATCTCCAGTTGGTTGCTCCCAATTTCTTTACTTGCCTCTTGAAATTTACTCAAATCCTGAAAAGACTTTCAGAGGGAGAAAATGCTACCACAGATCATTCTGTGTCTGAGCTTGCTACCACTGTGTAGAGGAAGGTGTTTTAGAAGCTCGGTAGGCGAAGGTCAAACCCTAGGTGGCCTCTGACCGGCACCTCCAAGTGCATTAAGGCTTTGCCAGGGACAGTTTGCTGAGGTCGGCTGCGGAAGTCAGCACTGAGGTGCCGGCAACAAGCTGTCTTCAAACAGGAAGTGAGCTGGGGGAGCAGGAAGGTAAGGAGCAGGTGAAACTGAAGAACAGAAGTAGCTTTCTTGGTTGTCTCTTCTTAAATCAGCAGAGATGGGTGAGCAACTAGGGAGGGAGATACTTGGTACATTAGAAACGAAGTTGATGTAATAAATTAGAAAACTGTCTGTAGGAAAAGTCTGATGAAATATACCATCCACCCTTAGAAAGATGGTTTCCCTTCCCCCTGGGATGTTGCTTACACTAAGAGATTGGGTAATACCTATGCTTTAAAGTGACCCATCACAGATTTCAACATGCCCAGTCACTGTCACAAAGCACCAGGCCCTATCTACTCGGATTTACAGCCCTAGGAGCAGCGGTGGACATCAATAATTAAATAATTAAGTACCCATATAAATCATATCTCCAATCCTTCATCTAAAATTTTCACTTCCCTAAAGAGTGGAGAAGATTAATTTTTAATGTGATTAAATTAGTTAGAATAAAACCTAAGAATAGGCACATTTGAACATTTGATAGAATGTACTTTCTTTCTCTCATTATGAGAGTAGCAACTAAGACCCCATTCTCATTCAGCTGTGGCTAAAACTTGAAAAAAGAATCCATTAAATAAAAGGGGCTAAGTATTGAAGAGTATTCATTGAATTCTCCTTTACTATGACCAAATAAACTTAATCAGAAATATGATCAAAAATAGAATACACCTCCAACTTGCGTTATCCACAGAAGCAAAGCAAAACTCATATGTGAATCACATTGTAAAGACTACCTGATTCTAAAAATTTTCATTTGATTTTTAAATATATTTATATACATTTTCATTGCAGGAGTTGAGAGTACATTGTTGGACCATGTTTGGGGTTAAGTCATACGTGACTGGAAGATCGCATTTCAATCTTTTGTACTTCCCAAGATTATTCTTAATTGTAGGACCACCACATGACTACAGGTTCTTAGGCTCTGGAAAAAAAAGTCATGGGTGGGGTGTGTGTGTGTGTGTATGAGATCACTCAGAATCATTTTGAAATATAATTTTCTCCATACCATTTCCTATTGTGGTAACAATATAACACTATGTATTTAAACATTTTTGAGTGAATTTATTTTTATTAAATATGGTTTAAAGTATTTTAAATGACAACATCAACAACAAAAAGGTAAGAGGTTTCCAATTCTGGCCATTTTCTTAATCCCCATCTTAAAGCGTATTTTGGGAACTGTAGCACCCAGTATCATTACACTGGTGAGTCCTTTGATCTTTTTGTTTATTTAAAAAATTGAAAAGAAAGTGAAACTGGTAAGAATGAAAACAGATATTCCCAAGTATACCTTACTAAAATAATATTGTGACCCAAATTTCTGAATAAAGAAATTTAAGTATATAAAAATAGACCTCTCATTTTATAAAATACTTAATTGTACAAAGTTTTTGTCAGGAGAATTTGATTAACTCACTAAATTTCATTCAAATTGAATTTGACTAGATACTAGTAGGAAAGACTGATCTCTACTGAGACAAAATTGCTGTAAACTGCATCATAATGTGTTCAAAGTATAGAATCTCCCAGATGGGACTCAGGGTAGCAACATAGGCATCTAAAAGCAATTTACAAAGTGATGAAAGCCCAAGGACACAGTGAAAACAATAACAAATAATGAAGCAGTGGTTGAATGGGATGTGTTATTCTTAAATCCATCAAGGGTAATTATAAAAAATATCCTAGTTATGGAGTTAATTATTTCTTCTTAAGATCAAATACTTTCATTTAAACATCTTTAAATTATCTATTTTTTTTATAAATGTTTTAATATACATCAACTGAGGATATGCTCATTTTTTTTTAAACTGATGGGAGACGCAAAATATTTGCAGACAAATTTTCCAAAAGAATTTAATATTAAAATTATTTAATCTGATGAGACATCTAAAAGCACACTTTTTCCTCTCAGAGCAGCAGACTCTGAAAGAAAAAAATGCAATTCCTAAAGAACAAATAAGAATGTTAAAGCAAAAAATATCATTGACAATTTGGTTTATAATGTCATTCACTACAGTCTTATGACTCCTGGAGACTATTTTTAAAATGCATGAGCATTTATGTACTTTTTAAAAAAATTTCTATCAGCTTTACATATCATTTTTAAACTATTAGGTCTGGGGAAAAAAGATTAAGTCTACAGGGAAAAAAATTATTTTGCAGGTCATTTAGCTTACTACAACAGAATCATTTCATTTTATGTCCCAAGTCTGACTCAAAGGAGGTCTGTGCACATTCTTTTCAAGGTCCCAGAATAGAATTCCAAGTAAGCAAGGGGACCCTCGCTACAGTTTTAACTACCAGTACTCGAAAGTCCATAGTGATCTTGATTTGCTTTCCTTTCACTAATTTTTTTTTCCTGTTCTGTGTTTTCTATGGTAAATTCCTTTAACGCAGGTAGACTAATCCCATCTTCCTTAACTCAAACAGTTCCAGAGGTGATGCATCTCAGTAGTCTCTGTGAAATCCAATCCCAGCAGGGAGAGATCTAGTTTCAGGAAAGAAATCTAGTTGCAGAAAATCGATAAGCTTCCAATAATTAAAAAGGAAAATCAGGTTAAAAGATTTAATGAGGTTTTGTTCTCGAAATTAGTGATGTTGTTTTATTAAAAAAAAACTAACTCCAATAAGCCTTCTGTACCATAATAACTCAGATTTGCATGCTGTGTTGCAGTTTACAAAGCTTTTTCACAGATTATTTTAGTTTAGTTTATATGGTGCCTGTTTATTTTTCTATCAGATTTTAGAACTCTGCCGTGATCAGTCATAATCTGGAGTTCGTTAGCGGTTGAGTTGTCTTGGATAAAATATAACACAGACAGATAATGGGAGCCCCAGAAGGCACTCTTCCATATACCATTCCATCTCTAACATGATCTCAGAGCCAGGGCTTTAGAGATAACATCATCGTGAGACTCTACTGTACTTAATTTGATTTTTTTATTCTTCAAAATCATTTCCTGGGAGACCGTATTCTTACTTATGTTTAGTTTTTAAAAACATTTCATCTTCACCACCATTTCTTTTAAGCTTTCCAGATTGAATTCTTACAGGAAAGCCTCTTTGCAGTCAACATCGAGAGAGATGCTTTTGAAATATTGATATGTGAAGGTAAAATCAAATGCTTCACGTTGTGAAAATAGCTACCATTCTTATTCATAAAATTCAAATAAGCATTTCCTAATCATTTGTGTAGATCCAGTTTCAATTCATAATTTTCAAACTGCCACCTGGATGCATTCAAGTTGTTCTGTGACACAGCTGAGCTAATTTTGAAGGTTCCTCCTTTGTCTCTGGGCTCCATCTCTTTTATACCCCTAGGACACTGCCTCAAATTATTTTATCTGAAGCTATGTCTGAACATGAATAGACAAATGGAGAAACGAGGCAATTATACTATTAATTCAAGCAGAAAAAGGAACACACTTTGCCTGAGTAATCTGGAAATTCCTGGCAAACGTCTTTTTCTGTTTCATTGATCTGGAAGACTGCCTAACTTCTTTTTTTGGAGGGGGCGGGTGTAGATCTGGTCCATGTCACATGGCTTGAGCATTCAGTGTCTACACATGATTGCCTCATTTCCTGCTGCCTCGGACTATATCTATTCTAGGAAGGCTAAGCCATGACAGAAAGGTTCAGTGGTTCTGAGGTACAGTTCTCATGAAGATATCCCTGTGAACACTTAGACTGGTATTTTAAGTTCTTAACTGATCTTAGGGTCTGTGATACCAGTCATGGTGAACTGGACCAACTGACATTTTTATTCATTCATTCACTCATTCATCATTTATGAACACTCTGTGCCAGGTCCTGAGGATACAAAAATGATGATGTCTTGCCACAAGCACTTGAAACCGTTCAAAGACACATTAACAAGTAGGTATGATACGATAATAAATTTGAACAATGAGTCTATTGTGGGTGAAAGCACACACCCTCTAAAATTTTCAGAGACAGAAGCAGAAGCCACAAAAGCAATTTCCCATGAATATACTTTTCATGCTTACGTTGTTTTATTTTTGTCCTATGATCCCTTAAGAATGAGATAAATCAGTTTCACTGGAGATTCGTTTGCTACTTCTCGATATTCAGTCTCCGAGAGTTCTGGGAGTAGACATTCTCAACACATGAGGGCTTGGCAGAGGTTTGTCAAATATCTCTGCCAAGGGCTCTCTCTGGCAGATGGCAACAGCTGTTTGTGATTGAGTCAAAGAAAATACAGGAGGAACCCCTGCAAAATGTCCTTTTTATTACACTAATGACTTTTTCCCTGAGAGTGGTTTTTCATTGTATCAGTGCATAGTTGTTTTTACTAATGCATTTGCTCCGATCACACAAAAATCTAATAACTCTTTGTAATGAATCATTAACAATTTCCTTAAATTCATTTCAGTGTTTGCATGCTGGTATTCAGTTTATGCTAATAAACCTAAAATATTCATGCCTTTAAGTCTGAGATTGCAGACTGTGTTAAAAAAAAAATCTGTTTTAGTAAACGTACATTTTAAATCTGCATTTGGTAGAATAATGAGGTGTAAACTCTGCGGGATTATTCTTGAATACAATATTCTAATTTTCTGTTCACTTTCTAAGCTGAGTTCTTTTATTTCCTTCACACCCCGTGATCACTTAGCTACAACAAAATGACACATGGTCATGTTTAACTTAAGAGCATTAATTGGTGTTTCGTAATGGAAGAAGATCAAAAGTGATTGATGCTGACCTTTTTCACTTTGATTTATTCGCATTGAGATTCAGCCTCTGATTCATTTGCTGAAACAGATATTAGGGATAAGTACCTTATTATCATTATTTTTCATCAAAGAAGGGGAAAATAAACTTGGAATTCTAGTCATAAAAAGACACCACTCTGAAGTATAGAGGTTTTCTACATTATTATTATTATTATTATTATTATTATTATTATTATTCAGCATAAACTATGCACCAGGTACTCTGCTCAGTGCTTCTGGTTCCCCATCTCATTTCATCTTCCCCCAAAGCCCATGAGGCCACTACCATAGTATCCTCGTCTTACAAAGAAGAGACTGAGATTTAGAGAAGTGAAGCAACTTGCCCAAGTTTGCAGTGTTGCGCAGTGGTTCTCAGCTGAAGACGGTGTTGCCTTCCTGAGGACAGACATTTGGCAATGTCTATAGATGGGGGTTTTGGTCACAACTGGGCAGGGCGGCAACTTTTTCATGAGAAAAAGCCAGGGGTACTACGAAACACGCTTCAGTGCACGCGGCAGCCGCCAAGCCAGACAATCGTCGGGTCCAGAAGGTCAACGGCGCTGGGCTGAGAAGCGCTGGGCTGAGAAGCGCTGGGCGAGCCGCTGCGGGATGGCGCACGACGGCCACTTCACAGCGCCGTGAGCGGTGACTTCCGAGCGGCGGTGCCGGGCAGCTGCGGGGGACACCGGGCTTCGCCGCCGCGTGAAGTCGTGGCTCTTTGCTTTTCCGCCTCAGGGCTTTCTCGGAAACCCCCCGGGTGCGTCCTGCCTGTTCACGGCCGGGACAATTCTGCATGTCCCCAGACAGACTCAGTCTTGGTTGCCTACAGTGGTAACCCCCTGGTACAGCTGGCACTTACCGGCCCAGTGCCATCTCCCACCCGTGGACGGTTGCCCCAGGGTTGTCAACACCTCTGCCGATTCCAGGCTGTGTCTGTTGCTGAACTTCAGAGAAAGCTTTGGGGCACGGGGGGCAAAGACACGAGCACCTGAGCTTCAGGGGGTGCTGGTAACTACGCTGACCCGTTTGCTGTAGCTGGCGGAACTCGGGAACATACACGTTATGGGTTTTATCACCTACCTACCTCACTTCCCATACTCTTCTTCCCAGACTTGCCCCCCAGATAAACTACCTATACCCCCAGTCCTTATTTTAAGCTCTGCTTTCAAGGGAACTCCAACTAGGATACAGAGCTAGCAAGTCTGCTATGTTATATTGCAGATCCAATTAAAACAGAACCAAAAGCTGGCTGTGTCCCCTAATAAGCAAGGGAAATCAGTCCATTAGCACCTTTTGGCTTACAAGTCCCTCTCCACTTTAAATTTCATAGTCGGCTACTTAATATTGCTGAACTAGGACTCTAAATTCTGTCTGTACTTTATCTTTTCCAAACCCAATAACACATCCCCAGTGATGGAATCAACCTTGTTGTTGTTGTTGTTGTCTGTACAGAAGTCATATTAGCTTGTGGGAGGAAGTCAGACCTGACCTATTGCAGATTTATGCTGAGAACTTGAAATGGGCCTTTGCTACTGTTTGGAAATCTTTCATGAATCTTGTAATAACTTTGTTACAAACTTCATTCCTTTTTAGCCCCTAACCTGACTTTGTGGGCTCTTTTCTCCATAATCTCCTTGTACCATTGACACCTTCTTCATGCATTTTTTTCAACTGCCATTATTATACTATGTTTACTCTCCTTTGATCTGACAGCTCTCTCTCTCTCTTTTTTTTTTTTAATCCGCTAGGTTCTCTTTTTACTCCTTCCTCCAACCTGAGCATAAGATTTATCATCTGCCTTTTTCTACACTTACTCTCTGGGTGAGCTCATTCACTTCTATATGGGTGACATCTAAATATCTGTTTCCAGCTCTGATATTTTCCCTAGGTCCCAGGGTCATTTCTCACTGTCCATTTGATTAACCTGTCAGCTCATCTTCTCCGAGGTAGCCCATATGGCTCAGAAGAAGTTAAATCCTCTCCCAAATCCAGGAATGTCTCAGAATGGTCTAAGAAGAATCTCCTCCTCTTATCCAGTTGGTTCAGCAATTGTCATGCAAACCAGTTCAGTTCCCTGAGATTCAAGGAAAGACTTAACGGGGGTTCTGGGGGAAATTCTTCTTTTATCTTCTGAGAGAGCTTTTAAAAGCAATTCTTTTTCCCTTGCTTTTTCTCAGGATATATTCCCGTGTGGCTATGACATCGGGAAGGAAGGTCATTATATTAATACCACCTTGGGTATGAAGCCAACAAATGGAGGAGTGCTAAGTCAAATAAATCTCAAGAAAATGGAGCTTGGAAAACCAGATTAAGTCTGTCCCAGTAGGTGCACGACTTTTGGATATCCAGCAATGGGAGTCAATATCTTTCCTGGTTGTTTAAGTCAGTTTCTGTTACTTGAAACCAGAGACTCTTAGTGAGAAAATGTTCTGCCATGTTCTCTTTAAAAGTACCCTCACCTCTGTCCATTCTTCCCCATTATAATTGTCATCTGTTCAATGAACATCAAATTACTGGCATTGTCCTAGTGAAACTACATACTTTCATTCTCTCCTCTTTTTGATTCATCTTTCATATTGCTGCCAGGCCAGTTTTCCTAAAAAACAATTTTTAATATGTTACTTCCATTCTGTAAATTCCTATAATGATTTCTTTTTGCTTTCAGCTTTTAGTCCAAACTCCCAAGATTTGTTTTTAAGATTTTTCATAACCAAACTTTTTTTATACACTCAGTATGGTTTCTCTGTGTTCCCTAATACTCAATGACAATCTTTTTTCCTAATATTCTGCCAACTGAGAAGTGTTTCCCTAATGAAATTCAATGTGTACCTTCAGTCTCTATTCAGGTTCTAGATTCTCGAAAAACTCCTGTTGAATAGGGATAGCCTCTATTTATTCAAACAGTCTTTATTAGGTGCATACTCTATGTTCTAGGTACTCAATAAGGTAGTGAAGCTATAAGGACAAATGTCTGAAAAGGTCTTTCTAGGGAAACAACAGTGGGACAAAAAGTTGAGAAGCACTGTTCTGGATACTGGGTAAATAACAGTGAACAACAAGGAAAAGAAACTCCTGTTTTATGGAGCTTTTATATGGGAGGAGGACCCACAGGAAACAAAATAAATAAGTAAAATGCATAATATGGCAAAAAAAAAAAAAGCAGTAAGTAACAAGGAAAAAGTAAAGAAGGAGATAGGAAGTAGATATATGGAAGGAAAGGACATTGACACTTGAGCGAAGGTGGCCAAGAACATTTGAGTCAAGGGCTTCCTGAGTGAAGGAGTGAGTGAGAATGTCCCTCCACAAATGGAACAGCAAAGGCCCCGAGGCCTGAACAAACCTGGCACATCGGAGGAGGGGCAAACCAGTGTTGTGGGAGAGAAATCGGGAAAGGATATTAAAAAGTCGTTTCAAAGTGTTCACAGGGCCCAAGTCATGAAGGGTCAAGTGAGGACCTTGTTTTTAACTCTAACGACAAAAGAAGTCATTAGAGTGCTCTGAGGAGGAAATGATATAACTATTGACCCTTTTACTGGGCTCACTGTTACTGCTGTGCTGAGAATGGACCGAACAAGGCAAACAGGGCACCAGAGAGATTAGTTGGGAGGTGAACTAGCCTGCGAGGGCTGCCGGAACAAAATAGCACAGGCTGGGTGGCTTCGACAACAGAAATTTATTTCTCACAGTTCTGGAGACTGGAATTCCCAAATCAGAGTGCTGGCAAGGTTTTTATTCTGCGCACTCTTCTCTTAGCTTGTAGGCGACCGCCATCTTGCTGTAGGCTCACATGGCCTATCCTCAGTGCGTGTGCACACTCACGGAGAGAGAGCAGTCTCTTCCTTGCGTCTTCCTAAAGGCACAGTTCATCCCAGGGCTCCACCCTCATGACCTTATCTAATCCTAATCATCCCCCTAAAAGGCCCCTTCACCGAATACCATCACAATGGGGTTAGGGATTCAAAATATGAATTTTGCGGGGGGGGGGGGGGGAACACAATCACTTAGTCCCTAACAGGAGGTTACTGCAGTAACTCAGGTAAGAGATGGTGGGGAGCTTATATGACATAGTGTGGTAGTGAAGGATAGAAGTGAATATAGTTTTAAAGGTAGAGCAGATGCAATGTGTTGATTGATCTCACGTGGGAGGTGAGAGAAAGAAAGGAGTCAAAGATGCCTAAGGGTTTTGGAAATTCATGGTGCTATTTCTTCATGAAGTTTTCAATATTGATAAGTTGAATAACACAAACCAAAAACTAAGACTTTTTGGAACACTGGAATTTGAAAACAAGTAAATGTGTGGGGACATTCTAAACTAAATTAAATTAAATTTTGTTTGACACAGTAGGTGGGTAAAACTGGCATTTAGAAGACAGGGGCTGGGGATTTAAACCATCTTGCAATGCATGGGGCAGTCTTGTAAAACTGAAGAACAATTTTGCCACAAATTCCAACACTACTGTTAAGAAACACTGCTGCAGTTTCTTTTATGTGTTTATTTTTTGAAATCTCTTATTGCACTTCAAGGCAACAGAAAACAGAGTATTTTACTGCCAATTATTGAGGTCTATTCCCTTCCCTCCCCAACTCAGCGAGGTTCTGAGTGCCTTGAGGGCAGATGTGATCTCATGTATTTCTGTCACATCCTCCTAGAGAGAATGGAATAAAATGCCTTTATTTTCATGTCTCTCTCTCTTTGTCTCTTCCCTTCTTCCTCTGTCTCCCTGTCTCTGTCATTCTCTCTCTCCCCATATGCAGTATATACTCTTCATTTTATCCATCTCTTTCTGGAGTGCAAAGCTGATCCTAACCATGGTTAAGGACTGACTTTTGCTTTAAGGAGTTAGCATTCAGGAGATAACAAATCAATATTAGCTCTTATTAATAATAACAGGAGGCATCTAAGATGTCTTGACTGAAGCAAACACATACCTTAGTTAAAAGGTCTTCTAGCAGGGTGCCTGGGTGGCTCAGTCATTAAGCAGTTAAACGTCTGCCTTCGGCTCAGGTCGTGATCCCAGTGTCCTGGGATTGAGCCCCGCATTGAGCCCCAAATCGGGCTCCCTGCTCAGCGGGAAGCCTGCTTCTCCCTCTCCCACTCCCCCTGCTTGTGTTCCCTCTCTCCCTGTCTCTCTCTCTGTCAAATAAATAAATGAAATCTTTAAAAAAAAAAAAAGGTCTTCTAGCTGCCATCACTTTGCCTATTCTCTTAAATTCATATCTTAAAAATAGGATTTAAAAATTACTGTCAAGTTTAAGAAGTTTATTTTCTTAATCTTAACATAACCTTAACTCTTTAATATTTATTTCTTCATATTCTCTCACAAATTTTGTCCACATGGAGTTGATTTTTTATCAGCAATAAAATATTGAACATGCATTATTCACTGACAATCATTTTGTAAATACATTTCAATGTTTCTACCTGATTATCACAGCTATCATTTTAACAGCTGCATTATAACCCATCACATTTACTGCTAGTTCCTTCCTTTTGGGTTGGATAATTTGTTTCTCATCTTTAATGAGTTATATCTGATGTTTCTGCCTAGTCCTTCTGCCATCGATTTTTCTTATCCTCCATTAGATACAACCCCTCCTCCATGGATCATTGTCTATTTGCTTGGTTTCTGACTATTGTGATCTATATATGTGTTCTAGCATCAATTCACCTATCTGCTTTAGCTCTGATCAATGAGAGTTGCTTGATCCTTCTAGCTTTTCTTCGATATTTATATCCCTGGCTCCCAATAGCTGGTGCTTCAGATCCCTGTGGCTCAGGAAGGATTTGTTACAGCTTGAGGCATGTGTGAGAAATCACTTGGATGTTTCATGGTAGGAGAGAACACATATCCCAGAATAATTGAAACCTTTTAAAGATAAAAGCCACATCTTTTTTTCTTTCAATATTGTAAAATATATCTTTACTAAATATTTACATATTTACTAAATTATAGTAAATATGCTCCCAGAGTACCCGTGGATTATTTGATGATAATAAAATATAACAGCTAAATATTGTTTTCAATATTGAAGAAAAGTAAACAAATCCATAGCAATCATAACATTACATCATATGCCTAAATTAGGACGGAGTGATGCTTTTATAGAAGATGTGATCTGGGTTCAAATAACACTTATCAAATGCAAAGGATTTATTTTTTACTTCAAGGCACATTAAATCCATCGAAGTTAAGATTCAATATAGACACAGGTCAGATTCCATGACGAAAACTCAAAGAAACCAACCCAAGTAAGATAACTTTGTAAGGCTGTAAATGAACAGTCTACAGAAGTTAATTTTATATATTTGATAAAAAGGAGGAAAAAACTATTCAACAAGCAAGATGAAATGTTTAGGAGTAAGTGTGAGATCTATATAAGGATCTACATAAAAAACATTTTTAAATGCTACTGAAACACACAAAGATATAAAGCTTCTGCACAGCAAAGGAAACAGTTAACAAAACAAAGAGGCAACCCACGGAATGGGAAAAGACATTTGCAAATGACACTACAGATAAAGGGCTGGTATCCAAGATCTATAAAGAACTTCTCAAACTCAACACCCAAAAAACAAATAAGTCAAAAAATGGGCAGAAGACATGAACAGACACTTCTCCAAAGAAGACATACAAATGGCTAACAGACACATGAAAAAATGTTCATCATCATTAACCATCAGGGAAATTCAAATCAAAACCACATTGAGATACCACCTTACACCAGTTAGAATGGCAAAAATTGACAAGGCAAGAAACAACAAGTGTTGGAGAGGATGTGGAGAAAGGGGAACCCTCTTACACTGCTGGTGGGAATGCAAGTTGGTACAGTCACTTTGGAAAACAGTGTGGAGATTCCTCAAAAAGTTAAAAATAGAGCTACCCTATGACCCAGCAATTGCACTACTGGGTATTTACCCCAAAGACACAGATGTAATGAAAAGAAGGGCCATATGCACCCCAATGTTCATAGCAGCAATGTCCACAATAGCCAAACTGTGGAAAGAGCTGAGATGCCCTTCAACAGATGAATGGATAAAGAAGATGTGGTCCATATATACAATGGAATATTACTCAGCCATCAGAAAGGATGAATACCCAACTTCTACATCAACATGGATGGGACTGGAGGAGATTATGCTAAGTGAAATAAGTCAAGCAGAGAAAGTCAATTATCATATGGTTTCACTTATTTGTGGAACATAAGGAATAGCATGGAGGACATTAGGAGAAGGAAGGGAAAAATGAAGGGGGGGAAATTGGAGGGGGAGACGAACTATGAGAGACTATGAGAGACTATGGACTCCAAGAAACAAACTGAGGGTTTTAGAAGGGTGGGGGGTGAGGGGATGGGTTAGCCCGGTGATGGGTATTAAGGAGGGCATGTATTGCATGGAGCACTGGGTGTTATATTAAAACAATGAATCATGGAACACTACATCAAAAACTAATGATGCACTGTATGGTGATGACTAACATAACATTAAAAAAAAAAAAAACCACCACCACCACCAAAAATATTTAAAATATTCAATAATAAAAACAGTGTGGTACCTGAATAGAATGACAGATCAATGGAATTGAATAGAAAAAAATAAAAGGAGAATTTAGCATATAAAAAAGGTGGCATCAGTAGGATGAAGGTAGATTTTTCCATTGAATGATGTTTGGTCAATTGGTGAGGTCTTTTTTTTTTTTTTTAAAGGATTTTATTTATTTATTTGAGAGAGAGAGAATGAGAGACAGAGAGCACGAGAGGGAAGAGGGTCAGAGGGAGAAGCAGACTCCCCGCCGAGCAGGGAGCCCGATGCGGGACTCGATCCCGGGACTCCAGGATCATGACCTGAGCCGAAGGCAGTCGCTTAACCAACTGAGCCACCCAGGCGCCCCCAATTGGTGAGGTCTTAAGCAATGTAAAACTTGATAGCACATCTTTATATGAACACTCCATCCTGCTTCCCTTCTCCCACCCCTCACTCATCCTCTATAGATTCATCCTCTAGACACACTCTGCAGTAACATACTTGCACGAAAGCCTTTGTTGCAAGTTCTGCTTTCTAAGGAACATAGGCTAAGGCACTTATTTCATTTCTAACCTCTTCTTCCCTCTACCCATCTATACTCTTTTCTCATGTCTTTTATAACTTCTCAGAGGTTATAATATTTCCCATTCATCACTCTGTTGCCTATAATTATTTTAGTCCTGGTCTTATAGTTATTTAGATGCAAAGCCCACTGTCAGTAGTTGGCTGAAGTTTTTCCTCAAGCTGATTCCTTAGGAAGTGTTTCTGGGAACAATATGCCCTGAATTCTTGAATGTTCTAAAACAATTTGTCTATTGTCCTTACACCTGAAAAGCAGTTAGAGTGGGCATAAAAATGTTGAAGTCACAATTTTTCTTTGAAGATATTTTAGGTGTTTCTTTATTGTGTTTTGATGTTGGGAGGTATAGAAAAATCTGAGAGCAATCTAAGGTCTTTTTTCCTGAGTGCCTGAAGAGTTTTCTTTCTTTTAAAAGTCTATTAACTTTATTAGTGTATTTCTCAGTAAAATACATTCTGGGTCATTCTGGGTCAGTTTATTCCGGGAAATTGTACATTGTCAGTCAGTATGTGTAAAGTCATTTATTTCAGAAAAAATTTTTGAATAAGTATTTTGTTTTCATTTTACTTATTTTAAAATTTAAAAAAAGTTTTTTAAAGATTTTATTTATTTATTTGACAGAGAGAGAGCACAAGTAGGCAGAGCGGCAGGCAGAGCGAGAGGGAGAAGCAGGCTTCCCGCTGAGCAGGGAGCCCGACGCGGGACTCTATCCCAGGACCCTGGGATCATGACCTGAGCCAAAGGCAGACACTTAACGACTGAGCCACCCAGGCATCCCTTATTTTAAAAAATTTTTATCTCTGTGTCTACCACGGGACTTTCAGCCATGTTTACTTTCCTCAAATCCCCTCGAAATTTTTATTTCTGTTGTGATGATATTTTTCTACTTCATTCCTAAACTCCACTGGCTCATATTTCATCCCTTCTTGCTATCTCTTTTCTGTTATTGCATTTTTAAAAAAGATTTATCTATTCATCTGAGACAGAGAGAGGAGAGGCAGAAGGAGAGGGAGAAACTCAAGCAGACTGCACTGAGAGCAGAGCCCCATGCCGGACTCCACCAGACTTGATCCCATGACCCTGAGATCATGACCTGAGCCGAAACCAAGAATCTGATGCTCAACCGACTGAGCCCCCCCAGGCACCCCTAAGTTATTGCATTTCTGTCTTATGCCCTTGTTACATAGAGGTGATGGCTTCATTGGACTTCTTCCCTCCCTCGTTGCAAAATATTTGGTCATAATTTTTTTCTGTTCTATGGCAACTTCTTTCTGGTGAGATTTTTATCTTTCCTCTGTTTTCTTGTTTCTTTTCTTACTTATTTCTCCTCAGAAGACTTTTTGGTGTGGTTCTTGTTTTAGTGACTTTTTAATTCCTCACCAAAAAAGTATGCAAATTTTCCTCAGATAAGTTTGTAGGAGGCTCATGATATGGATGAGTCAAGCTTATGTATTGGGCTAGCTTGAATTTTTCTTGTGATCTAATACAATGAGGCCTTGTTTCTCCCCAGCTTGTGGAGATAAACAACTATGGTATTTTCTTTTTCTTTTTAAAAATTTTTTCTTTTTAATTTTTTTAAAATTTTTAATTTTTTTATTATTATTTTCTTTTACCATGGAAGATCTTTCTTTCATTCCACTGCCAAAGAAATGGACTGCTTCCTGCAAATGTGGCTAGTGTGTATGATTCCCCATTTAATCTCATGTTCTCTGCCTCAAGGCAGGTCCAGGAAGCTTATGCTGCTATTTGGTTGTCCCTATTCTCATTATAGTAAAAGGTTTATATTTAAACCTTTTACTTTAGTATCTCTCCACCTTCAGGACATTTATTTTGCTGGCTCTTTGTGAGATCTGCGGCTACTGCGCTCCTTCTGCCTAGTATTCTCAATCTGCTGTTTCCTCCACAGTCTACTGCTTTGGGCAGTCTTCCCACTTTTATGGAGCCTGGAGTTTTAGCTCCTCTCCTAGTTTTACTAAAAGTGGCACTAGAAATAGAATTTGAGGTGCTTTGCTTCCCTTCTCCTGTATTTCTTGCTGCTTTTTGGATAATTTTCAAAAAGAGAAGAGGTAAATGCTGACTTAATGTCACCATGTTCCAAAAGGAAACCCTACATTTCTCTAGAAATGGTGAATTTCCTCATTAATGCCATCAACAAATGTTTGATTCTACCTAAGCGAAAATAGGTTTTGTTCAAGTATCAAAAGAGTTTCCTTATCAAGATTCCATTATGACACTCTTTTATGCCCACATGCTTATTACATGAGTATGTGCATGGACTATATGATCACTCATGGCACGTTAACTCAGGTGATCCATTCACGCATCCCAACCTAAGGTCTCTCCTGTTCTTTCACTTCATATTCCAACTACAAGTGTTCTTGCATCTAGCTGATATTCTTTTCCCTTCAAACTTAATTTTCTCCCCATTTATCACCATGCTCTTGGCTCACTTTCCTTCTATATCCAGCCTAGGCTCGCACATGATGTTCATTTAAACAATTTCTTGGTAGTACGTGATTTCCATAACCATCTACTATATCTGTCCAAGAAAAGCCCAATCCCAGATCAATTGTCTATCTTCTCTTCTCCAATACTGAGTACTGATAGAAAACCGATATCACACAACCAGTGAGATGTGTTGCCAGCACAGATAAATGGTTTCTAATCTCAGCCAAGTGGTAGTTATAGTGATAATAACAATCACCAACATTAATTCATTAGTTTATTTACAGCTTCCTTATGAGAAGGAGAGAGACTTTGGAGTCATTTCGCTTGTATTTGATATCCAGCTCCCTAACTTACTAGCTATATGACTTTAGATAAGTTATTCAACCTCTTGATCTCAGTTTTCTCATCTGTAAAATGGGGAAAATAAGAGTATCTACCTCTTAGTGCTATTGGAAGGGTAAATTGAGAAAATATGATTAAGGACTAAGATTGGTGTCACACACATAGTTTACACTCACTAAGTGGTACCTAGTGTCAGAATAGTTGCTACACAGTTTTAAGACACATTTTCAGACAGACACTAAGTCACAGAATATACTCCAAGGACTATAAATTCCATAAAAGCAGTGTCTTTGTCTGTGTGGGCTGCTATAACAAAATACCATAGACTGGGTGGCTCATAAACAATAGAAATTTATTTCTCACAGTTCTGGAGGCTGGAAGTCCAAAAAAGGGTGCCACCAGGGACAAATGCTGATGAAGGATTTCTTCTGGCATATAGACTGTTGACTTCTCCTTGCCCTCACATGGCAGAAGGGATTGGGGACCTCTGTGGTGTTTCTCTCATAACAGCGCTAATTTCACTCATGAGGGTTCCATCTTCATGACCTAAGCATCCTCCCAAAGGCTTACCCCTAATACTATCCCCCGGGGCATTAGGATTTCAACATATGAATTTGGGGGGGGGACATAAACACTCAAACCATAGCAGTCAGTAGCTATATTGTTACCTTTTGTCTTTCATGGCTGACTATCTAATATTTTGCATAATACCTGGCACATATGAGTGTCTGTTATTCAACAAATAGGTGCTAAATGAAAGAATGAGTGAATGAGCAAATATACTTTCTATAGGTCACACAGCTAATGAGTGGCAGAGCCAGTATTTGAACTCAGATCTCTTAGGCTTGCCAGTCACATTTACTTCAGCTGCATCCTATTGCTCAAAGCAAGTCATAAGACCAACTGGATTTCAAGGGTTGGGGAAACAGACTCCAGTTCTTGCTAAGAAGAACTACAAAGATTATGTGACCTTAAGTAAACCACCACAGATGTTCTCTCCTATTCCCTACTCAAATCCTTACACTCTCCTTGAGTCTCCTAGCTCTTCATATATGCCCACTTTTGGAAGGCAAATGATGTCTAAGTTTACAGAGAAAATGGAGAATCTTAGGCAGAAATTACTTATGTTTCCTGCTTCTACCTGGCACTTAATTCATTGTAGATTGTGCCTCCCCTACTCCTTATCTCCCCTATCCCCCAATCCCCCCATCTCCCCTATCCTTGGCCCCATTCCCAGGAATTAGTTGTTCTGATACTTATCTTTTTATTCTTAATTCCAGGGTCAGAGATATACAGGTCTTCTTCCTGAAAAAGGCTGGTCTCTTTACCATTCGGCCTGTTCCCTCTTCTACTTTTTCCTTAAGAAACTTCCATCATCACTAAAATCTTTGAATAATTTAAATATCTGTTTTAAGTTTCACGCCATTTTATAAATATGCAGATATTTTTCCCTCTTTTGGGGAAAAAAACCACTCCAACTTTACCTTATCTTTTGCTTTTAGTCACATGAATGTATTTGCACAGAGATATCTCCACTTACCATCTCTTTTTCTTTACTTTTTTCTATCAAAGAGATATCTCCACTTACTCTTTTTCTGTACTTTCCATTACCAATAAGCTTTTACACCAACATGCCAAAAAACATAAATTGTTTCCACTAAGGCTGCCCATGACTTCCACAATCTAATGTCTTTGCTTGAATCATTACTGGATGCTTCTTTACAACTTTTTTCACTAATTTCTTTTCTCTACTCATGTATTAAATGTTGGTTTAAATTAACACCTTTAACCCCTTTGCCCATGACTAAAACAATATGACCTCATGCTGGATGATCTCATGCAGTCCTTGGTGTTGACCATTATCTTAATGGTTTTATTCTCTCTCCCATGGGCTCTTAGACTCATATCCAACTTCCAAATGGACATTTTCCCCTGGATATTCCACTAGCAATAGATTAGTTCTCCATTGCTGTATAATAAACCAACCTAAAATATAGTATCTTTAAAAAACAATAATTTCGGGGCACCTGGGTGGCTCAATTGTTAAGCGTCTGCCTTTGGCTCAGGTCATGATCCCAGAGTCCTGGGATCGAGCCCCACATCGGGCTCCCTGCTCGGCGGGAAGCCTGCTTCTCCCTCTCCCACTACCCCCTGCTTGTGTTCCCTCTCTCTCTGTGTCTCTCTCTGTCAAATAAATAAATAAAATCTTAAAATAAAATAAAATAAAATAAAAAACAACAACTTCTTCACTCATGATTCTGTAATTTGGTGCTCAGATGGGTGGTTCTTCTGCTGGTCTGGCCTGGGGTCACATAGGCTGCAGTCAGCTAATGGGTTGGCTAGGGATTGGCTGGTCCCAAATGGCCCCATTCATGTATTTGGGGCCTCAGCTCAAAATGCTGGAATGGCTGGAACTCTCTTGCACCATGTTCTCTTTAGTCCTCAGAAGCTAGTTTCTTCACAAGATGATGACAACATTCCAAAAAGGCGAGAACAGAAACTGTAAGACCACTTGTGGCTGAGACTTGCCAGTCACGTGTTACTTCTGCCACGTTCTCTTGGTCAAAGCAAATCATATGACCAGCTATATTTCAAGAAGTGGGAAAATGGACTCCATGTCTTGCTAAGAAAACCTACAAAAAATTTATAACCATATTTAAACTATCACACACACCTTATATTTAACATTCCCCTAACTGATATTTATCATCTTCCTTAAATTTTTGATACTCCTAAATTTTCTGTTTTAATTCACATCCCCCAGACCAGAAATCTAAGAGCAATTACTGACAACCCTTTTTTGTTTATCAAATCCAGTTGGTCTCCAGGTTCTGCCAAGTTTATCGCATCACTTTCTCTCAAATCCATTGTTTCCTTCCTTATCGCCTTAGCTTCAAGTTGTATATGCATCTTCAAACTGAAAGTCCAATTTTGCCTCTGTAACCTACTCTCAATATTCCTGCTAGGGAGATCTATCTGAAGAGCAAAATGATCATAATGCATCAAAGTAGATGTATATACTTTTTAAAAAAAGATTTTATTTATTTATTTGACAGAGAGAGAGCAAGAGCAAGAGCGAGAGCACAAGCAGGGAGAGCTGCATGCAGAGGGAGAAGCAGACTCCCGCTGAGCAAGGAGCCAGATGCAGGGCTCCATCCCAGGATGCTGGGATCATGACCTGAGCTGAAGGCAGATGCTTAATGGACTGAGCCACCCAGGTGTTATTGTAATTATCAACTCTCAAAGATCCGGCAGCGAGTCAGGTAATAGGAATGAAAAAAAGCAGCAAATTTTAAAGATGTTATGAAGAATACATTTATAGAATTTAAAGATAGAACTTGGAAGTCAAGAGATGAATGAAGAGTTAGAGAATTAGTAGTTTGATGGTTTCTCAGTGTAGAGAAGCATGGCCCCGCTAACGCAAGTGAAGTCAGAAGAGGATAATTTTAAAGAAAAAAGACGTGGATACTACATCAAAAACTAATGATGTAATGTATGGTGATTAACATAACATAATAAAAAAAAAAGAAAAAAGACAAATCTGGTTGGAGATACATTGACTATGAACATCTAAGTGGAAATGTTCAAGTTCCATTTGTATATTGTAGATTAAAAGAGGCACTCAAGGCTATAAACTATCCTCATAGTGAAGATGGTTTGGTATGGGATGAATGAACTAATGAGAAAAGTAGGTCTCTGGGAAATGGTCATGCAGTGGAGATAGGAGGAGAAAGAAGAAAGCAAAGAGGACTGAGAAGGAGCTATCTGAAAACAAACAAACAAACAACAATGTAAAAGTAAAAATGGGCTCTGGATATGGAGGATTAAGCAAGGATGGAAACATTAATAGTGTCAAATGTTTTCCAGCATTTCCCAAACATCCTTGAGTTTATCACATTTATACCTGTACATTTATACATTTATATCTATTGCTATATAACAACATTTCTTAAAACAAAAACAAACATTTGCTATTATCAAATAATTTCTGTGGGTTAGGAATTCAGGAGTAGCTTAGATGCAATGTTTTGGTGTGGGGTCTCTCATGAGGTTGCAATCAAGATGGCAGCCGAGGTGATAGTTATCTGAAAGCCTGACCGGGCCTGGGAGGCTTTGCTTCCAAGATGGCTCACTCACATGAGTAAGAAGTTGGCACTGGCTGTTGGCAAGAGACCTTAGTTCTTCTCCACATGGATCTTTCCACAGGGTACTTAACTGTCCCTGAAGCATGGCAGTGGGCCTCCTCAAGAGTAAGTGATCCAAAAGAGAAAACAGGAGGAAAACCACAATGATACTTATGACCTTGGCTCAGAAGTCCCACGCCATCATTTTTTGCAATACCCTCCTAATTAGACATGTCAGCCCTATTCAACATCAGAGAAGACTAGGCAAAAGTATGAATATCAAGAAGTGAGGATCATTGAGGGCACCTTAGAGGTTGGCTACCAGAACATGCTTCATGTTGCCACCAATCAGAAACTTAGAAGTATTTACTCTTTCCTGCAAAACTACTGACTTCTAACAAATCAAGTTGTTGGAAAAGTTCCTAAAATAATGAGAATACCATATCTTTTTATAATTATTTCTTTTCTTCTTTCTGGTCCATTAAATTTCATTATCAATATATGCTCTGAACTTGTAAGTTGGAATGCAGTATTATGAAATAATTGGTGAAATCCATGGGGTCAGTAACCATACGTGAACATTATCCTCCTTAATGAGACATTTAATGTAAAGCAGATGGATTAGTGATGTTTCCTGGCTCATTTGTTGATTATTAATGCTTGCTTTCCTTGTCTTCCTAAAGCATGTAATCTGCTTTAAAGGCACATTGATTTTTTTCCATTTTATTGTAATTTTATGTTTATCCTTTTATCATTTTTAAATGCTCTTCCAGTATGATAAATAAGCAAGGTCTCAATTAATTAACAATCAATTAAATTAATATTTCGTGAAAACACAGATGGCATTTTCAAAATAGGCCATTCTTTTCAAATTTGAATGTGTAGAAGAATCACCCAATAAGCCTGTTTACAGATGCAATTTTTAGGGCCCTACCAACAAAAATTAACTCATTAGGTCTGGAATAGGGCCCTGCAAAGAGAATTTTAAATGAGTAGCCAAGATGATTCTGAAATAGGTGGATCCATAGGATGATAAAGACCTGTATTCTTTCTTTTTAAACATTTTTAAAATTTAAATTCAATTAATTAATGTATAATATATTATTGGTTTCAGAGGTAGGCCTGTGATTCATCAGTCTATACCGAGCGCTCATTATATCACATGCCCTCCTTAATGTCAATCATCCAGTTACCCCCATCCCTTCACCCCCCTCCCCTCCAGCAACCCTCAGTTTGTTCCCTATGATTAAGAGTCTCATGGTTTGTCTCCCTCTCTGGTTTCATCTTGTTTTATTTTTTTCCCCTCTTCCCCTATGATCCTCTGTTTTGTTTCTTAAATTCCACATATCAGTGAGATCATATGATAATTGTCTTTCTCTGATTGACTTATTTCTCTTAGCATAATACCCTCTAGTTCCATCCATATCATTGTAAATGGCAAGATTTCATTTTTTGATGGTTGTGTAATATTCCATTATATATATATACACACACATATATATATATATATATATATATATATATATATATACACACACACACACACACACATATATATACTCTATACCCAAAACATGAATTCAATTTAGCTAGTGGACATTTCTGTACTGTCATTTCATTTCTTTTCCCCCCACACATTTATTCCTTGTGTGCTCTGTGAGTATAAGCCCTTCTAGGTAAGGACAAGATAATTTATTCCTTTATATTGCTCACATTGCCAATTTCACCACTCCCACCCACGCAAAAAAATGTGAGGTGATACCTTTCTGTTCTTTAAACCATCCTGTCTGTGATACTTTGTTACAGCAGCCCTAGGAAACTATGGTTTATATATATATATATATATATACATATACATATACATACACACACATCTTCTTTACCCATTCATCTGTTGATGGACATCTGGGCTCTTTCCATAGTTTGGCTATTGTGGACATTGCTGCTATAAACATTGGGATGCACATACCCCTTTGGATCACTATATTTGTATTTTTGGGGTAAATACCCACTAGTGCAATTGCTAGATCATAGAGTAGCTCTATTTCCAACTTTTTGAGGAAACTCCATACTGTTTTCCAGAGTGGCTGCACCAGCTTGCATTCCCACCAACGGTGTAGGAGGCTTTCCCTTTCTCCACATCCTCGCCAACATCTGTCGTTTCCTGACTTGTTAATTTTAGCCATTCTGACTGGTGTGAGGTGATATCTCATTGAGGTTTTGATTTGTATTTCCCTGATGCCGAGTGATGTTGAGCATTTTTTCATGTGTCTGTTGGCCATCTGTATGTCTTCTTTAGAGAAATGTCTGTTCATGTGATAAAGATGTATATTCTTATGAAAAACTTTCATTAGCTCATAACATCTATATCCAGCATTTGGCAGAATAAATTGGAGGGAATAAAAGGCTTCTGAGAAAAGTAGCTACCAAACATTAGTTCTTAAAAGAATGTACTTTTGACCAAATACCTAAAGGGAAGAACAGAACATTCTATAGTTACTAGCAAAAGCCTGAAGAACGAGGTACTGTGCAAAGTAGCAAGGTGTGAAGTGAATACCAGTGTTTCTCACCTAGGGTAATTGTAAGGATTAAATGATTTAACATGAACTACTTAGAACTTTAACCGTCATGCAGTAAACTTCCATAAAATGTTCTTGACGATAATGGCACTATAAATTTTATCATTCAGACTGGACCAGAACATGTATTATTCTCTTGGAAACAGTGGTTAAAGATGACCACCCATTCATCAGTGAGTAGGAACTAAATATTGGTATCAGACCCTACTGTGAATATATTCTTAATAGTTTGCAATATATAGATACAAAGAGTGAAGCATATACAGTTCTTATCTCCATGAGTTCAGACATCTTCAAAAAATACCTAGCTGCTTCAGGTTAAAAAACACAAACAAGAAAAACAAACAGAAGAACTTCTGTATTAGTTTCCTAGGGCTGCCCAAAGTATCACAGACAGGATGGTTTAAAGAACAGAAAGGTATCGCCTCACATTTTTTTGTGTGTGGGTGGGAGTGGTGAAATTGGCAATGTGAGCAATATAAAGGAGTAAATTATCTTGTCCTTACCTAGAAGGGCTTATACTCACAGGGCACACAAGGAATAAATGTGTGGGGGTAAAAGAAATGAAATAACAGTACAGAAATGTCCACTAGCTAAATTGAATTCAGCTTAGAGTGTGACCAAATTTAATGAATAACGTTTTGGGTGTAGCACAGAGGAGCTGCTCAGCAAATCATGCTCATTACTATTTCACTGTTACTAACCTGGCGTGTTTCCAGAAAGACTTCATATGAAATAAGTAAGAATGGGCCATTAGCAGAAAAATGGCCAGTACAATAAAACTAGTAGGGCATATTTGCGTGGAGTCAGTTCTTTTGTTTATAATCTTAAATAATAGGTACAAAGTGGTCAATCATCTTCACTTTTATTAAGTCTTCCCTTTTATTATTCTTATTTTCCTTGGCTCTGACTTTTTGTCTCTTTTAATATAGTCATATTATTATACATCATTTTGTGAGTCCTTTCAAATAGCATTTGGAACAAGATGAGATGTAAGTACAATAAAATGCTCTGAAGGAATTGTCTTGCTTTATTTTGTTCGCCATAAGGAAAATACTTTTATAAGTCAAGCCAGCTTTCAAAAGCTTGAAACTATAAATAAGAAGTATGAGCTAAGGAGAGGTCAAATAATGGATAGAACCAAATCATGTAATTCAGATAAGATTTTTTTTTTATGAGAGAGTAGAATTTTGTCAATTTAGTCGATTGTAGGTTTAACAGGAGAAAAGGTCACAGACCCATAGTGGCATGCACTTCATATAATAAACTAAGAAACAGAAGTGAATAATAGTGATTTATGGGATTCCTCTTGATTCTGACATTTCATTATTTTTATACAGAAATAGCATTTCTAGTGCATGCTTTTGGCATTATGTTTCCTCATCTTGCTCTGAAATAATACATACACTGCAATGAACCATCTCATTTTATAGTTTTCTGACTTCAAAAGTGTGCTATTTTCAGTTGTGTTTCTGAAAGTATAGAAAGGAATGGCATAAATATGAAATCGAAGACTCAAAACTGACTTCTTATAAATTACGTACACACACGCATACATACACAAATACACTCAAACCATTTCACTAATTGGCATACACAGTTTTAAAAGAAATAACATATTGCAGTGGGTATTGAGGAGGGCACATTCTGCATGGAGCACTGGATGTTATGCACAAACAATGAATCATGGAACACTTCATCTAAAACTAATGATGTAATGTATGGGGATTAACATAAGAATAAAAATAAATAAATAAATAAAACATAAAAGAAATAACAAAATTAAAATGATAAGGTTTTATTCTTCCTTTTTAGCTGAGTTTTTTTACATCAAAAATTTAATTATGCTTTTGAACAGTATGATTACTTAAGAACTAGAGAACAGAGCTTCATTTGTAGCAAGATATTAATATGGTTCTCCTCCTTGCCTCTCAGTTCCTTGTTTAATATAGAACTTTGTCATAAGTGATAACAGGGCCCAGAATTTTAAGTAGGATGGAGAAAATTTGTTGTATGTGACAAAAATCTGTGGCCCATATATTATGATTTGGCTACAAACTCATCATTTGGTTATGACTCTGACCTCTAGTCTACCACTTCAGGATAGCAGTGGTGTAGTCAGATTGGACCTGGGATTAAATCTTTACTTTGACACTCAGTTGGAAGAGGTACTTTACCTTTCTCAGCCTCAGTTTCTCCATCTGTAAAATGAAGATGATGATGCCCATTTGATAAGAGCTTGAAGAAAATAAAAATGAAATAATATATGTGATAAATGTTAGGCATTACCTCTCATAACTCTTTCCAAGAATAGTTCAAAGGTTAATTGAATGAAATTAGGGTGTTTAAAAATAAGAATTACTGAAAATTAGACTCAGAGGGAAAAGTGGTGATTATATTGGCCAATGCCTTCTCCAAGTAAACATCTTTGACTTTAGAGCTTCTGCTTGAAGACTGTCGGTAAAGAAGTATTCACCATCTGCCAGTGTAGTTGGCTCTATGCTGAACTGTTTTAATTACTACCACATTTGCTATGTCATTTTATGAATAAAATATTGACATGCTGCTTCTACACTCACATTGGAAAAGGAGATCACGTTCTTGCAATACAAGGCTGGGGACTTTACACTTGCAATGACTATGGTTCCCATGGCAAGGAAAATATGGCGACACCATGATATCTACATGAAATATTGCATGCCTGGGAGGGCATCCTTTATAAAACAGATGATTCTTTGTTGAAAACAAAATACGATGATGGTGTTTGCATGCAGGAAATTTTATACTGTTTAATTATAGGAATCAAACTCATTGTAACTGTTTTGGAGTGCAAAGCTTCTTCAAATCTGAGGGAAATTTCCTACTATATAATTGACTCTATATAATTGAGAAAAATGAGAGAGAGGTAAAATATCACTTTAATGAATATCATAATGATGCCCAGATCTATGAAACAAGACTGTGTGCAAGTTCAGACACATGCATTGTTAGTGTTACCTGTTGATCTGGTTTCAATATATACTGTTGAGCCAAAAAGTTAGTATAACTGATGCTATGTCTATGAGGCCCTTTCTCTTTAAGAGTTCATCTTTATTAATATTGCCTTGACATTTATCATTGCATTGTAACCGGAATTCAATGCAGTGGAACCCTTCTTTAAACTTTAACAGATATGAGGAAAGAATGACTATCTTGGTTTTAGAGAGAGTATGGAGATCAAGTAGATTAGTAAAATCATGGGGGAAAAAGGGGAAAATGGGGAAGTATCTGAGTGAGAGGTATCTTTAGTTGATAAATGAAAATAAATATCCTCTCTCTCAGTGACTGTCAACTGGGGTAATTTTGCCCAGGGACATTTGGAAAGTTCTAGAGATATTTTTGGTTGACACAGCCTAGAGAGAGGTGTTACTGGCATGTAGTGAGTAGAGGCCAGGGATGCTGCTAAACACCCTACAATGCACAGGACAGCCTCTCACAGCAAAGAATTATCTGATCCAAAATGTCAATAGTGTGAAAACTGGGGACCCTGCAATTTGAAAGTCTGAATTACATCCTCTTGTACACATTTTATGAATAGATATATCTATAAAAGTTGGACTTTTAATAAAGCAATTTTTACATTTTATCAGCATCATTCTTATGGGATTCTACTCAGATTGTATAATTTAAAATATAGTTACTTTCTGAATTTTACATGAAAATAAGATTTTCAGGGTGGTAAAACCTATCGTCAACAAATAGTAACCTCAGAACTGTCTTCCTCTAAATATAGCAGAAGAGCAAGAATATGCAGCCACCAAATTTGGAAATACCTTAAGCCCATTTATATCCTTGCAGATTTTATGACTGCTCTGGGCAATAGCAGAAAAACCCAATCAACATGGGACACAGAAGTAATGGTAATATAAGTTGTAAATATCGGGACAGTAGTAAAGACAGCTAAACTGAGCTCAAAATTGGAGAAATGGCTGGGAGCTGGAGGAAATCAGCTTAGCCTGGGGGAATTAAGGCTCACGAGTTAAAAATAGGAAAAATAACTCCAGAAACAGAGCTGAAAGGAAATCAATAATCTTCAGGCCTTAGACTATTGACCCCAGAATTCTCATGTTTGGTCAGTTATTACCATGCAACCATAAAATCCCAGTGCCATTCAATAGTAAGTGCTTATTTTCCATGGGTCAGCTTGTTGGTGGCAGTTGGCTGATCTAGACTTCACTGGATGGCTCTGCTTTAAGCTTCAGGCTTGGCTGTGGTTGGCTCCACTTGTCTATATTCTGGGGCAAACAGGTATGCAGAAGAATCTCTTTTCATGGCAACGGCAGAGACACAGGAAGACAATTGCACAAGCGCATTTCAAGCTCTTGCCAATGGCACATCTGCCAGCAGCCCATTGGTCAAAGCAAGTCGTGTGGGCCAGCCCAAATTCTAAAGACAGGGAAGAGTACTCCTATGGAGGTAGAAAGGGGAAAGAATATTTTTCAACAATAATGTAGCTTTCTACTTCATCTATAATTGAGCCCAGCTTTTTTGAAGCAATATAGCTTTTATTTATTCAACTGCAATATCCTATTTTTATTCCTCAGAAAGAAAGGATGATATAGGTAATGAGTAATGTCGTTGGATTCCCAGGCCTAATATTATTCCCCCTTTCTACCACTGATCACGAAGCTGAGCATATCAGTTTTTCTGCTGTCTCATCTCCCCCATCTGCTACATGTAGATAACATTTGCTGTTGACTTACTACTGTATGTCTTCCAAGAAGCAAGGTAACTCAAATTCGCTAGAAAACCTTCAGTGGAAGGCAGTAATGAAGGACTCATCATTATTTAATTGTTTAGCCTCGATAATTTTTCTGCATTTCCTTTGACGTTATTTCGAATGTTTTCAGAAAGAGAAAAAAATTTGTCCAGACAAGCATTTGATGCTTTTCCTCAACTCTCTCTCCAAAGGATACTATTTTGAACTTGTTTAGCATTTTAGTGAATCCATTAACCTTTCACCCTAGACTTAGCAAATGGGTCTAATGGTTTAATTCTGTTCCCTGTGGAATCTAAAACTACATCATAAACTGCATCATGTTAAGACATTAATTATAATGTATTTTCACACCAAATTCAGAGTTAGGATAATGAAAGTATAGAAAATAGGTGCTGGAGAAGCCAAAGAAATTTGTCAGTCTTGGCACTTGCTAATTTTGGTGTGGCTGCGTTAACTCCTGTTGATGGAAATGGTACATACCAACAAAGGGGCTAAAACAATAACTGAATTTTTAAAAATACCCACTTAAAATAAACTTGTTCTCTTTCCTATGTGAGATTGCCACCTATATCCTTTATTTAATCCATGACAAGTCTTAAGTACTATTGGTTTCTCCATATGCTATAATGTTCACAGTTCAGAATTAAAAGGAGTGTCTCAGAAAGAAGGATCTCAGTTTCTGAAAAGAAAGGTTAGTTGTAAAAGTCAGTCTGCTTTTCTGTTGCCTCATTTCATTTCCTGAATCAGTCCTGAACAGCAGGAAACATATTAATGGCCTCAGCAGGTTATTCTGAGGGGAGGAAAAAAAAAAAAGTTGGACTTTGTTTCCTCTACTCCCCACACAGGTGTGGTTATCACTAGGAAATGGCATTATAAGAGAACAAGAGCCGCCTTGTGCCTGACCTGCTGGATCGCATGCCTCAGCTCCACACCTCCCACCACACACGTCGGGGCAAAGGAAATGCCTACCTTGTGCCTCAGTTCATGTTCTGCCTGCTATCTGGCACCTGAACATCAAGGTCCTCCCGAGGGATTTCGTCATCGTGGACGTCCATATCTCACTGGAGATCCCAGTTCTTTTGTTCTGCTACCTAACTGACCTTACAAAGGTTTATCTTATAACCAGGTGGATTTCCTCCATTTTCTTGTATTAGATCAAGGATTTCTTTCTAGTCCAATATCTAATATTGTGGAGGTAGCAGAGGACTTTATCTAGCTAAGGCATTAAAGTTTCTGATGAGCAATAACTTCAAGGAAAGGAAAAATGTAGATGCAGATTCCAACATTTCTCACAGTAGTTATTTGATGAAAACATCATGTTATTAGAAGTCTTAAATAAATCATTGGCTAAGTGAGCCTTTATTATTTTGTGAGCTGGAAGTGGGTGAGGAGGGAACATAATGGCTAGTGATAATATGACATCCACTCTGTTGAATTACAGTGGCCTGTCATCAAAAGATATTACTTATATTTCTTGTCTACTAAATAGGAGACAAGAAGAAGTTTGAGCAGAGAGCTATTACTTACATTAAAAAAAAATCTGAGTTTCTGGTTTTCTATTTGAACTGGAGTAATAGTTTGTTATTTTACTAAATAATATTCACCAATAATATATTGTACATAGTGCTGTCTTGCTTTTCTAATTCTTTTAGTATCTGTGGTTTTATTTTATCTTTCATTTATAATGATATTTACCTCTGTTGACTGTCCACTTTTTCTTGATTTGACTTACTGAGAGTTTCTCTTTTCATTCACTTCACTCTATAAATATTTTGAGCACCTATATTAAGTGATTGATTCTAAATTTTGTCGGTTTTCTAACTCATTAGTTTTTGCCTTTACCTTTATTCATCTTGTTTGCTGCTTTCCTTGAACTTCATCTCTTATTGATGTGTTTTACTTTATATTACTTTGTTTGATTATGAATCCTTTTATGCTTCTTTAATGAAAATGTTAATTTCTGTATTTCATCTTTTTAAAGCAATAGTAGCAGTTAATGTTATAAATTTATGTCTGAATATATTTAGAGATGTAATCGACATATTGTTCACTTGGTCTTTATTACATATTCTTCTTTTCTAATAGTGAGCCCACACAACCTTTAATGAGTATGAACCTAGGACCCTACAGTCCCAACTGATTAGACAAGGGTGGGCATCTTATTCAACTGGACCAATCGTATTTTTCTCACCTGAAGATCAGATTTGGAAAAGTGACTCCAGTCAGTGTCTGCTAGATTCCAACTGGGATTTAAGAAAAAGTCAGAATTGGAACGACCATGTTTAACCCATGATCAGCTGGAACAAAAAGCTAGGATGCAGGTAAGCCTATGCACAAAGAGAGGAAGAACAAAGAGACTATGCAAGGTGAGACAGAAAGATAAAGAGGTCACTTTTATTCTTGTAAGATATCCTGTTCCTTCAATAGTTTGGCTTCTCTTCCAGACTTTTGTTTCCATTTTACTTAAGCTAGCCAATTAGTTTATTTTCTTGCAACAAAATGATTCCTAACACAGTAGTTCTTTCATTTTATTTTAAAACAATGTAGTTGTTTTTTTCATTATTTTAAACTTAAACAAAATTTTTAGATAGTGTTTGGTTCACATGTTAGCTATGGGAAAACTAGCCAATTAGTTCATCTATCTGTGCTACAGTTTATCTGGTAAAAGTAACTTGAGTTTTCAGTACAGTTTCTGGATTTCTCTGCTCCTTTCAATAACATTCATGATTATTTTAATGAAAAGAAGTAAGGTGTTTAAATGGAAAGAGCATGTATTAGTTTCCTATTGCTGCCATAACAAGTGATTGTGACCCTGGTGGCTGAAAACAACACAAATTTATTATCTTACATTTTTGTAGGTCAGAAATCTGAAATGGGTTTTATGGACTAAAATCAAGGTGTTGGCAAGGCCTCATTTCTTCTGGAGGCTCTAGGGATAGCTTACCTTTTTCTAGCTTCTCAAGTCCACTTAAACTCCTTGGCTGTGGTCCTTTCTTTCATCTTCAAAGCACATCACTCTGAGCTTTGCTTTCCTTATCACATCTCTTTTCTGCTTCTGAGCTTCTGTCTTTCTTTTACAAGGACCCTTGTGATTGCTTTAGACCCATGCAAATAAACCAGGATAATTTCCTCATTTTATAATCCTTAACTTAAACACATCTGCAAAGTTTCTTTTTGCATTTAAGGTAACATATTCACAGGTTCTGGGGATTATAATGTGGATATCTTTGAGTGGCTGTTACTCAGCCTATCTAAGAGCATTAGATTAGGGGCAATTTATTCAATGTCAATGCTGTAACTTATTAATCTTAAGCAAGTTACTTAAATTCAGTGTGTTTCAGTTTCTATATCTGTAAAGTAAGGGACTTATATTAATCACTTTTTACAAACTCTCTTCTTAGGCTAAAATTCTTTTTCTAGGCTACCATGAATAACACATAAAATAACACTGAATTGCCAGCATAATTGTGAAGATGGCTATTTTTTCTCAAGAATATTTTACTAATTTTAACTACTAGGTTTCTTAATTTCAGGCAAGCATTTAAATGTTCCTTCTCATTTAACATGAACAGCATTCTGCTTCACTCTATATAGTCATTTTGTACTTTCTTAATGACAGTGTTCCTCATTCTTATTCAATACTTCCTTTCCTTTCTAATGCTTTTCCTGTTCCTTCCCCCTCATACTACCCTACCTCCTAATTCTCTTAGCTAAAAAAAAAAAAAAAAGTTTGTAAGACCATCTAATAGATGGTGTCTTTTAAGGATGCTTATTTTAAATAAACATCCCATTGTTTTTTCCATTATCACTAGCTGTTCTCTAGTCCCTACCCACCCATGGCACCAACAGGACATGAGTCAGATAACAACTTCTTATTTTTATTTTTTAAGTAATTAAAAAGCCACTGGGTGAAAGCATAGATAGCAATGGTTAAAATGTAACATTAAGGAGTTAGCATGCTAAGTTTTTATTAACAATTACAAGATTTTCTCATAGTGAGTCTACTAGATTAGCCAGTCTACTATCCAGTACCAAGGGAAAGGGGAAATAAAGCAGGAACATTTCAGGGGAGGCGGGTTGTAAAATATTCAGAGAAGAACAATTGGGAAAGGATGTTACAATGGAAAAACTTAAGAGGGAGCTTTAGAATCAAAAGAGGGCCTGACTACCAAGAGGCTGGCTATGGGCTCTGAATAAATCTCCTTCACTGCCCCATCTTGCTTGGAGTTGCTGGGAATATTACATTGTCCATGGTTTCCCAGGGAATGTCTGTGAGAAAGGGCCATCATATAAACCTCTGATTCTCCTATTTAAATCTTAAATATGAACTAGATAATCACAACCAACAAATTAGACAACTTAGGAAAAAATGGATAAATTTCTAGAAACACAAAACCTACCAAGACTGAGTCATGAAGAAATAGAAAATCTGAACAGACCAATTATTAGTAAGGAGATTGAGTCAGTAATCAAAAACATCCCAACAAACAAGGATCCAAAACTGAATAGTTTGTTAATTTTACCAAACACTTAAAAAAGAATTAATACCCATTCTTCTCAAACTCTTCAAAAAAAAAAAAAAATAGAAAAGAACACTTCCAAATTCATTTTCCAAGACCAGCATTACCCTGGCACTAAAATCAGACAAGGACAGTATAAGAAAATTGAATTACAGGATGAACATAGATGCAAAATTTTTCAACAAAATATTAACAAATTAAATTCAACAGTACACTAAAGAAATAATACACTGTGATCGAGTGGGATTTATTTCAGGAATGCAAGGATGGTTTAACATCCACAAATTAATGTGACTAATTTTTAACAAAACGAAAGATAAAAATCTGATCATCTGAATAGTTGCAGAAAAAGCATTTGACAAAATTCAACATCTGTTCATGATAAAAACTCTCAACAAACTGCTTATAAAGGGTACATACCTCAACATAATAAAATCTATACATGACAAACCCACAACTAACACCATATTCAATGTTAAAAAGCTGAAAGCCTTGGGTGCCTGGGTGGCTCAGTCGGTTAAGCGACTGCCTTCAGCTCAGGTCATGATCCCAGGGTCCTGGGATTGAATCCCACATCGGGCTCCTTACTCCACGGGAAGCCTGCTTTTCCCTCTCCCACTCCCCCTGCTTGTGTTCCCTCTCTCTCTCGCTGTGTCTCTCTCTGTCAAATAAATAAATAAGATCTTTAAAAAAAAAAGCTGAAAGCCTTTCCTCTAAGATCAGCAACAAGACAAGGATGCCCACTCTCATAACTTTTATTTAATATACTACAGGAAGTCCTAACCAGAACAATTAGGTAAGATAATAAAGAAATAAAAGATAAAGAAATAAAAGTCATCCAATCTATTTCTATTTGCAGATGATGTGATATTGTATATAAAAAACTCCAAAGACTCCACCAAGGAACTTTTAGAACTAATAAACTAATACTAATAAATTCAGTAAGTTGCAGGATTCAAAATCAATATAAAAAAAATCAGTTGCATTTTTATATGCTAAAAATAAGCTATCAGAATGAGAAATTAAGAAAACAATCCCATTTACAATTGTATCACAAAAAATAAATACCTAGGAATAAATTTACCCAGGGAGGTGAAAGATCTGTACACTAAAAACTATAAGACATTGAGGAAAGAAATTGAAGAAGACACAAATAAATGGAAAGATACCCCATACTCACGGACCAGAAGAACTGATGTGAAAATGTACTTACTACCCAAAGCAATCTACAGATTCAATGCAATTCCTGTCAAAATTCCAATGACATTTTTCACAGAAATAGAACAAACAATCCTAAAATTTGTGTGGAACTGCAAAAGACCATGAATAGCCAAACCAGTCTTGGAAAGAAGAAAAAAGGTGGAGGCATCATACTTCCTGATTTCAAACTATATTTATAAAGTTATAGGTGTGCCTGGGTGGGTCAGTTGGTTAAGCATCTGCCTTCAGCTCAGGTCATGATCCGAGGGTTCTGGGATCGAGTCCCACATTGGGCTCCTTGCTCAACAGGGAACCTGTTTCTCCCTCTGCCTGCCACTCTCTCTCTCTGTCTCTCTGACAAATAAATAAATAAATAAAATCTAAAAAGTTAAAAAATGGCCAGAGAAACTGAATAGACATTTTTCCAAGGAAGACATACAAATGCTGAGCAAGTACATGAAAAGATGCTCCATATCATTAATTATCACGGAAATGCAAATCAAAACAACAATATTACCTCACTCCTATTAGAATGGCTATTATAAAAAGTCAAGGGATGACAAGGGTTAGAAGGATGTGGAGAAAAGGGAACCCTTGTATACTGTTGGTAGGAATGTAAGTTGGCACTGACACTGTGGAAAACACTATGAAGGTTCCTCAAAAAATTAACAAAATAGAACTACCATATGATACAACAATCCCACCTCAGGATATATATCTAAAGGAAATGAAAATAGGTTATTGAAGAAATATCTATACTCCCATGTTCATTGCAGCAGTATTTACAATAGCTAAGATATAGAAACAACCTAAGTGCCCATCAATGGACGAATGAACAAAGAAGATGGTATATATGCACATACATATACAAATATATCTAAAAAAGAAGGAAAGCTTGCTGTTTTCAACAACTTGGATGAACTTTTAGGGCATAATGTGAAGTGGAATAAGCCAGACAGAGAAAGACAAATATGGTATCACTTACATGTAGACTCCAAAAAAATAAATAAAAGCAAAAAAACAAAAAAAAAGAAGTCAAGCTCATAGACACAGATTAGAGAAAACTGGTTTCCAGGGTGGAGTGGAAATAGGGAGAGGTTGGTGAAAGTGTATAAACATTTAGCCATAAGATGAATAAAGTTTGAGGATTTAATGTAAAAACATGGTGACAATAGTGGATAACACGGTACTAGTATAATTGAAATTTGCTAACAGAGTAGAACCTAAAGTTCCTACGGAAAAAAAAAGAGTAATATGTGAGGGGATGGGTATGTTAATTAATTTGATTGGTGGAGTCCTTCCATAATGTATATGTAGAGCAAATCACTACAATGCATACTTTAAATATCTTATAATTTTGTATGTCCGTTATTTCTCAATAAATCTAAAATTAAAAAAAAATTATCAAGCTTATAAGAGTAGTTTGAACTTTTATATATTTACTATTTTTGCTTCTAAGTGTCTCTTAATTTAGCGGTTTCCCAGCTCTGTCAAATCATAGTGGCCTTTCATCAAAAGATATTACTTATAGAGCCAACATGTCTGGATCAGTTACACCCTCTCATCCTTCCTTTAGATTAGTCTTTTTTCCTCACAAATCTTTATGAAAAGTGATTTTTCTTCAGCTGCTTGAAAATGTTACCATCATGAACATATTAACATAGAGTATATCATCTGGACCATGAACCAGGAAGAAATCCAAGCTATATTTACTGTTGTTACTCAATATGGCTGTCCTGTTCACTGCTCTTTTAGAAGAGCAATGAGAATATCCATTCCAAACATCAAGAATTTATGGCTCAATAAAAGGAAGGTATAATTAAGAAACTTGAGCATCAACATTCTGAAAGTAAGCTAAAAAGTTTGAGGTAAATAGGCATAGGTACTTCAGCTGCTATTTCTCCAGAAATGTGTCTTTTCCTGAAAAGTTTCTGTAGCCACTGAGAGACTGAAATGTCTGATCCTTTTTGCCCAACTGCAATCAACTCACATGTGGCCTTTTCCGGAAGAAACTCAAGCAATACTCCAGCATGAGAAAACTATTCCCACAACTATCAAGATGCTACTTCACAGCTGTAATGGCCACAACTAATTCTTCCAAGGAAATTATGTTTTTATGGAGAAATTAAGGCAAAAAAAATTTTTTTAAAGAAAATCATGAAGAACTTGACAGGACTTATGCAGCCAGTTAATTCTGAAATGTAGTTACAACCAGGTTCATTGTTCTCTCTTGACTACCTTTATGACCAGACGTTTCTACTGAGTCTAATTTTTAAGGCATGCAAATTACAGGAGGCTTCAGAATGCCAATAATAGCATGCTGGGGTTAATTATTGACTCAGAAGGGAGAATGTCAACTACTGAATCATCAACATATCTCTTGCCACACCTGGGGTTTTCTCTGGATGACTTCCATCCAAGTGTTGACAAAACTTGACCTTGGATAGTTGTTGAGATTTGTTGGGACTATGGCCAAAGGTGTTTATGTGCCAGTAGGACAGGCTCCATATTCATTAGCCAGGTTATTCTGCTCCACATATGGCAAGAAAAGTACTTTCTGAGTTTTCCACATTAATGCTGATTGAAAGCTTCCAGACAAAAAGGCTCTTATTACCATAATCCCACGCAGTGCCCTGGATTCTATCCTGATGTAAACCTTAGTGTGTAGCAAAGTCGAAAGACCAAGGCTCAAAGATGGGTCACCTAGGAAGGATAAGCATGCCCATTTCTTAAAGTTAGAATACAAGCCCACAATCAGAATACTAAATTTATATCTTATGAATGGTCTTGGCAGGAATCCTAGTGGGGTGGGAGAGTGCATTCTTTTCCAATTGAATTAACTGGAGCCAAAAGTACATTTCTGACCTCAGCTGTGCTCCTGATTTGTCTGGGGAAAGGCACTTAACCTAGAGTCTCCCAATTCTCCTTGGAACATAAAATCATTAAGTAACTGACCTTGAAGGTTATTGTGAGGAATGATGACATTTTAAGAAGGCTTGTCTTTGGGAGAAAGGGTGCTTCCCAGCAGTCTCAAAGGCCTTGGTGCTTCCACAAGGGGTGGTAAATAGAATAAAGAGAGTGGAATAACAGTCATAAAAAGGGCATTATAGAAAAAGACTAAATAATGTTGTCTAGCCTGTTAAAACCTTTTCTTGCTGCTATTATCTATAATTTCTAGGTCAATTATGCTAATGTCAACCCAGGGTCTAACTGAGTTAAGGAAAGAATACAGGAAGATTTGTATTGACATGATGTCAAGAGAAGGGTGGCATGGGGTATGGAAATGACTCATCATGCCTCCATTTGGATATAATAGCTTGCTTTGGTGCAAGCTTCTAATAGGGCCTGGTGGTTAACCACATCCCTATGGAGTGAAACTTGTGTCTCACTAGATCACAAATCCCAGAGATAACCAGTTTTACAAGATGTAAGTTTGATAGCAAACTTTTAACAATTCTCCAGAAAGTATCCTTTGAAAGAGTTTAGAAAATTGGTCAACAATAAAACAAGATGTATGCTTTCTGCATGCCAGGTCAGGAGGAGTAAGCTTTTTAGACTTCATCATAAATTATTGTCAGGTCATAAAGCAAATTCAATGAGATGAACAGAAAATTTCTAATATGAAAAAATGAGATGTATTAATTTTAAAATTAACACATAAATAAATTATCCTGCCCCATTTTTCCTCCAGGAAGTCTTCATAACCCAGGAACAAAGATTTACGCCTTATTCCCCCCCTTCCCTGTCCATGATGACACATTCTCTTAAACTTAGGTATGTGGGTCTCAACACAAATAAATTTCCCTCCACGTAGAAAACTGTCTGGAGAGAGTAAAGAATTTTTCCCCAATAACTGGAAATATGAGACTGTGAGTAGGACAACTAGGCCCTTCCTTTTGCAATCGCTCTGTCTTCCTTTCCATGGGGCCCATCATTGGTGGAACTTTATCTGAATAGGTGTAAGTTTTTGTTGAATCTTGTGTAAGGGAAAGGGATGAGCAGCTTTCCTTGATATGTCAGCACCATGTTGATTCAATTTTGACATGTAATGTAGTAGGCAAAGTATGCATTCCTAACAGCAATTTTTAAGCATAGCCTCCATGTTCAGAGTGAACACCACCTACAAATGTCTGGGTGCTGTGGTTGGGGAGATAGCTCCTTGCTCACACCTCGCTCAAAGAGGTAAAGGTGGGTAACAACTGGGCAGATAATCCCTACACTCCCTTAGCCACAATAACTAGTTGTTCCAGCTTCTTTCTCTCCCCATTTCCTAGCACTATGTGGCAACTGAGTAGATATATTTCCAAGAAGTCTAAGCTCCATTCTCCGATATCTCTCTGATGCCCCAAACCTTCACAGGTGTGTTTAGCTTCTTTGTTATTGACTGTAGATTTTCTTCTTGGGAGCAATTTACCATGAAATGTCCATTTCCCATCCAAGCAAAGCAAAAAGATGTGTACAAGTACAAAATAGTGAAAGTTATTGAAGTAGAAGATGAATAATATATTACAGAACGTTACAATTAATTGTACGAGGAGACTGACCTAGATCACATATTATGACTTCAAATATAGGGAGGGAGAAGAAGAATAGAGGAAACTAGGTAATGCATGCTGATCAACAAAATTTTATTCTTAGAATTGATAATGTGGAGAATTTGGTTAAACATCTTCTTAAAATTTTAAAGCAGCCAATGGTGTAAGACAGAATTAGAATAAAAAGGTAACATGAAACCTGTTAGTTGTAATAATCAATTTAAAAATTAAATGACCCTATTAAAAGAGATTTTCAGATTGAGTCAATTAAACTATTCTGTTTACAAGTAGAATTTTGTGAATGAATTGTTGAAAACAAAGCTATTCATTTAGAATAAAAGCACAAGATGAGTAAGAACATAGTAGACAAATACAAACACAAAGAAACCAGATCAACATTAAAATGGGCAGAGGGTCCTTTTTAGTTAATGTACAGTATAGCTTGATTTACTAATTCCAACATTTTTTGAGTGCATACTATGTGCCATATACTCTTCTAGATGCTGAGGATAGAGTGGTGAGCCAGACAGATGAAAGTATAAAGGAAAATAAAAGGGCAAGGGGACAGAGAATGATCTAGAGGTTAGGGTGGAGGGGATGAAGATATAGTAAAGAATTATTTTGCCTAAAATGTGTAAAGAAAACCACTGATAGAAATAGAAAGAGAAATAGAAATACAGTTCCACTACATCTTCTTTAATACATTCACTCGCTTTTTGACAGACCAACAGGTAGATATAAAAAGGTGATATAGAGAACTTTAACAATGTGCCATCAATGATATCGACTTATTGATGTATAATGTACACAGTCTCTGTACTTTACAAAGAGAAATCATTTTCCTCAGGATCTGTGAGTATTTTAAAAAATATACTACCTACTATGTCACAAAAAAACACAGTAAGTTCTCCAAAGCAAAAATTACACAGGCTATGTGTGTAATAAAACTAGTCTTTAATAAAAAAGTATAACCCAAAGACTGCGAACATTAAAAACTCCCTTATATAATTCTTGAATAAAATAATTTAAGGAAGTGACAATGGAAAGTACTACATGTTATAACACATGAGAGACAAAGAAGTCCAGGGACAAACTCATATCATTGAATGCTCTCATTTATAGGCAAACCAAAAGGAATACAAATGACCTGAAGCCAGAATTTCCCAGAACCGGTGTCCTGGGAAACACCATGTCACAAAATGTTGGTAGTATACTACAGAAAGTATGCTATACTGCAGAGAGTACACTATTCTATACAGAGTATACAAATTATACTTCACTATTCCATACCTTATTGAAGTATACTATACCCTAGAAAGTGTTCCAGGGTAAAAACAATTTGGAGAATGCTATGTTCCAAAAGCTATACATTTTTTAATTTGAGACTTCCTCAGTATCTTTAATGGCATAATGAGCATTGTAAAGCACTAAGAGGAAATGTAATATTCACTGCTTTCCAAACTATTTAATCAGAGAACATTTTTTTTTCATAGTATACATATTAACATCTCAGAGCAAAGCTCTTCTCTTAGGAGTTATTGGACAGTTAGGTAGTCAGGGTCAGGGTCGCCAACAAAAAAATATGGACAGCGAAAATAAAACTGTCACTGACACCCTGTTTTGCAGCTTAGACAGGACCACGCTAACATTCTGCTTTGCAGCCTTTACAGAAATGACTTCTGCAAAATGTCCTAAAACAAGGTAATTAACCACAAAGCATTTGTCCTTATCATGGGCAAGGGGCAGTTAAGACATAAGCCCCCAGATGTCAGCAAAAAAAGACCATCAGCATGTTGACAGTAACCTAAGAGGTAGACAGATAATGACCAAAGCCCTGATTGGCACGATTCAATATACCCTGATTCCTTAAGATAGTTCTGCAAAAGAGCTCACAAAAACCCCTGAACTTAGGAGCTCCAGGGGCAACCCACTCCGGCCCCAATCCCTCTCCTGGAGCTTTATACTATCACTCAATAACCTTTGCTTTGCTGCCCACCACTCTTAGTCTGGTCTACCTCTTCATTCTTGGAAGTGGTGTGACCAAGAACCTTGGGCACTAAAGGCAGAAAATGCCTTCAACATTCTGAGTAGTTTGGGAAACATAGAGATGAGCATTCAATCTAAGAAGCATTAAGAAAGAAGGAATAATAAAAGTGAAATAAATCAAAACCACAAACTGTTCAACTTAATAAATAAATTTGTAATCTGGTTCTCTAAAAATAAAATAAAATGGGCTATACTTGACAAACCTAAATGTAGAAAAATAACAAAACCACACTTGACAATAATAAAATTGAAATACCAATGAAGCATTTTTTTTTAAAGATTTTTTTAATTTATTTATTTGACAGAGAGAGACACAGCGAGAGAGGGAACACAAGCAGGGGGAGTGGGAGAGGGAGAAGCAGGCTTCCCACTGAGCAGGGAGCCCGATGCGGGGCTTGATCCCAGGACTCTGGGATCATGACCTGAGCCGAAGGCAGACGCTTAACGACTGAGCCACCCAGGCACCCCACCAATGAAGCATTTTTGAGTAAACTATACATTGCTTAAATTAGCTTGAAAGGAACACAGAAAGTCAAGAAAATAAATATTGTGATAGAATTGGGGGGAAAATCACTTAAGTGCCTTTAAAAAAAGCTCACAAGTTACATGATTAGTTACTTTGGAGCCTCAACAGATATAAATGTTTCCAGAGTATAGAACATCATGGAAAACCAATCAGTTCATTTTAAATATCTAGAGTAATATTTGTTCTGAAACAAAAACAGGACTGTACAAAATAGAAAAAAAAAAAAGTAAATTTTTGGGCAAATAGATCAAAAATTTCTAAATAGGGGCGCCTGGGTGGCTCAGTAGGTTAAGTGCCCGACTCTTGCTTTCCGCTAAGGTCATGATCTCAGGGTTGTGAGATCAGACTTGGCTCCAGGTGTGGAGACTGCTTGAGATTCTCTCTCCCTTCCCCTCTGCCCAACTCCCCACCTCTCTAAAAAAAGAAAAAAAATTTTCTAAATAAATTACTGATAACTAAATCTCTCATTTGAAATATATATAAAGATATATTCTATTTATATACTTATTTAAATATTTATTTTATAAAAATATTTACATACTGTTTATTAAGGAATGCAAGCATTATTGACAACTAAGGGATTATTAACATAATCCATCAATATCAAAGACAAAAAAGGTGATAAATTTGATAGATGTTGAAAAGGCATTTGAAAGGGTTCAAAATCAATTTCTGACCAAAAAGCATTTAGTTATTTTAAAACAGAAGAATTCTTTCTTAACAGGACAAAGAATATTATCTCAAGTTCAGTGCAGAATTTTCTGATAGGCCAACTAGATATGCATGTAGTGAACCAAAGCATTTGATAGTATTTGCAAAACACCCAATGAAGTAGCCACCCTTAGAAAATAGAATTTCTTGACAGTATTTTACAAGTTAATGCTGGTTCTGTTTATTTATTTATTTATTTGAGAGAGAGAGAGATAGCAAGAGGGAGCACGAGCAGAGGTGAGGGGCAAAGGGAGAGAGAGAAGCAGGCTCCCCAGCGAGCAGGGAGCCCAATGTGGGCTGGATCCCAGGACCCTGAGATCATGACCTGAGCCAAAGGCGACGCTTAACTGACTGAGCCACCCAGGCACCTCAAGATTGGTTCTGTTTTGAATTGCATATTGAATCCTAATCTTTTCATACTTAAAGTGTCTCTATGTCTTTAAAGGTTGCTTAATGGTTTAACAATTAGCATTCCTATTAAAGTAAATAACAAAACAGTGATAGCCATCAGCATTTGTATTTGAATAGGTCTGCCAACATAGTAGGACAGGAGTAATAAGAGATACAATTACGAGATTCAAGGAGGCAAGATTATCATTTTATGCTAACGATATGGCTGTTTACTTTGACAATGCAAGAAAGCAATAATAAAAATTGTTAGATATAGTGAAAGACTTTATTAAGGCGATTGATTATAAAATAAATATACCAAGTCATTCAGTTTTCTGTTTACTAGTTTGAAAACATAATGGGAATAAATCTCAATTACAATAACAAACAAAATTATAAAATCATCTTGGCATAAGTCTAATCAAAAGAAGGGCTTATCTAATTAAAATTATATATTTCTTTCCTCATAGATGTAAAAGAAGATTGACTACATGAGGGCATATACCTTAATCCTGGAGGGAAGCTTTATAATTTTATATATTGTCAATTACAACAAATTACTGGTACAAATTTCATGCTAATCCAATTAAAGTATGGCTAATTCTTAGAGGTATCTGGAAGAATAAAGTCTGTTTGGATTAAATATTTAAAATAATAAAAAAATTAAAATTGGGAGAAAATGAGAGGATGTCTTTTAAATAAGGTAGGAAATTGAGAAAAGCTATAAAGAAAGTATAAAACAGTTTGACTACACAAAAAATTTTTAAATGTCTTATGGCAAATTATATATTAAAAACAAAATGAAACTTATAGAGAAAGAATATTTACAATGCATATTATTGATAAAGGGTCAATTATAATATACAAAAGGCTTCTATGCATTTATAAGGAAAAAACCCCAAATAATATAAATAGGTAAAACAAACAAGTTATAAGTGGACAATTCATAGAATTGTATCGTATTAGTATTTAGCCACAAAATACTAATTCTTGTCCATTATATTAGTAAAATTAAAGAAATGATAATACCTGGTGCCTGCAAAGATTTGGATAAAACAGTATTCCCCAGACTTCTGGCAGAAATGTGAATTGTAACACCCTCTTTTGGAGGAAGCAATCTGGTAATATTTATTTCCAGATGTTACCCTTCAACCTAGAAATTCTATCCCTATGAACTTATCACATAGAAACAGAGCTTTGATACCATAGGATACATGCTTAAAAAAAACTTTTCTTATAGGATTGTTTGTAGAAGAAAAAGGTCAAGGTCAGTGATTGTCCATCAATGGGAAAATAACTGAATATATTGTGGAACACACATGCATGGATTTTATACAACCACAAGTAAGAATAACTTAAATCTATACCTATTGAACTAAATTTCTATTATTCAGTGAGAAAATCAAGAGGCAGAAAAATGCTTACAGACTCTACTTGTATGGGACAGAAGTTAATAAAAAGCCCAGTATATGAGAGTGTGGGTACATACATATTCGCAACTTGAAGGAGCATAGATAAAGAGGAAGAAGGACATTCACAGGCTGCTGGTGGTCAAGTTGAAGGTGTAAGGAGAGGAAGAGAAGGAGAACGGGAAGTAGGGTTTTAAAGAGTCTACGGTACACCGGAAAACAGTTTTGTATTAGAGAACATAAAATTCAATCTACATTATCATAAACAAAATTAATATTACAAACCTTGGTTTAGGTTGTTAATTCTTGAAATGGCTCTAGTTTATATGTGAGGAATTTCTGAAATTTAAAAAATATATTTGGAAAAATAGTTCATTTTCTTTGAAAATTGCTTGTCCGTTGTGTTTTATCTACCTGATATTTTTTTCTACATTCTAACGCCTAATTTATCATCTATGGCTTGTCACAACTGATTACTTTAAATATCACTCTTTTGTTCCACCAATTAGAAATGCTTGTCTAGAGTCTGAAGCCAACTATCCCCTGAAGAGAAAGGTACAAACAAGAGAACCACAAAATTTTTTTTAAATGTTTTTTTTTTCCTTTTTTCCACTTTGGCCGGGAGATATGCACACTTAATAAGGTTCATAAATTTGGGTTTCCCTCAGAAGGACCGAATCTAGAAGGGAACTTGAACACTAATAAAATCACTTCACTTCATGTGAAATGCTCCAAAGTTTGTAAGTCATCCTAAATTTATTCTCATTAGCAAGCAAATGAATAAGAAAACCCACCTACAGACAATTTTAATTTCCTTAAGGGTGTTTTTTTTGTTTGTTCTGTGATGAAGCAACTGAAAAACTCTTTAGTAAAACAGAGGTACTGCAGATATAACCCTGCTCTGGTTCATTCACTCAGAGATTTGACAAACTGAATACAGGGGCCTGGGTGGCTCAGTGGGTTAAGCCTTTGCCTTTGGCTCAGGTCATGATCCTGGACTCCCAGGAGTCCCACATTAGGCTCCTTGCTCAGCAGGGAATCTGCTTCTCTTCTGCCCCTCCTCCTGCTCCTTCTCTCTTTCTCACTCTCTCTCTCAAATAAATAAGTAAAATCTTAAAAAAACAAAACAAAACACTGAATACAGAGGTTTTCCCTTTCTTCTACATTCTCCCATGCCCTCATTTGGAACTTAGTTTTTTTTTTTTTTTTTTTTTTAAAGATTTTATTTATTTTTTAGAGAGCGAGCGAGAGGGAAACAGCATGAGAGGGGAGAGGGTCAGAGGGAGAAGCAGGCTCCCCGTTGAGCCGGGAGCCCGATGTGGGACTCGATCCCAGGACCCTGGGATCATGACCTGAGCCGAAGGCAGATGCTTAACCATCTGAGCCACCCAGGCGCCCTGTTTTTGTTTTTTTTTTTGAACTTAGGTTTTGAAAGGAAATATTAAGAGACTGTGCTGAATACTAAAGTTACAATTATTTTCTGAGTTCCACCCTATAATTTTTTTTAACCAAAAAACTATACCTGAGAATTGGTACGGGTTAGGAAAATATAACAAATAAATTGAACCCACTTGGATTAATTCTCAGATGTTAGTTCATTAGGAAATATATTTGCAAATCAAACATCTTCAAACCTCTAAATACTGTTGGATACGAAACTATGAAATACTTCAGTAGTGAGGTTCCATGGTGGAATGGTTAGCACTCGACTCTGAAATATTTCAGTATATATCACAGGTTACATCATTGGTATCTTAAGGGCACTAACTGGCATCTTTAATTGACTGTCTTACTCCTCCCACAGAGCCAGTTTAGTTTGGAAGCAATCTTCTCAAGACTGGCTACCTCTCAGTATCACTGGCTTTTGGTTCCATAAGCTTATTTTGTCTGCAGATGATAATAATTCCTTTTTCTCTTTCTCCAGCTTTTCCTCAAAATGAGGTCTTAGAGTTCAGGACACCTCAGCGACTCAATACACACACCTTTTTTTCTTGTTTGAATCATTCATTTTTTTCTTACAAGTATTAATTGGACACCCACTATTGGGCACCACTGTGTAGGGGATTTAAGATAGTTTTAAGGATGCAAAGGTAATTTCTTCATGATTTTTTCTCAAGAAGAGTTGAAGACTAATAAAGTATATAAAAGCTATGTCTATGACTATTATACAAGCAATAAAATGACAAGGACATGCGAAAGGGAGGGGTGAAATCTTAAGAGTCAGAGGAGGGAGCACCTGCTGTCAACAGAAGGATTAGGGATGGTTTCCTGGAGAAGGTGAAGGTCAACTGTCTCCTCAGCTGAAACATACTGCACATGCACATAGATTCACACACAAATCACAATGCTGCATTACTTTTTAGTTACTACCTTAAATACTCTCTTTCCCATAACCAAGCTACCTCATTTAAATCATGAAACTGATGCATCCATTGTAGACTGGTTTGCCCTTCCCACTGTATGAATGGCTCCATCCAAGTACCAACTGGTCGCCTAATTGTTACTACCACTAGATTCTTTTCAAGTCTGATTTCATTTGATCTTTCTCTCCCTTGCCTCTAACACTCTTGACTACTTCTTTCTTCTTTTGACTTCCTAAATAGTACCCTCTCTTGATTCTATTCTCCCTCCAAGCGTTGTTCCTCAGGATCCTTTCTAGCTTTTCTTCTAAAAACTTATTTAAGTATTGATATACCTCAAATTTCTCTGACCCTCTGAGTCATTCACTCTGTATGACCTCCCTGAATGAGCTCATTCAGTCCGATGGTCTCAGTTAATATCTTCACCTAAACTCAGACATATGTTCTGGGCTCAAAAGTGCTATAGGACATTTCCACTTCAGTTGACCTAAAGCCCCATTGTGGCTGGAGTCCCTGAAAAAGTACACTAAGAATTTGTGTGTAGGATGTTTGTTAAGGAGTACTCTTGAGAACATCTTTAGGAGAAGTTAAGTTGTAATGCATTCAGAAAGCCTCAGGTAACTCCACGAGGAGCTCTGAAGCTGGGATGGTCCTGCAATCTTGTGCTTGGTTGGAATGAAGGGGCTGGGCCTTTGTACCCCTGCCCTGACCAGCAATGGATGCAGGCTGCCCCTAGAAAGGGCACTTTATGTTGGCGAGAAGCCTTGTGCTCCCGGCAGCACAGAGAGTAAGTCCTTCAACCCCAAAGGGGTATCTGACAGCCCACACAATATTTACTACAGGCACCTAGAGTGTCTATAACTCTATAAAACTTATCCATTATTTTTCCCATAAATGTATTACTTCTCTTGCATTTCTATGTTTGTTGAATTCATCTCCTATCTAACAACCCATAGCAGATCCTGGGGGATCACTGAGTCTCCTCACTTGTTCTCACTAGTAGCGACTCCAAAATCCGAATCTTGGAAAGTTACCTAAAGCTTTCCAACCTCCATCCTTAATTTTTCACTTATCTTCTTCCTCGTCTTCCAACTTGTTGTTGGGGGCCTAATGCAGACATACCACCTCTCACCTAAACATCTGCAGTAACGCTACTACAGGTTCATGTCATGCATCCTTCTTATATATCATCCTCTTTACCTCCAAAGTGATACTTCTCCAACGTAAAACTGACCACATCAGTCTTCTGTTTAGTCAGTGGCTCCCTATTGTCTTCTGTATAATCAAATTTCTCATCATGGCATGAAATTTCTCCGGCCTCATCTGAAGCCCACAATTCAGCCATTCAGAAATGCTTGCAGTCCTGCAAGTATATCAGACTATGTCATATCTCCCTGCCTTTGATCATGATGTTCCTTCTGCCTGGAATATTCTTTCATCCCACTCCCTTGCCACTTGAGAATGCCTATTCATCTTTCAAGTCTTATTTCAAGCAGTAACCCTCTGTGAAACCTTTCCTGGCTTGTTTTATCCCCCTTGAATCATCCCATTCTTTATTTATGACCCCACTATGTCCCAACATACTGCTATCTTTCAATCTATAATTCGTAATTGCCCTCTTTGTACCCATGACTATCTGTCCTACTCTTTGTATCCTCTTAGAAGGCAGAAATTATGTCTGATTTATTCCTGAGGAGCATGGAAGAAAGCACATTAATTAATGATGAATGAAAAGATTGTTAAGTAGAGGGGAGGGGTCCATTGCTAACTGACAGGATGAATCTGAAAAATGAAAAACCCAACAAACAAGCTTGGTTTTGTGACTTTCTTCAATTATGCCCCAAAGCCTCTCAACAGGAAGGGAGGAGATAATGCGAAGTGCTCAGGGTAAAGACCTGAAAAGTTGGGTCCATTGGAAGGATACAGTATAGGAGAGATCAAGGTCTCTAGTGAGAGCTTATACAGAAATGGTGACGCGTAGGGAGTGGTCTGTGTGGGAGACAAAAGAGCCTGCAGTCTGCTGGATGGGCTGTGTGCATAAGTGTCCCTGAAGCTAGAGGACGAAAAAGGCAGAATCGGTACCAGAGAGGCCATGGGAAGGGGAGAGGGAAAGGAAAATTTTGGAGATGAAGCAGTTTGGGGTGATGAGAAGGTTCAAGGTTCAGTCTTAAATTTAGGTTGCTTAAGGCAAGAGTAATGAAGATAAAGGTTGTTATCACTAAAGAAACTGAAAATCTTTGAAATCAGGAACCTATGTGGGTTTTTATTTGAATGACCGTATATCCTGGTCTTTTGGCCCCTTTCTGAGTTATGCCTGCTATTGCAGAGTAATTATTAATAGTATTTCTCTCACTCTCAAGTCCTTGTTTGGATGATAAATTATAGTCACTCGAGTTATTATTAACTTCCCCAAACAGCATGATAATACTTAATGTAGCTAAGATAGTTTTCTGGACTTTTGGAGAAAAGTTAGGCTTTCAAAATTAGAATGTTCACAATTAGAATTAAAATATTGTAGGGGATTTAAGGAATAGTTATTGCAATTTGCCATGGGAAGATAATAATAATAAATGCATTTTTAATTAGAACATGTCACAATTAGAATTTTTTAATTTTGCATTTATACACACAGTTTTAATTTTCTGTAGTATGGGTCGTATTTTTTTTTTGTTTTTTAGAATAGAGTGCATTAAAACAAATAAGTAAAGTTTAACATGTGTCTTAATAATTTATACTTAAAGAGGAGTCCGCCAACTTAGAGATGTTTCAAATATAATTGCTCCATTGTATAGAGGAAAGAACACAGGATGAAAATCAGAGGATGTAGTTCGGCTTCTGACCAACTAACATGAAAATAACCAAGTTAATTATTCTGTCTAAGCCCATTTCCTCACTGGTAAAAGGGGATAATAATAGTCATCTGACCTCTCAAAGGAGTTGTGGTGAAGACCAAATGAAATAATGGAAAATTCTTTTTAAAAACTGTACAAATGTAAGTATAACCAATGTCCTTTCTAAAAACAAAACAGAAACAAAAATAAAACAAGAAAAGGAAAGACAGGGATTCCAGGTGAGTTATTAGTATTTTTGTTTTTAATTAACTCAAATATTTTTATATAAATAGAGAGTTAACAAGTTTGTCACTGTTAATGTATAAACAAATGAGTTGTTCAAGATTTAAAATTCATTTCATAAAATAGAATGTAGAAAGAACACTGGGAATAACTGGAAACCATAGTTATCTTGTTAGAAATCTGTCTTCTCATTCTACGTGAAAGACAGAATAATTAGGGAACTGAAGGCCTGATGAGAAAATGAGGTAATTTTTGGAGACAGAAATATCTAATTCACTCCTTTTTAAGTGTTTTGCCTATTAAAATACCTCAGCCTAACCATCAGAAGGTCAACCATTTTATAGATTAATTCACTCAACCTCTGTCAGAGGTTAGGAACTCTCTGGTGAGAACAGCTGTTTGCCATTTGTCTTTCCACATCAAAGACCCAGGGAGATTCTTTAGTAAATTAGGAGGTATTAAGGATATGGGATTAGTTCCTGGTATAAAGAAAGGGCATACTACAACACTCATTTCCCTATAACAAAGGTAGGAAATATAAACATTAATTGGAGCAGTAAAGCTTCCTAGAAAATCTGGTCTAGGACATTTTATTCTAGGACAAACTTATTCTAAGTTTGCAAACATGTCAAAAATTTTAGGTAAGATACCACATGTAAGTTTATAGGGGAAAATTATTTTTCATGCAGAATATAGATTTTTCTGAGAGTAAACTTAACTTTAATTTTTAAAAAGAGGCAAGTTTATTCTTGTACCCAGCTTGCACTAAGTTCGTAGAATTAACAGGAAAAGAATGTAAATATTTGTGAAAATGGATATACTTCTGTAAGAAAATGAATATATTTTAAATTCCAACTATGGTCTAGGATCCATGCTAGGCATATTACATGAATAATGGCATTTGATTCCCATAGCAATAAATGAGGTAGGGGTAATTCCCACCCTCATTTTTCATAAAGGGAAAGTAAGGTACAGTAGCTAGGTTAAGTCAGAAGACTTTGGGCAGAAATCTAAAGGTTTGCCCCGCCCCACCCCCAGGATTCCCTGGTTATTTATTCAGACACTAATCTAGGCGGTGCTGTGAAGAGATTTTGCAGATGTAATTAAAGTCCCAAGTCAGCTGACCTTAAGACATGGAGATTATCCAAATGGGCCTGATCTAATCACATGAGCCTTTAAAAGGCAGATTCAGACATCTAGAGAGTTAAAGTTTGAGGATTCAGACTTGCTCTTGGAGCTCTGAAGATCCAGGGGCCATGCGAGTGTGTGCAGCCCGACGAGCAGAGAGTGGACCCTGGCTGATAGCCAGCAAGTGAACAGGGACTTCAATTCAACAACCACAAGGAAATGAATTCTCTCTAGCCTCATTAGCTAAGAGCCCATGCTGGCCAACACCTGGATTTTGGCCTGGTGATCCCCGAAGCAGAGGACCCAACTGAGCCATGCCAGACTTCCGAACTGCAGACTGTGAGGTAATAAATAGGTGTCCTTTTAAGTTGCTAAGTTTGTGGTAATTTGTTACAGCTGCAATAGAAATCTAATACAGAAATTCAGAGTAAATAACCAGGAGAGCTAAGATTTAACCCACTCAGCATAAAGTATAGTGATGAAAATGAAGTGAGCAAGACCAGTGCGTTGATTTGAAGAAATTTCATTCATTCGTTCGTTCGTTCATTCATTCATTCGTTCATTCAGCAACTACCAAATATTTTTGGACTACCTTTTATATAACAGGCTTAGCTCTATAGAGGCTACAGAGATTAAAAAAAAAAAAAAATCTAGTCCCTTTCCTCAAAGAGTTTACAATTTAAGGGTTCGGAGCAGACAAGCAAATGAGTTGGCCCAGCACAGTATGTCTCTTAAGTACTATAAAGAGATAGGTTAGAGGTTATGGCAGCACAGATTCTTTTAGTCTGATTTCTTACCATGTTGCCAGTGGCAGGCAGGATAATGGGCCCCCGAAGACGTCCCTGTTCCAATCACCAGAACCTGTGAATATACTGTGTTACAGGGCAAGAGGAAATTGAGGGTGTAAGTGGAATTAAGGTTGTTAACCAGCTGACCTTAATGGAGGGAGATAATTCAGGATTCTCCAGGTGGGACCAGTTAATCACAAGGGCCCTTAAAAGTGGAAAAGACAGCGGTGCCTGGGTGGCTGTAGTTTGAGCGTCTGATTCTTGGTTTCGGCTCAGGTCATGATCTCATGGGTTGTGGGACTGAGCACCCCCACCCCACCCCATGGGCTCAAGATGGAGTCTGCTTGAATATCCTCTCCCTCTGCCCCTTCCCCCCACTCTTTCTTTCTCTCTCTCAAATCAATCAATCTTTTTAAAAAAGTGGGAGAGAGAGGCAGAAAAGTAGGTCAAAGTGAGTTGATATGAAAAGGACTAGACAGGTCAGTGCTGGCTTTGAAGATGTAGGAAGAGACCACAACCCAAGGCATGTGGGGAGCCTCTAGAAGCTAGAAAAGACAATGAAATGGATTTTTCCTTAGAGTTGCAAAAGAGAAACACCCCTTCAGATGTTAGGCCAGTAAGACTCATTTTTGGACTAATAACCCCCAGAATTAATAAAATAATAAATTTGTGTCATTATAAGCCAACAAATTTATGGGACTATGTTACAACAACAATAGGAAGCTAATACATTGCCTGAATTTCCCTAACATGAGATGAATTAAAATAGCAATAGAGAGGGAGAATGCATTAGGTTTATTTTATTTTAGCTAATAGTCTCTAAACATTGAGAGAGCATTTGAAAAAAAGAAAATGAGTGCGAAAAGCTAAATAATAAGAGAAAAACTTAAATTTCATCAAATTAAAAAATTCTGTTGTAAGAACTATTAACACTTTTTTTTAAAAAAAAAAAGCTCAGACTGGGAGCAAATATTTACAAACATAAATTGGATAAAGGGCCTGTATCCAGAATATGTAGAACTCTTACAAATCAACAATAAAAAGACAATACACTTTAAAAATAGGAAAAATATTTTAAGGACATTCCAGCAGAGGAGATATACAAATGACTGATAAATACATGAAAATATGTTTAATTTCATTAGTCATCAGGGAAATGCAAATTAAAATCACAAGGAGATACTACTATCTGCCTAGAATGACTAAAATGAAAAAGATCAACAATGGTAAGTGTGAGCAAGGATGTGGAGCAACCTCCAGTCTCCTACATTGGTGGTGCAAATACAAAATGATACAACTACTTTGGATGATGGTTTGTCAGTTTCATATACATTAAACATGCACTTAGCACCTGACCCAGCAATTCCCTTCTAAATATTTATCTAAGAAAAATAAATGTACAGATGTCTGAACTAAGATCTGGATATAAATATTTATGGCAATTTTATTCATAACCCCCAAACAATCCATCAGTCAGTGCATGGATAAACAAAGTGTGGTCCATCTATACAGTAGAATACCACTTGCTAATGAAAAGGAATGAACTGATGTGTGCAACATGGATGAATCTCAAAAACATTATGCTATGTGAAGAAAGCTAGATTCAAATGACCACATACTGTATGATTCCATATGATATTCTAGAAAAGGCAAAACTGTAATAATGGAAAACAGATCAGTGCTTGCCAGGGGTGGGGGTTGGGGAGGTAATTGCAAAGGGACATGAAGGGACTTTTAGGGATGGTGGTGGTAACATAATTATATATACATTTATAAAAATTCATGGATCTAGGGGTGCCCAGGTGGCTCAGTCGGTTAAGCGTCTGCCTTTGGCTCAGGTTCATGATCTCAGGGTCCTGGGATGGAGCCCCTCATCAGGCTCCCTGCTGATCAGGGAGTTGGCTTCTCCCTCTCCCTCTGCCTCTGCCCCCAACTCGTGCTCACTCATTCTCTCTCTCTCAAATAAATAAAATATTTTAAAAAATCATTGATCTCTACATGTAAAAGGAAAAATTTTATTGTATATAAAATATACCTTAGCAAACCTGATTTAATATTCTCCCTCCCTCCCAGGGAGCCTGAGTGGCTCAGTCGGTTGAGCACCCACTTGAATTTGACTCAGATCATGATCTCAGGGTCGTGAGATCGACCCTAGCCTCAGGCTTGTATTGGGTGTGGAGCCTGCTTAAGAATCTCTTTCTCCCGGGCGCCTGGGTGGCTCAGTTGGTTGAGCATCTGCCTTCGGCTCAGGTCATGATCCCGGAGTCCCGGGATGGAGTCCTGCATGGGGCTCCCTGCTCCACGAGGAGCCTGCTTCTCCTTCTGACCCTCCCCCTTCTCATGTGCTCTCTCATTCTCGCTCTCTCAAATAAATAAATAAATCTTTAAAAAAAAAAAATTTCTTTCTCTCTTTGCCCTCACCACTTCAAAAAATAAATAAATAATAAATAAAATAAAATTCTCTCTCCTCCCAAAAGAAAATAAGCACATAGCACGTGGTTTAAATAAGCAGATGACCAACCTTACAAATGTAAGCTCTCTCAAGAAATGATGGCTTCTTAAATATATAAGGGCAGAACAACCATATAGGTACAACGCTTTACAATTACCGCTTGTGCATTAAAATTTAACTGTAATGTGTATTTCCTTGTCTGGTCTATTGAATCAATGTAAAACTTAAAAAGGGATATTTTAATTAAATACAAGATTCCAGAGATGAATTAAGATAGCCAGAAAGAAAAACAAAATGTGCTCATATCATCTTCATTAAAAAAATGCACTAGGATAAACAGTTTGATGTACAGTGACTAGAACATTGAGAATTACACAATAGTTTGCTGAAATGAGTCTAATTTATCTCACTCAACATTCAGGAATAGACTTAAAAAAAAACTGTTTTACTAAAAAGAGAAACATTTCTGTGCTTATAAAGTGCACTAAGCTCCTCAGAAGAATACTAAGTACAGGGTAGTATTATTTCATGAGCACTGGGCTTACTTTGACAGTCGTGAGAGTTGTTCTGTTTATAATTGCTGGAATTGCCTCTGTAAAGTGCATCTTTTGTACATGTATTTGTAATTCATTAAAAGCACGCACTCATTTTGGGAAATGCCATTTTAGAGATATGGCCATTGAACTTGTGAGAAGGCAACTATTTTGCCCAAATTCCTGAGTGCCATCTGAGGCCTAGAAGGGATGAATAGCAACAGGGACTCCTGTGTGGTGCCTTCTGCACCACACAGGGGCTCAGCAACTCTCCATGGATTATTTACATGAGAGAGATTTTTTTTGTGTGTGGGCTTTATTTATTTTTTTATTTAAATTCAATTAATGAGCATATAATGTATTATTGGTTTTGGAGGTAGAGGTCAGTGATTCATCAGTTGCATATAACACCCAGTGCTCATTACATCCCGTGCCCTCCTTAATGTCCATCACCCAGTTACCCCATCCCTCCACCCCCCTCCCCTCCAGCAACCCTGTTTGTTTCCTATGATTGAGTCTCTTACGGTTTGCCTCCGTCTCTGATTTCATCTTGTTTTATTTTTTCCTCTCTTCCCCTATGATCCTCTGTTTTGTTTCTTAAATTCCACATATGAGTGAAATCATGTGATAATTGTCTTTCTTACATGAGAGAGATTTTTAAGAATTTTATTGTGTAAACAGTTCTTTTGAGGAGGTCCTTCTACAAAGGGGCCTGAAGATTGTAATAGGAAAATCATTAGATTAGAAAAACATAATTTTATTTATAAATTTTACAATCTAAAGGGGAAAAAAAGGCCCAGTCCAGTTCTTTGTTAATATCCTTCAACTGCAACATATTACATTCGTAAATGCAGTGCGCTTCTCTCTGTTTTAATAAGCATCTCTGCCTCTTCCCTTGGGGGTTTGTGGTTGTCGTCAATAGCTATAAACTGTAAAGATGTGATAGGATGTTTCATCTCATTAAGATGCCATGCAGCCAGATTCCTTCGTCCTCCTTACATCTGATTTGTGCTCCTCAAATATGACCTTTAAGGCCTTCATTGCTTTTCGCACACGTCGCATGTCTCAGGGGTACATAATTAAGTAGGTCCTATGTCTCGTATTGCATATTAGTACTTGCCTTTCAACATATATTTCCTCCATTGTACTATGGGAAAATTCCCTTTTTCATAAGACATTCTTGTACAAGTTCTTGGCATTTTGCACAGAGGAAATGACACTTAAAGTCATTTGCGATTTTATCAGTCATGAGAATGACATTTTCATTTTTCATTTCACATTTTCTAAGGAGTAGAATCTACTCAGACTAATTGTAGTATTGCCTTAGGCTTGTACTTCTCGGGGTATAGAAGAGCTCTCAAGGATCATAGTTGTGGGGGCGCCTGGGTGGCTCAGTCGTTAAGCATCTGCCTTCGGCTCAGGTCATGATCTCAGGGTCCTGGGATCGAGCCCCACATCGGGCTCCCTGCTCCACGGGAAGCCTGCTTCTCCCTCCCTCACTCCCCCTGCTTGTGTTCCCTCTCTCACTGTCAAATAAATAAATAAAATCTTAAAAAAAATTTTTTTTTAAATTAGAAAAAAGATCATAGTTGTGGTTATACCCTTTACCAACTAAAGTATGTCAATAATGTTTGAATAATGCTATCCATAAAGTGTCACAACAAAAAATAAAAAACAAACATTTAAATTACAACTTGATAATCTTTGACATTAAGAAATTGTCTTACATCAATGCCTATGTACCTGGTAGGGTTTCTATTAATTCCTCTTGGAAATGGTATTTACTGTGCACGCTGTAGGATTTTCCAATCAAAAGAGTAAACAAATACACATGCTTATTTCTGCTTAAAATAATTTTGCTTTCATAACTTGAATAACTGAGTGTGAACTTTTAGCAACAAGATAAAATTTCATTTTGCTGACTACCATTATTGAATAGTAAAAGATTTAAAATATTTAGTGCAAGTAGATTTTGACGAAAATCAGGATTACTGGCTCTGCTTCTCCGCTCCAGCATCACAATCTTTTATCCTTTGGAAATCAAGTTAAGTTTTCTCCATCTAGGAAATCAACTAGCGCAATCCTAGATGAAGCATTTGTGTCCTAATGAATAGGCCTATTCAATTAAGTTGGATTGCATGACTAGTGACTTGCTCCTTTTAGAGATGCTAATAAAGAGACATCAACAAAACGCAATCGAGTTTTCACATGATGATCATGTTAAGAAATTAATAGGAGATGAAACGGTGGCAAAGAAGACACAAAAAACCGTGCAGAACAGTGATTCTCAGATTCAACGTGCATACAAATCACGTGGTGAACATGTTAAAACATGGATTCTGATCCATCACTCTTGGAGCCAGAGATTTTTTATTTCTAACCAACGCTCAGGAGATGCCCATGCTGTTTGGTGGGAGGGACCATGTTTTGAATAGCAAGTTTATAGACCATCACAAAATGATAGTTCACCATTTATCTAAGTAGTGGGGGTTGGCACATAGTTCTATGGCACCACTCAGGGCTGAGCTGCCTCCTTTTGTTGTCCCTGAGGAAATTAGAGCGATGCACTGGGATACAGAGTGTGCCTTCTGGGTTGAAACATACCAGTTTGCCTTGTCTCTCTTTTATTCCCCTGCTAGAACTGAACCACAGCGATTGACTTTAGGAAGAATGGTGCTGATTTTATACTGAAATATGTTGATGGGTGATGGTGATGGGTATGTGTGGGCTTCACGGTCCTATGGACACAGGCAAAAAGGGTGATTCACTTGGGAGAGTGTGGGGGGCTGCGCCGAGTCCGTGTGTGTTTGCGTGCCTGCTTGTGGGTGCCCGTGTATGCACTTCCACTCGTGGTTGCGTAGAATCATACTGCAGTGGGCTTCTTACTTCCATTTTCCCCTGAGTACGTGGACTGCTGCTTTCCTTTTCAATCTTATTGAACACAAAGACCTTTTTATTTTAAACTGAAGCGTAGCTGACACAGGTGTTTCAGGTCTACAACATAGTGATGGGACAACTCTATTTCACACTCTATGCCTACCACAAGTGTAGCTACCAAGACCTCCTTTGTGATACAAAAGATATTAAAGAATTTTATTATCCAGCTGAAAATTCATGATCAAAACCTTTGCTCTGCTTACCACAAGTGTAGCTCCCATCTATCACCATACAATGCTATTAGAATATCATTGACTGGGCGCCTGGGTGGCTCAGTTGGTTAAAGCGACTGCCTTTGGCTCAGGTCATGATCCTGGAGTCCCTGGATCGAGTCCCGCATGGGGCTCCCTGCTCGGCAGGGAGTCTGCTTCTCCCTCTGACCCTCCCCCCCTCTCATGTACTCCCTCTCTTTCATTCTCTCTCTCAAATAAAAATAAACAAAATCTTAAAAAAAAAAGAATATCATTGACTATATTCCCTATGCTGTGCCTTTTATTCTCGTGACTTATTCATGCCAGTTCTCTGTACAGAAAATTAATATGTAACAGTAAGATATAAGGAATGTTTAGTTTTTCTTTAACATAATAAATGATGAAGGTCTGACAAAAAAAAATCAAAGATTCTGTTTCAGATGTTCTTATGAATACTTCAAGATTTTTTTTGCTTCTTTCTATTTTCTATTTGTCTGGGTGATGTTTCCTTATAAATAAATCAACAAAGCTGAACAGTGATATAGAAAGGCTTATCATCAAGATTCTGCTAACAACTGAAGAGATTTCCATGTTTTGAAATAGAACGAATCAGTTTTCAATCTGTGATGTGTTCTCCATAACCAATTTCCATTTCCTCATAGTGACTTGGATACTGTTTTCACCATCCACTGTTACTAATGGCCATGTGACTGAGTTCTAACTAATGGAAGGTGGGAAGAAATGTGTTCCTTTTCTAAGACTGTCATCAATAACTCCCCCACAAGTCTGCATGTGCTCTTTCCCCTATTTTGATTGGCTGCAAAGGGAAGAGCACTGAGAGAAGGGAGGAGCCACACCTGGAGAGTCTTTGTCCATGATTGACCATTTAGAAGGTGATCTGAAAAAGAAACTCAACATTGGACTGTAAATTTAGAGAAAACTAAACTTCTATTGTTTGAAGGCATTATACATTTTGGATTTATTTGTATTGCAATAAGGCTACCCTAAGAAACACAGGTGAAAAATAGGAAATCAAGTCTTGTTTTGATGTCCACCTTAGGGAGAGGGACTGGGTCTTCATCTTTGAATATTTGGCAGATTGCCTTGTATTATCAGGTGCTCCATAAACATTTGCTGAAAAGATGTGAATTTGGTCCTACTCTCCAGATCCTGCTCCTTTTCCTGAGCCAGTGACCCAGACCCAGAGGTGAGAGTCTAAGAACCCACATTCCACGCAGATCCGTGTCCAGGAACAGTTGGGGCTACTCCACTTTTAAAACTCTTCTCAGGTGTACTTTGCCTAAACCTTTGCAAAGGAACTTTTGCATGAATGAATTCACCTGTCAATATTTCTTTTTTTGAATGACTTCCTTTCATCTTAATCTAAAAGATACTTTTAGTTTAGCAGTAAGAAAAGGCTAATATCACTTATTTGGGAAAAATGTCTGTTTATTGGCTAGGAAGAAGGAGAAAAGGATTCCTTGTATTATAAAATATATACTGGGCTTAGTTTTAATCTTTGAGGAATTTGTGCTTTCTGGGAAGAGAGGTGAAATTATCTTCTATGATTATTCCTAGAATCTTCTCTTCATACTAAAGAAGTCATGACAGGCTGCTGAATCTTTCTGTTTCTTGGAGGACCACCCTCTGGCTGTGGTGGGCTATCTATAGGAGACCTTTTACTTTGAAGATATTTTTTAAACATCAAAATAGTGATGTGCCCAGTTTTCAAAAAATATTTAAGTTCGTAATTAATTGTATTAGGTACCTAAATATTTAAGTTCCTAATTATATTAAATACCTAAGTGCTGTCTGCTTAGTAGAAATGGTTCCTCCTTTTTGTAGACCTGTTATTTAGACAGAAACAGAAACCACTAATGTTGACTTAAAAATAAAACAGTTGTGGGGCCTGGGTGGTTCAGTCAGTTAAGCGTCCGACTCTTGATTATGGCTCAGGTCATGATCTCAGGGTCATGCGATGGAGCCCTGCATCAGGCTCCATACTGCAGGTGGAGCCTGCTTGAGATTCTCCCTCTCCGTCTCCCCCTCCCTCCCTCTCAAATAAATAAATAAATAAATAAATAAATAAATAAATAATAAATAAACAAAACACAGTAAAGTCATACAAGTGTCAAACATGGAAGAGATGGCAACATTTAAAAGGAAAAAGTCTTTTGTATGGGACAATGAAAGCACACTCAGAAAGCATGCCAAAGGAGAGAGGATACATACCTTGTTTTGCCTGATCATTGCTCTTCAAGGAGTCTTAAGCCAGATGTCTCTAGAACTGTGAGAAAATACTTTTCTGCTGGTGTGAGTCCTCAGGTGTGTGGTAATTTGTTAGGATAGCCATATGAACTAATGTATCTCCACCCCTGTAATGTAAACGGCTGGAGAGGAAGAGATTGTGTTTTGTTTATTGCTGTACTTTTCCAGGCATAGACCGGTGCCTGGCATGAAGCAAGTACTCAATAAAGACTTGTTGATGGATGAGAAGAAAAAAGGAAATGTAGCTCCAGCTTACTCAGAAGGTGTAATTCCTTTTTAAATAGCTTTCATAGTCATTATGAAATTGTCTGCACCGCAGAACTGTTTTCTGGTTTGTCCTCATTCTGAGACAGTAGTGTGTAGAGGTTAAGAGCTGAGGCTCTGAACTTTGACGGACTTGGATTAAAACTCTGGCCATGGAATCACTGGCAGGTGTCACAGTGAACAAATTAATATTGCTAAGCCTCAAGGAATTTCTGTATAAGATTGTTGGATGGATTAATTATGTATATAATTATACATGTATATATAATTCCTAGCTTAGTGCTTGACCATGTAAGTATATAGTAAATCACTATTATAATAATAATTAGTTGGAATTAATGGGGAATAAACTGAAATTTTATAGACTCAAGTCCCTTTTAATTTTAAGTTGCTTTAAAATGACATCCATCTAGTATAACATTTCTTTACTAAGAATTTCATTCAAGGAAACCCTTTGAAACCAGAAAATTCCCTATATGGTATTTGCAGATCTCTCTGTACCATGTATAAACTATGAGATGCTGTATTAACTATGTGCAAAGTTCCGGGAGTTCCAAGTTAATAAAATAAATTCAGCCCCATCTGATTGGCCTACCTCACCCACTGTGTCAAGGAGACTGGACAAGCAACTGGCCTCTTGGTTCTTAGCCCTTTGGCTTTACTGTGCCATGATCTGTCAGTTTTACTACCTCACAAAAAGAAATTCTCTGTGCTTTATGTCGTGATTCAGCGCCTAAATATCGCATATTGATATTGTGTGTCACTCAGGGATACAACATTTCAAAACATAATTATTCATTTGCATAAATTAGCATAACATTGAAAGACAGATGAAAGATCTTGAGCTACTCCATCACCACTGCAAATAAAATAAAATAAAATAAAATAAAATAAAATAAAAGTGAAGGAAGATCTTTAAGAATATGAGGATGTGTTTAGATAATTAAACTGGGGAGTAGTGCCTAAGAAGGAGGCAAGAGAGGTATGTCTTTAGAAGGCAAGACAAGTGCTCTTGATCTGTTTTATTTTGTTCATTGAACATAAAATATTTATTAGACTTCCATAAATTCATTCTTAACCTCAATCCCCTTAATTTTCTTCTAAGGTATTATATTTCTCAACTGTGAGGTAAAACAGTTTTGGGGTTTGGAGACAGAATATGTACTATATATTGTACAAAAATCTCAGCTGCTTACGCCGATGGAGGAGATCTTGCTTACTCTACCTTCCTGCTCCAGGCTCTGCCACCACGGATTCCTTTCTGTTCCTCAGACGTAAAGCTGAGGAGCATAGCTGCTTCTTTGGCCCAGGAAAGCACTTCATCTGTTTATGGCTGGTTTCTTTGGAGAGGCTTTCTTAAATTCCCTGCTTGCGCATCATCCGCATCCCTGGCTTTATTCTTTGCCCAGCATGGATATTTTTCTTGGGTGTGTGAGTGTGCGTATGTGTGTGTGTGGGCGGGGGGGTGTATTTGACCATTCACTGATGAACCGGTCATCTCCTATCCCATTAAAAAATAAGCTCTGTGAAAACAAGACCCTGTTTATTTTGTTTGCGGCTGTAGACCCAGTCCCTAGCACAGTTCTTAGTATAACCTAGTGGATGCTAGTAAATACATATGAAATGTAATCAAGGTGAGAGCTTCCTATACATTAACTTTATTGTTAGTTTCTCTTCTCAGTCTTGGATGTTCCAAGTTCTGATTTCCAAATTTTAAATTCAGTCTGAGATATTACAAATTCTGACTTCTGTAACTACAGAATGATATGTAACACTAACATGTAATATTAGGCACTGAATAGCAACACATACTGATGTCGGCCACTAAGGTCCATGAGGGGTGTGACGGAAGAGCCCTGGGCTAGGAGATTCAGTAATTGGAATATCATCTTCTTACTAGAAGTTCTTCTACATTGGCATTCTTTGGGGAAAGCACACACAGAGAATCACTGACAAAGGTAGGGACAGCTTTATTATGGAGTGGTTCTGGCACCTCGGATCCCAGTGTCGAGAGGCTAATAAAATGCACGAGAGCAAGAGACGTGTGAGGGGGAGGCAGCACCATTTGACAGTTTTATCTCGTTAGGCTCAGATGAAAATCTTAGAATCTTAGCACTCTGGCCAACAACTAGATACAAATGATAGTAAATGTCTACAACATCAGAGATGGACATTGACTCAGCTCCTTCTGTATGAGAGAGGCCTTTTGCCCTTTTACTCTTCTAGACACACAGATTTAGAAAGAAGAACTGCATGCAGTAGATATATCCCTGTCTCAATTGTGGTGCAGATTCTTAAACACTTACACACTCATTTACCAGATGACCTAGCAATCCCACTCCGAGGAATTTACCCCAGATAAATGAAAACATGTGTTCATACAAAGATTTGTATTTGAGTGTTCCTGGCAGATTTATTCATAATGGCTAAAAACTGAAATCAAGAATATATTTGGTGCTGGTGAATAGATAAACAAATTGTAGTGTATCTATGTTATGAAATATTACTAAGCAATAAAAAACCTCCACTGATATATGTAATATCACGGATGAATCTTAAAAAGATTACATTGAGTAGAAGAAGCCAGGCCAAAAAAAGATGACATGCTGTATGATTTCATTTTATGATATTTTAGAAAAAGAAAAACTATAGTGACAAAGTAGAGGATTTCTTGTCAGGAGCTGAGGAGCTGGGAGAGGGTTGGGAGGAAGGAGAATGTTTGCACAAGGGAATGTGTCATTTTTGGTCATGAGAAATGTTCACAGTAGTGGTCGTGGGTAAACAACAGTACACGTTTGTCAAAGCTCATCAAAATGTGCACTTAAAACTGGTGGAATTTATTTTATGTTAGTCATACCTCAACAAAGCTGGTTGAGTAAACACTGAATATACATATCCCTATAAATACTTTGGAATCTGATACAAAGATATTAGTATTTATCCCTTTCGAAGAAGAGGGGAGGAGGAAGAAGGTAGACTTTTTGTTCCCATTTAAAAGAACAGCCTCTGGGGCATGTTCTAGCAAAATTACAATGGGTGACATACTTTCTGTTTCACTCAACATGGTTCTGAATGGTCCTTCTCATTTCACATTTTGTAATTACAAATTCTTCTTTGTGTTCTTCAGTGACATGTTTTCTGACTAGGAATTTTTTTTTTTCAATAGGACTGGGGGATGGGGGGGGACATGAGAGGCGGAGTGAGTTGCTGCCGCGTTCTGCTCTTTCTATGAAATAGGAAATGGGTAGCCAAGGATTTTCATGGTTTGTTCATGTGTGGGTAAGTTGTGATCTGAACTTGCTATGCTTTGGCCTGATGTGTCTCTTACACTTTTAGAGTGTCCCCATCAGGAACCCTTCGTTTGGACAAAAGTCCAAATATATGGCGATCTGGGTAGAGCCTGCATGAATAAACCTATGTATCGAAGCCCCTTTGACTTACACCTCTAAGTTGGGCACTTCCATTAGTGAATTTCATTAGGATCATGCTATTCACAGATACGATGATTTTAGGTCTTTGAGCAGTCTTCGCTTGAGTTTTGACCTCAACCTGACTAAAGAACTTAATAACAGATAACAAAGGACAAAATCACGTTCTGCCTCTTAAATTTATACTTTGCACTCTGTTTCTCTTTACTCATCCCTGTTAAATATTGGTACCTATCTAATTTAAATTAAATAGTTGAAAATCTGACGGGGTCAAGGAATAAGTAAAAGTCAGCCCACAGTAGACTTGTGGTAACTTAAGTTAGACCTTCTCTGGGGATATTAAGTACCTCTCTCAGCCCCTGGTGAGTGTTCATTCCCCAAAACAAGGGGTGCCACTCTAGATTTACTATAGTAGAGAAAGGAATGGCCATTTGAAACCAGAGATATCTTCAACTAAATAAGCCAGGCTTATTTATTATCCCCCTCCTCACTGAAGGAAGAAGTGAGGAGATTCATATCCTCTTCCATTCTCTTTTACAGGTTATACAATTCCAAATGTGTGGGAAATTATTTTCATTATGTTTGCGATTCTCGATTTTGAAAAATGAAAATTTTTCCTTTTCAGGATTAACTTCGTAGAGAATAAGATTATTCCTAGTCCCAATCTGCTTAATTTAAAGGGAAACAGCTATTTCTCACCATTGCTAAATCCCATCAAGGCTTCCAAGATTCGACCGCACCCAGTCCAAACTCTATCCAAACCGGGCCGCTTCTGCCATCTAGTGACCATCTTTCTGAACTACATGGGTAGGGCATTAACCTCCCTGGTCTGCTCAAGTGTCAAGAATTATTTTTAATTTAATGAGTCATGTGATTAGTTTTGGCCTTCACGTCCTTTCATTCCTACCTACTGTCTGTGCGACCTTGGGAAAAGTATTTAATATTTCTGTGACTCAGTTTATTCATCTGTAGAATGGGAAGAAGGACGTACCTCTTACAGTTTTCATGAGGCTCATATGAAAATACATGGAAAATGCAGAGTGCCTGGCACAAGTAAATCCTGAATAAAGATTTGATGGTATTGTATTTATAATTATGCAAGTCCAGAACTAAAAAATAGGCCAAAGCATGGAAAATATGTGGAGTATTTCAGAATAAATTAAGTATATAATATTTAAAGCTTGGAAGAAGATCAAGTTTATTTAGGCTTTTCGTGTATGCTGCCAACAAATGCATTATTGCTCTTGCCTCATTCCAAGTCTTTCCCCACCTCATACTGAATGTTCCCATCACAGCAGACAACTCATTTCTCTGCATACATTTTAATGCCTTTCTTCCTTTTTCTGAAATAGTCTCCCTTACATTTTTACATTTCACAGCCCTAAACTCCCAGCTCAAATGTCAGCTTCCCATACACGCTCCTTTAGTGCTGTCAGGTGGAGTTAAATGCCATGGAGCCTTTCATCTCGTCTTCGTGAGAGCATCTGACACAGGCTGTGCTGGAGAGAAGCAAGAGTCAGGTGTGTGTGACCACATAACCAGACGGTGACGTGCCCGCTACGGGATGTCGTGTGTTGTCTTCGTATCTTCCCCCCTCCAGCCAGTGCCTCACACAAAGACTTCACACAGTAGTGCCCCATAGAAGCTTGCTAAATTGAAATAAAAGTTTAGCAAATATCTTAGAACACCTTTCTAAGAAGGCTGAATGACTCACAGAGGCTTCTAATGTACGATTGGACTAAATCGGCCTACTGGTTTGAGTTGGCAGGGTTAGTCCCACCAAAATACGCTTTTGGATTAAAAAATAAGTGACTTTTTAAAAAGATTTTATTTATTTATTTGACAGAGTGAGAGAGAGAGAGAGAGAGCACAAGTAGGGGAGGCAGTAGGGGGAGAGGGAGAAGCAGGCTCCCCGCTGAGCAGAGAGCCCGACATGGGGCTCCATCCCAGGACCCTGGATCATGACCTGATCATGTAAAATGTTCAAGTAACATGCCTGGCATAAAGTGCCAATTCCTAAATACTATTATTTTAATGTCACTCCTTTGCTTTAGAAGAAGAAGGAGAAGAAGAGGAAGAAAACTTTAAATGACTCCTAATGGGTTATAATATAAAACATACACTTCTTGGATGGCAATATAAAAATAGAAAACCCTTCATTATCTAGTCTCATTCTATCTTTACCGCATGATTTCCTGCTCTTTCCCTCCATATAAGCCCCCTCATTAGCCACAAAGAATTTTTCAATTTTTCCCTTTTATACCCATGAAGAGGTTGGTCTCTCTGGCTGGAATCCACCTGACATCCAACACTTAAACTCCTACATCATTCAAGACGCAAGTATAAGCTCCTTTGTAAAGTCTTCCTGTTACCGCCGACAGAATAATTCCCCCATTTTGCTTCCAAAGCCATACTATTCTTACTTCTATTAAAGTAAGTTTCATACTACATTATCACTGTAGAAAAAAAAAGAGAATCATCACAGAAGGAGAAGGCAAGGGTTGGGCGTTTGGGGCGAGAGCAGAGTCGAGTCCAGTTTGGTGGTTGCAGAAGACGCATGTCAGCGAAGAGAGGGAGGTAAGGGCAGGGAGGTCTGAGGCCAGCAGAATGCCAAAGCAAGCTGTCACAAATGCTAGAGCGGGGCAATATAGCCGGTGCTAAGTGAATTCTCTGGATGGAGGAATAGTTTTTTCTTGAGACTCACTGGGTTATAAGTCCTTCTGGGCCCTCACACCTCAAACATCCACGACAGTCTTGATGGCGCCTGGCACATTGCAGATGTTCAGTAAATTTTGCTGAACGAATGAATGACTTTTGTTCGTCCTGCTATCTACGATAGAGAAGGAGACCTGCTTTCTAACAAGTGCACATCTTCTAACAACAACAAAATAGCCAAAAGTAATGACTTCGAGCAAACTGTGGAGTCAGGAATGGCTCCCAGACTCACTGAGGACAAATGATCAAGTCTGTCGCTTCAGGCCCTCTGTCTTCATTTTAAATTGGGAACAAAATTAGAACCCACCTAGTAAGGTTGTGACATTTCAAAAGCCTGGCATGCAAAGCACTACAGTTAGCTATTATTCAGGAGCTATTAGAATTCTAATTTAGCAACCAGAGTTCTTTTCTCAGGCTTCTGGCACTAGTAAGACCTATCAAGAGATTATTCTACCTTATCCTCGCATCTGTCCTCCTGACATTTTATTTCACTCTTCAAAATGCATAAGGCAAAGAATCACAAACATCAAAATCATCACTCTTCCTTGCCCTAACTGATTGAAACTCTTTTCACATGACAGGCTTCGGCGGGCACCCTCACTAGCTGCCTGCTGGACCCTGTCAGCTCTTCCAGCATGCTGCCCAGGCCATCTGCTAGGCACCACGGCGAGCCATATGGAACCTAGCCCCCACTTCTCTGGAAACGCCTGGCTTTTTCCTTCTGTGGGTTCTTTGCTTAGCTGTACTTCCCAGGCCGATGGAATGCAATGGTTGTGATAACAGCTCTCTTATCTTCCAGCCTTGGAAGGACAGTCAATGACTTACATTTTATCAGGAGAACCTTTAGATGGTGCATCAACACTCACGTTAAGTAAGGACCAAACACTTCACTAAAAGCCCTGTGACATTTGTGACACAAGATAAATAATTCAGAAATCACGGTCCTATAATTCTTTCCTGCAACTGTCCCTGTTCTCTACAAAGGGGATAATACTACATTTTCTTTGCTTCTTTCCTCTGATACTTTTAGCTGCAATTATCTTCCTCCAAGCTTGGAACAGCAGGAACAGCCATGCTGAGATGATTAGTTCTTAACTGTTGCAGGTTATTAGCTGCGCAGAAAAGGATATGCAAACCAAGATATGGTTTGGCTCCTACTGTGATAATCTCAATGAGATTTACAAATATCAAGGAGATTTCTAAGCTCTCCTTAAAACTCATAGCAAAAACGCTTGTCTCTTCAAAGTAGGAGCTTAAATTAAGCCTTAATCAGTTTTCAAAAATAACTTTTGAGGATTTTGTCTAAATAAATAAATGTGTCGCATTGCTTATTTAAAGCTACTTTTTAATAGAAGAGGAAAAAAATTTTTTTAATGGAACAGAGGTAAGAGGAAGCAATTTTTGCTGATTTTCAGCAAAATCATGAAGTGAGACAAGCAGGTTTCAGCTGCCATAACATCTTTTCCATGCTTCTCAGTTTTTCTTCCCACCATGGCCCCAAGCCACTTCTAAATCATATTTTTCCTACCATAAGAAAAAATATATTAAAACACTAGGATGTGAGTATAAATTAATTAAAAAATGTTAGACCCCTGAAGATAAACAAAAGACGTGCTTTACAAAAGCATTTCTGAGGAAGAAATAAGCAATTCACCTTCATTCTCATGGAGGAATGATTTTGCTCTTCTATTCATTTTCTCTTAAGCAGCGATTCTACCTCCATAAAAAACAAAAGCTCTTTTCCTTCTAGTCCTTTCCAGAACAGAGTCAACATACTTAAATTCCTGTTAGCTTTGTCTTTCCCAAAGCACTTACCATATATTGCCTCATAATATAGTTATCTGGGTCCTGCTTAATGAGCTCAGATAAAAAGCTCAATTGCCTCTTTTTCTTTGCATGCCCAATTGCAGACCCAGTGCCTGGACCTACTAGGTGTGTGATAAATGAATCTGTGCTGAATGATCTTGAAAAGTCCAACATTTACTACAGAACAGAGAACTTGGCATGGACTAAAGGCATCCCTGGAGTTAACTGCGTCAAAGTTAGATCTTTCATTTGAACACAAAAGGGTTTCCTTATATTTTTGTTGTTCTCAACCTTTTTTTATGTTTATACGTGCTTTAAATTTTTAAGTTTTTGGTGACCCATTTTAAAAGATTAACAAAACAAATCAAGCTAAATAATTCAGCAACGAATACAACCTTAGCTATTATTTGGCAGTCGAGGGCTCAGGGCAAGCTCCCTGGGATGGCATAGGCAAGGGGGTGCTTGACCCCAGCCCTTGCCCCATAATCTTCATCAGCATTGCCCCCTTGCTGCAAGCCATCCCAAACAACACACAGTTGAAATAAAAGATGGATCTAGCTATGCAAACTCAGTTTACATGTCTACTATCTTTTCCTTCTAAGCAGGCAGCCAACCTGCATAAGAAATTCAGTAGTCACCACTGGTTAATTTAATTTAATTTTTTTTATTATTATGTTTGATTAGCCAGCATATGGTACATCATTAGTTTTTGATGTAGTGTTCAACAATTCACTAGTTGCGTATAACACCCAGTGCTCATCACAACATGTGCCCTCCTTAATGCCCATCACCCAGTTATCCCATCCTCCCAACCACTTCCCTTCTGTAACCCTCAGTTTGTTTCCCAGAGTCCAGAATCTCTCATGGTTTGTCTCCCTCTCTAATTTCTTCCCATTCAGTTTTCCCTCCCTTCCCCTGTGGTCCTCCATGCTAGTCCTTATATTCCACATATTAGTGAAACCATATGACAATTGTCTTTCTCTGCTTGACTTATTTGACTCAGCATAATCCCCTCCAGTTCTATCCATGTCGATGTAAACATTAAGATTTCATCCTTTTTGATGGCTGAGTAATATTCCACTGTATATATGGACCACATCTTCTTTATCCATTCATCTGTTGAAGGACATCCCAGCTCGTTCCACAGTTTGGCTATTGCGGACATTGCTGCTATGAACATTGGGGTGCAGATGCCCTTTCTTTTCACTATGTCTATATCTTTGGGGTAAATGCCACTGGTTAATTTAAGGTACACTACCGCCTATTTAATAATGCCTTATCTGCCCTGCCCTAAGCTCTTCTATATATTCAAAAGGCAATATGCTCGCACATTCCACTAAACATTCTTTCATGGCCCTGATGATCCGGCTTGCCTTTTACCCACTGCCAAGTACCCCTAGTCTACCCATATTACACACTCAATGCAGTGTTCTGGTGCACAGCCATCGCTGTAACAACATTAATAATTGTAGCAAATATGCAAGAAAAGTGGGGAACCTGTGAAAGGTCCACAGTTCTCCACTGACTGAGCAGGCCACAGAAGCCAGGTCAGCTACTGTGAAGAGGAGTCAGCTGGCATCTGAGACCCCCCCCTCAGAATGGAATCCCTTCAATTTCCTTGTCTTGCTTCTTTACATTCCCCCCTATTCAGGGGCAGATCCAGATTTTGTGGGCTTGAAACTTAGATAATTTGGGAGTTCTTCTTTATGAAAAACAATAAAAATTACAAATACGGAATTAGCTACAAAATAAATATTTATTTCAATTGAAAAAAACCACAACAAATGACACACTCTAAAAAGCTGACATATACCCCAAACATCACAAAACCTACAAAAGTAATATAAGTTTTCAAATTAATTAAATGCCAGATGCAATTTTGTAATAATACTTTCCTACTATTTTGGGGCTGCCTACTCTCTGGTTACTTCTTTATATGACAAATGGCGAGATTTCTGGGCATTTCCATTTTACTCAATCAGTGACCAATTTCAAATACTCTTGCACTGACAATACTTATTACCCAGTTAGCTGTCACTGCTTTATAGTAGCATATTATCAATCTTATGTCATCTTAATCAATGTTAGTCATTCCCTGTCAAATCAGCAAGAAATTTATCTTTTATCGGTGTATTGATATAATTTACTACTTTTTACTGATTTGCTCATCAAATAATCAAAAAGCTTACTCATTATTTCTTTTCAAAATTTATCTCTTAAGTATTTTAGTTAATTGTGGCTTTTGATATGATCTGAAATTTTATCGACTTTTTAATAAACTGTGTTGAAACTTTTTTCTGTCTTTGAACACATACTGTAGATTCTTTTTTTTTTTTGACAGAGAAAGAAAGAGAGAGCACAAGGAGGCAGAGCGGCAGGCAGCGGGAGAGGGAGAAGCAGACTCCCCGCTGAGCAGGGAGCCCTGATGCGGGGCTCGATCCCAGGACCCTGGGACCATGACCCCAGCCGAAGGCAGACAGTTAACCAACTGAGGCATGCAGGTGCCTCCATACTGTAGATTCTTGAAATATTATTGTTCCCATGCTCTATGTCTTGAATAGCTTTCTAATGAACGTATTATCCCACATCCAGGGTTGTTAAAGAAAGTCACACGCTGTTAAAGAAAAATCCAAGTCACATGCGTTTTTGCAATGCTTAATCTACAAAACAAAAATGTGTTGCAAAATTTGCAGTAGTCAACAATCCCAGGTACTACAGATGGAGTTTTTTTCCCCTCTGTCAATGAGATTAAGTGAAAGAGCTGCATACCGCACACATTCTGCAATTAATCTTTTAAAGAGCACTTACAGCCATTTGTCTTTACTGATATCATATGCTCATCTCTATATTAAGTATTTTACGTGCATTACTTCTTTTTATTTCCACCGCTATCTTATTAGTTGTGAATATAATAACTATTATTATCTCCATTTTACAGGTGAAACTGTGAGGCTTGAACATGTAGCTAGCAAATGACTGAGCCAGAGGTCATGCTCAGAAGCTCTGATTCTAGGGCTTAAGCTCTTACCTACTTACTGTCAGATTTCTTTCTTGCTTTCTTTGATTGCTATATTGATATATAAGTGAGAAGATTTGGAAGGGGGAAATGTTTGCCCTGAGATACCTGAAATATTGGTATTGCCTTAGCTTCAGGCTATGTATGGCAAGAAACACATGTTTAGCAAAGCTAAAAGGGTCCGTATTTTTCCCACTCCTTGTTCTAATGATTTATTGGATTGTGGCCACCATTTTTAGCCTGAGACTTGCAGAGGGAGCATGGAGGCTTTAAGTTCTCACACATTTTTGCTAGCTATACAAGACTAGCCTATTGGAAGGATGGCGGAAACTTGGATGCTTCCCCTGACTGACTGTGACCTCTGTTAAACTCTATCACCAGACTGGGCTACAGCTTCCCTCTCTATAAAATTATGAGAACTACACTAAATGGTCTCTTGGGTCTTTTCTGGCTCTAAAATTCCATAAAGCTCAAACACAGTGCCAGTTTAAATAGGTACATGGGGTGTACCTAGTACCAAAGACATTTATTTTTTCATCTTTATTTATTTTATTTTTTTAAAAAGATTTTTTTTAAAGATTTTATTTATTTGCAAGAGAGAGAAGAAGAGACAGAGAGCACAAGAGGGAGGAGGGTCAGAGGGAGAAGCAGACTCCCCGCCGAGCAGGGAGCCCGATGTGGGACTCGATTCCGGGACTCCAGGATCATGACCTGAGCCGAAGGCAGTCGCCCAACCAACTGAGCCACACAGGCGCCCTAAAAAGATTTTATTTATTTATTTGAGAGAGAGAGAGAGAGAAAGCACTCGCGCACAAGCAAGGGGAAGGGCAGAGCAAGAGAGAGAAGCAGACTCCTGGCTGAGTAGGGGAGTCTAATGCAGGGCTCGATCCCAGGACCCCAGGATCATGACCTGAGGCAAAGGCAGACGCTTAACTAACTGAGCCACTGAGGTGCCCCTATTTTTTCATCTTTAGTTGCTGAACTCATACTATTTAGATATGGAGTCATATAGTGAAAGACAAACCAAGCTATTCTCTCTTCTCAAATATTCTGATTTATCAGTTATCCACAAAATTGAAATGAAGAGGCTTTGATATTAATAAGCTTTATTGTGTATAAATAAGGATTTTATGGGAGATAATCCACTGATAAAATAATAATGATGATGATGATGATGATGATGATGATGTTCTCACTTGTATTCATATTGATTTATGGCAATCTGTAAATCTGATTTGGAAAATCAGTCATATTGAAGCATATTTACAAATAAATGTTCCTGACTGAAAATTATAAATGATCAATAAGCTCATGAAAAAGTATCAATATCCCCGAGAATCAAGGAAGTGAAAATTAAAGCAAAGAAATACAATTTTCTATCCCCCAAACTGATAAAGATTGAATGGAAGTGTGATTTGGCAAAACTTTCTAAGGGAAAATTTGGTAATATATTTGGAATTCTTTTTAATTAAAAAGAACTTTATGAAAGCAGCTAAACTTAGCACTGATGACACCTTTTTTCGACGATACATCTGAAGCAAGAGTTAAATATAAGCGTAGTCTGATTTCATGCATTTCTGATTAATTATGACAATTCTAAGTTGCCCACTTCTTTTCCATTCATAATTCAAAGAGACAAGCCCTTGTCATGTTTTGTGCCTCTCACCTCCTTACCTTGGCATCAAGCTGACCCTATGTCGGGTGCCAGCTGGAGGACCCCAGTTGAAGGTGCTATCGGCTCCAGGTCCACAGACTTTCCTACTGAATGAGGGCTCTGACTGGAGCCCCAGCCTCTCTCTCCTCCAATAGCGGGAGGTGGGCCAGGTTGCATCCTGCCACCAGCATCAACCACTCTTTCAGAGCTTCTTCCCACATGGGACAGGATGGGACACTGGTGTTGCTTGGTCTGAACAGATTTAAGGAGGTTTTATCAGGAGGACCTGAAAACTACCAGAGCCTGCCCTGGTCCTGCACGGCCCCTTGAGCTGAGGGCCATGGTCACCGAGAAAAAGACAGAGCCTGCCTTGTCCCTCTTACCTCCTGGAGCAAGGAGCTTCCCTGAGCTGGAATGGATCAGCTGGACACTACAGGGGATTCCAGCTTCACTCCATCCAGGGTGAATGGGGGATGGGGAGAAACTACTTAATGGGTGAGAGGTTTTACTTTGGAGGGATGGAAATGTTTTGGAACGAGATAGAGGTGGTTGTTGTACAACATTGGGAATGTACTAAATGCCACTGAATTGTTCACTTTAAAATAAGGGTTAATTTTATGTTATCTAAATTCCACCTCAAATTCTTTTTTTAAGTGAGTAGGGACTATCTTTGAGCAGTGGCATGATGCATGATTTCTCTTGTCGTTTATCTGCATTTAAAAATTGCCAATTAGGAACCCTATTGTTTTAATAATTAGGAAAGAATTGTAAAAAAAAAAAAAAAATTACCCCCCAAGAGACTTACAATTTAAAACTACACTTGAAGGCAGCTGACAAAAAAGGCTAAGAAAAATCTAAACATCTTTCCACACACTTTGAGAAAGATACATCTTCAAAAAATATATGAAAAACATAATATTTATCATTTTCATCTCTGTTCATTAACGAATTTCTTTCCATGTATTGCTTCCCAGAACTCTTTTAAGCAAAGAAGAATGGCAGCAGAAAAGTTCATAGACTTAATTTAGAGTGAGTGCCTTTTGGGGGAAAGGAGAGGTGGTGAGAGGGCTAGGATTATTGGGACAAAAAGGTTAATTCAAATCTACTTTTAAGAAAGAAACAACTAGCCATTTGGAGGATGAGAACCAAGTTCGCTTTACAGCTGTCTTTGTTTTCCCTCTCTTTCTTTGCCAGATAGAGGATCGAGAGAAAGTAAACACACGATACTTTTTTGCTTGCTTGTTTTAATCATAAAACAATTCCCTAAAGACTTGAGCTAGAGCAGTTGAGTTTTGGTTTGGAAAAATTAGAGAAGCAATAAAGGAGAAGGAACTGCACTTCTCGCTGCCTCTAATTTTCTTCTGTAATGAGTTTCCTGCTTAAATGTGCATGCAGTTTGTCCTCTTTCCTTCTGGGAAAATATGTGCAGTAGCAGTTCTTTCAGGGGCTGACTTTCCTCGGAGTGTGCAGCCTGCTCCGTTGGGAGAAAATACGTACAATCAGTGCTAGTCCAGCCCTACTGTGGGAAACATCTGCAAGAACATAGAAGGTGTCGTTGAAAAGAATAATAGATCCAGGGTTTTTATTTTTCCATGAGCTACTTACAAGAAAACCATAGATATCTAAAATGCAAAGAAAAATGATGGCTAAGAGTGTTTCTCAAAGTGTTGTTTTCGGACCACCTGAATCAAAATGTCCTCATTATTGTCAAAAATACAAATAGTAGGTTTAATCCTGGAACCACTGAAACAGAAACTGTAGGAGATGAAACTACATTAAAAAAAAATACATGTAGGGGCACCTGGTGGCTCAGTTGGTTAAGCGGCTGCCTTCGGCTCAGGTCATGATCCCAGGGTCCTGGGATCGAGCCCTGCATCGGGCTCCCTGCTCCTTGGGGAGTCTGCTTCTCCTTCTCCCTCCACCCCACCCGCCCCTCCTCAGGCTCTTGCTGTTTCTCTTTCACATTCTCTCTCTCTCTCAAATAAATGAATAAAATATTAAAAAAAAAAAACCATGAAAACACTATCTAAGTCAGAGGTCAATGAAGCATGAGCAGTGGACCAAATCCGGCCCACTACCTGTTTTTATTTTTTTTATTTTTATTTATTTATTTTTTTAAAGATTTTATTTTTTATTTATTTATTTGACAGAGAGAGACACAGCGAGAGAGGGAACACAAGCAGGGGGAGTGGGGGAGGGAGAAGCAGGCTTCCCACCGAGCAGGGAGCCCCATGTGGGGCTCGATCCCAGGACCTCGGGATCATGACCTGAGCCGAAGGCAGCCGCTCAACGAACTGAGCCACCCAGGTGCCCCTACCTGTTTTTATAAGTAAAGTTTTATTGGCACACAGCCACACTCTGTCTGTTTCTTCTTTTGTACTAAGATGGCAGAGATAAGTAGTGGTGGCAGAAGCTCTATGGGCCTGTAAAGCTTAACTGTTTACTAACTAGCCCTTTGCTGAAAAAGTTTGCCATCCCTGCTCTAAGCCACCGCCTCTCAAACTTTAATGTGCATATAAATCACTCAGAAATCATTTGAGAAAGATTTTGACTCAGTAGGTCTACTGGGGGCCTGAGATTCTTTTTCTCTCACATCTCCTGTGTGATGCTGATGTTGCTGTTTTGTAGATCACGTTTAGTAGCATGATCTAGAGTAGCTGTTCTCAGAATATGATAAATGTAAATTCTTAGCTCCATCACAAGCCTACCAGGTCAGAAACGCTGCGGGTTGGACTCAGCAATCCATGTTTTATCAAGCCTTCCAGGGGATTTCTGATGCATTCCAAAGCTTGAGGACCACTTGTTCGGATTATCCTTATGTAAACTAAAACTATCTCCAAAGAGCCTGAAATTATACGTTTATGTCATTACCATTGATTTTCCTAAACACAGTATATGTTTGTTTATCATAATAATCAGCAGGGAAGGAGACACACTGTATGAAATTGCCACCGAATACCATCTGATTTATTTCTTCCTTGTATATCCAGAATGGCAGCCTCGAATAACTAAAATTTTAAATGTGTCTTCTTTGGTTTACTCTAGTTTAATTAATATTGGCCTTGGAGGGGTCTTCTATTTTTGTGCCTGCTCAAAATAGCTTCAAATGCCATGTCATTTCTAAAATGAACAACAGAGGGAGCTGGTGTTATAGTCCTAATCCATGAGGATTAGCAGAATTTTTCTTTATCGGCCGAATCAAAGAAAGCACAGCCTCTTGACTCATTCTTGAATGAAATGTTATCGTTTAGATGTATAGTGCATGTGATATACAGCTCATTCTAATGCCAAAAAACTTATATGATATGTTCTAAATGAGTGTAATCTGTAAGCAATTCTATTCAATTACTTTCAACATTCACACACCTTCTAATATGTTCAAACAGTATCGAAGGTACAAGAGATTACTAAAACACAAATCCTTTTCTCATTAAACATAAGCTTCTGGGGAGAGAGGGAGTATTAACAGAAGCATGTAAATGAATTTAATAATACAACCCCCTACTAAGATCGGAGAGGGACAGATAGATGCTTTGGCTAGAAGTGGTCTTTTGGGTACATGACATGAGTAGTCACAAGAGGAACTGAGCCACGTAGCACTGAGCTGAATGATGTCCCTAACCATAGCACTAGAAGTACAAACTGGTAATCATAATTGTCCAGTTTGTCGACAGGAGAGACAATGTTTACAAAACGCAATGGAACGTATTCCCTGGGGTGAGGGACCAGCACACAGGAGACAGATGGATTATATTAGATCCTTGCCATCAGCACCACAAAGATTTAAATGGCTTTTGACTGGCATGGATTCAGGACTTGGCTTTGCTTATCTAGTCAAATTAATGTTAATACAGCTAAAGGATTGAAATGAACGATACTATGTCAGTTTGTCCTACCGAGTGACATTTTTTCTGATCAAGAAAACCATTTTGTGGAACATTCTGTATAATACTCCGAAGTACTTAGTGGATTGGGGACTAAATAAATATTTGCTGATATATGAAGAGGTGGCAGGAGAACAAAATGGCTGATTGGATTGACACAATAAAGAGAGAAAGTCTGATGAGGGTGTTACTAGTGAGAATGAAAGAGAAAGAAAAACTAGAGAAATACTGTTTAGGTAGACTTTCAGGGTTTGATAATTATTTGGATACAGGGATATAGGAGTCAGTGGGTATGAAAATGACTGGTGACCAAGTGATGATAAGGTCTTGAGCATTAATCAAAAAATTAGAAAGCTAGTTGAGCTTGGAGGATGTGTGTCTGGGGATGAGTTTAGTTTTAGACTCTTTGAGCTGGAGGTGCTACACCACCTAGGATGTGATAAACAAGAGGCTGTTGGCATCAAACTTTGAGGTTTAGAAGAAAGGTTTGGAATAGAAATAGAGATTGGGGTTACCTTCACAGAGATTTTAGGATAGCTTAGGTGTATGATAAAAAGAAAATATATTCAGTCACAAATGTACTGATCCATTCGATAACATTTACCGAAGACCTAACATGTTCTATGCTCTGGGCTACAGACTGATGGGTACAATGGCCAACTTTTTTGGAGTACTGATTATATGATAGACACTGCCTGGTGCTAAGACCGAGGCAGCAAACTTAGATGAAATTTACATCCTAATGGAAAGAGATAGAAAATAAAATGAAGAAGTGAAATGTATACTGTTAGACAGCGATATGGAGAAAAGTAAGGCCTGAAAGCAAGATGGAGAATGTTAGACCTAAGGGATTTTACTTGTGAACAGGATGATCAGGGAAGGTCTTGCTGAGAAAATAGCATTTGCACAAAGACGAGATGTGGATAAAGGAGCAAGGAAGTAGGGGAAACACATGCTCCAGGCAGAGCGGCAGGTAGCGACAAGAACACAGTACAAATGCCCTGGGGTAGGAACACAGACTGCAACACTGGAACAATGAGAATGACAAGAATGACACTGGAAGAATGAGAAACCCTGACAAGAATGCTCAGGGTTTCTGCAGCAGAGGAGAGTAATAGGAGATAAGGTCACAGAGGTGACAGGGAACAGCTCATGTAGGAAGGACGTGTAGGCTGCTGACATGAATTTGGCTTTTGCTCAGGAGAGAACCTATCAGAGGGATTTTTGTGGAGGAGTGACATGATCTGACTTATATTCTGTAGTATCACTCAGGCTTCCCCTGGGAAAAATAAAGAGACAAGAACAGAATCAGAAGACTAATTTGGGTAAGAAATGATGGTGGCTTAGACCAGGTTAATAGCAGAGGTAGAGAGTGGTTGCATTCTGGATATATTTTGAAAGGAAAACCGATAGGACTTGATTGATTGATGATGGGGTGGGAGAGAAAAGGGGGAATAAACGATCACTCCACCATGTTTTGCCCGAGCAATTGGAAGCATGGCATTATCACTGGCTAGGAGGGAGAACACTGAGATGAAGTTTGTGGGAGAAAGGAAAGATCGGGAATTTTGTCTGAACACGGAATGGTGAGATACCCCTTAGACAACCAGGTGAAGTCATGGAAGAGGCTGTTTTCTATATGCCCCCAGAGTTCAGGATAGAATTGTAAGCAGGAAATATAAATGTGGCAGTTGTCCTGTACAAACAGATGGTGTTTGCAACCTGAAGCAGATGAAATCACCAAGAGAATGAGAGCAGATAGAGAGAAAAAGAGCTCAAAGGCTAAATTAAAATGAAAATCTTGGAACACTCAACATTTAGAGTCAGAGAAAACTACAGGAACTAGTCAAAGGGAGGCAGTCAAGGAGTTTATACTAAAAAAAGACACATACAGAAATAAGTGTAAGTATGTTTATATTTATTACAGAGGGAGTTCAAAGGAGAAAAGAGATCGAGTCTATCAAACTACTGAAGGATCAAGAAAGATTTGATAGACAAGGACCTGGAAGTGGGTGAGGATGTTCCAGGCACAGAAAGATGAGGTTCACAAATCCAGCTCATTGTGGTGGTGGTGGTGGGGGGGGGGAGGTCAATGAAAATGACTTTTAAGCCAGGCCGCCTGGATTTAAATCCTGGCTATGCACTTACTAGCTGTGTGACATTGGCCAAATCACTTCAACTCTGTGGGCCTCAATTTCCTCATCTATAAAGTGAGGATAATAATAGTACATACATCACAGGGTTGTTATGAGGATTAAATAATTTAATATTTGTAAAATTCTTCAATTATATAGCATTATATGTCCTATATAGAAGTATTAGTTAAACAAATCAACACATGGAGATTTACAGTTCTATGGAACAACTTGGGAATTGTAATGATTTGAGTACAGGGAGGGTGGGGAGAAGAAACAGTGAGTCATAAGGCTGGAGAGGCCAGCTGGGGTGAACTCATGGAGCTCTTCATATCATAGTAAGGCCTTTGGGCTTTTCCTCTAAGCAACTGATCAGATTGATGTTTTTGAAATACCATTCTAGCATCAGGGTGAAGGTTCCTGAGTGATGAGGTAAGGTTAGAGGCAACACGTGAGTAAGAGAATGAACTGGAGAGCATTAAAAGAAGGCAAAATTGGCAGTGCTTGGTCACTACTTGGATGTGAAGAGTAAGGCGAAAGGGAAGGACTCGGATGACTCGCAGGTTCTCCATTGTGTTACCGGTTAGCTGAGAGGGAATGTAAGAGGAAGAACATGTGTCTTTAAGGGAAGATAATCCTTCTGTTTTGTGAGCACTGGGATTGAGTACTTCTGATATTCAGGCTAAGATGATCAGACCCTCTGGGCAGCAGAAGCATGGGATACAATCTTTTTTTTTTTTTTTTTAAGATTTTATTTATTTATTTGAGACAGAGAGAATGAGAGACAGAGAGCATGAGAGGGAGGAGGGTCAGAGGGAGAAGCAGACTCCCTGCCGAGCAGGGAGCCCGATGCGGGACTCGATCCCGGGACTCCAGGATCATGACCTGAGCCGAAGGCAGTCACTTAACCAACTGAGCCACCCAGGCGCCCGCATGGGATACAATCTGATGCATGGCTGCGACCTCAGGAGAAGAGTCTAGGCTGGACACACAGATTCAGAAGTCAACATCGCATAAGTGGTTGTGGGAGTCATAGAATTAGAAGGGATGTCTAAGGAATAGTGTGCACAATGAGAAATCCAAAGCAGAGCCCTGTGAAGCATCAACACTTGGAGAAGAGACAGCTGAAAAGGAGGTGAAATTGGCATAGAGGTGAAAGAAGCAAGAAAGAGTGGCTTCTTAAAAGCCAAGAAAAGGAAAATACCCAGGAGGATGATGACTGAAGACCCAAATGCTGCCTATAGAGAGGGCAAGGATGAGGACAAAAGAAATTTCATTAGGTTGGACAATTATGAGACTATTGGCTCCGCACCATAAAATGAAGTGGTAAAAGCTGGAGGCTAATTACAGTGGGTGTATTGGCACAGTTGGCGCTCCTCCTCCTTCAGCATTCGCCATTCCTATACCTGCTGATGGCCTCCTACTGCCGACACCTGCCACTTTCTACCTTGGGGGCCAGCAGGCGCCCAGCTTTGTCTTGGAGCTGGCTAGAAGGACTAGAGAGTCAATGTCACCAAGAGCAACCCTCAGTGATCCAGGATGAGAGTTGATGGGTAAGTACCCCAGGATTCCCACCTCCAAAGAGGGAGTACTTCTCGGACATGTTCTGCATAGTTTCTCAAATGTCCTCGATGAGATTCAAATCTCAGCTTCCTAGAGCAGTACCCTATGAATGGACACATCATATCTGGACTCTTCCTTCTCTAAGTCGCCTCCCCATCTGCCTGGCTGGGATTGTCTCCCAAATAAGCCACTTCCATCAAATTCTCATCAGAGCCACCTTCTGGAGTTGTCCAATCTAAGACATTAGGTAATAAAAGTTAGAAAGAGACAAAGATTAAAACAAGTTAGAATACTTAAGTGGGATTGTGAATGAAAAAAAAAAAAAAAGATATAGAGCAGTAGCTAAAAGGTGGCATAGAGGGCGCCTGGGTGGCTCAGTCGTTAAGCGTCTGCCTTTGGCTCAGGTCATGATCCCAGGGTCCTGGGATCGAGTCCCACATCGGGCTCCCTGCTCGGCAGGAAGCCTGCTTCTCCCTCTCCCACTCCCCCTGCTTGTGTTCCTGCTCTTGCTATCTCTCTCTCTGTCAAATAAATAAATAAAATCTTTAAAAAAAAATAAAAGGTGGCATAGAGTCAAAAGATTTTTTTATATCACAGGATAAAATCAAGCAAGTTTATATTCTGAGCCTCTAGGAAGGGGTTGAGGGTGTAGGGCAAAGGATAAGCTAAGGCATCAGTGTCCCTGGGGTAGTTGGAAGGCAGGTGATTGCATAAGGAGGGATTGCTAATAGAGGAAAAATGGCACATTTTTATTGAGTAAGAGGCAAGGAGAGTACAGTTGAGTGTGTATGTTCTGGTGGCCGGAAAGCAGAAAAAGAGCTCATTCTCTCAGGGTGAAGAAGATTAAGGTCAAAGTATAAATCTATAGAGCAAGAAAAAGAACAAAAGTTGAGACTAATAGAATGCCTTCATTTAGGTGATGAATGGAAAAGAGAAAAATTTAGAAAGGTAAGTCAAGAAACGGGTAATACAATGACATGGACACGAACGAAGAAACACTTTGAAAGGAGAGAATGATCAAATTGGCCAAGACTGTAGACAGGCTGAGGTGATAGGAAAAGGTTTTTGGATTTTGCCATTTCCTGAGCAATTATCAGTGATTTTGGAGAGAGGAGTCTCAATTGGGATGATAAAATAGAAGCTGTCCAATTAAAGGATAAAGGAGTAAATGGATAAGGAAAAGATAGAGAATAGTAAACAGAAGAGCCCTTGATCAAATAATAATTCCAAAATATATATTTATATCAGTTTAATGGAGAAAGATATTTCCAGGGACACCAAGGGCCTGTATTCAAAACCCATCAGCTATTTGGTTCTATTATATGAAATTGCCTGGATTTGACAGTTTTTAACTACATTTTTTAACTAGGGTAACTTCATATGATTCAACCCAATAATCAAAAATGTCGTGGGTTAGGTTTCTTACTGACTAGAAGTCAAATTCTCAGGTCCTCTGTGCTAAGTCTACAGGGAATACCTGAGCCAAAACACTGCCAAGAATACTTTGTAGCTCATGAGACACATGGATGGGGGATAATGAAAATTGACAAATTATAATTTTATTGTTACTGTTTGCAAATAATGTATACTTAACATAAAGAATAATAATTTCTATAACACAGTATTAGAAATGAGCAGCTTTCTTTTTGCTAGATTTTCACAAATATTCTGAAAATAAAAATCTTTCAGCTTTTAATCTAAGTATTTTTGAGAGTAAAAAAGCTACAGTAGCATGAAACTATGAATGGTAATTTATCTGCTAGAGACATTATTAAATGAAAGCAACTTTAGTGAACTTGATTATTTTGGACCTTAGCCCTTGCTTCAATAATTTTTCTCAAATTTAATTGCTTCAAGGCCAATGATGAAGGGCATGTAAAATGCAATTAACAGATGAAAAATCTCTTGTGTGATTTGATATTAAACAGAAGTGATGGAGTGTGACATTAAAAAAATGGTATCAGAGGTGCACACTTTGCATTTCACTTTAATTATATCAATTTCAGATTCTGGAGCACTGCAGTTTCATGCATGCTTAATTAAATTATGTCAGTACCAATACTTTCAGGTCAAAAAAATTTTTTGGAGGAAGTTTCAAAGACAGATAAGATGAGGACGGTCATTCTTTTTTTTTTTTTTTAAAGATTTTATTTATTTATTTAACAGAGAGAGACACAACGAGAGAGGGAACACAAGCAGGGGGAGTGGGAGAGGGAGAAGCAGGCTTCCCGCTGAGCAGGGAGCCCAATGCGGGGCTTGATCCCAGGACCCTGGGATCATGACCTGAGCCGAAGGCAGACGCTTAACGACTGAGCCACCCAGGTGCCCCGGGGATGGTCATTCTTTGCCTTTCTGACTACTGGGCCAGAATAAGCTCTGGAAAGTCTTTTTTTTTTTTTTTTTTTTTTAACCTATAAAGATCTGTGGTTGTAATAGTAAATGATTTGAATGGCATTCAAAGCCCCTAAGATAACTGAGATGATTTTAAGCAGACTTTGGGCTCACAGAAGGGAGTGTGGTCTGTATTAATTTCACTAACTCTCCACCTCTTGTAAGTAGCTTCAGACTGATGTAGTTTTTGCAGATGTAAAAAACAAACAACAGAAAGACTAATAAAAGCTTTTCTTAACAATTAAAGTATTAAATCATTAATTTTACCTCAAAGAAGAATTTAAAAGCTCGGGGCTCCCTGGTGGCTCAGTTGGTTAAGCGTCTGCCTTCAGCTCAGGTCATGATCGCAGGGTCCTAGGATCGAGTCCCACATCAGGCTCCCAGCTCAGTGGGGAGTCTGCTTCTCCCTCTCCCCCTGCTCGTGCTCTGTCTCTCTCACTATCTCTCTCTCTCTCAAATAAATAAATAAAATCTTCTAAAAAAAATAATTTAAAAGCTCTAATTTATATCCATTTTACAGACCAGAAACTAAAACTTGAAGATATTAATGTTTGGGTTGTGTCCTGCTGGTTGTACAGCTGATGTACAAGTTTCCCTATGACATATCACAGACCAAAGTCCTAATCTACATGTTCCTTTCAAGGGATTCTGTGAATATGCAGGAATTACATATTTTCTTCCCTTGCCCCCGTTTATGTTAATAATTATGTTCTTTTTGCCCTTCCAGTGCTCATGTCCTGTCTTCTTTTCCACTCTACCCTTTTCCTAGAGGCATTCCATGATAAAGGTTCAAGTGAAAGTCATTGACGGATGCCTGAAGTCCTCATGGACTAGCTAAACCATAGTACCAAGTAAGTCTTAGGGGCACATTCGTTAGCTTAGATTCTGAAGAAAGTATCTGGAACCACAGAGAATACCCGCTTCAGAAATTGTGAGCTAAACCAGTTATTTGCTGGGGCCAGGACTGTACTTTTGGAATGTTTTATTTATTTATTTATTTATTTATTTATTTATTTATTTATTTATTTGAGATTTTATTTATTTATTTGACAGACACAGCGAGAAAGGGAACACAAGCAGGGGGAGTGGGAGAGGGAGAAGCAGGCTTCCCGCGGAGCAGGGAGCCCGGCGCGGGACTCGATCCCAGGACCCTGGGATCATGACCTGAGCCTAAGGCAGGCGCTTAACCACTGAGCCACCCAGGCGCCCCTATTTTTGGATGTTTTTATAAGTAGAATATTCAGGTTCTTAATCTGTGGGGATTCTTTCGCTCAACATTATGTTTAAGAAATGTCATCCAAGTGGTTCCAAGTAGCTGTAATTTCATTTTCATTGCTGGATGCTGTTCCATTGTATGACTGTACAACACTAAAAAATCCAGTCTGCTGTTCATGAAAATCTGAGTTATTTCCATATGGAGGCTATTGCAAATATCACTACCATGAACGGTTTTGCACATGTCTCTTGGTATAAATGTTCAGTTCAGTAGATAATTACAAAAAGAATTCCAAAGCGGTTGTACTAATTTACAATCTTATCAGCTGTGAATGGGGATTCCTATTTTACATTAATCCTAATTTTTGATTTTTGCTAGTAAGGTTGGGAACTCAGAGGAAACATCATCCTTGCCCAAATGCAGCATAACTGCATTTGCAGGTAACTAAGCTGTCTTCTTGGTCTCTTGTCATTATGACCTACTCCCTAGCTGTAACTGTTCACACTCTAGCTGAAAGGGTATGCTGTGAACTGAGACAATTTAATAACATATGGCAGGGTACCAGTATGATGATCTCATGTATGAGTAACCATTTTAAAATTATCTTAGTAAATTGTTGTTGATTCATTGGCCTGAAAAGAGCAATGTCAAAGTAAGCCATTCAGAGGGTGAGGCATTAAGCCTGGACACTTTGCTAAGATGAACACTGAGGTCTCCCTAATGTATCTTCTGTTTATCATAGTGTTTGGATGAAAGTTCTGAAGATACCAGAACTTTTGCAATACATTACTATAGAAGGTAGCATTAATTAAACTGACAACTTCTGACCCATTCCTTTTAAGTAAGTCAAGCCCTTTTATTAAAGTTCCTTATAAATCCTAATAATCTTATTTCAGAAATTCTTATAAACTATACCTACTTTTTACTCAGTTAAGAGAAAACCTGTGAGAGATGATCATTTACCTTAAATGATCCTGGGGCCAGGAACAATTCCAGAAATAAATTTGCAAAATGAAATGTCTGTTACTTTAACTTGTCTTTGAAAAGCTGAGTGAGACTTTGGAGATGGTGTGGAGAAGAAAGGAGAATCACCTTCTTGAATTTATTTGTAAGTAATGTATATGCATCTATAATTTTTCTTCTTGCTGATGGTAAGGAGAAACTGAATGAGCAAGTTAAACTTGTAGCCTTCAAAGAGAACCTCCCCTTCTTGCCCCATACACCTTAAGTAGGTGAAGACGAAAAGGAGATGTCATCTCTGAATAATAAATGGAAGATAAAGAGAGGCTTAATCTCTGTGGTATTTCCAGTACCCAGAGTTTCTTTAACCACAAAGTCCATTCCCACCCTCTTGTCTTTTTTTTTTTTTTTTAATTACAGGACTGGTCACTGATTTCCAATACATCATCAATGTTCTTCATTACCTTTTCTTCAGCCCATGGAGTCATGTGTAGAATGATGCAATCATCAAGGCTCTGGTGATAGTAAAAACAAATAAACACACCCAGTAACCTAGAAGTGAGGTTTTCATGTTCAAATCTACTCACACTGTCTTCGTGCCATTTGTTTTCAGCAGCATCCAGTTGACTTAATTGATTTAGATAATAGATTTAGCATAGACCCTGGCAATTTTTTCAAGAAATAGCAGAAATCCTTTGCAGATGAGGAAAAAAAAAAAAAAGGAAAACAAGAGTGAGGTTAAGGAAGGAGGAGGAAATATGGGGCAAAAGAGAGTGCCTCTTGCACATTTTCACAAGCGTAAGTCAATACAGCTGTGACTCATGGGTGTTAAGAGGGGCCTCCTCCTTGTTCAGGCAAAGAGCAGCTTCCTCCTGTCCTTCAGCTTCTGTGCAGACTGAAAAACCTCCATCAGGGAAAGGTGGAGACTTCTCAACTATCCTCCTGCCTCCAAGAGGCTACTCTGACTGCTCTAGAGTTGGGGAAGAGAGGAAAAAGAAAGGGTGGGAAAAGTCTTATTTGACTGGAATTGGTTCCATTTGAAACTTATTTACATCTGAATAATAAAGTTAAATATATCTGAAATTTATTTTGCACTTAGTAGATATTTGAAGCTGACTTGTGTGTGTGTGTGTGTGTGTGTGTGTGTGTGTGTGTGTGAGCGGTTAGTGTGGATCTCATGTGTGAATAACCACCCCCTCTCCACGCCCCCAATCACTGAAAATTTCTCCCTGGCAGTTTCCTTGACTGCAGGAACCCTTCCCTCTCTCTACTTATAATGCCCCCTTCAGCAAGATCTTGCTGGGCAGAAGGGGGCTGAGCAGTAAGAATAAAGGTTGTATTACAAAATTTGCTCAGGAGTCTGAGTCTGAAAACAGTCAATAGCATGAATTTTAATTTTCAACCATTATATTATACCCTTAAATTAGATGACAAATGATCAAAAGACACAGTTGGGTTTTTTTGTTGTTATTGTCAAAGCAGCTTTCTTTCTAGATTGTTAAAGATATGAAATTAATACGTATGTGCTTGAAACTTGATTTACTCTCCTCTCCTTTTACGGTGAGAATACACAAAGCTAAGTTTATACAGTTATTTTATAGCAGAGTAAGTTCTAGGAAGAGGGTCTCCTACATCCTAGGCCACTGTTCTTTCAACATTGTGCCTTTAGGGTGGATACTTAATAAAATGATTGTTTTATGAGAGATGCTCGTGTTTCTTTGCCTGGTGTATCTTAAAGTATTAAAGGGTGGTTATGATAGAGACCAAAGCTACTCTAACTCAATTCTTTTTTTTTTTTTTAAGATTTTTATTTATTTATTTGACAGAGAGAGACACAGCGAGAGAGGGAACACAAGCAGGGGGAGTGGGAGAGAGAGAAGCAGGCTCCCCACTGAGCAGGGAGCCCGATGTGGGACTCGATCCCAGGACCCCGGGATCATGACCCCGAAGGCAGACGCTTAACGTCTGAGCCACCCAGGCGCCCCCTCTAACTCAATTCTTAGATAATCTTTTTAAGATAATCTTTTTTCAGTTTAAGTGAAGACACAGGATAACTGAGGCCACAGAGATGATGACATTTCTTTGAAGAAGTTTAACTAAAAAACCTAAAAGTTCCTGTTACAGTTTGGATAGTGAGCAAATTGTGTCCATCTGTTTATATGACACATGTTGTCATGATATATGGCTTTCCTGAGGAACAAAGGTGGAGGCCAAGCAATTGCATAATTAATTATAGTGTTAAATTCTCCGTAGCTAAAATCTGTACACTAGCATTGCTGTAATCATCAATTCATAGGCCAAATATGATTGATAGAAATAATTTAATTTTTAGGCCAATCCTCTTACCTTATTTTCCATCTTAATATTTCTCCCTATAAAGTATTTTTTTAATACTTAAATAATTACAGAATATATTTGGAATTCTTGGTAATCCTATGATTTGGGATTATGTTATTTCTTACTCTGGAAAGACTTTATTCAGGTACCAACTGCAGTTAGATTATGCAAATATTCTAATTACGTAGAGTAGAAATGATTCTTTTTCAGAATGTTTTGTAATAGTCCTGCTAAACAGCTTCAAATCATTATTTGGTCCTTCCTAGCCTCTAAGCTTATTCAAAATTGAAAATGGAGTTATTCTTCTTTTTCACTATTATTTTTGCTGTAATTCATACCACTCTCACTCCCTCCCTCCCTCTCCCTATGTCTCTTTCTCTCTTTCTCCTTCTCTCTCTCTCTCTCTCTCTCTCTATATATATATACATGCACTCATATACATACACATACATACATACTTAAAGAGATTTATTTATAGTTCTCTCAGGTCTTTTATATATAATACATTTGGGTATACAGATGAAATATCATCATCAAATACTTATAGGCCTTATAAACCTATGGAAGAATAAGTGAGCAAGAATTCTGTTATTTCAGAGCGTCAAGCTATGACCAATAGCTAGAAATGACTGGAAGCAGATTTCAGCACAATAGAGATTATGGCTTCCTCCCAATCAGAACTATTAGAACATAGAAAGGGCTTCTTGGGGAGGAAGTGAGGCCTCTTTCACCAGAAGGATTTAAGTAGAGACTGGTTTTATTTGTATTGAGAGAAACTTAATAGGCTTTAGTTGAAGTAGAAGACCTCTATAATTCCTCCAAACTCTAGGATTTTAAGATTTCTCTTTAGTTCTGAATCCAAGTCACAAATGCATATTCAGAAATGAAACTTTGTAACTTTAAATTATTTGCTAATAATATGTATGCTCAAGTGGACAACTAACTAGGCCAAGATCAGATCTGACCAGGAATTACTGCCAAAATGTGCAATTAAAAATTATACAACCTGGGCGTGGACACCAGAGATCAAGTTTTACTTCTGAATAAGTAAGTGCTAGTGACTTGAATTAGCTCGGTTCCCTAGGAGCACTGAGGACTTAAGGCTTTGGGTTGAGAAGGATCAGTGTGTGAGAAAGAACTAGAGCTTTGCCCTATGAAATGAGAGGCTGCAGTTGGCCACTAGCTCAGTAAAGCTTAAAGCAAAAGGAAACCTGCTACATTTTTCACAAGATTTAGCATCACTTAGTATTCATGTTTATTGGAAAGTGATAAATGAAGGGTTTGTTGAATTCTGAAGTGATTTTTTATTTTAATTACAATTTATATCCCCACTTGCTTTCAAGTGAAATATTAGATAGTTACGATTTTCTGTTCCATAATGGAACCAAACTTTCGTTTCGGTGAATATACATCAGGAATGGTTATGCCAACCAAAATGCAAAACTATAATACAATGGAAAGGCAGTCAATTAAAACAACACTTTTTTTCATATAGTAAATGACATAAATAACTTTCATATAGTAAGTAACATTCAAAGAGACGCTGGTAAATGACACTCTTTCCTGTTTCTAGAAGCTTGGTACTATTCTAGAGTAGTAGAAGAAAAGAGAGTTTCAGGATATATTTCAGTTTAAGGGGTTCTTTGCAAGACTGGTTTGGGTCTGCAGCTTCTAAGAGGATTCATTATGATACCTCTGTCTGGTTTGTTGTTGTTGTTGTTGTTGTTGTTTGGACTAACTAGGGTTTTTACTACTTTGCATCATGTACTGATAACATAGCTGCAGACGTGATACTATTTTATACCATGCAACAAATACAGTAAAACTTGTCATAACAGAGCCACATGCTTCCCCCAGGAACCACATATAGTTTCTACTGAAAGATAAGGGCATGTCAAAACATGTGTGGTAAAATCATTAAGCTTTGCTTCTGAGTCTCTTTTCTCCAAAGGGCATATCAATGACATGAGAAAGGGGGCACAGCAGCATTTTCTGGTCCTTACCAATCAGGCTGGGGTAGTGCAGAATCCCTGTTTTGACTTGTACACCGGCAGATTTTAGTTTGCAAGTTGTGTATGTCTGTATGCGCCACACAACCTTGGGGACAGCCAAGTGTCAGTTTATTCCCAAGTTCATGGTGAGGAACTCACTTTAAAACACAGGGTGAGCTGGGTAGCGATGTGGGTTGCATCACAGTCTCTCACCCAGTATTTCTCAGACAAGATCTTTCTAATCTGCTGATTAGATGGTGGCTTTGTGGCATTTGGCACATTCGTTTTAAACAGGATGTATCCATTTAGTACACCCACCTGGTTCCTGCCGAAGAGATGACCTGTTGAGACAAACAAAACTCTAGAGTTTCCAGGATACAATTGAAAGCAGTAAGACTATGTATCCCCTCCCCACCAAAAAGACTGTGTGGTATCTTCCTGGAAAATTCACTTAATATTATAAAGATAAAATGAATTTATCTGACATTTTCAAAGACATTTAATACCTGGGAATTTCCAGAATGTACTGAACTAAAATAAAGGATTTTTTTTTTAAAGATTTTATTTATTTATTTGAGAGAGAGAGAATGAGAGAGAGCACATGAGAGTGGGGAGGGTCAGAGGGAGAAGCAGACTCCCTGCCGAGCAGGGAGCCCGATGCGGGACTCGATCCTGGGACTCCAGGATCATGACCTGAGCCGAAGGCAGTCGCTTAACCAACTGAGCCACCCAGGCACCCTAAAACAAAGGATTTTTAATAAATGTTGATTAAATGGAAAAAAAAAAAAAAAGCAGTTCCTTAGTTGGTGTAAGCTTAGGTTAACAAACTCCTTGAAGACAAGGGCTAAAAGTCATTCCACATAATTATTAGGTGGTCTGAAATTGTAGTCTGACTTGAATCAAAGCAATCTGTCTTGTGTTGACAGCTCTGCTAGCCCTTCATCTGTGGGTAAGCAGACCAGTCCACATATGACATATTTGCAAAATGTCATGTGATCAGGGAAAGATTGACTATGGCCCTATAGCCCTTTTTCCCTCCTGTAAAGCCAACTTCAGTTTCTTTCATTAGATGATACTAGAGTGCCATGATAATGCTGTACTTGAAACTGAGGCTTTGGAGATGCCTGATAGATAAGAATTAAATCTCACAACTCTTCACCCAACATCATTCAATCTGATTTACTTGGAGTGAAAGAGAGCACTATTTGTAATCACACCAGGACAACACTGTACCTTGGCTATGCAAAAAACAGTACGCTCAGTTCTGCTAGCCTACCAATGCAGAAAGGCCATTAGGAACCCCGGCTTTGTCCTGTTACATTAACTATGTAACTATCTGCAAAATAGGTAGCAAAATTTGAGACTTGTAGCACAAATATTCTTTATCCCATCTTCTAAATTAGACCCAAACTAAGATCATGGTTGCCCTCAATGGTAACACCCACCTGGCCTTCCAGTCCTGTATGGAATCACAGTGTTTAGCCAACCCAGAAAACAGAATGTGGTTCATTGGAAACTCAGACTGGTTTCTCATTATTTGTTAATTTGTGAGTCACTTAATTGAGAAATTCTTGCTGTAAAAGGAGGAATGCAGGAATAGAAGAGTCAGGACAGCACAGGCAAATGCATGAGAGCAAAATAAACCTTTCACTATATGCTGTTGGATTTGTATCTTTTTTTTTTTTTAAGATTTTATTTATTTATTTGACAGAGAGAGGCAGTGAGAGAGGGAACACAAGCAGGGGGAGTGGGAGAGGGAGAAGCAGGCTTCTCGCGGAGCAGGGAGCCTGATGTGGGGCTCGATCCTAGGACCCTGAGATCATGACCTGAGCCGAAGGCAGACGCTTAACGACTGATCCACCCAGGCGCCCCTGGATTTGTATCTTTAAGCGTGGTCAATGCAAAAGTGAGCCAGGGAACAAAAAGTGTCCTATGGTGTTTACAGGTGGACAAAGGGATCCATCCTGCCTCTTGGCTCCTTTAGAGGAGTGCACAGAATCAGCTTGATGCTGTTTTTGTGATACTGTGCATGTCTCTGAGGGATTTAGAGTAGCTCTTCCCACCACCAAGTAAAGAGCATGAGAGTTAGGATTGAGAAAGTGTCTTTGGTCAGATTTAGGTAGGTTACTAAATTCTGATGATTTGTCTTAAAAGCTAATTCAGACGAAAGAAAGCAACGGGCCTGACCCATCAGGATAAATAGCTTAGAAGGAAGCAACCCTGTGGTTTTGTAGATTTGACTTTAAAAATCTAGTCTTTTGGATAAATATTAATAAAGAGAAATGATCAAATAGTGTTAAGAGTCTGGGGGGAAAAAACCTTAAATCACAGAATATTACATGGAAAGTGAGACTGAAAAATGGGAAAGTATAATCTGCAAAAAAGAATTTGGCCTCTTCCAGTGGAAAAAATCTAATTTGGAGGATTTTTGCTTTTGCAATTTTTGAAGGGCAGAAGTACCTTTATGAATTTGTCTGTGTGCTTGGAGCTGGGCCAGCCCCAGACTTTGTACATAATATAATGTATATTGGGAGTGCCAATTTTGTTGGAGGTGAGCTTGAGGAGGTTGAGGTTGCTAGGGGATTTATTTTGAGACCGTGTTACCTGACAAGCACAGTGTTTTAACTAACATTTTGTGCTTATTGCGGGTGGCTTGACAAGTCTCTTCCTGCTCCGTTTCAAGATGCCCCCTTACGTGTTGTTTTAGACCTGGGACACTTTGAATACCACCCACATGAGGCATGAAAGGGCTACATATTTCTGCAATCTGTTGCCATGAGCTAATGACAAATGTAATACCCAATAATATATAAGTCTGGACAGCAGGAAGATCCGTGTAAGCAAGAGAAATGGATTGATCTTATACTGAGATGAGCCATTATACCCTCTGCCTTATTTAAAACCAAAAACCTTTATTGTAACTTTTTTAAAATTATAACTTTTATTGCAACTTTTGCAATGTCTCATTTTCTCTCTATTCTCACATCTAGTTAATTTATCAAGCGCATACTTATGATGAATTATTTAGGCAACTGGAAAGGTTTTGTTTTGTTTTGTTTTAAGATTTTACTTATTTGAGGGGTGCCTGGGTGGCTCAGATGGTTAAGCGTCTGCCTTCGGCTCACGTCATGATCCCAGCGTCCTGGGATCGAGTCCTGCATCAGGCTCCCTGCTCCTTGGGAGCCTGCTTCTCCCTCTGCCTCTCTCTCTGTCTCTCATGAATAAATAAAATCTTTAAAAAAAAAAAAAGATTTTACTTATTTTTTTTATTAAAGATTTTATTTATTTATTCATGAGAGATAGAGAGAGAGAGGGGCAGAGGCAGAGGGAGAAGCAGGCTCCCCGCGGAGCAGGGAGCCCAGTGTGGGACTCAATCCCAGGACCCTGGGATCATGACCTGAGCCGAAGGCAGACGCTTAACCGACTGAGCCACCCAGGCGTCCCAAGATTTTACTTATTTGAGAGAGAGAGAAAGAGCGAGCACAGAAGAGAGGGAGAAGCAGGCTCCCTGCTCAGCGGGGAGCCCAATGCGGGGCTGGATCCCTGGACACCCTTGGATCATGACTGAGCCGAAGGCAGCTGCTTAACCAACTGAGCCATCCAGGTGCCCCAGCAATTGGAAAGTTCTAATGGCTATCCATTTGCAGACCTGTTGGGGAGGAATCAAACTGCTTTAAGTAGAAGGACAAAATTCATAAAATAACTCCATTTTTATAAATGCTTTAATGAGAAATAATCTTATTACCAAAAACAAAAGAAAACAACCTTCCATTGATAAATGGTAGCTTGTTGTGGCTGGATACACTGAAGGATTTAAAACTTGACCTTATACTCGTCTGGGAAGTTTTGCTGCTACAGACAACTGACAAGATGCAGATCCATGTTCTATCCACTTACTAGGATTTTCTTTTGGAACAGATTCCAAATGGGATTTTCTTAAGGAAGATCTGGTTTTAAGCAGAGTGTATACAGCATGAGTGAGCAAGACATGGAAGAATCAGGGCCAAAAACAAACAAACAAACAAACAAACAAGCAAAAAACCAAAAAAACTGGCTATAAAATTTAAGAGAGAAACTAGATTTAAAATAACATAGTATCCACCCTCCCTGCCCCCTTTGAAGTCTTCTGTCGCACTTGCTGGTGAACAGACAGAAAAATAGCTGCCTCAGGTTAATTAGAAAAAAGTCCAAATGTTCAGTAAGATAATTTTTGGAGTGAGTTTGTTCAGTTTCCTGTCTTTTCTATATATTTTTTTATATTTTTATGGAGATATAATCAGACATCCTTATGCAGGGAAGTGAAAGTCACCCTGATGTATCAAAGCCATACGGAAGTTCTTACATACTTTACAGCTTTGCTATTCAAAGCCTGGTTCCCAAACCAGTAACACTAGCTTCACCTGGGAGTTTGCAAGAAATGCATGATCTTGTGCCCTGCTATGGAAACTACAGAATCTGCATTTTAACAAGATCCCCAGGTAATTTGTTTGCACACTAAACTTTGAGAGGTATTGCTTTGTAGTGTTCACTTTGCCCCCGCCTCCTTTTTTGCTTAATCTGCACATGTACTAAGAAAAGACTCAGTTGTCTGAACATGGATTGCTCTGTGTATTCTCTCCAGTGACTGATTTAATGTGATGCTCTTTCTCTACCAGCTGCATACTTCCCGGCCACCAATGTTTATGGTCCTTAGGAAACGATTATGTACCCCAGTCAACTTTGTGGAAGGCAGATTTAGCTACACAAACTGTAACTAGGAAGTTGTCTTTAAATAAAATTAAACAATACACACCAAACTCATGTGTGAGTTTGTGGAATAGGAAGCTGACCAACTACTAACATTCATCAAAGGAAAGTGAAGAGAAATGTTCCGCTTTACCACTAGGTGGAAATAGAGTAATTTTGAGTATATTTTTCAGGGCCATGAACTACTACAGGAGATAAGCTGAAAGGGACCTAAGAAATCATTTGCTGTAATTCTTAGCTCCTTAATTTCATTGATGAGAAAACTGAGTTTCTGGAGATATTAAGTAAAATTGCATCTGTCTTACAAATGGTGGTCTTCTAGAGCTACGGAGGGGGAGAGTTGCTGGGAAGTTTTGATTCTTCAACCATTTTCATCTATATGAATAACGTGTCATTATCCTCCAGCATGAAGGGAAGACAGGATATAACACCTAAACTAATGACCAGCACAGTCACTTAAATTTGTAAGGATTGCTTTAGAATAAAACTATTTTTCCTTGTCCCTGTATTATAACATAATTCATCTCAATCAAGTAATAATTCTCCCTTTTTCCAATGAAGAGCTACTCAACCATCCCATAAAGTCATACAAAGAGTTTAATCGGATTTGTTTTTACAACATTTTTGGTTTTTACATTTCATATTGGGTTCAAGTTAAGTGGCCTAGAACAGAACTTCAGTTAGCAGGTTAAGGAAATACTTTTTGTTTTTCAGAACTTGAAATCCATTCCCATTATTTTCAAGAAAGGAAGGGAATCTGAATTCAGAGCTTGCGGGACATTAGAAATAACCTACTCCAATGTCTTTCCATATATATCTCACAGATGAGAAGTATCGGAGCACAAGGGATGAAGTGTGTTGCCCACAGTAGCAAAGCCATGTCCATGCCCTTCTTTGCTCCAGGAGAGACTCTAGCAGGTAGTTTGGCTTATATCTTTCTGTTGTTTGTTGGTGTGTATTAACCACAAAAGGATTATTTCCACTCATTACATCAAAGAGGGTGTTTAAAAGTTAACTTTTAGGGGCACCTAGTGGCTCAGTTGGTTAAGCATCTGCCTTCAGCTCAGGTCATGATCTCAGGGTCCTGGGATCGAGCCCCACACAGGGCTACCTGCTCAGCGGGGGGTCTGCTTCTCCCTCTGACCCTCCCCCCTCTCTTGCTCTGTCTCTCACTCTCTCTCTCAAATAAATAAGATCTTTTATTTTTTTAAAAGATTTTATTTATTTGAGAGTGAGAATGAGAGAGAGAGAGAGAGAGAGAGCATGAGAGGGGGAGGGTCAGAGGGAGAAGCAGACTCCCTGCCGAGCAGGGAGCCCGATGCGGGACTCGATCCCGGGACTCCAGGATCATGACCTGAGCCGAAGGCAGTCGCTTAACCAACTGAGCCACCCAGGCGCCCAATAAGATCTCTTAAAAAATAAAAAAATAAAAGTTAACTTTTAGTAACACCTCTGGTTTAAAAACTATTTCTTAAGTACTTATGTATTTAGTACCACAGTGCCATTTCCCTTTTGATATTTCTGTGACATGGTTGATTATGATCATCTAAAGATTGGTATTCCAGTACAGAGTCCTGGCTATTATTACCATGTTCTATACAAACATGGATAAAACATGTTGAATCAGCACATTAAGTCCAAACACACAGGAGCTGCCTGTCTAGGAGGCTGGGGCAGCAGGCTGTCCTAAGTGTCTAAAAGCCAGTCCTTGCATCACTGAGCAAATGACATACTTAGCTGCCTTCAGAACTTGAACATTTTCTCAGCAGTAGAGCCTCAAGTGTGGGACATTGGGCTCTTTTTTTTTTTTTTTAAGATTTTATTTATTTATTTGAGAGAGAGCGAGAGAGGGAGAGAGAGCACAGAGGAAGAGGGAGAGGGAGAAGCAGACTCCTTGCTGAGCAGGGAGCCCAATGCGGGGCTCGATCCCAAGACCCTGAGATCATGACCTGAGCTGAAGGCAGATGCTTAACCAACTGAGCCACCCAGGCGCCCCGCCATCTGGGCTCTTAATGGCACAACCCTACGGCCTGAGTCCCTCGCTATTAAAATGGTACCACAAGAAAAACTGGGGTGACCCTAAAATTAGGGGAGGAATTTGAAATAAAAAAGATATAGTGCAGGGGAATAAATGTCCTGAGGCATGATGGGAAATGACGAAACTCAGATTTCAGTTTGTTGAGGATGGAATGTGAACCAGTGTCTTGGTATGTATGGTTCAGGAGATTGCAGCCTCTGCTCTTAGCTCCTTGAGTACAATGAGCTAGAGGCAACCACGTGTGGTCCTGTTTCACAAGGTCTGACGGGAGGACTGGACAGGGATTCTGGTTCTACCACTTTGCAAACATTCCCTGCCTCAAGTCCTCTTTCAAAAAATTGGGACAACACTAGCAAAAATTTAGTGGAGCTCGGAGTTAATGGATAGAAAGTGCGTAGGAAGCACAGCATCTAGCACAAATGAACCTTATCTCATCTCATCTCACCATCTAGCTCAGTAAATGAACTTTAACTCCATCAAGACAGCTGGCCTCTCTGTGTGGCAACTTTCTCATCTCATCCCAGCTCACTCCCACAGGGACCTAGGATCACCCAGTAAGATACTGTGACACGTACACTTTGAAAAGTATAATACTCTACACAACAAATACAGGGTATCATTATAACTAAAGGCAAAGAGGAAAGTGCTGGAGTCTAAATACTTGGGAGTCTGAGAAAAAACTATGAAGGGCTCACTCAACTAGGAATGTAAACCAATAGCACATTCTTGATGGGTACATTTAATAGCAATGACAGTCGCTTAAACTGAAACTTCTTGAGGAGTTTTAGTTTGGAAACCGAAATCTTCCCCTACCCTGTGCCTTCTGATAAAATCATCTAACTCAAATCAGGTACATACTGGCCCTGAGGCCCTAACTGGACAGGGGTGGAGGAGGGAGTTGAGGAGAGAGGTGGGGGGTGTCCTGAAGGTGGGGAGATCAGGTTCTCTCAGGAAGGTATGGGATGTTGGTTAGTCCACTGACTAGAGGTGGAGATGAAGGAGGCCACGAAGTTTATCAGTCCATCAGCCAAACGACCACCGACCGATCAATCAATTCCTGCCCCCAAACCCAACAAGGGCTAGTCGATTCGTTGGGGGTATTTCGAAGGAAAAAGAGTGGCGGCTTGGGAGGTAGAACGGTGGGGCGCTGGAGAGGTGGGGCCCCTCCGGCTTCAGGCGCTGGCGTCCGCGGCGGCGTGGGGCGCGCCGGGCGAGTCCGGGCTTGCAGGAAGCGCGGGGGGTGGGGCAGCTCCCCCAACCTCCCCCCGTCCCGGGGCAGGTGGAACGGGTAGGCGCCTCGCGATCCGGGGAGAGAGGCCCTGGGGGCGTGCGGGGGGGCGGGGCGGGGGCCGGGCGAGGCGCGTCTCTCATTGGCCTCTCGGAACCGCCCGGCGCGCGCCGCGTTTATAAAGCAGCCACGGGCTCCTGCGGTCGGAAGCCAAGCTCCGACGCCCCGCTCTGCTCTGCTCTCTAGGCCCGCCGGCCCGCGCCCACCATGTCCACCATTCAGCAGCTGGTAGGAAGATGGCGCTTAGTGGAAAGCAAAGGCTTTGACGAATACATGAAGGAAGTAGGTGAGGCTCCCGGCCAGGCGGCGCCTGTAACGTGGCGAGTGTGCGTGTGTGTGTGTGTCTGTTCCTAGGTCCCCTTCAGCGTGCTGAGCCCAGCGGCCGGCCATGCCCGGCTGTCTACCCCAAACCCCTGTACCCCCATCCATCTCCCTCCCCCACCCCCCACCAGCACGTGGGCAAGCAGCCGCGAGAGCAGCGTGCGCTCGCCGCCCGCCTGCGGATTCTGAGATGTTCCGTCTCATGGGCCACCCAGCTCTCTTTGCTTTCCCCTAGCCCACGCGGCAGCCACCCGCACTGCGTCCTGCCCTTTAGCGCACTCCTCTTCCTCCCACCGCGGGCTTCACTTCTTTCAACCCCATCGGACAGCCCCCGTAACTTCCCCGATTTTTCTCTTCCCACCGCTCGTCTTCCCTCCTCCTGCCGCCATCCTGCCTCTCCCACTCGCCCCATCGTGGCCGCGCCCACTCCTTCTTTCCCACCTTGCTCCCGCCTTGCCTCATCTTTTGTTCCTAGGTGGCGTGCGGGTCCCCTCTTCTCCACAGGGCGCGGTCTCCAGCAGAAACCCTTTAGAAGGTCGGGATGGGGCGACCGCGTCGGCTTTTCTTCTGCCCTCGGCCGCCTCCCCCCCCAACCCGCAGGCCCTCTGCCCGCCTTCCCCGGGTGACCGGGTCCTTTGGTTTGGAGCAGCTCCCAGTGGAGCGTCGGGTTATCCGCGCCGCCCGGCCACAGAGCGGCGCCTAGAGGCGTGGTGCTGGCGACGCCGACCTTCTTTCTGCCGGCTCTGCCCGGCCTGAGCGCCGCGGTGGGCGGGTGGCCTCTCCGAGGGCAACGGCGGGGCCTGCTGTGCCCACGGATGGCCACGCGCTGCTGCCCTGCCCTCTGCGTCTCGAGGGTGAGGGGCCTAGAGGCAGGGAGTGGATCTTCTTGGAAAACCGCAGAGCCCTCCTGTGGCGGCTGCTTTCCAACTGCACGCAAGATGGGGGTGGCCCTGCAGAAGGCCCCCCACTGCTTGAAGCCTTTCAAAGCAATAGGAGTCTCTGTAGGAAGATTCCAGTTCTCTTCTCTCAGAACAGTACTTGATTCTCTGTTATTGTCCTTTTCTAAGCCAGTGACAACGATTGTATGCTGGTTGACACACTGGGTAGATGAGCAAACAAAAGTGGACCTTTGTCACAGGCCACTAGGAAGTGGGATGGAATACTACAGCATGGATCTGCTCTGAAAAGGGGCTTCCAGCCCTAAGACAACTTCCGGGACCCTGAGGCTGCTTTAGAAGCTGCCCATCCCACAGATGTTAACATGACAGCTTTCTGGTGCAGAAGTTACTACAAAGACCCTCTGCTGAAACCTAGTCCCTGTGGCACTTCAGAAGCCCTCCTTCGTTAGCCTTTATCCAAGACAATGACTGGTGAAGGCTGGTTCTGTGGTGAATCTTGAGTGTATTTATGATACTGTGAGTCAAAGTAGAACGCAGTCTTTTTCTTTTTTTTGCACTATAAATCTAGATCAAGATAACTCTGGAAAAAGCCAATTACTGCACTCATAGCCAAGAAAGGTCTGTGTGTGTTCACTTGTGTGAAGACCAAATAAAGAATGCTCTTTCTCTGCCCTTTGAAAGTGAATGTGTTCATTGGGTGGTTTGTTTCCAGGGTTCTGGAGTCATGACAGTTGTCAAGGTCAATACATTAGAGAGCAGTCGAGGTGTGAGAAGAGCAGAGCCCTGTATTTGTTCAAAGTGAGAATTAATAATGACTCATCTAACAACACGAGGCACCAGCCCCCACACTGGCAAAAGAGAAGGCACCAAGAGGACATTGCAAGCCTCGCTGAGTTTCTGTCATCAAGCCAGTTATTCTGCTTAGGTTGTAGTCTCGTCTGTGAAACCAGGATTTGGCCTAGATCTAAGTTGCCTTGTAAATGTTACCATTAGGGAGAAATACATAGATCATAAATTAAATACGATATCAATATAGTAATTGAGTTCCACAGCTCTGAAATGCTTACTGATTTTGAGGATTAAAATTTTCCCAGTTTATTAGCATCACGATTGTGCTCTTTGAACAGAATTGATTTGGATTTTGTGTAGTTATTAATCAGATACTTATCAAGAGCTTTGTACGTGTCAGACTGTGTGCTGGAGTCCTATAATACAGTGTTTGGCAGAATTGAGTACATCCATTTTAGAAGTCCAGATTTCTTCCCTAACTTTCTGAAGGCCAGCATAATAGCATGGTGGCCAAGAGCTTAAAGTTTGGAGCCAAACTGCCCGCTCTGTTGGTTGCAACTCTATCACTTCCTAGCTGAATGAGCTTGGGTAAGTTACTTCAGTGCCTCATTTTCTCATCTTGTAAAATGGACGCTATCTACTTCTCACACAGTTGTTGCAAGGCTTCCATTAATTCATATATGTTAAGTGCTGGCACATGGTAAGTGCTGGATATGTGTTTACACTTGTTATTGAGAAGTGAGTAAGTGGAAATATGTACCACACAGTAACTGCAATCAAATTACCGCATTTATTATGTAGACTATAGCTTTGGTCTTCCTGTTATTTAACATCATAAACCATTCTACAGGAGTGGGAATAGCTCTGCGAAAAGTGGGTGCAATGGCCAAACCAGATTGTATCATCTCTTCTGACGGCAAAAACCTCACCATAAAAACTGAGAGCGCTTTGAAAACAACACAGTTTTCATGTAACCTGGGAGAGAAGTTTGAAGAAACTACAGCTGATGGCAGAAAAACTGAGGTCAGTCATAACTTAACAAAATCACAGAGGCTTGTAGGATGATAGATTGTATTAATAATATTCTTACTGTTTATAGGCAAAACTTAATGAAAAAGTAAAATTATCTGATGAATTGAGTTTGACCAATTAGTGAAAGTACCAGCTTCATAACTTAGTCTATTTTGGAAAAATAGTTTAAGGAACATGAGAGAGAATAAGTGTCTCTTATATGGGGGTCTAGATTGAAAAGCATAAACTATATTATTAAAATCAGTATGGGTTAATGAAGTGGACCCAGAAAGGAAAAGATGAAAAAATGTTGATTAAGGAAGTTATGAGCCATGGCATCTCTCTGAACATACTTTGGAAGATTAAAAAGTGTATTTTTGCAGACTGTCTGCAACTTCACAGACAGCACGTTGGTTCAACATCAGGAATGGGATGGGAAGGAAAGCACAATCACAAGAAAATTGGAAAATGGGAAATTAGTGGTGGTAAGTGCCAAACTTCTTATGTCTTATTAGGCTTTTGTTTGCATTCAGAGTTCACGTAACTGCTCAGTATCACTGATCATGAACATGAGAACTAGGTTTGGGTAGAAAAAAATTGTAAAATAACAAGGTAAACACTAGAACACTAATAACTAAGAAAGCCCTTTGTGGGGGTGGAGACATGAGATGATGTAGCAGAGGATGTACCTGGAGCTGGGTTTAGTTTATGCTCACTACTGCATTACAGTAAAATCATGGGCAAGCCACTGAACTCCCTTCTTGGACATACATCTTTCCATTTCTTTAAAATAAGGAACAACATTTGCAGTGATCAAACGAATACTTTAGATTTTGCAAATCAATACTTTAGTTTGCAGTAAAGCATACACATGTCATAAGCAAAATAACAGGTTCTAGCTTTTCAAACCCAGGAATTCTAAAATTCATTTTCTCCATCTATGAAGTAGATTACAAAGTTTTGTAGGATGCCGATCCTAGTATTTAACTACTACCATTGCTCTACAATGCAAGACTAACCTAATTCTTTAATATCGTTCTTTCTTCTAGGAATGCATCATGAATAATGTCACCTGTACTCGGGTCTATGAAAAAGTAGAGTAAAAATTCCATCATCATTGTGGACAGGAATTAGCTGTGAGGATGAACAAGCTCAGTTCAATGAGCAAATCTCCATACTGCTTTTTTTTTTCATTACTGTGTTCAATTATCTTTATCACAAACATTTTACATGCATCTATTTCAAAGTGTTGATTTAATTAGGATCATCCCTTTGGTTAGTAAATAAATTTGTGCTATGCCAGTGTTGTATGCTTTTTTTTAACTTTATAGGAAATTAGTCATAAATTTTAATAAGTATGAATTGAATAAATTCTGGGGTAGTCTTGAGGGTACTATATTGAGATCATATTTTAGTAATTTATATGGAGAGCTACTTCTATGGCAAATACACTACCAATCATTTAAGCTTGCCCTACACTATTTGAACTCTATATCAACTCTTAAATTTAAGAATCTTAAATTTCTGGCAAAAGTCTATTCTCATTAAAAAAAGAGCTACATAAACTTTATAATATAAATATTAGAATAAAAGTTAGATTACCATCATTGACCAGTGATCATACTTTTAATAGTGTACTTATAACTATTATTCAGGAATTCTGCAACCCCAAATTCCTTTAATTAACTTTATGAGGGCCTACCATGTGCCAGGCAGTGTTGCAGAGGTTGAGGCATATCTGGACACAAGGTCAAATCATTGCCCTCACAGCTTGGAAGGACACAGTGGGTTCCTTAACAAAAGCTGTAGAAGTAATACAGCTCTAAAATGCTTCCTGTGTGCATATATAAAGAATAACAATTCTAGTGAACACCTGTTCTGCTTCTCAAACTCAAATACAAACATCTGCAGTTCACCTTTGGAGAAGCAGCTTGTAGACATTGGGCTAAAGCCTTATGTGCATGATCAGCAGAGCAATACTTAGGGGAGCTAGTACCATTATCTCTATTCAGCAAATAAAACAGGTTTTGACTAACTGACCTGTTCAAGAACATAGGAATTAGCAGAGCTGGATTGGGAACGTACATCTCACGGAGTCCACTCAATGACTCTTCAGTCATTCTACGACACCGCTTCTCATCAGCTTGTATTAAGATCCTGAGTCTATAACGTCCCTCAATATAATAATTGAGGCTTTTGCAAAACTACTCTGAAATGCTAGCTGGTAAGAATCTTAAGAATTACTGAAAGCTAGCAGTCAGGGAAAGAGCTCAGCTCACTGACGCTCTAGGCCTATGCTGTCCAATATATAGCCATGAGCCGCAGGTGGCTATTGAGCACTTGAAATGGGGCTCATCTCAATTGAGATGTGTTGAAAGTAAGATACACATGGGATTTCAAAAACTTGATACAAAAAAAAGGGTGAAATGCCTCCTTTTAAAAATACTGATTACATATTGAAATAACATTTCTGGATATAGTTGGTTACCTAAATATATATTAAAAATAATTTTACCTGTTTCTTCGTTTTTTTACTGTGGCTAGGGAAAATTTTAAAATTATATGTGCCGGCATTTTTGTGTCCATGTCTTTTTATTGGATGGTGCTGCTCTAAACTTCCTTTTCTATTTGAATTTCCATCTTATTTTAGTCTTCATGCTAGAGTTCCTCTTTCATCCTCTTTTTTTCACTTCTAACAATAGTGTGCACTGAATACAACTCTCCCTGGATCAAACACTGGGCCAGGTATTTGAAGAGATTTGTAATTCTCAGAACCACCCTAGATTATATGCATTAACTATTGTTTTCTGCCTTGTTTAGATGAGGAAACTAAGGCTCAGAGTCTAGGTAATGGGGTTGCAACCCATACAGTGAGTACAAGGCAGAGAACAGATTGGAGCACAAGTTCATCTGACGGTCAAGCCTGTTCTACTGATAACTATTATTCAGGACTTCTGCCACCCTGTTCTAATGCCGATACTGCCTCAGTTCATGGATGGTGGAGTGTTGCTTGAGGAATAGTAGGCTCACATTTCTTACATGGGGACTGTTGACATTTTGGGTGAGAGAATTTTTCACTGTGCTGGAGCATGGCAACATCATAAGACCTTCTGCATCCTAAGAGCATGATCACAGAATGCTCACGGTTCCCATCAGTCTACGCCAAACACCCCCTACATTTCCATATGTCCTATAAGGGTATGGTATCCTACCCATTTGAGAACCCTGGGTAGAGCAAATGTATGTCAACTCTGTTACCTGGTGTCAATTAAGCCCTTCTTTCTGCTAAGCGATCATATAATGTCAATTGACCTCTTAGCAAAAGACATAAAGTAGTGCCTTCATTGAATATTTTTGTTTTCTCTTAACTGGTGGTATGCTGGAGTGTATCCTGTTTAGTTCTTCAACACACAGGATCTCTTGGGACATTTGCTTTTACCCCAGATCTATCAACTCTCCTGTTTTCTTTTCTATGCATCAACACTTTGTTGCCAATAACCCACTGGACATTTCCCTATGGATGCCATGTTTAATTTCAAACTAGTTAAATCTTCCTAAAATATAATGTGCTGATGTAAGTGCTTGGGCTTTGGAAGCAGACAGTCCTGTAATCCAGTTCTGGCTCTCTACCCTTTAAGAACTCTGTAACTCAGGGCAAGTTACTTGACTTCTGATCCCTAGTTACCTTCTTTGTAAGAAGATACTACCTTACCTGACTCTTAGAATTGTTTTAAATATTAAATGAGATAATGTGTGTAAAGCACTTAGCCCAGGGCCCAGCAAACAGTAAAGGCCCAATGTCTCTCCGGTACTGCTCAATAGAACTTTCTGCAATGAAACAGGCTATAACATCCACACAATCCAATACACTGGCCACTAGCCACATGTTTGTGGATATTGAGCACTTGAAATGTAGCAAGTGCAGTTGAGGAATTGAATTTTTTGTTAAAATTTAATCAATTAAAATGAATTTAAATACCCTTGATTCTGACCTCATGTTTTCCAAAATCCAATTTCTTATTTTTGATCCCAAACCTTTTCCTCTTGCAGTATTCTCCATTTCAATACACAGGAATGGCGTTTTTCCAGTTCCCAACCTAAAAGCCTGAGAGGGGTCTTTAATTCCTTTCTTTTTTATACCATATCTAATCCATTAGCAAATTATTTCAGCTTTACCTTCAGAATATATTTAGAACTCAGTTACTTCTCACCTCTTCTGCAAATACCACCCTGGTTCAAACACCACCATCTCTCCTCTGCTCTCCTGTCGGCATTTTTATTCTCCTAGAGCTATCATTTTAAAAAAACAGCGTTAAAATATATACTCCTCTGTTAAGAAGCTAAAGTCTTTACAGAGGTCCTATCCAATCTTGTCTGTGTCTCCCAACTGCCCAACATCCCCTCCCGGTTTCTTCTACCACTCTCCTCTCAAACATTTCCTTTAGCCACTGACCGTTGTAGACACAGGATGTTGTGTGCTGCCTCAGGATGTTTGCACTTGTTGCCTCTGCCTGTAACAATCTTTCATGAGGAACCTGCAGCCCAGGCTTCTCAGCTTTCTCACTTCCTTCAGGTCGCTTCTCAAATGTCACCCTCGCAATGAGTCATTCTCAGATCACACTATATATAATAGCTATCACCCCTCCCCCGTACTCTCTATTCCCTCACACTGTCCTTGCCCTTACCACCAGTCCTGACTAACAATATATTTACTTTAAAAAATGGGGGGAGAATTTTTACCCATCTCTCCCACTGGGAAGTAAGCTCCATGAAGAAGGGGCTTTGTTTTTACAGTGTCCTCTCTTCAGTACTCAATTAAGAAGCAACTTGGCACACAGAAGTAACTCAATAAATATTTGTTGAATTATTAAATTCTTTTTTTAAAGGCTTTATTTATTTATTTGTCAGAGAGAGAGAGCACTAGCAGGGGGAGCAGCAGACAGAGGGAGAAGCAACCTCCCCGCTGAGCAGGGAGCACAATCCTCAGGACCCTGGGATCATGACCTGAGCTGAAGGCAGAAGCTTAACTCACTAAGCCACCCAGGTGTCCCTAAATTCTTTAATTAATGGCTTCTTTGTGCCTGTTTAACATATTTTAATGTTACTTAAGACCCTTTAAGATTTTGCTTCAGTTTATTTTTGAAAACTATATTTCTTACCCTTCGTACACATCATTCAAATTTCATCAGGTCTTCTACTTACCCTAGAAGTAATGTGCTTGATGACTATAGAATATGAGTGAAATAGGGAGCAAGGAATTCATGCCTCATTTTCCTGAACTGGTATGTCATGACATTCTGCTCTACCAGGAAAAAGACTGCCTGATTTCGGGGAACATTTAAAATTTATTTTACTACAGCTGAGTACCGCCAATAGGCAATGTCTGTCACAGAACTTCACCTGAGTTGTTTGTGGAATACAGTACAAATTAGATACAATTTACTACAATTAAAATGGTTTCACATAAATCAAACCCTCACCAAAGAAAAATGTACAGGCAAGAGATGACTTAACTTTTGGATCACGTCCTTGAGTGCTACAAGGCCTACAAGTTCATACTTTCCTTTAAACAGAATCTGGGTGCCCAAGGATGAATGGTTATGGTGAATCATGACCCTGTGATCTTTGTAGGCAATGTGAGGCTTTGTTATTTGCAAGCCTAATTATGTCGCATTTATTGTTATTTTATTCAGTGGTTTCTTGAGTCTTAATCTCAACTGTTTTCTCAAAATCTGGTCTTTGTGCTATAGTCACTGAAATGTTGGGAACCATGTGTTTAGTGACTAGATTCTAATGCTGCCTACACAACTTACATTATTACTCAATTCCTGATGCTTATTGATCAATGATTATTAATGTTTGTGGTATTTTAAATTCACCTTTAAGTTTATGGGAATAATGGTGGCTTTTCCCTGGGTTTCATGTAATCCCCCACTGTTCTCCTTTCTTACTGTTGCCCTCAGAATTCACTGCCGCTTGGTGGATCACATGTGCTGTGGGTTAGGAGGAAGAAATGATGAAACTGATAGACGGTTTAAAAAGCTGAGTGACACATGTTTTGAAGTATTGTGAAAGGCAGAGTAGTATGACTCCTCACTGGTCCCACAGCAACTGGAAAATAACTTGAGTCTTATGACATCTGGTCTGTCAGGACCAGTCACAAGCTCATATGTGAATATTTACTTGGGATCAAGCCCATCTCCTTCCCATACCTCCTTCTTCCCTCTGCACACTTTGAAAATGTCTGAGAAGAGAATAATAATACTTTGAAAAGAGTACTTACAATGGTGCTGGTGACACATGATATGGTGAACAAGATAGAAGCAGGGTCAGGCTCCTTTTTCATAGAACTGACATTCTAGTGTGAGAAGACAGAACGCAGACAATTATAACAAATGGCATAGAGTGAGAAATGCAGCAAGAAAAAAATATGAAAACAGTAGTGTGATAAGCACTGAGTAGGGTTGAAGCTGCTTTATTTGGGGTGAGCAGGGAAGTCTTCTCAGAAAGGTAATGTTTGAAATGAAACCTGAATAAGGAGCAGAAAGTAAGCAAGTAAATGTCTGGGGACATCGCATTCTAGGCAGAGAGGTTAGCAATGACAATAGCCCTGAGTGGGGACAAACCAAGTGGGAGAGTGGCAGAAGTTTATCGAAACAGAAGCAATGATGGACAAAATGTAGTCTAATATTTGGGTAAGAGACAGAGCATGTGGGATCTGGTAGCTGCTAGTGAGGGATCTGGGATTATCTGAGGGTCACGAAAAACCACTGGAGGGTCTCAAGTAGGAAATGACAGAAGACAAACACACAAACCTAGTTTCACTTTCAGTAATGGAAAACTTGATATTTAGAAATAATTCTCCTATGCAAAACAACTGAAAATACTGGACAAAATATTTTTTAAAATTTCTTTAAAGTGACAAAGACATAATAAAATAGTGAGGAATTATTTGGCATAGATTTGAGAATCAAGAGCCACAAGTTCAACTGATGGGGCTGGTTTCGCCATGGATCATTTATTTGTGGATCCAGCAGTGGCTGAGAGGCTCAGCTGTACTTTTGGCAACAAAGGAAATAATTGGCCTTTGTCTGATGGTAGATGAGCTAACTTCATCTTCTACTGAATTAGAAAAAGAGTTCCTAATAGTTGAAAGTTTTGGTATAAGGAGGTTCATCACAGTGCTATTTACTCTAGCAGAGGATTGAAACGCACAGAACTTTCTAGAAATGGGGGATTGCTTAAATAATAATGGTATGAGCATATGATAAAATACTAACAGGAATAAAAAAAGACTACTAAAATCTTGGAAAAAGTCTCATATATAATATAACTATAAAATGAAAAAAATTCTGACTATATTATGTACATGTTGTCCCATTTGTGTAACAATACATGCATATATGTAGAAAAGTATAGAAAAATTTTAACAGTGGTAATCTCTTGGGATTGGGGTGATGTTTAATTTCTTATTTACCTGCTTATCTATCTGTTATAAGAAAAATGTGAAAGCATTTTAATATAAATAGCTTTATATTTTTAATGATAAATAGTATATTAGAAAATATTACAGAAAAAATACTACAGAAAAGTACAAAGAAGAAAATAAAGAGCCCTGGAAGTCTCACTTCCATAGAATATCAATATTAATATTTGCTTATGAATATTCAAATAATCCTTTAGACATTTACATGCATATAGACCCAACACATTTTATACGTGGGATCATACAAACCAATATTCTAATGGCAATGTTTGTTTTTTAACTCAAATATTTACTTTTTAAAGTAATTACACTTGACATATAACATTATATTAGTTTCAGGTGTACAACATAATGATCTGATATTTGTATACATCATGAAGTGATCATCACAATAAGTGTAGTTACCATCTGTCCTCATACAAAGTCACAAAAAAAATTAAGTTTTTTTCCCCCTATGATGAGAACCTTCAAGATCCCCTCTCTTAACAACTTTTAAATATATAATACAATAATATTGACTATAGTCATCGTGCTGTACATTACCTCCCCATGAGTTATTTGTTTTATAACTGGAAGTTCGTACCTCTTGATCCCCTTCACCCACTTCATCCACCCCCCCAACATCCCTCCCCACTAGCAACCACCATTCTATTCTCTGTATCTTTGAGTTTTGTTTTGTTTGTTCATTTGTTTTGTTTTTTATTTTATTTTATTTTTTAATTTTAATTTTAATTTTTTTAAAGATTCTATTTATTTATTTGACAGAGAGAGAGTTAGCGAGAGCAGGAACAGAGCAGGGGGAGTGGGAGAGGGAGAAGCAGGTTTCCCGCGGAGCAGGGAGCCAGATGCAGGGCTTGATCCCAGGACCCTGGGATCATGACCTGAGCGGAAGGCAGACGCTTAACGGCTGAGCCACCCAGGCGCCCCTGTTTTGTTTTTTAGATTCCACATATAAGTGAAATCATATGGTATGTCTTTCTTGTTTTATTTATTTCATTTAGCATAATGCCCTCTAGGTCCATCCATGTTGTTGCAAATGTCAAGATTTCATTCTTTTTATGGTTGGATAGTATTCCACTTTATATGTATATCACATCTTCTCTACCCATTCATCCATTGATAAGCATTTAGGTTGTTTCCCTATCTTGGCTATTGTAAATAATGCTTCAGTGAACATAGAGATACATATGTCTTTTCAAATTAATGTTTTTGTTTTCTTCAGAGAACTTCCCAGATGTGGAATTGCTGGATCATATGGTAGTTCTGTTTTTCATTTTTGAGGAATAATCTCCATAGTGGTTTCACCATAGTTTCCACAGTGGTTGCACCAATTTACATTTCTCCCAACAGGGCACAAGGGTTCCCTATAATTACATCCATGCCAGCATTTATTATTTCTTATATTTTTGATAATAGCCATTCTGACAGGTGTGAGATCATATTTCATGGTGCTTTTGATTTGCATCCCCCTGATGATGAGTGATTGTTGAGCATCTTTTCATGTGCCTATTTGGCCATGTGCATGTCTTCCTTGGAAAAATCTGTATTCAGACCCTTTGTCCATTTTTAATTGGATTATGTATTTTTTTTGTTATTGAGTTGAATTCTTTATATATTTTGGATATTAACCACTTCTCAGATATATGACTTGCAAATATGTTCTCCCATTCAGTAGGTGGCATTTTCATTTTGTCAATTATTTCCTTTGCTGTGCAAAAGCTTTTTAGTTTGATGTAGTCCCATTTGTATATTTTTGCTTTTGTCACCATTGCCTTTGGAGTCAGAGTTGAAAAAATATAACCAAGAGCAATATCAAGGAGCTTACCCTCTATGATTTTCTCTAGGAGTTTTATGGTTTCTGTTGTTAGAGGTAGGTCTAATTCATTTTGAGTTGATTTTTGTGTATGGTATAAGATAGTGGTACAGTTTCGTTCTTTTGCATTTGGCTCTTCAGTTTTCCCACCACCATTTATTGAAAAGACTGTCCTGGGCGCCTGGGTGGCTCAGTCATTAACCGTCTGCCTTCAGCTCAGGTCATGATCCCAGGGTCCTGGGATCGAGCCCTGCATCGGGCTCCCTGCTCCGCGGGAAGCCTGATTCTCCCTCTCCCACTCCCCCTGCTCGTGTTCCCTCTCTCGCCGTGTCTCTCTCTGTCAAATAAATAAATAAAATCTTAAAAAAAAAAAAAAAAGACTATCCTTTCTCCATTGTATATTCTTGCCTCCTTTGTTGTAAATCAATTGATTATATATGTAGGGGTTTATTTGTGGACTCTATTCTGTTCTATTGATCTACGAGTGTGTTTTTATGCAAATACTATATTGTTTTGATTACTATAGTTTCGTAATATAGTTTGCAATCTGGGAGTGTGATGTCTCCAGCTTAGTTCTTCTCTCTCAAGATTGCTTCGACTACTCAGGATCTTTTGTGGTTCCATACAAATTTTAGAATTGTTTGTTCTATTTCTGTGAAAAATACCTTTGGAATTTTGATAGGGATTGTATTAAATCTATAGATTGCATCGGGTAATATGGGCATCTTAACAATATTAATTCTTCCAGTCCACAAGCATAAAATATCTTTGCAATTTCTTTCATAAAGAGTTTTCAGAGTACAGGTCTTTTACCTCCTTGCTTAAATTTATTCCTAGATATTTTAAGTTGTTTGATGCAATTGTAAGTGGCATTGTTTTCTTAAATTCTCTTTCTGAGAGTTCCTTGTTGGTATATAAAAATGCTGGAGTGGGTGCGGAGGGTGGAGTGCTCACCTGCCGACGCTAGAGGGAGAATACAAAACGGGCGCCCACCCACACCTGCACGCGCCAGGCAGAGGGAGAGTGCAAAGATGGTGCCTGCTTGTGCCTCCAATCCGGAGAGAGTCCCAACAAACTTCTGCAGCTCCCGCAGATGACTTAAGGTTAGCAAATGAATTTCCCTTATCTATGGTCTAGGCGCTTTTCAATCTGCTGCTTTTGCGCTGGGTCCCGGAACAAATGAGTCTGTGTGTGAGCCTTCTAAGAGTGGAATCTCTGTTCCCTACCGACCTATGTTTCTCCTGGAATGTAAGCCCCATTGGTTTTTAATGCCAGATATTTTGAGGGCTCATCTCTCTGGTGCAAGGCCGAAGGGTTGGGTGCCTGACGTGGGCACACCCTAATTCCTCAGGGAGAAGCTCAATATTTGTGAGGTTCCCTCTAGCTCCTCCTGACTGTAGGTTGCTGCACTAGGGGTGGGGTTTTTGGAGAGACCTGTCTCTGCTTCCCTTACCAGTATTAATGTGGCCATTTTATCTTTTGCTGTGGAGAATCTGTTCAGCTGGTTTTCAGGGTTGGTTGGTTGGTTTGTTTTTCAGAGAGAATTGCTGCATATGTGGTTCTATAGATTTGTTGTCTCCATGGGTGGAGGGGAGTTCAGGGTCTTCCTAGACCGCTATCTTGTACCACCCTATCCCACATTGTTTTTTTAACTTCATAACATTTAACTTTACTTCAGTTCTATTATTTATTTGATCAATTGCCTATTGATAACTGTTCAAGCTTTTGAAAAATTTTCAGTTATTAACTATAGTTCAATGAATGTTTTTCTACATTGATGTAATAAAATCTTTTAAAAATATTTAAGAAGGATTTACCCCTCAGTTAGGTCCCCAGAGCACTTAGCCTTTTTCATAACATAGGCCAAGTAGACACAGCTGACCTCAAAAAGTTGCAGAATGTAGTAGTACCTGATTAAGGAAACTTCTACCCTACAAAATATTTTGCCTCCAAGAGGCACTTAAACCACTTTAACGAGGAACACGTTTTTCCTTTATACAATTAAATATCTAAAGGTAGAGAAATTTTTATTCTAAAGTCAACCCTCATGGACAAGTTGAAGGACCAATGTTTTATTTATGATGGGACAATTTTGCTCTTTCTCATTTGCTGGGCTTTATGCAAGGCTGTGGTGTTTACTTGGGCACAACTTGAAGGGCCTGTCTTCTCATTCACATCTGTGTGGATGGCCCAGCTAGGCCATGTGAAATTTGTGTGGTTATGCCCCTGATGTCCTGGTGTTTGGTGTAGTTTGTTTCTTGCTTGGTTTGTTTGTTGGTGTACTACTTTCCTGAAAGAAATACAAGGGAGAAAAATCCTGGTGATATGTTTCAGAATTTCAGAATAATAGTAATGACAATAGTGTTCCACACAGAAGTTTAGAGAAGTTACATATAAGAGAACAAAGACTTCTTTCATAATTAAGACAGAGTTGGTTTGACAGAGGTTTTCAGTAAATCACACCACCAAATATAGAAACTAAGCTTGCTGACTCAGTCTATTGCACTAAGCACTAAATTCAGCTTCCTTCCTTAACCATGCAGGGCAGAAACAAGGGAAAGAAATATGCTAACCTTTCTGGAACAGGCAGACTCTGGAAAACTGCCAATTCTGGAGGTTGACCTGTATAGTGCATCATTTTACAGAATGCATACCACACCCAGAAACCTTGGAGAACTTGTCATAACATAGATGAGATAATCTCAAAGCTTCCTGATTTCATGTTGAAATGACTAACATGTCAGTAGAAGGTTCTTAAACTCTTTAGAAGGAACTTAAATCCTTTATTCTGGAAATAGGCAATAATTTTAGGATCCCAGAAAATTTAAATCAGTGTTAATTCTGTATGTTTGGGCAGTTGATGGGGAGATCGTGCCATCTCAATTCCACAAATCAGGGGCACAAAGACACATTAAAATAAGAAATGAGACACCAGACCAGAATGAGTTAATACAATGTTAACGAAGGCAATAAATCCAAGAGGTGATTTCATAAAAATGTCATCAGCATATTTGCCAAGTAGAGAATCACATTATCTCGATCATGTCTCTTATTTCATTATACCTAAATTCTATATACCCACAGTCGTTCTTTTTGATCTAGGAGAAATACTTTATACCAAGAACAAAGTTATATATGACTTATATATATCTCTTATATAAATCATGTCTTCCTTATTGTATTAGCTTTAATTAGTTAGCTGATGAGGTCTTTGAGTGTCACCCCAATGTCAGCATGTTTGAGATGGATGGATTGATTCATGTTTCATTCAATTCAGCCAATGTGCGTTGAGCCCCCACAATGTACCAGGCATCATGCTAGGCTGGGCATACAAAACTGAATAAAGGTGAAAAGTTCTTGACTTTATGGAGCTTAGAGTCTGGAGGGAGAGTTGGACCAAAAAACCAAAACAAAAGTAATAATTATAGATTAACATGATTGCTATGCAGGACTAAACAGGATGCTTGATGGAGAATAATAGTGGGAACCATAGTGGTTAGGCTGGGGATAGCCTCTCTGAGGAGGAGAAATTTAAGTTAAAACCTGAAGGAAGAAAAGGAGCCAGGCTGGAGATGAACAGGAGAGAGACTTTTCAGCAGAAGGAATCAATGGCCAGAGGATGGAACTTGGTGTGGAGGCAGGTGCACGTGAGGAGGAAGAGCTGTGCTGGGCACTGGGGAGGGTGGACATGGACTGGGTTCCTTGGAGGATTTACAATGAAGTAGAATCATAGTAAAAGGTGGACACACATAGCTCAGTCCCTAGGGCCAGATATATTTTTGAATTCAGAACTTGTTTTGCATTTTAGAAAGTCAATATAATGCACACATGAAACCATATAGTAACCCATCTATTAAGTAACTGCCAGAGGCACCTGGGGGCGGTACCCTGTAATCAAACGCATTAATATACCTGCAGTGACCCATGGATATTCATGCAAAGTGAGACCAATAAAGACTATACGTGGCCCTGCATCAGTTTACCTTAGGCTTTGCTGTCAAATGAGTTCAGCTCCAAGTAGATTTTGCTACCAACTAAATTATTAAAAATAAAATCAGTTTTCAGAGCTTTTGGATTTGGACTGGTGGATGACAGATGACAGATCTGTAATTATCCTCCCCTTCCCCAATCATTCGACTGATAGTCCGTAATTCGTTAATTTGACAAATTATTTTTTGAAGGCTTTTCTAGGTGCCAGGTAGTGTTTTGACCAGAAATGTATTAAACATGAAAAATTCATATATTTTTAAATAGGAAACTTCTTTTAAAAATTAGCCATGTAAAAAAAAATATATATCTATGTAAGTTTAAAATGTTAATTTTCTATAGTAAAATATTACTAACAACCACAGAGGCAACAACCCTGAATCAGCTAGCACAAGGCCTCTTGGTATGTAGGCTGACTTAGAAAAACCTAGTGGCAAGTTCTTGGTCAGAGGGGGGTGAGGTGCTGGAATCTACAGTTGGCTTCCCTGAACCTCCTTTAATGTGACAATGTATGTCCAGAGCCTATCAGAAGTTCCTCATACTCACATTTGCCTTTGATAATTAACGGAGTGTATCTGCCTGTGATGAAATATTTGTGATATAGGATTTGGAGGAAACATGTAGAACCAAGAGTATATTTTGGATAATTCTTGCTCCAAATAATGAATTTCAATACTGTTCTTGCAATAGCGCCAGATACTGAGGTAAGAACTTTGCATGGTTTCATTTATCCTAAAAAATGAGGTAGATACAAATATTTATTTCCTTTTTAAGAATCAAGGAACAAGGGCGCCTGGGTGGCTCAGTCGTTAAGCGTCTGCCTTCGGCTCAGGTCATGATCCCAGGGTCCTGGGAATCGAGCCCCCGCATAGGGCTCCCTGCTCTGCGGGAAGCCTGCTTCTCCCTCTCCCACTCCCCCTGCTTGTGTTCCCTCTTGCTGTGTCTCTCCCTGTCAAATAAATAAATAAATAAAATCTTAAAAAAAAAAAAAGAATCAAGGAACAGAGGTTTAAAAGCAATATGAAGTGGATATTGGCGTTGCACCTACAGAGATCCAGACTCGCCTGGGAGTTTACCCCACACCCAGTACCCGCCCTGCTCTGGAGGTGGCAAAGAAACAATGACTGACAGGTGGGGGAGTGTGAAAGCTCAGGTCCCTTGCATCAGGTTAGGACAGCTCCTGAGATGTAGGTGACACTCCAGAGCGGCGCTGTTCAAGTTGAGCCAACCCCCTGCAGCACTTTGCCTGAGATCACACCATCTTGGTTTCCTCTTCCTGCTCAGGCTTCCCCTCCACTCTTTCACTCACTCTGACAGGTCTCTCCCAGGCACTTCCTTTAACAAATTGCTTGCACAAAAATTCTTTTTTTTTTTTTTTTTTAAAGATTTTATTTATTTATTTGACAGAGAAAGAGAGAGTTCACAAGCAGTGGGAGAGGCAGAGGAAGAAGGAGAAGCAGGCTCCCGGCTGAGCAGGGAGCCTGATGCGGGACTCAATCCCAGCACCCTGGGATCATGACCTGAGCCGAAGGCAGCTGCTTAACCGACTGAGCCACCCAGGTGCCCCTTGCACAAAAATTCTTGCCTCCGGGTTGGCTTCTGGAGAACTCAGAGCAGCTGTGCTGAGCCCTGGGGAATTCCTGACCCGTGGAAACCATGAGAGATTAAAAAAAAAAAAAAAGATTGTTTAAACCGTGATTTGATATATGCAGCAATAAGTGGTTAGGACTCCCTGCTATGCCGCGGTAAGCGTGTGCAGCAGGGGTTTTCCCAGCTCTTTCTCAGAGGGATCTGTGGCTGAATTCATCATGATCAGGCAGACATATATTCCAGATAGAAGGTTTCCCTTCTTGCTGTAGGGCCTCGGCTACAGAGTGTCTGGGCTGTGAAACAACGTCACCTTGGGTCAGCGCACCCACTTCCTGGTAGATGAAGTGTGACAAAGTATAAACCACCATGGGATCCACTGAACCTACCACGAACCCCCTCACTCGGAAGATTTTAGCCTGATAGAGCACAGGACGGTCTCTTGAAGGCACAGCAAAGAGTGGGGTATGCGATCCTTCGGGATATGGCTTGTACCATAGGACAACAGGCATTACATACCGCTGGGTACCCAGCAGGAGGAATACGGAGGTTCAGGAACCAGAGGCAGGAATAGCGGTGGCCCTGCTCACCATTACTCCGCGTGACCTACTTCTTGTGCCTCTGGATATGTTTTTATACCTTCCTTTCGCTCTCCCAGCTTGGGGATACTTCCAGAGCCGTAGCGTGTGGTTCCTCTTGGCCAGACTGGTCCGCACACTACAAAGGGCTGGAGGTGCCTGAGAATTTATGTTGCCCTCCTTTCCCCACCAGTGCTGCCGGCTTGAGTGTGGGGCACAAAAGCGTGGCTCCCTTGCCACAGATTGGGACAACCTGAGGCTGAGCTTGCCCTCTGGACTTCCCTCGCAGGACGGGCTCTGCGTGAGGTCTCATCCTTGCTTGCCTTCCTCTCCTTCCTTCTGCTTCAGAGGACCCTCCCCTAACTCACTTCCTAGGGTCACAAACAAAACAAATTGTGGAATCAGGACCTAGAGTTTATTTTATTCATTCTTTATCTGAATTTCAAATTTAACAGGGTGTCCTGTATTCTATCTGGTAACCGTATCAGGACACTAGCCCAAGTCTGTCTTATTCCAGTACCTCTGCAGTTTTTTTTTTTTTAAATTAAAAAATCATTTTGAATCTCTGAATCTGTAAATTAATTCAGTGCATATATTATAGAATTCAGAATATATTATAGAATTGTGTAGTAAACAGTAAGTCTGCCTACCACCCTGGTGCCCAGCTACTCAGGTCTCCTTTTTAGAAGCAATCATGGTAAACTGTTTCTTGTTTATCTTTCTAGAAATATTCTTTGTAAATGCAGGCATAATTGTGTATGTATCTCTGTAATTTGCTTTATTAGTTTAACAACCTATCTTGGAGGTAGGTCCTTATCAGCACATATAGAGCTGCCTTGTTCTTTTTAATAATTACATACTTACTTTAAAAAGACTCAGTTGATAGTCATGTGGATTATTTTCAGTTTTTTGCTCTTATAGATAACCAAAGTCCAAGCTATGTTGTTTTATTCAATTTAAAGAGACTCCAGGGTCTAAGTATTAAAGTGCAGATCAACAGATTGAACTGCTAAATACTCCTACTAGGATTGAGGAGCGATGTGGTTTACTTGATAATTAGGTAGAACAGATTTCAGTGGATGCGATCTATGCTCTCTGACATTTAAAATTATTCTGCCCCCAATTACTGTGCTAGAATTTTTTAGTGGATATGAATACATGTTTGACCTGATCCTTTACAGTAACTCCCCAAGAAAACTAATAGCTATTTACCAATACAAATATCGTTATCACTCACAACAGGAGAGGGAATACATGGCATTGTATTTAATTTCATCTGGGCGTCAGTGCATTTTCTAAGATAAATGGACAGTGAGTGGAATGCCTACTGCTAGAATCCATCAAGACAAGAGTGTGTTTTAAAAGCATTGTTTCTGGGATAAGCAGAAGGTCCTATAAATCAGTTACACTCCTTTCTAGAAAAACACCCTCAGAGAAAGTGGAAGGTAGGTTCCCGGAAGGTTGTTTTGCTAATATGTAACAGAAGGGAAGACACATTTCAGGGCAAGAAGACACAGGTCCAGTGTGCTCAGGGTAGAGCCAAATGATGAGTTTAGAGGTTATGGGAGATTGACAAGGGCACATAGTCTGGTATATCGTCAAACAGGGAAGTTCTTGCTGGCTGAGAAGATAGTGGGGAAAATGGGGTGATGGTGTAGTATGCGAGAAATTATTATTATAGACTGATATTTATTTTTTTTAAGTATTTTTTTTTAAAGATTTTATTTATTTATTTGAGACAGAGAGAATGAGATACAGAGAGCATGAGAGGGAGGAGGGTCAGAGGGAGAAGCAGACTCCCTGCCGAGCAGGGAGCCCGATGCGGGACTCGATCCCGGGACTCCAAGATCATGACCTGAGCCGAAGGCAGTCGCTTAACCAACTGAGCCACCCAGGCACCCTAGACTGATATTTATTTGGGGCAACTCTCATTAGGTTAGAAATACTCCAGGGGTGCCTGGGCGGCTCAGTCGCTTAAGTGTTTTGCACTCTTGATTTCGGTTCACGTCATGATCTCAGAGTCGTGAGATCGAGCTCCATGTAGGGCTCCATGCTGGGTGTGGAGCCTGCTTGAGATTCTCTCTCTCCCTCTCCCTCTGCCCCTCCCCACTCTAAAAAAAAAAAGAAAAAAAGAACAAGAAGACATTCTCCTGTCCTCAGTAGGTGTACATTACAGTAGTCTGACATGGAAACAAAGATGCTATCTAAAAACAAGGGTTGTTCTGAACAGAATTCATATGTTAAAGTATAATATGAAAGTAATATGCATGGTTTAGATTTCCTTAAATTCCATAATTATTTGCTAGTCAAGCATATGCAGCTACTCCCTGATAAGCTTCCATAAAGGCAGGCTACCGGAGTAGGAATTTGGTTTAAAAGGGAAGATAAAGGTTCTGCAATCACTATCTATCCTGTGTTTCCCTCCCTCCACAATTAACCTTTTCACTACCTTTAAAAACATGTTCATTACTTAAGGAAGAAACAGCTTTGAAATATTAGATAAGTGTGTGGAGTTTTCAACCTGGTTCTATGGTAAACTTATTATTTGAGAAAGGAACATTAGCAGATTTGACCCCATCGCTTTGCCTTTTTTTTTTTTTTTTTAACACTCTTATGTCCACTGGGACTGGGTAGCAGGTACACTGAGTGGTGTGCATGGTATTTGTTTGCTCACACTTTATACATTAAATAAACATCACAGGAACTGAAACAATCGATGCTTCTCAAGTATAAGGATCCTCTCAGCCACGGGATTTACTTGAGCACTTCCTGAGAAGTGCTATTGTAAATATACAAGCCACGCCACCCACTTGCAAATTGCACTTGAGCACCACGTGAATGCGTCTCTTGAACGAACATGAAGGGGCTAGATTGCAAAAAACAGCGTTCCGAAAACAAACATGAAACACTGATTTTTTTTTTTCCAGGCATTGCCTGGTGATACTAGTCTGCCTACTGTCCTGTTTCTTATTTCTTACTCTTTCTAAGCTACCTATACTTCATTGTTTCGTGTAAATTCGAAAATGGTAAAAACAGTGAATATGATCTTTATTCTAAAGCATCTTCCCTTCCTGTCTTTATTACTCCACTACCTGGCTTTCCTGTCCTTGTGGGTTGGCAGTGGAAGAGAGGAAGAGTTTTCCTTGCTCCTCTTAGGGTCTCCGGCTGGGTCTGAACATTAAACTGACAAAGACAGATGAACAGGAGAAAAGCATGCGCGTTTTACCGAATTTTTACATGTACACGGAACCCACACGAGAGAATGAGGACCAGAAGTGACTGGAGCAGGAAGCTTTTATATCTTTTATGCGAAGGAACAATAAACTTGTGGAGAATTGACAAAACAAAGCGGTTTGGGCTTAAGGTAGTAAATGGTGAAGAAGTTACTAGGAAGATAAAGGTTTAGTTTAGTAAGGTTTGTTTGCAGATTCTTCTGGTGCCTTCTCTGGGCTGATAAGAGTTTATCTCCAGTAAAAGGAGACTCAGCGTCCTGTGTTTAAGCAGAAAAGGGGCGGCTTTGTCTGCCGTTACTGCTTCATTGTTTTCAGCCCAAAATAATTTGTATGGCAAAGAGGCATATTTTAGGGTGACATATTCTGGTTTTCTTCAGCAAATAGGAGTCATGGAATCAAATGACTCCAAGCCCGGGGGCACTTGGAAGGGACATCTGGTAGAAAAATCCAGGAGAAATAAATATAGAATTTTAGATTTCCAGGGCTGGAAGGAACCTTAAAGAGAATTCAACCCAATATCAGATACTTGAATCTCTCCAGAAATGTGCAGAATTGTTTAAAACACAATTTCTAGTTTGCAAACCCTTGCGTCCTGAAGCCTACTTCCTTCCCACTTTTGAACATTAAATTACCAATTTCTAAGTTTCTGGCCAGTAATGTTTAAAACTGTCATAAATTATTGTACATCTCACATAAAACTAATATCATATGTCATTGCCTATAGTAAGTTTGTATTTATTTTTCTTTCTTCTTCAAGATAATCTTCTGGTACATTTTTCTATTTTCTATTTTCTCATAGCAGTGAGAATACAGATATTATCACTGTTTTCCTATTCTCTTCTTGATTCAAATCTCAAAGAGTATTGAACTGGGAACTTGAGCGTAATTAGCAGAGATAATAAAACAAGAAAAAGTAGATACAATAAACTATTTAAAAAATCAAATTCTGAATCCAAAGGGCACTTTAGTTAGCTATCATTTAGTAAAATGTCTTCATTTTAGAAGATGAAGAAAGGAAGACCAAGAATGTTTGTGTGACTTGTCTAGTGATACACAGGTGGTTATGGTGGATCCTCTGCTAGGTCCCATTCTCTTGAATTCCAGAGGGGCTGTAAGGCAGATCTTAAGAGAAACTTCAATACATGAAAGGTATTCCAGCTTCTCCTTTCTGAAAACTTGCTAGACCTTTGGATTCTGAGAACTTGATTTCTTTTTCTCTTTCTCTCACTCTCTTTTTATTTTTTTTGCACATCAGCTAACTCCAATTTAAACTTTCAGCCTCAGAATAATGGGAAATAGCATCCACTGAGCCTATTAAATTCTCAGAAAATTCTGGGTCTGGAAAAGATTCCAGAGGCTCCCAGTTTGGGCTATTTATAATGATAAAGGGGAGCAATAATATATGTTATCTAAAATAATAAATAATTTTTAAGAAATCTTAAATATGAAAATTAACAAGTAGGCTAACATATTAATGGGAAACATCCTTTTTAGGCAAAGCATATATATGCAGAATATTTAGGGCTTTACTTTCAAAAGGGGAGGACTTATGTAACTCCATCCACCACCATCGCTACAAGTTGTAAGAGAAACTTTGATAAAAGCAGTGATATTCTGGAATTTATTTCAGATAGGAGAGGTCTAAGCAATAGGTTATGGCTCATTTTAAAGGATGGAATATATTTAATTTATGTAGAGAGGTGGATAGTAGAGCTAATCAGCTTTCTATGATAAAATTCTTAGGATGGACCTCATTGAGAAATGCTGTAATGTTGAGGGAAGAACCAAAAGGAAGGGTCACTTGTAACCACTTCTAGGACTATTATTAATATGGCTGGCTGTGTAAACAGTCATGCTCATTCCCGCCTGCACTCCTGCGGTAAATTAATTTTTGAAATCCATTCTGTCTCTGTGTATCTTCCTTTTATTATCAAATTTCTGATTCTCAGATTTTTGTTTGTTTGTTTTTAATAGAGGATATAATCTATTTTTCTTAAAAAGGAACTCCATCTCTTCTCCTTGGAGATTTTGCAAACTTGATTTATCATGAATAATTGAGAGTTTACTTTTGTTGGAAACATTTTTTATGACTGCATCAATATACAGAAAATAAAAAGATGCTGACACAAAGTTAAAAAGATGTTGACCCGCCAGCTCACCAGTCCTAAAGACTAATGTTGGATCCATGTGTCTTTGGACTCTGCCATGGCAGACCACAGCTGTTCGAATGATTATTTTTCATAACGTTGGGTAGGCAGAACACAAATGAATGAAGTTCTTCATTCTCAGTTGATGTATTTCCAGATTCCTTAGACTTTCTCTTTTTAAGAATCATTTCACACCTTGTGTTTTCTGTTTTCTTCGCATTGTTTTTCTTCTTAAATAAGGGACCTCAGAATTAGACCCCGTTAGGAATAACTGTTTTGCTAAAACAGTGTTTCCTTTAATCTACAGCCTTTCTCCTTCAGGCCATTTCTACTTCCTCTTCCTTAAATAGCCCATTTCCCAGTTTTTGACCACTAGGTGTCATGAGTATTCACACAAATGCCTCAAAAGTGTAAAAATAAACTTTCTTAAAATAAGCCTCTGAGTATCTTGACTTTCCATATAAGATTTTATATCACTGGGGCCCACATAGTAGCTCCTATTTGTATGTGATTAAAACTCATACTAGAAAGTTCAGAAAAACTGCCAAACCCAAGGAGAACAAAATGGAAATCTTTGTGGTATATGAATGGTTTGTCAAAGGGGCAAATATGTGTAGCTTTGAACTTTGCAGAACTCATTCCTTCCAGACTCCCTTCCCCACAGGCCTCCAGAGGTGCCCTAGCCCCACCACAGGAGCTTCACAGGCACTTCCTTTTAGAGACGCACTGCACAAGCCAAGAGCACATTGATTGAAATACCCTTTAGAAATTTTTGCATTACTTTGTAACTGCATTTGTAAATGAGACACCAGGACCCACTATCATTCTTATTTGTATTTCAGCTGAAGTGTCTGACAGATTAAAAAATTATTTTCAAATCATGCCTTTTGCGAGCTAGAAGGATCCTTAGAATGATCACTTCTAACTTTCTGATTTTAGGTTGGGGAAATGATACCTGGAGTGTTTTGCTCATTGTCCAAAGATGGTAGCAGAACTAGACCTTGGACGCACATCTTCTGATTCCTACTCAGAATTCATCCTCTTTGTAGTGATTACTGTTCTTAGGGTGGATTCACATATCTACCATGGAATTTTGAAGAAAATATAAATCAAAATATTCCTTAGCTTATGTTCAATATTATAAGAAAATTTTAGCTAAGTAAGCTTCCTTGGTGGAGATTTGATGTTAAAAAACAAAACCAAGGGGCGCTTGGGTGGCTCAGTCGGTTAAGCGTCTGCCTTCGGCTCAGGTCATGATCCCAGCGTCCTGGGATTGAGCCCGGCATGGGCTCCCTGCTCGGCGGGAAGCATGCTTCTCCCTCTCCCACTCCCCCTGCTTGTGTTCCCTCTCTTGCTGCGTCTCTCTCTGTCAAATAAATAAATAAAATCTCAAAAACAAAACAAAACCAAAACCAAAATCAGTCTATTAGTTATCATCACGATGATAAGAAACAAATCTTAATGCTCTCATTCTATAGAATTTACAGATCATATCTTAATTCAGAGAGATGGAATGGCTGCTTCACTTAGCTTTTTGCATTGCTGCCAGATCCATACGCATCTTTCAATGAAGTTTTTTTTTTCCCCAAAGGAAGACGGCCATATTTAATGGAAAGATGTAGTCTATATATTGGAATTCTAAGTCTAAAAGAATATTCTTGTTGTTGTCACCAAGGTAAAAAGGAAATTAGCTTAGTCACTTGGATATAAATGGAGTGAAAAATATTCTATTTTTCCAAGTAGCTGTATCATAAAATAATTTTGTTTGTGTAATGCACATTATTTCTTAGGATAAACAGGGCCATCCTTGTATGATCAAAAGGTTGGGACAATCCATGTCCAGGATGTTTACTCACTTTCCAGGGAGAGGATCCTATAGATCCCTCTGGTAAATATGGCTCTTTTCATTCTGACCCAGATTTCCATGGTAAACCCAGGTGCAGAAATTCTTTGAGTAAAACTTTTCATCTAATTATAATACTAAACAATTGCTTTGGCTAAATTTTCTTATAAAAAATTTAAACACTGAATTAAAAATTTTCTGGTGACAACAGTGCATGGAAACTAGTTACACTGGTAATTTCAACCAGTGTTTGAGATATTCTACCCAAAAAAGTTACAACACAAAATAAGTTGGTGAAATAAGTTTGTCTGCTTAAAACCCTTTCTCAGACATTTACAATTTTGCTTAGCATATTATAGACTGAAAAATCCTGCAATTAGGAAACTTGTTGTAAAAGGACAAATAACATCTTGTGAAAAAACAGGTTGAGAAACTTTGATTGCCAAAATAACATAAAATACTTGACTGATAAATCAACTACTCTGTGTCTTGTGATGTGAAATTCTTCAATTTGATTTTTATCTCATTTATTGGCAGTATCTTGACAGTATCCCCTTTGCCTCCATGGCCACTTTCGGGCCAGCAAGATTCGTAATTGCAACATCGAAGACTCAGGCCCTGCCAAATTTATCCACAGAATTTCCTAAGTATCAATGTCCTGTTGACAGATGGACTATTTTAAAATATTACTTTCACGGAGTATAAAACAGTTGTTTCAATTGATTTCCTCTAACCCATTTATTTCTTTCACTTAATGTACAAAGAGGTCAAATAAGCCTGGACTAAAAATGCAATTGTTTTATTTCCTGGGAGCTGATATTATGGTTGTTGAGTGGTTGTAGAAGTAGCTTGCCTATTCAAGATAAAATGCTAACTTTTTAGTGTGGCATAAAATGTTGAGTGCATTTGTTTCTAAGGTGGCATGGAAGTGGTATGCCCAGATCACCACTGATAACAGAGCTTTGGCACAAGAAATCAAGATAAAACCAGGTAACCTGGGCTAATGTCTCACTTTCTTGTTATAAATTAGCTTTGGGTCCTGATACTTTCGTAACTGGGTTGTTCTGTAAGCCTGATGGAAAACTGTAACAATATTTTTGCACTGTTTTGTTTGTAGCCATAGCTTCTGTGATAGCCTTTCCCTGTGTTTTCTATTCCTCCATCCCAAGAGAGAGGATTCATTTACATTAGTTTGTCATCATCCCATACAAAGAATTCTTACTAGGCAGTTTTATACCAAGCTATTGCAAAAGCCATTGACTACCCTCAAGTTCAAGTTCAATTTGAAACTTAGTGCCTCTGGAACTAGACTAATCCCCAACTCTTGTTAATTTTGTGCAGAGTATCAGCATTTTCTTCTGATACACATGCCATGAATCCTAGCAATAAGTTCCCTAAAGAATTACTTGCCCTTTCTGTCCTCGAAGGGGATATAATGAGTGTGGTCATGGGAACCCAGAAGTTCCCATCTGCTACTTCAACTGATCTCCCATTGCCCTTCTCCTTTCCTCATGAAAAATAGATGAATTTCTTTTCTCTAAATATTCTATGCTTATACTTGCTGCCATGTTTTGTGCATGTACTTCTATCAGAATGCCATTCCCTTCCTTTATCACCAAATAAATTCGTCCCGTATTTCTAGGCTCGGTTAAAGCAGTACCTTTTCTACACTATCTTTCATGTTCATTCTGAGGCTCAGAGAAAACTTCAGTTGCCATGAAAAAAATTAAGATTAGAGAGTAGAATAGTTAGTGTATTACTTATAATAGGAGTAGCTGCCATAGTATACATTACTCAAAATATGTAATTGTTCAAAAATGCATGATAGAAGTTTCTCTCTCAATCATATAAACTCCCAAAGAGATCAGGGGCAATTCTCCTCCAACTAGTGATCCAGGGTGTTAGGCTCATGATATCTTTGAGAGTCACCATCCCTAACACCGAGCTATCTGCATCTACTAGTGGAAGAAAAAAAAAGAGGGTGAAAAAGGTGTGACCACTTCTTGACAACCTTGATCTGGAAGTAATACGCATTACTTCCACTCATTTCTGTTCGTAAGCACAGCTCAGATGGCCCAACCTAAATGTCTTGAGCTTGGCAAGTGTGGTTCCTGACTGGGTGGCAGTTTCCTGGTGACAAAACCTACTGTGGGAGGGAAGCATATGTGTTGGGGATGACAGCTATCTCGACTACAGTTAATATTTTTATGTTTGCAAATGACATAAACCTCAATTTAAGAAAGCTTAAGCAATTAGGGTGTTTTAATGAAGCCACTCAGGGGGTCATTCTGAGATGCCTAGGAAAAGTTGCAGGGATCAGGCAACCCTGGGGAAATTCAGATAAGGAACCTGGAGACAACATCACCACCACAATGATCTTTTGTCTTTGTTTAACTGCTGACTAACTTTGGCCTTTTGTATTGCAGAGCAATCACTTCTTACATATGGTGGGGTGGGGTGGGAAATTAGCCAGCTCCAGGCTTAGAGTCTCCAAGTTTGGTGACTGCAGGAAAAAGTGAGAATGTGTGTTTACCTATTTTGCTATGTAGAAATCCCGGGGACAGACTCTGGCCAATTTGGCTCATATGTTCCCCCTCTGGACCAATTACTGTGGTTAGTGCTAAGAAGTGCTCTGATTGGCTAGGCTAGAGTCATGTGTCACTCCCCCCCCCCCATTTTAGCGGAGGCAGGCACTATGATGGCAGTTCTATACATGACAAGCCTAAAATCAAACTGTCCGCAGAAAGGTAGGAGCTGATATTACCAAAGAATGAACAAAGATTTTCTGGGTAGGACAGAAAAAAAAAAAATCTATTATAGAAATGCTTTTTGAAAAAAAAACAAAAACAAAAAACAAATTAAGAATAATGAATTGAGACTCTGAGATTTTATTCTAAAGATCAGTTTTTTTTTTTTTTTTAAGATTTTATTTATTTTGAGAGAGAATGAGAGAGAGCACATGAGAGGGGGGAGGGTCAGAGGGAGAAGCAGACTCCCTGCTGAACAGGGAGCCCGATGCGGGACTCGATCCCGGGACTCCAGGATCATGACCTGAGCTGAAGGCAGTTGCTTAACCAACTGAGCCACCCAGGCATCCCCTAAAAATCAGTTTTCTATATGTTTTCCTAACTTCTATAATAGTAAAATACTTAAATTTGATAGTAACCTGAAGAAAACTTCAATCTTCTCCATATTTATGTTAATTGCCAGATGTCAAATTTCATTTTATTTGATGTTTCACTTTACCATACCATGAAATTTTCATAAGGGGCCATAATATGGGAATGATATAAAAAATCTATTCTTCCAACTGCACATGGGTCAGAATTAGTATAACCATATATTTTGGTTTTTGCTGGTGACAGTCGTGTTTATTTCTCTTGTCTTAGAATGTGAAAAGTTTTAGGAAAAGTGTGTTAGGAAATAATTTCATTATTTCACTAAATTGCCACTATTTAACACTGTCTTTTCTGGGTTGCCTTTGTTAAAATATGAATCCAGGGGCACCTGGGTGGCTCAGTCGTTAAGCGTCTGCCTTCGGCTCAGGTCATGATCCCAGGGTCCTGGGATCAAGCCCCGCATCGGGCTCCCTGCTCGGCGGGAAGCCTGCTTCTCCCTCTCCCACTCCCCCTGCTTGTGTTCCCTCTCTCGCGCTATCTCTCTCTGTCAAATAAATAAATAAAATCTTAAAAAAAAAAATAAAATATGAATCCAAGGACTTGGCAAGCTTCTGTGCTGAGAGAAAACAGTGCTTCCTTAGGTTCCTTTATTTTATTTAGCCATGTCTAGTGGGATCTGTACAGTACTTTAGATTCCTGTTCCTGGAACTTTAGCAAAAGCAAAAGTGAAATGGACCATTGACAAGGTAATTGGAAAGAATAAATTTCTGGAAATTAAAATTGTGTTGTTTTAGTAAATATTTTTCATTAAACTATATATGTATATATATTCTTGTGTATATTCTTTTTTTTTTAAGATTTTATTTATTTATTAGAGAGAGAGAGACAGCAAGAGAGGGAACACAAGCAGGGGGAGTGGGAGAGGGAGAAACAGGCTCCCCGCTGAGCAGGGAGCCTGATGCGGGGCTCAATCCCAGGACCCTGAGATCATGACCCAAGCCCAAGGCTGATGCTTAATGACTGAGCCACCTAGGCACCCCTATTCTTGTGTATATTCTTGATTAGATTCTAGTCTTTCTTGTAGGCTAGCTATACTCCCACCTTTGAATAATGTGAGATAAAATTTAGTTACTCTTCAGTTTTATAAAGAACATTTATTATATACTAGGTACCATTTTCTAGGTACTGGGAATAGTCATAAAAAAGTGGACAGGGGTGCCTGGGTAGCTCAGTTGGTTGAGTGTCTAACTCTTGGTTTCAGCTCAGGTCATGATCTCAGGGTTGTGGGATTGAGCCCCTCATCAGGCTCCACACTCAGTAGGGAGTCTGCTTGAAATTCTCTCCCTCTCCCTCTGCCCCTCCCCCTGCTCTCTCTCTCTCAAATAAATAAATCTTTTAAAAGAAATCATATGATCTTCTCCATAGATGAAAGAAAAGCACTTAACAAAATTCAACATTTTTTCATGATAGAAAGTCTCAACAAACTGGAAACAAAGGGAATGTCCGTCAACATAGTAAAGGCTACATATCACAAGCCCAAAGCTAATATCATACTCAATGATGAAAAGATGAAAGCTTTTTCTCCAAGATTTGGAATAAGGCAAGGATGCCCTCTCTCACCATTTTGTTCAGCGTAGTAGGAGAAGTCCTAGCCAGAGTCATCAGACAAGATAAAGAAATAAAAGACATCCACATTGAAAAGGAAGAAGTAATATTATCTCTGTTTGCAGATGACATATTATATACAGAAAACCTGAAAGACTCCAGTAAATAACTGTTAGAATTAATAAACAAATTCAGTAAAGTTGTAGAATATAAAATCAATATACAAAAATCTGATGTATTACTGTACACTAACAAATAAGGATCAGAAAGAGAAGAAAACAATCCCATTTATAATTATATCAAAAATTATAAATACTTAGGAATAAATTTAGCCAAGGAGGTGAAAATTCTATATGCTGAAAAATATAAGATGTTGGTGAAAGAAATTGAAGAAGACACAAATAAATGAAAAGATATTTCATGTTCATGGGTTGGAAGAATTAATAAAATGTACACACTATCCAGGGCAATCTACAGATTCAATGCAATCGCTATAAAAATTCTAATGGCTTTTTTCACAGAAATAGAAAAAAGAATCCTAAGATTGTATGGGACCACAAAAGACCCTAAATTGTCAAAGTAAGTTTGAGAAAGAACAACCCAGAAGCATCACACCTTCTCATTTCTCATATTCCAAAGGTATGATAATTAAAACATATGGTATTTTCATAAAAACAGATTTGTAGATCAATGGAACAGAATAGAGAGCCCAGAAATAAATCCATATATATATGGTCAATTGATTTATGACAAAGTGTCCAGGAATATACAATGATGAAAGGGCAGTCTTTTCAATAAATGGTGTTGGGAAAACTGGACCCCTATCTTACACCATACACAAAAATTAACTCTAAATGGATTAAAGATTTGAATTAAATGGATTAAAAATGGATTAAAGCAAAAATAAACAAGTGGGACTACATAAAACTAAAAAGCTTCTGTACAGCAGAAGAAACCATCAAGAAAATTAAAAGGAAACCTATAGAATGGGAGAAAATATTTGCAAACCACATATTCAATAAGGGGTTAATATCTATAATATACAAAGAACTCCTATAACTCAATGGCAAAAACCCAGATAAATCAATTGAAAAATGGGCAAAGAACTGAATAGACATTTTTCCAAAGAAGACATACAAATAGCCAACAAACACATGAAAAGGTGATCAACATCACTAATTATCAGAGAAATGCACATCAAAATCTTAATGAGATATCACCAAACACCTGTTAGCATGGCTATTACCAAAAAGACAACAGATAACATATTTTGGCAAGGATATGGAGAAAAGGAAACACTTGGGAACTGTTAGTGGAAATGTAAATTGGTGTAGCCCCTATGAAAAACACTATGGAGTTTCCTCAAAAAATAATAATAAAACTACCATGTGATCCAGCAATCCCACTCCTGATGTACAAAGGAAATAAAACCATTATCTCGAGAGCTATCTCTACTCCCACATTTGTTGCAGCATTATTCACAATAACCAAAGTATGGAAACAACCTAATTGTCTGTCATTAGATGAATGGATAAAGTAAATGTAATATATAATATATATATTGATATATATAACATTAATATATAAATGCAATTACTTATATCAGAAAGAGAATATTATATAGAGAAGAATGTTATATATAACTTAGCCTTAAAAAGAAGGAAATCCTTTCATTTTTGACAACATGGATGAAACTGGAGGGCATTATACTTAGCAAAATATGCCAGACAGAGAAACACAAATGCTGAATGATATCATTTATATGTGGAACTGGAAGGAAGGGAGAAAGGAAGGAAGGAAGGAAAGAAGGAAGGAAGGGAGGGAGGAAGGAAAGGAGGGAGGAAGGAAGGAAGGAGGAAGGGAGGGAGGGGGGAGGAAGGAAGAAAAGAAAAGAAAAGAGAAAAGAGAAACTTAACTCATAGAAACAAGAGTGAAAAAGCAGTTGCCAGGGGTCAGAGTGGGGGAAATAGAGAGAGGTAAAAGTGTACAAACTTTCAGTTATAAGATGAATAAGGTCTGGGGCTCCTGGGTGGCTCAGATGGTTAAGTGTCGGCCTTCAGCTTGGGTCATGGTCCCAGGGTCCTGGGATGGAGCCTTGCATCGGGCTCCCTCCTCAGTGTGGTGCCTGCTTCTCCCTCTACTGTTTGTGCTCTCTTACTCTATCAAATAAATAAATAAATAATTTTTTTTAAAAAAAGATGAGTAAGTTCTGAGAATTTAATGTATAACATGGTGACCATCATTGATAGTATTGTATAATTGTATTTGTATTATTGAAATTTGCTAAGAGTAGAACATGAATGGTCTCACCCCCAAAAAAAGGGGAAAAAAAGGTAAATATGTGAGATGATAGATGTGTGAATTAACCTAATAAAGAAAATCTTTTCACAATGTATATGTATAGCAAATCATCATGTTGTACACTTTAAATATCTTCCAGTGATACCTTAGTAAAGCTGAGAAAAGAAAAGGGAAAAAAAAAAGTTATGCCAGTGTTTCTCAACTTTCTTTTCATTATCACTCCCTAATGAAACATTTTGGACATGTTTTTCCCTTATTACCCATACCCTTATGAAATTTTAATACCACAGATATTCTTTATATTTGTTTATGTTCCGTGGCTCTTCAGAGGGCCATAAGCCATTGTAGTATCTAACAAAATGTTTTACACCCCCGAGAACCAGTTTTTGCTGGTGGGGTGTACTGCCCTCTTGGCGAAGCTCTGCTTTCAATGTCATAATTAGTGGAATAGTAAAAAGAACATTCAATTTATAGTTAGTTGCAGATTATGGAGGATTGGAATACCAACTCTACCTTGTACTATCACTCTTATTCTAGCAAAAGTATTCAACTTCCTTGAATGTCAATGCTTCATGTATAAAATAGGGTAAGGAAAAATAATAAGCAAACAAAGAAACAAGATGGAAAATATCTTATTTGCCTAACATCACAGGGTTGTTGTGAGAGCAACTTTTCCTGAGATAAGTTTATTTATCAAGATGGGACTCACCAGAAGATTGCCTATCAGCATTTTCTTCACAAAACCAGAGTCTTGATATAATTAACATAGAAAGAACCTCAGATGTTTACACAGTAGTGATGGGACTGTGGCAATAAGGACTGCATTTCAGTTGAGCATGCAACCAGATGATAAGGGTCTTATGTGGAACTTGTTGAGAATAAAGGAGTACTCATGCCTAATGGAGTAAAAAGTCACAAAGGGAAATCTTGGAATATTTTTTATTTAAGAACTTTGAAAATAGTATCAAACATTGCTTGACTTCAGTGAATTATATGCAACCAAGGACTGGATTACATGATTGCAAATCATTCCTTCTAATATTTAATTCATTGCTTTTCTATAACGAATGTAATTATCTTTAGGCAACCTGAAATATCAATGTAAATTTTTATTTCTAACCATAGTTTCTTAAGTATAACATCTGTTCTTATAAAATAAGCTGAATTGGTCTAAAATAAGTTAATTAAGTTGGTCTTACAAAGTTTATTTAACTTTTAACTCTCCACAACTTCTGAAATATACAATTTGTTGAAAAATAATAAGATGTGGGGGTGCCTAGGTGGTGCAGTTGGTTGAGCAATCAACTTGTGGGTTTGGCTCAGGCCCTGATCTCAGGGTGGTGAGATCGAGCCTGGCCTCCAGCTCCATGCTGAGTGCAGAGTCAGCTTGAGATTCTCTCTCCCTCTCTATCTGCCCCTCCCCACCTGCACTCACTCTCGCTTGCTTGCTCTCTCTCTCTCTCAAATAAATAAACAAATCTTTGAAAAAAAAAAATAACCCAATAAGATGTATAACATTTATTGAGCTCATGATGTATACCAGGCCCTGGACTAGGTATGTTACAATCATGGTTTCTGATCCCCATAGCAACATGAAGGATTAATAATACATACTGTAGCAGTTAACTACTGTAGCATTGGTCATTTTATTGACTCCCAGTTCTGTTTTCACCTAGGTTGTGCTTGCTTAGGGTCACTCACGTGGACGCAGTTTCTGAGCAGCTTGGCTGGGAGCTATTTGGTCTAGGGAAGCTCAGCTAGGATGCCTTTTCTTGGCTCCACGTGGTCTCTCTTTCTCCAACAGATCAGCCTGGGCTGTAGTGTCCCAAGAAGGCAAGAATAGAAACTGCACGGCTTCCTGAGACCCAGATTCAGAACCCAACAGCATCACTTCTATTGCATTTACTGGTCACAGCAAGTGGCAAGACTAGCCCAAATTCAGCGAATGTGGATTCCATCTCGTGGTAGAAGGGGCTGACAAGAATTTTTGGCCATTTTTTTATCTATCACACACAATCCTACACATGAGCCATTTGTCATTTGTTTTGAGAAATCTCTCAGGAAACTCTTACTCATTTATTAATTTTTTATTTTCACTATCTTCAACTGAGCACAACAAAGAGGTAGGGGAAAGATATCAAAACTTATGGGGCACCTGGGTGGCTCAGTTGGTTGAGCGACTGCCTTCGGCTCAAGTCATGATCCTGGAGTTCCTGGATGAGTCCTGCATCAGGCTCCCTGCTCGGCGGGGAGTCTTCTTCTCCCCCTGACCCTCCCCCATCTCATGTGCTCTCTCTCTCTCTCTCTCCTTCTCTCTCTCTCTCAAATAAATAAATATCTTTTAAAAAAAGAAATAAAAACTTATAACAATATTATGCATGCAGTGACCCAAGCAGAAGAAAAACATTCATACTGCTGAAATCTCCATGAGCTCTGAGTTTTAGAGATAAGTCCAACAAACATATTTGAGGTATAGAAACTTCCCCCAAATGTTGCTTGTGGAATGGATTATTCTGTCAGGGGCAGTGAATAAGGCTGGACCCAGAGCCGCATGGAGGTTTAGGCAACGCTTGGTGCTCTGGAACCTTGCTTGCCCCTGAGCTGAGGCTGTGTGGACAGGACACTGCTGGGTGAGCCTGTCATGGGGCCTATCACTTTGGAACAGTCCCCTTAACCCCTCTTTGTTTCCAGAGCTGGTAAAGAGTTGGGGTTGAGTAGGAGCATGGGAAATACCCTGTCAAATGAGCTTGGTACTATGGGGGTCAGGATTTTTTCCTTCATAGAGGAAGGAGGCAGCGGAGTATGGTGGAATCTTAGAACTGCACAGGTCTGTGTGCTCTCTGCTCTATCACTTTAAAAAAAAATTCTAGTTTTGGGACTCTGGGAAAATCGATCTCTCTGATCCTCAGCTTCCTCATTTTCAGAAATAATACATACTTCTCAGGATTTTTGTGAGCACTAAATAATGAATGGCATGAAAGTATCAAGTGCAGTTCATGGCATTACCTGGTAATTGCTTCTAACATGGGTTAGGGTTCTGTTTGTGACTTAGGTTTTGTCTATTAGATGTCCTCATGTAAGACTTGAATTAGTGAAAAAATAAGTGGGAGCAGAGACACAGAACAAAGGCATGTCAGTGTTGGGGAAATACAAAAGCAAAATCTCCTGCCAACTCAGATATCCTCTTCGCAAAGTTCTAAAAGAAAGAACACAGTTTTTTTTATTGAGTAAGCATAAGCCGGGATGTGATGTGAATTACAGACAATCACTAAGAGATTGCAGACAGAAAGCAATCTTAATCTTACCCTGATATAGCCAAGCAGACACAACCCATACCATACATGTTCTCATGGTAAACAGTAACGAGTCCTTAAGTGAGAGGACTGCATGGCACATTCCGTCACACATAGCTGATCCTAAATTCACCTCATAATTGGGGCAGCCACCTGGGTTTGCTCATTGCCTTTATCCAAAGGGAAAGTAATCTCTCATATTGTTATGACAGGAGGTAAGCTTGCAATGTGGAGCCTCGTGTCTCTTTCCCCCAGAAACTGGAAGATAGGGGCACTATCTTCTCTGATGATTGTACTTCAAAGAATTGGTTTCCAGGTCCTAGAAGAAATCTTCCTGGGTGATAAAATCGGCTAGCGGGATATGTTACTTTTAAAAAGAGTCACATACATTTTATCCTGGAAGCTTTTTAATCTCTCCTTCTATTTTCAATGACAGCCTAGCTGGATATAGTATTCTTGGCTGCATATTTTTCTCGTTCAGTGCTCTGAATATATCATGTCAGTCCTTTCTGGCCTGCCAGGTCTCTGTGGATAGGTCTGCTGCCAATCTAATGTTTCTACCATTGTAGGTTACAGACCTCTTGTCCCGAGCTGCTTTCAGGATTTTCTCTTTGTCTCTGAGACTCGTAAGTTTTACTATTAGATGTCGGGGTGTTGACCTATTTTTATTGATTTTGAGAGGGGTTCTCTGTGTCTCCTGGATTTTGATGCCTGTTTCCTTCCCCACATTAGGGAAGTTCTTTGCTATAATTTGCTCCAATATACCTTCTGCCCCTCTCTCTCTTTCTTCTTCTTCTGGGATCCCAATTATTCTAATGTTATTTCGTCTTATGATATCACTTACCTCTCGAATTCTACCCTCGTGATCCAGTAGTCATTTATCTCTCTTTTTCTCAGCTTCTTTATTCTCCATCATTTGGTCTTCTATACCACTAATTCTCTCTTCTGCCTCTTTCATCATAGCAGTTAGAGCCTCCATTTTTGATTGCACCTCATTAATAGCCTTTTTGATTTCAACTTGGTTAGATTTTAATTCTTTTATTTCTTCAGAAAGGAGAAATATCTTCCATGCTTTTTTCAAGCCCAGCTAGTATCTTTTTTTATTATTATTGTTATGTTAATCACCATACATTACATCATTAGTTTTTGATGTAGTGTTCCATGATTCATTATTTGCATATAGCACCCAGTGCTCCATGCAGAATGTGCCCTCCTTAATACCCATCACCAGGCCAACCCATCCTCCCAACCCCCTCCCCTCTAGAACCCTCAGTTTGTTTTTCAGAGTCCATCGTCTCTCACAGTTCATCTCCCCCTCCGATTCCCTCCCTTCATTCTTTCCCTCCTGCTATCTTCTTCTTCTTTGTTTTTTTTTTTAACATATAATGTATTATTTGTTTCAGAGATACAGATCTGTGATTCAACAGTCTTGCACAATTCACAGCTAATATCTTTTAATCGTCATTCTGAACTCTAGTTCCAACATTTTACTAATGTCCGTATTGAGTAGGTCCCTGGCAGTCAGTCCTGCCTCTTGTTCTTTTTTTTGAGGTGAGTTTTTCTGTCTTGTCATTTTGTCCAGAGGAGAATAGATGAATGAGAGAACAAAATGCTAGAAGGGTAACAATGACCCCAGAAAAATATACACTAAACAAATCAGAAGAGACCAGAAACCAGGGGAAAAGAAAGGGAAAGAAAGAAAAAAGAAAAAAAAAAGGAATAGGATCACATATGATCAGACTGGTGAATAGATCAGTGCCACACACTAGATTTGGGCGTATTTTGGTCTGTTAGAAGAAAGTGCCTCCCAAAATTTTAAAGAAAGAAAAACTTATATATGTACAAAAATAAGGGTAAATATGATGAAGGGATGGAATATGCCTGTAAAGATGAAAATTATAAAAGATTTTATAAAAGGAATTGATAAGTTGGTTGAAAAAAGAAAGAAGTTAAAAAAAAAGGAGGGGGGAGAGAATGTGATCAGGCAGGAGAGTAGAACAAAGCCATACACTAGAGATTTAGGGTATATTTTGGTCTGTTAGAAGCAACTGTATCCCAAAATTTTGAAGAGAGAACAACTTATATATACACCAAGAATAAAGTTAACTACAATGAAGGGATAGAATATGACTCTAAAAATAAAAAATAAAAAAGATTTTTAAAAAAGGGATTGATAAGATGTTGGTTGAAAAAGGGAAAAAGAAAAATTCAAAAAAAAAAAAAAGAAAAAAAAGAACTTTGAAAGACTAAAGAATCATGGTAAAAAAGCCATGGATTCTATGTGCGGTATTCCCCTCGCGCTGGAGTTCTGCCGTTCTCATTGATCAGTAACCTTGGTCTTGGCTGGCAGTTCTTGTTGATCTTCTGGGGAAGGGGCCTGTTGCCATGGTTCCCAAATGTCTTTGCCAGAGGCGGAATTGCTCTGCCCTTGCCCAGTCTGGGCTAAGTAATCTGCTCAGGTTTGCTCTCCAGAGCTTTTGTTCCCTGCAAGCTTTCCGTACAGCTTTGGAGGCTGAGAGTGAAAATGGCGGCCTCCCAATCTCCGCCCTGGAGGAGCTGGGAACTCGGGGCCCTGCTCCCCAGTGTGCCCCCAGAGAAAAGCAGTCAATCACTCCCGTCTCCCCGGTCTCTGGCCGCACTCCCGTGCTCACCCGGCCTGTGACCGAGCATTTCTATCTCTGGCACCCGACCCCGTGTGGAGTCTCCAAACCCAGCAGAGTCCTGTGGTGCGCTCCCCCACCGCTCCTCCTGGGGGAGGAAGGGGAGTCTCCCCAGATCTGCTGCTTGTTGGGTCCCTGCTGGAGGAGCAGTGGCCCGACTGTGGCGCGGATCACAGTTTATGGCAACCCCGAGCTGAGAGCCCACTCCTCAGCTCCGTCTCTGCAGCTGGCTTCCCCGCTCCAATACCTGGGAGCTCTGCCACACTCAGGCACCCCCGGTCTTTCTGTGACCCCCAGAGTCCTGAGACCACACTGTCCCAGCAAGGGTTCCACCCCCCACTTAGCCACTGGAGCGACGTCCCTCTGCGCAGCAGACTTCTAAAAGTTCCAATTTTGTGCTCCGCGGCTCTATCACTTGCTGGTAACGGCTGATGGAGGCCCCCACCCTTGCATCTATCATCCTGAATATCACCTCGGATTCACTTCTCCGCACACCCTACCTTCCAGAAAGTGGTGGCTTTTCTGTTCAGAGAGTTGCTGCTATTCTTTTCTTCGATCTCCTGTTGAGTTCGTAGGTGTTCAGTTTGTAGGTATCCAGCTGAATTCCTGGGACCAGACGAAATCCAGGTCTCCTACTCCTCCGCCATCTTGCTCCTACCCGCCCCCAGTCACATACATTTTAAAGAAGCAAAGAAGTTACATGTTTTCTAAAACAAGTGCTCTAAGAAAAGGGAGAGGGAGAAGTGTTTCACTTTTTTCAGTAAGAAGAATTAAACTTGTTTTTTCTTATTTTTAATTTGCATTTGCCCTTCTACAATTCATCATGCATTCATGGTCTTAAAGCAGCAGTTCTGGTGGTAGCTTCCCCATCCTCTGATCCTAGTCAACAATTATAGGAAATACACTTTGCCTATAGCATGACCCAGATGGTGGTCCAGTTGAGACTGCAGCTCCCTGACTTGCCAACTTCCTAATTATGATAGTTAGCAGTGCTCTGGTGGGCCAGTTCTGCCGTGTTGATCTGCAGCATCCCAGATCTTGCTCCTCCCTTTCAAGGGAGTTCATATGCCCCTAACTCACTATATTAAATCCTTATCATTAAGTACCTGGAGTGATGTCTGTTTTCTATAACTGAACTCCATCGAATATAACATCTAATAAATGATCATCTAAATGAGCCACAACTCTATTTTAGACAAGGTTTCTTTAACAGTAATAGTTTAAACAGAAGATGTCTAGAATTTGATACTTCAGATGATTTTGCTAATGAAATAAATATTCTAACTGGCATAGGTAGAAAAAATTAATATTACTAGTCTGTATTAATACAGAGATAAAGTACTGGTAAATCTTCAGCTTTTAACATATGAGCATCCCTAAATAGGCATAAAATCCCCTTAGTGGCAACCAAATGCAGGCTGGTGAGAGTGGTCCATTCTGAGTGCAGGCAGTAAGTGGGTGTGTTTGTCTGCAGAGAATTTTAAAATGATAATGAAATCAGCTAAGTGATCTGCTTTTGAAAATCACCATGTACAGGCAATTTGAAGAGACTTCATGACAAAATACCCCTCCCTGAAAAACACATTTGTTGGTCTAGGTTTAAACAGTTGTGATTATTGGGGAATTTTAATAATATATGTAAGTTTCAAATTAGCTCATTTTTATTACTTATCCCTTCATAAACATTGAATTCTGGGTGACCCCTGTTTGAAGAACTCCTCAGTCATATACTTGGTCTCCTACACACATACAGATTCAACCTTGAATCTTGAGGACAAGGTTGTAATGTTTTGAGCTATTTTGGGATACAGTTTCTCTCTCTACATATCCCTGAGTGTAAATCATGAAAAATGTTGTAATTTTTCTTTTTTGTGTTAAAATCAAGGAAATGCAAATTAAAACTACAAGGAAATAACAGTAAACCCCACCAGAATATCTAGAATTTAAAATAACTTCTAATGCCAAGTGTTGACAAAGATGCAGACCATTGCTGGTGATCCCCACCTCTTTGGGAAAATTGTTTTGTATCTACAAAATTTGAACATATTCATACTCTATGACCCAGCAATCACTTTCCCAAGCAAATATCCAACAGAAATGCATATGTGCACCAAAAGATATAAAGAATGTTCAAAATAATGTCACTTGTGACTGCCTCATACTAGAAACATTTCAAACTTCTGTAAAGAGTTGAATGAATATGGACACCTGGGTGGCTCAGTCAGTTAAGCGGCTGTCTTCAGCTCAGGTCATGATCCTGGGGTCCTGGGATCGAGTCCTGCATCGGGCTCCTTGCTCAGCAGGGAGCCTGCTTCTCCCTCTGCCCGCCGCTCCCCCTGCTTGTTCTCTCACTCACTCTCTCTCACCTATACTCTCTCTCTCTAGCAAATAAATAAAATCTTAAAAAAAAAAAAAAGAGTTGAATGAATAAATCGATTGTGGTAGATTTATACAATGGAATAATACAGAGTAATGAAGGAAACATTGCTGTACTCTGGATAAATCTCATAAATGTAATGTTGACTCATAGAAGCCTTAAACAAAACGATACATAGTTTATAATTCCACTTATATAAAATACAAAAAACAGGAAAAATTCTTCTGGGGTATTAAAATTCAGGGCAATTCAGGCAGTTAAAATATGGCCTGGGAGGGGCATGAAGATGTTTAATGGGGTTGTCAGAATGCTCAATTTCCTGACCTTGCTGGTGTTTATATGGGTGTGTTCCCTTTGTGATAATTCAGTAAACTATACCTTTATGATTTTTATACCTTTTTGAATGTATAATTCAATAAAATGTTTATTGAAAAAACATAACCAACCATTAAGGTGTAAATAAAAGATCTCACGGGCATTGCATTTTGGGGATATGATTATACAATCTGATATGGGTGGCTTCCTGGGTTTAGCTGTACACATACAGACAGAATTTCCCTTAAGAAAATCTGAAACAAAGAAATCCACATTTACAAGACAAATAAACCAAGAGGAATATTATTTATGTAGTATTAAATGCATCTTTTAAGAAGCAGTTTTCTATTTTATTGTGCATGAAAATGTAATGTGATTTTCAAATACTTTATTCCAACCCTCACAAAGAATTCTATTATGTAATTTTTAAAGTAAATTAAGTATTCCACTTTACACCTCACCTCTCTCTCTATTTTTTTACTGGCATATTTATTTTATGAGACTCTATGGAGCATCATCACCATCATCATTATCCCACTGCATTTTCCTCATGCCTAACAGTAACAAAGAGCTTTCTCTGATTGCACAACCAGCCTTAGAGGTTAAGAAGACAAGTGTCAGATCACATTCTGCATTAGCAAACAGGCTCGGACTGGCTAAATTTTTTTTCATGTCTCACTGCTTGTATGAGGTGAAATTGCACCCTAGTCTGGTAGTCTCTCTTCATTAGCTCTTATAATCTGTTAGGTCTCTTGATTTCAAGCTCAGAGACCAACTCCAGTCATCTTAAGTCAGAGAGAGAGAGAGAGAGAGAAAGGAAGGAAAGAAGGAAAAAAAGAAAAGAAAGCCAGAATGTATTGGAAGCACATCAGGGGCTCAGGTATTAACAAGAGGCTGGAGCACCCGTCTTGGACAACTGACAGTCCCAGCCAGATCCAGAGGCTTGGCTGCAGCAACCATGATGCAGAAACCATCTGGCCTTTATGCTGCTGCTGGGAGGACTCCGAAATCCAAAAGTATTCCTGCCCAGGATTCCACATCCCAGGAAGGAGGCTTGGTGGTCTCTTTTGGTTTTATGCCTACTCCTGGACTATCCTAAGGGACCAGGAAGGATTTGAATCTCTTCATTCCTGAGAGGAGGCAATCGGTGTTGGGGAATTTCCCAAAAGGGATATTAGAGTTAAGAACGTCCCTAATGGGACATTAGGGTTCTGATGATGATCAAGGTGAAAGGGAGTTTGAGGGATGATGGTGATGAGGTAAGACACTAGGTTATAATTAACTTGACTCCACAGACATTCTAGGTTGCTTTCTAGACTAAGTTGATTCTCAGTTTTAACTAGTGAAATACAACATAAGTCTGCATGTCAATTATTTTCAAGATTTAATGGTGAGAAGCAAACAGAACAACAATAACAGAAAAGCTAATGGATATCTAAGAGAATATAAAGTAACAATAATTCAGTGGCTACTGGATATTTACCCAAAGAATACAAAAACACTAATTCAAAAAGATATATGTGCCCCTATGTTTATTGCAGCATTATTTACAATAGCCAAGATATGGAAGTAACCTAAGTTATCCATCGATAGATGAATGGACAAACTGAGGAACTGAGGGTTCTAGAGGGGAGGGGGGTGGGTGGGAGGATGGGTTAGCCTGGTGATGGGTATTAAAGAGGCATGTTCTGCATGGAGCACTGGGTGTTATATGCAAACAATGAATCATGGAACACTACATCAAAAACTAATGATGTAATGTATGGTGATTAACATAGCATAATAAAAAAAAGAAGATGTGATATATGGATATAGCGGAATATTACTCAGCCATAATAAAGGATGAGATCTTGTCATTTGGGACAACACGGATGGACCAAGAGTCTTATGCTAAGTGAGATAAGTCAGATAGAGAAAGACAAATACCAGATGATTTCATTCATATGTGGAATCCAAAAAAAAAAAAAAAAAAAAACCAAACAAATGAATAAACAAGCAAAAAGTAGAATCAGACCTCTACACACAGAGAGCAAGAGGGCTTGGGGTCGGACAAAATAGATGCAGAGGACTGAGAGATACAGCCTTCCAGTTACGGAATGAGTAAGTCACGGGAATAAAAGGAACAACATGGGGAATATAGTCAATGTATTGCGATACCGTTGCATGGTGACAGATGGGAGCTACACTTCTGCTGAGCATAGCGTAGAATATACAGATACTGAGTCATTCTGTCGTACACCTGAAACTAATGTAACATTGTGTTATATATATAACTATACATACTCAAAAAAAAATTAAAAACAAGCAAAACACAGGACAACAAACTAATGCAGTGGCAACCAGGCTGGTCAAGGTTGCTGCCAGTGTAGCAGCTCCAACAGTTTAGGAAAACAAGTGGGGTTTTAAATGCAAGTTATTTGTTTGTTTGTATTTAGGGCCGGGAATTTGTGAGTCTTCAACAGAATTTTCAATATGATCAATATAGTTTTTTTTTTTTAAAGATTTTATTTATTTATTTGAAGAGAGAGACAGTGAGAGAGGAACACAAGCAGGGGGAGTGGGAGAGGGAGAAGCAGGCTTCCCGCTGAGCAGGGAGCCCAGTGCGGGGCTCGATCCCAGGACCCTGGGACCATGACCTGAGCCGAAGGCAGACGCTTAACGACTGAGCCACCCAGGCGCCCCGATCAATATAGTTTTTAGTATAGTCGTGGTTGAGATCATCGTGTCTATTATTTTGCTGGGGCTGCCGTGACGAAGTACTACAGCTGAGTGGCTTAAACATCAGAAATGTATTAGCTCGCGGTTCTGGAGACTAGAAGTCTAATATCAAGGTGTTGGCAGTGTTGGTTCCTTTCTAGGGCTCCGAGGGAGAATCTGTTCCTTGCATCCCTGCCAGTTTTGCTGGCAATCTTTGGCATTCTGTGGCTTGTACACCTATCACTGGATCTCTGCCTTCATGTTCATACGGTGTTCTCTATGTGTGCATGTCTCTGTCCAAACTGTCCCTTTATGTAAGTCCATAAGTCAGGTACTTACATGGATGGAAGCCCTAATGACCTTATTTTAATTGATTTTTGTAAAGACCCTATTTCCAAATAAGGTCACATCCTGAGGTACTGGGGGTTAGGGTTTAAACACATCTTTTAGGGAGATGTAGTTCAAGCCTAAACAGGGAGAATGCTTGTTATCAATCAAGAGTACTACTTTATAATTTATAATATCTTTTTCTGGGGACCAGAAAGCATGTTCAGCACTGTTTCATATTTAGGAATAGCTTTGTGAGAATTTAATGATTTTCCTAGGCTCAAATGATAATACCAGGGCTGCAGATAGTATGCCCTGAGGTCTGACCTTTGTTAATTCTAAGTTCCTAGTTTCATGTTTACTGTAAATTATAAAGTCCTGGTAAAATACTGGCTTTATCACATGCTATTTAACACCTTTATCTTTGTGTGTGTGTGTGTGTCACAAAAAAAACCCAACTAATTTTTAAAAAAATTTTTTGGTTTTTTTTAATTTAAATTAATTAACATATAATGTATTATGAGTTTAGGAGGTAGAGGTCAGTGTTTCATCAGCCTTATATAGCACCCAGTGCTCATTGCATTACATGCCCTCCTTAATGTCCATCACCCAGTTACCCCATGCCTCCATCCCCCGCCCCTCCAGCAACCCTCAGTTTGTTCCTTATGATTAAGTGTCTCTTATGGTTTGTCTCCCTCTCTTTTTTAATCTTATATTATTTTTCCCTCTCTTCCCCTATGATCCTCTGTTTTGTTTCTTAAATTCCACATATGAGTGAGATCATATAATTGTTTTTCTCTGATTGACTTATTTCGCTTAGCATAATAGCCTCCAGTTCCATCCATGTCAATGTAAATGGCAAGATTTCATTTTTTTGATAGCTAATAGTCCATTTTATATATATACCACATCTTCTTTATCCATTCATCTGTCAATGGACATCTGGGCCTTTTCTGTAGTTTTAACACCTTTCTTTCTTTCTTTCTTTCTTTCTTTCTTTCTTTCTTTCTTTCTTTCTTTCTTTCTTTTTATGATTTTATTTATTTATTTGACAGAGAGAGAGAGACAGTGAGAAGGGAAACACAAGCAGGGAGAGTGAGAGGGAGAAGCAGGCTTCCTGCTGAGCAGGGAGCCCAACGTGGGACTTGATCCCAGGATCCCGGGATCATGACCTGAGCCGAAGGCAGGCGCTTACCCAGCTGAGCCACCCAGGCGCCCCCATTTCTTCAATTTTAATCTCAGTTTTCCAAGACTTCTTGAGGATTTTGCTATTAATAATTTTTTGGTCCTTAAATATATTTTTGGTAGGAATGATCCATAGGTTTGGAATTTAACAATGACAACTAATATGTGTTAAACCATTATTATGTGCCAGGAACAGAGTAAGATCTTTATACAGATTATCTCATTTAATTCTTGAATTATTCTCACTTTACACATGAAGAAGCTGAGGCTGTGGGAGGTCCCATGAAAGTCAAGGTCTGTAGCTACCAATAGTGAGAGAGAATGTGGACTCCGGCTGATTCTAAAGTCCAGCAGTCATCATTCTCCAGGACTTCTAATTAAACAGTTTCAGTAAATTAAGATTACCTCCAGATTTGTCTTCCAGTTCCTTGCTCACAAAGGAGCAAGTTTTATTTATAACCAGAAATTAGCTGAAATGCTTGCTGGGCAGTAACAGCAGTCTTGCAATCAACTGTTGCGCATATCTTCTGAAAGAGAGCTAGAGGAAAGGGAAGAAGGGTGGGGAACGGAAGAATGGAGGGAGTCTCTCCTGTCACTGGGAACTTAGCACACATAGGACAGCATGAGAGTGCTCCTTTCCTCTTCTTCCCAGAAAGGCAGGAGGAATAGGAGGAGTCTTCCTCTCTGAGAGGGGTCAGACTGCAGGGCCCAGTGCCTAAAGCTGACCAGCTGACAGCTGGCTAAAGTCAGAGCAAGGAAGATTCATGGTAGAGTCTAAATATTATGTCAGAAGAACATGCTCTAGGTACGATCACTTTACTGTAAAATGGATTATTTTTTTCTTTGGACCCAGATTAGCACTTCTCTAGGTTATTTCCTATAAGACATTCAGTGCTGAGAGACGAATTTGTCTCTGCCTTACATCTGCATCACTTTAAACTTCTATTGATTTAAAGGGGGAAGATATGATTGCCTCAAATAAACGGTTATCTTCTATAGCTGGTAATGGATGAAAAAAAAAATGAACTGAATCATTGTCTTTCCAAAGGCTGGAGAGAATGGGGAGAGGGAAGGCAGGATATAGGAAGGTATCTTTAGGCAAACTTCAGCTTTGGAGTATGCCCCAGGCCTTACCCAGGAAATATAACACATCAAGAATGCACGGGATACTCAAGGAGAAATTAATCTTGCCATCAGGAACACTTCGCATTTGGAAATTCTCTAGTTCAAAAAGCATCAGCTTACAAGAGTCTGGCTGCTTTCTTAATTATCTTTGCAACACAGCACATAATTTCCCTCCTATTCTAAAGGGAAGGTGATTTGCTCTCTCTCTCTCTTTCTCCCTGACTGTGCAAATACTAAGGGCTTCAGCAGATGGGCATGAGGGCCATACAAAAAAAAAAAAAAAAAAAAAAAAATCCCCCATGATCGTTCAGACTTATTCTTTTCCTCCTGGAATGTGCTGAGGTGTCTGGCTGCCTGCCATGCCAGATAGTAGAAGTGGTGTGATGGTGACCGAGTCGGAGAGTGAATGGAGGATTCCCGGCACCAGGTACCGGCCAGCCAGCAGGACCCGGGCTTGCCCCGTGGCAGCAGCAAGTTGCTCCGTAGGCCAATAGCAAGGCTGCGAAGTGGCCTGATCGCAACAGGAGCCAGTCCCGCCCGCACCCCAGAGGGGCCGAGCCAGCCAGGCCAGGGAGGCCGAACCCGCCCCCATTGCTGACACCGCAGGGCCGCGCCTCTCACAAAGCGCTGCCTGTTGGCTCTAGGCATAGACCTCCCACACCTACAGATACAACAGAGAGAGATTAACATGCATTAGAAACTAAGCAAATAACTGAAGGGATCTTTTTTTTTAACGCTTGTATCTCTCTCCATCCTGACCTTCTTTTATTCGACTTCAAGGTATGCAAATAGGACACCTTGTGATACTTCGGTCCGGTGCAATGTGTGCGAAGATAGTTCCATGCTGCTGTGGCTTTCAGGGTCTAAATCTTATTTAGCTGTCAGTCAATTAGCTGGAAGTATGCAAAATAAGTTTTAAATCGGGGGGCGGGGGAGGGCGTGGCTACACTGACAGGCGAGGGCATTATGGATGGGTGCTCAGCAACTGAAGCCCTGGTTTCTTCCTTTACTCCTGGCGCTGTTGATATTATGCAAGACTGAAGCAAGAAGTATTGTTTTAACAACCGCCAAAGAGATACAGTGTGGCCTAACAGTGTTTCTTATGAATTGTCATTTTTACATCTTTAATTTGGAAATGCGTCTCTAATCTGTTAGGCTAAGTGAAAAGTATGACACATTTATGTCATGATATCTAAAAGCAAGAACTTTGCCATTAGATACAAAGTGCTGAATACTTAGAGAGTATCATTGGTATTCGGTAAGTGCTGTTGAATTTTCCAACAGATCCTTTTATTATCTTCACATTATGACTTTGCATTTATTACAAAAATTAAAAAAGAGAAAAAGAAAAAAGAAAAAAGAAACAAGACTGAATGTTTGAGTTACTATCATGTCACACTTCTGAACTTAAATTATCGGAATGGATGCCTTTGCTGTGTTAAGAGGTAAGCAAAGGTAACTTCAATGTTCCTGCATTCTCCCTTGGGAAAATGGTATTTAACATCTATGTTAACCAGCTAGTTCCAATCTATTTTGGAAGCCAGTTCCTTAGAAATAATCCCCAAAAGTATTCATATATTCAGAAAATTATGTTCCCTTTACTTTGGAAAATGAGAGTAGCCAAAAGAGCGGCTCTTGGACTGCTTCTTTCTCCTCTGCATTAATGTTTAGATTGAGGAGCCACATTACCTCCCAGAGGATGGTGCAGAAAAGAACCGAGCAAGTGTTGGGACAGGGAAGCACACAGTGAAGTATGAGTGGAGAAAATGTTGGTCACCCGCTGCTGTTCTCTCCTGGCTCCTGACTCCCTGATCCCTGGTGGGAAGGCACTCTCTCTAGCTCCTTTTTTTTCTTTCTTTAAACCACAAAGCAGTGATCACCAAGACAGCATGGTACTGGCACGAAAACAGGCATATAGGCCAATGGAACAGAATAGAGAGCCCAGATATGGACCCACAACTCTGTGGTCAAATTATCTTCGACAAAGCAGGAAAAAATATGCAATGGAAGAAAAGACAGTCTCTTCAATAAATGGTGCTGGGAAAATTGGACAGCTATGTATAGAAGAATGAAACTCGCCCATTCTCTAACATCATACACAAAGATAAACTCAAAATGGATGAAAGACCTCAATGTGAGACAGGAATCCATCCCAAGCCTAGAGAAGAACATAGGCAGTAACCTCTTCAACATCGGCCACAGCAACGTTTTTCAAGATACATCTCCAAAGGCTAGTGAAACAAAAGCAAAAATGAACTTTTGGGACTTCGTCAAGATAAAAAGCTTCTGCACAGCAAAGGAAACAGTCAACAAAACAAAGAGGCAACCCACAGAATGGGAGAAGATATTTGCAAATGACACTAGAGACAAAGGGCTGATATCCAAGATCTCTAAAGAACTTCTCAAACTCAACACCCAAAAAACAAATAAGTCAAAAAATGGGCAGAAGACATGAACAGACACTTCTCCAAAGAAGACATCCAAATGGCTAACAGACACATGAAAAAATGTTCATCATCATTTGCCATCAGGGAAATCCAAATCAAAACCACATTGAGATACCACCTTACACCAGTTAGAATAGCAAAAATTGACAAGGCAAGAAACAACAAGTGTTGGAGGGGTTGTGGAGAAAGGGGAACCCTCTTACACTGTTGGTGGGAATGCAAGTTGGTACAGCCACTTTGGAAAACAGTGTGGAGGTGCCTCACAAAATTAAAAATAGAGCTACCCTATGACCCAGCAATTGCACTCCTGGGTATTTACCCCAAAGACACAGATGTAGTGGAAAGAAGAGCCATATGCACCCCAATGTTCATAGCAGCAATGTCTGCAATAGCCAAACTGTGGAAACAGCCGAGATGTCCTTCAACAGACGAATGGATAAAGAAGCTGTGGTCCATATATACAATGGAATAGTACTCAGCTATCAGAAAGGATGAGTACCCAACTTTTGCATCAACATGGATGGGACTGGAGGAGATTATGCTAAGTGAAATAAGCCAAGCAGAGAAAGTCAATTATCATATGGTTTCACTGATTTCATATGATTGACTGAATTCATATGATTCACTGAACATAAGGAATAGCATGGAGGACATTAGGAGAAGGAAGGGAAAAATGAAGGGGTGGGGAATTGGAGGGGGAGATGAACCATGAGAGACTATGGACTCCAAGAAACAAACTGAGGGTTTTGGTGGGGGGCGAATGGGTTAGCCTGGTGATGGATATTAATGAGGGCACATAGTGCATGGAGCACTGGGTGTTATATGAAAACAATGAATCGTGGATCACTACATCAAAAACTAATGATGTATTGTATGGCGACTAACATAACATAATAAAATTTAAAAAATAAAATCTGTAAATCAAAAAAACAACCCACAGGAAAAGGCTTCTCCCTTAACAGTTTGCACATGGCATGTCAAAAACACCCACGTCTAGGTTCTCAGTATTCTGAAAGAGTAAGCATTCTGATCCCTTCCTCCTCTAAGCAGATGTTCCCAGTAGTTATACCATTCTCTAGACTCACTTCATGGAGGTCCTAGATATTAGGAGATCTCTTGTACAGTGTTTAGATTGAGGAAGCTCCTTACTCTGAGAGGAGTGTCATGATCACAGCCTTTGGTACACATTACTCAACACAGTTCGCCTTGGGCATGGTCGGGCCTGGGTATTGCTGCTGCCCTGGCAGACACTCACCACACGCAGTAAGGCCCGAGGCGCTTTCCCAAGGAGTCCCTGTTTCTAGGTGAGAGAGCATAACTAAGTACTGAAATCAAGGCTGAAGAGACACGAGGGAAAGAAACTTCCGGAGAATTTTTTAGAGAATACTCTTGACAAACTCCTACCAGAGTAGCTATTAAATTCATAATGGTTTGCATCAAAGATCTTGTCTCTGGCGCCGTCTATTTCAGAAATGCAACTGACTTAGCAGAATCAGCTGCCTGGGCACTTGGCAGCGATTTATTATTATTTTTTAAATGGCTCCCAACCATAAGAATTTGCCATTGTTAGTAATTATAAATCATAAGACATCAGTAACATTGGAGCAATTATAAGAAATGGCCCATAAGGGGCACCTGGGTGGCTTAGTTGTTAAGTGTCTGCCTTCGGCTCAGGTCATGATCCTGGAGTCCTGGGATCGAGCCCCACATCGGGCTCCCGGCTCAGCGGGGAGTCTGCTTCTCCCTCTGACCCTCCCCTCTCTCAAGCTCTCTCTCTCTCTCTCATTCTCTCTCTCAAATAAATAAATGAAATCTTTAAAAAATAAAAAGAAATGACCCATAAGCCAGTTTTTATGTTGTCAGAAGTAAGGAAATATTAAAGCTTAATCTTATCTGTGTGTAAGAAAGTCAGTGGGGGAATACACAAGTGCAAATGACTCAGATAAAGCAGCAAACTACAAGCACTCAATTATGTACACCGTGCATAACTCAACCCCAGTGTTTCACTTCTTAGTCTGATATCAGGCTTCTTAAAGGAAGTGTGGCCAGTTCAGATACACCAAGGATAAGAAAGAAAGTCATCCCAGGGAGGGGGGTGGTTTTTATAGGCAAGAGGGTTGCTACCATTATTATTAAGCATCTGCTACTTAACAAGCCTTGTTCCTAGCACTTTGTCTATCTGATTTTGCATACTCATCTCAGTAACTCTTATGAAGTTGCTATAATTATCTCTGGATTTCAGATGCCTACCATGGGGAAAGTTAGGTAAATTTTGCAAAGTTTCATGAACAGTAAATGCCTCTGGGGAGTCCCAGACCATTCTGATTCCAGATCCCAGAGTGCATGCTTCTGTCACCTCTCCTCTAGGTGAACATCAAAGGCACTCAATAAAGGGGAAATGAGATCCCAGTAGGACTGCCCGGCAGCTGTGTGAATGAATGGGGGGAAAATCTCACTGCTGGGCTACAGAAAACACATGAATTCTACTCACCTATCTTTTTTTTTTTTTTTTTAAGATTTTATTTATTTATTTGACAGAGAGATAGAGAGAACAGGTAGGCAGAGAGGCAGGCAGAGGGAGAGGGAGAGGCAGGCTCCCCGCCGAGCAGGGAGCCCGATGTGGGGCTCGATCCCGGGGACTCTGGGATCATGACCTGAGCCGAAGGCAGCCGCTTAACCGACTGAGCCACCCAGGTGCCCCCTACTCACCTATCTTTAAACCAAGCCAATCCCCTGCAAAAAAACCCTACTGCTGGGTATTCACACACCCAGTTCTGAAGTTCACGCAAACTCCAATTTCATCCTATTTCACTGACCTGTTTAGTTTCAGGTCACTGCCTTTCGCCTCCTTCCATTCCCAGCTCCTGTCACCCTTTCTAGTTTCTCCAACCACGTGCTCCCTTGCTAGGGGTCTGTGATTCAGATTTTTGTGTTTCCGCTTCTGCCTTTCACTCTTAGATGTGTGGAATCCAGAAGACAGGCCTGCTCACCACACAGATCTCTCTCATGGGAAGGACACTGCACCATATTCAGAAAAGTATATTTAAGTCATTAGTAACTCTATCTGCACATTTTTCTAAAAGTTATTAAGCCACTGCTTTTAAACATGGTAAAATCAGGGGCACCTGGGGGGCTCAGATGGTTAAGGGTCTGCCTTGGGCTCAGGTCGTGATCTCTGGGGCTTGAGCCCCACCTGGAGCCCCACATTGAGTCCCACTTCGGACTCTGGCTCAACGGGAGTCTGCTTCTCCTTCTGCCTCTCCCCCCTGCTTGTGCTCGCTCTCTCTCTGTCTCTCTCTCTCAAATAAATAAATAAAATCTTTAAAAAAAAAAGTGGCAAAATCATTTTATTTAATTTTATTGATTTTATTATTTTTTTTGTAAATCAGTAAATTCGGTTCTCTGTCAGTTCGATCATTTGGCAACTCAGTTCTTTCCTCATTTCCCAGCTAGCAGCTGGGGAGTGAATGCAGAACTAGGCTCAGCCCCAGAGCCTTCCTGCAGACTTCCTGGAAGTGGAGGAGGAATTCCAGCCCCTGGGGACAATGTGGCAGAGGCAAGAGACACAAAGAGACATTCCATCAGGAGGCTGGGAGGAGTGGGTATAATTTCCTACAGTCCCGCAGGCTCTGAATAGTCTTGTTATTTTAGGAGGACCCTCAGGATGCTTTCATTCAGAAAGAGCCAGAATTTAAAGGCATTTAGATGGTCCTCCATCTAAATTCATCTAGGTCCTAGATGAATATGCTGAGAAGTAACGGTTTTAAAAGGAATGGTTTAACAACTTTTTTTTTTTTTTTTAAGAGAGAGAGAGAAAGAGAGCATAAGCATGGGGAGGGGCAGAGGGAGAGGAAGAGGGACTCTCAAGCAGACTCTATCCCTGATCTCACAGCCCTGAGATCATGACCTGAGCTGAAATCAAGAGTCAGACACTCAACCAACTGAACCACCCAGGTGCCCCAGGAATGGCTTAACAACATTTAGAAAAATATCCAAATATAGTTATGATGATTAAATATATTTTTTTGAACACAGTTAACATTTAGCATTTTAAGTGGAAAAATTTCAGTTTATACTGATTTTTGTTTCAAAATTTTAAACATCTTGTTGAATTACTATATTGTACACCTGAAACTGATGTAACACTATATGTTAATGACACTGGAATTAAAATTTTAGAAAATTTAAAATATCATTTTCAGTTTGCTAACATTTTAGCATCTAAATTTTAATATTCTTCAGATTTCTACCTTGTTTTCTTATCTTTCCTTTATAATTTTACACCATGATTAAATATCAAATTAATTTAAATATCAAATTAATCACAAATCATCCAATCCATTAAAATGTTCCCTTCTAAATATCCTTGCTTCCTTCCTGATTTGTGAAGTTTCATATTTTTAAATTGAAACTTTCTGCAAACTGCTACCCAACTTTCTGTTTCTGAAATTCTTTTTTTTTTTTTTAAGATTTTACTTATTTATTTGACAGAGAGAGACAGCGAGAGAGGGAACACAAGCAGGAGGAGTGGGAGAGGGAGAAGCAGGCTTCCCGCTGAGCAGGGAGCCCAACATGGGGCTCGATCCCAGGACCCTGGGATCATGACCTGAGCCGAAGCCAGACGCTTAACAACTGAGCCACCCAGGCCCCCTCTGTTTCTGAAATTCTTGTTAGAAACCAAAATGTCAGCATTTTATCTCTGATAGGACTCTTGGCTAATTCTGATTTATTTCATATGATCTTTAAATTAAATTTAAAATTTTAATTTAATGAAAATTCAACTTAATTCTAATTGGAAATCAATTTTAATTAAACTTAGAATTTTCTGTGTTTTAAAATTTAAATTAGTCAAACTAAAAATCACTCTGTTTCTGTAATTAAGGTTGACATGCCATTTGCGGAATTGGCAAAATAATACTAAATATGCTTAAATTTTCGAAAAATAGTCACATAGTGAATGCCAAAATTGTTGATGGAAAAGTGGTTCATATGGGTACTTTCACAGAATTCGGGATTTGTTACCGTTTTAGCATTCAGTTAGGATTATTTTATCAGGTGGCCAGCCAAGTTTAGTTTAACAAATATACAAAAGAATATATTTGAGTATATGCAATCAAAATCAAATATTTTTATTAAAACTAGTAAAAACAACAGTTTATACATTTTGGTCATTCTACAAATTCTTTCAAGAACAGATTTTTAGTGGGTTTACCTGCCTTCATCTTCAAGACCCTGTAGTTAAAAATACAAACAAGAACATCAATAATAATGGCAACAATTTATTGTAAATAGACAGTGAGCCAGCACTGTGCCAGAAACTCAGTTGTCTTCCTTTGACCCAAACCACTTTTTGAATTAGGTATTATTATTACCATTTTACACAGAAGGGATCTGACGTTCAAAAAGGTCAGTCACGTAAATTGCCCAAGGGAGGCAGGATTCGGACTCCTTGTCTCAGAGGCCAGGTTGCCAAGCTGTGAAATGCAGGATGGAAACTGTCCACCTCTGCCCTAGATCTGCAAAATGAAGAGGAGGAAAGAGGTTGCTCCCACGTCACTGCCTAAATAGAAAGAACTCAGCATCTCCAAAGATGTGGCATTGGGGGCAGCTAGCAAGCGGTCTGGGAAGATTTCCAGCCACTTGCTGAGGGAGTGGGAGTGGCGGAGGAAATGACAGAGGTGATGGGTCTGGCCCAGGCATCCAGCGGGTGGCAGGATTATCCATCGGCATCTCAGCACTGAGCACAGTCAGCTCACTCCTGGTCCCTGGCTCCGTTTCCTCCCCCTGTAAGGCCATTATGTCTATTGGACACAAAGGAATGGGCTATTGCTCCTAAGTGCAGCCCGGAACTGGTTGCTGTCTGGAATCATGCCAGTCCGCCCCGCATGGCTGGCGGGAAAGTAAGAAGTTCTCTTGTCTTATAACCTCAGAGCATAAAACCGAAGGGCATGTGCAAGTCTAGCTCAAGGGGTGCAGCTGTAGGGGTCATCAGAACAAGAGGGATGCACACGGAATGGTTTTGACTGTCATCTAGCAAGCTTTTGTTTGCGTAGAGTGGGATGAGATGTGTATGGGTTAACCTGTCCTGTGAGCCTTAGCACATTATTAATACCAGCTAGCAAATACCAGTCCTCCTCCTCTTCCTGTCACCTTCTATAAATTTCCCTAACCAGCCTGGAGTGATTATCCTGAATTTTTCTACTCCAGTGACAGATCTAGGTTTAACCAGGGACTGTCACCTCTACTCTCATTCTCCACACACATGCTGCTTCCTCTTTCCCACTGCAGCTTCAGGAAGAACAGGGCTTGAGAAGGAAGAAAATGAGAACTGGGAAGATTGCCTTTCCTTTCTGCTTGGGATGACATGATACCCTATCTATCAGCTTATTTTTCTTTTCCAATCCCTCATCTCATATCCTTCTCAGATTGAATGTCTCTAGTTAGTGAGATGGCAAGTTTATATATATAATATATATTAGTTTATTTTTTAAAATTTACAATTCAGTGGTTTTTAATACATTTACAAAGCTGTATAACCATCACCACTATCTAAAAACAGAACATTATCACAACCTTAAAGAGAAATTCTGTTTCTGTAAGTTTACATTCTCCTCCCTTCCCGAGCCCCTGGCAAACCACTAATCTATTTTCTGTTGCTGTAGATTTGCCTACTCTGGACATTTCATAAAAACAGAATCACAACAGGGGTGCCTGGGTGGCTCAGTCGGTTAAGCGTCTGCCTTCGGCTTGGGTCATGGTCCCAGGGTCCTGGGATCGAGCCCTGCATCGGGCTATCTGCTCAGTGGAGAGCCTGCTTCTCCCTCTCCCACTCCCCCTGCTTATGTTCCCTCTCTCTCTGTGTCTCTGTCAAAATAAATAAATAAAATCTTAAAAAAAGAATAGAATCACAACATATGACCTTTTGTATCTGGCTTCTTTTACTTAGCATGATGTATTCTGTGTTCATCTATGTTTTAGCCTGCGTCAGTATTTCATTCCTTTGTTTGGCTAAATAATATTCCACTGTAGGAATACACAATGTACAATGTTTATCCATTTATCAGTTGATGGAAATTTCAGTGGTTTCCACTTTTTGGCTACTACGAATACTGCTGCTGTAATCCTTCACATACGGGATTGTGTGGACATGATTTCATTTCTCTTGGGTAACACATACGAGTGGGATTGTTGGGTCATATGGTGTTCCATGTTTAAATTTCTGAGGAACTAGGAAATTGTTTTCCCCAGTGGCTGCACCATTTTGCATTCCCACCAGCAATGGTACATAGTGCAGCCAAATAAACTAATGCCAAGTAAAGGCAAGTAAGTTATTGAAACCAGAAATGAACAATATCATTAGTGTGTTATGTAAAAATGAAAAAATACTCAGAGACTACAAGGCCAGAAATGAGATGGTGTTGCTTAAAAGGAGATGTAAGAAAGCATCTTGATTAATTACATGTTGGTACAAAGTGTGATTTATATAGGCAACCCTGAGCTAGGACATGCAAGAACAAAAAACTAGAAGAAAGGATATCCTGAACTATTCAAGGAAACTTCCTTTTACTATCAACCTGAGAGATGACAATAGGGGGCTGCAAGGAAGAGAGACTTTAAATGTTTGTAAACTATTTTTGTTTTGTCAAAGTTCCCTGGGCGAATAAAGGAAATCTATATAAATGATGGAGATCTCTGGTCCATTTAGGAAATGGAAAACAATGTCCGATGGTAAGAGTTGGACAGATCCAAATTGATACAGAAGTGTTGGAAAATTCCATCACCATCTGAATTTTCACCGTAAGACTATGGCAGAATATCTACTGCTAACATTTAGTCAGTGGAACACTGAATTGGAATGATTTATTCAAATACATTACTCAAATTTTTACCCCCATATCCAGGAGGAGCAGTCTCTCACAGGTGTTTTATTCATAGATAGAATCACCTGGAAAAGAAATAGTTTCTGAGGTAACTATGAAGAAGTTTATTTTGATTAGAATTATTTATTTTGGCAGCTCTGGGGCATTAGTCTTAGCTCTCAGGATATTCTGCCGAAAGTTCCCAGAAGTTTGTAGGAAATAATACATTAAGTTAGATGTATGATCATCCAGAACAGGATTTTGCCCTCAATTAAGACCACAGGGATGGTTTGTGGGATGACAATTGAGCTTCTGGCTCTCAACCATGAAGATGAGGAACAACTTAGAAGTCTTTCTAATTATTTCCTGAGCCCAGTTTTGGATCTGTCACATCAGCCTTATATAAGCCTTTTATAAAATTCCATTGTATTTTGACTCACCACCCATATTTGTTGAGATGGGATTTCACTACATGTTAGGGTCCTGGAATACCAGTGGCTTAAATGAGATAGAATATTTCTTTCATGGAAAGTTCAGAGGTGCGCAATGCAGGGTCAGTAAGGCAGCACTGATCCATGATGTACCCACTGATCAGGGACTTACCCCAGCTCACCAGGTTACCTTCATGTGTGTGTGCCCTTCTCTTCAGGTACAGACGTCACATCTGTGTTCCAGGAAGCAGAAAGGAGGAAGGGATGAAGCACAGCAACAGGTGTGCCCGAGCTCATTCATAAGGAATATTAGAGAAGCTGTCAGAGGAAACTTCCACTTACATATCATTGGCCAAAACATCATCATAAACATATGACCACCCTAAACCACACGGGAGACTGGGAAATGCAGTTTTGATGTCCTAAACCATTTGCCCAGCAAAAACAATGGAGGTTTCTATTTTTGGTTATTTATCTCAATTACCATGAAGTAAAGGGAGAACATATATTGGGGGGCAGACTACAGTATTTGTCATGCCACATTCTGGAAGTAAAGTATTAGTTTGGGTTGTGTAATGTAATTCTTCCTCCTAATTTCCCTACATTTGAGCTTCAGTGTTGCCTCCTGCTTCTAATGTAACTGGTTTCTTGTTGGTTAAGAAGTAACTTTAAAGGTCCCTGAGGGCTCTGGCTGTGGAAATGGGAACTAGAGAGGGGTACACTAAATGGAATTGACTCCGTGTAATGAGGTTCCTGCTCAGTATCACACTGTTAGTTTTGAATGGTTGTGCTCACAACTTGTGTACTCTTTCTGTGATTATCAACTTTAGTTATTGAACCTTAAACAAATCACCACATTTAACTACTTGCAAATCATCTTTCCACACAGATTCCTAAATGTTGTTGTTTGTGTTTACGTGACAGTCATCTCTACATCACTGTTAACACTTGGGCTACTCTCCTCTGGACTTTCTGAAGCAAAGATGGTACTGTTTTAGTAGATGTTAGAACTGAGTAAATAAGCCTTGCTTCAATGGAGAGAGAGGGAGAGAGAGACACTTTGGATCATTAAAATTCACCACTGGTTTAATGGATCATTAAAAGGAGATATCCTCTGTGGCCAAAGAGATGAAAATAGTCATTTAAAATGTGGGACTATAGCTAATAATACTGTATAGTATATTTTAAAGTTGTTAAGAAATTAGATCTTAGAAATTCTCATCACACAAAAAAAGTATGTATGGTGATGGGTGTTAATGATGTATTAGGGTGATCATTTGCAATATACATACATATCAAATTTCTATGTCCTACATCTAAGACTAATGTAATGTTATATGTCAATTATATCTAAATCAAAAAGAAATTAAATGAAATGTGGGAATATAATTACAGGAAATCTGAGAGTGAAACTTCATAAATGTTGAAAGGAAATCTTGCTGCAGGTGCCGACTGAAGTAGGCCACCAAGTTAAAGAGAAGAAAAATAGTCCATTTAAACTATATAAATGTAAGAAAGATAGATATTTTAGGAGCAGAATTATCCTTAAAAATTATCCATTCAAATCTTTTAATTTTATGGATGAGTTTACTGAGATGCCGGGAAGTGAGCTGGAAACACTCATGAAATTAATTATAACTCTCTTGGGGGAAAAATTTCAATTTTTGCCATTATTGAGTAAGAGTCACCTGTAAACATAAGATTTGGTCAGATTCTCACAAAAAGATACAAATAATTTAAAATAATGTAAACTATTGATAAATGGAAAAAGTTACAAATGTAAATCTTGGAGCAAATCCCTAAACTAAAAATTGGGGAAAAGAATTATTCATAAAAATGACATAGTTCAGAGGATGAAATTAACATTTAAATATAATATTGTCTTATTTTTGCATTCAAAAGAGCGAGTCAGTATTTAAGTAAGGCTATCTAACTACTTAAATTTAAATGCAAAACAAAACAACAACAAACTTTACCCCCATCATTTATTTCCTACACTTTCAGTTTTCCATAGTTTGATGGGAAAGATATTGATTTAGGAGGTAAAATCTAATGAGGAAACTCACCAACCTGGCCATCAGGACATCTATAGCTAACAATTATAGGTTGTTTTTAGTCCTTATTTTTTTCATTAGCTTCTTCTTTTCAATATATTCTTCCAAAGGAGGATTTTTAAAATATTTCCTCTGCTTCTTGCTTTGGTTGGGTGATAAAACAATCACTATGATCTACTTAACAAACAGACCACAGAAAATTTAACCATGAAGCTAAAATAATCGCTGACTTTTTATCATTTCTGTATCTTCCACAAAATGTGGAGAAAGTCAATATTAATTCCTGTCATTGCTTTTTATCCCTGATCCATATGCTCAGAAAACTTAACCAGCACACTAAAGAAGTAGTTCCTGGTTCTTTTGAAAGGCACCTCTGTCATTTTGCTGCTGTGGATATTGATCTGACCTTTAAATTCCTAAGTTGAAATGGAAGCCTTTATGAAGAGGTATTATTATAAGGTGATATTAAGACATAATAGCCTTTAAAATGTATTACCACTTTTTTTTTTTTAAGATTTTATTCATTTATTTGACAGAGAGAGAGAGAGAACAAATAGGCAGAGAGGCAGGCAGAGGGAGAGGGAGAAGTAGGCTTCCCGCCGAGCAGGGAGCCGGATGCGGGGCTCGATCCCAGGACCCAGGGATCATGACCTGAGTGGAAGGCAGCGGCTTAACCGACTGAGCCACCCAGGCGCTCTGTATTACCACTTTCTTAACAAATGTTACCAGGATGGAAAAATAAAAGAAACAAACAAAAAAAATAAGAATGGAGGGCATTCTGTAGGATTTGTGGTTGGTTCGTTCATTCTTTTTCCCTCCTTTTTTTTTCCTTTCTCCCTCCCTCCCTTCCTTCCTTCCTTCCTTCCTTCCTTCCTTCCTTCCTTCCTTCCTTCCTTCCTTCCTTCCCTTCCTCCCTTCCTTCCTTCCTTCCTTCCTTCCGTCCTTCCGTCCTTCCGTCCTTCCTTCCGTCCTTCCTTCCTTCCTTCCTTCCTAGGAATTAATTACTGAAAATCTGTTACCTAATGATTTTATAATATCAATACATGCTCTGGCAACATCTCAAATGCTTGAAAGGATTAACATGAGGAACAGGCAGGCAGCTTGCTGAACTCATTTAAAAGACAGCAAATGCTATGGGGGAAAAACACAAAAATGAGCACTAGCTGGTTTTTAAAGTAAAATTTCTGGTATCAATTGAACTAATGCTTCAGTACAGAAGGGCCATCTTCATGCTGTTAAGTCCAGAGAGAAAAGTTGAGTTATATTGATTTTTGCAATAGTTGTGTGTAGAGGTGGCTTATTTTACTTTGTCTTGAGATCCTTTTCCACAGAATCGTCATGAGAACTCAGACATAATTAAAATCCAGTCTGTCCATTACATGGAGACGAAAAATCACAAAATCTCTATTATCAACTGGATTTGGGTTACGTGTGTTTCACTGTAAGCATCCTGGACCCAGAACCTTTCCAGCCACTTTGGGTAAAGCCTTCTCAGCTGGCTTACTCACTAACTTTATACACAAAAATGCAAGAAATGTGACAGTCTTGGTGGATGGGTTCAATTTTCTCCTCTAAACTTGTTCTCCCCTGCTGACTCTGTTCTAACAGGAGTTTTTGTCTTTATTATTTATGAATGAGGTTATATGGCATCATGGATATTGAGTCCCTTTCTCTGCCTCTCTCTGGAGCCTGAATCATTGCATAATAGGGAATTATTAAATCATATTGATTGTTTCAGGTCTCAAAGATGTTTATCCCTGAGATCACTTGCTTCTTTTTCTATCTGTGCCTTACACAAAAGAAGAAACAGCCCAGAGGGTCTCAGACTTAAACTGCTTCTCAGAAACACTTCGAGGGCAGCCTCTTTAAGTCGAAAAAATATGAACTTTTTAACTGAAGTTTGCCCTCACTGATAAACACAGGATTCTTCCTTTTTCCTTTGCGGGGGTTGCCTGCTCAGATGAATCTTTCTTGGTTGTATTAATTTTAATGACTAATTTTTGTTTGAATTTTTTTCTCTCTAAAAAGTAGTAAATGCACGTGATAAAAACTTTAAGCACTATAAAGTATATACAGTTAGTTTCCTTCTACCCCCTGAGATCTAGTCCTCTAGCTCATTCCCTGAGAGGGATGTGTCTAAAGCTTCCTATCACATGGAGAAAAAATTCCATTTCTTTGGGGTGCCTGGGTGGCTCAGGTGATTAAGCATCCGACTCTTGATATCAGCTCAAGTCTTGACCTCAAGGTCGTGAGTTCAAACCCTGCAGTGGGCTCCATGCTGGGCACAGAGCCTACATAAAAAACAACAATAACTCATGATCTCTGCCCCATCTCTTTTCTTTGTTTTTCCTTCCTGCTCCAGGCACATACCCTCTTCTCCAGCCATACCTACTATCTAACTTCTTTCTTTTTAAAACCTTATTGAGATACCTTTGACATATAAAAATTAAAAATATTTAAGGCACACAACTTGATTTTTTTAAGAAAGCTCTGCATTCCACATGGGGCTTGAACTCACAACCCTGAGATCAAGAGTCCCATGCTCGACCAGCTGAGCCAGCCAGATGTCCCTCAATGTCTTGATATAAGTCTGCATTGTGAAAAGATCACCACAATCAAGCTAAATAACTTATCCATTACCTGTACATAGTCATCATTTTGTGTGTGGGGGGAAGGGGTGTGATTTAATTCAAGATCTACCATCTTAGCCAATTTCAAGTGTATAATAAAGTATTGTTAACTATGGTCGCTGTGCTGTACATTATATCTCCAGTACTCTTTTTGTCTTGCATAACTGAAACTTTGTACCCTTTGACCAATATCTCCTCACTTCTTTCACCCCTGGCAACAGCCATTCTACTGTCTGCTTCTATGAATTTGACTATTTTAGATTCTACATATAAGTGAGATCATGCAGTGCTTATCTTTCTGTGCTGGCTTATTTTACTTCGCACAATGCTATCCAGCTTCTGGATGAGTCCTGGGTCATTGCTCCTGGGTACTCTGCCCCTTGGGTCTTTGCTCTGGTGGTCCCCTCTAGTGGGGAGCCCTCCATTCTCCTGCAAATCTTGCTCAGCCTTCCAGGCCCTGTTCAGGTTTTCATTACCACTTCCTGTATTCACCTCACATATCTGTCTCCACTACTAACCTTTAAGATCTAAGAGGGAGAAAGTTGAAAAACCTGGGCTCTAGACTCAGCTCAGCCATTAATAACTGTGTGTCCCAGAGAAACACGGTAAGCCTCCCAGCACCCCGGCTTTCTCAACTGCTACATTTTTTGGGAGTCATCCTTGTGCAGGGGCCATGCTAATCTTCTCTGAATCATCCCAGTGTTAGTATATGTGCTACTGAATGGAGCACTCATCTGCTACATTTATTTTAAAACAAGTAGCCAAGTGTTAAAACACTGGAGAAGAAAGCAGTAACTCCTGCTGCTTCTGTGTTCTTAAAGTAGGGAGACACATTCTCTCTTTACTATATAAATGAAAATAAATATTTCAAGTAAATATTATGATTGTCCCCTAAGAAATTTAAGTTTAGTGGAGAAAACTGTGTTTATTGAAGTATATGACCTAAACACTGGGAATTATAAATCTGAGTGATTAATATGAAATCCCAAGTTTCATGGAATGTTTAATTAATGGACTAAGACCCTCCATTCAAGCAGATAACTTGTAAGTTGGTTGAATTCATGAACTTTTATTGGTAGCCTTTCAAGTTAAATAAAATCCTTTAAAATTTCTTAAAGTATTGTTTATAACATGAGCTGTGTCTTATGTACTCTCAAGGAAAGATTATGAGGAGCTTGTGACCTTATTTGAACAGTTAAAATGCTCAGTACGTAATCATCAAGATGCTTTTCTAGGAAAGAATTTCACTTAAATCCAGTTAAAGTAGACTTTAATATTCATAAGAGGATAGTATTATTATCTGGATAAATCTATCATGCAGAGTGTTGTGGCAAGAATTAAATAAAGCCCAGAAGAATAATATTTTAATGGAGAATTTTCCTTCAAGAACTGGAAATAAAAATAGGAATAATTTAACCTTTCAGGCATAGAAATGAGCTTATAAAATTCTCAGACCACAAATGTTAAGGTAATTCACAGAACAAGAGGAAATAAAAAGAATCACTAAAGTTTTTATATAAATTATTTTGAAAACCTGAATAAAATATATTTTGAAAAATATAATTTACCAAAATTCATCAAAAATATTTAAAAAAAACCTTAGCAGATAGATTTCCAAAGAAGAAATGGAAAATGTACAAAAGTCGCTTTTGTTCCTTCAAATGTTTCCCCAGGGGAATTCCACAAAACCTTTAGAGAACATATAATTCCAATACTAGTTAAATAGTTTTAGAGCACAGGAAAAAAAAAAAGGAGCTCCTAAGTACATTTTATGAAGCAAGTATAACATTCAATATTATAAACTGTTAAGTTATCATTTGATAGATTCAGGGAGAAACAGCATATTAACAATCCTGAAAAAAAGCACTGAGCCAGCAGCATGTTTTATGGGAAAACTCAAGAAGCATTCCATTGACATCAGGAAAAATTAAATAATGCTCACTGTCACGTTACAGTGTAACATTGGGCTAAAATATCAACCACTGAGCTTTTAAGAAAGTAAAAAGAAATTAGAGGTTCCAATATTAAAAGGAGTTGAGAGAGAGAGAGAGAAAGAGCAAGAGCAGGGGGAGGGGCAGAAGGAGAAGCAGACTCCCTGCTGAGCAAGGGACCAGACTCAGGGCTTGACCAGGACCCTGGGATCATGACCTGAGTCGAAGACAAATGCTTAACTGGCTGAGCCACCCAGGTGGCCCTTTCCAGTTCATTTTGAAAAATGAACATATCTCAAGCATATATCAAGACAAATTATTCCAAATGAATAGTGTTTAAATGTAAATAATAATAATAATAAAAATATAATATAAAAACTTGAGTAAACTCCTATAAAGGAGGAAGGCCTTTTTAATTATAGACTCAAATCCATAAACCATAAAACAAAATAGTATAAAATTCAGCCACATTAAAAAATAACTTCTGCATGAGGTAAAATATTATAAACAAAAAAGACAAGTGATAAACTGGGGAAAACTACTTGTAACTCATATTACAAAGGAAAGGCTCACCTTCCTTTTACATAAAAATATCCTTGAAATAAATAAGAAAAAATATGAAAAATATGAAAAAATAGGCAAAGGGATGAACCGACAGTTCAGAATAGGCAATATAAATAACCTTTAGATTTGTGAAAAGATGCTCATCTGCACTCACAATAAGAAAAATGCTAATTCAAACATAAAGTAGTTCCAAAACATGGCCCCAGAATTATCTAGCAATCCTCCCATGAACAGGTGCACTTTCCCTTGAATCTGCTGTCAGTAATTTTCTGACAAACAGACTCTAGCCTATATGAGAAATACAGCAGACTATGTAGCAGAGGTGTTGCCGTGATAGTTTGGTGGTTTACACTACCTGTCTCTTTCTCTGAGAATCCAACCACTATGCTATGAGGAAGCACAAACCCCCCAGTGGACAGCAACCAACAGCTAGTACCAAATTGCCAGTCATGTGAGCATGCCAGCTTGGAAGGAGACCCTTCAGCTTTAGTGGAGCTGTCCCAGCTAACACTGCATGGAGAAGAGAGGAGTTGTCTGTTAAGTTATGCTGAGATTGAAGATTTGTGAGCACATTAAATGAGTGTTTCATTTTAAGCCATTCAGCGCTAATTCAGAGTGGTCTTCTGAAATTGGTGAGGAAGAAGTAAAGCTTTCACTATTTGAAGATGACATCATACTATATATATAGTAAACCCTAAAGGCTCCACCAAAAAACTACTAGAACTGATAAATGAATGCAGTAAGGTCACAGGATACAAAATCAATGTACAGAAATCCATTGCATTTTATATTCTGAAGTAGCAGAAAGATAAGAATACGATACCATTTACAATTTCACCAAAAATAATAAAATAATACTTAGGAATAAGCTTAACCAAGGAGGTGAAAGAAAGAATTATACTCCAAAGCTACAAAATATAAAACAATACTGATGAAAGAAATTGAAGATGACACAAACAAATGGAAAGATAATCCCTGCTCGTGGATTGTAAGAACAAATATTATTAAACTGTCCATACTACCCAAAGCAATCTACAAATTCAGTGCAACCCCTATCAAAATACCAGCAGCATTTTTCACAGAACTAGAACAAATAAAGCTATAATTTGTGTGGAAACACAAAAGACCCCAAATAGCCACAGCAACACTGAAAAAGAAGAACAAAACTGGAAATATCGCAATCCCAGATTCCAAGATATACTATAAAGCTATAGTAATCAAAGCAGTATGCTACTGGCCCCAAAATAGACACATAGATCAAAGGAACAGAATAGAGAGCCCAGAAATAAAGCCATGATTATATGGTCAATTAATCTTTGACAAAAGAGGCAAGGATATGCAATGGGAAAAAGACGGTCTCTTCAACAAATGGTGTTGGGAAAACCAGACAGCTACAGGCAAAAGAATGAAACTGGACCACTTTCTTAAACCATACACAAAAATAAACTCAAAATGGATGAAATACCTAAATGTGAGACCTGAAACCATGAAAATCTTAGAAGGGAACACAGGAAGTAACGTCTCTGACATTGGCTGTAGCAATATTTTTCTGCGTATGTCTCCTGAGGCAAGGGAAACCAAAGCAAAAATAAACCGTTGGGACTGCATCAAAACAAAAAGCTTCTGCACAGCAAAGGAAACAACAAAACAAAAAGGCAACCTACTGAATGGGAGAAGGTATTTGCAAATGACATATCTGATAAGAGGTTAACATCTCAAATATAAACAGAACTTATATAACTCCACACCCCAAAACCAAAAAATCCAATTTAAAAATGGGCAGAAAACATGAACAGACATTTCTCCAAAGAAGACATCCAGAGGGCCAACAGGCACCTGAAAAGATGATCAACATCATTCATCATCAGGGAAATGCAAATCAAAACTACAATGAGCTATCACCCCGCACCTGTCAGAAGAGCTAAAATCAAAAACATAAGAAACAACAAGTGTTGATAAGAATGTGGAGATAAAAGAACTCTGGTGCACTGTTGGTGGCCATACAAAGTGGTGCAGCCACTGTGGAAAACAGTATGGAGGTTGCTCAAAAAATTAAAAATAGAATTACCCTATGACCCAGTAAATCGCACTAATGGGTATTTACCCCAAGAATACAAAAACATTAATTTGAAAGTCTATATGCCTCTCTATGTTTATTGCAGCATTATTTACAATAGCCAAATTATGGAAGCAACCCAAGGGTCCATCGATAGATGAATGGATAAGGAAGATGTGGCATGTGTGTGTATATATATATATATATATATATATACACACACACACACGCACACACACACAAAATAGAATATTACTCAGCCATAAAAAAGAATGAAATCTTGCCATTTCCAATGACATGGATGGATCTAGAGGGTGTACTGCTAAGTGAAATAGGTCAGAGAAAGACAAATAAATGATTTCACTCATATGTGGAATTTAAGAAACAAAACAAAGAAAGAAAGAAAAGAGACAAACCAAAAAACAGACTCTAAAATATAGAGAACAGACTGATGGTTGCCAGAGGGAAGGTGGATGGGGGAATGGGTGAAGTAGGTGATGGGGATTAAGAGTACATTTATCACGATGAGCACTGAGCAATGCATAGAACTGTTGAATCACTATATTGTACACCTGAAACTAATGTAACACTGTATGTTAATTATACTGGAATTAAAATAAAAAAATAAATATGTTTAAAAAGAGAGACCTTGATAGAATAAAATCATATCTCATATTGGAAAAAAGATACTTTTCTTGCATTTTATCATCCAGAGATTGGACATGAAAATACCTATTGCTCACACTTTCTTCTGGAGAGCATTATAGGGATAAAATAAAACGAATGCGAAGGTGCTGTGAAAACAAATAAATGCAAGGTATCATCACAGCAATTGTAAATATAAAAGTAAAAGAAAGTGTGGCTCTGCTTAAAGATATCAGACTGAGAACACGCGCTTACAGTAAAAATGATGGAGTAAAAATACCTGCCAACATGAGATGTAGAGAAATTTCAAGAAAATGGAAGCAGGTGAGGAGTGGGAACTGATGAAGGGGACAAAGGCAGCACTAGAGAGCATAGTGAAACACAGCCAGAAAAGTTGGTGATCATCCCCACAGATCTCTGGGCTATCTCAGGGTTTGGACATTCCACGTACATTATTTCCACTCCGGGCCAGGAGTGAAGCCCTCCTCTACAAAGATAACAATGCCCTCCACATGAAGTCCACCCCATTCAGGCACTTAAGTATCTGTGGTGACATGACTGACACTTGTCCAGTTATCTCACAACTAAGTCTGATAATTGAAAAGTCACACCCACATACCCAGGCCTCCCAATCAGCTTTCTGTTGCCTCATTCTAAAAAAAAAAAAAAAAGACTATCAAAGGAATAGGAATAATATAGGGAATAGAAAAGAATTTAAAAATAAAACGCTCACTAGTATCCTTAGAATGTTTCACCAAAAAAATTTCATCCATTAAAAAGAAGGAAAGAAAGAAAAGGAAGAGAATAGTATGCTAATAATTATCAAGAAAGATCTCTGAAAATTTTTTCCACATGCACAAAAATCAGTGGATCCATAGAAATTCAAATTGAAAAAAATATTCTAGAGAGTATTATAAGAGGATTAAGAGTTGTAAATTAGGGCGCCTGGGTGGCTCAGTTGGTTAAGCGACTGCCTTCGGCTCAGGTCATGATCCTGGAGTCCCGGGATCGAGTCCCGCATCGGGCTCCCTGCTCGGCAGGGAGTCTGCTTCTCCCTCTCCTGCTTCCCCCTCTTGTGCTCTCTCTCTCTCAAATAAATAAATAAATAAAATCTTAAAAAAAAAATAGTCTTGGGACGCCTGGGTGGCTCAGTCAGTTAAGCGTCTGCCTTCAGCTCAGGTCATGATCCCTGGGTCCTGGGATCGAGTCCCGCATCAGGCTCCCTGCTCAGCGGGGAGTCTGCTTCTCCCTCTGACCCTCCTCCCTCTCATGCTCTCTGTCTCTCATTCTCTCTGTCTCAAATAAATAAATACAATCTTTAAAAAAAAAAAAGGTTGTAAATTAGAGGTGGAAAATTCAGTTATGGAATATCAGTACCTGAGAGCCAACAAATAACTAATGAAAATTCCAAGAAGAGAGAATAGCAAAATTGAAAAGGAGAAATTATCAAAGAACTAAAGTAGTGGTTCTCCAGGTGTTATCCATCTCCATATTAACCAAAAAAATTATAACTCAACAGGGTAGGATGTCAATAGATAATATCAAAAATTGGAAAATCTAGAACTGGCTGCATAAGGCTATTATTTAGAGGTAATAGCATTTAGGGAAGTAACTACTACAAGAAACAGGTAAATAGTTAAAGGGATTGTCTGTGGAGATAGGAGAGGAGACAGAAAAGATTAGTCAAGGATCCTCTGTTTGAAATTTCAGCATTTAGATAGCTCAGTTAATAAAAAGGTTACAATCGGGAGGGAACTTCTCCCAGTTTCAGATTAGGAGGCTGCCAGTCAGTCCTTCTGAGGCTGAAAGGTGAGACTTGCTCCCTCCACCCTGATCTGCAGTGGGTACTTCCAATCACCTGGCGCACTCCCTCGGTGCAGCTGTGAAAGGCAGTGTGGTGTGAGGAACAGTGTGTGTACTAGCTTCCTGGGGAGTAAACTGCTGAGTAACTTCCTTCACCGCTAAATATTTTAGTTCTTCTTCCTTTCCCTGCTATCCCTCTCTCCAGTTGCTTGTTCTGTTATCCCTTTATAACTCTTAATTATAAACTTGAAACTCACCAGAGATGTTTTTGTGAAAAAGTTTCATGTACTTCTGAAGAAAAACACTGGAGCAATTTGTATGGAAATCACATTCTTGGACTCTCTTGCCCTAGTTTGTACTGGAATATTTGGGGAAATCCAGGGGCATCTCCAGAATAGCAAAGCTCTTCAGGGTGGGTTTTGTTAAGTGATGACCTTACACGAAGGACATTCTGGAAGGATGATAGTGGAATAGAGATCCCTGAGACCCATATGTCCCTGTCCAGCCACGTGGGTCCACTGTTTGGACCTACAGGTGTCAGCCATCAGCCTGACATATTATCATGCCGTTCAAGGGGAAAAAGTTATAAACTGATTTTGCAGATCATCGTGGCAGTTGCAGGGTGACCAATCATCTTGGTGTTCCTGGGACTATCACAGTTTTAACACTGAGAACCCTACATCCTGGGAAGCCCCTCAGTCCCCAAAACACTGGGATAGTTGGTCACATTATGGTTAAGATGTCTAGTGGGAAGCCAACTGCTTAGAATAAAATCCCAGCTTCACCACTTACTAGCTGTGTGACTTTGTCAAAATTCCTTACTCCCACTTTTTCTTAATTGCCTTATATGAAAATGGGGATAACATTAGAACCTAACTGCTGGGTTTGTGATAATAAATGATTTAGAACATGTAAAGAATTCAAAATGGTGCCTAGCCTGTGGCAAGCACTCAGTAAATATCACCTAATAGCAGTCAATATTTTTTATTTTTTTATTTTTTTGAAGATTTTATTTATTTATTTGTCAGAGAGAGAGAGAGGTAGATAGAGCATAAGCAGGGGGAGCGACAGGCAGAGGGAGAGGGAGAAGCAGGGTCCCCGCTGAGCAGGGAGCCCGATGCGGGACTTGATCCCATGATTCTGGGATCGTGACCTGAGCTGAAGGCAGATGCTTAAGCAACTGAGCCACCCCAGGCGTCCCTAAATATTTTTTAATAATAAAACCAGTAATAATGTTACTATTTTCAAATGGAAAGATGCTTTATTGTGCGCCAAAGTAAAGAGAGTTGTGTAAATAATATATTTTTTTTTGGAGGTTGATAAGGCCAAATAGGGCCAATGGGTGTTTTGAGGTGTCAGCCGAATCAAAATCAAATGTTTTCATGGTTAATCCTATGACCTCTGCAGGAACAGCTGTCAGGAAAATCAGCACCCTTTACTCATTTGAGCTGTAAACAAAGCTTTCATCAATAGATATTAAAACCGCAAAAATGAAAACAACTTTCCTATCTGATTTTAAGCTGTGAGGGCATGTTCATGTTGATGAAATTGAAGTGGGCATCAGGTATTTACTGTTGTCAGGAGAGGTAATAAAATATGGAATGCAGTGATACAGGGCTGGGTATCATTGAGTTTGAATTATTCTAGTATTTATCTTTTTGATATTGGGTACATTCATAGTCTTCCTGAAATTGAGGGTTGTAAAAAAGGTACTATAGGTATATAATTCTTTTTGTTGGCTTTGTTTCTTTGCTATTCAACATCTGAACATCCTTCCTGTCTTTTGTTCCTTCTGTATTCAATATCTGGACAGCCTTCCTCTCTTTTGGTAATCCCCAGCATGCGGGCATTGGTCCCACTCTCGATGTGAAGAAGCCAAACACTGTTTCCTCCTGCCCTGTTGTAGTGATGACAGGAGTTATCAGACATTAGCCTATATGCATCAGGATCACATAGAAGGCTTTCTTCACACAGAAGTAGATTGCTGGGCCCCACCTCCTGGGGGTTTGAGAATTTGCATCTCTAATAAGTTCCCTGTGATATTGATATCTGCCGGGTAGGGATCACACTTGAAGAACCAGTGAGCTAGAATGTGAGCACATGACTTAGGTCAAACAAAGAGATGCATCTGGTTGGGACTTGAGACAATAATATAAGCACAAGGTCAGCTGCGAGGCTTTCTGTGAACAGAGCAGGCATATCAGGAACCTGACTGTGGCAGCACAAAGTGTCCCACAGCAGATATCAGAGTGGGCAAGAAGATAGTTCCTGTGAGTGACCTTGGCTGTCTAGCCTTCCTGGATTCTTGCCTGTTTCCTAATTCTCTCACCTTTCTGTCAATTCTGTGAGCTATCCTGTCCTTTCAGTGAATTATCCTTCTGGGTAAGTTCACCTGGGTCAGTTTCTGTTGGATGCATCTAGAAACACAGACTGCAAAAGCAAGACTGTCAATGAGCAACAGGGATTTGAATGACTGTCAATCAGGGCAAGTGATAATTGTCTATAACTGAATAAGTGCAGTGATAGAAAAATGTTCTGAGCACAGAGGAGAGGATTTGACCCCACTAAGTGCTGGGTAATTGTGGGATGGAAAGTGGGAGAACAGCATGTTTGGAGAGGGTGTTCAAGACAGGAAATAGGATAAATGTGAAGACATAAGTAGGAATGAGGTATTGGAGAACTCTGTGTGCCCTACAAAGTGAATTTAGGCATTTTTTGGCAATATGTAATGTCAACATTTCCCAAACTTCTCTGGTCATATGAATCACTCTGAAGACTCTAGGGTTGTGACACATGATCTCAATGTTTTATGATTCTTATGATCAAGCATGATCAAGAAATGTTGCTACAGATAACGAGAATCATTCAAGAATTTTCAGTATGGAAGTAACATGGCTTTCTACACTTCTAGACTATTCTCTAACAGCATGAAGAGATAGCCTTGAGGAGTAGAAGATGGGAAACAGGCAGACCAATTAGGATGTTACCAGGACAAGAAATGGTATGGGTCTCCATGAATTCAGTCCTAAGAAGGAAAAGGATTCAAAACATATTAGAAAAAACAGTCCTTGGTGATGGGATAATATTCCGCAGATGATGGGATTCAGGGTGAGAGAGGGGAAGGAGTCTACCAGGACCACTCCCAGGACTTGGATTTTGGTCATGGATTGACATATAAATGTTGGTTTGTTTGTTTGTTTGTTTGTTTTTTAATTCAGTGAGCCAACATATAGTACATCATTAGTTTTTGATGTAGTGTTCAACGATTGTAAATGTTGCTTTTTTTAAATGTTGGAGGCAAAACTAAGGTGCTAGGCCAAGCAGGGGAGAAAGACAGTGTCTAAGAAAGGCATTGGGTTTTTTTCTGGTAATAATAATCGTTTGTAGAAGGGGAGAGTGCTGGGATCCTAGACACATATGAATATGGTTGAGTAGACTTGTCCTGGAGTGTGTGTGTGTGTGTGTGTGCATGCTGGGGCAGACATTTCCAATATGAGTTCACAACACAATCCAAAGTTTCTATATGTGTCCTTTGACACGGTCTCAGACGAGGGCAGAAGGGTCTGTCCTTTGTGGTAACAGAGCCATCAGGAAAAAGGAGTGAGATATGGTCACAGTGGAAAGTTCAGATGTGGGAGAAGACACTGCTGAGTGTGCAGCCCAGAAGGGCGGTGACGACATTGCTGAAGGCCCCATGGAAAGACTGGCTCTAGCTCTCAACCCCACCGCAAGCTCTGTGGGCGCTATGGGGCTCCTATGTGACCCCGTGTGAATCATCCTACTTTCAGTTCCCTGATCTGTTAAGAGGAATAATAAAGGAGGTAGTGATTCTGTTGTAACATATAATAAATTAGAATAAAAGAATTTGCATGCACAATAAAGTAGAGTATTCTTGTTGAGAGGGCCACAGGGTTGGCATATCTAACATAAAAAATAGTGCTCATCAGTATGGCACAGTATTTAAGATCTCCCTTCTTAACGTTGCTCTTCATTTCATGGTGTTTTATTCACAGCACTGACTTGGTACACTGATTCATGTTAGTTATTTTTCCTTAAAAGTTCTAATTCAAGAGATTCAAACTTCTTTCTAAAATCCAAACCAGGAAAGTGAGTAATTGGATACTAGTTAACTTAGTCTTCCTATATCTTTTGCTATAAATAAATATTATCTAGGGAATGGTAAAAACCGTGCAAGCATACTTGTATGGGGCTAAGTCTCCTTTGACCTTCATAATCTTTCACAGCAGATTTTATCCTTCAACACACAGTAACTGGTACCCATACAGCTAAAATGTGTTAAGCAGTAGAATATGAACACTGACTATACATAGATGGTACTTATTTAATGCTCATGACATCCCTTTCAGGTTATTATGATGATTATTCCAATTTTACAAATGAGGAAACCATGACTCGGTGAATTTAAGTCACTTGGCCAAGGCCACATAGTTAACTACATTTAATAACCAGCTTTCAAATCCTCATCTGATTTCTACCAAGGGAAAGAAAAAAATAATAATCTGAAAAGATTTGCATGCATATCTTCTTGGTAACCAGTTCACTGCATAGCTTAGTATGCAGCCTTAGGAAATGCTCCTCATTCCAGATATTAGCTAAAATATTAGACAGAATTTTTTTTCATAGAGCTAGAAAGGACTTGAACAAAATGTTTTCTAAATCAGCTGTTATATATTTCCTACAAAGAGGAGTACTGAGACATACCCGTTTCATATTGCCCTCAACTCTTAAGTCCCCTGCTTGGAATTGGAAGGAATCACTCTGTTTTGACATTTCTGATTGTGAGAAAGCAGTGAGGTGATGTAGCATCCTCCACCTGGGTCCCCAGTCCAGATGCTTCTTTTCTCCCGTACATTTCCACCATCTTCCCTCACTCAACCCACACCCGGCCTCCTGTGCTTCCAACACACTTGCCGTCACCTCAACACACTTCAAGGTTTACTCCTTTCAATCCATTCTACCTATTTCTGCCAATGTCTCCCCCTTCCCCTGCCCCCAGATGTTAATTTGGTCACGTTATACTTCTCCTTTGAACCTTCAGCAGCAATTTATTGCTGAAAGTATAAACTCTTTAACATGACTTGATAGTGACTGATTAACCTATCAACCAAGTAATATTTATGATTGTTCCATATCTTAGTTTCTCTTAAAACATTCCTACAAATAAGATAGATGTCAGATGTTCCCCCTAATTGTAAACTGGAGAAGAGAGGTGAATTGCTTTCCAAATATGGTGAAACCAAAAGCAAATTATATTTCTTAGTCCCTTGTTTTGCCTCAAAACCCAGATTTTTTAGTCATTTATTTTTTTTATCATTTTGACATATACAATAAATAGCTCTCACATATGCCACACATCCCCACATGCATACTCGTAACATGTCTAATTGATGGCTTTGTATAAAGTGTCCCTGTTCTCTACCATTCATGAAAATCTCTCAGAGCATGCAGTGAGTGAGAGGTAGTGTCCCAGAGAAGAGTACAAACTTTATAGATACATAGGTGGATGTCTGTCTAGGCTCTGACACCTATAGTTGTAAGATTGTGAGGCAAATTGTTTAACCTCCTCGAGGCTTAATTTTCTTATCTTTAAAATGAGGAGAATAAAACATAGGTCTTAGAGATTTAATGAGAATGCAATGAAACATTTGTGGAGTTCTTAGCACATTTGACACATAATAAATGTTCAATAAATGGTCATCTTAAAATTGTGTTGTTCTAGTTTATTTAGATATTTCTTGTCAGGGGGTTTGAACTCTACTTTAGTAATAAGTTCCTTGCAACACAACTTCGTCATAGATCATGATGTAGCCGTGTGTGAGGGTATCGCTTTCTACACAATACATCATTAAAAGACTTAAGTGCTTGGGGGTACCATCTGAATTCTCTCATGTAGTCTGGCCTCCTCCAGACTCAGGAGAGCCTGGAAAAGAGGGGCGGAGCACAGTAAGGATGTGGTACGGCCCCTCTGCTGGAGAGCCCCCCACACTGCTAAAAACAGAAATGTGGCATCAACTTTGAGGGTGAATCACTGCAGTGAGTGATTCCTTTTCAATAAAGCTTTTGAAAAGAACATTCTCAGGGCGCCTGGGTGGCTCAGTCGTTAAGCGTCTGCCTTCGGCTCAGATCATGATCCCAGGGTCCTGGGATCGAGTCCCGCATCGGGCTCCCTGCTCCGCGGGAAGCCTGCTTCTCCCTCTCCCGCTCCCCCTGCTTGTGTTCCCTCTCTCTCTGTGTCTCTCTCTGCCAAATAAATAAATAAAATCTTAAAAAAGAAAAGAACATTCTCTTTTATTAGGACTTCATTCTGGGGTTAATAAATACTATATAAGCATCTACAAAATTCTTTCATTTGCTTATATAGTTACTGAAATGTCACGGATTCTGGGTTTGTAAGAACAATACCCAAAACTGTGAACAAACATTTGGCATCATCTAGAGGCAGATTCCAGTCTCCACTTCTTCACTTGCTAGCTATATATCCTTGAGTGAATTACTTGACTTCTCTGAATCTCTTTCCATAGCTGTATGGTAGGAATAATAATAGTACCTACTTCAAAGGCAGGGAGTTTGATAATTCCATGAGACAGCAGATGTAAAATGTTTAGTGCGCTACCTGACACATTCAAAACTCAAACAATATAAACCCTCATCTTTTTCTCATTTGAAATCACTTTTCTGATTTCCTAGATGATCTCATTTGGAAACATTCTTATTTTTATATCTACATTTATCCTCCATTTCATCTCCATATCACACTCACTTGTGTTCAGAGAGACTGTGTCTACAGCAAAGAAACTTCAACTGTGGGATGGAATAGAGTTGGAAGGATGACAGAGGACCTACTGTTTGGATTTCTTGGAAGAGCCTTAACTGGGACATTAGTCAGGAAATGTAACCAACACGATTCGTCATGCTAGGAAGAGATCTGACCAAATGGAAGGGACCACAGGGACGAGGACAGGGCAGCAAAGCCCTTCTGGCTGGTTCTCAATTCATAGTTCTCATAATAGTCATCAGGAGCAGACAAGCTCACTATGTTCTGAAAATCTTCCAGTATGTATGAGAGAAAGATTCTCTGAGCAGTGCTGCTTGAGTCTTCCTGCCATGCCTGGGAATGTCAGCAGGTTATTTGGTATGATCTAAGCCTGATTATAATTGGGCATGTGTAAACCGCCATCTGCCCACATGATTTATCCTAGCCTTTACAATGGTATGGATTTAGTAATAATATTGGGATGTTTCTAGGTGAGACAAGAGGTAAGAGTAAATTACTTCTTGGAATTAAAGAACATATGTTACGAAGATTAGCAGTACCAAGCAGTTTTTAATGTATCTGGTATATATAGGAAAATCCTATGGAAATTGTCATCATCAATTACAATGAATTCAATGTACCACTAAGAATGGCCTCACTCCTCCCTTTTTCTGAATAATTAATGCTGTCCTCATTTTCAATAGAACTTAGTGGCTGTCTTTTGTTCAGCTTGCTTAACAAAGCAATTGCAGACCTAACCAGTGCCTAGAAGAAGCCAGCCTGCTGCTAGAAAACTCAGTGATGTTGCAGGATATTGGACACAAAACCTGTGATTTCTGGCACCATCAGGAAAGTTGCCAAAAGATGTAACAGCAAATTGTGGCCTAAACTACTACTCAGCGCCATGCCTTTTCAGCCTCTCCTAACATATTCATCTTTTCTCTTTCACTTATATCCTTCCAGATGCTTCATAAAAACATACTCCCACACATACATTCACCTTAATATTTACACACTCACTATATTTCTCTCCCCCTTCTTCAGTCTCCTCTTTCGCTTTAAAAAAGAATGTAAGCTTTAGGCACCAGATTCCTAGAATATTAATTTTTCCTTTTGATATCTACACTTATTACTAGATAACTATGTATTAATTAGTAGTTCAGGAAACTAGAAACTTCATATGTAAGAAATTACTCTCTGGGGTTAATAAAGATTATATAAGGCACAGGAATTGCAACGAAGCTGAAGAAATACTTGCTGTTTCTTAGAATGGTTGTCTATTATATATCTCCCTAAGCTATAAGCCTGGTGAAAGTGGGGATTATGACTACTTTTTCACCATTGTATTGTCAACACTTAAAATACTGCCCAGTGTATGATAAGCACTCAATATATATTTGCAAATGGGTGATCTCATGGAGCACCTGCTACATGACAATCTTTGAGTTAGGTCCTGAATAAGATGAAGCCTCAGTGTTGAACGTCTTCACAGTGTATAATGAGCTATGGGAATACAGATGAGCAATGGCCTCTGCTTGTGAGGTGGTAGTGAAAGACACAGGAAATAATATGAAGAGGATTTAAATCTTAAGCTGGACCTGGACAAGTAAGTAGGAGTTGCCCCAGATAAAGTAGGAGAGTGGGAAGAATATCCTCAGCAAAGAGAATAGGCTTGATAATGCATTTGGGAACCATATGTGAAAAGTGTGGTTTGAGTGTAGGCTATGTGTGAATAAAGGCTTGAAAGGTAACCAGAGTTTGAACTTCATCCATTAGAGGGAGCCATTTAGGATTTTTGCCAGAGAATAATAATTCTGGACTCAAAGTGAGTGAATGGATGAACTAAGAAGCTGGAACAAGGGCACCTTGTTTGGTAGATATTTCAAATGTGTTTGAGGGAGCAGAGGAGAGCCTGAATGAGAAGCCAGTTGATAGGATTGGTTGGACAGGATAGTTATAGGCAATAGTGTGGAGCTAGGGCTAACAAAATTCAACTACTAATGGAAGGACAAAAAGGAGAAAACTATCACTCAAAAGTTTCTCTGTGGAGTGATGTGCATAGTCAGGGGACATTTATTAAGATAGTAAATGGAAAAGTAGAAACAGTTTCTGGGAAAATGATGAGTCCAGTTTAGAACATGTTTATTGATGGTGCCAGCTTTGATAGTTTCATGATGGTGAACAGCAAGCAATTGGAATGTGGGTTCAGATCTCAGAAGAAATGTCTGTGTAACAGACAAAGTCAGGAGTGATTTGCTTTAGGGGCACCTGGGTGGCTCAGTCCACCAAGCATCTGCCTTTGGCTCAGGTCATGATCCCAGGGTTCTGGGATCCAGCCCTGCATTGTTGGGCTCCCTGCTCAGTGGGGAGCCTACTTCTCCCTCTCCTTCTGCCCCTTGCTCCCCACTTGTTCTCTCTCTTGTGCATGTGCTCCCTCTCTCTCTCAAATACATATAAATAAAATCTTTAAAAAAAAAGTGATTTTCTTTAGAGGTGACAGTCGAACTCTTTGATGAGATCACCAAGGTAGAATGTGCCAGATAAAAAGACAAGAAGACTAGGGCGCCTGGGTGGCTCAGATGGTTAAGCGTCTGCCTTCGGCTCAGGTCATGATCCCAGGGTCCTGGGATCGAGTCCCACATTGGGCTCCTGGCTCAGTGGGGAGCCTGCTTCTCCCTCTGGCCCTCGCCCCTCTCATGCTGTTTCTCTCTCGCTCGCTCTCTAAAAAATAAATAAAATCTTTAAAAAAAATTAAAAAAAAAAAGACAAGAAGACTAAAGACTAAATCTTGGGGGAATGTCTCTACTTAAGAGGTAATAGAGAGAGGAGAATGAATGAAAGAGTAAAGAAGAAACTGTCAGGAAAAAAACAGTATGCGGTAATAGAAACAGGAAATTTCTAAAAAGAGGGAGAATCAAGTGTCAAATATTGAAGAAACCTGAAGACTTAATAGAACAAGTCTGGTATTTAAAAAGTTTTAAATGGGTAACTTTGGAAACTATAGTTAATTGGTGACTGTGGAATTCAAGTTACTGGGAGTTAAGAAGTAGCTCTGAGGTGAGGAATGAAGGTATTGAGTGTTTTGACTATTCTGTGAAGATTTTAGTAATGGAAGGAAAGAAAGATCTATTGAAAGTCCGACAAGGTAGCAATGTCTGAGAAGGTTTTATTAAGATCACAGAGAAAATGATCTAGGAAAATTAGTTGTCAGAGAGGAAAGATTTGAAGGTTCCAGAGAGGAAACATTATTCATGGAACAATCCAGAGAAAAGAAAGAAGGAAGTGGAGTCTCTTGCTTGGACCTCCAAATGACTGAATTCATTCTCTCACTGTTTTCAGATGATGGAAATTGTGAGTTCTCTGAGGTCCATGAAATAGTAAAACTTTTCTAGGGAATACTAATTAGGTTACAATTATAAAAGAACCATGCTGTTTTAAGGATTTTGGGTGGGAGGGGGCTGAAATTTCAGGATACATGGGAATGCACTCAGTCTATCTTGAACTGAGAAGTTGGCAGCCAGGACTCTGTCCTGCAGGTTGGCAGAATGAACACCTCTGCTTTGACTGGCTTTCCTTAGCCTTCACTGTGGCCACTCCACTTCTTAGACTAAGGAAAGTATTTATAATACAGTCCATTCAACTTGGATCTGCAGTAGAATAAAACTAATTCCTGGCTAGTATAGTTGCAAAAATAATAATAATAACTCATGTATAATGGGCATAGGGTGGGCTGAAAGGTTAAAAAGTCCTGAGCATGTTTCTTCTGGGTCTGTGAACTAAGTTGGGCATGGTAATACTAGAGAAAAAATGAAAGCTGTGTTTGAAAAATTAATCACTAGACCAATAAATGCACTCATCTAGCTTGCAGGTAGTGTTGAAGTACATGGTATTTTCCCTTCCAACACTCTTACTAGGAAAAGTGAACAAAGAGAGGCTGATGATATTTGCATTCAACTAATGTGTTTGGCTGTAGGGAGCTCATGAACTCAAAAACACTAATAGCTTTAGCAACAACCAGATAAAGAATGGGTTTGGACAGAGTTATCTGATGGGCTTCACATTGGATTAGGCTTTGTATTTCAGAGCAACTGTTGAGTTCTCATGAAGTAGAGAATATCTCATGATGCTTTTCTAAGTGAAGCTCTTTGTAGAAAATAATGACTTTCAGTAATTAAAATCCCTGATGAATATCAAAACCATCAGGGCAGCAACTTGTACAAACAAAACAGGGGAGTCTTAGAAGGTACAAGTTTTTCCACTTCTAAGCCAAAGGGAAAGTTTCAGACGTGTAAGAATTAAACCCTTGGCTCTTTGAACAAGCTTGGTGTTGTCTAAGTTGCTAAGTGGAGAATGTCCTAAAGGAGAAAAAGAAGGAAAGAGTGTCTTGCTATAAGTAAAATGTTTTTAATCTGTTTTAAAAAAATGGCCAGTATTTCTGAAGGTAAGCAGAGGGAAAAAAATCAGTCAATAGAAAATCAATAATATAATCAATAATATAGGGTTCTTGGTGTTCTTATGTTGTGTTTTTTTGGTTTGTTTGTTTGGTTGGTTGGTTTTTTTTCAGTATACATTATACAGGGCTGGCCTCTAATTTCAGGCTCCATGAGGCATGGCTTGTTGGTTACAGCAAGATGGGCCACACAAATTTGCACCTGAAACTAGACCCTCATCTTTAAAGATGAACAGAGCTGTTCAGGAAGAACTAAAGATCTAAGCTAAAAGGCAAAATTGGGTATTAAGGCAGTAAGAACCCCCAGATATCTGAGGATTGTGTCCTCTTTATCTTTTTGTCCCTAGAATATTGTATAATTTTCAGTCCATATAGAAGTCACTGAAAAATGATTTGTTGGCTAAAGGAAGACCAGGTAACAATGATCTTACAAACAAGTACACTATAATGATAGGGATAGAAATTTAGGCAAATGGCATTAGGGAAAAGTCTGTTAGGAGATAATGGAAAACAAACCTAGGTAAGGGTTCAAAGTCAGGACCTAAGTCCTATAAAAACAGGACTAGTCCTAGAGGTGCTGATTTTGAAAAAAAGTTACCAAAACAAGATCCAGGCCTAGGCAATAAGACAAAAATCCTACATAACTAAATCATGAATTCACTCAACAATTGCTTATTGAGTTGCTTTCTCTGTGATATATACACTACTAGGTCCCAGGAATAAAGCAAAAAGAGACAAAGATTCCTATTTTCATGTAGCAAAGAGGAGACAAATAAAAATTGGCAAGAAAAGTATCTAATATGCTAGCTGATGTTAAATACTTTAAAGAAAAATAAAACAAAAATTGTGGATAGTAAGCATTGGAAGGGATTGTGATTTTATTTTATTTATTTTTATTTTTATTTTTTTATTATTATTTTTTTAAAGATTTTATTTATTTATTTGACAGAGACAGAGATAGCGAGAGCAGGAACACAAGCAGCGGGAGTGGGAGAGGGAGAGCAGGCTTCCCGCTGAGGAGGGAACCCGATGTGGGACTCGATCCCAGGACCCTGGGATCATGACCTGAGCCGAAGGCAGACGCTTAACGACTGAGCCACCCAGGCGCCCGGGATTGTGATTTTAAATAGAGTGGTTGGGGAAGACATTAACTAAAGTGGCATTTGGATAAAGACAAAGAAAATAAAAGTTAATGGAGTGATTCACCTCAAATCTGAAAGAGGAGTAGCCCAGGGGAAGGAGACAGAGGGAACATCAGGTGCAAAGGCCCTGAGACTCAGAGGCTGGAGTAGATCTGGAATTTTCTAGAAAGCAGGGAGGCTTGTGTGGCTTGAGGGAAGCAATCAATTGGGAAAGTAGTAGAAGATGAGATCAGAGAGGCAAGGGGATGGCCAGGTGGGGGCACATCATGTAGGACTTTGCAGAATTGGACTAGATGTGCTGAAATCTTGCATCTCCAAGATCAGAACATTTCCTCAAGACCAAGGTCAGATTGAGTCTACTGGGATCCATCAAATGAAAAGCACTTCTGTGAGGGTGAAGAGGCTGAGAACCAGGGGGGTCTTACCAACTAATTTTCAGGGGCAAAAATGCACAGAAAGCAATATATGTCATCAACAACCTCCTCTTCTGGGGACCTCTCCTGCTGCCCTCTGACTAGTCCCCAAAGGAAACATTTTATGTCCTCTTTCTGTTGAAAATTAAAGAATTAGCCTCACTGGCTTAGTATCAAGCAAAGGTTATTTAAATTATAATTTGGGCAGACTAAACTATCCTTAGTATCTAAGGGAACATAATGATGAAAGAAGCAGCATTGGAGCTGACAGGTTTAAACATGGACCTGGTTATCCTTAGGTAGTTCCCTATTGGTAGCTCCCTGTGTGAGCAGTTACTGATGTCTAAACAAAGCTCCCCTTTCTAGAATCTTTCCCCCTCTGGGTATGTAAGTATACGTAGTTCATTATACATATATTTATAGCTAATTGTATTTGTTGAAATTAAATTCCTAGTGTAATTTAACCTTTAAATAAAGGTAATAAAAGCAAAATAAAGTCTAAATTTAAGAAACTTAAGTCATCTCCAAATTCCTAACTCAGATTTCCACTCACTCTTATCCACTGACTAAATCAGTTGCCAGGCAAGACCTGACCCCTACCTGCTAGAGAAAGGACAAAGGGAGCTTACAAAGCTGGATGCCCATTGGAGATATCTATAGACTAACTTGTATTTGCATAAAGTCGCTGGGCTTGTTCATGCTTAATTATTTCAAAATCCTGAGCACCCTCTCTTCCATCTGAGACACATTCCTGTTGCTTCACATATATGATAAACAGCAAGGGAGTAACAGATGGTACAAGTTGTTTTGTTCCCCACCACCCTCGCCCTGGACAACAACACCTTTTGAGCTGGGGAGGACTCAGAACTCTCTAGAAATTAAGTTGTATCCTATTTCATAGTCATCATAAGCCAAATTCAGGCTTCCATGAGTCTAAATCTAGTTGTTCGGCCACTGCTTAGCGCAGCGAGTTTATCAAACCGGGTATTGTGCAGTCTAAATAGAAACAAAAAGCTTTTTGATTTGGGCAGTTCTCATGAGAGCTCATTGAATTTATTGTGATATTTCTCTTTATACAGAAAAGGACCAGATTAGTATCTGATAATAGATCAGCACATTTATAAATGCTGAATGCTGAGCTGTGGGCAACATGTGATTGGATACTGAATTTGTAATTATTTGGCTTTATTGAGCCTGATGCAAGGATGGAGAGGGGTGATGAGGCACTGATCTCTTCCCCAGGGGCCTGGGATAGCAGTGACATGTCGAGGTAGGCTAGTCCCTGGGGGTGCAGGCCAGACAAGCAGTTGCTGAGAGGCTGTGCAGGCAGGTGTTAGCGCTAAATGTGTGGATTCGGAATGGAAGACAGAGCATGGAGGACAAAGGTGCCCTGGTGGATTTATCTGTACTTGAGCTGACAGGTGTCTGCATCACTCTTGGGGCAACCTATCAATATGGTGGGAGAGGTGGTGGTGACGATGAAGCCACAGCTGGGGAGGAAAGAAGAGATGTGGGAATTGTTCAGGAGTCAAGTGTCAAGGCGAATGACTATTTACTTGAATGATGAGACTGAAAATCAGGGAGAGTTAAAAGATCAAGAGACAAAGTGCTAGTCACTCAGAAGCAAAAGGAGGTTCACCTCCCTGGAGGTGTTATACCAACCGACAGTGTAAAGTCATACTTTTTGTCGATTAGCTGTAAACCCAAACCAAAACAAGACACACACACATATACAAATTTGTTTCGTGAGGTATAATATACTTACAGAAAAGTACATATGTCATAAGCATAGAGAGTGAGGAATATTTCCAAACTGAACCACTCATGTAACCAGTACCTAGACCAAGAAATAACAGGATACTCCCTTGGGTCCCCTTCCAGTCATTATAACTCCCATTGGAAACTACTATACCTTCTAATAGTGTCTATCTGTTCTACTGGTTTGGCATCTAATGTAAATGGTATTGTGATGTATATAATCTTTTGTTTGTGACTTCTTTCACTCAACATTATCTTTCTGAGATTCATCCGTATTGTTGCATGTCATTTATTCTTGTTGTTGTAGAGTATGCCATCATATGAATATATCACAATTTTTATATCTATTCTACTTTTTAGGAACATTTGGGCAGTTTCATTAGAGCTTTCATGAGCATTCTAGTACATTCTTTTGGGAATATATGTATGTGTTTTTGTTGGGTGTATACCTAGAAGTGGAATTATGAGGTCATAGGAAAGTGTATGTTAAGCTTTGGTAAATATTGTCAGTCTCCTAAAGTGTGGTTATACCAATTTTGTCTGTTTTTTTAAATGTAGGTGGCACAAAAATTTCCACTTAGCCTCTACCTGAAGTACTTCCTTTCTTCCTTCTTGTCTGAAAGTGCCTATGTTTTGAGTAACAGCAAGGCTTTCTGCCAAGTTCCAAGAAGAGAAGACCATAGAATAAAAGAAAGGGGATTTCAAATTAGGGAATAGACCTGAACATTAAAAAATTACCTGAGGGCACCTGGGTGGCTCAGTTGGTTAGGCGACTGCCTTCGGCTCAGGTCATGATCCTGGAGTCCCGGGATCGAGTCCCACATCGGGCTCCCTGCTCAGCAGGGAGTCTGCTTCTCCCTCTGACCCTCCTCCCTCTCATGCTCTCTGTCTCTCATTCTCTCTCTTGCAAATAAATAAGATCTTTAAAAAAAATAATAAAAAAAAAATTACCTGAAATTGTCATACAAAACCAGACCCCCAAGGCTCTTTAGCTTTTATTCTCTATCCAAGTGCCAGCCCCTATTTAACTCTTATGACCACTGAAGAATTTGACCCAACATGCACCTGGGTAGACCAGTCGGTTAAGTGACAGCCTTCGGCTCAGGTTATGATACTTGAGTCCTGGGATCGAGTCCCACATTGGGCTCCCTGCTCAGCAGGGAGTCTGCTTCTCCCTCTGCCCCTCACCCCACTCTCATTCTCTCTCTCTCAAATAAATAAATAAAATCTTTAAAAAAAAAAAAAGAATTTGACCATAGTCCTCACTCTCCCCAAAGTTCCCAACCCTCTCAGGTTCCTGTAGCTAGTCATAGAAGATGGATCTCAGAGCCCTTAGTGCATTAGGAGTTGCACCTGTAGCCTCTGAAGTTTGGCCTTCTTGTCATATTTTTTCAAGGGTTACGTGACTGGGTTGAATTCTACAGTTGGGTTAGTGACATGTTGGTTAATAATCCTTTTAGGGCTCTCTGTAATCTAACTTGCGTGTATATCACACTGCACTTATAAGAAAAGCAATTGCAGTAACTGACTATTTCTTAAGTGCTGGGAATCCAGATGGATAATAAATTGAGAACCCCTCGTGTTTGTGTTTGTACATCAAAATTCAGTATTCTTGGTTTCAAATCATTAGAAACCACAAGATGAATTAATGGTCTGCTGGAGGCTATCTAATGTGGGCCAGTTGTATGAAAAACAGAATGATCAGATGTGAAAACACATTCCAGGAACCTTCAGAAAAGAAGGCAATGTTGATAGTATCTCTGCAAATGACTATAGAACAGGTGGCTGAAATAGGCACCTAGGCTGGTCTCTGATTTATCTATTAGCCTTCTGTACTTTATCTCATTTCTCACAGAGAAGGGAGTTCCAGTGTATAATCTTTAACTGTTTTTCTGGAAAAAGCAGTCCCTTATGACATTGAGTAATACATGCCTTTCCCAAGACTAGAGCTCCCTGCTGAATATGGGGATAGGACACCTGCCAGGTTTGCTTGATAAACCCCAGAGTATTGAAGAGACAGCTACTATATTAAATGTTTATTTTACTGAAACCTCCACCGCTATAGCCCCTATTGTATTACCCTAATGTTCCAATTTATACAACTCAGTTAACAACTTACCTGTAACTATTAAAAAAAAAAAAAAAGAAGAAAGAAACTTACTAAACAGAACTAGTCAAATGTGTCTATATCGGACAGACCCCTAACCACTTCTGAGTGATTGGAGAAGACTGCTGACTGGGAATCTATATGTGCTTGGGAACAAATGTTTGAAATAATATAATCTTATGTTTAAATTTATATACTGTATTCACTGCTATTTGTTCTAATTATATCCACCTATTTATCTTGCATTAAAAGATACCCTCTGGGGATAGGATTCTAGGAAGATGGTGGAGTAGGACGCATCAGAAGTCCATGTCCCACCCAGACAATAACACTGGCAGAATATGTCTAATGTAACTATTTTGGGACCCCGGAGTCCATTGAAGGTTTACTTGGTGGCACTTACCCAACCCAGTGGCAGGCCGCTATACATGTGTTCCTGGAGCAGCTTGCATATAGTTTTCAGGAGCCCGAGTGGGAAATAAGACCTTGTCCTCCCAATACAGGAAATTTGATTACTGATTGCTCCTTCTGATCTTAGTGGTATCATCACAGAAGTAGTCAGCCATTGCTGTTGTACCTCTTCCCATGGTTGTAAACCCCACCCCTTCAGGCCAAAGTGACTTCCGGGGGATTTAAAAGGCCAGAACCTTCCTCCCCTATCCTTTCATTTTTCTCTTTTTCTCCTTTTGGGAGCCAGATATGAAAAATGTTCAAAAGCAAATGCATATAGGGAGGAAATTAGAAAGTTAACACTTATGCCCAGAGAAAGGCACAGGCTCAGAAAAAAACATGAAAAGACCTTAAATTTACACCTTAGACTGATCTGTGGCACAGAAACACCCTACAGTAATCTAAACAAAACAACAGTTCCTCCCCTGGAAAAGGGGAGGAATCTGATTTTGAGAGTTACCAGTCTATTAGATTCAAGTGTTCCGTTTTCAACAAAAAAATTACAAGGCACACGAAGAAACAAGAAAATATGTCCCATTCAAAGGGAAAAAAAATAAATCAAATAAACTTTCCCTGAGAAAAACTTGGTGGCAGATTTACTAGATACTAGATAAAGTTGTTTACTAAAAACTGTCTAAAAGATGCTCAACTAAGGAAGATATGCAGAAAGCAAAGAAAAACAATGTATGAACAAAATGGAAATACCAATAAAAAGATAGAAAATCTAAGAAGAATCCAAAAAAGAAATTCTGGAAATTAACTGAATTGAAATGAAATGAAATAACTGAAATGAAAACTTCACTAGAAGAATTCATAGGGATATTTGAGCAGGCTGAAGAAAGAGCCAGTGAACTTGAAGATAGGATGACAGAAATGATCAAGTCTAGGAACAGAAAGACAAATGATTGAAGAAAAGTAAAAGAGCCTAAGGGACCTGTGGGACACCTTCAGATGAATGAACATAGGCATCTTGGGAGTCCCAGGAAGACAAGAGAGAGAGAGAGACAAAGAGGCAGAGAGAATATTTTGAGAGATAATGGCTGAAAAAATCCCAAGTTTGATGAAATATATGAACTCTAAGTAAATGAACTAAAAGAGACCCACACCGAGGGGCGCCTGGGTGGCTCAGTTGGTTAAGCGACTGCCTTCGGCTCAGGTCATGATCCTGGAGTCCCGGGATCGAGTCCCGCATCGGGCTCCCTGCTCGGCAGGGAGTCTGCTTCTCCCTCTGACCCTCCCCCCTCTCATGTGCTCTCTCTCTCTCATTCTCTCTGTCTCAAATAAATAAAAAAAATCTTAAAAAAAAAAAGAGACCCACACCGAAACACATTATAATCAAACTGTCAAAAGCCAAACACAAAGAGAGAATCATAAAACTGACAAGAAGGAAATGACTCTTCACATACAAGGGATTCTTTTTTTTTTTTATCAGAGAGAGAGTGTGCACAAGCAGGGGGAGTGACAGCCAGAGGGAGAAGCAGGCTTTCCGCTGAGCAAGGAGCCCGATGCGGGACTCGATCCCAGGACCTTAGGACCATGACCCAAGCCGAAGGCAGCCACTTAACCAGCTGAGCCACCCAGGCGCCCCCCAAGGGAGTCTTAATAAGATAATCAGCATATTTCTCATCATTTGGCAGCCAGAAGGTAATGGGCTGATATATTTAAAGTGCTAAAAGGTTAAAAAAAAAACAACTTTCCACCAAGAATCATATACCTATCAAAACTGTCCTTCGAGAGTGAAGGAGAAATTAAAACATTCCCAGATAAACAAAAGCTGAGGAGGTTTGCTACCACTAGACCTGACCTGCAAAAAATTCTCAAGGGAGTCCTGCAGGGTGAAAAAAAAACACACATTAGACTATAACTTGAAGCTGTGTAAAGAAATAAAAATTGCAGTAAAGGTTAAAAATGGACAGTTATAAAAGCTAGTATTATTGTAACTTTGATTTGTAACTTTATATTTTGCTTTTTACATAATTTAACAGACTAATACAGTAAAAAAATAATGGTTTTGGGACACACAGTATATAAAGATGTAATTTTGTGATATCAACAACTGAAGGGTTGGGGACGGACCTATAAAGAAACCGAGATCTGGGGTGCCTGGGTGGCTCAGTGGGTTAAACATCCAACTCTTGGTTTCAGCTCAGATCATGATCTCAGGGTCATGAAATTGAGTCCCGCATCAGGCTCAATGCTCAGCAGGGAGTCAGCTTGAGACTCTCTCTTTCTCTGCCCCTCCCCTGCTCATGCACACATGCACTCTCTCTCTCTCTCTCTAAAATAAATAAATCTTTAAAAAAAATAAAGAGGGCACCTGGGTGGCTCAGTTGGTTAAGCAACTGCCTTCGGCTCAGGTCATGATCCTGGAGTCCCTGGATCAAGTCCTGTATCGGGCTCCCTGCTCAGCAGGGAGTCTGCTTCTCCCTCTGACCCTCCCCCCTCTCATGTGCTCTCTCTCTCAAATAAATAAAATCTTTAAATAAATAAATAAATAAATAAATAAATAAATAAATAAATAAAAATAAAAAAATAAGCAGAGTTTTTGTATGTTATTGAACTTAAGTTAGGATAAATTCAGGTTAGACTTATAACATTAAAATGTTAAATGTAACTCTCATGGTAACCACAAAGAAGATAGCTATAGAATATACACAGAAGGAAATGAGAAGGGAATTAAAATATTTCTCTATGAAACAATCAACTAATCATAAAAGAAGACAGTGATGCAGGAAATGTGGAGGAAATGCTATAAGGCATATAGAAAATAAATAACAAAATGACAGAAATAAGTCTCTTCTTAGTAATTATTTTAAATGTAAATGAATTAAACTCTTCAATTAAAAGACAGAAATTGGCAGAATGGATTAAAATAAATAGCCATGATTCAATTATATGTTGTCTATGTGAAATTCACTCTAAATCCAAGGAAACAAATAGGTTAAAATTGAAATAATATGAAAAGATATTTTGTGTAAATGATAAAGAAAGATATATGCAATGGAACATTATTCAGCATTAAAAAGGAAGGAAATTCTGACGCATGCTACAACGTGGATGAATCTTAAGGACATTTTGCTAAGAAATAAGCTAATCAGAGAAAGACAAGTATATAAATCGACTTACAGGAGGTACTTCAAGGAGTCAAAATCAGAGACAGAAAGTAGAATTATGGTTGCCAGGGACTGAGAGGAAGGAGGAATGGTGAGTTATTATTTAATGAGTACTGAGTGTCACTTCTGCTAGATGACAAGAATTCCGGAGGTGGATGGTGGCGAGGTTGCATAATAGTATGGATGTAGTTACTGCCACTGAATTGTCCATTTAAAAATGGTGAAGATGGGGGCGCCTGGGTGGCTCAGTTGGTTAAGCGACTGCCTTTGGCTCAGGTCACGATCCTGGAGTCCTGGGATCGAGTCCCGCGTCGGGCTCCCTGTTCAGCGGGGAGTCTGCTTCTCCCTCTGACCCTCCTCCCTCTCATGCTCTCTGTCTTTCATTCTCTCTCTCTCAAATAAATAAATAAAATCTTAAAAAATAAATAAATAAAAATGGTGAAGATGGTAAATTTAATGTTATATGTATTTTACCACAATGAAAAAATTAGAAGAAATACTCTGATTTTTTTTCTTTTTCTTTTTTTTTTTTTTTGAGATTTTATTTATTTATTCATGAGAGACAGAGAGAGAGAGAGGCAGAGGGAGAAGCAGACTCCAAGGAGCAGGGAGCCCGATGCGGGACTCGATCCCAGGACCCTGAGATCATGACCTGAGCGGAAGGCAGACGCTTAACCATCTGAGCCACCCAGGTGCCCCCTGATTTTTTTTCTTAACCCTTCTGCAGATGACTTGTCCTGAAGGTTTTAGTGGTAGATGTAGTAGCAGGTTGAACGGGTTGTGCCCTGACCCCGAGACAAATTTGTAATAGAAGCTTTTATGAACATATCTTGTTATCAGATTTTTGAGTGAATATTTTGCTCTTTTCCATAAATTGTGAGGGCCCAGGGGGAGAATAGTTGATATTTCTGGTTAACTCTAGCTCTGCCTATGTGACATTTTCTTGCTTCTTGAAAAAAAATTGCTGGAATTAATGGTTAAAACGTGCTTTTAAAAATCAACCATGAAACTTTTGCTGTGTGCTTTATATGTAAAGAATGGAATTAAAGAAATAACCAGAGACAGAATCCTTGACCTTGGGATTGAGCTGGTGTATGGTTTTAATCAGAGGTCTTCAGTTTCAGTGACAGAAACCCAATTCAAGCAGACTTAAGGAAAATAGGGAATTGATCGTTCAGTTCCCTGTGGACATCCCCTCTGCTCTTAACCCTCCCATTCTCACTGGCTTGACTGCTGATTTCTAGCACCTGTGACTCTTTGCCTGCAGCCTTTTTTGGCCTTTTATAGGAAAGGCTAGACGTGCCCTAGAATTAACAATTAGGAGCATTCGTCAACCAGTGACAGAAATTGGTGAATAAACGTGCTTCTCAGGCAGGTTAACTGAAGCATGTATTCTATATAGGGTCCCAGAGTGCCCCGATAGGTTGAGTTCCAGTTGCCCAAAATGGCAGCTTGCTTGATATTGCACAATTTATTGGCTTTTTTTCCTCTTCCCTACCTCACTTCCCCACTCCCCTACTAGTATTTTCTGGGATCAATCCCTAAATAAATCATTTACAATATAATCCCTATCTCAGAAGACCAGCTCTGGGTGAACTCACATTAAAATAATTGGCTTTTTTAAGTGAGAAGTCCAGTTGTAAACTTCAGGCACTACTGGATCCAGGGGTTTGAATGATGTCATTGAGAGTGTATTTCTCTCATTTGGCTCTTCAGTCCTTTACCTTCATTCTTACCTACTGCCTTCCATTAAGGGGACTGAAAGCCCAGATGTAGGCCATATTCCCTCAGACACACCAACCCCAAAAGAGCTATTCTTCCTTTATTCTGAAGGGCATGAATTCATTGACCTGAAATTAGTCCATACATAACTCTAATTTAATCATAATGAAGAAAGGGATGAAATACACTGACTAGATTATACCTGGGTTACGTATCTAACTCTGGAGCCGGAATAGAGTCAGGCCAATGTACGTCACATTCCCTGCAAATGGAGAGATTGGTTTTCCAAGGGAAAACCAGGTCACTGTTTGCAGAAAAAAAGATAATGGATAATAGAAAGATAAAACTTACAAGGAAGCAAGCTATTTATATTTAATGACAAAGCACAAAGCAAATATAGGTCTCAAATATGTGACCTTAACAGGGAGGATTATTAGTCACTAGGTTTGGGAATGGCACCAGGCAGGGGAAGGGAGAGAGTGCTAATTCTTATTAACCAACTGCTTTGGACTGAATTGTATCCTATCTGACCAACTACCACTTCAGATTTTGAAATCCTATCTCTAATGTGATGGATATTTGTGGATGGGGCCTGTGGGAGGTAATTAAGTTTAGATAAGTTCAAGAGGTTGAGGCCCTCATGATGTGATTGGTACCAGAAACTTCTTTCTCTCTCTCTCTCTCTTTCAATCTTGTTCTTGCTCTGTCTCTCTCTCTCAATGTTTAGAATACTTTTAAGGATAGTACTCATGTGATGGAGATTGTGGAATCCACAAAATACTTTGATGTATTTCTTATCTCTCCCTGTCCTATGTATGGAATTGAAAAAACTGAAGGCTGTTTCCCCTAACAACCTGATGATCCCCTTTGGTGCCTGTCCCTCTCAATTAGACAGAGCAATACCTTTGCTGAAAATGTTATGGTATGAATGTTTGTGTACTCCCAAAGTCCATATGCTGAAATCCTAACCCCCAAGATGATGGTATTAGGAGATGAGGCCCTTGTGAGGTGAATAAGTTTATGAGGGCAGAGGTCTCATGGATGGCATTCGTGTCTTCATAAAAGAGCCCTGAGAAAGCCCCCGGGCCTTTTTTGCCATGGGAGGGCACGCTCAGAAGACATTGGTCTATGTGTGAGGGGGTTCTCCCCAGACACCACATCTGCCTGTGCCATGATCTTGGACTTCCAGCCTCCAGAACTGTGAGAAATAAATGTTCCTTGTTTATAAGCCACCCATTTTATGGTATTTTGTCATAGCAGCCTGAGCAGACTAAGACAGAAAGTATATCAAATTTCCTAGCATCGGAAACTGATCAGTCGCTTATCTGTTAAATGGGGAAACTAATACCACCTGATAAATTTATTGTAATACATATGGAATTACCTTATGTATTTGTAGCTCATTTTCATAGAAGAGTTGTCATGCCTTGTATCCAAAGACAGAGATAACTATTAAAAACACAAGTAGAAAATCTGTTTCAAGGCCAAAAGTAGAAATACAATGTGCTTACTGCAAGAGTAAAATAATTGCCATGATATGAATTCACATTTGACTTTGAACTTCTTGGTTATCAGGGCAAATGGGGAAGACAGTAAAGATTTAATATAGTATTTGTTGTCAAAGTGATCTTCAAAGGAGATTGTATGTCTGGGTATTTGTGAGTATGTGTGTGCTTGTGTTTCCTAAGATCCGAGTCAGCTTTGTGTGCTGAGTATTGGTTTTATATATTTAAACTATCTTCCTGCATTATTTCTGAGCCATAGTCCCATTCTTGCACAGTCCATACACATCCACGTTAATGTGGTCAATTGCTTGGTGTCTTTCCACAGATGCAGAAATATGTGTTATTTGGCTCTTCTGTTAGGGGAAAAGGTAATTTAGGCCAAGTATTTGAGATAGCCAATAGTCTATTTAGATACAAAGAGAGACATTAGGATAATCAGAAAAGTAGATACTCATGGTCAAAGTACCACTTAGTGCCATTTTATTCATATAGACCTTTTTTGTGTGTTTTTAAGTATGGAATAGCTAAAATGTCGTAACAGAAGATTATACAATCTCAAATTATAGTTTGGAGTATTGATCTTTTCTACCAATATTTCTATGTACTTTCTGTGTATATAGGGAGGACAAGATGTGTATTGGAAAAGGAAAGGATCTGGAATTGGACAGACCTGCATTCAAATCATGGCTCTATCATTTATGAACTGCATGAACTTAGGATCTGTAACATTCTCAGATCTCTGAGTCTCAGTAGCCTGCCTTGTCAAGATGGTTTGACAACACCTCTCACAAATTTGTGAGGATTAAATGAGATGATGAACCTGACAGTACACAGCTCAATAAATATTTTTAAATGAATAAATGAATGGGCCCTTCTAGAATATGATTATGATGATGGCAGTGATGATTTTTTTTAAGAGACAAATATTGGCTGAAGAACAGAAACAGAGAATGATAATTAAATAGTACAGTTTCAACAGATCACAAGAATTTGGTTTGTTATCTTCAAAAATATTTTTTTAAGTAAGAAGAGACTATAAGAAGCCTAATTTAACTCAGAATGCTTGGCATAGTCCCACTCATCAAAATTAGTCTGACAATTCATTTGCTACTTTGCAGCAATTAAAAGGAATTAGAATGATTAATTTTGCTCAACAAGAAATAAGCACACAATCATAAAGAAAGTTTCCTTGTGGGAAAACAATGTAACCTTGGCTTCCTTGTCCCTCTTGGACATAGAAAATATGTTTTTGGTGGCTCTGGGCCATTTTACTTTATGCCTTATAGGGAAGAAATCTGAACTAGGAAATCTTCTCAAAAATTCTGGCCGTTCTTTTAGTAGCTAAAACACACTTGTGGTGTATTTCTTCTCAAATATCTGATACATATATTAGGCAAATCCATTGCTTTAAGAAGAGAGTAACAAAGTCATTCAGAAAAGTCTGATAGTAAAAGACCAAAGGCAACCCAAACAAATACAAAAATCAGAAAGAAAGAAAGAGAGAGAGAAAGGATTGTCATATTTATAAGTCAAATGAATTAAATAAGGCAATGGAGGGAATTTTATAGTGATAAACATTATGATGCACAATGAAGATACGTGTGTACCAATTAACATAGCATTGCATAAATCGTAAGTTTAAAACTACCAGAACTGCATGGAAAAATGGATGGAGATACAGTAGCAATAGGCTCTTGTAGCACATGCCAATCAACTCATCAAAAAACACATAAGGCTATGAAAAATGTTAAGTCCATAAAACAGTCGCAAAAGTTGACCATCAATTTTGCTACAAAGAAAATCATGTTAAGTTCCCAAAGGTAGAAAGAGCTCAGAGAACATTATTTGATCAGATTGTAATAAAATAAGAAATTCATCACAAAACAAAACAAAAATACTAAAACAATAATCCTCATAGTCTGAAAATTAATATAAAACTCAGACAAAAGAGGAAATCAAACCCCACATTAAAGAATCTCTATAAAATATTATTAATAAAACTATATGCACCTGAAGCTATGGGATAGTTCTAAAGTGTTTAGGGGAAAATTGCCTTAAAAATTATGTTGATAGGGGCGCCTGGGTGGCTCAGTCGTTAAGCGTCTGCCTTCGACTCAGGTCATGATCCCAGGGTCCTGGGATCGAGCCCCGTGTTGAGCTCCCTGCTCAGCGGGAAGCCTGCGTCTCCCTCTCCCCTGCTTGTGTTTCCTCTCTCGTGGTGTCTCTGTCTGTCAAATAAATAAAATCTTTAAAAAAAAATTATGTTGATAAACAACAATAAGTTAAAATGAACAAGTGAATCATGTAGCTAATTCAAGAAATTTTAAAAATAAAAGAATAAGAAACTTGAAACAAGAAGAAAAAATTATTAATAATAAATGAGAAATCAATAAAATACTTGAAAATGGGAAAATTAACAAGTCAAAGCTCTGGTTATTTCCAAAAATAAGACAAACTAGTACTTAACATGTTCAATAGTTAGATTAAAAATGCATAAGATAAGAAATAAAAATGGTGATATGGGGCACTTGGGGGGCTCTTCGTTGTGTCCGACTCTTGGTTTCGGCTGAGGTCCTGATCTCAGGGTCATGAGATAGAGCCCAGCATCCAGCCCAGCATCCAGCCCCGCACTGGGCTCCACACTCAGCATGGAATCTGCCGAAGACTCTCTTTGCACCTCCCCCCACTAAAATAAATAAATAAATCTTAAAAAAAAAAAAGACAATATAACTGCAAACACAGAAAGAATATATATCATTAGAAATATTATGCTTAATTTTATGAAAATACATTTTTAAAACTGAAGGAAGTGGATAAACAAGGAAAATAAAAACTACTAAAACTGGACCCCATAAAAAAAGAAACTCTAAAAGACCACTTATAGAAAACAGAGAAAATTGTCAAAAAGTAATACCTTACTTCACACCCCTCTCATGCACAAAATGTTATTAGGTGCAGACATTTAGGAAACAGATATCCCCAAAGATAGGGAGACTGTTTTGGAACATGGAAAAAAGATGGAAAACCTCCAAAATCTTTTCATAAAGTCAACATAATACTTATAACCTGACAAAGAAAGATCTGAATAATCTCATAATTATTAAATGGAAAATGCTATTTACAGGTCTTCCATAAAATTTCCCATAAAGAAAAATTTCAGTTTCAAATAGTTCCACTGGCAAGTTCTACCAACAACTAAAGCAGCACATGCCAGACATCTAACAAAAACATTTGTAGAGCATGAGAAATAGGGAACATCTCCCAATTTGTGAGATTAGCACATTAGATTTTTTGCTTTCTTCTTAAAAAGCTGAAAAGTGAAAATAGCATTCAGCCTTTGTTTTGCAGTGAGCTGTTACAGAGACAGCTTGCACTTGAGCAGTGAGAGTGACCCGCCAATGTCCTTTCCTGGGAACTACACTCAGCATCTCAGTATCAATCAAGCTGCCTTAGCTTTGAACTAGGTCTGTGGGCATCTGTGCTTTATTTTCACTTATTTTATACATCCTTTAGCAAGATGTGCCCTAAGGTAGCAAAAAAGCCTAAGAGAGATTATTTTGGGGGTCTGGGAATGCTCAGACATTTTTCGATATGAATTGCTGGTAATTGCTTCTTTCCTTTACACCATTTTGGCTTACAGAGGTTTCATAGGAATCTTTGACTCTCAGATAGCAGGGGAAAACCATATATACATATACCCACAGTTGACCCTTGAACAACTTGGGGGTTAAGGGCACCAAACCCCTGTGCAAATAAAAATCTGCATATAATTCTTGACTCCTTAAAAACTACTAATAGCCTACTGTTGACCAGTAGCCTTATTGATAACATAAAGAATTAACATATATTTTGTATGTTATATGTATTACATACTGTATTCTTACAATAAAATAGGCCAGAGAGAAGAAAGTGTTATTGTGGTGCCTGGGTGATTCAGTCTTTTAAGTGTCTGACTCTTGATATCGGCTCAGGTCATGATCTCATGGTGGTGGGATCAAGCCCAGGGGTCCCGCTCCACACTCAGTGGGGAGTCTGCTCAGGATTCTCTCTCCTCTTCCTCTGCCCCTCACCCTGCTCACGCACTCTCTCTTTCGTGAGTGCGTGCTTTCAAAAAAATAAATATTTTGGGGCGCCTGGGTGGCTCAGTTGGTTAAGCGACTGCCTTCGGCTCAGGTCATGATCCTGGAGTCCCAGGATCGAGTTCCGCATTGGGCTCCCTCCTCGGCAGGGAGTCTGCTTCTCCCTCTGACCCTCCTCCCTCTCATGTTCTCTGTCTCTCATTCTCTCTCTCGCAAATAAATAAAATCTTAAAAAAAAAAAATAAATAAATATATATATATATATTTTTAAGATTTTATTTATTTATTTGTCAGAGAGACAGAACACAAGCAGGGGGAGAGGCAGGCAGAGGGAGAAGCAGGCTCCCCGCCGAGCAAGGAGCCTGATGTGGGACTCGATCCCAGGACCCTGGGATCATGACCTGAGCCGAAGGCAGCCGCTTAACCGACTGAGCCACCCAGGTGTCCCAAAAATAAATATTTTTTAAAAAGAAAACATTACTAAGAAAATCACAAGGAAGAGAAAATACACTTACAGTACTGTATTTATTGGAAAAATTCACGTATAAAGTGGACCCGTGCAGTTCGAACCCATGTTGTTCAAGAACCAACTGTATTTAAAGCATCACTGATAAGTCAGTTTCATCCAAGGAATGCAAAGTTGGTTTAACAGTAGAAAATTAATTGATTTAATTCACACTTTAATAGATGATCATATCATCATATGCAAAAAAATATGTTTAATAAAATTCAATATCCAGTCATGATTTAAAAAGATGAAGAAGAAGGAAAAGAAAAAGCTCTTAGTAAGCCAGGAATGGGGAGAAAACTTTCTTAACCAAATAAAGGGTCTCCAGAAAACCTGTAGCCAAAACCCTAAATAATGGTGACATATTGAAACCATTCCCTTTAACATCAAGAATAAAGTAAGGATACCTTCTACTACTACTATTCTTCCTCAACATTCTCTACTGGTTGTCCCAGACAATGCAGAGTGTAAGAAAAAGATATTAACAAGCACCCAGATTATAAAGGATGAAGGGACAGACCGTATGATAGTCTATGAGACCATGCAGTATCTGGTCCTGGGTCACAACTCTGACTTCATTTCTCTGTGTTCTTGCCTTGCTGCCTTATTGCTGTCTCTCAAAGAAACCAGTCAAGCTCCTACCTCAGACCCTTTTTACTTGCTGTTCTCCCTGCTTACAGCGCTACTCCAAAGTTCTCCAAGGACTCACTCCTTCAGATCCTTACAGAAGTGTCTATTTCTCAGGGTGGCTTTTTCTGATCACCGTATTTAAAAATTAAACCCTTCTCTCTTCTTCTTCCTTCCAGCATTCCCCTTCTCTCTTTCTTACTTTTTCTCCAAAGTGCTTCTTGCCATCTAATGGCTGTATATTTTATTTGTTTATTGTCTATCTCTCCCTAATAGAATATAAATTCCATTTCACTGGGGATTTATTTTTTCTTTTTTATTCACTATTGAATCCCCAGGGTCTTAAAGAGTGCCTGGAACAGAGGAGGCATTTAATAAATATTTATTGAATAAATGAATAAAATTTATGTAGGAGACCCTAAAGATTCTATTATTAGAGTGATTAAGAGCTTAGAAAAGTTGCTTAAAACAAAATCAATATAGCAAGTTACTTGAATTACTCTACAACACAAATCAGCTAGAAGACAGAATTAAAAAAAAATATTTTTAATAAAAGTAACAACACATTTTAGGGCTTGTAAGGTAAAAACTGTAAACTATTGTTAAAAGCATAAACAATGTAAATAAATGGATAAATATATCATGTCCCTGGATAGAGACTCAGTATGATAGATTTCACCTTTCCTCAAACTGATCTTCAGATTTGAAGCAATTCCAAAACAATTCCAACAGGGTTCTTTTAAAAGAAATATGACAAAGTCATTTTAAAATATAAATGGAAGACAAAAGGGCAATGAATAATCATTTATAACAAAGAAGAGGAAGATTGAGGACTTTCCATTACAGGCGCCTGGGTGATGTAGTCAGTTGAGCATCCAATTCTTGGTTTTGCTCAGGTCATGATCTCAGGGTCCTTAGATTGGCCTCTTGTGCTCAGCATGGAGTCTGCTTGAGATTCTCTCTCCCTTTCCCTCTGCCCCTTCCCCTACCCCCATGCACTCTCTTTCAGATAAATAAATCTTTAAAAAAAAGAAATCACTTTGAAGCTATTGTAATTAAGACAGTATGATATCAGTCAGATAAGGGAGAGGCGGGTAGAAAAACAGAACTGAGGAGAGCTCACACATATTTAGAAAATGGATCTATTAATGTAGATCAGCGAGTCAAGGATGTACTTAATTTTAATGTAGTTGAATTTATCAATGTTTTTCTGATAATATTTGTGCTTCTTGTTTCTAGTTAAAGAAATCCTTTAAGACTGTAATAATAAAGGTATTCTCCTAAATTACCTTCTGAAAGTTTTATAGTTTTTCCTTATATTTATATCTTCAGCCTATTTGAAACAGATTTTGTGCATGATTTAAGATAGGGTCCATTTTTAATTTGTTCATTTGTTTGTTTTTCTGCAAGGGAGAATTAATTGTTCCAGTCCATCTTTGCCTAACTGATTTGCAATGCCCATTCTGTTGTAATTAAGGTTTCCACAAATATGTGGGGCTGTTCCCTGGGCTCTCCATTCTGGTTTACAGAAACATGAAAGATGAAGAACCTATAGGGTTTTACATTAAGTGAAATAAGTCAGACAGAGAGAGACAGATACCATATGACTTCATTTATATGTGGAATCTAAAAAACAAAACAAACAAACCAAACAGAAACAGACCCATAACTACAGAAAACAAACTAGGGGCTGCCAGAGGGGGATGTGGTGGGGGAATGGCAAAATAGGTAAAGGGGATGAAGAGGTAAAGAAGAAGGTAAAAAAAGAAATGTGAAGATTCCCTACCCCATTAGTTATAGAAATGCAAATTAAAACTATTTCCTATCCACTAAGTTGTCAGAATTAAAAAGGTGGATAATATCTGGTGTTTACACAGATATGAAACAACCGAGATGTTCACCCATTGCTGGTGAAGGTTTAAACTGATAAAATTATTTTTTAGAGGGGCACCTGGGTGGCTCAGTTGGTTAAGCAACTGCCTTCGGCTCAGGTCATGATCCTGGAGTCCCGGGATGGAGTCCTGCGTCGGGCTCCCTGCTCAGCGAGGAGCCTGCTTCTCCCTCTGACCCTCTCCCCTCTCATGTACTCTCTCTCATTCTCACTCTTTCAAATAAATAAATAAATCTTTTAAAAAAATTTTTTAGAGAAGTTTGGCATTGCCTAGTAATTTTGAACTTTCTGACCCAGCAATTCAATATCTAGATATCTTCAGAAGAACTCTCCCACATGTACACCAGGACACATATACAAGAATGTTCACAGCAACACTGATTGCTAACTAAAAACCAGGAAATAAACCAAATACCTGTCCCCAATAGCCTGACTAAATATATTCATTGATACCATGGAAGACACATAGCAGTGAAACTGAATTAACTCCAGTTACATGAATCAACACGGAGAAATCTCAGAAATGCACCATGAGTGAAAGAAGCAGTCACCAAAGAATACATAAAGTATGAAGAATAGGTTATTTAGGGATATATACAGTAGTCATGAAACTATAAAGAAAGGCAAGGGGATGATTAATTTAAAATGCAGAATGATGGTTCTCTCTGGGTGGATTGGGGTGAGAGGGAGATGAGATCAAGGGGTTTTAACCTGTATGATGGGAACATGGCTTTTTAAAAATTACTTATTCTTTAAACTATACCTATAAGTTATATGATTTTTTATATACACGTGATATGTTTGACAATAAACACTTTCAAAAAAGAAATGACTATAATACAATATGATAAATGCTACCTAAGAATTATTTTTGTAAAAGGTATCATGGAAGGAGATTAGAATAATGGAACAGTTGCTAAGAAAGAAAATCAAGGTTTGCAGTGGGCATGGTCAGCCAGGACTGTCAGGGCAAAGGGAGTTGGATGGCTTTGTGGTCTGTGCCGGGACACTGAGAGCCAAGTGACCCGCCCTGCTCACAGGACAACAGACTGGATAGTCAAAGGACACAGGACCCCAAGTAGTCCTAATGATGCTCTGGCAATTTTATTACCTAATTTTTGTGTGTGTGGCCTTCCAGAGGAAGACCATTTATCCTTCCGAGTGCACTTATTATTAAACTATCACTCTTTCTTTATTTCAACATAATTTCAAAACAAGCTAAAAGTCCCACGTTCACAGAATCATTTTCACTCATTACATTTTCATTTGCTGGCTTTAGATAAAACCACCTTAAACTTTTCCAACAAACATCTCCAAAGTATATCATAAAATTAGTTCTTTCTTATATTTCCACAAGGTGTGGAGAATCTTGATTTTTGTTGTTGTTGTTAACACAAAGTTACTTCCTCATCATCCCTAAATTTAGTCATTTATCTGTGGTGGTCTCAGCTTGGCTTAGTCCTTGTAGTAAGTAAAGTCAGCTTCTCCCCATTTCCTTGAGATTGCAGTAAACTTAGTTTGATCTGTATCAGAGGACTATTTAACTGAAAAATTTCCTTCTCAAATAAAAAAAAAAAAAGTTTACAAAATCTCAGTTGTTTTTCTCTCTCCAAAGACAGGTTCAATTTGGTACTGGATTCTTTTTTTTTTTTTTTTTGTAAATAATCTGTGTGCCTCAACACTGTCGATGAAGACAGGTAGTTGGTACTAGTCTTTACACATCAGCTTCTCCAGCGTTCTCCAACACTGTGCCCTGAAGAAGAGGATATGACCTCGTAGTTCTATCTCCCTCTGTCCTGGCAACCTTTCACTCTCATCCAAATCATTTGGCACAAGGCTGTCCATCTGACTTCACTTATCTGCCATCCACTATCTGCAGGAATAGCCCGATTGTACTGGACTACATTTATGAACTATGAGTTCTAATGATACTGGAACCATCCTGGTGATTCAGCTTCAGGCCTTTGTTGTTGCTTGATTTCATTCAGAAGCAGGGTACAGATGCTGTGTATACTGACTGCCAGCTCCTTAGAGGTTTTTTCTGAATTCACATAGTCTTAGCCTCTTATTTTTCGGGGAACTGTTTTGAGATAGAATGAGCAGAATAAACAACAAAGAACGGAACGAAGCCCACATTCTGATTCTGAGAAAACCCCTCCCCTGTGGCAAGAATTCAAGCATGGAGGTGGAGTGGGGAGGAGAAAGAAAGAAGCAAATTGTTCTACCAGCTCTCTACAATTTTGAAGAAAATGAGATATTAGCAGAAATAGAGATTCCTTTAGCACATTGGGTCCTCATAGATACACACTTCTTTTTCAGTTGAGGATTCAGGCTATCTCTTCATGGCAGATTAGCTGATGTATTTACTGAATCTCCAGCATCCATACTTAGCCACTTAAAATAGTCTTTGTAGCATGGACATCATCATGGTCCCAGGGAAATCTGAAAGGAAACTTGAATTGGTCAAGTGATAAAATCTACTCTGAAAAAGGACAACTTCTCTTCATGATTTCCTTCATTTGATGCTAAAAACATGAATAGGTGATTTTAGTCTCTGGGGCTATTTACAAATAGCCTATGTCCAAAGCATTTAAGGAACAATCAGTGCATGAGTAGCAGGAATCACATAATGCTGCTGGTAGAAATACACTAAAAAAAAAAAAAAAGTCTCTGATGGTGTGTTGCTAAAAACCCTATCAAAAATTATTATGGGGGTGCCTGGGTGGCTCAGTTGGTTAAGCGACTGCCTTCGGCTCAGGTCATGATCCTGGAGTCCCGGGATCGAGTCCCACATCGGGCTCCCTGCTCGGCAGGGGGTCTGTTTCTCCCTCTGCGCTCTTCCCTCTTGTGCTCTCTGTCTCTCATTCTCTCTCTCAAATAAAGAAATAAAATCTTTTAAAAAAAATTATTATGAACTAATGCGATAGAAAAAAATGTAAACCAGGCATGAAAAATAAATTCATTCCGTTGGTAGGTCCTATATTAAATCCAGAGAAGTCTAAATAAAATCAGGCAATGACGTGATGAAAAATGAAATTTATCCAATGCATAAGAACCAAACTACAAACTTCCAAGTAGAAATCTTAGAGTATGAAAGGCAGTGCCTTACTTTCTTAAAGCTCAGTTTTTGGAGCTTTTAAAATAATAAAATAAAGACTGATTTTATTACCTTATACTCTATTAAATTAAAAAACAAAATTATCTGCCATCTGTTCATTTCTTAAATGAACAAAACCAATGTCATACTTATTACCACATGCTACTCTATGGAATCCCTTAAAGATTCCAGTTTTAAAGTGTTTTTAATTCCTTTTTCATTTAGTTTTCTTGGAAGTTCGTATTTGGGGGAAAATATAAGACAGGAGGCATTTAAGAAACATTTACTGAGCGGATACTAGTCAAATGAAATCATAGGTTCCAATGCTAGATTAGACTCAGAGGATAGAGACGAGGGGGCAGGAAAAGGGAGTAGAAAGGAATGGATGTGGTTAGAAAGGGGAGGGGACACTGATAAGTATGAGCCCGGAGATGTAAGCATTATGAAGCGATGATCATTTTCAAAGGTTATTTAAATTCCTAAAAAGTTTGTTAAGGACAGCATGCAGCCCCCTGTGCCCTAATAAAGCCAGCTCTCTCCCCGACTTCCCTTCTCCCCAGGGAAATTATGGTATGCACAGTCTATTTTTCATTTTACTATTTTTGAACAATAACAAAAAGCACTGGGGGTGTGTTTTGATTCTGCAGCTGCCGGAGCATTGTTCTCGTCCACTTGATGTGATGATGGATACTGAGTTCAATTGCCGTGATCGTGATGACATCTGGCAGGCAGCTTTAGAGAGACCTCTGGGCTATGCGTGACACAGGACATGTTTTTCTGAACCAAAGGGAAGCACGTCAAGGTTTTGTTACCTCACCTTTTGAAAAAATGGCCTGTCGTGGATACAGAGAGTGACTGGAGCTAAAAAAATGTATACTGAAAGAGCTACGGGCTATTTGATTACAAGACACAGAGTAGAGGAGGGTAGTTGTCACAGGGAAACAGAGAAACTGATTTGTGGCATTGTTGTAAAAAAAAAAAAAAATCCAAAGGAAATGGAAATACTCTCTGGTGTTGCCGTGAAATGAGACAGATGAAAGAAATCTTAAAAATACTTAATAAGGTGTAAGAACTCGAGGCTTTTCTTCGTTTGGGAAGGCAATATTGATCTATTTCTTCGAAATGGTAGGAAAAGAAGAAGGACCCCAAACTTCTTCCATGTTTCCTAGATTTATTTTTGGTACTGGCATGGAAATCAGCCAATCCACAGTTTTAACCCCCCTTTGAACTGAGACATTCCAGATAGAGCTGGTGGGAGCAAGGACTCACCTCACACATGGGACTGCTAAAAGGATTTTTAAATGCCAGATACCTCATCTTCCCCCAAATATCTCTCCTACCAAGTGTAAATCCCCAATATTAGTATTAATAATGAATTAGATAGGTATTTCATCTCTGTACGGCCACTTGACCCCTCTCTTAACAGTTTATCACCAGAAAATAATTTCTAGGAGAAAACAGGACATTATCGAGCCCCATGGAGTAGTTAGGCCCTGGGCCAAAGGGTGATCTCAGTGCATGCCTAGGAAGAGAACAGTGGTTCCTGAGGGGACTGGGTGGGGGGATCCGTGAATGCTACCAACATTGTTTTGCATAGTTTCAGTTCCTCCATTGCTCTCTAGTAAATTATAAATTTTGGAATTCTGTATTTTTCCAGTCTTTTGTTGTTTTCTTTTTTGTTGTGGTTATAGATATTGATTTTTCTTTTTTTTTTTAAAAATTTTTATTTAATTATAGTTGACACAGTATTACATTAGTCTCAGATGTACAACATAGGGATTCAGTATCTCTACACATTATGCTATGCTCACAAGAATAGCTACCATCTGTCCCCACACAACACTATTACATTATCATTGATTATATTCCCTATGCTGTGCCTTTTATTCCCATGACTTACTCATTCCACAACAGGAAGCTTGTATCTCCTACTCCCCTTTTCCCATTTTGCCCATCCCTCACCCATCTCCCCTCTGGCAATCATCAGCTTATTCTCTGTATGTAGAGGTTTGATTCTGCTTTTTGTTTGTTTATTCATTTGCTTTTGTGGAGCACATATGTTTTCACTCCTATGTGGATTGAAATCATATGGTATTTGTCTTTCTCACTCTGACCTATTTCACTTAGCTAACACCCTCTAGGTCCATCCATGTTGTTGCAAATGGCACAATCTCGTCCTTTTTTATGTCTGTGTGATATTCCACTGTGTGTGTGTGTTGTGTGTGTGTGTGTGTGTATCACATCTTCTTTATCCATTCATCTGTTGATGAACGCTCAGTTTGCTTCCTTATCTTGGCTATTGTAAATAATGCTGCAATAAACAAAGGGATGCATGTATCTTTTCAAATTGGTGTTTTCATTTTCTTTGGGTAAATACCTACTAATGGAATTATTGAGTCATATGGTTTTTTTCTATTTTTAATTTTTTGAGAAACTTCCTACTGTTTTCTACAGTGGCTGTACCAATTTGCATTCCTACCAGCTGTGCACAAGAGTTCATTTTTTTTCCACATCCTCAGCAACACTTGTAATTTTTTGCCTTTTTAATTTTAGCTACTCTGGCAGGTATAAGATGATACCTCATTCCGGCTTTTATTTGCATCTCCCTGATAGTTAGTGATGTTGAATATCTTTTCATGGGTCTATTTGCCATCTGTATGTCTTCTTTGAAAAAATGTCTATTCAGGTCCTTTGCCCACTTTTAATCAGATTATTTGTTTTTATTTGGTGTGGAGTTATATAAGTTCTTTATATATTTTGAATATTAACCCCTTATCTAATATATCATTTGCAAATATCTTCTCCCATTCAGTAGGTTGTCTTTTAGTTTTGTTGATGGTTTCCTTTGCTGTGCAAAAGCTTTTTATTTTTATGTGGTCTCAATAGTTTGTTTTTGTTTTTGTTTCCCTTGCCTCAGGAGACATATCTAGAAAAATGTTGCTAAGGCAGATGTCAGAGAAATTACTGCCTGTGTTCTCTTCTTTTCTGGTTTCAGGTCTCACATTTAGGTCTTTAATCCTTTTTGAGTTTATTTTTGTGTAAGTTGTAAGAAAGTGGTCCAGTTTCATTCTTTTGGATATAGTTGTCCATTTTCCCCAGCACCATTTATTGAAGAGACTTTTTCCTATTGTATATTTATTCCTTCTTTGTCAGAGATTAATTGACCATATACTTATCGGTTTATTTCTGGGTTTTCTATTCTGTTCTATTGATCTTTGTGTCTATTTTTGTGCCAGTACCATACTGTTTTGATGAGTGCAGCTTTGTAGTATATCTTGAAATCTGGAATTGAGATTCCTCCAGCTTTGTTTTTCTTTCTTAAGATAGTTTTGGCTATTTGAGGTCTTTTGTGGTTCCATACATATTTTAGGATTATTTGTTCTTATTTTGCAAAAATAAAAAAAAAAGCCCTTAATATTTTGATAGGGATTTTGATACTGAATTTGTAGATTGTTTTCAGTCCTATGGCTATCTTAACAATATTCTCTAATCCATGAGTATGGAATTTCACTTGTTTGTGTCATCTTCAATTTCTTTCATCATTGCTTTATAGTTTTCAGAGTACAGATCTCTCACCCCTTTGGTTAAGTTTATTCCTAGGTATTTTGGGTGGGCACAATTGTAAATGGAGTTGTTTTCTTAATTTCTCTTTCTGCTACTTCATTATTAGTATATAGAAACACTACCATATATTACTCCAGTCTGAGAAGGAAAAATTTCTCATCAAGTTTTGCTCCTGGGAAATGAAATCTAGGCATTATCAGGGGGGATAGTAAAGAAATCACACAGTGCTATTTTAGCTCCTGAAAAAAGCATTCCTGAGCTTGACTTTCCATTCAGATAAGAAGTGGCCAAGAGCCAGTTCATTGGTTCTACACTAGAGACCCTCGGGTCATGGAAAATCTCCAGTAATGACAGTTTCTTCCTGCACATTATCAGGTATGGGCTCCACCCTGCTTTCTGTTCAAATGGCTTAGTTACTAAAAACACACACACATACACACAAACCCCCAAAACAAAACAAAACAGAACAAAACAAAAACTAAAAAGGAACATGTGAGAAGCATTTGCTTGCCTTCTCACTAGGCCTTAACTGTGTATCTAAAATGAAGCCAGGGCATGAAATTCCCCTAGGTGGAAGTATTATAGTGGAGCTAGATGGTGAGGTAGTGAACAGGTGCACAGGTGAGGTATTGAAATGGTATTGAAAACTTTATGAGGATAAGTATGCATGTAGGTATATGTGTGTGTATGTGTGTGTGTACATGTACGTATGTATATACATATGCATATATAGTACATGCTCTTTCTGTGGGACTGAGTTCATATTTTTCATCAGCTTCTCAAATAGAACCATGATCCAACGAAGGTTAAGAACTATCATAGAAGATTTAAAATTTTGAGCAAGTGACTGCTCTGAGGAGAAAGGACGGTAAAGGGAAAATTTATAATGAACAGTTTAATAACGTCATCTGGTGCAACACTAAATAAAATGACACTAGAATGTACAATCGTCATTAGTTTGTGGCATATCACCAATACGCACGGTCCCTTGGCTCCTGTGTGGTATACAGAACTACATGTTGATGTAATTTGCACAATGTGGGGCTTTTAGGGGAATGGATGCTGATGAGATGCCTTACTTAAGGCCACTTCCCTAGCAGGAGTTAAGAGTGTTCTTAAAGATGGCAGGGTCTGAATAGCGTAGTTTAAGGGAAGAACTTTGGATGAAATAAAAATTCCTACTCCTTTCATGTTAGTTTAAATGACTGCCTGCCTGTCTGATACCTCGTACCAAAATATAAATGAATTATAGAATTTCTAGCCACTTAACTCCTCCCAGACCTGTTCATTTGTGTTGGTTTTGGTGATTAAAAGAGAGCTGGTACAGTTTTAGCAGAAGGTGCAATGAGCATATTGGTCAAGTCCTGAATAAAGTTACTTATAATATCATCCTCCCATCTTTCCCCTGGTATAGCATTTAATATTCTATACATAACAACATTTCATCATTATTATACCCTTTAACTGAGGTTAAATGGGAAAATAATATGAGGACAGATTTGAAATTACTTATTATCTATGTTTGTAAAACCACTTAATAGAAAACATCAGTGGCTTACTTTTTATTTACATTATTTTTCATTTACATTGCTTTTCATTTAAAAGGGAAAAATAAAAATTTCGGGAGTTAACAATTATTTAGTAATGTAAGTGTCATTCTAAGTAATAATTTCCAATTAGATCGTTCTATACATGTGAAATAAAACAGAGATTCTGTGGGTAGCATGGGTATTAGAAATTCACTTCAAAATATGCAAGTTTGAAAAGAAAACCAAAAAAAAAAAAAAAGAAAAGAAAAGAAAACCAATTTTATGTAGACAGTCAACTTGACAAATCGGGGTTTGTTGACAAATAAGCCAGAAGAATTAAAAATAACAATATTTTGAACATTTTACTATAATGCTATCTCTTATTCAGTAATTAAAAGCATCATTAATGCTGAATGGATGTTTTTAACAACTGTATTTTTTTTTTTTAAAGATTTTATTTATTTGGCAGAGAGACACAGCGAGAGAGGGAACACAAGCAGGGGGAGTGGGAGAGGGAGAAGCAGGCTCCCAAGGAGCAGGGAGCCCGATGCGGGGCTCAATCCCAGGACCCTGGGATCATGACCTGAGCTGAAGGCAGACGCTTAACGACTGAGCCACCCAGGCGCGCCCAACTGTATTTTATAAGCATTTCTTCATCAGAAAATATAGCTTAGTTTTTTCCAACTACTTTTATCAAAAGCTTTAATACCTAAATACTGTGTAGATAAAAGTGTTTACTTAGCGGACGCCTGGGTGGCTCAGTTGGTTAAGCGACTGCCTTCGGCTCAGGTCATGATCCTGGAGTCCCAGGATCGAGTACCACATCGGGCTCCCTGCTCCGCAGGGAGCCTGCTTCTGCCTCTGACCCTCCCCCCTCTCATGTGCTCTCTCTCTCTCATTCTCTCTGTCTCAAATAAATAAATAAAATCTTTAAAAAAAAAAAAGTGTTTACTTAGCAGTTATTGCATGATGATGAAATGCACTACCGTTCAATGAAAACATACCTTAGCTACTTAGTGTCCTAAGATAAATGTGTTTTCCCAACAATTCTTCATTAAAAGAAAATCCACACACATAAGCCTATCAAAAGATAAGCAAGGAGCCAATTATGACCACTACTGTTACTGTATTTGGCTCTCAAATTTTATCCTATGTGCAGAGTGAATAGAGTAATATGGTTGAATCCAATGCTAAATAAGCAACAAGTTATTAAAGAATTGGGGGGGATTGCATGGCTGAGATGACATTAAGATAAAGGTATTAGAGCTTAAAGAGTCGGGGGGAAAAATGCCTCTTGTCTAGTAAAAAGTGGCAGAAAGTTTCTAAAGGTCTCCCAAGCTTTGCAAGATCTGGGTCATCCGAAAGACTAAACTCCCACATACTTGTAGTTTCAAATATAGGAATAATTATATATAGTGCTTTAAATTTTACAGAGTGCTTTCAAGCACGTTGTTGCATTTGACCCTCACAATGGGCTTTAGGCATTTTGAGGACAGGGTCTATATTTTGTTCGCTGTTGTTTTCACTGTGCCTCATATAAAGTAAGCACTCGTAATTTCTGAATGGGTAAATGAAAGAAAGGTAAAGTGATTGGTCAAGTCACCAGTGTGTAGAGGAACTTGGGTTCACTCTTGGTTTTCTGATTCCAAATCCCTTGTCCCTTTTATAATTTTAGCTTGCTTTTTTTTTTTCTACTGAGAAATAGTCAAATCTCTGTTGTGTATGTTTTCCATTTCTTTCAGATTTCAAAACAAAATCTTATGAGTTCTTTAGAATTCATAACCTCTCATTTAATAGTCAAGTTAGGTAGTTTAAATCAGGTGTCAACAAACTTTCTCCATAAAGGGCCAGTTAGTAAGTATTTTCAAACTTTTGTGCCATATGCTCTTTGTTGCAATGCTTCAACTCTGCTGCTGTGGGATATAAATAATCACAGATGAACAAATGAATGATTGGGCATGGCTGTGTTCCAATAAAACTTTATTTATGAACACTAATATTTTAATTTCATAGAATTTTCTGAGCCACAAAACATTATTCTTCTTTTTATTTTTAAAAACTATTTAAAAGCGCAGAAGCTATTCTTGGCTTGTGGGACCAGCAAAACAGGCAGCTGGCTAGGTTCACAGTTCTGACTTCGCCCATTCCTGGTTTAAATAATGATGGGAAGAAGAGCCCAACTTCCCTGTGTAGAAGTTAATTAAAATCAGTCTGACCATTCCTACATTTGGGAATTTGGGTGTCAAGGAAAAGGATATTTATTTTCATTTTCTGGTGGTTTCTATTTAATACCAACTAACTGGCAGCGGGTTAGAAAGCTCTTGATGGTACAGCATTATATCCTTTGGGGCACTGAGTGACAAACAGTGGCAGGGTGATAGTGAGAAAAAGAATTTTCGAAGTATGCTTCTGTCCATTTCTACAGTTTGGTGATTTGAACCTGGTTCAGGATGATGTCAATGTTGAATCTATTCAGGGCTACTGGAAAGGAACTGCAAAAAGTACAAAAGGAAAGTTTTCCTACCTGAAAACACAAAACATGCTCTGTTGATTATTTTTTTTTGTTTTTTCTAAAGATTTTATTTTTTTATGTAACAAAGAGAGAGAGAGCACAAGCCGAGGGAGGGGCAGAGGGAGAGGGAGAAGCAGACTCCCCACTGAGCAGGGGGCCCCATGTGGGGCTCGATCCCAGGACCCTGGGATCATGACCTGAGCCGCTTAACCCGCTGAGCCACCAAGGCACCCAAACATACTATTTTTAAAAAACAAAATATTTTTTGTTTGAAAACTAATGTGTCTATCCTGGCATATTTACAATCAACAATAAGAACAAGTCACAAAGACTGATATATGCTCTGGGGAAAACATAGAAATCATGCTCTATTTCTATAGGGAAATGAGGAGTATATTCAATGAAAAGGGTATCAAATGCTGCTGAGGGGAAGGAGAAGGAGTGGTGGAAGAAGAGAGAGATTTCTGAAGTTAAAGGGACAAGATGAGGCTTACCTGATGCAGAAAGAAAGGCGCTGGCTTGCTCCTTGGCTGTGTATTGCAGTCGTACTGTTACAAGTTCTTGTTAAAATGCTAATGTACTGTCAGGGCATGACTATAAAATAATCTGCATGAAATTGCATGAAAAATGGAAATTGAGGATAAGAATCTTTGCATTCATTCATTCACAGGTCTCTGTGGTTAGAGGGAGGCTGAGAAGAGTGAGAAAGTTAAAGTCCTAATCATTTCATTATAAGGCCCCGATTTTTTGTCAGTTTCAAATATGTTTTCAGTCCCATTCATTCACTGCAACTCTTAAGGAGCATAAGTTTATCTCATCTTGGTGAGGAAAATTAGAATCTGAAAAGCCTGAGAGCTCAGTTTTGGATTATTCCCCTCATTCCAGGGAGGACATATCTGTTTGGATTAAATAACCCATTGCTAACTAGACAATTACTTGTCATCCTGTTGAAATAAAGAATTGTTCTACATGTGGAATGATAGCACCATATTCCAGTGAAGACCTGGTTAACCATTCTCGTGGAAAAAATACATTTTGTGTGAGAAACCAGCAGACATCGCCTCCAAACTGACCTTTGATCTCATGGAAAGACTGCTGTTATTCCAATCCACAAATCAGGACAGGCTGAGCTCTATCAAACATTCCTGCTCATCTGACCTCAAACTTTTGAGGTGGGTTCACTCAATAGGAGGTAAGAGATGAAAACATGGCAAGACACAAGTACTTTTGAAACACTCAGCAGAGTCTGAAAAGCTGCTTGCCTAGTACAAGGTTTATATTTAATTTTTGAGTGTTTACTTGATTCTTGTATGTAAAGCCTCCACCCTTCAGTGTTGATTTTGGAAGTCATATAAATAGTTCAGATTAGTTCAGATTTCTTCTTGCCATTTGCAGATGTTCATTTCTGAAGAATTGAGGAGGGCATACTTCCTGTGTGTGTTGTAGAGGTTTCTGTTTCGTCTCCTTTCTCCTTGAACTGGAATATTAGACTATGACCCCCGGGTTTTGTCTTCTTGAGCAAGTTGTGCATCTCCTCAGGAGAGACTTCATGAACCAAAGGGCATTTACTCCATTTTTGCACAAGTTCTGACAGGGGTTAAAGAAGAAAGATCTATTTGGAGAAGGTCCTGTTCGGTGCCCAAAAAGCCACACGCTGGTTTACAATGACAAAACACGCTGGTTTATGTCGGCTCTACCTGTAATTGCTTTGAAATATTGAGATAGTCACCAGATATCTTTCAGCTTTTTCACCTGTTAAGTGAGCTACATTTCTATCAGAACAGGCTTGGTTTTGCTAAGGTAACCAATATGCCCCAAATTTCAATTGTATAGAAGAGCAAAGGTTTTCACATGTCTCTCATGGATTAGCAGGAGATCTTGGGTCCGAGTAGTCAGCCACTTAGCAATTTAGACTTAGTACTTCATTAAATGCTACCCAAAGCAACCAACACATGCGACTAGTATTCAGTTTTTAAGCCTCTTCCCAAGACCTTGAGTTTATTAAGTACATCATATGCTTCCAATTTACTTCAGGTAAGGATTTACACCCAGAATGCCATCCTTTAGGCCTCCACTATAGTTTCCTTATGAAACACTTCTTGGTTCCTAAACCCAAGCTGTAGATTTTAGTATGGTGCTCTACCCTAGTTGTATATACTAATTTCTACATGCTGAGACAGTGCATAAGAACCAAAAAAGTTAATGGCTTTAAAACAATAAAGGCTTACGTCTCACTCAGGGCACATTCCTTTAAGGGCTGGTTGGCCGTTTACTCATTGCAGCCCTCAAGGATCCAAGCTCAACAAAATGTAACCACTGTGCCAAGCACTTGGTTGCTGGTGCACCAATGAGCAAACAGAACTCTGGAGGGTCTCACCGCAGCAACGAAATACACAGCCTGAGAGAATCACATGTTCCTTCTCTGCAGAACTCAATGACAAGGGGCGCCTGGGTGGCTCAGTTGGTTAAGCGACTGCCTTCGGCTCAGGTCATGATCCTGGAGTCCCTGGATCGAGTCCCGCATCGGGCTCCCTGCTCAGTGAGGAGCCTGCTTCTCCCTCTAACCCTCCCCCCGTCATGTACTCTCTCTCTCTCTCTCATTCTCACTCTCTCAAATAAATAAATAAATCTTTAAAAAAAAAAAAAAAAAAGAACTCAATGACAAGAGGAAGTACCATTCCCTCAGCGAAGTACTTGTGGGACCAGACGGGGCAACTCCCAAATATCTGATGAAAAGCCCCGATGGTGATCACAGGCTGGTCCCTTCTAGTCATAAAATTACATGATGATATTATTCTGACTATGGTTCAAAGAAATCTTTGGGTGACAACCCTATGTCACAGAGTGATAATCATTATGCATGCATTAAACAATTTAATATTTAGAGAAATATTCCTGGATCTGTAAAGGCTGTGTAAGTTTCAGCACCTGAATAAATGAAGATAGCTAATATGACTCTCACAGAAAGTATGCTAATTCTATTTGCATTCAGCTCATACCTCCTTAGTTACTCCTTTTGTGCCGTGGTTTCTCTGGGACAAACGTAGTCCATTCCAGTGACGCCTGAAGTCAAGGCTAGGAAAGTTACAACATTTTCAGCTCGTTCTCCTCCAATGTGTTGGCCAGCATTGACAGCAGTGACTTTGTCAGCAGTCAGTTTTCCACTTACCTCCATGTCCCAGAAGTTCTGAGGGGATTGCTGAGCCAGCACTCAAGAACAGAGGCAGTTTTGGGCGCCTGGGTGGCTCAGTTGGTTAAGCGACTGCCGTCGGCTCAGGTCATGATCCTGGAGTCCCGGGATCGAGTCCCGCATCGGGCTCCCTGCTCGGCAGGGAGTCTGCTTCTCCCTCTGATCCTCCTCCCTCTCATGCTCTCTGTCTCCCATTCTCTCTCTCAGAAAAAAAAAAAAAAAAAGAAAAAGAAAAAGAACAGAGGCAGTTTTGTTTGGCGATAGTGTAAGGTTCACTGATTGATGTTCAACCTGGAAAACACTATACCTTCATTGTGCAAAAGTTTGGAAGCCCGTATTTTGAGGCCAAAGACAGCTAGTACAATGGGTAGCTAGGAATACTCTCCAGTTCTGTCATCCCGTTGTCCTTGTGCTGCAGGGAAATGGACATGAGCAGGAAATGAGATAAAATAAATGTCACATTCTGTGGTTAAACATGCAGATGGTAATAGTTATTAAATTTCAGGTAAAAATAGAAAAATTTTTCCCCAAACGTGCCCCCACACGCTTGCAGGCAGAGTAATGCAGCTAATCACTTTCAATAGGACAAAATGCAGCCTCAGAATTTGGGGAAAGGATAGACTGGGCTGTGGTAGAGTATTTGATGTCCATGTGGCCATAGCTGTGGCCTGTTTTGGAATCTTCATGTTCCTGAAATCTAACATGTTCCTGACTTATGATTACATCTTGCAGAAATTTAGTCTTCCAGACTAGGAGTTCTAGAGTCATTTTTGATAGCCTGGCTCTGCAGCCTTTCAGCTATAGAACATTGGGGAATTATTTAATCTCTCTGTGCCTCAGTTTCTCCATAAATAAACATGTTATTAAAGCACCTAGTCCATTGTAAGTACCTAAACCATCTTAGCTTGTGGGTTCGGAAATCATCAGTTTCTGAGAAATATGATAATATCCAGGGCAACATTACTTTTAAATTGTGAATAAATAAAGTTCTCAAAGTTTATTAATTTAAAGATGTCCTTGGAACAGATAACAGCTCCTCCAGAGTTTTCTGCAAAGGTTTGACTTTAAAAGTCTCAACATATTTCTGTGTTCCAAAACTTAGAAGGTGTGATCACAAAGAGTCAATTTCAGATTTCTCTGTATCCCAGAATATTCTCAAACATGGAGGTCATGTTTCAAATACTTGTCTCAATATTTTTCTCAACCTTCTTTAGGAGAAAAGAATTTTCTATTACTGAAGAGCTGCCCTCAACATTGAAACAACTCCTCCTAATGAAGCCTAATCTGAGAATGCAGTCTTAGACCCTTTTCCAGCTCTTATAAAGTAACTCCATGACTGAATTGGAGATATCTCTCTTTCCAAGGCATAATCCATTATTGTATTTTTGGAAATACCCACAGAATTCCAGGAAGAATAGAAGACGGGGGTGGGGGGGGGGTGGCGGGAAGCAATTTGAACTTAAAATCAAGTAAACTCTTTTATTTAAAATTTTGTAAAAGATATATAAGAGAATCCTGTGTAGGCATATTACTTGGAATATAGATTTGGCAGCTGTGATAAAGAAGGTGGACATTTAATATGAACTCATGTTAAAGTCTAAGCCACACGGCAGTTTTCTCCACAAAGTCAGCAAGGGGCGCCAGGTCCCTTCATCTCCTGGTTCCTTTATAAACTGTAAGATCTTGCCCTCATCACTCTGGTATAAAACAGCGCACAGCCAAGTCCTCATTCCAGACACCAGGAAAGAGTTAAAGAAAAGGGAAGTCACACCCGTTCTTTTAATGATGTGTCCCCTTTAGAGAAGATGGGCCACTCTCACTCCACCCCATTGGCCCGCACTTGGTCATGTGGCCATGGGAACGGGCAAATGTTATCTTTATCCTTGCAGATCAAGTGCCCAAACTAGGAACTGAAAGAAAAGAATAGATACTGGAGGAAGAGGAATAGCCTCTGCGTTGGTAGGAGACTCAGATGCTAGAGCGGAAGCTCTATACGCATCTGATACCCGCAGTATTTTATGAATTACTCCTTGTATATGTGTGTGCATTATGAATTAGAAAGTTATTCCTGATCCCCTCTGAGGAATCACCTAAGCTGTCTGTGTCTAAACCTCCATAATTGCAAAATGGGGCAATCACATTAACTACAAAAAGGCTCAAGAAATATTTGTTGTCTTGAAGAATCTTAAATCAGAATTTAAAAGTAAGTGAAATAATCTTTAAAACCAACTCAATGGGGCACCTGGGTGGTTCAGTCAGTTAGGCACCTGCCTCTTGATTTCAGCTCAGGTCGTGATGTCAGGGTCATGAGATGGAGCCCTGCCTGGGCTCCCATGGGGCTCTGCTTGAGATTCTCCCTCCCTCTCCCTCTGCCCCCCCCCCCCCCACATGCTTGTGCGAGCTCTCTCTCTCTCTTTCTCGCTCACTCTTGCTCTCAAATAAATAAATGAATAAAATCTTTAAAAAAAAAAAACTCAACCATGGAGTTAACATTATTTTTGTTTTTAAAGTAGGCTCCACACCAGGCAGTGTGGAGCCCTATGCAGGCCTTGAACTCACAGCCTTGAGATGGAGATCTGAGCTGAGATCAAGAGTCAGTCACTTAACCAATTGAGCCATGCAGGTGCCCCAAGTTAACATTATTTTTGAAAATAGTTGATTTTTTTTTTTTATTGCTTATAGCCAGTGGTTAAAAATGGAATGTTTTTTCTTTACCAATACCTGTATCCCTTGGAGAAAGGTGTCTGTTTCCATTTTAAAGTTAGATTTCAGAATCAAAGGGACTATTTATTTCTCAAATTCAGGAAATGTTTCTCAGGCTATAACAGTCATGTTGTATGATAGTGTGTATGTGTAGGTAAAAGAAAGTTTGATGAAAAATTTGGGTTTGGTTTAAAGAATAGTAAAGAAAGTGAAGCCAGAAAATCTTTAAAGCCTTGATATTAGGACTAAACAAATAAGGAAAAGTCAAATGTCCATTCACTCATTCAATATCTATTTATTGAGCACCTACTTTGTTCTAGACTAGAAGCTGGATATACAAGGATAATAAAGGTAGACAAGATTCCTGCCCTCAAGACTTTGCATGCTGCTAGGAGAGACAGGCAATAAACAAGTAAACACAGCATGTAATAAATAGGTAAGATAATGATACCTACTTATGAAATAAATAGTGTATTTTGATAAATAACAGGGGACATCTACTTTAGATAAAGCAGTTGAGGAAGGTCTGTCTAAGAAGGCAACATTTAAAGAAGAGACCAGGAGGAGAAGCCACCAAACGTGGGAAGAGGAGAGAGAAGAAAATTTCAGGCAGAGAGAACAGAAATCTGGCACAGAAAATATGTTGGCCTGTTCAGTGTAAATGGTAAGGTTCATAATAAGTGCCAATATATTTGTTTGCAGTATGACTCTCTGAAAAGTATCCATGGTGAGAATTGTTACCTACACTACCTCATGGTGCTTCCTTTTTATTAGTTAAATAATAGAATTTAAAAATAAACGTGATGTGATGAGCACTGGTGTTATACACAACTGATAAATTATTGAACACTACATCTGAAACTAATGATGTACTAGATGTTGACTAATTGAATTTCAATTTTAAAAAAGATAAAAAATAAAAATAAAAAATAAACCAATAGGTATTTATTATAGATATTTAGGTATTAAAGTTTGATGGCCAAGAGGTAATATATGCAAGTAGAAGCCACTAGAATGAAGTATTCCAGAAATGAACAGAACAAATTACTAAAAAGAGAAGAGCAAAATACTAGAACATGATTAATTTTAAGTTTATTTGGGAACTCCTGGCTCTTGCCAGTTTTTAACTGCATACTCCTAAAACAGATCGCACCTGAATGTTATGGACATGCTGTCACTCCCATATTTAGCTGGGGATGTGTTCCCTTTGTAACTGGAAGAATTATCCATTCCTAGTTCTGCTGGATTTAAAGCAGTATTGTTTTCTCCATCTTGAACACAGGGCTCTTGTCCAGCTCGAATCCCAGGGGGAGGCGCGCATCTATATTGGGAAATCCCATGGAGCTGAGCACATTGCTGTGGCCTCAGCCCTTCCGTGCTTTCAATGCATCCCCCTCACTTACAGAACAGAAGCTTGAGATATGGTTTGCAATCTTGACCACCCCCTTTGCGTGCTGACCTTTTCTTTCTTTAAATATTAAGGAAAACATTTTGCAAATTGTATCAAGAAGGTTTGCTTTCCAAATTTACTCAGTAACATCCTAAGTCACCAAATCATCTTTCACCCTGAAACTCTTAAAAGGAAACCTAGAATTGGGCTGAGCGAAATAAGTCAATCAGAGAAAGACATGTATCATATGACCTCACTGATATGAGGAATTCTTAATCTCAGGAAACAAACTGAGGGTTGCTGGAGTGGTGAGGGCTGGGAGGGATGGGGTGGCTGGGTGATAGACATTGGGGAGGGTATGTGCTATGGTGAGCACTGTGAAGTGTGCAAGACTGTTGAATCACAGATCTGTACCTCTGACACAAATTATACATTATATGTTGAAGAAGAAGAAAGAAGAAAGAAGAAGAAGAAAGAAGAAAGAAGGAAGAAGGAAGAAGAAGAAGAGGAGGAGGAGGAGGAGGAAGAAGAAGAAGAAGAAGAAGAAGAAGAAGAAGAAGAAGAAGAAGAAGAAGAAGAAGAAGAAGAAGAAGGAGAAGAAGAAGATAGCAGGAGGGGAAGAAGAAGATAGCAGGAGGGGAAGAATGAAGGGGGGGAAATCGGAGGGGGAGACGAACCATGAGAGACTATGGACTCTGAAAAACAAACTGAGGGTTCTAGAGAGGAGAGGAGTGGGGAGGTGGGTTAGCCTGGTGATGGGTATTAAAGAGGGCACGTTCTGCATGGAGCACTGGGTGTTATATGCAAACAATGAATCATGGAACGCTAAGTCAAAAACTAATGATGTAATGTATGGTGATTAACATAACATAATTAAAAAAAAAAAGGAAAACCTAGAGAGACTTGGTGATGAAATTTGTTTTTTTTTAAAGAAGTTCTAATTCTTTTGTCCTTTAAGACATGCATACAGAGCCCCTGGGCACGGACGCTCTGGCCCATGGAGAAGGCAGGGGACTTTTCCTGCAGCCCCAGACATGGTGGGATGCGCGCCGTAAGCACAAGATCAGCGACCAGAACCAGAAGTGTCTTGGCAGAGAGACTTTTCTTGGAAAAACTTGCCTATCTTTTCCTAATGAGGAAATCGAAAAAAAAAAAAAAGAAAGAAAGAAAAAAGTGAAGCTGAAATGTTTCTGTTTTGGAAGCATAATATATAAGCTTTGGGGGGAAAAAAATCACGCAAACGCTGAAATGTACATGGAATGCAAATGTGGCTTTTGCCTGAAAGGAAATCTCTTCAAAAACCACGATGGTCGTATGGCATCTGATTGACTGATGCGGACTAGGTGAAAAGGGGTGCCACATGCTTCCTAGGGGACCTATGTTGGGACTGCAGCTCGCCCGGTTTTTCACCACACGTTCCTGCTGCTGTGTTTGTGAGAATCGCTGGCCTGGAAGGTGCTCGCGCAGCACAGCAGCAGGAACCTGTCTTCCCTCACTTATGATTGTGTTTAGCTCCTCATCAGGAAGGGGCTGAATATCTTTTAAAAATATAGTCGATGTGTTTGTAGATCCTGGTCCTCAGGGAATGAAGTCTTAGATCAGGTGGTTACAAATTACATAATCGGTTTTCCAGCAACTTCTTCCAGTGATTTCCACCTCTATTTTGTGTCCTGAGTTTCTTCTTCTCCCCTGCCATTTCTGTTTTTAGATCTTCTGTCCAGTCATCATGGTGTAGTGGCAAAGGAGCGCTAGACTTGGAGTCAGAACACTAGGCATGTGTGATTTGGAACAGGTCGCGTGATATCCACCAACCCTAATTGTCTAATTTATAAAATGAATTCTAACTCTTGCTGACCTCTCAAGGATACTGCGAACATCAAGTGGGTTTGATTATGAAAGTGTGTTGTAAATTGTTAAAGGGTTAAACAAACATTGGTTGTTTCTCAGTTGTCTTATTTTGGCTTGGGGGAAGAGGGTTTATTCTCGATTGTGAATTTTTGGATGACAGTGAAGATAATAGCCATGAACATACCGAAAGAGATCAATGTCCTATTTCCCTGTCAGCAGGACAAAATCTAGCTTTAGGAGGATGCCCTATATACTTTCACATGCACAGGAATCACCTGGACAATCTTGTCAAATGCAGATTCTAATCCACAGATCTGAGTGGGGCTGGAGAATCTGTGTTTCTTCAGTCACCCAAGGGATGCCCCCTAGACTGCACATTGAGGACTGGCTGATCAGAGAATGGGGTGAAGGGAGAAGGTAACACAGGTAAAGGGAGTGATGAAGACAGAGCCTTCTTGTCTGTTGCCCCTTCCTCTTGGTACCATACCAGTGAAATGAGTTAGCAGAATAGTCACTTGTTAAGAAATCTTTCTGTTAATACTGTTAAGGATCTGAACATGATTTGTTGTTCTGAACAAAGCATATTTCCTGGGGAGTAAATCTAGTGCAAGAGATACATGGAAGAAATTGTGGCCTAACTCAGAACATGCCAGCCCTGCTCAGGATCTTCTACTTACATGGTAAGAAATGAGGGAAATTCAGTTTGTAAAAGAAGTAGTCTGTATTCTGCCAACTGGGAACCAATCCAAGGCTGATAAGATCATTAACTCCTGTGACCTTAGCTGTGTTTAAAGAGTATTCTCTTGGGACCTTAGTATAACATGTCTTGATTGGACATTGTAAACTAACATCCTTGTCGTTCTCATTTAGAAGCAAATGACTTCCTTCTAGCATTTTCACAGCCATTTGGTAGCCTGCCATGATATTATGCATTGTTCAGAATAATTTTCCATGTTACTGAGGTTGATTCCCCTGATTTACAGCTATTTGTGAAAGTTGGCTCTCCAAAGGGGTAGAAAAGTCAAGAAGAAAATAACTTTATAATCAGCCACTCCAAACAAAGAGCAGATGGTGAAATTCTTGAAATACGGTTAGATTTCTATAAAGGAAAAGGCTTATGATATATAGCTCTCGCTGACCCAATTCAAATGTATAACTATTGCACTTTTCTTTTTTGACACAAAATGATATCTTGACTCTTTGTTAGCTACTAAAATAACCACTCCTGAAAATGTGCTGTTGTGATTTACAAGAAAGGTACACAGGCCTAAACTTTGTTAGGCCCTGTTCTCAGAGGTTTGTTGCTTACCTGGTCACTCCACTTACATTAGCAGAATCTTGGTTAAAATTATCTATAGAGGAAATATAGGGAAATATCTGTTTATACCCATAACTGATGGCATCCTTTAGCTCACTATTCTACACTGAAAAAAGAAAATCAGGGAAGAACTAATTTTGTTGAGTGATTCTCAACTATATAATGAGAACTCTAACTTAGTTCTCTACTTTGGTTTATTGTAGAGTGTTTAAGATCATTAATATGCAGAGTTAAAGAAAGCAGAAATACTCAATGGTTTGGTTCTATCATTATTTCCTATTTCCTTTTTTTTTTTTTAAAGATTTTATTTATTTATTTGAGAGAGAGAATGAGATAGAGAGAGCATGAGAGGGGGGAGGGGCAGAGGGAGAAGCAGACTCCCCGCTGAGCAGGGAGCCCAATGCGGGACTCGATCCCAGGACTCCGGGATCATGACCTGAGCTGAAGGCAGTCGCTTAACCAACTGAGCCACCCAGGCGCCCATCCTATTTCCTTTAAAAAGATTTCCTCAGGGGCACCTGGGTGGCTCAGTTGGTTAAGCGTCTGCCTTCAGCTCAGGTCATGATCCCAGGGTCCTGGGATGGAGCCCCACATCAGGCTCCCTGCTTGGTGTGGAGCCTGCTTCTCCCTCTCCCTCTGCTCCTCCCCACTGCTCGCTCTCTCTCCTGCTCTCTCCCTCTTTCAAGTAAAATAAATAAAATCTTAAAAAAAAACCAGATTTCTTCAGACTCTTAGCTAAGTGTGGCTAAAGGGCAGATCTGTGCCATGTTGCAACCTATACCCAAATGAGTAGTTGTTACTGGTACCCAAATCCATTTCGAGTTCAACATTAGGCTTTTATTGCTCTGGAACAATCACTTCCAGCTACAAGGATTTTTAAGAAGAGTAACGAATTCTCAGTCTTCTAGTCTGTAATTGCTCAGAGGTCAAGAACTGAGTCTTCACCAAGTCTATTTCTATAGTCTTAGCTTTCTCTGTTCTTCACTACACAGAACTTAAAGAGGTGCCTTATCCCTCTAAAATGCATTGTGGTACACTTGCCAACAATTTTTTACTACCTGGGATGGCCTCTCCCTGTCAATGTTTCATCGACTCCGAGGGTCAGTGACTTTGCTGTCCTTCTGAATTTGCACTTAAGTGGCTTCCCAGCCTAATGCAGCTTGGTAAAAACAGGAAAGACCCATACTGAGTATCATAAGCGTTTCTGCTTTACCCCAAAATAGGAATTGCCAGCTATCTTCTTTCAACACAGGCAGATGTCCCATGTACCTATAGAACCCCGAACTTGCCAGATCTGTTTGGTCAGGATTGGTGATGGGACAGCCAGCAAAACAAGTAAGAGACAGTCCTGAGCATGAAGACTCTCGGAGACCCTAGTCTGTGAGCACCAGGGCAGGGCAAGGAATTCACCCTATTTATTAGGCCCTCCTGAGCCACACAGCAGTCCTAAGGGGAATGTAGATGTAAGTGGTTTTATGAATGCCCCAGTTATTGATATGCCAATGATATAACCTCTAATGGGTCTCCTTAGCCCTTCAGGTAAAATTCTTAAGGAAGGAGAGTAGATGACATAGCCTAGGACGAGTCAGTGTTTATGCTTAGGAAGATCATATCAATGGGGCTCCTGGGTAGCTCAGTCAGTGAAACGTCCGCCTTTGACTAGGGGCTTGATCTCAGGGTCCTGGGGTAGAGCCCCATGTCAGGCTCTCCGCTCAGGGGAGAGCCTGCTTCTCTCTCTCACTCTCCCTCTGTGCTCTCTCTCTCTCAAATAAATAAATAAAATCTTAAAAAAAAAAAAAGATCATATCAAGTACTTTCCTTAAACCTATCTTCAAAGAACAACATGACACTCATTACAGTTCTGGTTTGGGTCCTCAACCTCCCTCCACGTGTTTCTGTCCTTCCTGCTCATCCAGCTTCCTCCTCACTGAGGAGTTCCTTAGTCACTTGAAGGCAGGCCTTTTCTCATTCATCTTTCATGTTTGTTGAGTGAGTGAGTGACTGACCATTGAATTAGATTGGGATTTGCTGAGCAGGGTGCTTGTTTAGGGTGGTGTCTAACGTGCTGTGGTTAACTATTACTGTGTAAAAATAAGGTATTTTTCCACCATATTCATTGAGATCAAGAAAGCAGTGTGGGTGGAAGTATTTGGTGTTCTTGTGGCTTATGTACCATATTTTACTTTCTGGAGTACATGGTTACAAATAATGATAAACCTAATTGAATATTCAATATTGCCTTCTTTCTACTTTCCCCAGGGAGGAGAGCTTCCTTTACCAGAATAGACTTATGTTCCTTTCTGTTCACCTGGAAGTTATTTCAGTGTTTCCCGGGAGTTATTTCAAACACCTACTCTTCATTTCTCACCCACTGTCTACTGATAACCACAGAGTTTTGACTGAAAGGAGGAAAGATGCTTCAATTTAAACATTTGATGATCGTAGAATGGTCTACAAGTGATCTCACACATCTACCAGCTGAATCAGCAAAACAGATATAAATCAGCAGGAAGACTGTGTGGATCTCATGAATCCTGCAGGAATTCTAGATTCATAGAGTTATAAGTACAGTTTACAAATACACAGAGAACCAAAAGGGTTTCCTTCTGTGCTTTTCTTATTCCCCATGTCCTCTCCACCCAGATGTTTTTGCACTCACGTCAATAATTCAAAAATCTAAAATCAACATGAATTCTATACAAGGTAAATACAGTGTGTGCAGTTGGAAATCGTAGATCTAATCTATATTCCATGTTACAACAGAAATAAATCTTAATCACATTACTAATTCACAGACTCACCTGTCTTTCATGAGTTCTAAATAAGAAAATCCCTCAGCTTTTCTGTGGAACCAGGAATTTGGGTCATTTAGTCATCCCTGGGTTATGTATGTGACTTATCAGAGAACAGAAAAGCAGACAGATTTCCTGTTTATAGTTTAACATTCCAGACCTAACCATTTCAAGAGGAAAGACGGGAAAGTTCGATGTGACGGCATATTTTAATGGCATTTCATTGCTCCTCATTGTCTGTGAAATTCTGAGCAAAAGAACTCACCTATCTAACCCGTGTAAAACCTAGCCCTCTGTTTTCAAACTCAGCATGGACCGAGGCTGCATGCACAGAGTAGTATGTCAGAATTGTGAAGTGGTACTCATTCGTGCCCTCATTTACTCAGCAAACATTTATAAAGCCTCTTCTAGGAATCAATCAAATTAAAAAATTCAAATTTCTTCACTTGAGCTTTCGATCAGAATTAGAGATTTAAATACGTGGTTATATTGCATTGGAAACACAGTGGAAGGAATTCTTAAATTCTCCTCCTTGGAGGCAGGTCAAAGAAGTTAGCGTGGGATCAATGTCTCTTGAAGGTGATGTTGGATGGGAAGCAGTGTGGGATGTGTATCTCTGTCTACATGGAACTTCTAGAAATTGGGGAAGTTATTAAAATAGAAAAGTTCACAAACATAATAAAGTTATTTCAATATTAAAGAGCCAATCCTATTAAATACAGTGATATAAAATGTAGAAATAAGTGAAATCTTAAAGATCATCCAGATCAGCCCCTCCTTTTAAATACGGAGAAACTGGAGCTTTGCAATGGAAATGAGCTACAGAAGGTCACCCAGCTGCATGACAATAGAACCAGATTCAAGCCCATGACTCCGGTTGCTGAATAATACTCTATTTAATAGCATCTTATAGGATCTGTTTACCTTTATTAATGGAATGAATCAAAGTTGCAATATATTTGACTTTATTCAATTTTTTTCCAATATGTATTCATTTAGGAGCCTGACAAATAGGAAAGGTTCTACATACAGTCATTATTTGGGGGTACTTCTCACGCGTACACACACACACAAAACAAAACAAAAAAACCTATATGCTGAATAGAAGGATTTATATGTGTGATATAACGATAGACATAATAAGAATATTTTACATATGAATAACGCATTACACTTTACAAAGTGCTTCATATGCGTAAAAGTTTTCTTCCCCCACCAACAGTGTGAAGTAGCCATTATTGTCCCCATTGTACAAATTAGGGCATGGCAAGTGGCAAAGCCAGGGTTCAAATCCATATGTTCCCGCCCCACTTGTAGGATTCTTGCTGTTACACTCCCATTGCCTCTCTAACACATGAAATATGCAATAGATGTCTTGCCCCTTCCTGTATCAGGTCATTAACTAACAGTCACTGGGACCTAGCACTTTCCTGGAAGCCTTCACGACACAAAGCAGTTTAGGATTTGGTGCGTCACCTTCAACAGCAAACTATCAAAAGTTTAGAAAAAAAAGTAAAGCCAATGAAGCACTGAACTAGTAATTAGTAAAAGTTTATTGTGTATACACCAAAAAGACAGTTTGCCAACCAGGAGCACCCAAACCAAAACATAGAATGATGCTCAGAGGTATATTGTTATAAAGCAGTTCACATAATATGGAGGCAGTAACTGTTTATTCTTCACAGTGACTGGTTACAATATTAGAATTTTCTTAAATGAAAGGGAATTGGTTAATGGTTACCTCATATCAATTTTGGGGTACAATTTAAGTTCCGCTTATAATCATCACAGGCACAAGCAAGAAGCACAGGTCAAGTGAGCCTCCCTTGTCTTGTGAAATGAGCTAAATTAAGCTTTGTTTGTACGACTGAACTCGTTTTGTTTGCTCAGGGAATTTTCAAGTCTGGTCTCTGTGTTTGATTTTAACAGTGCAGTCTAGGGGTGCCTGGGTGGCTCAGTCAGTTGGGCGACTGGATTCTTGGTTTCAGCTCAGGTCATGATCTCATGGGTGTGGTGGGATCAAGCCCCACATTGCTTCGTGCTCTGCAGGGAGTCTGCTTGTGATTCTCTCCCTCTGCCCCTCCCTGTGCTGCACCCCCCACCCCGCTTGCTCATGCACACTCTCACTTTCAAATAAATAAATAAATTAAAAAAAACAACAACACAGTGCAGTCTAGCTGTGGGAAACAGGATTGAGATGAATAAAATATGGTATAACACAAGATAGATTTGGATTTAATAAAAATCCAAATTTTTAGATTTGGCTGGCTGTAAGTGCAGTAGGTATTCTCCAAATGCCAAATTACATTATGGAAATACAATACAAGCCCACCAATGATTTATTTTGGAAATGCTAAATCTGAATGCTATCATCAATTTACTCTACATTATTTATTTTTTAAGATTTTATTTATTTATTTATTTATTTATTTATTTATTTATTTATTTATTTATTTATTTATGTTAGTGAGAGAGAAAGAGAGAGCAGGAGGAGGGGCAAAGTGGGAAGGAGAGGGATAAGCAGACGCTGAGGAGAGCATGGAGCCTGACATGGGACTCCATCCCAGGACCCTGAGATCATGACCTGAGCCGAAATCAAAAGTCAGAACTTAACCGACTGAGCCACCTAGGCTCCCCTACACTATTTATCTTACCTGATGCAGCTTACATGCATTGATGTTGCATTAATAACTTGAAAACAAGTGCAATTATAGAAAATCAAGAATAACTATACTCTAATGCCAAATGCAAGATTGTGCAAAAATTCATGTCCATCTTAAATTCCAACAAAGGAATAATATTATTTGGTCGTAATGAATGTGAAACTTAGACTTGTCACATATCTCGTTTTCAGAACCCTTTAGCTATAGAAGCATCAATCCTTTGGTGTTGCTGGGATATTCACTTTATACCAGCAGACCAATTAAAACTGTTGCATAGGGGCACCTGGGTGGCTCAGTGGGTTAAGCATCGATTCTTGATTTTGGCTCAGGTCACAATCTCAGGGTCACAAGATCAAGCCCTGCATAAGGCTCTACATTCAGCGGGGAGTCTGCTTAAGATTCTCTCTTTCTCTCCCTCTGCCCCTCTTCCCACTCTCTTTTTCTCAAATAAATAAATAAATCTTTAAAAAAAGATAAAAATCTATTGCCTTGCATTTGGTTACTAAGGGGAGGACTTTAGATAGTGCCCAAATTCCAATCCAGGTAACTGAGATCTGAACACTTTGCATGTCATCACTGATTATTTTAATAGATAGCAAAATGTGCAAGGTGCTATTTCAAAAATTAGTCCCATACTACATTTTTTGAGTAATTTGAACTTGTTTCCTAAATTCTGCTGAAAATTAGTTTATATTTTGCAGCTGTTTTAGCATTATTTTATAGCTTTGTTTTCCCTGTTGCTCCACATTTTGCTATTTTGAAACCTTCACTTTTCCATATGTCATGGATAATGGCCAATTGTGTTGCCTTCTGGTGGAAATAAAGATAAGAAGTAAACAGTTGCTTTCCTAACAAAAGACTTGATTACATCTGTGTTGATTTTACCATAGTATTTTCACTACGTACTGTTATTTTGTGTCACGTTGGGGACATTTGGTACTCCTGATTTTGATGACCTTTCACTCCATTTAATAGATGGCAACATAATAATAGCCTACATTAAATTTCTAACTTTGGAAGACTTTGGCACAGTGGTTCCCAAACTGGCCACACATTGGAATCACCTGAAAAATACTGATGCCTGGGTCTCACCCGTCACCCATAGATTATGACTTAGTGGGTCTGTGGTACAATCTTGGTGTTGGGATATTTAAAACTTCCAAATGATTCAAATGTGCAACCATATTTAAAGAGGTACCACTTAGTTTAGAAGAAATATTCCCAAAAGCTAAGCCAGAGTGACTTAGTAAATAATTAGAAATATTACAGTCAACATGACACTAAAACTGTTATTGGTAAAATCTAAGTACTCTGCTACTTCCAGGCAGTGGTGTGCTAGTAAGTAGGTTTCTTGGTTGTTTTTACGCTTATATAAATAATATTCTTAATAAATTTAGCCGGATTGTGTGCAAATCAGTATCAACAGTTCTGAGATCTTGTGAATTCTCTTCATTTTGACGTATAATAAAATCATGTATGTTACTAGGTAAATAATAATAACAAAAGACATTTCTCTAATGCTTTTCCAATGCCAAGGACATTACATATTTTAATTTATTTATCCCTCACAACTTGTTGAGGTATGTTCTATTATTATCCCCATTTTTACAATGAAGGAGCTGAGGGACAGAGAGGTTAAGTTACTTGCCCAATGACACATAGCTAGTAAGCAGCAAACTGGAATTTGAACTAGGCACTCTCATTGCTCTTAGCCCCCATGTTCTTTTTTTCTTTCTTTTTTTTTATTATGTTACATTAATTACCACCCCATGTTCTTTCAAAAAGAACTTTTGGTTCTATCAAGAAGAATTGAGAATCAAAATTATATTCCGAGATGACTTTTTGAATACTGCAGAACTCCAGCTCCCTCCCCCACTTCTGGTTGTTTGAAAATCTTTTTCAAATCTAGCAGCATGTAGCACCTGCTGAAACGATCATTTTGTCTTTCTCATTATCAGTGTAGTTCCACTTTTCCTGTTACAAAAACAGAAACTGCTCATGACTTTTGTATAATAGAGCAATTATGTTTATTGAGGAATACATTTTATTGCAAGTCGTATTACTACAATCTCTAAAAATAGCACCACAGTTTTGGGTTTTTTTTTTAAGATTTTATTTATTTATTTGACAGAGAGAGACAGTGAGAGAGGGAACACAAGCAGGGGGAGCGGGAGAAGGAGAAGCAGGCTTCCCGCTGAGCAGGGAGCCCGATGCGGGGCTCGATCCCAGGACCCTGGGATCATGACCTGAGCCGAAGGCAGACGCTTAACGACTGAGCCACCCAGGCACCCCAGCACCACAGTTTTAAAACTCTCCTTTTTTATGGGATTATCTGGCTGGAGCCAAAAAATAAATAAATAAAAAACCACACCTCGGTTATGATGCCTCTCAGACACGTGTTGATTAAATGCCCAGGGGCAGAGAAGGACTTGCCAAGTATAGCTTTAAAAAATTTTGTTGTTGTTGTTTGGAAATAACTTTAAACTTGCAGAAAAGTTGCAAGAACCAAACTGTTACAAAGAAAAGACATATAGGTTCTAGTCAGATTTGTCTATTAAGTTTTACCCCCATTTGCTTTGTCAGTTGCTCTCACTAATATATATGCACACACACAAATACACATAATTTTTTTCAGTTTTTTAAAGTAAATTGCATATATTATGGCCTATTACCTCCAAATACTTCAGTGTGTATTTCCCAAGAATAAGGATATTCTCTTGCATAATCCCAGTACACTTCTAACCTAATTTGTCATCTATATTTCAACCTCTTTTTTACTGGATTTAGTCATCACATATTTTGAATGTAATTTAATCTAGAAAATTTCCACAGAGCCTTTCTTTGTCTTCTATGACGATGACATTTTTGAAGAATTCGATCAATACCACCCTCCTCTTTTTTGATAGAACATTCCTCATTTGGAATTTGTCTGATATCTCCCCATGATTAGATCCAGATAGGGATTCTGGACTGAAAAACTACATAAGTGATGTTCCTTCTCAGGGTATCACATTTGAAAACACATGTTCTTCTGCCCCTCTTTGGTGATGTCAGGGGTGATTACCCAGTCAAGGAGTTGCCCAATTTTTCACTGCATAGTTAAACTATTATTTCTCCTCATAACTAATGAGCAATCTGTGAAGAGATATTTTAAGACCAAACTAATATCCTTCTCCTAATCAAAATTTCCCTCTAGATTTAGCATCCACTGGCAGTTCTTGCCTGAACTACCGTGGTAGTTGAAAAATGATGACTTTCCATTTCTAGCATTCCTTCCACATATACCGGTCAGCCCATGGCATTCTGCTATAAGGAAGACTCTTCTCTTTCTCTCTATTATCATTATGGATTCATGGGTCCTTATTTTTCCTTCAATGGCTTATAAGTTTTGATTTTTTTCTCAATTATTTTATTTTTCAAATTGTCTCAGTCTAAACCAAGGGGAACACCTCCAAGCTGGCCTCCATATTTTGGCATGCTTCTATTATTTTTTTAAACACTTCCTTACTTTCTGGTATAACAAGATATTTCAGGCTCATTTTGTACCTACCCTGACCCCACATTGGAATTAGTTGCTTCTCCAAGGAACTCTCATTCCTTTTAGTGGGGAATGACATTGGACATCAAAGTCTGGGCGGTAGGTGGACTCATTCCTTCTCAGGTGTCATTGCTTCTAAGCTCTCTGGGCAGATAGATCTGGGAAATATATGGGTATATATACACATACACATAAATACATGTGTATATACACACATAAATGCATGCAGATATGCATGTACAATTACATACACATATGCACATATATACACATGCCTTAGAAACCACAAATTTACATCTATTCCAGTCCATTCTCACACGATTCTTTCTTGCCTCCCTCATTCCATATTTGTATGTTTCTCTTCCACAGTGAAAATCCTGGCCCCTAACAACATCAGCACGTTTGTCATTTGCTCAATCATACAATACATCTGAAAGAGTTTCATTATTACTTGGGCACAGTAGTCCCTATTCCTGCCTGTCAAAAATCAGCTAGACCCAGTAACTCAATGCCCAGTTATTTATCCAAAAGGAAGGAACTCATATGTCCACCAACAACCTTGTACAAGAATGTTTATAGCAGCTTTATTCATCAAAATATGTTTGGCCAAAATGTTTTGGCCAAAAATATTTGGCCAAAAACTGGAAACAGTCCAACTGTCTTAAGAGAAGAAGGGATAAGTGAACTGTGATATATTCATGCAATAGAATACTACTTAGCAATCAAAGAGCAAACTACTGCTGCATGCAACAATATGGATGTATTTCAAAACCACTATGCTGAGTTTAAAAAGGCAAACAGAAAGAACACATAATGTATGACTCCGTTTATATGAAATTCAAGAACTGGCAAAAATAATCTCTAATGGCACACTTTAGAGATTTTCCAAGAAACAGACATGTTTCTAATAGACAGGTGTGACCAAGGAGACAAAATAGAGTAAAGGTTTAGCAAATGAGCTCTCTTCATTCTCTACCACTTTGGGACTTTACCCAAGTTATTCTGTACTGTTTCCTCTTTTATAAAATGGGGATAATAATGGTATCTACCGGATAGGGTGGTTGTGTGAAATTGTATTAAATATGGCAACATGGCATGAAAATTGTCTGGTAGAGAGTCAATGAGCTTGGCACACAGCACACATATAACGTTCGGTAGCTGTTAGCATCAGTATAGGACCCGTGTTCATGCATTGCCCTATATAAGTATACTGCTGGTCCCTCATCACTAACAACACTGAGGAAAGCAATACAGAAATATTCAGTAAGAAACCATCGGGTTTTCCATATTCTTTGACTTACTAATCCCTCTCCTGGAAAAAGTATTCAGCACAATCAGATATATACGTGAAGGCAATTTTTGCCAAATAATCTGTGATAACTCCAAACTGGATATAACATAAAAATAGAACTGTTATATTATAGAATCATAATAAATTATGGCATAGCACCTGTTGAAATGTGGAAGAATCCTTGTTAAAGTCACAAAAAGCAGAACGTAAAACAGTACGAGCACTGTGGTTGCAGATGAGTATGATATGTTCACATGTGCAAGTGATGGCTCATACCATGCCGAATGGGAGCAGTTGTTTTCCTCTCCAGGATTTAAAAAGATTTCCTGGTTGCCTTTTCACTTAAAAGATGCATACTTTTTTTGAGTTAAAAATAATATTATCTGTATAAAAACCTGCACATTAAACTGTGATTTAAAACGCAAACAATAGAAACCAAATGACTACTTCATCTGGTGGAGGTGGGACAGGGCAGGACACTGACTGGGAAGAGGCATGAGAAAACTTTCTGGGAGTAAGGAAGTGTACCATTATTTTGATCAGGATGTGAGTTATAAGGGTGTGTGCATTTGTCACAATGGCTTGAACTCTACCCTTGATATCTGTGCATTTCACTGTCCATAAATTACGCTTCAATTTAAAAAAAAAATTGGCTGGAGTAGAGGCTGCCCTTTTAGCTGAAATAGAACTCTGATTTAAAACAGCTCCTTCTTGTAGTTTGTCTCACTTCTGATCCTCCTCCCCACCATGCAGGGGCTACTCAGATCAATACATTTACTTCCTTTTACTATCCAGTTACTTGCTTTACTATCATTTCAATATACAAAGTACAACATAGGTTAGAATTTCACAGATAACTAAATGACATTATCAACTATTTAGGTCTGGCCAATATACATACTTTAATAGAGTAAGGAAATGCATACAAATTGAAAATGTTTAAACAACACTGAATTTTAGATTAATCCTCAGTTTAGGCCTTTACCTATTTGATCTATTAGGACAAAAGCAAAAACAAACAGATAAATTGCAGAGTAGTCGGGCCTTGCCAATGAAAACCGTTGATTTCCAACATCAAATGATCAAATATCACTTCAATGAGGAAATAATTTTCTCAGACCTTCTCATAAATTCTGGTGCAGACCACGCCCTTCATTTTACATTCCTTAAGAAAAGAGAGAGATTCATTGAGTATATAAAACTCAAACTAGGAAGAGCAAATTTGCACATCGCAACAGAAAATAAAAACAAGCTCATAAGGTTAAGCTTAGAAAGGAGTAGAGCATCAGTATGTCAGTCTCTGACAATTCAGAATTACGACATTGAAATAGGAGAAACAGTTTTGAAGTCAATCTATGTTACTATGGAAGAATTTTCTTAAAGTGGCAAGTTTTTATGCATAATTTGTGTGCATTTAAATCTAAAAGTGGATTTCAAAACTATATGCATATTTGCAGCATCTGAGGAGCATTTAAAAATACTGATGGTTCCTTCTCCCCCAAGAGATTTGCATTTAATTAATCTGTGTTGGGGGCCCCATATTGGTATTAACTCCCCATGAAAATCTGTTTTGTAGCTAGGGATAAGAACCTCTAAACTAAAGGAAAAAACATTTAAAATAACATGAATCTATATTCAATGTATGTATTAGTAAGCACAGAAGCTAAAACTTAAAAAAAAATCGTTAGACGGCATCTCATGGAACCCTGCTCATCATTCTTTATCTGCTGACTAAAAGGTCTCCTATGAGCTGAGCTTCAATTATTGACATGGTGTAGTCCAAGTTACTTCGGATTCTTGAAAGCAAAACACTTAGATATCTACAAATATTCTATAATTGAGCCGTTCGGGGTTTGTTTTGCTTTTAAAACTTAGACTTGCTTTTCTCTTTGTGAGTCCAAATTGGTAAGATTTATCCATACTTTCTTTGACTTTGCTGTTATTTTTAGGTGTTGTTATTTCTAAAATAACAAATGGGCTTTGTTATTTCTAAAATCTTGGACCTATACTTAAAGTACTGTAGATGAGTCTTCATGGTTGAAATATCATCTAACCATTAGCTCTGACTTTATCCTTAGCCATTCTTATCCATTGGTATTGCAAAGAAAAAGGAATATTTTGAAAATAATATAACCAATTTCTCTATTTAAATACCATTATTTTTGTATTTAGAAGTGAAAATACTCTTACCTCTACCATTTTCCCATCCACCAACTTTCTTTTTATTGTCGTCTCCTTGCCATCCCATTTCTGCACTTGATTTAATGAGCCTCTTGACAAGGTTACAATGCTCTGCAGAGACAAATTCACATAATCGAGTTGCTTGGACTTTGGTTGATTAAGGAAGCGGTTCATTCAGTATCGAATTGTTTTCATAATAGCTGTCTCATGAAGCACATTCATTTTCTATTTTATTTCATTTCATTTTATTTATTTATTTTTAAAGTAGACTCCACACCCAACATGGGGCTCGAACTCACAATCCTGAGATCAAGCAAGGCTCCCTCAAGGCACATTCATTTTCTTTTCTTTTCTTTTCTTTTTTTTTTAAGATTTTATTTATTTGAGAGAGAGAGCACACAAGCAGGGGAGCGGCAGGCAGAGGGAGAAGCAGACTCCCTGCTGAGCCGGGAGCCCGATGTGGAACTCAGCCCCAGGACTCTGGGATCATGACCTGAGCCCAAGGCAGACACTTAACCGACTGAGCCACCCAGGTGCCCCAATTTTCAATAGAATGGGGGTAGTCTACCTTTATGAACACTAACAGAAATAATCCTCTCAAGCTGGAGAAGGAGCCAACTTTGAAGAGAAACATTAAAATTTACCTTTGTTTTCCTGCTGTCAGCTGTGGTTTCTTCAAATTCCTGACCTAACTTAAAGGAGATCTCTGTATTTTTAAATGTACTTTCAGTTCTTATAGTTATAACATCCCCTTTCTTGCTGATGATCACACGGGGTTTGGCCAAATTTCCCAGTTTTCTGGTGGCTAACCCCACACCTGTAAATCAAGATAGTGTTAGAATTACGTCGACAAAGAGATGTACCTAGAGAGACTATGCATGGCCGCATTCTATGCTCAAGTGTGGAAATGGCGGGTAGCATCAGTGAGTACTGAGGGCCTCCTCCCATGTTTCACCACCTAATGGAAATACATGTCCATCGACTTAAATATTTTAAGTTTTATTATTACAAGAGTAATGTCTGCAGATTTTAAAGATAAACGTGTTTAGCCTAAATAGTGCAAGTCATCCCCTTTTACCACATCCCAATCCCACAGTCTTTGAAAATCACCAGTGTTCTGTATGAATCATTCCAGACATTTTAGTTTTTACATATAAATATTCTAGGTATTTTTAAAATGCAACTATGACAGATACATACTGTTCTATGAATTTTTTCTCCTCAGTAATACATTATGGATATAGAAAAGAACTCTCCCCACATCCTTTTTTTTTTTTTTTAAAGATTTTATTTATTTGACAGAGAGAGACACAGCGAGAGAGGGAACACAAGCAGGGGGAGTGGGAGAGGGAGAAGCAGGCTTCCCGCGGAGCAGGGAGCCCGATGCGGGGGTTCGATCCCAGGACCCCAGGATCATGACCTGAGCCAAAGGCAGATGCCTAATGACTGAGCCACCCAGACGCTCCTCCCCACATCCTTAATAGAATCTTATTTCTGAAATTTTGTTGTGGCCCCTAAGTTTGTTTATTTATTTATTTATTTATTTATTTATTTTAAAGATTTATTTATTTGACAAAGAGAGACACAGTGAGAGAAGGAACACAAGCAGGGGGAGCGGGAGAGGGAGAAGTAGGCTTCCCGTGGAGCAGGGAGCCTGATGTGGGCCTCAACCCCAGGATCCTGGGACCACGACCCCAGCCGAAGGCAGACACTCAACGACTGAGCCACCCAGGCGCCTCGGCCCCTAAGTTTAACTGGTAGGAAAAATCTATCTCCTTTCAAGATCTGTACATTACACGTAATCATAAATAAACTCATTTTTTAAAATTTTCTCCATCTGAAAAACAAAACAAAATTAGACTCTCAAGTTTTATTACTAAAACTATAGAAATACAGGGAAAAGGAGAAATGTCAAATGAGAGAAATAAATGAAGGAAAAACTACTTTCATATAAATATATGAATATATATATTATATATAATCTCTGCAGTAGAGCCTGAGAATTTACACTATACCAAACCCCGAAGTGATCTTACGCATTCTAAATTTGAAAAATGACAGAATTAGGGAGTCCTTCATCGAGGCTCTTGTATTTTGCTTCTTCCTCAATTGTAAAGTCAAGTCCATAAATCTAACCAACCTCATAGTATGGATTTATACCCATAAGGTCTCATAGTTTTCTAGGCAATATGACATGATTTTGCTCATTTTACCTAAAAATACAACTCTTTTCATGAGCTTTCTGAACAGGTAAGTAAAGTTACAGGCCCTTTGTCAAGCATAGCAACCTAGGTCATTGGCATCACTTTCTATTCTACTTAAACAGCTCCAAAGACACTTCATACCTATTGTGCTCATATCAATGTGGAACATTCTCTAGAAATAGTATAAAATAAAGTAGATAAAACTATTGACTGGATTTTCCATCTTCATCCATGGCTCCAACTCCAGGAAAGTAGTGTAAACTTCTGGTTTAGCTAAACACCAAAATTTTAAATTGAGGCTTTCTATTAACTTCAGTATTTTCAACTCCTTATCTTATGAGCACTTCAGCTTTTATAAAACGAACCTTCAGGAAAGCCAGAGGATGGGTTGCCTAAGCCTCTAAGATTTCTTTCCTTTAAAGCAAAGCCCTACTGATACGAAACCACCTTTGAAATCAGTGGAGTTCCACGCAATTAAGCAGCTCTTAGGTTAAAATCTATTAAAATTTCCACAAATGAAGTACAATAAACTATTGGAATGACACAATAGAAGTTTAATTGCAGAAAAGGATTGTACTTGAGCCTCTGCAAACTTCCCCAGAGTCCTGGAAAAGGAGTTAGAAGGAAATAGTCATGCAGCTTTTGCAAAAAAGGATCTTCCCAACCAGAGCTACAAGGAACATTTCTTACCCAGAGCTTTCATGTAATCATCGAAGTTCTCACTGGAGACAAGTTTCCAGGTGCCCAGGAATTTGTTGCTCATTGTGATGGATGAGAATTCAACACAGCTCTAGGTGAGATTCAGGAGACTCAAATGAGATGCTGAAGCCTCAGAAGATTCTTTTCAAAGATGTCCAAAGCATGTGACTCTCACAGAGACCCAATGGGGAAAAGCAGTGTCAGGACCAGGCAATGAATCACCCGTTAGGACAAAAGAAAGCCCCACATAATGTTTCCTTTAGTCTCCAAAAATTTTTATAAAGATCAATGAGAGTACTATTTGAACCTTCAAAAAAATTTTTGGTCGATCTTACATTTTTAAGAAGTGTTTAGTCTTTAATGCTTTGGAAAAGACTCCATGAATTGAATCCTATACCAGACTAAATTATATGAGCATGAATGAGAGCGTGTGTGTGTGTGTGTGTGTGTGTGTGCGTGCGCGCGCGTTCAGGCATCTTGGTCACTCTCAATCCTGAGTCTGCACAATTAAGAATTCTTATTGAAAGAGAAGAAAGAGAGGAAAATGTCCATGAGTATTGTGATAACCGCCTCAAATATGTTGTGGGAGAGAAATGCAGGGAAGCAGTGTGAGGAAGTATTCATAGGTAAGGGAGGCTTGGCATAGTTCACATATCCCAGGCAGGCAGAGTAGGCAGACAATACGGTCAGTCTATTACAGCAGAGCACAGAAATCGTATTCATGGGATGGCTAAGAAGGAGCACTAGAACACGATCTTTGGCCACAGCAAAGATTTTCATCTAAAAAAAAAAAAAACCTTAAGTCCAAATTAAGCAGGTTCTTAGTTGATACAACAACTCTGAGTTTAAGCCCTTTAAAATAAATCTTCAGTTTTATAAAGAGAAGAAGTTTCTATATAAATAATACTAATGTATACTAAGAGCTCATTCTGGGCCAGTCACCCTGCTCAGTGCTTATTATGGATTATTTCATTTAATTCTCTCAACACCTCCAAGAGTCAAGTACTATTATCACATCCATTTACTAATGAGAAGGTTAGGTAACTTGCTCCCAAAACTTGAATGAGGAGAGGCAAGGTTTGAACCTGGCATTGTTCTCCAGCCCGGACTTGGGGCCATTATCTTACCCTGCTCCCTTCATATCACATATGCACAGTGGCCTTGGCCAAAGGTCAGGTGATACCGACATCACCATGTGACTAAATAGAGCTAGTCCTTTCTGCCCCCAGATCAAGAGAGGTGAAAGTCAAGAGATGAAGCATCCAGGCTACAGGTACCTCAGAGCCCCAGTCTTCGACCAGCGGGAGCAGACATAAAACCACTTCAAATGTAAGTGTTGCTCTTGGGAGTACCGTCTTGCCACCATAACTTTTCCTAGTGGTTTTCTACATTGGCATCAGTCCTGACTATGAGATAAATGATATTACTAGGTTGTAAATATTTGTACACAGGCTGGCAGTCTTCACAACAATGGGATATTTTCCCATGATCATAACAGGTTCGCTCATAACAGGTAGAATTGCTGGCTTTCTGGGCTCAGGTTACCAATGTCATAGCTGAGCCAGAACCATTGCATTTATGTCCTTAGGGTCCAAGTTGGGTCAAAATATGGAATCATATACCGTGAGTCCGAGTCTCACCTTACATTACTCGTGCATGGATAACTCAAAGTGGGAATGAAACAGTGACTAGAAAAATTCCTCCGCTAATCTGCTAACCCAGTCCTAGACCCAGGAGAATATAACTGGAGGAAGGACATTGTACTGGGATAGAAGAAACAGCTATTTTAAAAAGGGCTTTGGATTAGAGAATGTATTATTTTCTATTTTTTAAGATTTTATTTATTTATTTATTTACTTATTTATTTATTTAAGAGAGAGAGAGTGGGAGGGAGAGGGAGAGAGAATCTGAAGCAGACTCCACGCTGAGCACAGAGCCTGACCCGGAGCTCAATCCCACAACTGTGAGATCATGACCTGAGCCATGACCTGAGCCAAAACCGGGTCAGTTGCTTAACTGACTGAGCCACCTAGGTGCCCCAAGAATGTGTTATTTTCTTATCCAAAACACTTAATAAAAATAAATGATGGTATCACTTGTGTCCTCAAAAATATTTTTTGTGACCAAACTTTATTGAGAAGTGTAGCATTCAACATTTAGGTGTTTTGCCTAAATCTGTGAAGGACTCTTAAACCACCCCACTTGAGCTGAGCCCTTGTATTCAGAGAGACTGATATAGGAGAGCTGTATGAATTTTCAGCAGTCCCTGTATTGCACATAGGAATAGCTGTGGAGTTAAAATATAAACATTGAGCTATGTATTGGCAGGGCTTATAACTTTGAAGCAATTTTAAATAAAGAAAAGAATTTTCTGTTTTAGCTTATCAGCAATGTACCTGACTGCTGGAATGAACCAGATGTATTCAGACAAAGATAAAATTCTGAGGCTCACATGTGAGTCAAAGGCACAGATCAAAGCAAAGAGCAAAGATCCAGACTGAACCAGGCTTGAGACATTAAGTCACCCCTAGCTAAGAAATTCCTCAATATCCTAGTGAAAAACAGTGGATAATAAACACCAGAACCATATTATAACTAGATACATATATTTAGACTTGAACTAAATATTTGTAGAATGGATATACAATATTCTGTTTACAGTATGGATTCACCTTTCAAAGGTTTATTGCCTACGTAAATTCTCACGATAAGGGGAGCTACTTGAGTCATACAATGAAAAGAACACCCAGGGGTCCAAACAAAATAAAGAAAGCGTGCTCTATATAGCATGTCATGTAAATATTCCTCACATACTGTCTTCAAGCTACATCCAATTATATATTTGGAAAAGTGATAGCCAACCATCCTATAGTAAATGAACAAAGACTTCATGGTCATCCACTTGAGTGCTGAAGATCTGATTCTATTCCTTTCATTCATGTAATTGCAAAAATATTGACAGCCTACTAAGTGATAGGCACTGTTCAAGGTTAAACATCATTGAACAGAATTCCATACCCTTTTGGAACTTACTTTCTCAATTAAAATTATTATATTTGTAAAATAGAAATACTGTGATCATAATTGGTGGCATGAAAAGCACAGCAAATAACGTGTCACTATAAATAAAATGGTCATTTTTTAAAAAATAACTGAATAAACAAAAATATACTTCAGAATTTTCACTTCCTTATGATAGATGAGGAAATCAAGCTAACTTTCCAACTATGACATCTTAGAAAAAACAGATGATTTTTTTTTTTTTTTCAATTTTTCAAGGCATCAAAGAGAGAAAAAGGCAGAGAAAAATTAAGGGTCTATAATTTGGGTGAAAAAGGCAAGGCCAGAGAAAACAGTCCCAAGCGGACTGCTGTGGCTCTAGGCATTTATGAATTCTGCAAAAGGCAGATGAGAGGCAAAAAGTCTGAGGAACGTTTATGACTGTGTTATAAGGTTTAGGGGAACAATGAGGGAAAATTCCTGGTTAATCAACACGCTTTGGTTTGGGACTTTGAAAGATTGCAGCATAGGGAAAAAGGTGAATTAAATAGGCCCATGCTAACAGCAATTCAATTCTTAAAATTAGTTTCGTGTGATCTGGACAGCCAGTGAACCTGGCTACCAGTCAGAAACAAACTCTCTCCAAAAGAAGATAATGTCACCATAAATCTAAATTATTTCCGCAACTTTTCATCTACATTGTTAATCAAAAATAAGTAGGGGGACACCTGAGTGGCTCAATCGGTTAAGCGTCAGACTCTTGGTTTTGGCTCAGGTCATGATCTGGGAGTCCTGGGATTGAGACCCACATGGGGCTCTGTGATCAGCATGGAGTCTGCTGGAGATTATCTCCCTCTCCCTCTGATGATCCCCCTGTTCGTGCATGCTCTCTCTCTCTCTCAAATAAATGAAATCTTAAATAAGTAAATAGAGCAAAGAGATAGGAAAATATGTTCAAAAAGCAAAAGAAACAGGAGTCCACAGAACTAGATAATTGACAGAGCAGATATTAATAAAAACAAGCATGTTATAGAAAACATCATCAAAACCAACAGTTCCTTTAAAAACTAATAAAATTGAGGGGCACCTGGGTAGCTCAGTCAGTTAAGCATCCAACTGTTGGTTTCAGCTCAAGTCATGATCTCAGGGTCGTGACAGTGAGCTCCACATTGGGCTCCCTGCTCTGCAGTGAGTCCGCTTGGGATCCTCTCTCTCCCTCTGACCCCCCCCCCCCACCTGCCTTCACACTTGCACGTGCTCTCTCTCCCTCTCTCTCAATAAATAAATAAAATCTTTTAAAAAGAAAAAGACTGAGAAAATTGGCAAACTTTTAGCAAGATGGACTTAAAAAGAAAGAAGGCAAAAGTTATTGATTGCAGGAATAAAAAAGGGCATATCAGCATATCCTAGTTATTAAAAATTATAGTTACATAACTTACAGTAATTAAAAAGATCGTAAGAAAATATGAGCTACTTCATGCCAATAATTTTTCAGATTTAAAAGCAATTTTATAAATTCCTTAGAAAACACAATTTACCAAAAATAATACAAGAAGTAAAAATGTCATTACTCCCAAATCCATTATTTTTGAATCTATAGTTAAAATTTCTCTCACGAAGATACTCCAGGCCCATAAGCTTCACCAATGAATTCTTACAAATATTTACAGAAAAAATGACACCAATTTTACACAAAATCTCCCAGAGAATAGAAAAGAAAGTACTAATTTCCAACTTGCTTCTACCAGGGTCTTTGCACGTGCTCTTCTCCTTTCCTGGAATGTCTAACCACTCCCATATGGTTAATCCTTAAACCTCAGCTCAATCATAGTTTCCTACTTTTGGGTTGACATCCTTTAGATTTCAACTCAATCATCTTTCTTAACCTTTTTCTAGTATAACATCATTGAACAGTTACTGCAATGGCAATTTTTATTAATTTTGGATATCATTTGATTAATATGTATATCGCCCACTGAAGTCTTGATTCCATATAAGTGGGGACAACATATGACTTTCCTTGTGTAGTATCCCAAGTCCATAACACATGCATGGACACGGTCAATAAATATTTGTTGACTGACTGAATGAAGAAAATATAAGATTTTCTACTTATGGGGGTTATTGTTTGCATTAACTCATATAATAAATATTGTGAAAGCATCTAAAATTAGTGCTTATGATCAACAATATTATTCTCCTAAACTTCCTTCCCTCTTCTACCTCCCCTGCCTTTTCTTTCTTTCCTTTTTCATACCCACTTGGAAGCACAGAAAAGGCATTGGCTGTGGGTCATATCTAAGTGTGAAATTTAATCACAACACTCATTCCTTCATTTGGTCACTCTTTCAGTCAGTGGTAAAAGCAGGTGATTCTTCCCATGTTCAGGATGACATGATCATAGTATACCACTAGGAAAGCGTATGTAAGGTAATTCCAAGATTCATTGCACATATTCTCACCTGCATGCATGCAGACAATTACTTAAGACAAACTGATTGAACTGAACTAGCAGGGAGGGAACATGGTGAGTGAAGAAGCAACAGTTCCTGCCCATATGGGCCTTATAGTCCAGTTAGGAAGATAGACATTAAACAAACATTCAGAGACCTATTAGAATATTCAATTGTTACTTTCCTTTTTTCCCAATTATTATTCTCTATCATTTGCAGTTGGAGGTAGTGAGGATACCATTAAAGAGCCAGTGAAAGGGGCGCCTGGGTGGCTCAGTCGTTAAGCGTCTGCCTTCAGCTCAGATCATGATCCCGGGGTCCTGGGATCGAGCCCCGCATCGGGCTCTCTGCTCGGCGGGAAGCCTGCTTCTCCCTCTCCCACTCCCCCTGCTTGTGTTCCTGCTCTCGCTATCTCTCTCTCTCTGTCAAATAAATAAATAAAATCTTAAAAAAAAAATAAAATAAAGAGCCAATGAAGCATTATTATGTAGAAAGATCCCTTATGGAATTGTTTAGGCACCAGATGCTGTGAGACTGATGATCTGATTTATCTTCAGAACTCAGCCACTGAGGCATCTGGTGCCCCCCAGCAGCTATTTGACAGAAGGTGGCAATAGCACTTCAGGCCGGATATCTTCCTATTACAGGTTTCTAGTGTTTTTCTCTACGTTTAAGAATACTGTGATTGTAGGGGCGCCTGGGTGGCTCAGTCATTAGGTGTCTGCCTTCGGCTCAGGTCATGATCCCGGGGTCCTGGGATCGAGCCCTGCGGGGACTCTGCGTCTCCCTCTCCCACTCCCCCTGCTTGTGTTCCGCTCTCTCTCACTCTCTCTGTGTCAAATAAATAAATAAAATCTTAAAAAAAAAAAAAGAATACTGACATTATCGTTGCTTTCTTAATGCAAATCGTGTCTTAGTCACCAGTGGATATTTGACCTTTTGGTTGCTATGGTGACAGTTGCTGTGACATTTATGCTGCCCAAAGGTAGTTAATAGCTTTTCTTTTGTTGAATGTCAATAAAGAGAGTGAAGTGGTTTTTGATTCATCCAAACTATGCATTTAGCTTTGTTTTTACTAGACTCCAGGAGATATGGCATCTTTTTCAAAATCTCGTCTAAGATTTCAAATCATTATTCCTAATAGAACACCTGAGAATTAGAGTTCCTCATTCACTGGGGAGGAAATAGAAGACAATTTCTGCATTTCCATTTCTTTTGTTAGTCATTATAGCACATACCAAGCTGGCCACAGTTTTTCTCCTCGATTTGCATTTTTTCCCTCTTAGCGGGAAAGTGACATTCACAGCATTAAAGAGGTTGTAGCATAAAGAGCCATCAGAAATACTTTTTAGGACTCAGCCATCTGCTCCCTTACATCTGATGGGAGAAAGGAATCCCTGAAAAATAATTCACTTGCAAAGCATAGTGAGAAGCGTCTGTGTCTAGCTTTATTTCATAAAGAACAAATATAAACTCATAAAAGTTGAAGTGATTTTCTAATTGTGTGTTATATAGGTAGCCTACTTTATTTCTTGATTATATCTTATAAATGCTTTCAATAATTGAGATGGTAAAAAGGCCTTGAGAGAAAACATTACACACACGTACACACACACACACACACTGTATTTTCTCTAAATGTTCCATTTAGAAATCTTAAGACTTTGGCATTAGGTTATTTCCTGATATCTTACCCTAATTTTCCATCTACACAACTCTGTCAAGTAGATAGACTCCATTTTGCAAAGGAGAAAACCAAAGTGGCTAAGCAGCTCGTGCATGCTCACGTAGGCGTCCACAGTGGAAGCAGGATTCAAGTCCTGCTCCGACTGGTTCTCAAACCCCATTCATTCCACTTCACTGTGGTGTGCCTCTGGGGTAACGGACAAGTCCCATTCTGGCATGGGGTGGTGTCTAGATGGTTCCTCCCCAGTCTTGTCCCTCTCCAAAAATTACATAGGCTGTAGATATCAAACTTCAAAATGGATGAACTATATTTTTCCTGAACTTCAATTTAGAAATCTTAACCTGTAGCTTCGGGATTAGGTTATTTCCTGATATTTCATCCTAATTTTCCATCTATTTTTTTTTTAAAGATTTTATTTATTTATTTGAGAGAGAGAGACTGAGAGAGAGAGCACATGAGAGGGGGGAGGGTCGGGAGGGTCAGAGGGAGAAGCAGACTCCCTGCCGAGCAGGGAGCCCGATGCGGGACTCGATCCCAGGACTCCAGGATCATGACCTGAGCCGAAGGCAGTCGCTTAACCAACTGAGCCACCCAGGCGCCCCCATCTGTTTTTGGTTACTGTCTTTGCAATAGTCAGTTATCTTGTTATGGCCAGTGAAGAAACGCATGGACTTTTATGTTTATTTTATTTTTGTGCAAAAAGTATGACAATTAAATACACTAAGAATGTTCAAAACAAACAATTTTGTCAGTGATTTACTAAGTAGTGTTGGGTAGCAAAAAAAGAAATCTGGTGAATTATTGTTTGGTAGTAGTATTAATCATGATTTTAGTATAACTGATCTTCAGATAATTAATACCTTCCCACAAACTTCAATGTGGATTTGAAATATGATGGAATTTGACTTACTACTAAGTCATTTAGGTTAAAAATATTCAAAAAATAAAATATATTTTCCTGTGTGGCTTATAAAAACTACTCTCACTTCCTTTATTTCAAACCCCTTTGGAAAGTGAATAAATAATGGCTTTTTATTGTTCAGGTCACTATAATGAAAAGTTCCATTATTTCCAACACAAGTTAACAAATGTGACTTGCTATTATATAATTACAGATAGATAATGATAAATCCAGTACAACTTGACAAATATGGCGTGTTATCATTTACTTACAGATAGACAATGAGTTTTGAAGTCAGATATACCAGGAGACTGATCATGTGAAAGTCTTTAGCAAAGACAAATGATTCTAAGTATAAACTTCAGTGAATTTTTTTTCCTACAGAAATTTTGACATGAGTTGACTGAGAATAAAAGTAAAAGCAATAGAGTTTCAAGTCGGGCTACTTATAACATCAAAAGTTGTGAGCTCCACGCCTAACATGGTGCTGTGTTCCAGCACCTAACTTGGTTTTGAACAGTTGTCAGAGTAAGAATTTGTTGAGTGAATGATTTCCTCAGTAGTAGTATGTTTGATTCAACCTAAAAAAGTATTAATTATCCAAATATCAGTCGTGCTAAAGACTAAACATCAGGCTTTTGTTTCATTTAGGCTCTTTGTACCTTGAGGTGTGGCATAAAGAGAAGAGAAGTAAGTCTTGAAAATTCAGAACTGTATTATTCTTTTCTTAATTATGCCTCTGTAAGGGCACCTGGGTGGCTCAATCAGTTAAGCATCTGCCTTCAGCTCAGGTCATGATCTCAGGGTCCTGGGATCGAGTCCCACATCGGGCTTCCTGATCAGTGGGAAGCCTGCTTCTCCATCTCCCACTCCCCCTGCTTGTGTTCCCTCTCTCGCTGTGTCTCTCTCTGTCAAATAAATAAATAAGCTCTTAAAAAAAAAAAAAAAGGAAAACTGCAAGACACTATGATATTAAAAAAAAATTATGCCTCCGTAAATCCGAAGATTTATTTTTTAAAGAGTTTATTTATTTAATTGAGAGAGAGCGAGAGAGCACACATGTGCGTGCAAGTCGGGGGAGGAGCAGAGGGAGAAGCAGACTCCCCACTGAGTGGGGAGCCCAACATGGGGCTCAGTCGGGCTCAATTAGAGCTCAATCCTGGGACCCTGGGATGATGACCTGAGCCGAAGGCAGACGCTTAACCAACTGAGCCCCCCAGGCATCCTATAAATCCAAAGATTTAAATGAGAAGTGCCTAGGGCTTTTTAGAGTAGTATCCTCTTCCTGAGGGGTGCTAGAAATCCTTCCACCCCTACTCTGAGGGGCACTGCTAAAGTGGCTGTCCTCTGTATCCACCTTGCAGACTGTCCTCTGATTAAAGAACCATTGGCCCATGTTCCTCTTTGTGCAAGGACACCTGGGGGGTTGAGAGTCTGACTTCTGGAGAACAAGCATGGTTACATTTTGTATGCACTTGAGTCCTTTAGGAAGGACGGGCACAAGTCATGTGGGAATGACTGTCACTGCCCACATCCAGCAGCTGTGTGACCACTACCAAGCCCATCACTTCAGGTGCACTGCTGTATACTTCTGGTTTTAATATGACAATCCTAGTTCCTTTCCTTGACCTCCTTACTTTCCTTGATTCATTTCTTGCTCCAGGGTCATGCTCAGTGCTTTTGTATATTACCTTTCAGTTTCATCCTACTAAGGTGGCCATTCCCCCCAGGTTGCCTAGGGCAGTTCCCATTTATGCCTGTTGTCCGAATGTAATTACTGATAACAGCCCCTTTCCACTATATATTTTTTTAAGATTTTATTTATTTATTTGTCAGAGAGAGAGAGAACATAAGCAGGGGAAGCAGCAGGCAGAGGGAGAGGGAGAAGCAGTCTTCCCGCCAAGCAAGGAGCCCGATGTGGGACTCAATCCCAGGACTCTGGCATGACCTGAGTGAGCCGAAGGCAGACGCTTGACTGAGCCACCCAGGCATCCCCCCTTTCCACTTTAGGTAACAAATTACATGGACATTCTACTTAAGCACATATTAAACATAACTCTTAGGACTTATTTTTGACCAACTACTATCTATTTTTAAAGTACAACATGATATTTACATAATTCTTTGTCTTTCCTTTTTCCCTCCCCTCAGGTTTTCAGACTTTACACTTTAATTTTACCTATATTACTCTCTTCTGCTCTAAGCTCTGAGAGTACTTCCTAGCAACAGTCCTTAATGAAATTATTAAGGGACTTTGTGTAGCTCTAACAATTATATTCCAACGAGGCATTTAGAAATTCAAGACTGGCATTTAACATAATGTCATTCTGCAAAGACTAAACTGTAAGTAGTGGTGACAGATGCCCTAGCCTGATTATTTTAAATGGGCTTATAGATAAGTAAGACGATAATTATTGTAAATGTTCTTCCATACTAATTCAAGCACAGTGTATGAGGTTCAGGCTCTATTTTGTGTTTCATCTATCCCAATGACTTTAAGCAGAGCCGCCTTCTGCAAAAATCAAAAGTCAGCAATGTTGGTTTTCAGCATCTGTGCTGCCCAAAGTAGTTTCCAGTGATTGTATCTCCAGTGTATTATACCCTCTGTGAGGTCACAGGAATTTCCACAGAGCACTCTTTGACAGAATGTCTTAACCTAAATGGAATAGGTCCACTGGAGGGAACTCAAGGACTATGGAAGTCAGGTAGACAGAGGCTTAAGGGGACTTCGGTGCTCTTATACTCATACCACAAGCAAGTAGCTTCTTACCTCACCAGTTAATCCACTTCTCCCCAACCCTCACTATCACACAGTTCCAAAACTGCACTTAATTTTTTGGTTTTATTGAGCAAATTTATGTTGAACAATTATTTAAATCACCGGCCCTGAGGCATATCTTCTTCAAGTCCCAGCTTCCTGTTAGTGAACAAGTTTCCACTGATGTAGACACTTCCTTCATACCTTTTCATAAATTCGAGTACTGACAGTTTTATTCATGATATATTCCTAAAAGCAAAAAGGGATCTATTAGAGTTGGCAGACGACAGTTTAAACTTGCTCTCTCCCTCCTTCCCCAGACTCTCAATACAGGATGCACAGCAACTGAGTAACTTGAAAGGCATGCATCAAAGAGGAGTATCTAAAAAATTCAATTCATCGAAAACTCACCACTACCATTTTTCCATCTACAATTTGTCTTTTGATTGTTGTCTCTTTGCCAAGCCATTTTTGGACATGAATCATTGCACCACTGTTTAATGTTATGATGCTCTATAAATGCATAAAGGAATCAGTTAGAAATAGCAATTCACTACACTCTAACCTACCAAAAACTAGACATCTACTTTTTCATTTCTGTTTTGACATTCTTTTCCCCCAAATTCCCCCCTCAGTTCTTGTCATAAGTTAATATCAAATTAGAGAAGTCTCAAGAGATTATTCAATTAATGCTCTCCTTCCCCAGATGAACAATACCTAAACTGTTTGTGAATAATTGTTCTCTTCTATTGCTCTTTTATACAGTGAGAAAGAGAGATCATAAAAAAGTGAAAACATGTCAAATTTTTTGGGCCTGTTAACCATCAGAATAATTTGCGAAGGGATTGGCTTTAGAGATGTTCGGCAGTAATCAACAAAACAAGCCCAAACTGACTTGGTACTTAAGCAAATTAGATATGAATGAACCATGCTCAACCACCTTCTAGTTTTTTTTCTGGGTTATCTAGTTTTTTTCTGGATTCTTCCACCAGGAAGACTTAGTTCTTACCTTTACTTTCCGGTTGTCTGCTGTGGTTTCATCAAATTCTTCCCCCAGTTTGAAGGAGATCTCCGTGTTCTTGAAGGAACTTTCCGTCTTGATGTTCACTTCATCCCCATTGGCACTTATACTGATTCTTGGCTTTGCTAACCCTGCCAGGTTCTGGGCTGCTGTGCTCATCCCTGTAAGGCAACATGCCTTCATAAGACATTTAGGAAGTGCTAACAACCATTTTGGAAAGCAATTTAACGAGAATACATACTTCCTCCATTCAGGTTTTGGGTAATGTACCATAATTTCTTCAGTGCTCACTGTGATAGTGGGGTTGAGCCAAACAAGCCCATTCAGAAGGTATATCTAGTAATTACACTTGACATTTTGAAAAGCTAAATTCACTTTTGAGGCTATTGTGCCTCCTCTAAAATCTTCCAGACTCATGCTTCATCTAAAATGTGTATGTGTATGGTGCCTTTCAGGGGATCAGAACTCACGCTTTACCTCATGGGGTGTTATAACAGCAGTGTGGAGGTTGTAATTATCCTCATTTTAGAGATGAGTACACAGTGTCCTAGAGACGTAGAGAGGCTTATTCTAGGTGATGTGTCTGGTAAGTAGCAGAGCTGAGATTTAAACACAGGTTTTCTAAAAGTCTAAGAATTTTAGCACATTTAAAAAAAACAAACTAAGAAATACAATTTTCGGAGTATCTAAACTACTCTAAAAGATCATGACTTATAAAGTCCAAGCTCCAGGGTGCCTGGGTGGCTCAGCCGGTTAAGCATCCGACTCCTGATTTCAGCTCAGGTCATGATCTCTGGGTCGTGGGATTGAGCCCTGCGTCAGGATCCCTGCTCAGGGTGTCTGCTTGGGATTCTCTCCCTCTCCCTCTGCCCCCCGCCCTGCTCTCTCTCACTCTCTCTCAAATAAATAAATAAAATCCTTTAAAAAAAATAATAAAGTCCAAGCTCCTCTCTCATTTGCAGATTACATTCAGATCTGGCCAAGTAAAGAAGAAGTAGGCAACCTAGAGAATTTGGCTTAGAGCCTGGCCCTGTGGTTGGGGGTTGTCCACCGTCAAACTTGATTCCTGTAATAGGTAGGCGGAAGAACTGAGTCTTCTCTCTCATTATCAATATCGAACTCGATTTCACATTTAGATTGTGGAACTGACAAGACACACCTGACTGCAGAGAGGCAGTGTTAGCTGCAGATCACAGAAGAGAGAAGAGTGGGGTGGTTACAACGCGGGCTTTGTCATCTGTGAGCTCAGCATGTCATTCCTTTCTCTAACCTTCAGCTTTCTCAGCAGCGGAACACGGGTGACTGTAGTACTTGCCTCCTAGGTGTGCCAGGAGGTGAAGGGAAAGGACTTAGCATGGCGGTGACACACAGTAGGCACGCAGCTGTCCTTCTCCGCCTAAGCCCAGCTCCCAGTCAAACCAAGTGCTACTCTTGCCATAAGCCCAAAGTTTCTTAATGCCCCCAAATTTAAACTCAAAACACGTGAGTCTATGAATCCATGAAGAAACAGGGAAACAAGTTTCTTACAGCTCCTGGAGAAAGTGAATACTGAGTGTGAAAAAGGGACAAATGTTACATTATGAACACAGTGACTTACTATGCCTTGATCATTTCCGCCAAATTTAAAGAAGGACATTCTTGGCTTTATATACAGTTTATTATTGCAAGGGACTTCTCTTAATTAAATACTAAAAATTACTTAATCAAATATTAAATAATTTCCATTCTCCTAGCATTAGTGAGAATAGTTTAGTTGTTATAGGTCTGAGCCATTATAATTAATGTTTATTCAACTTGAGGATAGAGCTAAAGGATGAATAGGGTTTATACTTCTGAGAAATATTGTCTCTTGATGAACAACAATCAATTGTTGGTGAGACAGTCGATGAGTAAAAATGTTCCATTTCTCCGATAAAAAATTCAAAATTTTTCAAAATATTTTTAAAATAATCTCCCATATGTATGAAGACTCTAAATGTTAACCAAATTTCATTTGTTGCTATTGTTCTTTTGAAGTCACAACTAAAAGCAAACCTTGAAACAAATTTAGCAGAAAAATTTAATTATAGATATGATTATTATCTGTAAATTTGAAGCTAGGAAATGCTATTAGTTGAATTGATGAAGCTAGAGATAAACTCTATCCAGGGCTTAGGATGAAGAAGCATTTTCAAAAAGGATAAATGGACTTAAATACACAGATAATGACTAGAAGGAAGTATCTGTGAGCCTCGTATTCCAAAAAGAGACAATTATTACTAGTAACAAAAAAAATTAAAAGCAGATACATAAACTTTGTTCATCTTATATGACTATTTCCTAAGATCACAAAGGAGAGAATTGTAGGAAAATTCATTGTAAAATGCAAACCTAACCACATCACAAAATGTGTTGCTAGTTTCCAAATCTCGCAAGGGTATTTCTTACCCAGTTGTTTCATGTATTCCTCAAAGTTTTCACTGGAGATCAGCTCCCAGGTTCCCAAGAAGGGCTCAATCATGATGGAAAGCTTGCTGAGAAGAGGCACTCACAACCAAAAGCCCAAGAAACTTAGGGAATGCAGTGCTACCAGAATCTTAATTTAAAAGGCATCTTCATCATGTGACTTTTCTGAAATGACCAATGGGCAGCAGCAAGACCAAAGATTCTAGTTACCAGCATGACTCATTTTATTTACCTCCAAATTGGGAAACAAAATCAACATGTAAAGTTGAATGTAAGTCAATGATTATAGCTTCTAGGAAAGAGATTGACACCCGCAAGTCCCCTGATAAATATTATTTGTGGAATGGAGACAATTTTCAATATATCAGCCCTTTGAAATTTGAGTGCTGAGTCAACTCTGAAGGAATATCCCAACAAATGTCCAATAAACACCTGACTAAGGTTGTTTTCCCACCTGGTAACAGAAGCACATCCTTGCTTGGTCCATCTCAGCTGTTTTTTGTTTGGACACGTCATGGTACCAGAGCACACTCCTCATTAAAATAATATCCTCCCCTCCCCTCCCCTCCCCTCCTTGCAGGGTTGATGAACTGATACTAGTTAATGTAACTGAAATGTCTTCAGTTGCTTGGAGTGAGATGTAGAGTATTATTAATATTATCATTGTTGTTCATCAAGAGTAATTGCCCACTGGGAGGAAAGGTGACAATTACCATTGAAAGGTGTTTTGTGACTTAAGCCCTAAAAAGGAGGTGGAGCTAATGCTTAGAAAATTCATCTTTTAGGCTTACAAGGTGATCTTGATTGTTAAGATACTACTTGAAAAAAAAAATCAAAGATTACGGCTTGAAATTGTGAGGGGAAGTTTTAGAGAGAAAAACAGCATCTTGGTATCTGCATTCTAAAAGACAAAGGCAGTAGAATTTAAATCTCTGTACAATGACTTCTGAAATCATCTTCTGTAACCCACGTAATACAGGCTTTGCAATTTTGCCTTTACTGAAAAGGATTAGGTTCAGAGGCTCTAGATTTATATCTCAGCTTTGAATTCCAGTTGTTTTGAAGAAGGCTGGAAAATTAGGCACCAGAAGAAGAATATTCATACTGTATTCTGCCTGTGTCACATATTTCTTCCATTCAAAGAAATATTTAAATCATCTGTTTGTGGAAAAAACAAATTTTTAAAAAGGTTGATGTTTTGGCACCATAATGTTATAACTTAAGTGGGATAAAGAATTTTCTTTGATGACAACATGTAAAGAAGAAATTTACAATGCAGTATCTTTATAGATGGAATGGTTACTAAAATATTTGGAGGGCAAAACAGGGGAAGCAAAAACTCTAGAATCAGTTTCAGGAAACTGAGACCTCTCCCCAAAATAAATGCCTTAACAGTTGAAAGTATACTCAGAGGTGATGTTCAAATAAAGAACAAATGATCAGATCTTGCTTTACTGGTTCTAGATGTGTATTTACATTATCTGTTTGAAAGGCTAGCACACCACCATGGCTATATACGTCTGCCAGGGGGCTAAGGTACATTAATATAATCATCCTTGTCTCCATTCCACAAATAATATTTATCAGGTGACTTGCGGGTGTAAATCTCTTTCCTAGAAGCTATAATCATTGACTTAAATTCAACTTTACATGTTGATTTTCTGTTTCTCAATTATTTTACAAGTGCATCAAGCAAAGAAAATATTTCTTACTCACCTCCATATCCCTAAGACAGTGCCTGGTATACCGTAGGTGGTCAATGAATGTTTGACGAATGAATGACAAAAGGAATAAGCAGTGTTTATTTCATTTTAATTGACAGTTCCCCTCATTACTGATCTTAATCTCTCTAACAGTGACTATAGGCAAGCTTGTAATACATTGTTCTCTCCCAATCTGCTCGTGTAATGGGTCTTTTATTACCGTCATCAGATGGTAGAGGGATTCTCAGACGCCCTTTGTCTTTGCTCTGTGTCTCATTATTACCATATGAGTCTCTCTTCTCGACTAAGAAAATGTTCTACTAGTTCTGCTGCTTGCACCACTAGCCTTTAGCTTTTCTTGTTTGATTATCAAAACAAAACAAAACAAAACAAAATGAAAAAACACCATTCCACCATTCTTGTTATTTTTTCTTTGATCCATTGGTTGGTGTTTAACAATATTAAGTATGATTGGTAGTGTTGAACATCCCTCAAGTAAAAATTTTTCAAGTGAGAATGTTCTTTTTTTTTTTTCGGTTAAGCAGGACTTATTTTCATTTTTCAGACAACCCTCCTGTAACAACAGGTAGGTTTATTCAATTGTCTTTAAAAAATGGTGGCATTCTTTTAAAGTCAAGTGAGAATGTTCTTAATTGCTAATCCTAGCGAAGGAACTAGAATACAGTAATTTGTTATAGAACGGTCACACATCTTGTTTTCATGACAGTTACAATGCTTATTTCTCCATTATCTCCCTTTTATATGTTTCTCCAATATCTCATCTTCTATATTAACTCTTTTCTTGTGACATTTTAGATATTAAGTAGTTTTTAAAAAGGCTTGATTCTGGATGCCACATTCTCCACTGGTGAGGAATAGTGGTAAAAAATAAAAATATACTGGCAGCTACAGAAGTATTCAGAAGTATGTCTGGTAATGTATTGCTGTACATACACTATTTTAGCTGGAGCCACACTAGATTTATTTTCCAATTTTTTTTTAAAGATTTTATTTATTTGAGAGAGAGACAGAGAGAGAGAGGGAACACAAGCAGGGGGAGTGGAAGAGGGAGAAGCAGGCTCCCCGCCGAGCAAGGAGCCTGATGTGGGGCTCGATCCCAGGACCCCAAGATCATGACCTGAGCCAAAGGCAGACACTTAACAACTGAGCCACCCAGGCGCCCCTATTTGCCAATTTTTTGTTGTGGTAAAATACATGTAGCATAATATTACCTGGACCATTCTTAAATGTGCAGTTCAGTGGCATTAAATACATTCATATTGTTGTACAACCATCATCACCATCATTTCCAGAACTCTTTTCCTCTTGCAAAACTGAAACTCTATACCTACTAAACAATAACGCGATTGTCCCCTTCTCCCAGCCCCTGGCAACCACTATTCTTCTTTCGGTCTCTACGATTTTAACTGCTCTAAGTACCTCACATAAGTGGAATCATACAGTATTTGTGTTTTTGTGACTGGCATATTTCACTCAGCATGAATTCCGTAAGTTTCATCTGTGTTGTACCATGTGTCAGAATTTCCTTCCTTTTTAATACTTAATATATTCCACTGTATGTAAATACCACATCTTGCTTATCCATCTGTCAATGGACTTTGAATCCTTCTACATTTAATTATTGTGAATAATGTTGCTATGAATATGGGTACACAAATATCTCTTTGAGACCCTGCTTTCAATTTTGGGGGTATATACTCAGAAGCAGAATTGCTGGATCACATATTTACATTTTTAATTTTTTGAGGAACTGCCATACTGTTTTCTACAGCAGGTGTATCAATGTACAACACTCCCATCCATGATGCACAAGGGTTCCAATTTCTCAACATCTTCACCAACACATTGTGGTTTTTTTAAGATTTATTTATTTATTTTAGAGAGAGCGAGTGGGTGGAGGGGCAGAGGGAGGAGGAGAGAGAGAATCCTCAAGCAGACTCCCCACTGAGCAAGGAGCTGAACACAGGTCTCGATCCCAGGACCCGAGATCATGACCTGAGCGGAGCTGAAAGGGGTTGCCTGCCCAACCGACTGAGCCACCCAGGCACCCCTGGTTTGTTTTTTTAATAGTAGCCATCGTAATGGATGAGACATGGTATGTCATTGTAATTTTTATTCACATAATCACTACTGATTGGTAGTGTTGAACATCTTTTCATGTACTTATTGGACATTTGTGTATCTTCTTTGGAAAAATGTCTTCTCAAGTCCTTTGCCCATTTTTGAATCAGGTTGTTTGTTTTATTTGTTATTGAGTTTTAGGAGCTCTCTATACATTCTGTATATTAATTCCTTATCAGATACATGATTTGCAAATATTTTCTCCCATGCTGTGAGTTGACTTTTTACTCTGTCGGTAGTATATATCAACCCCATAGATATACACAGATTTTTAATTTTCATGAAGTCTGATTTGTCTATTTTGTCTTTTGTTGCCTGTGAAACAGGTTTCATATTCAAGAAATCGTTGCCAAATCCAGTGTCATGAAGCTTTTACCCTATGTTTTCCTCTAAGAATTTTATAGTCTCAGGTCTCATATTTAGGTCATGGATCCATTTGAGTTCATTTTTGCATATGATGGTAAGTAAGGGTCCAACTTCATTCTTTTGCATGTGATATCCAATTTTTCCAGCACCATTTGTTGAACACTGTCCTTTACTCATTGATTGGGTACATTCATTGAAAATTATTTGACCATGTATGTGAGGGTTTATTTCTGGATGCTCTATTCTATTCCACTGGTCTACATGTCTGTCTTTATGCAAGTACTACACTGTTTTGATTATAGCAGCTTTGTAGTAAGTTTTGAAATCAGGAAGTGTGAGGAATCCAGTTTTGTTCTTCTTCTTCGGAATTTGGTTCTTGGTGGTCCCTGTGGATTCCATATGAATTTTAGAATGGGTTTTCTCTTTCTGCAAAAAATGTCACTGGGATTTTGATAGGGATTCCATTAGATCTATAGATAGCTCTGGGTGGGCTTGACATCTTAACAATATTAAGTCTTCCAGTCTATGAAACATGGGATATCTTTCAATTTAGTTATGTCTTTTAAAAAATTTCTTTTAGAAATGTTTTGTAGTTTTCATTTTACAAATCTTTTACCAAAAGTTAATTCCTTTAAGTTAAATTAATTAAGTTAATTCCTACATATTTTATTCTTTTTGCTGCTATTGTAAATGGAAATTTTTCTTAATTTACTTCTCAGGTTGTTCATCATTAGGGTATAGAAACACAACTGCTTTTTGTGTGTTGATCTTGTATCCTGCTGCTTTGCTGAATTCCTTTATTCTAATAGGTTTTTTTTTTTTTAGGATTTTATTTATTTATTTGGGACAGAGAGAATGAGAGAGAGCACATGAGAGGGGGAAGGGTCAGAGGGAGAAGCAGACTCCCTGCCGAGCAGGGAACCCGATGCGGGACTCGATCCAGGGACTCCAGGATCATGACCTGAGCCGAAGGCAGTCGCTTAACCAACTGAGCCACCCAGGCGCCCTCTAATAGGTTTTTTTTCAGGTGGGTGAAATCTCTAGGGTTTTCTTCATATAAGATCATACCATCTGTGAACAGAAATAATTTTACTTCTTCTTTTTCAGGTTTGATACCTTTTTTTTTTCTTGCCTAATTACTCTGACTAATACTTGCAGTAACATATTAAATAGAAATAGAAGAAGCTGACATCTCTGTCTCATTCCTGGTTATAGAGGAAGAGCTTTTAGGTTTCACTATTGAGTCGAATGTTCAATGTGGAGTTTTCATATTTGGTTTTTGTTATGTTAAGGTAGTTTCCCACTATTCCTAGTCTGTTGAAGGTTTTTACATGAAAAAGTACTGAATTTTGTCAAGTGCCCTCTCTTCATCACTTGAGATGACCATATAGTTTTCCCCCCTTTCCTTGTGGTAATGCAATATATTACATTGACTGATTTTTGTATGTTGAACCATGCTTGCATTCCCAGAATAAATTCCAATTAGTCTTGGTGTATGATCCTTTTAAAATGCTGCTGAATTCTGTTTGCTAGCACTTTGTGGAGCATTTTTGCATCAAAATTTATATGGGATATTGCTCTCTATTTTTTTTTCTTCAACTGTCTTTGTCTGTATTTGGCATCTGGATAATATGGCTTCATAAAAAGAATCAGAGAGTCTTCCTTTTTTTTTCTTCAGTTTTTTTTTTTTGGAAGAGTTTGTGATGGATTGGCATTAGCTCTTCTTTAATTTGATAGAGTTCACCAGTGAAACCATTAACCCCGGAACTTTTCTTTATCAGGTATTTGGTTACTGATTCAGTCTCCTTACTTGTTCCAGGTCTATTCAGATTTGCTATTTCTTCATGGTTTAGTCTTAGTAGGTTTTGTATTTCTAGGAATTTGTTCATTTTATCTAGGTTATCCTATTTGTTGGTATACGATAGTGTTCTCTAATCATTTCTATTTCTGTAGAATCAGTAGTAATGTCCCTAGTTTCATTTCTGATTTTAGTAATTTGAGTCTTCTGTCTTTATTTCTTAGTCCATCTAGCTAAAGCCTTGTCCATTTTGTTGATCTTTTGAAGAACCAAATTTTTGGTTTGGTTGATTTTCTCTTATTTTTCTATTTCCAATTTCATTCATCTTTGCTCTGATTTTTATTATTTCTTTCTGCTGGCTTTGGGTTCAGTTTTTTCTTGTTTTTCAAGTTTCTTAAGTTGTAAAGTTAGGTTGTGGATTCAAGAACTTCTCTCTTTTTTTCTTTTTCTCTTTTAATAGAAGCATTTTAGCTATAAATTTCCCACTTAGCACTATTTCCACGGTGTCCTGTAAGTTTTGATATGTTGTGTTTCAGTTTTCATTCATCTCTAAGTATTTTCTAATTTCTCTTGTTATTTTTTCTTTGATCCATTGGTTGGTGTTTAATTTCCACAAATTTGTGGATTTTCCAGTTTTCCTTCTATTATTGATTTCTTAGTTCATCACATTATGTTCGAAGAAGGTATTTTGTATCTCTATCTTTTTAAATGTATAGAAACTTAATCTGTATTCTTTATATCACAGAGAATGTTCCATGTACACTTGAGAAGAATCTGTATTCTGTTGTTGTTAGGTTGAGTTTTCTATATATGTCTGTTACATCTAGTTGATTTATTGTGTTTTTCAAGTCTGCTATTTCCTTACATGTGTTCTGTCTGGTTGTTCTATCCTTTATTGAGAGAGATTTGAATTCTCCAAGTATTATTGTAGAACTATCTATTTCTCTCTTTAATTCTGGCAAGTTTTTTGTTATTGAGATATAAAAATTCTGTCATTTTTTGCTTTATATATTTTGATGTTCTATTTCTGGGTAAATGTTTATAATTATATATTCTTGATGTATTGAAATTTTCATTAATATATAATAAGTCTATTTTGTTTGTTATTAGTATAGCCACCTCTCCTCTCTTATGGTTCCTATTTGCATGGAATATCCTTTTCTATCCTTTGGCTTTCAATTTCAGATCTTTGGATCTAAAGTTAGTCTCTTGTAGATAGCAGAAAGTTGGACTATGTTTTTTTATTCTTTCCGCCAATCTCTGTCTTTTGATTGGAGTGTTTAATCTATTTATATTTAAATAATTACTGATAAGGAGGAATTTACTTCTCTCATTTTGCTGTTTGTTTTCCTTGTGCTTTGTAGCTTTTTTTATCCCTCATGTCCTGCATTACTATTTTCATTTTTGTTTAATTGATTTTTGTAATGAAACGTTAAAACTCCTTTCTTGTTTCCTTTTGTATATTTTCTATAGCAGTTTTCTTTTTTTATTTCCATGGGAATTACATTTAACATTCAAATGTTATAACTAATTCTAATTTGAATTTATGCCAGCTTAACTTGAAAAACATACAAAATCTGCTTGGCATTTGCCAAGTTGTTCTATCATAAAACTAATTAATAAGCAATAAATTACAGTTATCTTTCATGGCCTAGCTCAAATACATCTTCTATGTTGCAAATTTTTCTGAATACTCTAGCACATGTTGGTCCTGCTTGCCTTTGACTTCCTTCAGTCCATTGACTATACCACGTAATTTAGCATATAATTCATTTCTTCCCCTATATTGCATCTTCACTCCTGTTAAAATTTATTGAGGGATTACCATGCTTTAGGCACTGTACTAGATTCTGGATATACATGTAAGTGACCTGCTCTAGAGGCAGTGATAACCTAGTGAATGGGAAAGATGAGAAATGGGAATGTGGTAATTAATATCTTGTTACAGTAAGAACACATACATTTTTCTGTGGTCATGGGGAGGAAAGTTTTAACCCTTCCTAGATTTGGGGGGGAGGGGGGGTAAGGTTAGAGGGAAGAGAAGGAAATATCAGGACAGTTTTCCAAGGTAATGTGATGGTGTTCATGCTATTTCTCTACTACATTGAGGATATGAATATGGGTTGTCATTCTTTCTGTGTTCCATACCACACCTAGCACAAAGAAGATAGTTCACTTACTCATTCAAGAATCGTTTATTAAGCTCTGACTCTCCTGTTCACTGTGCCAGTGTCTGGGGACCCAGCTACAAATCTGACACAATCCTTGCCTTTGAGATGCTCTCAGTAACTGATTTGTTTTATCCTGCTGCCTGCCATTTTTCTCTGTTTGACTCCATGTAAACCCTTTTAATGTATTCTGCATTGGGATAGGGCTGGTATATGAACAAATGGATAGATTAATAATTGGATGTAAGGTCAATATTGTGTTTTTCACATCTAACTAACTAGAGAGATGGTCACTGATAAGCTATCCAGGTGCTCTGCCTACTCCTCTACCCATTTCCTCTACCCATAGAGTCTGGCTAGGAGTGCTATAAACCATTTCCTCTACCCACAGAGTCTGGCTAGGAGTGCTATAAACACATTGCTTAAAAGCTAGACCCTAAAGATAAAAAACATCACTACCTGACAACCATCTTGGAGGCTTACATGTCCCAATTCAAGGCTTCACAATCTATTTTTTCCTTCAGCAGCAATGCACCTGAGAGATAACTTTCACAAGTGCCTCACAAACCCTTGAGTAATTCTCATGTACAAGTGATAACCTCTCTCTCCCACTCAAGAAAGCAAATAAAAGAACAAGTTTGTGAAAAACAATATTTTACAGGATAATATTGAATTTAAGTAATTTATTTTTAAAAGTAAAGTAATTCATAAATTTTTGTACTTTATTATGGATAGTAACTTATTTTGACATACCACATAATGGTTCAAGTCACAATAATGACTTGGGTGAAAATCACTATTCTAAACAGGCTAGGTCACCTGTTCAAAACTGATGCGTAATTTTCAAAGAAAAATTTAAGTCAGTAGTGCTTTGGACTTTGGAAGAAGTATTTCTAAGCCAGAAATTGTAGGAAGGAAATATCAGGACAATTTTCCAAGGTAATGTGGGAATTGGAGAAAAGAAAGGATATGCTGGCCTATCATGTCGTCTAATTCTCACAGTTTCCAAAGACTAAGTGAATAGCTTTTTGAAACTTTCATATCTACTTCAAGATATAGATTGACTCTATATCCACACGTCTGTTTTTCTGAGAAGTATCTTCTTGATCTTATCTCTCTTCCTTTAAGAGTAGAATCTTCTTTATGTTTCTGTATATATGTTGGTAGAAGCAATGTCAGACAATGGAAAATTCTGTGAGCCTCAAAGAAGTCCCAGGCAGGATAAATTTGAGAACTGATACTCAAAGATATCTATTGTATCTATGGCCTTAGTTTTATGAAAATATAGAAAAAAAAAATCAACTTGTCTAGCTAATTTACATTGGACTGGATCTTCTTACTCTATGCTTCCATACCATCTGAAAAATAAGAATTAAACTTGAAGAGTAAATTTTCAAAAATAACTAGATCCTCAAATACACATAATTAGAAGTGGTGCCTAATGCAGCTTTGTAGAAGAACCAGTAAGGGATGAGGAAATTTCAAGATTAGGGAAGGGAGAATTCTAGACAGAAAGAAGAACACACACACACACACACACACACAACTAGAGGCAAGACAGTATGAAAATTGTTTGGTATGATTGAAGCCAGAAGTGTAAAGACAACAAGAGCAACAATAAAACTAGACAGATGAGAAAAGGCAAGCATAAGACAAATATGCATGCCATGCTATGGAGATTGGACCTTCTCTGGATGCAATGGGTGCCACTTAAAGGTATTAATCAGTGAGTGTCCAGGTCAGATTTTTATGGTGTAAATATCATTTATGAAGTCCACAGCGCTTGGAAAAGAGAAGGGAGAACTGAGAGTAGAAGAGGGAGATCTATTAGGAGAGCCCTGAAGTAATTAAAAAAAAAAATGTTTGGTGGTATTGGCAAAGGGAATGAGAAAAGCAAACATTAAAGAAATTTTAAATTAATAGAATCAACATGATGTTTAAAAAATAAAATAGATGCTGTGGAGTGAGGAAGAAGACATTATTCAATGATGATTTTAAGATTTATGGAATGGGAAATTAGATAAAACATCCTGATATTCACTGAGCTTTGGAAAATAGGATGATGAACAAGTTTTAGGGAGTGGGTGGAAGGGGGCAGCAATAGTATGTTTAGTGTAGAACATGTTGAGTTGAGGTGGCTGGGACATCCACTTGATTGCCTTCAAGTCTTTCTTTTTTCTAAGTCTCCCTTATCCTTGGATGATCTTATCATCATTGATGAATTAAGTTACTGCTGGGATACTGATGGCTCCTAGATCTATATCCCAGCCAGAGTTGCTGTCTTGAATTTCAGATTCTATGTCTATTCCCTATTTAGCTTTATACATTTACACTCTAAACCTCAGTTTCCTCATCTGTGAACAGGAATACTAAAATCTATTGTATCTATGGATTATTTTGATGGTAAATGAACGAAAGCATGCAAAGTGACTGGGACCAAAGTAAGTGCATACTAAATATTGGTGTATCCAGAATTGTCCTAATTAATCCCTACAAGTCTTCTCTTTTAGAGTTCTTCAATCCTCCAGTGAACCCAAAGTGAGAGTCTGACTCTCTGGCTTCAGAAAGAAAGTAAATTCTTATGCTCGGGAACTTACTTCACCTCTTCTGGCCTCTTCATATCTTGGTGTTCTGCATAAAATAATTATTCAGAAAATAATGGACTTATTCTTAAAGTAAGCATCACAAACAGAATTCTAGCAACTGCAGCACACTAACAGACTTTGGCTCACTGAAATATAAGTATGCAGTTTGGAAATTTTAATCTGTGTGTGTGGAACTCCAGTAATTTCTAGAGTAGCTTCAAAGTTTCCACAAAACGCGGAAGAAACCTCTCTCTCTAACACACACCTGCACATGCGCACGCCTCTGTTTGGGAAGCCTCATTATCATTTTTGTCTGTTTGTTTGTTTTTTTTAATTTGGGATTCCATGGAGATTTTATTTGAATAGGAAGTTCCAGAACATATTCAATATTTTATTTAATAAAAAAGTTCCACTAGTAGAAAAAAGAAAAATTTGGAAACCACTATAAGAACATTTGCATCTCTTTTCTGGAATGAACATTATGGGATTATTTGCACTTAATTTTTTAGATTCCAGAGGTAGCTTGGTTTACCAATAAATTTCCAGATTAAAATTTATGCTCTAGAAATCTTATTCCTCAACATGTATTGCTGCTCTTTCTGTCAATGCCCCAGGACAGGTAGGTGTGAAATGGCAGGATTTGGCCCAGCTGGCTGTGGGCCACTTCACTACACTTAAAACTACTTTAGGTCCTTGAGAGATAGTTACTTGACTGTAAACATGCTGCATAAGGAGCGCATATTCAGGGATAACAAATTTATCATCTCCTACCTAAGACAATGGAAAATTCATGAATATTTATTTTTTACCTTGGATTACCATGAAAAATCATATTAATTACATGAGAAACAAAGCAAAAATACAATTTTACTATTTCCTTCATTGAATTATGAGTAAGAAATGATCCAGCACAATAAATGAATCATTACATCACCTTCTAAATCTAAAAAGTTTTATTTAATGAACACATCCACATTGAATAAAATCAGTTCGGGAAAATTAGTTGCTTGCTAATTAGTAGGAAATAACAATACATGTTTGGACAATATATCCAGCAGAAGTTCAATGCAAACTTCAGCTCCATGTCCCTTGACTTACGCTCTCTCATAAATTCTGGTAGAAGTGACGCCTTTCATGACACATTCCTAGACACACAAAGAAATTTCTTGATCAATCACGGGACTAAACCATGAGTTATTTATTTTCTCTAATGTTGGGAAGGAAACAGTAGTTATTTGGGAAAATATTCGTTCTGAGATCCTATATACACCTGCTATTGTAGTAAGTGAGGGAGATATGAAGACCGAGAAAACACAAGTCTTCCCCTCAAGGAACTTTACAGTGTATAAGGTGAGTGAGAAATATAACCGGAAATGCATCACACAACATGGTGTGTGCTGAGAGCAGTCACGGAATGCTTCCTGGGGGACGGCACGCCTCGACTGAACTTAAAAGCATGAAGGGCAATTGCCAGAGCGAAACCACAATCCCAGTGGGATCACCCTGTTCGTGCTACGTAAGCCAGCATGACTGTTTCTTTAGGTAGAATAGTGCCTATAAGATGACCTAGCAGTAGAGTCTAGAATTAAGCACCTAGAAGAGACTCACCACCACCAGTTTGTCATCCACTCGTTTTCTCTTTATGGTGGTTGATTTTCCTTCCCACTTCTGCACCTGTACCAGGACTCCTCCATCTAAGGTTATGATGCTCTGGGAGCATAGTAAGAAATGATTACCATTGGTATACGGCAGAGGAAAATAAAATAAAAAACACATCACCTTTGAATGAAGGAATATTTTGAGGTCCTTAGTCCCTCGAAATTGTAAGGATATATTACAACCAAAATAAGTCGAAAACAATAGCATACAAAGAATACATTATGATCAGAAAATGATACAAAAACACACACTTGAAATAATACCGTAAAAAATATAGGTAACAGATTAACGTTGAGATGACAGTCTTATAGGTGATTTTTCTCCTTTTTTGCGTCAGCTCTTTCCTAAACATTCTCTTACATTGTTATGTTATTTTAATTCACTTCAGATAATCTATATGTTGTATGACAAATAAATTGTGTTAATCGCTTTTTTTTAAAAGAATAAAGACAACTTTATAGAAAGGAGAAGATTCACTAATATCAAAGGCAACATGGTTTAAACCTAGGGAATCAGGGATCTTTGACCTGTGATAGACTAGTTCCCCTCCTTTTATACAAAACGGCTTCTTCTAGGCAGCAGTCTTTTAGAAACCATGCTTTTATTCTGCTCCAATTCCTTCTTCCTCACCTTGGCTTTTCTGTCATCTGCAGTAACTTCATCAAATTCCTGGCCCAGTTTGAAGGAAATCTCAGTATTTTTAAAGGTGCTTTCTGATTTAATGGTGATCATATCCCCATTCACACTGATGGTCAGGTTGGGTTTGGCCATGCCAGCCATTTTCCTGGTGGCAAAGCCCACTCCTACAGTTGGGAAAAGAAAAAAAAATATATATATATATAGTCACTGCGCTCTCTAACTGGCCATCTCAACCATTAGGGTAGCAACCATCATTTTGCTCAACTCATGAAGCACTTGGGTCATCTTGACCTTTCCTTTTTAGAAAACAAAAATCCATAGTCAAAGACAGAATTCTCAAGAGGATTTTTAAAATGAATACAGAGTTACTCCATTTAAAAATAATCTGTTTGGGTGTACAAAAGTCACATTTCCTGGCATTTGCTGCCAAGTCCTATTTTCTTGGCTTTTCCAAATTACTATGAAATGAAGATTTTGATTAATTTCTCCAAAAGGCAAATATGAAAAGAATCCTCTTTTAGTAGGTTTAGAATTCAATACTTTGATTCTCAATCAATTCAGCTGCAAACCCCTCTTTTAAAAAAGGAAATTTTTTCTTATGTAAGTAAGGTAAGGGATGAACAATTTACAACTTAATGTAGACAGTGGGAACTTGCTGTCACTGCATATGTTATACAGAATTTATGACAGTCGTAGATGTGTTGATTTTCTTAATGCATGTACATAAATCTAAGCTACTTCTCTTACTAAAGACTACTTATCTATACCAAAGGTTAGGTAGAGGGGGTAAGAGGGAGAAAAATACTGTACAAAACAAGTGATGCTAAGGCTCTTACTTAGCTACCTGTCTGAAAAATGGCTGCAGGTGGAAAGATATCTGGCTTCATCAAGTCCTGGCTCTGTTACAAAATATAACTTCACATACGTGGAGTGAGTCAGCATAATGAATGGATGCAACATTAAGTATAATTCCAGAATGGCTGACCTTGGGAAAAATCACATTCTCCACGGTCCTTCTTTGACTGATGAAAGTAATACCTGCTAACTGATTGATCATCAGTTAGAGCAACTAATTTCAGGAGATATCTTACTGTCCTTCATCATCCCCAGTGCTTTATAATTTTAAAACACAGTGGTATAAGAATTTAAATATAAATGTTAAAAGTATAAAATGTTCCCCAAAATCAATAGCAAAATAGCCTCAAGTCCTGACATTTCTGTATCAGCACATACCAATTAGTTTACTGAATCATGGTTAGTTGATATTCTAGAAAGTTGGGTCTCTTATGCTGAAGTCCCTAAATTCCCTCCTGTCTATAAACAAGGAAAATAGTGGTACTTACTGGCAAGGAAAATATATATATACTATATGACTTAGGGAAAGGTGAAGTCTTGAGATAGGGAGATTAAATCCTAACCCCTGTAAACCTCCCCCCCTCAAGTTGCTACCCCTGGATACAACCTTATCGTGCATAGGGGTGTGAGGAGAAGGCCTTTCAAGGTAGAAGCTGTCTGAGTGAAAACCAGCCTCCGTACCTGCTTGATTCACCACAGTAATTATCCAGGGAACATTCACATAACACACTGGCAATATTAGCAGAATCTAAAAGCCTAAAAGCCTCCATTATCAAGGAGGAGGTGTGTTATGGATATAACATTGTCCTTTTGACTTGATAATCCTATGGCATCCCACATAATTCCTAGTCAAAGAAATATTTAACCCCTTAAGACAACGTATTTTCTGAAATTAAGATTTTGGCTCCCATAAAACAACCACTTTTTAACAGATTGACAGTGAGAAAATGAAATAATTAATATATGTTTACTTTAAAAATTACATTAAAAAGAGAAATATAGTGTGCTTTCAGTTTCAAATAGAAATTATTGAACACTAGGAAATAAATATCTTCTTATTTATTTTATATGCAAGAGGGAATGAAAGAGAAACAGGCAAAGAGCCAAGTAAAACAAAGATACCCCAGTTTAGCAGTGAAATAAAATCTTGTCATTCCTGTGGACCATAAAAATTCCAGTTAGACCCTTTTTCATATTGGCTCACCTGTAAGAAACATTAGTTGTGACTTTGGTCTAGAAGGTCTCTACAAACAAATAATTCTCACTTGCTACTTTTATAGCCTCTGTATGGAAAGCAGCATTTCCTATCTGGCCAATACTTCCAGAATGAAAAGCAGCCATAAGCCCCTCTTCCCCCAGAGAAAAAGTTATAAATCCAGTCACCCCACAACGGCGTTTCTTACCCACTTCTTTCATGTAATCATCAAAGTTTTCACTGGAGGTAAGTTTCCAGGTACCCACAAAGGCATCACACATTTTATGAGCTTTCTAGGATTATCTTCAAGATGAGAAAAAGAGCTGTAGCTGTCAGGAAGGTGCTATGACCTTCTTGAGTCCAGATAACTTCCTTTTAAAGATACCCAGATCATGTGATCTTAGGAATAACCAATTGGGGACTGTATCAGATCATTTCGTTCATTACCAGCCTCTGCAATTTTTCCTCTGAGTCATGTTTTTAAGAGAAATTTCTCAACTTTGGTTCTCCCTGGCAAATGGTCATTTGACTTAGAGTAAAAATTATTTTTCAGCATTCACAAAATATTTTCAACATTCCTATTTTGAGTTTAATGCTCAGTGCATTGAATTTGTACCTATTATTTCCATACATATTTATCCCAGTGTAGAGTAGGTTAATTATCCCGGGATGAACTTTGACCCCCTTCTCGAGAGTTTCTATTAAAATTACAGTTATGTGGTTCTCTTGAATTAAGGAACTTAAGAATTATCTTACAGATTCTTCAGTAATTGCGAAGGCTATTTGGGACAGCGCTATCTTGGGAATTACTTGCCAATTCAAACGAAATAAATAATGGCATCTTAAAATACCTCAGATTTCTCATTTCAAATGTTTGGCATGAGTGAAAAAGAAATTATCCATCAGGAATCTGTCAATTTAATTAATAATGACTTAATTTCACTCTTTCCACCCCGTAAATGAGAGCATAGTATGTATTTCCATAGTATTGGGGCCTTAAAAAAAATAGGCCCCCTTCCAAAATATGCTCCTCATGCTGAGAAAATTCAGCCAGTTCCTGAACTATGTTATGAGCTCAAAATTTATCCAGCTCTAAATGGTGTTGCTTTACTTGAAAATGATCAGAAGTGGTGGGTGGCCACACGCTACCAAAATTTTATTTCCTTCTTTTACACAGAGAATAATTCATGAGATTACTTTTCTAAAGTATTCCTGTCTTTCAATCTCCTCCTACACCATCAGAATGATGGAAGGTGTTCATATGTGCATCAAACTACCATGCACATACCCAGATTTTAGAAAAGAAAAAAGAAATAAAAATATTGCATCATGATGAATCACTACACTGTGTACCCTGCTGAGTAGTAGCTGCCTCACATGCCATTGATTCACAGACCCATGTAAGTATCCGGAGGGCTTCCCAGAAATGTTTGAGGCAGAGGATTCTATAAAGGACAGGTTTTTCTGTAGGCAAACAAATTGCTATCAAGGCCTGATAAAGTCATGTTACAATAGTAAGTTTTAATTGTTGCATTTTTTTAATGGCACGGTAATAATGTTCATCCGCTCTGGACTGTTGCATAGATACACGGATCGTGGGTGATGTACCATTCTGGGTAGACTTGCTATTAAAAATTCATCTGTTTCCCATTGAACAAGTAAATAAAAATGATCAACCTTAATACAGTGATAACTTGACAATGTTCTCAATTAATAATGGTTTGCTTTTTTGTTTTGGCTTGGTTTTGGGTTATCTTTTTTTAAGATTTTCTTAAGAGAAGTTTTAGGTTTACAACAAAATTGAGAGGAAGGTACAAAGATTTCTCATGTACCCTCTGACCCCACACATTCACAGCCTCTCCCATGATCAACATCACTTACATTTTTTACCAAGGATGAACCTACACTGACACATAATAATCACCCAAAGTCTATAGTTTATGTTAGGATTCACTTTTGATGTTGTATATTCTGTGTGTTTGGACAAAGTATAATGACATGTATCCATCATTATAATATCATAGAGTATTTTCAAAGCCCTAAGAATTCTCTAGGCTCTGCCTATTCATCTCCTTCCCACATCCCTAAGCCCCCAGCCTGTGCAAGCACTGTAATTTTTACTGTCTCCATCATTCTGCCTTTTCCAGAATATAGTTGTGTATGTGGACTTTTCAGATTGGTTTCTTTTACTTAGTAATATGCATTTAAGTTTCCTCCATGCATTTAAGTCTTCTCATGGCTTCATAACTCATTTCTCATTAATGCTGAAAAATATTCCATTGTCTAGACATACTATAGTTTATGACATTCACCTACTGAAGGACATTTTGATTGTTTCCAAGATTTGGCAATTACGAATAAAGCTGCTATACACATCCACATGCAGGTTCTTGTGTAGACATAAGTTTTCAACTCCTTTAGGTAACTACCAAGGAGCATGATATAGTAAGAGTAGGTTTCATTTTGTAAGGAACCACCAAACTGTCTTTCAAAGTGGCTACACCATTTTGCATTCCCACTAGCAATGAATGAGAGTTCTGTTGCTCCACATCCTCACTAGTATTTGGTGTTATCACTAGTATAGATTTTGGCCATTCTAATAGGTGTGGAGTGGCATCACATAGCTGTTTTAGTTTGCATTTTCCTGATGGGGTATGATGTGGAGCATCTTTTCATATGCTTATTTGCCCTCTGTATATCTTATTTGGTGAGGTGTCTGTTAAGGTGCTTGGCCCATTTTTAATTGGGTTGTTTGTTTTCTTATTGTTGAGTTTTAAGAGTTCTTTGTATATTTTGGATAGTAGTCCTTTATCAGATAATTTTTTGCAAATATTTTCTCCAGCCTTTGAATAATGGCTTACTTTTCAAAATATATGTTGATGCTTTACTTTTAGTAACAAATTGCTTCAGACAGGTTTTCAAATGATTATCACACTTGAATAATATATCATGTATATTTTAACACTGCAATTTAAACATTTTTTTTTTTTAGAGATGGACTGCCCAAATACTGCAGTCTTTAATCACATGTGGTTCCTGAATACTTGGAATGTGGCTAATATGACTCAGAAGTTGAATTTTTAATTTTACCTACTTTTAATTAAAATTTAAGAAATGATCCTTATACAGTTATTGGGAAACTTTTAAATATATGTGGGAGAAACTGACTATGTGAATCTACTCTTCCAATTATAGAAATGTCTAAATCTTATGAAATCTAAGTGTCAATCAAGCATTTCAAAAGAAAATTTAGAATCTGAATTGAGTTGTACTAATAGTATAAAATGCACAATGAACTTTGAGGACAATATAAAAAAGTGCAATATCTCATTAAAAATTCTTGCACTGATTATATAAACTATGAAATGTTGAAATTATGACATTTTTGATATATTGGGCTAAATAAAATACGTTACTAAAATTGCTAAATTACTAAAATTAATTCAGTAAATTAATGTTTCTTTTCACTTTCTTAACCTGGCTACTAGAAAATTTATTTATTTATTTATTTTAAAGATTTTTATTTATTTATTTGACAGAGAGAGACACAGGGAGAGAGGGAACACAAGCAGGGGGAGTGGGAGAGGGAGAAGCAGGCCAAGCAGGGAGCCCAATGCAGGGCTCGATTCCAGGACCCCGGGATCATGACCCGAGCCGAAGACAGACGCCCAATGCCTGAGCCACCCAGGCGCCCCATAGAAAATTTTAGATTACACATATGGCTCACATTACGTTTCTATTGAGTAGCACTATTTTAGAGTCACATAGTGACACCAACGTTTATTTGTTTATTCAACATGTGTGTCAGGGACTTGGGCAGCCATTGGGGATTCAATATGGGCAACCTTAACAGGCACTTGCTGGCTCTCATAGAGCTTACATTCTAGTTCTGGAGAAGATCATATACAAGGAGATAAATAAACCAACATCAGGTAGTGATTTCAGAGAAAACAGAACGAGATAATCTGACGTAATGACTGCTCTGAGGGCTGGCAACACTAGGTGGGGCAGCTCAGGGAGGTCAGTCCAAGGAGGTGGACAGTGGAGCTGATACCTAGAGGATGAGAAGAAAACAGTCACGGAAAGATGAGACAAAACATGTTCCAGACACAGGGAACAGCAGGAGTTTGCAGATTCCATTCTCATTCATGACAGTTTCACCTAAACATGACCACCGGTACTGACCCGTGACACACATAGATATATGTTCTTCTAAAACCATGACAAAAGTACACATATATGTTCCTGGTAAGCAGAGTCCAAACTCCATTAAGGCAGAAGGTTTTATTGTGATTATTTACTGGTGCATACCCAATAACTAAGTATTCAATACAATTGAATTGAGAGTCCAGTAACACTCCTGTAAAATTACCTCAGGAATATTTCTATGGGCTATTAGCTTCATGTTCCTATGTTAACATATTTAGTGTCTGATCATTGCTGGATAAATGACATTGAAATTTTCTAGAAACAACAACTGGCTCCTTTATTGATTTCATATCAACAAAAATAGTAACCTATGGTATAGGAACTTGGTAACTTAAATAGCAATGAAAGAATTAATATAGAAGAAGGTTGTTGGGTCTACATGAAAAAATTTCACCTTATCAGTTGTGTAGAGTAACAAAGTAAGCTTGCCAGAGTTACTTAAGGCGTTGGTGTCTTTAAAAGCAGCTCAGCCTGGGGCGCCTGGGTGGCTCAGTTGGTTAAGCAACTGCCTTCGGCTCAGGTCATGATCCTGGAGTCCCGAGATCGAGTCCCGCATCGGGCTCCCTGCTCAGCGGGGGGTCTGCTTCTCCCTCTGCCCTCTTCCCTCTCGTGCTCTCTGTCTCTCATTCTCTCTCTCTCAAATAAATAAATAAAATCTTTAAAATAAAATAAAATAAAAATAAAAAAATAAAAGCAGCTCAGCTTATGTTTCAAACACATGGGCCATCCTGTGGAATGCTAATATTCTATGAACAAGTCCACTAAGTTATGTATCATATAAGACAGAGATTTCCTTCAAACAAGAAGCTTTCCAGAAAATATTTTTAAGTTTTTTATTTTAATTCCAGTATAGTTAAGTACGGTGTTATATTAATTTCAGGTGTACAACATAGTGATTTAATAATTCTACACATTACTCAGTGCTTATCATGATAAGTGTACTCTTTAATCCCCACCACCTATTTCACTTATTCCCCCACCGACCTCCCCCTCCAGTAATTATCACTTTGTTGTCTATAGTTAAGAGTCTGTTTCTTGGATTGTCTCTCTCTCTCTCTCTTTTTCCCTTTGTTCATTAGGTTTTTTTTCTTAAATTCCACATATGAGTGAAATCATGTGGTATTTGTCTTTCTCTGACTGACTTATTTTGCTTGATATTATACCCCCCAACTCCATCCACGTTGTTGCAAATGGCAAGATTTCATTCTTTTTTAGGACTGAGTAATATTCCACTATATATACACCACATCTTCTTTCTCTCTTCATCTATCAATGGACACTTGACTGCTTCCATAATTTGGCTATTGTAAATAATGCTGCAATAAACATAGAGGTGCATTTTTTTTTTTTGAATTAGTGTTTTTGTAATTTTTCGGTAAATGCCCATACTGTTTTCCACAGTGGCTGCACCAGCTTGCATGGCCACCAACAGTCCACCAGAGTTCCTTTATCTCCACATTCTTACCAACACTTATTGTTTCTTATGTTTTTGACTTTAGCTATTCTGACAGTGTGGGGTGGTATCTCATTGTAGTTTTGACTTGCATTTCCCTGATGATGAATGATGTTGAGCATCTTTTCATATGTCTGTTGGTTATCCATATATCTTCTCTAGAGAAATGTCTGTTCATGTCTTCTGCCCATTCTTAAATTGGATTATTTGGTTTTGGGGGTATGGAGTCATAGAAGTTCTTTATAAATTTTACATGCTAACCCCTTATCAGAAATGTCATTTGCAAATATCTTTTCCCACTCAGTAAGTTGCCTTTTTGTTTTGTTGTTTCCTTTGCTGCAATTCTGCAAGAAGCTTTTTATTTTGATGCAGTCCCAATGGTTTATTTTTGCTTTGGTTTCCCTTACCTCGGGAGACATACCCAGAAAAATGTTGCTATCGCCAATGTCAGAGATATTACTACCTGTGTTCTCTTCCAGACTTTTATGGTTTCAGGTCTCACATTTAGGTCTTTCATCCATTTTGAATTTATTTTTGTGTATGGTTTAAGAAAGCGGTCCAGTTTCATTTTTTTGCATGTAGCAACACCATTTGTTGAAGAGACTGTTTTTTTTTTTTTTTCCTCATTGCATATTCTGGCTTCTTTTGTCAAAGATTAATTGACCATATAATCATGGGTTTATCTCTGGGCTTTCTATCCTGTTCTATTCATCTAAGTGTCTATTTTTCTGTCAGGACCATACTGTTTTGATTACTACAGCTTTGTAGTATAACTTGAAATCTGGAATTGTGATACCTCCAGCTTTTTCTTTAAAAAAGAAATATTTTATTTATTTATTTTAGAGAGAGAGAGAGAGATCAGGGGGAGGAGCAGAGGGAGAGGGACAGGGAGATAATCTCCAGCAGACTCCTTACAGAGTGCAGAACCCAATACAGGGCTCCATCCCAGGACCCTGAGATTATGACCCGAGCTGAAACCAAGAGCTGGACTCTCAACTGACTGAGCCACCCAGGAGCCCCCAGTTTTTCTTTTTCAAGATTGTTTTAGCTATTCGGGGTCTTTTGTGGTTCCATGTAAATTTTAGAGTTATTTGTTCTGGTTCTGTGAAAACTATTATTGGTATTTTGATAGGGATTGCATTAAATCTGTAGATTTCTTTGGGTAATATGAACATTTTAACAATATTTGTTCTTACAATCCACAAGCATGGAATATTTTCCTATTTGTTTTTGTATCTTCAATTTCTTTCATCAGTGTTTTATAGTTTACAGAGTACGGGTCTTTCACCTTTTTGGTTAAGTTTATTCCTAGGTATTTTATTATTTTGGGTGCAATTATAAATGGGATTGCTTTCTTAATTTCTCTTTCTGTTGCTTCACTATTAGGGTATAGAAATTCAACAGATTTCTGTACATTGATTTTGTACCCTGTGACCTTCCTGAATTCATTTATCAGTTCTGGTAGTTTTTTGGTAGCCTTTTGGGTTTTCTATATATGGTATCATGTCATCTACAAATAATGAAAGTCCTACTTCTCCCTTAGCAATTTGGATGGCTTTTATTTCTTTTTGTTGTCTGATTGCTTGAGCTAGCACTTACAGTACTATGTTGAATAAAAGTGGTCAGCATGGACATCCTTATCCTAGAGGGGGAAAGCTCTCAATTCTTCCCCATTGAATATGATATTCACTGTGGGTTTTTCATATATGTCCTTTATTATGTTGAGGTATATTTCCTCTAACTTTGTTGAGAGTTTTTAATCATGAATGGATGTTGTACTTTGTCAAATGCCTCAATTTTCTGCCTCAATTGAAGTGATCATATGGTTTTTATCCTTTCTCTTACTGATGTATCACATTAATTAATTTGCAAATATTGCACTACCTCTGCATCCCTGGACTAAATCCCACTTGATGGTGATGAATGATTTTTTTAATGTATTGTTGGATTTGGTTTGCTAAAATTTTGTTGAGGACTTTTGCATCTATGTTCATCAGAGATGTTGACCTATAGTTCTCTTTTTTTGTAGTGTCTTTATCTAGTTTTGGGATCAGGGTCATGCTGGCCTAATAGAATGTCCTTCCTTCTTCTTCTATTTTTTGGAATAGTTTGAGAAGAATAGATAATAACTTTCTTTAAATGATTTGGTAGAATTCATCTGTGAAGCAAACTGGTCATGGACTTTTGTTTGTGAGAAGTTCTTTGATTGCTAATTCAATTTCATTGCTGATAATCAGTCTGTTCAAATTTTCTATTTCTTCTGATTCAAATGTGGGAGGTTGTATATTTCTAAGAATTTATCCATTTTTTCCTAGGTCAGTTGTTATTTCTCTTCTGTCATTTCTGATTTTGTTCGAATCCTCTCTCTCTCTCTTTTTTTTTTTTTTTTTTTTTTGATGAGTCTGGCTAAAGGTTTGTCAATTTTCCTGGTCTTTTCAAGGAACCATAAACTGTCCAGAAATTTAATCCAAAGACCCATATGTCATATCTTATGTATCTACTTTGCAGTATAACTTGGAATATAAGCAACTGCCTAGTACTTCCATAAATTACCTTCATCTCGGTTCCTAAGACTTAATCTTGCTGCCTGGATAAGATAGAATGTGCCCTCATCAAATAATCAGTATCATTCACCACAGTGTTGGTGGATTGTTATAAGAACAGATGGAATACAATAAGGAGAATCACATTAAAAAACAATTCAACATTATAAGACCTTGGATTCAACATTCTTTGAAGAATATCTTCCCTGTGTATTAATGAAAAAAATTCAGATTTAACCAAAATTTTGTGGCCATCCTTTCTTGAAAACTAGTAGAAATTATACCGTTAACATTTTCAAATCTTGTTTCATTGTTTAAACTCATGCTGGCAAAATTTTTTCACAAAACCTCTTTTGGCAAACCTACTATGTCCAAGGCATTGTACTAGGTGCAATGAGGGAACAAAGTAATGAATAAGATGTGATTTCTGGGTGCTTGGGTGGCACAGTCGGTTAGGCCTCTGACTCTTGGTTTCATCTCAGGCCATGATCTCAGGGTCATGGGATCAAGCCCCACATTGGGCTCCACGCTCAGCACCGACTCTGCTTGAGATTCTTTCCCTCTCCCTTTCTCTCCCCCTCTGCCTTCCCCCCTGTACTCATATAATGTGCACAAGATAAGTGATATCTTCATCCCATCTCCAATCTCTCCTCATTCCTGAGTTCCCCTCACCATCCTGAAATTTATCTCAATCATGACTTAAAGTTCCTTGTACTTTACTTGTTCACCAAATATTTGCTGTATTAATGCATTAGTTAACAAAAACAATGAGGTTTGTGTTTAGGCTATGTAATCCTTCTTATTGCTTGTGCATGAGTTTTAAACCAATAAAACCATAGGCTCAAATCTGTGTTTTACAAAGATACAGTGGTACTAGGAAGGGTATATTATAAAGGATAAAGTAAGCAGATGTAATTTCCTTCACAAGGCACGACTTATGGGATGGTGAGGAGCTGAGCAAGGGTAACAGCAGAGAGATGATGGAAAAGCAGTAGAAGAAAGTGAGGAATGACAGGAAGGGTAGAGGAAGCTCCTTCCTTCTGGAGCAGCCTGGTCCCCATGAACAAAGTACATGGGAGAAAATGTGCCTTTAGCTGTAAAAGGAATTCCCATAGGAACAACTATGTTTTTATTCACAAATATTCAAATAACAACACTAAAATGCATATACCAGACCATACTCTTACTCCAGAGCCATGGAGAAGGGGTGTTCAGTGACTAAAGCCTTCCTTTGCTCTGGAAATGTGGAGACTAGGGATGTGGCCCCAGACCACTCAGTGCTGACTGGGGACAAGCCCTCTCTGGTTCAGGCCGACAGCTTTGCACTTTGCTCCACTATGGACAGCTTCCATGGAATGCATCCCTCTGACCTTTGCCTGTGTTTATTTCTTTTGGAGGAAATGAGGGTATTTTTTCTGACAATTTTTAAGTTGAAGAGGAAACATACCCAATCTTGGGATAATAAGGAGTAGAGACAAAGCCATGATGAGAGGGTGTGTTTTCACAGAATGTGTGTGATAGGTTAAGAAAGGGTTCATGCCTAGGTTCTCCTTTTATTTTAACAAAGTTCCCATATTAATGTAATGTTTTTACCAATGTTTGGGGATTTCTTAGAGCTTTAAGATAAAATGTTGGCAGGTAATTTAGGCATATTTTGTTTGGTTCTCTCCCCCACAGGCTATTGGGAACTTTTAATGTGAGAATTATTTTATATTTCCTATCCTGGGTTTAACAGGCAAAGTAAAGGTAACCTTATTTAGGTTGTGTATCATTCACTGAATATTTGTTCACAGTGACTGATCATTGACACTTTGGTTTCAAATAGTGATGGTTTTGGCAAGAGTGACTGAGCCAGTAGGCTATGCATCAGTTAAAAATGTTGTGGCTAATTACAGATTTGTGTTGTGACTTCAAGGGTGTTATGTAATTTCTTTACCTGCCCTCTTACTCATAAAAGGGACTGTTCTTTCATAGTGTAGCAGGTGCAAGTAGGAACCAACTAAAGAGCTGGCAAAGCACTTTCTGAATGTCGAATGTGTCCTACGCTGTCTTTATTTAATAAAGCAAGCATCATTATGAAGAGCTGCCTGTAGGAAAGTGAAAAAGTGAACCTGGAAGACCAGAAAGGAATGTACACATGAACCAGTTGTGATTATTAGAAGATATCACTAAGAAAATGTCCAGGAGGACAGACAGAAACACACACACACACACACACACATCAGGTTTGTTCTCTTCTTTATGTTCAGTTAACATTAAGTTATTCCCTTTTTAATTCCTGGCTATAATTTCCTTGGAGGTAAGTGTTACATTATTCATCCTTGGATACCCTAGGCTTAGCATTCTGTATGACGTGGACGTTCTGTATTGTTCATTGTTGAATTAGGAGGGAATCAATCAGATTGATTTAGATCATATTAAGGCATAAATGACAGGTAATGTTGTAATATTAGTAGAAGTATTTGCATTTTTAAAAATAGATCCTGATTAACCCCTTGAGGTTATTTTTGAGTCAAGGGAAAAATTTCAGGTGTGGGAAATATACAATAGAACAGAAGAACTAGCCTGGCTTCCTCAAGTCATAGTAGTATGTATATACACTGCTACTTGTGCTTCTAAGAACTTTTTTCAACCCACAAGGAATGAGCACACCCTGTGTTTTCGAAACATCTGTTCATAACCTCACTTTTAGCAGTCTCAGCCCACTTATATTTTATATGCTTTTAAAAATTGCACAGACATCATGTGGTTTTAATTACATAAATAGAATGAAATACAAAGGAGGTATTCAGCCACATATTCATCAAATGTCTACAAAGTGTCAGTCACTGTGCTGGACGCTCTGGCATAAAACTGAGGAAGACAAGCAGGGGCAGGCACATGAGGACTCTGAACTTTCTGGAGGGGAGGGCCCGGGCATCTGAAGCGGTCTAGAGTGGCTCTGGCAGACAGTAGGCACAGTTTCTGCTTCACAGAAGGCACTGAAGAAATGACATTTAAGAGAGAGAAGAAGAAAGAGGTCAGGGAGAAGGAGGACTAGAAGGAGAAGGAGGACTAGAAGAAGAAGGAGAAAAGGGAGAAAGGAAAGAGAGAGTAGGGAAGAGCGAAGAAGGGAAAGAGAAAGGGGATGCTTAGGATGAGCACTCGGGTGCCCCAGGTTGCAGACAAAATGAGAACCATGTGGTAGAATGAAAACACCAGACGGTAGCAGATGCCGCAATAGGGCCCTAACTGTGACCTGACACTGGCAAAGAGACAGAACAGGAGCAGCTCATCCAGGAACAATTCTGATTACAAGGAGACACTGAGTATTCTTTCTAGGAGGTGATCTTGCTGTGGGACTTCTCCTCAGTGAACTCTGATCAAGTAAGAAAGCACACATGTCAGGCATCTGTGAACTATATTTGCCGTCTAGGTGTTAACTTCCCTCTTGATGAAAATCCTCTCTCACTGGGTGAAATGTGCATTCCTGCATTCATTCAGTGGCTTGCCAAGATTCTCCAAACCTAGATATTATTATCCCTGCGACAGGATTCTTGGTCATGATTTGATGCTATAAAGACAAATTTATGTATCTCTTCCTTATAATTCTGTCACTATTCCTTATAATTCTCTCATTATTTTAAAATATTCAGTGAATACCAACATACCTATGACATTTTCATGGTTGCCATATAAGCAAGTGTTATATCAAAAAAAAGGTCCAGAACTCTGGAGTTAAGACATATTGAAATCCTGTTTCCACTGTTCACTGGCTTGTGACCTTTGGCAATCTAATTAATTTCTATGGCACTCAGCTTTCTCATCTGTAAAATTGGAAAGCTGTATTTTATGGTATTGGTTAAATTCGCAGTCTTGATGTCAAGTATTTTGCATGTTGCCTAGCATGTACCTCACTCAACAGCTAGTAATGGTGGTGGTGGTGGTGATATAGTCGCAGAAGATAAACCACACACACTTGGGGATGTGAGTCTGGGCTGGGAAGAATTGGAACATTTTCTCTAACGCAGAATAGCCTTACTCTCAGTTATCTTGGATTTTAGAACTCTCAAAAGGTTGAGTGCTCTCTCCAGCAATGATTCTGGAATGAAAGTTTAGTCTCAGAACCTGAGAAATTCATGAAATCCAAAGAAGTTTTCTTGATATTCATGTTTCAGAGCAAGAATATTTTTTTCTCAAGAGATGATACCATGTTAATACTCTTCCTCTCACTGTGGAAAATTTTCCTCCACAAATGGAAATATTTTTTTTTTTAAGATTTTATTTATTTGACAGAGAGAGACACAGCGAGAGAGGGAACACAAGCAGGGGGGAGTGGGAGAGGGAGAAGCAGGCTTCCCGCGGAGCAGGGAGCCCGATGCGGGGCTCGATTCCAGGACCCTGGGATCATGACCTGAGCCAAAGGCAGATGCTTAATGACTGAGCCACCCAGGTGCCCCAAGATTTTTTTAAAATTTATTTGACAGAGAGAGAGAGCAGAAGCAGGGGTGCGGCACGCAGAGGGAGAGGGAGAAGCAGGCTTCCCGCTGAGCCGGGCGCCTGATGCGGGGCTCGATCCCAGGACCCTGGGATCATGACCTGAGCCGAAGGCAGACGCTTAACGACTGAGCCACCCAGGCGCCCCAAATGGAAATATTTTTAATGCTCTTAAAAAAATGGATATATGCTTGATACAAGAATTCAAGTAATATAGATATAGAGCAGAAAATCATTGTGCCACTGTCTGGATTATCACTTTTAATGATTCCAGGAATATCCTTGCAGTCTTTTTTCTATGCGTGTGTAAGCAAAAATATGGAATATCAGTATGAATTTTTATTAAAGACATTGGATACTATGTCAAGATTTTGTGTATACATACTCTTCCGTAACTTTCATCTTCACTTAGTAATACATCATGGCCATCTCTTTGTGTCAATAAATATAAATACATTTCATTTTTCTTTTATTGCTGCCAAGTATTCCATTTGTATGTGTGCCATGTTTTAACAAATAACTCCACTTTTCACTGTTAGAATAATTTTAGTAAACATTCTGGTACATATTTATCTTTGTCTATTTGTGTTGGTATTCCTGTAGAATAAATGCCTAGAGGTAGAGTTGAAGGGCCAGTGGGCATACACATTCTAAATGCTGATACACGTTGTTGAATTGCCCTCTAAGAAGCTTATGCTCTTTAAACTCCCACCAGCAGTGAATGACATCACCTATTTCCTTTCAGAGGAACTGGCTTAAAATGGGGCTTGCTTTCAGTGGGGCTTATCATTTGAAATAGTCAGCATGGGCACAAGGTAAATAGATAAGAGAACACAAAGTTGACTACTAGAACCCAGAGCCAGAATGCTATCCAGGGCCTGGTTTATGGTGGCTAGTAGTCACTCAGTACATATTTGGTGACAGATTGAGCATCTGGCTGTCTAACCAAGCTCATCAAGGGCCTGGCTCAAGGAAAGACCAGTAGATGGAATGAAGACAAAGTAACATTATGTACAAACATTAGAATTCAGTCTTCTGCTAAAAAAACAAAAAAGTATGAGTGAAGAGCCTGAAGCAACTTGACTTGAGAAGGCTTAGGGGAGATGGTTGGAACTTCTCCAGTTCTGGTCAGAGACAGGTAGAGTATTCATCTTCCAACTGCCATGTTTTCATATGCTTTCCAAATAAGGAAGCAGGAAAATTACGACTATGCTTTGGTCGTAACTACTCCCAGGAGGCCCTTGTAAAATATGCTTTTCCCCCTTTGTGCCTTTTGGGTGCCTGAGGATTTGCACTTATAATTCCCAATGGAGGTGATTTTCTTTATTTTTAAGTATAGAAAGCAAGTTGGAAATATTGTATTTTTCTGGGATTAAAAAGAGTTACTTTGATTCTAATTCTCTTAGAATGCTTATTCTCTTTAGTGTATAAATATTAGGGAGTGACTTATACATATTAAAGACCGTGTTGCATGACGGGGTTTATCAGTCAGGGACCTGGGTAGCCAAATCAAATTAAGTGCAAATCTGCAATAAATAAATGATAATATCAAATGGCATATTTAAATAGCATAGGCATTCCTTTAATGTGGAAACAGATAGAGAAAAGCTAGCATAAAATCTGATTTAAAATTTAGGAAACTGGATTGTGTTTCCTAACATTATGACTTCCACGCCTGAGGGTGTGCCATTGGGACCAGTTGCCCTTTTCATGACCCTCCCGTGGTTGCATACACCACGAAGCTGCCTCCTGATCATTAATACTGCACAGAGCAAGGATTCTACCAAGAATAATTGTTTTGCCTACTTAAAGACATAAGTCATCCTTCAAAGGTACTTCAATGAATACAAATGATGAAAAACTCCTTTGAACGTCTCTATTAAAAATTGCTGCTGGTGTCAGATATTGGTAAATGAAAACCTTCACGGAGTGACAGGTTCATCTACTACAAATAAAGTCATCCCCTTGATTAGCTCTGAGTGGATTAATCATTACGTATGTGTGTGAAGAATCATGAATGACTTTGACAAGGCCTGATTTTTTTTAAGGGGTTCTTTATCTCCTTTTCCTCCCCTGGAGACATCATTCTGGTAAAGATTTTGAGGAGATTGCAACTTCATTTATGCTTTACAGGCTGTGCTTTTCCAAGCAATCGTTGAAGTTTATATTTCTAATGTATGTGTTGTTACTCCAACATAGTCCCTAGAATATGCTTATGTTCCTTAGAATTTTCCAAATTATTTATTTATTAAATCCTCAAAGAAAGGCGTTCTGGTTCAGAGAAAACATCTAATGTGAAATGCAATTTTTTTTTTCTTTTTGCTTTGCCATAATGTGCCTGGGTTTTACAAAACATGTTTCTTTCTTTGTCTTGGTTTAGCCAAAGGAAAAAAATTAGCATCCTTTCAATAATATCAGCAGGCAAGACTATGAGCTGAAGCATTCCCAGGGATGTCAGAGTGGAATTTCCCTTCCTCTGAGTTTCTCTGGAGTTTTGATTCCTGATTGCCCTAACCCTTGGAAAGCAGCTATTCTAGCTCTTGCTCTTTCCCCTACTTATCTTGCCAAATATTGCAAATGTCATTCTTGCTTCCTCCAAAATCACACTCGGGCACATTGTCCTCACTTTTTTCTAGATGGCTTTTTTCCCCCTTGTCCTTTGACATACTTCTGAGTTCCTCAGGACTTCAGAATACAGACTATTTTAAATCAAGTTGATGACACATTCTCAGTTCCCGTATCTATGTTGGTTTTTTTTAAAATTCTGATACATGTATTGTCTTTATTCAAAAATAACAGTCTATTCAAAAAGCACAAAATAGTAGTCCAGAGTGCAACCCAACAATTTCATTCCTGCAAAAATATCTGGAACATAAAACCTTAGTAAACAGATCTTCTTAAAAGTATGCTATTCCTTTTAATTGTTGGATACTTACCTAATGACATGATTTGGGAAAGCAAATGAAAAAAATCTAAGTATGTAGAAGGCATATGATAATTTTCCATGTAATATATAAATGCTACTTTTTGATGTTTTTAGGTTACTTTTGCCAAAAATTTTTTTTTTCCCTCATGGGATATAAGATACACTGTTCTTTTAAAAATGTGCTATTCTTAATTTTCCTCCTACATTCCTTCAATCGCTACAACTTTACAATAACATCACAAAGTAATTAGGAAAGTCATAGAATTCTGCTGCTATCAGTGGCCTTTAACGCATCCGTTTTATCTTATGGATGAGGAAATAGGTCCCCAGTATGGTTTGTCCAAAATTATATAGATAACTCAACCAGAAACAAAATGCAGTTCACTCTGTTTTATATGAATGCTCTTTTCCATATGGAAATTATATTTTCTCAGTGTTATTCTATTTCCCTAAATTATAGTCCAACGTCTACCATGTTAGAAGTTACAATATTCACTATCTGTATCGGACAGCTTTAAGCATCTCCTTAGATTTTCTTGATGGGGTCGTCTCTTGGATCCTCTGCCCCAGCCTTCCCAGCAACCAAGGCAGTAAGTCATAAATAATACTGCATTCCCGGAAGGATTGTAGATATTAGTGTCAGCATCAAAGACTTGAAGAATGCAGAGGTTGGGTTCCCTATCGTATCCCTATTCAGTGTACCGACATGTGTAGCCCCTGCAAGAACTAGATGGATGGCGGCCATCCCTATGGAGCAGCATCACCTTCAGCAGACGACCGCTCTGAGCCAAGCAGGCACGCCAGCTGTGGCATTTTGACTGCAGCCAACAAGCGCATTCGGAGATCAGGCAAGCAGCTGCTGTCAGCAGGTAGCAGGGTCCCAGGCACGTAGCAGGGTCCCAGGCACGTAGCGCTGTCCCGAAGTCAGGCCATTACTCGGGACTTGACCAGGAGGCTGATTAGCAATAACTAAGCCCAGCCTTCGGGGTAAGACAGCAATCTGATCACCGGAACTAGTCGACAGAGTAGGCTTTGGGTCCCAGAAACAAGAAGGAAGCCTGATTGCCAGAACCAAGACACTGATGCTCTGGAGCCTGGGCTGCAACATCAGAGGATGGGGTGAGGCTGTCTCTAAGTGAGCACCCAGAGCAAGCGGACAGCACAGCTGGGGAAAGGATCCAGGAAAGGATGAAGTGGCCTGAACCACAGGGAGGGGCATCATGACTGACCAGGGCCTAACAGGTCACAGATAACCATGAACCGTTCCCACCTTCCCTCCCCCAACTGGGCTTTTAAGGTCTTCTTTTCCTTTTTTTTTCCCCCCATTTTATTTTAATGTCTAGCTTCTAGCTTCTTTTTGAGGCTTGCTATTGAAGAAGCAATTTTCAGAGAATAAAAGCCATTTCTGGTGCCTCCTTTTTGATCTCTCCTCAAATACAAATACTGTCCAAGAAATCCTCGCAGATCATTTTGTAATTAGCAACAGCCATAACTTAGTAATCGGCAAACTTTCCTGAGAAGTTGGCACATTTATTCCTTCATTCATTTGCACATCAGTGATATACTCATTTGACAAGTATTTGCTAAGTGCCTACTGAATGCAAAATGCCTACTCTCAAGGCAGACAGACCCCTGTTCTAACACTAGCTTGCTGTTTCCTATAGGCAAGGCCTATTTCTTCAGGTGTTAAAAGGATTGAGTGAGATAATACATAAAACATAAAGCACAGAACCTTGCAATAGTAATTAGTTAATGTATAGTAGCTACTACTATTACTTTTACTTTTTTTAATATCAATGATAATAACATTAAAACATGGTTACAGTCTACTGAAAGGACTAGACTTTAAAATAAATCAATGTAATACAAGAGTAATAGGTGCTACAGTACACGTATGTACAAGTTTTGGAGGGAATAATAATTCTACTCGGAAAGGTCAGAGAAGCGTTGACAGGATGGATCATGTTTCAGCCTGAGGTTGAAAGTTGAAGAGTCCACCACACAGTCATGTGATTTTTTACAAAAATCATTGTAGCAGCACTATGGAAGCTGGAGCTGGAATCAAATTGGGGGAAAGGAGGCAGGCAAGCCAGGGAGGCCAGCGAGGAGCTGTTGAAATAGATCAGAAGGGAGGACATTAGCGTCTGTCTGGTTCCTGTTTTTAAACTGGGATCCTCCCAGCCTAATCCTAAACAGGAGACTGTAGGGATCCCAGCCCTGTCCCTGACAGTCATCCTCTCCGTCCTCACTCTCTCTCGCTGGCTGGCATTGGTGTGGTCCGGAGGCAGGCATTGGTGTGGTCCGGAGGCAGACAGACACAGCGTTGGGAAGACCTTTGGAACTGACCCTATGCAGGCAACTTCTGAGCCTCTTGAGTGTATCACAACCTCTGCCCTTCTTCTTCCTTTTTGCTAAACCCTGAACAGAGCAGTGTTTCCTCAAGTGAGGCACACTGGTCACATGTTTCAGAAGCACCCAGGAGGCTCGTTAAAAATGCCTATTTCTAGACCCCTCCCAGCAATCAGAATCCCTTGCAGTTGAAAATCCCTGTGCTTTTTGCCAGCTCCCCAGGGGATACTGACTTTGAGAGCCCCGGCAAGAGACCACTAGACAAGTAGTTCTTGAACTTGACTAATCATGTAACTGGCTTGGGGAACTTTTTAAAAAATAGTCTTTGAGACCCCATCCCTCCAGAAATCTGAAGGTGTAGGGTTGAATAGGGAGTCCACCCTTTGGGACCCATGGCCTAATATCACCTTCCTGGTAACTTAACCTTCTGCTGCTAGAATAAATGAAATAATTGGTCACAAATCCTTCCTGGTGTAATTACAAAGGGATAGCTGAGTTGCCATTCTGTTGAATTGAATTACCGCAGAAAGCTTTCGAAAACAAAGAGACTGAGATGAAAGAGGAACGGTCCCTCTGACAACTTACTGCTAATAAGAGATGGCCTTGAGAAGGGGTGGCGAACGATGACCACAGCACTTCTTAACTTGATGCTTTACGAAGTGCGTGCTATGCAGAAAGCTGCCTGATTCGGGACAAAGGATTACCCTTTGATCTAATCACTCGCGTCAGAGCCTTTTCTAGCTCCTCTCTCATTTGCCTCAGAAATCTAGGGAACTCCCTTTAACCATGTAATACTTGTGTTTCCAGTTCAGAAAGCAAGGGTCATCATTTTTCCACTTGCTCATCGGCCAGGATGTGTGAGGCTTATCAGGCCTGAAAAAGACCTAATCCAATAAAGGATCTTTTGGGGGTGGGAGGAGATCTGGGGTGGAATAAGAACTTTGGAGTAATTAAATAATAAATAATAATTAGAAATTTTAAAATAACAATGAGAAAATGGATCCTGGACCTTGTCCACCATACCAGAACCAGGTCCAATGACTATAGTAGAGATAGTTTATGTGACTTAAAATGAGATTTAAAGAGGCAAAGGGGAAAGAAAGTCCTACAGAAACAGAACATTGTGCCATTAATTACCACTAAAAGTGAGTCTGGCTCCACCACTGATTTCTTCTCAGTTTAATGAATGCTCCCTGGGGTTACCTGTTAAAGCTCATTGTTCTGTCAGAAACTCTGTTGCACATTGGAGGGAGATTTTACTGGTTTCCAAATGATGAAAGGGTACTCTTGGAACATTTTTCAAAGGAGTAATGGTAGCCTCTGAAAATTTTTGCTTTAATTTACCATGGTTGAACAATTGGGCAGTCTTCCAGCAAGAGATCTTTTAAGAACTTTTTTTTTACTTTTTTATTATGTTAATCACCATACATTACATCATTAGTTTTTGATGTAGTGTTCCATGATTCATTGTTTGTGCATAACACCCAGTGCTCCATGCAGAATGTGCCCTCCTCAATACCCACCACCAGGCTAACCCATCCTCCCACCCCCCTCCCCTCTAGAACCCTCAGTTTGTTTTTCAGAGTCCATCGTCTCTCATGGTTCATCTCCCCCTCCAATTTCCCCTCCTTCATCCTTCCCCTCCTACTATTTTCTTCTTTTTTTTTTTCTTAACATATACTGCATTATTTGTTTCAGAGGTACAGATCTGTGATTCAACAGTCTTGCACAATTCACAGCGCTCACCATAGCACCCCATCCCTCCCACCCCCCCACACTTTTAAGAACTTACAAGTACAAAAGAGGTGACCTTTTTGCCTGCGGTAAAATGTGAGCCTTCTTATAATTCCTATTGTTTAAGCATTCATGTGAAGAGAATAGTCCAAGAACACACATGAACTATCCGTTCTACCTCCAGGAAGATAAAGAGGAGAATTCATTTTGAAGCATAAGCCTGCCAATAATAGGCTGCCAACCCACTTGGCCTGGAAATTCCAGAAAAGCCTTCAAATGAAAAATCTGCAATCTAGAAGTATTTAATCCATTATTATTAGGGAAGGACCAGTTCATCCAGAGAGTCAAGAAAGAATTCACTGAGAATGTGTCACTCTGGCTGAGTATTTCAGGATAACACAGGTTTGCCAGCTAGAGGAAGAGGGAAAGAAAGAGCATTCTAGGGAGTGTGAATAGGCATATACGTGCAGTGATTTAAAAAAACAAAACAAAACAAAAAGCACATGTTTTAGTGCCAAAAGTCGGGGGGGGGGGAGATGAGTGCATAAGGTGGCTATGTTGGGGGGGGTCAGCTGAGGGGGGATCTGGAGCCGTAGATCAGGTGAAGGCATTTGTTACCAAAAGGAAAGTCATAAAGTCTTTCCAATAAGAGTTAGTTGTGGGGCGCCTGGGTGGCTCAGATGGTTAAGCGTCTGCCTTTGGCTCAGGTCATGATCCCAGGGTCCTGGGATCGAGTCCCACATCGGGCTCCCGGCTCAGCAGGGAGCCTGCTTCTCCCTCTGACCCTCTCCTCTCTCATGCTGTTGCTCGCTCGCTCGCTCTCTAAAAAATAAATAAAATCTTTAAAAAAAAAAAAAGAGAGTTGGTTGTGAAATCAGATTCGAGTTTTAATGAGGTAATTCTAGTTGCAAAGTGACCTGGTTTAAGGAGTGAGTGGCAATTGTGACTAGAAGACCATTAGAAGGCTAATGCAGTTAATACTAATTCAGAAGGATGAAGGGAGAGTGAATTAAGATGGGGATAAAGGGCCCCCAGAAGTACGATTTGGCTAGGATCACATGGAGAGGTCTCTTAATCTGTAGTCTTGTGGTTTTCCATACCTCACTCTCTTTACTGCTGTGTCATTGTTTTACTGTCATTGCTTTTTGCAAAAATACATGTCCTGTTATCTTCTGTTCCCACAGGGCTGATAGCAGCCTCCTTTCTCTGAAATACCATTGCACTAATCACATCCTGACTTATACTGTTTGTAAACTTGTTTTATTTTATTATTATTATTATTATTATTATTTAGTTTGGATACCATTAGTTTATTATAAAACAGAGACATGGAAATTATTTACATGATGAAAGATTTCACAACTTTAGTGGAATGGGCAGCTTCACGTGATGCCATTTCAATAATGATTAATTTCACTCTACATACTTTCCAAGAATGTCACCATCTCTAAATGAGAAATAATCCTTGTCATCTAGAACTACTTCGGTGCTTCCATATTCTGGGAGAAGAACTTTATCTCCAACGTTCACACTAACTGGTTGCATCTCTCCACCCTTTCCTTTAGAGCCCAATCCAACGGCTGCTACTGTTGCTTGCAATACTTTTCCTTGAGATTTTTCTGGAAACATAATGCCTCCTCTGGTTGCAGTTTCAGCTGCACTCTTTTCAACTAAAACTCAGTCAAAGAGGGGAAGAAACTTTCTAAACACCTGTCCTGTCATGACTTCAACAACCATAGCTCACTGTAAACTTGTTTTAGATAGGATTCCATCACTGCTTCGAATCTAGCTTTGGATGTAGCTGTCTATCCCTCTGCTTAGGGTCCATCTTAAGTGGAGCCAAACATACATTCTCCCGTCCACCATCACTATTATGACTTTAGCCCTAATGAGATAAGCCACAAAATGCAGAAACTTCAAAAAGACCCTTTACTTCTCCTAAGGAGCCTGATCTTAAAGGAGATATACTAGCAACTCTGCATTTCCTTTCCCAGGCCCCTACTATGGCCTTTTTAAAACTTTCCCAGTGTTGTATTTCCCAAGAATACACGCAAGTCCCCAGACCTCTTCGGCCTACAGAGGAAGAGGAAAAAAGAGGTAGCAAAAGGAATAAAACATTTATAATTTTTTTCAACCTCCCATTAACTGTTCCATGTCTTAACCTTGGAGCAGGGGACAGTCAAGGCATTGCTTTCTGGTGGCCACATACTCTGATCAGTGTCAGGGACCACAGAATGATAGGAATAGCAAACTGGGAAGGGTATAACTCATTTATGGGATTTTGGCGGACTTGAGAGCAGGGTTGAGGATCCTACTTCCCTGTAACTGCTACAATGGCTTACTTATGGTAGGAATATGATCGTAATTACATAAAGTAATTGATCCTTATTATAACTTTTCAAAAACTTGTGTTGGTCTACATATTTTTAGAGAATTGCCATACAATCTCCTTTTGTCCTTTCCAGAATCTTGGCACATAATCGGTGGAAGTCTTATTGGCCCAATTATATAGATGATAATCTAAAATATGGGTTAAAATACTTAAACAAGCACCAATAGCAGTAAGTGGCAAACCAGGACTCAAACCTAGGGTTTTAACTCAGTACTCCATTGTCTTCTACATTCTTGGGTCTTCTGCTGGACCCTTATCATGACAGTTGTATTGAGGAGCCTGGACCTACATACTTGTCCATCTTTTCAAATTCCTGAGCAGTGATGGCAGGCCTCCATTTTCTGGTTGTGAAAAAAGTATTTGAGGACTAAGAAAATGGTTAAGAATGCCAGTGATGGGATAAACCCTATTTGTCCATCTACCCAGAGTTAATGAAAACTTATTAGAATTAATCTTAAAATATGAATATGGCAAAGGGTTTTCCCTGAGTACCTATTATATCAAAGCACCATCTCCCAAGTAAGGTTCTCCCATCTGGAGACCATCTGAGGGTATCACAAAAAATAGACATCCCAGGTTCCACCCTCCAATTGAGCCAGACTCCTTAGGGTTTGAGCCCCAAAATCTACATTTAAAAATCTCTTCTGAAAGTTTGGAAAAATCACTGGACTAAAGACTTAGTCCCCTTATTTGACCTCTCCAGATGTTTTGGCCTCAGATGTTTTATCTGTAAAATGGGATAATAAGACCTTACCTTCCTAAAGCTAGGAGGCTAGATCTGATTATCTCTTCCTGTCCTTTATGTTTGTAAAATTTGCCATTCAATTACTTATGTTTCTCATCAATCATTACTGATGATTCATTCCTGCTTCCCTGTGGTTATACCATCGCTTTCCCCCCAGGTGCCTCTTTCAACCCCTTCTCTCATTTACAATCCATCTTCTCCTTGAAACTGTTCCCATCTGCTGCCACCCTGGGTTTACTCCCTTCTCTTCTCTGAACTCTTGAAGGACTTGTGGTCCCAGCACTGATTGGGCCCGAGAAGGCCATTGCTTTGTGGTGACAACCTTTCCTAATTCTATGTTATGACTCCCAGCTGGGTCTGGATTGTCCTTGTTGATGACAGTGATGTTGACCAACACTATGTAAACTATCATTTTAAAACAGCTTTATAATCACGTTAGTAGGCATGTTCAATAATCGTGAAATAGATCCTCTGAAAAGTCTGCTAGGCACAGATTTCAAACTCTGTCTCTAATAGATAGGAACTCAGGAATTTGGCTTTTATTACCTAAATGCAGTTAACTCTCCTCCAGTGTCTAGACCTTTAGGCTCTTCAATTCAGAAAGAGTATAAAGCATTTCCTAAAAACAAGAAGATTTAATTAAACTACAAAAGAATTTTTAAAAAGCTAAGCTGAAATAACCAGTCTCTGGCTTACAAGGGAAATCAACATGCTGGAAAGATAACGTGGAGCAGGAAAAGATGGGTGTAATCAGCAAATCAGCTATTGCCAAGCTGCCCAAAGATGGACAGGAATGTAGTAAGTTATATTTTTGACGTTGAAGCAGGTAGTATTCAGCTCCCCGCCCCCTCAAAACCCTGCCTTCTCTTTAAATCAGGTCTATCTGCTACATTATATCCAAAGCCCCTTGTCAAAAATCCTCCTAATGCAGAATTGCAATAATTAGCTCCTAGTCTTAAAGTTGGTACAAGGTAATGCTTAATTATTATCTAATTGCCAGCTTCTAAGATCCTTGGTTTTTTGTTGTTTTTTTTTTTTTAATGTGTTATTCTTTTATTTAAACTCAAACTTTTCAACTTTGTGGCATTACGGTCTGAAATTAGAAAGAGAAAACTAATCTTCTGAATAGGTAATTGCATAAAGAAATTCACTGGAGATTGGTGATGTCCAGGGAGGGCCTAAACTTGAGCTCTAGCGCTTTCAGAATGAGTCCTGGTGTCTCTCCAGCAGTTCTCTACACATTGTTCTACTTCTCACTCAAGGTACACAGGTGTGACAGGCAGAAAGGAATCTCATAAATCCCCCTAAAAGATCATTGCTGTTCAGTGGTGCACCATTAACTTAACTTTACTCTTTTGAATGACCAAATATTAATGAAATTTGCAACTGCAAATTTTCATTATTTGATCCCATGACAGGTTTCCTTGGCCATCTATCTATTCAGTATTGTTTGAGTGTTCTAGAGTGCGCTCTGTAGGAAAGAAAACCAGGAAAATGTGGGGACTGGGGCACAAATCAGTAGCTAAGAGAGCAAGTGACATTAGAAATATTCCATTGGCCACAATTTAGCAAATAACTAGAAAACCATCAAAAGTTTACATCCAGCGGCATTGTTCTTTACGGAGTTTACTAGAATTCACCATCCTAAAAAGGTACCGGAACCGAAGTTTAGCAATGGATAAATCCATCAAGCAATGGCAAATATATTGAAAGTCAATGGATCAATGCAGGGCAGCATTATGACCTTCATGGGCTGCTTTTTGTTTTCATAGGTCCCTCCCACCATAATATTCATATTAATACTATTTTATATTATTTTAAATATTTCAATATTTAAGTTTTTCTGTTTTAGTCAAAATGTAATAGATTTTCATGGGGCCTAAAAATGGGTTTTTTTGTAATATGAGAAACAAAACATATATATGACCCTAAAAGTTCTTCTTTTTCTAAAAAAAAAAAAATCTTTTTCTTATAATTTTAAAAGAAATTAAAAGACTTCCATCGGTCTCTAAAAATATCATGGGCATGTACTCTGTGCTTTTGTGCCTAATAGATAATTTGGCCCTGAATCAATAAAGGCAATAATTGGCTGGAGGTGAAGTAGGTCTTTTCCATTCTCAACTTTCACTTGTCAGATTTTACGTGGTGCTAAAACCCCTTCCATGGTAGATGCGTAATGGTATAGCTCTAGTCAAGAGAAGTCTGAGAAAATATCTTCTCAGTACATCTTGCTTCTCTTACAGGGTTAGTCCTATCGAGTAGAAAGTCTCAGATCCATTTGCTAACTTTTATATAATTGCCTGAACTGGGCAAGTGTATTTATGGCACTAGACTGAAGCTCTTTTCCAATGTCCTTTGACTCAACTAACTTGCATGTGTTCTTGATATTTGATCAATAATTGTATCTCTCACAGGTCCTAGAAGACCTGCTAAAACTTTCAAGGATTGATATTAATTAATTAAATTTAATGACTGAACTAACAATCGGTGACGATGCTAATGATGGCCAAGACGATGATTATAATGATTGTGATGTTTTCTTATATATGTTTATTTATCCAAGAAAGGAACACAACTATGTGAATTTTAGTTCAGTTTCTTCCCCAGAATCAATACACTTAATTGGCTCTGCTTGTCACTCAACAGTGTTTTTCCTATCCCCCAAAGAGTGAAAAATCATAACATAAAGATACTAATTTTTTTGCCAAATACATTGACTTAACAATAAAGAAATTAACCTCAAAATTAAATTGAAATTGCAAGAAGAATACAACATATTGGAAAGAGCACAGGGAACCAAGAAGTTTTAGCACTATTTTTGCCCTTTACACCATGAGAATTTGGGAAATTGAGATGTCTTTTCTGGATTAGAGAAACTGAGAACTAGAGATTTCCCAACACTTCTTCCAATGCTAAGATTCTGTGAAAACAACAAAAAGGTCATGATCCCTAATTAATAAAAGCATTTATTTCAACACCGTGCTTATCTATATCTACCTGAATGGTAAACTCAAAAATGCAAGTTGCTAGACCCCTATACATGCCCTTACCCACTGCAGATGTTCTGATTTTTAACAGGCACGCTGGAGTTGGGAAACTTTAATCTGGATAATAGAATTATAGAAGTTTCCATTTTGTGAAAGTTCTAGCCTATGTCCTAATTAACAAAGATCTATGTTGAAAGAATCTCATTAAGAGGTCAGGAGGAAAGCAAGGTATCTAGCTATAATAACATTGTAGGGGCTAAGGGAATGCATCAAGTGCAGCACTAAAGAGAGGTAATATTTTTGGAATTCCAGCTCTTTGATAAAAATTATAGGCAATACTCTTGTGCCCACAATGTGAAAAGCAACATTCTAAGAACTTCATGTAGAATAAATTAGCTTAATCTTCACAACAACCCTATGTTTTGGGCACAATCATTGTCCCATTTTTGCGGTTGAAGAGACTAAGGCATAGTCTTAGTGGTAACTTGATCATGGTAACCCATTAAGGTGGCATGACACCCCTTGCTAAACTCTATCAAATTCTTGATTCCCACCTTGCTAACTTTAAAATACTATGTAGTTCATTTTAAATAATTAGCTTTTCATGTAAACCACCTCCTCCACCCCTGCCAACACCACATGCCAGGCATTGAGAAAAAGGGAGAATGCAAGAAGGGGGATAGAAAAGATAAATTAGAATGTATTTTCTGTGCTCACGTAGTTTACAAATATTGGCTTACATCTGTTATGACTAATTGAGATGTTTTCTATTTGCATTAATTTGTGCTTGGGATACATGTCTTGCATAAACACTGTGAAAGAAGTCACAATATCTATGCTAAGTCAGTAAATTCTCAGGAGTGGAATAGGCATGGGGCACTTCTGTGCTCCCCAGAGCTCAGCCAGTATTTGCACAGATGAGAAACCTGAAATCTTTAAAGAGGATAGAGACTCCTCTCCCTACAGGACCTTGCAAGACTTGAACTCATCCAGTGTTAGGGGATAGCTAGAATTAAAGTAGTCCTTTTCCAAGCAACACTTGGTCTTAAGACAGGGCTGTTGAAGTCAGAGAAACTTTGAAGAGCCAAACAGGGGGAAATGTTATCATTTGAGGTCTCCTGATAGAAGGAGATAGCACAAGGTAGAAGGGTAATGAGGAAAAGGTTGCAGGATACCTCTCATATTATTTCTCCTAGATCTATACTAGTCCCTTGTATATTCAAGGCTAATACTTAATATATGGGTCTTATTTTATCTAGGGTCAACCATTTTAAGAATAACTAACTCCTTCCATTTTTTAAAAAAACACATTTTTTCTTCATTCATATATTTTGTCCTTTGTGTCTGATAATTAAGGTCAGCATATATAAGATTTTATGGAAATCATGAAAAGCTGAATGTATCTAAACATAAGACACTGAAAATAAAAAGAGGACAGTCACCACTATACACATATATAGAATAGCCAAATTAAAACCATACCGACTATTGGCAAGGATGTGAAGAAACTGTAACTCTCATACACTGTTGGTGGGAATGTTAAATAGTACATCCACTTGGGAAAGCAGTTTGACAGTTTCTCTAAAAGTTAAGCATGCATTTACCATTAGATTGAGCCATTCCACCCCTAGATGTTTACCCAAGAGAAACAAAAGCATCCATGCAAAAGTCTATGCACAAATGTTCATAGCAATTTTATTTGTTATAGCCAAAAACTCAGAAGAACCCCCCGAGTCATCAATAAGTGAATAGATAAGCAAGTTGTGGTATATTCACACAATGAAACACTAGACAGTAATAAAAAGAAATGAATGATTGATACATACAATTATGATGAGTGAAAGAAGCCAGAATAAAAAGAGTGAATAGTGTATGATTCCATTTACATAAAACTCTAGAAAATAAAAACTAACCTATAGTGACAGAAAGTGTATCAGTGGTGGCCTTCAGGTGGTGGGGTAGGGAAAGGGAGGGATGGAGTTGGGGGGATTACTAAGGGAAATGAAGAAACTCTTGAGAGTAATGATATGCTCATTATCTTGATTATAGTGATAGTTTCAAAGGTAAATGCATATGTTAAACATTAAATTGTATAATTTAAATACCACTTTATTGGGGCACCTGGGTGGCTCAGTCAGTTAAGTGTCTGACTCTTGATTTCGGCTCAGGTCATAATCTCAGGGTTGTGAGATCAAGCCCCGCATGGGGCTTCACACAGGATGTGGAGCCTGCTTAAGAGTCTCTCTCCCCGGCGCCTGGGTGGCTCAGTTGGTTAAGCGACTGCCGTCGGCTCAGGTCATGATCCTGGAGTCCCTGGATCGAGTCCCACATCGGGCTCCCAGCTCGGCGGGGAACCTGCGTCTCCCTCTGACCCTATCCCCTCTCATGCTGTTTCTCTCTCTCTCTCAAATAAATAAATAAAATCTTTAAAAATAAATAAATAAATAAACAAATAAATGTCAGTTTATTTTATGCCAATATATCTGAATAAAGCTATTATTTTTTGGAAAAAAAAGACTAGTTGGTTTAAAATTCAAAGTTGGAAAAATACTAGACAAACATCTGCAAAAAATAAGAAACAGAAAAATGGAAAATTTAACATTAAATGTATCAAAGGCTGTCAGATAAATCCTGCTATAATAAATGATAGACATAGTAGGTGGAAATGAGACAATATATGTAATATCTTTCGAGAAGCATTCAAAGGAAGGTTTGCCTCTAAAATTAGGTAGAGATAAATGGTGGGAGGAAAAGATAAGAAAGCCAACACCCCTGACAATCTTGTAAGCCTCTTGCAGTATAGATCAGGAGGTCAGAAAGATGGAAGGTTAAACTAAAAAAAAAAAAAAAGTATAATGAAAGGAAATTTATTAGATATCAAGGCTATATTAGGAAAAAAATGACATTGTTTAAGTGACCCTTTATAGTACACAGCACCACCTTGAGGAAAACAATAGGAAATACTATTTCATGCATTATAGAGCCCAATCCGTTCATTGAGTTGTTCCTTCAGCATTTACTTAGGTATACACAACACTAATTTAGATACTTGCAATACAACAATGAACAACAACAACAAAAATTTCTACCTTCTTAGAGCTTATTTATCAAGAAAAAACCAGCTGTTTCCAAATAATGTATAGTTACATATAAACTCACTTGATAAACTTGTAAAAAATATAGTAAGAATTTAGAGGAAGTCTATGTATCAAAAGTAAGTGTAAAAGACCATTGTGAATTTTCCTTCTTAAATGGGTTTTTACAGAAGGATTTGCATAAATCGGGGTTTTGTTTTTGTAACACTTCATAGTCAATTCTAGATTAAAAAAAAAAAAAAAAGCAGTGTAGTGAGGCTGAGGTATAGTTTCTAATCCCTTTTTCAAGACTAAGCTATGCATCCCCACCCAACTGCCAGGAGTAGAGGCTTCTGAAGGCTCCCAGCTGTGACCCCATCCTGGGATGATTGTACCCACATCAAACAGTCATTGGCTTGTGGCTGCCTCTCCCACCTGGGAGGTGTTTAAACGTGGAGGAGGGAGTGTTCTAGCCAAAAGCAGTTTCCAGTCTTTGTTTCTGTCTATGCTTCAGCCAAAATAGAGTCTATTGTTCTGTCTTCAGGTTCACTAATCTTTTCTTCTGGTTTCTAATCTCTTCTTAATCCTATCCAGCAGATGTTTATTTCAGATACTGTGTTCTTCCTTTCTAGAAGTTTTCTCTCCCGTTTATCTCTTCATTATGCTCAGATTTTCATTAAATCCTTGAGCATTTCAGCATACTTACATGTTTTAAGTAATCTTAAAGTCTATGGTTGCTAATTCCACCATCTGTCATTTCTCAGTCTGTTAATTGACAGATTTTTTTTCTTAGGTATGGATTCCATTCTAGCTTCTTGTCATGTTTAATCATTTTGAATTGGCTGCGTGGACATTATGAATGTAACACTGTTGAGCGCCTGAATTTTGTCTTCCTTTAAAGAGTATTGGTCCTAGTTCTTATAGAAATTTAAGTTACTGGAAGATCGGCTTGATCCTCCTTAAAGCCTTTTTTTTGAGCTTTGATAAAATGCATCTGACCTCACCTTTACGCTAGGGATAGTATAGCCCTAGTTCCAAGATGGAACCCTTCTGGGGTCTCTTTTAAATGCCCTAGTTGAGGATCAAGGATCTCCACTCTGGCTGGCAAGAGCTAAACAACTCCCAGCCCTGTATAAACTCTGAATTGTTCTGCTTACAGCCCTCTGGCTCTTCTTTCCCTGGCCTCTGAAGTTTCACTCCACACATGTGCAGCTAAGGACTTTGCCAAAATAAAAGGGACCCTTAGTACAGATTTCTAGAGCTCTTTTTTCTGTAGATCCTTCCTGTCTAGAACCCTGCCCCATATCCTCCAACTGTCTCAAACTCCCTACCCCAACTCAGTGAGGCCACTGTGCTCTTCCTGTAATCCCTCCCTGTGCAAGTTGATGGGGGAAGTGTCCCTGGGTGGAAAATGGAAACAATGGTGGGAGCTCACCTGAAGTGTTTCCCTTCTCTAAGGCATTATGGCATCATGTCTTTCCTGTACTCCAATACCTGGAAATAGCTACTTCATATACTTTGCCCATTTTTTTAGCCATTTATTTTTCAAGGGCAAGTACAATTCTTGCCACCATATCATGGCCAGAAATGAAGTCCCCAAATTCCTTATTATCTCATCTGTACATATAACATAGTGTGAATTCAAGTTCATTTCAATAATGCATACCCTCCATTTTTATAACATTGCTCTTTAAGAATATTTATTTGGGGGGCGCCTGGGTGGCTCAGTCGTTAAGCGTCTGCCTTTGGCTCTGGTCATGATCCCAGGGTCCTGGGATCGAGTCCCACATCGGGCTCCCTGCTCGGCGGGAAGCCTGCTTCTCCCTCTCCCACCTTTCCTGCTTATGTTCCCTCTCTCGCTGTGTCTCTCTCTGTCAAATAAATAAATAAAATCTTTAAAATATATATATATTTATTTGGGGTGCTAATGTGGAAGAGAGCATAGTTTTTCCCCTTTGCCAGTCCTTAGGTAGTGGGAATGGAGGTAGGTGCTGGGAATAGAGAATTGAGAAGAGATGTTGATACCTATCCATACCACAAAATGATAACTCTCTATATTTCTGTATTTGTACAGGATACAGTAACTCTCTAGGAAACAAACAAAAAACCAAACAAACAAATGAAGGGCACTATTGCAAGGGAAGAAAGAAGCTCGACCCAGAATTCAAAATTGTGCCTACTGAGCTGTTCTGAGTCAGCCAAGTGTTTGCAAGTTGGAGCCCACCAAGAATTTACTATTTTGAAATACATTTTAGACTTTCCTCAAGGGACTAGACAAAATACAGACTGGCAAACCCAAGATGTTACAGCTCGCATGTAAGACCTGCTGTGGTCCACATTTTTTTTTTTTAAAGATTTATTTATTTATTTGAGAGAGCGAGAATGAGAGAGAGTACATGAGGGGGGTAGGATCAGAGGGAGAAGCAGACTCCCTGCCGAGCAGGGAGCCCGATGTGGGACTCGACCCCAGGACCCTGGGATCATGACCTGAGCTGAAGGCAGTTGCTTAACCAACTGAGCCACCCAGGCGCCCCTGCTGTGGTCCACATTTGATAAACTTGGGTACGGTATTCAAAGGTCACCACAAGCACCACTACCAAAAACCACAGGAGGGTGCCTGGGTGGCTCAGTTGGTTGGGTGACTGCCTTCAGCTCAGGTCATGATCCTGGAGTCCCTGGATCGAGTCCAGCATCGGGCTCCCTGCTCGGCAGGGAGTCTGCTTCTCCCTCTGACCCTCCCCCCTCTCATGTGCTCTCTCTCATTCTCTCTCTCTCTCAAATAAATAAATAAAATCTTTAAAAAAAAAAAACCACAGGAAGTTCCAATATTTTATTATCGGCATTGAAATAATATTTATAAACTTCCTGAGATCAAATTACTCTCCTATCCCTTCTCTAGCCTTCTAGTCTTCAATATCTTTAAAAACAAAAAGTAACACATAAATAGAAATAATCCTGGCTTTAGCCGTAATCCCAGGAGTAATGCTGAAAGCCTTTCTTTTCTTTCAAAAGCCCTTTATCCAACTATGGTGTTACTTCTTAACTGGGAGCAAAGCCTTTATGGTGAGATATACTTGGATCCTGGGGGTACCATTAGCATTTCCATAACCTCAGGGGAAATTACATAACTTCTCTAAGGCTTAAGTGTAAAGGACCTAGTAGATGGCTTGACACATAGTAGGAACTTTATACCAGTCAGAACGAGTAGAAACCGCACAGCAGAGGGACTTTAGCATAAGGAACTGTGAAGCTGATGTCAGAAAACTGAAAGAGTTGCACAGAGGTATTAGAGATAGGAAATTGCAGGACTCAGCCACTCTCCCTGCAGCTGCAGGAGCAAAGGGAAAGAGATGGGGCTTTAGCATTTAAACGTTTGGTGGAGGCATCCCGTGAAGCTGGGATTCAGACTTCTGAAGAAGGGGCAGGCTGCTGAGCTGGTGTCTGTATTCCTCTGAGTACAATGGGGCAATGGCCAAGTTCACCTCATGTGTTTCATTCCTCTCATGGATCACTCTTCTTGTCCCTGAATTTCTGGGTCTTGAAAACCATTGTTTCATATAATTTGTCCTTTTATTGTTGTTTCAGGGAGAGGTAAATCTGGCCCCTGCTACTCTATGACTGCCAGAAAGGGAAGTCTCTGATGTTTTCTAAATAAATAAATTAGCCACTTTTTTGGGATCACTTCTGTTGGTTCTGTCTCCCTCTCTTAAGTTTTTCAGTGAATTTATAAAATCAAACAATTACTTTGGCATAGTTTAGATGTAATGTCACTTAATGACTTGTATCTTTCTAATGTCTAAGACCAAAAAGTTTTAAATCATCCTTAACTCTCTCCTTCTTTCAAATTCAATCTATCAGGAAATTCTGTTAACCCTCAGTAAGAAATATATCCTACTACTACTTGCCATCTACTGCTTCTTCCTATCCCCAGAGCCATCCCAGTGCAAGTCACCATCATCACATGCATGGAATATTGTTACAACTTCCTAATTGATCTGCTTATATACCTATCTCCTTCCCTAACTGCTTTCATATCTTTACTCAAATGCCATATTTTTTGTATCTATCAGCATGACCCCAGCAATATTTCTTCAGACTGCCAGTAGCAGTAGGTTCTAGTAGCTGAAGTTGATTTCGGTTTACAGTTTTCCAACCCTCTCAGAAGCAACCTCATGGTACCACATCAGAGAAACTAGCATCCATCTAGAGACTCTTTCTCAGAGATCTGGGTCCCAACTCCACAACATCTCTCACAAACGTAGCTCTCAGCAATAGGAAGTGAATTAAAGGTGCCCTCTAGAATATGGGTAAGGGAGACAAAATCATGGGTGGGGTTCTGGGACCTCCTACACAAACAGAAGAGTTCTGCGTTCATCTGTTTTACACATCTGCATATCATTTATTTGGCAAAAAGTTCCATTAATTGAAAAGAAAGTGTTCAAAAACGGCTGGTAACCAAAGTTAAATCAGTAAGTTTTGCAGAACTTAGCAAAGTGCTCATATCACAAAATAAGGAAGGTATAATTCTTTGCCATAAAGCTTAAATGAGCTTTTCTGTCAGCAAGAGTCATATTCTCCTCTGGCATTGGACTGGATCCAGTATATTCACTTAATTAAATGTCGTATCTCATCAACAATTCTGGTCAAAGTAGTTCTAGGATTGTGACTTCAGTCTTCCTTTGATTTTATCTACAGGATTCCACATAGTCTATAGCAATTGCTAAGAGCAAACCCACATGACACACCAGTGGTCAGTCAGAACTGGGATGACCACACACAAGACCTTGTCACCTTCCTCATTAAGGGTGCCTCCATTCTCTAGTCTCTCAAATGAGAAATTCTATTTTATGATCCTCATAGCCCCACCTGGTACTAAATGCATATTTCCATGACATCTCCATACTGTATAAATATGAAAATTTCCCAAAATTCAAAATGTGTAACAGTATTCTCAACTTTAATTCTTAAACAGAATTCTCATCTATCAATGCTAAGCTAAAACTTACTAGACCTTCTGTGTGTCTTAGTCCAACTTCTCTGGTCTCAGATTCTTAGATTTTATTCATTTTGTTTAGCACATTGAGCAAGAATTTCCTTGATTCTTATAAATCTCTTTTATATGTAAAATCTAAAAAAAAAAAAAAAAACCTCTAAAAGCAAACAAACAAAAAACCCACCAAAAAATGAAGCTCATAGATATGAAGAATACACTGGTAGTTGCCAGAGGTGAGGGTAGAAAGAAGAAGAAATGGGTGGAAGGGGAGTCAAAAGTTTAAAAAAACAAATTGCCTGGTGTCCTAGTCTGTTCTGACTGCTATAATAAACTACCATAGACTGAGTGACTTATAAACAACAGAAACTTATCTCTCATAGTTCTGAAGTCTGGGAAGTCCATGATCAAGCACCTGCAGATTTGGTGTCTGGTCACGGCCTCTAGCAGTTCCAGGCTCTCCCCTTTCAGTGGCAAAAGGGTTGCAGCAGCTCTGACCCTTACTTCATCTCAGATTCAAGTTCACACAAAAACGTCACCTGTACTAGTAGAAATATTTTTCTTTTAATAATTACTTAAGTTTAGGGGCACCTGGGTGGCTCAGTTGGTTAAGCGACTGCCTTCGGCTCAGGTCATGATCCTGGAGTCCCTGGATCGAGTCCCGCATCGGGCTCACTGCTCGGTAGGGAGTCTGCTTCTCCCTCTGACCCTCCTCCCTCTCATGCTCTCTGTCTCTCATTCTCTCTCTCTCAAATAAATAAATAAAATCTTTAAAAACAACAAAATATAATAATTACTTAAGTTTAATTTGAAAAGAAAAAAGGGAAACAGAGAGAGGAAAAATGAATTAATGAGTATATAGAAATATATAAATACACATATAAATATAAAATAAAATACAAATAAGGAAGAAAATATGTGTAATTGCCACAGGTCTTATTTCCGTCAGTTATGGCATGATAGTACACTGGGGCATTTAGATACCAATTTGGAAGGCATAATACATTAGATGTATACTTTATATTTACATCAAAATAAATCCCAAATGGATTAAAAATTTTGATGTAAAATATAAAACCGTATGAGTAGTAGAAGAAGAGAGGCATGACTATTTGTATATCTTGGGGAGTGGGGGAATTATTGAGCATGACATCTGAGGTGGGCGTCCATTGACTTGTCTGCCCAGCAGCCCGTCTCTTCTGAGGTCCATTGACTTGTCTGCCCAGCAGCCCGTCTCTTCTGAGGTCCATTGACTTGTCTGCCCAGCAGCCCATCTCTTCTGAGGTCCATTGACTTGTCTGCCCAGCAGCCCGTCTCTTCTGAGGGGCTCCCACTGCCCCCTCCCTTCTTTCCACGTCCCACATAAACCTGTGGTTTGAATAGGTGTCTTCTCCTCTGAAGCCATCTTCCTGGCCACAGGGGCTTGTCTAGAGATGAGCTCCTCATCCAAGCTGAGCAAATCACTTCCCTGGCCACCCATCTGGGTCACCTTGAGATTCTTTGCATCCCTCTCTGTTCATGCAACTGAGGAGATTGTATGTTCTAGCGCTGCCTTTGGAGGCATAATAAAAAATAAAGTAAAAAGAATCTCCTGATAGGGCGCCTGGGTGGCTCAGTTGGTTAAGCGACTGCCTTCGGCTCAGGTCATGATCCTAGAGTCCCGGGATCAAGTCCCGCATCGGGCTCCCTGCTCGGCAGGGGGTCGGCTTCTCCCTCTGACCCTCTTCCCTCTCGTGCTCTCTGTCTCTCATTCTCTCTCTCTCAAATAAATAAATAAAATCTTTAAAAAAAAAAAAAAAAGAATCTCCTGATAAGTCTGTCTCATATAGGTGATACGTTAGTCATGGTTTGGCTATTTTCTGCTTTGTAAATCTTCAGCTCCAAAAGGTAATCTTTCTAATCATTTAGGGAATGAGAGTTTAGGTTGGGTTCAGGTTAGTTGTATTAATTATGCATTTAACATAGAAAGACTCTAAAAGAAACTTTCATAACTTCGTGATTTCCGGGGAAGGATTGTGGCTCAATGGTTAAAGAACATGGGCTTGGGGTCCCAAAGACCCACTTTTGAACCCAAGCCCTGGTATTGATCAGCTGAGGAAATTGAGCCTCCCTGAGTCTTAGTTTATACTTTTGTAAATACTTCACAGAAAAGAAAACAAGGCATGCATCAAAAGAGCTAGACAGTGTCTGGCACTTAATAATGACTGAAAAACCAGTGCATTATGATTGTTGTTGTCCTATTTTTTTCATCTCAGATTACTGTCAGCTGAATTATTCAAATAGAACATTATTTTTCCAAATTTGTCTACTTAGAAAATATTCAACTATTCAACATTGTTAACTCTACTGTTTAAATAAAACCAAAATATCCTCCCTTTCTGTAGTAGGTGGTTTTCTGATTTCTATTCTAATATTTTGGCCAAATCTAAATCAAAGAATATGATATTTAAGAACCCAAACTTGGGGCACCTGGGTGGCTCAGTCAGTTAAGTGTATGACTCTTGATTTCGGTTCAGTTCATTACCTCAGGGTTGTGAGATCCAGCCCTGTGTCAGGCTCTGTGCTGGGCATGGAGCCTGCTTAAGATTCTTTCTCTCCTTTTCCCTCTGCCCCCCACTCCCCATTCATGTGCGCTCTCTCTCTTTCTCTGAAAGAAAGAAAGAAAGAAAGAAAGAAAGAAAGAAAGAAAGAAAGAAAGAAAGAAAGAAAGAAAGAAAGAAAGAAAGAAAGAAAGAAAAAAAGAAAGAAAGAGGGCGCCTGGGTGGCTCAGTTGGTTAAGCGACTGCCTTCGGCTCAGGTCATGATCCTGGAATCCCGGGATCGAGTCCCGCATCGGGCTCCCTGCTTGGCAGGGAGTCTGCTTCTCCCTCTGACCCTCCCCCTCTCATGCTCTCTCTCTCTCTCTCATTCTCTCTCTCAAATAAATAAATAAAATCTTAAAAAAAAAAAAGAAAGAAAAGAAAAAAATGCAAAAAACTTCTCTTGGCTTAGGATGAACAGGCTATGCCTCTCTAGGAATAAGTTCACACTCCCTATATATCCTAAATAGTGATTACTGACTTGAACGGAAGTGCATGGAGGCTGCAGCATGGAGGGATGCACTCCCTAAGACAGACGTCCTGATAAGGTGTGCACTAGAGCCCATGTGTGCCTCCCTCGCCAGGCTGTTGTCCACACTCTTACTGCTTCTGCCACCCTTGTTGCTAGTTTTCTTCTCACCTGGGCAAGGCAATTATCTATCCACTAAGAAAGTGTTATTAGATCTTTCTCTCTAGGTGAAAGCATTTGGTTTTTAATCTGTTATTTATAAATTCCTGAGATGAACGTGCCAATGTGATACTTTTTAAACAGATCTCTTCTCTTTCGAGTCAGTCAAGGGCAGGGAACACGACTTAGCTCTCCTTTGATCACCCTTCTCATGCAGTGCTGGGTACATGGTGAATGTGCAGTAAATCCTCAATTACAACATCATACCAAAGCCAAGAGCACTGTGTGTGAAGCTCCCGTATCCACTGACCCTTCAGGTATCAGAGCAGCGCTGGGTTCCATTTCAGGCGGGAGAATGCTTCTTTCCAATTTCTGTGCAACATGCTGTCCCTGGGCCCTGCAGCAGGCTGCTTGGGTGCACAGCATCCACAGGGTGGTGGGAAAATAGCTCCCTCGGCCTCAGCCTGTGATCCTCTCTATCCAGTCCAAGCAGCCAGAGGATGTTTTTCTATGCCTTCCATTATCTTCTTCACCATTTCAGTACCCGAAAAATAAACAAGCACTTCTCGCACTCCCACTGGAGCTCCAAGATCCCCTAATATATCAATTGAGGCAAATAAGCAGTGAACGGGTCACGAGTCCCAACAGTCAAACTCTATGTCATCGCCTGGACCAAGCTGGGCATCCTGCTACAGGTTTTAACGTAAAGGATAGTGGTGCCTGGGTGGCTCAGTCAGTGGAGCGTCAGCCTTCGGCTCGGTCCTGGGATCGAGCCCCCCCATCGGGCTCCCTGCTCAGCGGGAGGCCTGCTTCTTCCCTCTCTCTCCCCCTGCTTGTGCTCTGTCTCTCTCTCTCTCAAATAAATAAATAAATGAAAGCTTTAAAAAAATAAATAAAGGAGGGCGCCTGGGTGGCTCAGATGGTTAAGCGTCTGCCTTCGGCTCAGGTCATGATCCTGGGGTCCTGGGATCGAGTCCCGCATCGGGCTCCCTGCTCCTTGGGAGCCTGCTTCTCCCTCTGCCTCTCTCTCTCTCTCTCTCTGTCTCTCATGAATAAATAAATAAAATCTTTAAAAAAAAATAAAAAATTAAAATAAATAAATAAATAAATAAATAAAGGGAAGCTTGTTTCTTCATTAGTTGGATGTAGTGTTACATTGATCTGTAATTGTACACTGTGAACCTGTTTCTATCTTGATTCCCTCTGTTAACAGCTGTGAGATGAACTATCCAGAAATATGGGTTCTGGTTCCAGGTCCTCCTAAAACCATCAGGGTGCTATGGAAATGTACAGTTTACCCATTTGGGCCCGTCTCTCCATCGACACAATAAAGTGATCAGTCCACGCAGTTCCTGAAATCCCTCCCTGTCCTAAACTGCATAAGGTTCGGTGCTAATAAAACAGAATATTCTCCTTTGCCTTGGCTTTTAGTGTGATGTTAATAGTATGTGTTTTCTATAAAAAAAAGCTTGCTAATATATTAGATTGTCAGTTACTGCTCTAGTTGCAGACCTGTGCATTATTCGCTCACGTACATTGCGGTATAACCTGTGAGACACACGGTGTCCCAGCTAGTTTATTAAAAAATTAATATTTTACCTTTTGACCCCCTTCACCCATTTCTCCCAGTGGATGAAGGGGGTTAAAAGGTAAAAAGAAAAAAAAGGAACTGCAAACTATGATCCAATGAAGCTTCTTTGTTAATTATAAGTTTGATCTAAGCATAAATTTTTACCAATAAGACAGAAAATAGTTTCTTACATACCAATTCTTTTAAGATGGGTAAATGCTTAAGTTAGTACTTCCAATGGTCCTCATCCTATTAATTTTAAATTGTTGCACACTACTAATTTTAGATAATTGCCCTGGTGTGCAAGGAATTGAAAAACACTGAGAGGCTCACAAAATAAATGGTTATGTTAGAAAATGCTCAGTGAAATTAGCATAGATGTTTATAACAAAATTTTTCTTTATAGAGTTCTATTCATATCAGTGCGTGATGTAATAATTTTGACATTAAATTAAAAATTCTGAGCATTTAACACAAAATTCTTTCTTAATACAAATCATCATATACTATAATAAGTTAAATCTGAAATCTGAATCATTCCAAACAGCCTCCAATGTCATTTGATTGTAAGCTCTCTCAGGGCATGGATTCGTCTGTTTTGTTTTCTGATGTGTCTCCAGCACCTATAAAAAGATATTTTTGTTGTTGTTTTTAAAGATTTATTTATTTATTTGAGAGAGAGAGCGTGCACACGAGCATGGTGGGGAGGGGCAGAGGGAGAGAGAATCTCAAGCCGACTCCACGGCTGAGCACAGAGCCCAATGTGGGGCTCAACTCCACAACTCAGAAATCACGAGCCCAAGATTACGACCTGAGCAGAAACCAAGAGTCAGATGCTCAACCAACTGCATCACCCAGGCACCCCAAGAAGATTTTTTTTTTTAAAGATTTTATTTATTTATTTGAGAGAGAGAATGAGATAGAGAGAGCATGAGAGTGGGGAGGGTCAGGGGGAGAAGCAGACTCCCTGCTGAGCAGGGAACCCGATGTGGGACTCGATCCCAGGACTCCAGGATCATGACCTGAGCCGAAGGCAGTCGCTTAACCAACTGAGCCACCCAGGCGCCCCGATTTTTTTTAATTAATACTATTTTCCCAATATAGTGCAGATCATGTTGAATATAAAGGATTGACAAAATATGCCTAATGAGAAAAAAAATCAACATAAAGTGCCTTTCTGAATGAATTAGAGCAGCCTGGAGTTGAACAGGATATATCACGTGGTTTCCCAGAGCTCCCAATACCAAGGTGGTATATAGTACAGCCATATAAAGTAAGCAAACCAGAATTGCCAATGTTTGTGCACAGGCTCTCTCATATTAACAGTTGTAACATTTCACTTTGGAGTTTTATTTAAACAACCTCAGCAGTTTGGATCACAGTTTGGGGGTGCTTAAGAGTTTCAGACTGAGTTTGTTGGTACTCTCTCGTACATCCGAGTGCAGATAACATTGTTCACGGCACTTTCCTAGAAGACAAATGAAGGATGAGACAATTCAGTATTATAGGTGAAACTGACTTTTAGAACAATGCAAACTAAGTACTATCCATACACACATTCTTTAAAAATCTTGAAAAGAGATCTATGTAGACAACTATAGATACCAACTATTTGTTAGCTGATTTTGCTAACAAAGTGGCAAATTGTATGTTATATATGATATATGTGGTTATACATATATATGGTATATATGTAATGTGTGTATATGTATATATACAAAAATGGCAAATCATATATATATGTGGTTTAACATATATGGTATATATGTAATGTGTGTATATATATATACACACAAATGGCAAATCATATATATGGTATATGTGGCGCTATATATATATGTATGACAAATCATATATATGGTATATGTGGTTATACATATATGGTGTGTATATATAATGTGTATGTATTTATGTACAAAAAACAAGGCAAATAGTATAAAATTTGAAGTCTGTTAAAACATTTTAAATGCCTATGGTGAAGCATTTTTGCTAATTTATATAACCTACATTTTTCAAATAATAACATTAAGTTACATTGATGTAGTATTTTATGGTTTTTAGAGCACTAATATATACATGATGGTATTTAATTCTCTCAAAAAAACCATGAAGACAGTCCTACATTTTTGAAGGCAAGTAAACTCAATCTTGGAGAGGATAAATGACTCATCCAAAGTCACAGAAGTACCGAATGGCAGAGATGGAAATGCACATTTTGAATTCTGAATCTATATTCTTCCTACTGAATTAAAAACATATCTGTTTGGTGATTAATGTCATTATAAGGAAAAATAAAATCAAGTATCCTTAGTCTTCCACTTATTACTTTATAAGTAAATGTACTCTTCATTGTTGAAAGAAAAAAAATCCTTACATTAAGAAATGAGGATAGGTTTTTTTTTACTTCCACATAATTCTTACATATTCCCTTAGAACTATTTGATATTATGTCCAAAATTGTCATTTTATTCATTTCAGTGGAACTGGGGGTTTGGGAAGAAGAATCATTGACATATTTCCCTCCATTGTGTAGAAGGGAGAAAGATGACCTGAGAAGCCATCCTCAAAGGGAGCAGAATGGACTCAAAAAAGTATACATTGGAATTAAGCCAGCCTGGGTTTTAATCCCAGCAGCACCATGTTTTTCTTAGGTAATAGCCTTAGGTAAGTCAGTGGCTGACTCTCAGTTTTCTCAACTGTTAAATAAGCTAATTAGTCTTACCTCACAGAATTATTGTGAGGATTAGGTAAATAATATATGAAAACATGCAAACATGGTAGCCACAGAAATGTTAGTTTTTAATTGTGTCAACTCATCCATACACCAAGGAGACACCACTTAAGCTTTGTATTAGTTTAAATTTCCTTTTCATGTGTTTGTTTGGTGTTGAGCTGGAAAACAGTGAGAAATTAATCTTTGTATGGAGCAAAGGATTAGCAACAACTCACAATCCCTGCTGAAATCTTCATTGCACAAATACGTGCTAGTTTTGGCTTATGTGCAAGTCAAAGAATTAGGCGACACAACTTTTTTATTTTCTTTAGCGTTTTAGTTCCTCAACCCATGCGCATTTTATAATATTTATGATCATGCATAAATATTATATCTATTATATTTATCTGCCAATGTCTTCCCCCATTCTTATAAAGCAAGAGAAAAAAGAAAATTACATTGACTTCTATTATTTTATAACAAGCTATTTGAATGATTTTATATACAGGTGTTAGAGCAGGTGACGAAAATAATGACGAACTGCTCACTCACCACCACCATTTTCCCATCGACCAACTTTCTCTTTATGGTGTTCTCTTTGCCATCCCAGTCTTGAACCTGAATCAAAGAGTCCTTATCGAAGGTTACCACACTCTGAAAACAGATGAAACGGAATTCAGCTCAGACTGTCACATTTGAATACCAACATTTTATCAAGGACCAAATCCTTTTCAGCGGTTGTGATATTCTCAGGCAGTTTTGGAATGGTGTTTACAGTTTTATTTATATTTTAAGACTTTGTCAACACTAAATTTGTTGGCTGATTATTCTGAGGGAGGAAAAGTTTTATAAGAATAAAAAGATATTATCTTGAAGAATAAGTAAAACTCTCTTTTCCCTGAGAAATGAAGAGGGGTAGATATCCTATGCCCTCATTTCCTGCCCGCTCTCCACCGCACGCACAGAAACTTCTCCAAACCCACCACAATGCTGAATATGTATACTAAGTTAGAAAGCAGCTCCCATTGTGTTAAGCCACTGGGGCCTGTGGTTAACGTGGTACTGAGGCACAACCTCACCTGAACTGGTTAATATAAGTTTTATTCATTGTAACTTTATCCATAGAAAACTGCTACAAAGTAGGAAGGCAGAACTTTTGTTTCTGAGAGAAGAATCTAAGGAAATGATTCTCAAAATGCGTCTGCTAAGCATCTGCATCAGAAATGTTAGAAATACATAAACCTGAAAATTAAGAGATGTTAAAAAAAAAAACAACCCTGCATATACATAGTCTAGTATTAGACTGGACTGGAAGACTTATCCTATTGCTGAGTGTCATCTCTTATTTTTTCACTCAATCAGCTGTTAAAATAACCCCTAACCTGGAAGAAAGAATAATACCCCATTTATCTAGCATGTATGATGTAATTATGTATTCTTTTAAAATTGGACCTCGAGAATATGAAAAAAAAATAATAAAAATAAAATTTTAACTAAAAAAAAAGAAAAAAGAATGTTAGAAATACACAGAAATACTTCGGGTGCCTACCCCAGACATCAGAGCCTGTGGGGATGGGACCTACAAATAGGCACTTTTCACAAGTGTCACAGGAGATGTGTATGTATATTAAAATTTAAGATCCTCAGATTTAGGCTTTAGCCCAACGTTTATCTAATACAGACTTTGGATGTGTTTGCTATAATTGTTTACATACTTAGAATGATTTCAAATTGACATTCTTATGAAATGTATCTGAAAGAGTGTTGAAGGCCTCACCTTGGTTTTATAGCCCCCTGGTGTGGTTTCCTCAAACTCTTCTCCGAGTTTAAAGGAGATCTCATTATTTTTAAAGATGCTTTTGGTTTTTATAGTGATCAGATCTTCCTGTGTACTGATGGTCACAGTGGGTCTTGCCAGACAGGCAAGTTTCCTGCTGGCTCGTCCTATTCCTGGAAACCAGATGAAAGGACACCATAGTTAAATCTGTTGCTGGCTTTAGAAACCCATGTTCACTGCGTAATTCTTTACTAACGAGGAGGTCTGTGAGTTAAGCAGATTTAATGCTGCATGAATTCAAATATCTGAAGCTAGTAGCACTACCATTATAAGTTAAAATAGGTTATATTTTGCAGAAAAAAAATTAATCTCTAGTTTTGGCTACTGGTTGTCATGTTTCTTTAGCCCAGTAGTTATTGATCTTGTTGGTTCATGACCCTCTTTGAAAATTTTATTAAAGCTCCTATTTTGATAAAATATCTCCCTCTTAGCACATGTTGTGATGAGCACTGGGTGTTATATGCAACCAATGAATCATCGAACACTACATCAAACACTAATGATGGACTATATGTTGGCTAACTGAACATAATAAAAAAAAAATCTCCCTCTTTTAAAATGCACTCATTTATACAGATGAAATACTTTGACATGGTTTATTTAAGATCGTTATCTCTTCACTTATATTCTAATATGTACATATATAGAGTTTGTTTTTTCCATCATGTATTTTTTTATTGTGCTAAAATATAGATAACATAAAATTTATCATTTTAACCATTTTAAAGCATACAATTAAGTGGCAATAGGTACGGGGCGCCTGGGTGGCTCAGTCGTTAAGCATCTGCCCTGGGCTCAGGTCATGATCCCAGGGTCCTGGGATCGAGCCCCACATCGAGCTCCCTGCTCGGCAGGAAGCCTGCTTCTCCCTCTCCCACTCCCCCTGCTTGTGCTCCCTCTCTCACTGTGTCTCTCTCTGTCAAATAAATAAAATCTTAAAAAAAAAAAAAGTGGCATTAGGTACATTCACAATATTATACAACCATCACCACTATATATAGAATTTTTAAAAATATAAATGTTCTATTATAACAATTGTTACTCAACTTACTTTTCCCCATCTCTATATCTTAAAGATTTTCTGTGTCAGTACACATAGATATAAATTTTTGTCATTGCTACATAATATTTTATAGAGTGTATATATTAATATTTATTTCATCTGTCTCCCTCTTGAGGGACATGTTGTTTGTTTCCACTTTTTCTTATTACAAGTAATGCTATAGTGAACATTCTTACACACACAGCTTTATGCAGTACATGTAGGACTATTTTCTAAAGAAATAGCATCACATGTACAACAATACTTAAATTTCTAAGAGAAGATAAGTTGGAGAAACACTCTAATATGATTCATGAATTCATATTGTGAAACATGATAACAAGTTGTGGTGTATTAGATGATAATGATTCCCAAAGATATTTACACCCTAATCCCTAGAACCTGTGAATGTCACTTTATATGCCAAAGGGGATTTTGTAGATATGGTTAACTCAAGGATCTTGAGATAGGGAACTAATCAGCCATGTGGACCCTAAATGTAATCACAATTTCATTATAAGAAACTTCCCTTATAAGAAAAGGAAGAGGGACATCAGACTACAGAAGAGGAGAAGGCAATGTGACAATAGGGGCAGAGATCGGAGTGTGGTGCCCAGACACCAAGGAAGGCCAGCAGCCATCTCAGCTGGGAAACAAGATCTATTCTGAAGATCGTCTAAAGATTTAGAGCAAATCCTTGTAAAAATGATTATTTTTAAAAAATAATTATGACTTTTTGCTTTAAATTATTTATGGAAATAATTTGCCATTTAGTATATGATGCTTATGTGTTTTATCTATGTAAACCCATGGTAAATTACATGAGGGCAAGAATTCTGTCAATTACAAACTAATTTTGCATAGAACTATATCTAGGTCCTGAACCAATTTCTATGTGATTGTTTCTATGTTTCTATTGGAGGGAGGGGCCCAAGATTAATCTGAGACCATACAGACCAAGTTTCTGTGCTATCCAATCTCCCCTTTTTACTGGCTATGATATGCAGGTAAAAATGGCTCACCCAGCTCTTTCATGTATCTTTCAAAATTTTCACAAGAAATGGATTTCCATGTTCCTTGGAGCCGATCAACCATTCTGTCTAAACTGATCTGAAAGAAAAATAGCATCATTAGGATGAGTATGTTATTGTTGCCTGAAATAGTGTTTTTAATACAATTCTTGTGGATAGTACAGAAAAGTCAGGGGGAAAGGTTAGGAACTCTAATCCTTGTCATCTTTTCTTAATATCATCCAGAGCAGGAAAACTCTCAAATGTAAGCTGGTCAAGATGAAAATGGAAACAGTTTTTGGCAAGACCAGGTATAATTTTTCCATCTCTAATTTAGGATCAAAACTAGGTTTATAAATTCTAGTTCCTTCCCTAAGAACGGTGACACACACACACACACACACACAGAGCAATGCATAAGGGGAACTAGGCAGCTATGTTTATGCCCTAGGACACCTGTACTCCAGGTCTTTGTTTCTCTTTCTCTGACCAAGGGTGATCTAGAATAAGCCAATTTATCAGCTGTTTAGAGATCTTATCACACTCTCATTCTTGATAATTTGAACTAAAACCCAGAAAGATTTCATAGATGATTTGGCATTTGAACTAAAAACTTAAATTTAGTGAGGGCTAGAACAATCATTTTAAACCATGTACATATTGAGCAAGAGAATGAAACATAGAAAAAAAAAAGGAAGGAAAGAGGTTGTGTTCACACACACACACACACACACACACACACACACACAGCCTTGTTCCTGATGCTTTTCCAGATGTCAGCTCAATTTCCCATAAGCTTAGAGAGTCATCACTGCCATGAGAACACCAAATATCTTCTTAGTAAATCCCCCTTAATTTAGGCTAGGTTCTGTTCCTTTCAATCTTGACTGAAACACTCTGATGTCCACTGATATCTGTGAGGAATCAGAACAGAGGATAAGGAGTATAATAGGAAATACACCAACTAGAGAAGAGGAGATTTCCAAGGTTAAAAGACAAGCACAGCCTTACACATGCCATCAGCTCTGAGAACATCATTGTTAATTCTAGGCAATGCTTGATGTCCATATGCTAACACAGAGTTACTAAGAAAAACTGAAATTATAAAATTATTTTAAGACAGAAAAGAATAGCATTTTATTAACAATTCCCATTAAAATGTTAAATTTCCAATATCTATAAATATCTGTAAAAGCACTTATCCAGGCCAATGGTCCTACTGATAATTATTCAACTAACACGTATGGAGCACTTAGTATTATATGCCCAATATGAGACTAAGCAATTTTGCATACACCATTGATTTAATGTTCCAACTGTGGTTGAAAAAGATGCCATAGCTTGTTTGATTCTTTTCCTTTCATGTGTTAGGAGGTTTACCATTATGATTTTTTTTACATTAATGTGTACAATTTATAGTTATCCCCACTCAATTGAACAGCATGAGGCTGAAGCCAGTAAATGACTCACCACTGACGGTACTAAAGATATTAAAATTAGGCACTGAAGTTACTAAAATTCCTAGGATTTTTTAAAGAAAATGTCAAATGTGTTGGATGCACACTAATCCTCCAACATAAGGAAATCAACTATTGGAAATCACCTCCTTGAAGAAGATGTCATATTGGGAGCTCAGTATTGGTCTCTATTGCTGGCAGGTTAGACTTTCAGAGAAGTATCAGTAAAATAGAGACCAGGCATGGCCTCCATCTCTGCCCCTGTGGTTCCTCTGTTCATGTGCTCATCATGTCAATTCAAAGACTGGCTGATGTGCACTGGCCTAGTCATGTGTCTGCTTGGTTGCTCCCTGCCTGTTCTGTGATGAATGCTTTCTGGTGTCCATTACTATGTGAGTCAAAAGTCTTCACACACTATGCCCGTTCCCTCAAGTACATCCACATTCCTCGATGCCAAACTTCCTTGACTTCAATTTTTCAGTCCTTTTCCTTCCAGACCCGTGACCAGCCCATCAGAATATTCCCTCTACGCATGCGTATGTCTTCATTCTCACCTCAGCCCACTGCTCCCTCCACACAAAATGAGTAACAGGTGCACCACTCTGAGCTTTGTCCATTGGGACGATTTTTCCTCACCACTGTTTTCAAACCCCCTCCCTCCCCGAGGGTAATTAAACCACTGCCTGTTTTTAACTTGCATTCACACACTAAGCTGACCTGCCCATAAAACATTGTTCAAGCTCTTCTTACTCCTTCAGCTGGTTACATGAGTGCCCCACAAAGTCGAGGAATGATCTGAGGGAGGGTTGCTGGTACACCCGTGGTGGGTGACATGAGGAGCTGGGCTACCTGCTCATGCAGTTACTTCATATATTCTGGTCTTGCTTAGCCTTAATTCCAGATGCACAATTTTGATCTTATTTTGGAATGCTGGGCCTGCCTGAGTCTATGATTCTGTGGGTCTAACAGAACCCAGCTCATAATGGACAGTTCCAGACGCATGGTTACTTGGTGCCTTATAATCAAGAATTCTGTCTCTGCAAGTCCCCAGTAACACACCAGGAACTCTTTTCAAAAGTGTATAAGTTTCTGTTGCAGGTGGCATGGTCTTGCTCCGAAACCCCAGGGGTCTGTGTTATGATGCTTCACTGTGGCTTCATCTCTCCACCACACTGCATATTTTCCCATCACTAATACCTCCAGTGGCTTACGGTTTGCCAGATCATATGGCCCAAGAGGCAGGGCTGCTTGCACTGTAATTCTGACTTTCTGCTCCAGGCCTCATTCAAAGCAGGGAACTATTCCTGTCACCCAGTATATGGGCTGGAGCACATTCCTAGATGTGGAATATGTTGCCACCATAAACCAAAGGATCCTACCAGGAATTTTGTTTCCTTCTTTCTGGTACAAAGGCAAGATGCAGCGATTTCTCTTTTGGAAGAGATGTTCTCACTGCCCTTGACCCAGCTGGATCCCTAAATACAACAGTGGAAGTTCACTCATTTGCCACCAACTTAAACTCCCATACTCTGCAGTGCATACGTCTTGCCAGCGCCTCCAGTATGCTAGCCATTCTTGCTCATCCTCCTGATCAACATGATATGTAGGATATCCAGACAGCTCAGATCTCATCTGATCATATTACACCAGCAGGAGGTAATGTAGGCCCCTAACCTGTAAATGTATATTGTTCCACGTAAATGCAGTTTCTATTCCTTTTTCTGATCTTTTCTTATTGGGATAGACAAGAATGCCATAACATGTACTTGAGGCCATATTAATCTGCTCCAGCAGAGATAACATGACTGGCACAGCAGCCATGATTGGGGTTATTATTGGAGTTTGTAGTAGCCTACAGTCATTCTCCGAGATTCAGTTGGTTTCTGCAGTGGTCAGACTGGTAAATCAAATGGAGCTGTGATGTGGACCACCCCCCTCCCGCCCCCGCCGTTCTTAAGATCCTTTAGAGTAGCATTCATTCCTCCCCATCGTTACCACCAAATACAGTGGATTTTGATGTACCGTCTTAGCCAGGACTGGCAAAGGAATAGGGGACAGAGGGAATTGGGGTGTAGAGGTGCCATTTTAGAAGCTCTCACTTCACCTTCCCCCCTATGATAGCTCCCATTTGGTTTGAATGAGAAGAAGTCAAGGTGGGGTTCCTTCAACAGTCAAACGTGTCAATTCCAATCATATATTTGGAGACCAGAGAGTTGACCCACTGGATGGGTCCACAGACTTACTGGACCTTCTGAGAGCCAGACTTAGGCTGGGATTCTGTTTATTTCAGAGCCTGGCCCCTGGATGCCTCCACTCTACCGTGATGCTTTGAAATCCTATAAGTCAATATAGGATTTTGAGGGTATTCGATATTTGGATATTCCTCTTTCCAAATATTTGGATATTCCTCTTTCCATAGTGTGTATTTTCTCAAGTAAGTATCATAAGTCTCTTTTGAGGAAACTTGCGGAAATTAACACAGTATATTTTTGCCACGGTATTTCAAAATTCTTCCTCCTGTGGACTTAGCCACCTCTTCAGCCAGTGGTTTTTGGGTCTGAAAACTGGCTGAGTTCTGGGATGTGGGCAAAAGATCAAGACTTTCTATTGAGATTACCACCCTTAATCTGCTGTTCATATATATATTCTTGCCTTCTTTTGGTTAATATATTAAGTAACACCCTCACTGGCTAGTCATCTATTTTATCTCTAGGGATATAGTGTTCTCTTAATCATCTCCACATCTCCCTCCAGGTCAAGTCCACTTGGGTGCCCTTCAACTTTCCCTGGTGGTATGGTAGTTTTAACCCCCTGGCTTCTGGCAATAAAATGCTGCTGTTTGGTCCCTGTTGCTTCAGAGTCTCATCATTGCCATTGCTATCAATGAACCAGCTAATAGAGATAGACATAGGTATGGATGATGCATATAGATCTCTATTCTCTTTCTACAGAAAGGTATTTGGGCTATATTGAGCCATAGCAGAAGTACAGGTCTCATAAATTTCCTACAGAAAAAGAGAGAGGAGAACCCCACCATATCAGAGTTTCATACAGTGTTGTGGCATATTGGACTTGGGTTATTTTAACTAAAAATTTGAAGTGTACTGGAGCTGGACAAGGCATAGTGGGCACCCTGTAGAGACAGGCATGCTAAGAAAACGCAAGCCTTACTCATTTGCTATTCATTCAATAAACTTTGAGTATATAGATATCTAGGTATGTAGATATCTAGATATCTATATCTGTATAGTAGAAACGTGGAGAACTGGTTGATATTTTAGACCAGAGGTCAGCAAACTGTGATCTGCGTACCAATTCCTGCCAGCCCCTGTAGATGAAGTATTACTGGAACACAGCCACAGTTATTTCTTTGAATATTATCTAAGGCTGTTTTCACATTACAGTAGCAAAGCTGAGTAGTTGTGACAGATATCCCATGGCTCACAAAGCCTAAAATGTTTACTATTAGGCCCTTTACAGAAAAATGTTTGCTGGCCCCCATTTTAGAGTCTCATGTTTGATTATTTAAAACTCAGGATCCTAACAGCTACTGTGTTTGTAGGCTTTCTGTGCTTAGGATAGAAAAGTGGTGGATAACATTTTTTCTTCCATAGCTTTTTTATCAAGAAAAGACATTTTTATAATTATGTCATGGGCAAGGCCAACAGAAAATGTAATTTAAGAAGCTAAGCTCTGGCATTTCATAAAAGTTACATGACAGAGAGATGGCTATCAGTCAAATATAGATGAAATATTTTTAAAAATTGCTCTGAGTGCTGCAAGGCAGAAAGTCACAAGAATTAAACTGATTAGGAAAGAAGCAGGGTAAAAAAAGCTGTCCTGCTGTCGGCCTCATCCTGAGTTTAACCTCCAGGGTCTAATGATCCTGTTAAACTCCAAAGCTTTCTTCAGAAGTGGCCCTGACTCTCCCACCCTTTTAGTCGCCCTAGTGATGTTAAGCTCTCAGGGTTTTCATGCACTACTAATGCACTTAGATTAAAACCATGCTGGGAGAAAAGTATCTTTAATGACTTTTCGAAGGGAAATGTCCTGGAAATAGGGCAAATCCACCACAAAACTTTCAGTGTCTTGGTAAATAGAACACAATACTCTAGAGTGGCTTCTCTTTTTGTATTGGTTGGGCTTTGTAGGGCATTAACAAGATTTGGGAAGAGTGCAGCCTTTCCTGGTCATTCCTCAGTAGGTGCTCATTGAGGACAATGGGAAAAGGCTGCACCTTGGCCATCCGCGAGACTCAGGGTGTTTCCGCATCGCCCCCACTGTTCACAAGAGAGCTGGAAGTGAGCAGCCAACAGGAAGCTGGGGCCCAATGCCTGGATGAGACACGTGGCCACACAAGCAAGCAACCACGTGACATATGCTCCATACCAGTGTTCTTCACACATTTGTTTAATATTTTTTAGTAGGAAGGATAGCAGGTTGAGTTGTGTCCCCCAAAAAGATATGTCCAAGTCCTAACGCCTGGTACTTGTGAATGTGACCTTGTTTGGAAATAGGATCTTTGCAGATGTAATGAAATTAAGGATCTCGAAATGAGATCATTCTGGATTTAAGGTGTTCCCTAAATCCAATGACACATGAATGAAGTTGAGAGAGATTTGAGACACAGAGACAGAGGCAAAGGCCAAGAGAAGACTGACCAAGACAGAAACTGGAGGGCAGCCATAAGCCAAGGAATAAATACCAAGTGCAGCCAGCAGGCACCAAAAGCTAGGAGAGAGGCATGGAGGGGCGCCTGGGTGGATCAGTCGTTAAGCGTCTGCCTTCGGCTCAGGTCATGATCCCAGGGTCCTGGGATCGAGTCCCACATCGGGCTCCCTGCTCTCCGGGAAGCCTGCTTCTCCCTCTCCTACTCCCCCTGCTTGTGTTCCTGCTCTCGCTGTCTCTCTCTCTGTCAAAAAAAAAAAAAAAAAGGAGAGAGGTATGGAAGAGATTCCTCCTCAGAGCCTCCAGAAGGTTTCCAACACCTCAATTTCACACTCTGGCCTTCAAAACTATAAGATAATAAATCATAAAAATAAATCATAAATTTCTGTCATTTGAAACTACCAAGTTACGATAATTTGTAATGGCAGCCCTGTGAAACTACTAAAGGGAGAAACTAATTTTTAAAAATCTTAGGCCATTTTATGTTTAAAGAAGGAGCTTATTTTACTATGTAAAATACCATTTAAACTTATGAAGAATTGTCTATTTACCAAGGATAGAGGTAACTTTTATAGATAATAATAACAGTAAGTAATTATGATAATATAATAAAAGACTGAGTAATAATAGTAATAGTATAATTATATAATAAAATTATATAAATTAAATTTTTTTCTGAAATTCATATAAGAAAAACGCTTTCCTTATTTCTCTAGTTTCTCATCCTCTCCTCTTTCCCTGCCAGTTTTCTTTTGAAATATTCAGAATCATACAACTTCTTTGGGGTAAATATTGAAGGATTTTTAAGATTTAGATGATAAAATAAATTACTTGATAGTGGTAAATAGTATAGTGTTATGCTTTATTCTGTTTCAGAATTTCAGCAGATTGCTAACTTCAGGCTGTTCTTGGGGTTGAGTACTGTCTGCTTCTGAGCGATCATGTGATTCAGACCAATCAAAATAAGAGGAAGACTTCCTGGAGGTATGAGTAAGACTGCAAGGTCAGGGCCAGGCAAGCAGAGGGCCTGTGATTCAGATCCTGCTAGGTTCCCAGGCTCTCATGCCCTTCTCTTCCCACAGTTAGAGCTGTTTGAACCCCACCTGCTGCCTTAGCATTGTCCTGAGGCCACCAAAGTTACACATTCACCAGGTTATTATAAGTTAGCATTAACTCCAGTGGTTTCCAAGCTTGACTTGCATTTGTAAAAATGCCAACCCATGTGTGCACCCTAGATTTCTCAATCGGAATTGCCAAGGACCAGACTTGGCAATATGAATTTTTAGAATGTCTCCTAGGTGATTCTTCATCTAAGGCTCAGTAATGAAGGGTAAATGCACTGGACCAGTGGTTCTCAAAGTGTGATTCCTGGACCAGCAACATCACCATCACTTGGGAACTGATTAGAAATGCAAATTCTTTTTTTTTTTTTTTAAGATTTTATTTATTTATTTGACAGAGAGAGACACAGCGAAAGAGGGAACACAAGCAGGGGGAGTGGGAGAGGGAGAAGCAGGCTTCCCGCTGAGGAGGGAAACTGATGTGGGACTCGAAACCAGGACCCTGGGATCATGACCTGAGCCGAATGCGGACATTTAACGACTGAGCCACCCAGGCACCCCAGAAATGCAAATTCTTGACTTCCCTCCCACCCAAAGCTTGCTTAATCAGAAACTCTGGGAAAGGAGCCTATAACCTGTGTTCTAACAAGCCCTTCAAGTTTGAGAACCACAGCCCACGCTTAGATTCACTTCCAAAGAAGAGAGTATGGAACAGTAGAAATAATAATTTTAGAAACTTCGTGGCCATCATCTTAACCAAGTGATCAAGTTTAAATCACCTGTGTTAAGTCATACCGATGTCATGTGCCCCTTGATGTGATGCAGTCAGAAGGTACTTCATCTCTGTGGTTTTCTTCCTAAACACCCATAACCCAAATCTAGTCATGAGAAAGCATGAGACATGTGAAGACAAAATTGAGGGACATTCTTCAAAACTGTAAGGTCTTGAATAACAAGGAAAAACTGAAACTCTCACAGATGGAAGGAAACTAAGGAGATATGATGACTAAAAGCAATGTGGGATCCTGACTCAGATCCTAGAACAGGAAAGAACATTAGTGGAAAAACGGGAGGAGTTTGAATCGTCTATAACTTAGCAGCTAGTATCATACCAACTTCCATTTCTTAATTTTGGCAAATGTACACCATAATGTAAGAAGTTAACATTCGAGGGAGTTGGAGGAATGGTATATAGGAACTCTCTGTACTATATTTGCAGCTTCTCTATAAATCTAAAATTATTCCCGGGATGCCTGGGTGGCTCAGTTGGTTAAGTGACTGCCTTAGGCTCAGGTCATGATCCCAGGGTCCTGGGATCGAGTCCCGCGTCGGGCTCCCTGCTCGGCAGGGAGTCCGCTTCTCCATCTCCCACTCCCCCTGCTTGTGTTCCGTCTCTCGCTGTGTGTCTCTCTGTCAAATAAATAGATAAAATCTTAAATAAATAAATAAATAAAATTACTCCCCAAATGTTAAATGTAAAAATAAATTTAAAAAATAAGACCAAAAATATTGTCCATGGATCAGTAGCACCTGACTCACCTGAAAGCTTGTTAGTAATGCCGGTTATTAGAACTCACTCCAAATCTGCTGAATCAGAATCTGCATTTTTCAAAAGATCCTTAGATGAATCGTTTAACGTACAATAACATTTGAAAAATCCTGCTCTTTACCATAAGCCTGGGATTTAGCATCAGCTCAGTGTTGTCCGGGCCGGAAACGTGAACTAGTTTTGTTTAAACATACCTTCTTCTTAAGACCTCAGGTCCGTTTTCAACCTAATGCAGAGGGCTAAGCTTCTGTGCCCCTCCTTACGGCTCAGTCCTTACATAGTAACACCTTCAAAAAGGCTCAAAACCTATCTTGTGTTTGTGAGACATTTTCTCCCTTAAAAGACAGGAGCCTTGCCTTTGATCCCCGACTCTGGGATCCCTGCCTGGGTCCCTGCTACCTGCCGCAAACTTCCCTCTTGCTGAAAGTCCACTTGCCTGTCATTTTAAGCGCTGCCTCCCAGGAGCCTCCTGTCACATCTTTCAAGGTGCCTCCCATGCTGCGGTCACTACAAACTCAGATGTTGTAGTCTGTTTGCCAGATTCAACCATGCCTGGAAACATCTAGAGATAGGATGGCATGTGGGGAATTTGCTTTTCTATCAGACAGCTCAACAAAAAGGACAGGACTTCCAGAGGCCCCTGTGTTTACCAAAAAAACAACAACCCCAAAACAGTAGGACATATGATCAGAGGTAATAGGTAGGACCCACTAAAGGCCTAGGAATAAAACTAGAAAGGTAAACAATTTCCTCTGCACCCAAGATTTTTACTTTTGTGTCATTGAAGTCTCAGAAACAAGAACTGAACTGATTCTATAAAGGTAGTTTCTTGATGGGGTATTATTTATAAAATCCAGTTAGAATGGTGAAAATGGACCATTCCGCAGATATATTGGCATTGACCTTCTCCTCTTGAGGAGAAGGATTGGAGTGAATTGCTGAAGGTATAAAGTCAGGAGAGAGGTGCCTGGGTGGCTCATTGGGTTAAGCATCTGACTCTCGATCTCAGCTCAGGTCTTGATCCCAGGGTAATGAGTTCAAGCCCCATGTTGGATTCCACGCTGGGCGTGGAGCCAACTTAAAAAAAAGGAGAAATTACTCTTTGAAAACCTGACTGGCTCAGTCTTCCAAAGGAGACCAGAGCTTCTTGCTTTTTGTAGGGAAACACTGGGCATCATGGCAAGTGTCATCCTCGGAAAATATTATCTGAATTGAACCATGGCACATGGATTTGTCAGGGAAGAGTTGCACCAGCACCCAAATGATTTGAGCAGCGGAGATAAGCCCACAATGATTTGGAAGTTAGAACCAACCTGGTGAGTGGGGCGTGGGGAGAAGTTTATGGGATTCTATGCCTCACTGAGCCATAAGAGAGCTCTGGATGGGGCTGGATGTTCCCACAAGTCTACAGGTGGCAGCTAAGTTAGGGATCACCGATATGCAACTCTCTGGGCATGCTGACCATGCCCAAGTTGCAGTAACCCAGAGACGTGCATTTGAGCCAACACACCATACTCTACAAACGCACCCATTTCTAACCTTTTTGTGTCTTATTTCTTTTAATCTTCACTTTTGAAAAACTCTAATCTTGTTGCTGATGAAGTAGAAAGTAGATCACATTGTGATCAGGATAGATAGGAATACTATCTTTCACAACATCAGTGACTAAAGAAGTTGCACAACCAGGGGAGGGAGGGAGCAGGGCTACCTGAGAGCTCTGATCCCTTGCTGCAGTGGAGAAGGCCAACTGCACCCTAAGGTGGGCACGGTTGACTTTAGTATCAACTGTAGGAAGCAAGTTTACTATTCTATCAAAATAATCAATGGGATAATCTAATATCATCTCCAATTAAGATATTCAACTTCAAAATTTTGACACTTTAGAGTCTAAGATTGCAATGAAATATTCAGTAATAAAAAAGCATCGTCATAGAAGGCAGAACGCTTATATCTTTGGCTTTGTGATCCTAAGTGTGCATTATGAAACTAGCTCTAGGCTAGGCAGTATGTGAGTAATTTATTCTTCTTATATGAACATCAACTGTGAAATCTAAAGTGAGTGATGACATTCCAGGAACAATTGCATGTAATAATTCTTTAGCAGGTTTGGGCAATGTGGAGTAGCTATCATAAGGGAAAATGTCAGCTCACGCTATTTTAATGACGATGATGGCTCCATGGAAAAAGAACTTAGGGGAGAATGAGTTTAGTGTCTGGGTTCCGGTTCAAGTCAAAGTGAAAATGAAAAGCAAACACTATTTTGAAATTAATTTAGGGGATTATTGGTAACAGATGAGAACTTATGTTTCAGGGTTGTCTAGAAACAAACACCAACAATTTTGAAAAGCAGTGAGATTTGTTCATTCATTTATCTATGGGTATACAAAATTATTTACACTCTGATCAAAAATATGAAAAAAATTGCATAATAAAATGACTGGAATTAAATGCACTAAGTTAATCGTGTGAGATGATCCAACTGTGGGCAAGTTAAATTTTTTCTTCCTACTTTTCAATAATTTCAGTTTGTCTGGAATCCTTCCATAGTTAAGAGAACAAATTCCATTTTAAAGATAACCCACAAAAGGGCAAATACTTTATGATTCTACTCATATGAAGTATGAGTAGAAGTATCTATTTCTGTCAAAGTCATAGAAACAAATAAAAAGGTGGTTACCAAGGGCTGCAGGGTGAAGGAGAGTTTCTGTGTTGATGGAGGTGGGCACAGAGTTTCAGTTTTGCAAGGAGAAAGGTTCTGGAGAGGTGCTGCCAACAATGTGAATACACTGTATGCTACGGAACTATACACTTACCAATGGTTAAGACGATAAATTTGTGGTATGTCCAAATAACCACAATACAATATATAAAATCTTACTGCAAAGATAAAATTTTAAAAATAAAATAAATTCATCAAGGGCTTGTGAGATTGACCAGATATGGGAGTTAAAGTCAGAAATTAGTCTCAAGTGTGCTCCTGGTGCACATCATGCAAAATATAGAGTATCCCGGAGGGGAAGCAGTTTTGTAAAGTAAAAGGAGATATGCATTCAACTTAAATAGCCAGTGTCTGTAGGAAAGCCACTTTAAAGTGTGCATTGGCAAGTTGGATACAGAGTTGGATACAGGAAAAAAAGATCGGGATCAGGGGGAAAAACATGAGAGACTCGGTGATCTGATGAGGAAGAGATCACTCAAGATTAGAGTGTAAAGTAAGAGGAACAGGTGCAGAGCTATATGAAAAACTAACATACAAACACAACCAGTGGGGTGACTAAGAAAGGGGGACTGTCTGAGTTTCCCAAGGCTGCTATAACAAATCACCACAAATTGGGGGACTTATAACCACAGAAATGTATTCTTTCACAGTTCTGGAGGCCAGAAGTCTGAAATCAAGGTGTCAGCAAGACCGTCTCCCTCCACAGGCTCTAGCAGAGAATCCTTCCTCGCCTCTTTAAGTTCCTGGTGCCTCTAGGCATTCCTAGGCTTATGGCTGCAGCACTCCCATCTCTTACTCCATCTTCGCATGGCCTCTTCCCCTATGTGCATGTCTTTCCTCTTCTATCTCTTATAAGGAAATTTGTCACTGGATCTAGAGCTCACCTTGGTAATCTAGGGTGATATCTCAAAATCCCTAACTACATCTGCAAAACCCTTTTCCCAATAAGATCACATTCCCAGGCTCCTAGGGACTAGGATGTGAATGTATCTTTTGGGGGGCCACCATTCAACCTACTGTAGAGAGACGGCCTGAAAATTGTAAGGACTGTGGGGGAAAGGATCTCTGTATGGTTCAGGCAATGAGCAGACCTACGCTGGGAAAAAAAAAAAAAAAAAGATTTGCTTAATTCTGTGTAACATACCTTTCCCCAAATGCATTTGGCACTCTTTTTTAGTGTGAATACAAAGATGGATAAGATCCAATCCCAGCCTTCATGAAGTCCAGTGTGGGGAGAAAAGCATATAATCAAAATAATTGTAATGCACTGTTTAAGCGCTACAACAGAAAAATGTTCCGAGTATTATAGAAGCCCAGTGAGAGGTAAAAGTAATTTTCTGCAGGATCAAAGAAGAGCTTACTAAGTGGAAACTGGCGCGCGCGTGCACACACACACACACACACACATAAGTGGTGGGGGGTGGGGATTATTCTGGGAAGAGATTTCATGATCGATGGTTTAGAGGTCAGGAAATGTTTATGGATTATCTAGGGAAGAGTGGAAAGTTGGGTAAACCCTGGAGGGTAAGGTCTAGGGCAAAAGCGAATAAGAGGTTATGTAGCAGCCAGAACTGTGGACAGAAAACCTTTAGCTTTACCTTTGTGCCCCGTTCTAATCAAGATCTGGAAAACTAAAGGGAGGCCCTGGTGTGGGGAAAGAAAGAAGACTGCTAGTTACCATAGAGCTTACGGAGTCACTTGGGGCTCTATGAGTTGAGACTGATTCACTTCACAGTGAATCACAGCACAGACAGGCTGTCAAATGATGTCTGAAAGAACAGCTGGGCTCCAGGGGGCAGACTGGAAACAGGGAGCACCATCAGAGGGAAGGCTGGTGCAGTAAATTGGAGAGGAAGTGCTCAAGAGCCAGGTAAAGTCATGGAGATGAACTACACCTTGGATATAGGAAGGGGGGCTCTAGCAGACAGAGGCAAGAGACAAAGATCTCCTCTGGACTGGACCACTCAGGAGAATGGATGAAGAGAAAGACAACTGAGAGAGGAAATGGAGGAATGGAGTTCACAGTCTCTCACCCAAGATCTCAAATCTTAACAGCTCTGAAACGTTAACATTTAAGAAGTAAGTCGGGTGTAGCTCACTTGGTGGTAAGCCTGACCTGAATTAACATGAGGCCATTTGTAACCTTTACATATCTTCTTTAGAGTGAATACGCACAGTTTGCTAAAGAAATTTTCATTTGATTATGGGGTATTAGCCCCATAATATATGGCATATGCCTTATGTTACCTTTCTCAGATCTGATAAATGTCTGAAACCAGATATTTTTTATTTCAAGGCCCAGGGGTTTTAGATAAGTAATTTTACACCTATAATGAGTCCAGTTTCAAAGCTGCATTTGAGGTGCTCAAAGTGAAAAGTCCTGTCAAGAGCAACTCTACATGAATGAATACAGGTGTGGGAAAACAAAACAAAACAATTTCCAGCAAACTAGAATAAGATTTCAACATAGTGGGAATTTTCAATAAAATGCCAAAATAATCTGGAAAAAAAGTTCTCCTCCCAGAAAAGAGTTCTTAGTTAATTTTAACATATTGAAACAAATTCCACAGTAAGGCTAAAATTTAAAATCTAATGTATGGGGATGCCTGGGTGGCTCAGTCGGCTAAGCGTCTGCCTTTGGCTCAGGTCATGATCCCGGGGTCCTGTCGAGCCCCGCATCGGGCTCCTCGCTCAGTGGGGAGCCTGCTTCTCCCTCTGTCCCTTCCCTCCTTCCCCCTCCCTGCTTGTGCTGTCTCTCTCTCTTTCTGACAAACAAATAAAATCTTTAAAAAAAATAAAATAAAATCTAATGTATGTACAACCAGCACTGCATACAGATTTTTCTGTATCATTCTTATCCGAGCAGGCTTCTATGAGAGACTGTCAGCAGGTAAGCTACGTACTTTGTTATCTGTGCTCTCTGTTTCTGGTTCTTAGCTCTTCTTGAATGGAATGAGCCTCACACGGATGGCTACCTGTCTTCACACATCCTCCTGGCATCACTGAACACTCAGGTTTCTTTTGAAGTCAGGCCCTTGGTGTACAGCATTTTTCCTCAGGACATTTTACTTGTCCAAACACACTTACAAGGGTCACTCGCAAAAACTCCCTTGTTCCCTTTATGTTTATTTTCTGAGTAACGTGAAGGAGTAAGGAGAAAAAGAAATCAGAATTCCCATGCTCAATATCTAGAGAGAACAACAGTGGAAGCTGAGACACTGCCAACAAGTTTGAAGTAGAAACAGTCTTTGGCCAGCTCACAAACTCCTGACGCCTGGATCAGATTTAATTGCGTCCTGTGTGGACGAACGTGGTTCCCAAGCACATGTGTGTGTGTGTGGCCGTGCCACAGACAACTGAAGGGACCAGTGGAAGTGTGTCTGTCCCGGCATCTCTTCCCTGCCCCATCCAGTCTTAGCACTACACAATGGCCCACAAGGTCTCTGGGATTCAGTGAAAATCAAACGTGTAAGTAAGGTTTGGGAGCAGATGAGTTCATTTGATCATATTCCAGTTTCTTAATTATTACGCATTCATTTTAATGAGAGAGAATGCACTTGAATTAAAAGTGCTCTTCTTTTTCATTCAGCACATACTGGCGGAAATATCCTAAATAAATAATTGCAACACATCCTGTGATTCACCTTTACTGTTTTATCTCTGCACCAGAGTGCAGCGGTAGAATCCACAAAGCCAACAATTAAAATGAGACATCACTTTTCAGGCCTAGTTTAAATCACTCATTAACGTCTCCATCGTTTAATTCTCCATATGGCATTCATTCACTCAATACACACCTCACATACACTTCATTGTCGTGCTCACAGCATCCCTCCAGCATCAGAAATAGGGTAAGAACACGAAATTTTGAAGGGAAGGGAGTTGATGTTTCATGAGCACCTACTATGTGCCAAATAACTTACTTTATCATCTAACTTACTCTCCAAAACCACCCCCGTCAATATAGGTATTGTTAAACCAATCTTAGAAATATGGGGAGCAGGGTTAAAGGAGTCAAAGAAGTTTCACAGAGCTCATACAGCTCAAAAACAGTGAAAAGATTCACTCCCTCAAACATTTACTGACCACTTACCCTGCCCTGCGATACACCATGATACAAAGCAGACAGAGGTCCTTCCTTCTCATCTCTTTCTACCCTGTGGTCCTCGACCCTGGTGAGTCAGCTAGAATCACCTAGAGAGCTTCTAAAACATGCTGGTGCCGATGTTTGCTCCTGATAATTAAGTCAGAATCTCTGGAAGTGAAGCCTGAGCTTACGGACTTTTTAAAAATTCAACCAAGTAATTCTAAGGATTGAGAATCTTTTCATTTATTAGATTATGCTATATACAAGGCTATCACCCTCAAAAAACTTACATTGTATAGAAGTTAGAGATAAATGCATACAAATATAATGTATAATGTACTTGGAAAATAATTTTAGGGTCATGCATCAGGAAATCTGAAATTGTGAACTATACATTTAAAGTATTGGAATTCACAAAAGGAAAATTTACTTTTGGAACTGTAATGGTGTCATGGGCTAAACTCTGTCCCCCCAGAATTCATCTGTTGAAACTCTAACCCTCAGTATCTCAGGATATAACTGTATGTGGAGGCAGGGCCTTTAATAAGGTAATGAAGTTAAAATGAAGCCATGAGGGTGGACCCTGAGTCCACCTGACCGGTGTCCTTATAGAAAGAGGAAACCTGGCACACAAAGCAACACCAGGGATGCATACACATGGAGGAGAGATCACGTGAGTACACAGCAAGATGGCAGCCACCTACAAACCATGAAGAGAGGCCTCAGGAGAAACCAACCCGGCTGACAGGGTGGATCTTGGACTTCCAGCTTCCGGAACTATGAGAAAATGAATTCCTGCTGTTTAAGCCACCCAGCCTGTGGAATTTTTTATGGCAGTCCTAGCAAACTAATACAGGTGGGTTCATGGAAGCCTAATCTCACAAATGAAGATAATATAGGGAACCCACTTGAAGACAGGGCATACTTTTGACCAGAGTCATGATTCTGGTGTATATCAGAATCATCTACAGAATTTGGCAAAATGCAGATACCCAGGTCCTATGCTACCTCCACATGATTCTTCGCTTCTGGTGATTCCGATACCACAGTTTGAGAATCATTAGACTAGAGAGTGGCGGACATCATTAGCAGGTGAAAAAGTGCTTGTTACTAGGGACAAAGAGGGGCTAGAATGAGTGTGATTCATATGTATGGGAGTGATGATGTTAAGGAAATCTGCATAATTAGGATAAAAGGCATGATGGTTAATTTTATGTGTCAGCATGGCGGGGACATGGTGCCCAGATATTTGGTCAAACATTCTGGATGTGTCTGAAGGTATTGTTTTGGATGAGATTGACATTTAAATTGGACTTTGAGTAAAGTAGATAATGTTGGTGGCCTCATCCAATTGGTTGAAGGCCTGAATAGAACACTTTGACCTCCCTCAAGCAAAAAGGAGTTCTGCCAGCAGGTGCCCTTTGGGATGATAGATAGATATAGAAACATACATGTACACACCCATACATGCATCCTATTGGTTCTTTTTCTTTGGAGAACCCTAATACAAGAGTTAGATGACAGAATACACTGACGGAAGGCCTTGATGAGCAAGCTAAAGAGTTTGGTTGTTATCTGATCATGACTATAGAAGTTTTCAGATAAACCAGGTGTGCCTTCAGACTATAGGTTTTGCCTTTGACACTTACCAAAAGAACAAACACCAGTATAGAGTATGAATCAATCCCTATTGTCCTTTTCTCTTTGACACCACAGAAAGGGTAGCAGCTATCCAGAAACATGAAACTTGCTAGAGCAGGATTACAAAGGTTGCCCAACTGACTTTTCCTCATTGTTGTGACAAGGAATCACCAATATATCACAGGGATAAAGTGGAAGAAGATGTGCAACTGGGTGATGAAAAATGTGGCTGTGGGCATCAAATCCTTGATAGAGGTGCCAAGGCCATGTTCTGCTGTCATTTGCTGAGGTTTGTTGAAACTGTTCTCTTTTGATGTTGTAACCATGAAAAATATCCCAGAATAAAACAAATCAGGTTAGATTTCAAAGGAGTCAAATGAAGAAGCACTAGGAATTTTACATCCTACGGTTCTAAGTTGGTTTTCAAAGACTTCTGCTGACATACATCTTGTGTCCTTATTGCTGTTGGAAGGATGGGAATAGAGCTGCATGTATTTGCTTTTAAAAGTGTTATTGAAGTCGTCTATGCCTATCATACCTTTGTTGTAGCTATGTAGTTTTCTCAGTTCTAGACCAGTCTAGATATTCTTCTTCTTAATTTGTCTAAAATCTGTCAGTTCCCTCTCCAGTTTTTACACCCGTCTGTGTTGAGATGCCACATCATTCTTTCATATATTCTTTTGTTCCATTCAATATTGGTTAAATAAATATGTATTGAGTACCTCCTCTAAGCTCCACACCGGATAGGTATTTCAAATTCAGTGTTCAACAAGACAAAAGACACAGTCTTATTCTCATTATACTCTTTTGATAGCTTATAAAATTTATATCTTCAAAGGCAAAAAATAAGGAGAAATGTTCCAAAGGATAACTGATCCAGACATCTGATGGGACTGCACTGGCTTAGCAAATGTGTTGGGGGTTTTCCTTGGGCATGCTTGATTTCTAGAAAATTCATGGAGCAGAACGTTCATGAGTGGAGACTCCAATAGACATAGAATACTTTTCCAGGAGACATGTAATGTGAAGCAGTTTAAAGCTTCCCTCCTTCTTCCCTCCCCACCCTCTCCTCTCTCTCATTGAACAAGTATGTTTGAATCTATACTATGGACATGGTTGGGTGAGGATATGATGAGTGAAAACAGTCTTTGCACCCTTAGAGCTTACAGTATAGTAGGGAGTAAAGCAGGAAAAGTCATACAGATCGATGCAAACTCTAGCAATAAATGCAATGAATGAAAGGCACACCGAAATGAAAGGGGACTTCACTTAGTCTGAAGACTAGAGAAGGCACCAAACGTAAGTACCTTTATTCTTATTTACAGGAAACTATCAAGTACTATGTATGCAGTTGCTCAGTTCAGTCTCAACCAGTGTTGGGAATGATTCTTTTCTCTAAAACGCTATATAAAATATCTGTATTAAAAACCCCCAAGAGGTGCTTTTTTATTTATGTGGCCACACAATTCTATTATCTGATTGTGAGGATGGCTATCTTCCCTTTGAGTAGGTATATAGTGTCTGAGTTGAACATGGATCCCCCACTGGGCAAAAATAAAGACAACCAAGATGTTCTTGGTTATCATAACATTAAATATCCCTTTCTGGGTGCAGAAGTCCAAGCTAGTGCTGTCTATCCATTCCACATGTTTATCACGTGGGCTATAGCAGTGGTTCTCATTAGAAGCACCTGAAATACTGCTGCCTGAGTCCCACCCCCCAGAGATTCATATTGGTCTGATATAACTGGGTTGTCAAAAGCTCTCCAATTGATGCTGTTGTGAAGCTATGATTAAGAACCACCAGGCAACTATGATCTCTAACCACAGATGACTGTTACTACAAAAATGGCCTACATTCTCTGATGTTTGAAAGGTCTTGCCTGCATTCTCAAAGTTTTGCACTCTTCAAGTATTGGACTCAAGGAAGAGAATTGCCAGCATTCTCAGAATCAAGAAGCCTTCGATGACAGTCAAGTGCTAGTGATCATAGTTGCTTGAAACACTTCAGATATGAAAAACTTGTCTTAGAAAAGGTCTTGAGGTAGAGTATATTTGGGGTATGCTGCAAAATACTGTGTTTGGGTTTGAAATTTATTTAAAGACTGACCTTCTGATAGAAAGTCTATTGGGGACTTTAGACTTTCTAAGTATTCAAAATATTGAAGCTTATTTTGCTCAGGCACTTAGAGCAAAATAAAAATTTGCAGTTATGGTGACTATAAATTTTGGACTAAAATGCTGAGAACTTACCTACCAGAGGGGATGGGGGGAGGGGGGTGAGTTAAATAGGTGATGGGGATTAAGCAATGCACTTGTGATGGTCACCAGGTGTTGTATAGAAGTGTCAAATCACTATATTGTTCACCTGAAACTAATATTACACTGTTTGTTAACTAACTGGAATTGAAATAAAAACCTTAAAAAAATAAAAGAAAATTTAAAATGCCCACAACTTAAATGAGCAATTCAAATTCTATAATCTATGGGAATTGATCTGAGAGAGACATGAATGCAATGATCAGGAAAGCTTCCTGGGGATGGAGGCCAGCTAGGCCTTAACTGGTAAGCAGGGTTTTGTCAGGTAGAGAGGAGAGGAGGCAAGGAGTGTGGGAAATATTACATAAAGAGGGAAGAGCATGGAGGAATGGTGTGGAGTTGGAAATAAATATCAGCTTCCAGAAACAGTGAGGAAACTGGCCAGCTGACGTGTAGGTGTGCTGTTAAGGAATCCTGGGAAAGAAAAATGCCTTAGTACAATGGGACCAGACCAGGGAGTTCTTTTAATTCCAGGTACAAGAGTTTATACTTTAATTTCTAACACTGAGGTGGCACTGAAGTACCTCAGCAGGCACTGATAAGATAGCATTTTATGAATACCAACTTGCTGGCCGTTGCAGAGGGGAAGGGAAAGATCAGAGAAAGAAAGGCAATGCCTTATCTGTAAGGTCAAGACAGTTTGTGTTTTCCCGATGACTATGCAAACAAAAACAATGGGATGTATGAAAGAGGCATTTTGGAATAAGAATCAACAAAAATTAGTCATTGAGTACATGTAGGTGGTAAAGAAAAAAAAATGAGTCAAAATTATTCTGAGCTTTTAAGCCTGGAGGATTTTGAAAATCCTTAGGAAACTTTGTAGATGCTGAGATCTTTGGGCCCATGTTATAACAGGAACAGAATGACCAATTCTGGCAGTTGTCTCTGTGGAGGGATAAACACACACACAGTGTATTTCATCCATCGCAGAGTGAGTTTTTCTACACCTCCTTAGAACTAGCACTGCAAATATTTTTATCAGGCCAGACATCTCATGACAAGAATGGTGTGATGCTCCCATCCCATAGTCAAGGTGGAGAATTCCAACTTATGGAGCAGGTTTTCCCTAAAACCTGTAAATTAAGAGGGTACTGTATTAGTTTGCTAAGGGCTTCCACAACAAAATGTCAGAATGAGTGGCTTAAACAACAGAAATATATTTTGTCACGGTTCTGGGAGCTGGAAGTCCAAGATAAAGATGGGGACAGTTTGGTTTAGACTTCCCACCGTGTCTTCATGTGACCATCTCTCCGTGTGTGAGCATCTTCTTTGGTGTCACTTCCTCTTATAAGGATACCGGTCTATTCGATCAGGGCTCATCCATATGACTTCATTTAACTTTAACCACCTCTTCAAAGGCCCTATCTCTAAATGAAGTCATTCTGAGGTTTGCTGGGGGTAAGGATTTCAGCATATAAATGCTGTGGTGCAGGGAACAGAATTTAGTCCATAAAAGGCAGCACCTTCTCTAACTAGTATTCTTTTGGAGATGCCCAATATTCAGGACTAAGAAAGTTAGGTATTTCTGAGAGGTATGTTCAAAGTTAAGGGAACAGCTCACCTCTTCCAAAAAGCAGATGAAATTAATCTATCACTTACATTTTAGGAATTTTACAAAATAAAAATAGAAAATGCATTATGCAACTAAATTATTCTTTTTTGTCTCCCTATGATTGTTCTAAATATTTTGGATAAAAGGTAGGGGGAGCATTTCCCATCTCACCAAATCAGTTCTCTCTATGTCCATAAAGTTTTCCACCTGCTCTTCGTATGGTCTCAGTATCTGGGTTGCTGCCCCTCTCCAAAAATCCATTCCATTCACTTATTTATATTTTTATTCATTCATTTGTGTAACAAATAAATATTTGAGTGTCTACTCTGGACCCCTCAGGTCCTAGATCTTAGGATACAATAGAGAACAAGGCAATCAAGGGTCCTGGGATACAGCTCTTAGAAGGCAGTACGGAGCAGACAAGCAAAGAAACATTAGCAGTAACCTGTGGTAAATGCAAGGAGAGATCTGAAGTGGGTGCTAGGGAAGCTCAACACAGAGGCACTTAACACAGGAGCCTTAAGAAAAGGCTTCCCTGAGAAAATGACTTCTAAGCAGCACCTGAAGGGTGAATAGCAAGAACAGCAAGAACAAAAGAAAGCAAGGAGGCAGACTTCAGGTAAAAAGAATGACAAGGACAAAGGCGCTAGTGTGAGGAAGAGAGCAAGGCCCCTGAGGGGAGCTGGAAGAGGTTGGTGACAGGAGCAGGTAGTGCTGCTCTTCCAGACCAGCAAAGAAGAAGGGGTCACGTAAGAAGGTGTGGGGCACCTGGGTGGAGCAGTCGGTTAAGCGTCCGACTCTTGATTTCAGCTCAGGTCGTGATCTCAGGGTGTCAGGATCGTGAGTGAGATGGAGCCCCAAGTGGGCTCCGCCCTCAGTAGGGAGTGTGCTTGAGATTCTCTCTCCCTCTCCTTCTGCTCCTCCCTCACTGCATGTGCTCTGGCATGCACATGCACTCTCACTCTCTCTCTCTCAAATAAGTAAATCTTTTTTTTTTTTAAAGATTTTATTTATTTATTTGACAGAGAGAGACACAGCGAGAGAGGGAACATAAGCAGGGGGAGTGGGAGAGGGAGAAGCAGGCTTCCCGCGAAGCAGGGAGCTCGATGCGGGGCTCGAACCCAGGACCCAGGGATCATGACCCGAGCCGAAGGCAGACGCTTAACGACTGAGTCACCCAGGTGCCCCTCAAATAAGTAAATCTTAAAAAAAAAAAAAAGGTAACAAGGTATGGTTTTAAGAGATTAGGTGGTATCCTAGGGCAGTTGGAAGCTGTGGAAGGGATTTAAATTGAGAAGTGATTTGATCAGATTAGGATTTTAATGAATTCACTCAGGCTTCTATGTGGGGTGGAGTTGGAAGCAGGATGCAAGGAGACGTGTTGGAAGGCTGTTGAAGGAATTTAAAGCAGACATGCTTGGAACTAGGAAAATGGTCATCCGGTGAAAAAAAACCAAAAGACTGTGATTTGTGAAAAAATTAAGAATGTTTTCTTATGCTTTCTGATTCTTCATTTAAGTTCCATTGAGAATGGTGATGTTTTGTTTTGTTTTGTTTTGTTCACTGATACATCCCAAATGCATCCTTAAGCTTCTGGAGAACAGCAAAGATAATGACCCGGGAATGTTGGGTTATCCAGACAGCGCTGACAGTATTCTCTGACTGGGTGTTACAATAACAATAGAATCCATTTGGAAAGCTTAACATGGGCAAAGTGCTGTACCGGATGCCTTGCATACACGGTGAACAATGTAAAGAAGGGGAGCCCAAGATTCAGAGATTTGGGGCACACCATCCATAAATGGTAGAGCGAAGATTTGAACTCAAACCTGTCTGACCCCAAAGCCCATTCTCTTCCCCTGTGCTCCACCGAAATCCAACCTTATGCTCCTCTCTCAACAATAGGGTGGAACATCACTTTTTCTAAGGGGGTACTTCCTACTCGTTCAAGGGCTGGCAAAGTAATCCACTGGCCTTGCCTTCCTCCCGATTTGCCAACTTCAGGCACTGAGCCTCGCCAAGCCCCCAGGGCTGAGGGGAAGAACCGGTCTTGAGCGAAGATCTCACCTAAAGCGCTCGTGGGCCACAGCCTATTTCTCCCACAGAGTTTGAGGTGGAACGAGATCAGGGCAAACACTTCCATATTTTCTTTCTATCAATTACTTGGGTAACAAATTTCTCTCTCAAAATATTTTTTTTTTTTTAAGATTTTATTTATTTATTTGACAGAGAGAGACACAGCGAGAGAGGGAACACAAGCAGGGGGAGTGGGAGAGGGAGAAGCAGGCTCCCCACAGATCAGGGAGCCCGATGCAGGGCTCGATTCCAGGACCCTGGGATCATGACCTGAGCCGAAGGCAGATGCTTAACTACTGAGCCACCCAGGCGCCCACTCTCAAAATATTTTAAAAGTAATGAGAAAAACTGGTTCTTGAGGCTTAATTCTGACTAAGAAGAGAAAATCGTGGGCTAAAGAGGGAGTCACGTGTTCCGTGGGTAGCAACAACCACGTGGTCTTCATCTTTTTAAATACCCAGAGAATATAACTGTGGCTCAGTTAGTGAAATGTATTTATTTGTCCTCTTCTTTATCTGGACCCTGGGTGCACAGGACAAGACGGAAAAAGTGCCATCCTCTTAGAAAGCTGATATGGGGGACAAAAGACAATAAACATAAAAGCTGGACAATTCTCGTAAGATTTAGAAAACTGAATTTTAATACCTTCTGGAAGTTTTTAAAATCCAAACTGCTAATACCAGATAAATGGTCCCAATTTTTCTCATCTCTTCTTTTAATTAACAATATAATACTTGGAGTTGGAAGCCTAGTTTTAAAGTGAAAATGTATTCAGTGACTGATAAAACTTCCATGGGAATGATGGAAAGAAGATAGTGGCATAGAATAGTTCTCCATCTTTTAATGATTTTGTAAAGTCTTTCATATGCCTAGGGGATTTATCACCATTTTATTTTTTTATTTCTATAAGTATTATTTCCTAGTATCAATTAAATTCAAGCAACATCTTATACCATAGTTAAAATATAGCTAATCTGTTAAATACAGCTTGGAAGAAATTTTTAAAGTGTATTCTTAATAGAAATTTTTAAATAAAAGGACATGAATAAAATAAAAAGTATTCAGGAAAAAGTATTCAGGAAAATAATTTCATACCTAGAGACACTAAAGGATAAAGTTAGCTTGGGTGACCAAAGACTCTAGATGTTCTAATTAAAAAAAAAAAAAATCAGATTGTGGAAAGTTGCTAAATTCTTGAATATAGCTTGTGAACATGCAGAAAATGAAATGGTGACCTCCAGAAGATCAAGACATTTTGATAACAAAGCATATTTTTTTAATGACAGAACAAAATGCGCAAAAACACAGTGCCTTGGCATTTCTCAAGATCTTTCACAATATCTATGTTAATAAGAGTTTTTTAATTGCATATGTAACTACAGTTAGCAAGTTGGATTCCCTTCTTTGAAAAGAAAGGTTAAAGACATACTGATTGGCTGGAACAGTGGGAAGGGCAGACTGTTGGGGGTACTGATAAAAAAACTCATTATCATTGCTGCCTTCCTCTTGGGTTTGCTAATTGAGCACCTGGGTTTGTTGTTGTTGTTGTTGTTGTTGTTTTAAGATTTATTTATTTATTTGACAGAGAGAGAGCATGCACGAGTGAAGGGAGGGGCAGAGGGAGAGAGCCTTCAAGCTGACTCCCCACTTAGCACGGAGCCTGGCTCGGGGCTTAATCTCAAGACCCTGAGATCATGACCTGAGCCAAAACCAAGAGTCTGGAGCTTAACCAACTGAGCCACCCAGGCACTCCTAGTACCAATTTTTATTCAATAAAAAACAACTCATTAGCCCTGGGGGAAAAGAAGAGACAATAATTATTGTCCAGAAAGGACTAATTTTAATGGTAAGTGATAAATAGGCTTGTTGTTATTGTTGTTTTCTTCAAATGAATGAATAGAAAAAAATCCCATAGAAATAACTAATTTAGGGCGCCTGGGTGGCTCAGTTGGTTAAGCGACTGCCTTCGGCTCAGGTCATGATCCTGGAGTCCGGGATTGAGTCCCGCATCGGGCTCCCTGCTCAGCAGGGAGTCTGCTTCTCCCTCTGACCCTCCCCCCTCTCATGCTCTCTCTATCTCATTCTCTCTCAAATAAATAAATAAAATCTTTAAAAAAAAAAAAGAAATAACTAATTTATCTTTCCTCTTCAGATAAGAAGATCTCCTATCACATACCAGGCATATGGCTAACAGGCCTTTTCTGGAGTTTATTCATGACTACATCTCAGTGTTAAAAATGGCACCTGGAACTTAGTCACAAAAAATACTTGTTGATTGAATGACTTTAGGGTAGGGAAACTCACTCCTTTCTTTGACACTGCATTTCTAGGGGATACGAATTGCTGGAATGGTCCTCCTTATACTGAGTCAAACTCATTTCTCTATAACTCCCTATTTATTAGATATAATTATGCTTTTCTGATACAGACAAAATGAACCTAGTTGTCTTTCAAATATTTTAAGATAACTAACATTTCCCTTTGAAGTACTTGTTACTTTTTCCGAGACGAAGGTAACTAATTCCTGAACCTTCTTTATATAACATGGCTTCCTATCCCTTAAATCATTCTTATCATTCTCCTCTCTATGTACCTCAGGTCATCAGAGTTTCTTATAACATGGTGCCCTGAATTAAAAGTATCTCCAGCAGGAAGTTGATCTGAACATGATACCACATTACTGTCAGACGGGATTAGCTATCTGAAAGAAAGCTATATAAGTAGCAATTATTTTAGTTCAGTCTGAAGTCAGTTAAAATCTGTGTTTTCTCAAACCACAGGTAGGTCTGAGCGGACATCCGGGTTATACATCTTAATTTTTTTTTTCAAGGATAAGATTCTATTTTCCCTTTTGTTTTCTGTAGCAGGTGTTTTAATTAGCCAAAGGATAAAAAGAAGACATTGGTTAGACGAAAGAGGGTGTATTCTACAATAATTTAAATTTGGTTTCAAAAATCTCAGATAGGTCTAATCAGATAAACATTTACTGTTCTCTGCACTCAGTCCTGAGACCTGAAAACGATACCTGGTGCTCATGGCTTAGCCTCTGCATGGGCGGGAAGCTCAGGGCCCTCAGGGAGGCGAGTCTGGGAAGCCATATAGGTAAGAAGCTACTGGAGTGCAGCATAATTGCCCAAGCTCCCCTCTAGGCCAAATGGACATGAGGATTGCATGAACGGTACTATTGGCAAATAGCGAAACAGTTCCTATGACATGCCCTGTGCTCTGAAAGGAGGGAGAATGCTAGAAGTCTTCCCCAGGAGGGAGGAAGAGAAGAAATGGCCACAACGGCAAACAAGGACACGGCCCTCTCAGCCCTCCTCACACACTGTGAATGGATGAGCTGTGTGTCACAAGGGAGCCTCTCCTGTGTCTACCGACACAGAGGGCATAGACGGATTCAAGTAAGAATTCTGGCAATTCATCCTTCAGCAACTTAATTTTGAGCCACTTGCAGCTCTGTGAAGGGTAACAGAGGAAGTTGGGCAGGTCCAGTCCACATTTCCCTGAGCCCCGCTTCCTTCATTTTTTCTACAGCACGGAGGGCCGGCCTGCCCACCTTCCCTTCCAGGCTGCCTCAGGCCAGGAGCTGCTCCCCACAGGGAAGGCAGCCAAGGCCACCCAAGATTCATCTGCCTGCAGGGGGTCATGTGGCCAAGGCACTCGTGGCATTTAAGTGGATGGAGGCTGGCTGAGTACTTCCAAGGGAAAGGGCAGAGAAGGAGGACGCCTGGTGGCACAGGGAGCCTCTCTAATGTCCTCACAGTTCTGTTCTGGCTCCAAACTTGCATACTCCACTCAGCAAAACACAGGCTTGGCTTAAGCAGAGCCTCTCCTCTTAGAAGGCAGTTTAGTGACCATATCTTGTTCCTTGGGCATTTATTTCCCTTTGGAATCTTATCTCAACCCACCCCCCATGCCAAGCCACTTCTCAAAGTATTCCTCTCAATGGTTAACAATTTTCTCTCTGAAAGGAATTCCAGGGATGAAATTTTCTCCATCCTGAAACATTCTCAGTGATGTTTTATGCACCCTATAGAGTGATATCCTGGGAAGTGCCCTTGCTAGCCTACGGATCCAAATATGGGATCAGCAAAGAACAGACTTTGTCTTCTTTTCATTCATGGGTCTAGGACCCACTTCTCTTGTCTCAGCCCAGATGATAAGAGGTCTGGTTCCAATGAAGTCAATAGTAATGTAGTGAAAAACAGTTCTTTCCACATCTGCTTCACCAGATACCATCTCTCTTTTGCCATATGCCTTCTCTCTGCAAGTGTATATATATATATATATATATATATATATATATAAAAAGGTGGGATGGGAGGACTATTGACCTACCCTTTTCTGAGGCCCCAAAAAGATATGTCTTATATGGTAATATAGACTATACTCTTTTTAGAAAATTCAGCATCTGATGCTCTGTTCCTGGGAGTTCAAGAAAGGCCTGGGTGAGCATTGCAACACCACTGCTACCTATTAGGGAGAGAAACTCTAAAAGGTTATAATTCATCTGCATCATGAGGTGATCAACTTCTATAGTCTGGTCCAAGACAAAGCAACTTAATTTCTGAACTATTGAACCATAATTCATGAGCAGAAAGGACTCCTGAGTGGTACAAACAATTCTTTGTAGGAACGTAAGTGTCGGCCATCATTACATGGAAAAATGATATTCTCTGTTTATATATCTGTTCTTTCTCTCCCTCCATTCTCATCCCCAGCCAAGCCACAACCTTTTTTCTTGAATTCATTTTGAAAAAAAAATCATGAAAAAATTTTTACAACAAAATCTTTTCTCACCCTCAGCTATATTTATATACAGCTGCAGCAACGGTCTCCCAGCACAATGAGATAAAGACTTACAAGAAAGAATGCCAACTGAAAGAAATGAAGAAATAACTAATTGGGCACAAATGCCCCACTCTCTTCCCCTCTGGCAGATAATCACTCTTATGCTCTATCTCCCTCATACTTGTGCTAAGGATTTTCTTAGGAGCTGTCCACCATACCTCTAAACTTATGAGAAGATGCTGGAACAAAGTCCCAAACTAACTAAACTGAAAGAAAAAATTCAAATGCACATCACCTTTCAGTCACAGTCAGGGCACTCCTGGCCTTATTTTGTTTGCCTCAGAAGAGTTGTTCGACATCCTAGGTATTAGGTGGGCCATCCCTCTGTCAGCCAAACAAAACTCATCTGTGGGATTGTATTCAGACAAGGGGGATGCAACTTTGCAAACTCAAACCATCAGCTATCTATGCAGAATGTTACAGATTCCTTCCATCCCATCTTCCGTGTTCCTCAAGATCTCTATGGCAGACCCTGTGCCAGGTTTTATTAACATCATTATCTCATTTAATCTTCTCGGCGTTTTACAGAAACACACACTTTGAAAGATTAGGTGACTTTCCCCAGAGCATACAAGCTACTAGGCAATAGAGCAAGGACAGGGCCGCTGTGACATTAAAGTCCATGCTTTGAATCTTATGTTGTGCTGCTTCTCCACAGTGAGTGGGGAAATCAATGGTAATCCTCCTTGATGAGCTGACACTCAGCTGCTATGTCCTCAGGGTGCTATTGTGACCTGGAAGAGCCAAGCGATGTGGAGAGTCCTGGTCATCTTTCCCAGCACAAGTCTTCGCTTCCCATCCATGAGTGGATCATGTGCCTTTTTTGAGAACTTGTCATTATTCTTCCCCAACCCCCAGAAGCAATGAAGTTTGATGGAAAATTGGCAGAATGTTTTCTTTCTAGTCCCAGTCTACCTTTAGTGGCTGTGAGATCTTAAGGAAGTCATATTCTCAATTCCAAACTTCTAAAATAGAGCAATCATCTCCCATTCTTCCTGAAAGAATCAAATGATAATAGTGTGTATGAGAGTACTTCATAAATGGAAAAATATTCTATGTGATATTCCAGTTCAAGTTTAAATTCCAAAAGTTGGGTCAATGTATTAGTTAGCACACGCCCTCTGGCAAAAAAAAAAAAAAAATTTAAATTGCATAAACTAATTTTGTTCCTTTGCTAATATTGTAGCTAGTGTTCTAAAACGTATTGGTGGTTAAAATGCTGATTTAACAAAAGATGCAAGTTTTGGTAGAAACTAAGATGTTGTCAAATGGGTTTTGACCATTGTGGTTTGTTATGTGGTTCTGAAGCGAAGCCAGATTAAATTGTGATGAGGTCAAGTGGAGATGCACAGCATGAAACCCTGAGGCTGCAAGAGCTGACATCTAGAATAAGAAACAGTTTGATTCCACAGTGTTCTGAAGGGAACAGGTGACTTAGCAATTCTGTCTTCATTTCCTCTTGGTGTGGACTTAGCACTAAAAGAGAGCACAAACTGGACCTCTGTCTCCTTTAATCTGGGTCTCCATCAGATTAAGGAGATTAAACTGGAGACTGCAGACACAGGGAAGTGCTAACTTCAAGACCAAGTAAGCAGTTGCAAGCCATCACAGCTCACTCAGAACCCAATTTATCCCAAGGAGTTTTTAGAATGAAATATGTTCCTTTAACTCTTAACTTAAAAAAAAAAAAAAAAAAAGGCAGGCTTTTACTAGTTACAGAAATCTTCCATCTGGGTGATAACCAGAATTTTCTTTACTATTACCAAGTGCTTTCAAATATCATATCTTACATGAGGAAGGATTATTCTCTTTTTATAGATGAAAATACTAAATTTCAGAGAGACTAAGCCACATAGATAGTAACTGGTAGAGGTCAAATGTGAACCTGAATCTTCTTTTTCAAAATATCTTAAGTGTTTTTCTATGTGTTAGTCCTTTTAAATTTCATCAGTGAAATTCTGGGGTCATTTAAAACCATGGCTTTGAAATCAGTGACACAACTAACAAACCCAAGGCAAATGCTCAATTTTCATAAACCACTTATTGTGGGTTTTACAGGATAAAACCAATTTGCAAGTTTATTTCCTGTTGTTCTCCCCACAGTTACTGAACTTGTCACAACACACATCAAAACTTTTCTGTTACTGTTTTGTAAAAAATTCCATATGACTCTAACATCGTCTTTTAAATGCTGAAACTAACTTCCCTATGTATGTGCTGTCTCTTGACTCAGAACATAAGGTTTTTTAAGAACAGGGCTATTTTTGGTTGGTGCCAGGGTTGGGGAGTGGAAGGGATGGGAGGCAGAGGATTTGGGGTTGAGCTCTGGTCAGGTTAACTCAGGTGTCCAGAAGAGGGCGCTGGAATGTCCATAGGAAACCTTTAATCTCAGATGTGCAGAACGTTTTTGATAATAATTAAAATCGTACCATGTTTTAAACTTGCATATGCCTAGGATAATGTTTATAAAACATTAGGCGACTCCAATTACATTTTAGAATTATCCACACCAGGCACTTAACTTCTGAGAAGTAAGAAATATTCCCAAGTTACCATGTCAAACAAACACGAAAAGGAGCAGGGAAGGTTTGTGTGTGTGTGTGTGTGTGTGGTTTTTTTTTTATTATTATGTTATGTTAATCACCATACATTACATCATTAGTTTTTGATGTAGCGTTCCATCATTCATTGTTTGCATATAACACCCAGTGCTCCATGTAGAATGTGCCCTCCTCAATACCCATCACTAGGCTAACCCATCCTCCCATCCCCTCCCCTCTAGAACCCTCAATTTGTTTTTCAGAGTCCATAGTCTCTCATGGTTCGTCTCCCCCTCCGATTCCCCCCCTTCATTCTTCCCCTCCTGCTATCTTCTTTTTTTTTTTTTTTTTAACATATATTTTATTATTTGTTTCAGAGGTACAGGTCTGTGATTCAACAGTCTTACACAATTCACAGTGCTCACCATAGCACATACCCTCCCCAATGTCTATCACCCAGCCACCCTATCCTTCCCACCCCCCACCACTCCAGCAACCCTCAGTTTGTTTCCTGAGATAAAGAATTCCTCGTATCAGCGAGGTCATATGATACATGTCTTTCTCTGACTTATTTCAGGAGCGGGGAAGGTTTGATGAGGAATTATAGACAAACTAGCCAACTGTGCCTTGACCCACAAAACTGCACGTAGCCCATTAGGAGCTGAATCTGGGAACTGTCTGATATTAATGAGCAGAGAATCAAGAACATGAACTTCCTGCCAAGTCGGGCAGGTGGGGCCATTACAATTACTGTCTCCTGATCAGCCTGCTCACAGGTTCAGACCTGACCCTGCTTTTCCAGGGAGGGGCTCCCCGGGACAGGCAATCACAGACTTGGTTCTCTGACCCCATCCAAACCCAAGATCTACTAGAGAAGACCTTTCATCTCTGCTGTGGATTTCTTCATTGAGAGACCTAAAGAGTCCTCCGTATAAGACATTCTACCCTAGACCAAGAGTGAGGTAAAAACAGGGAGGGCCACAATCTGTTTTCTAAATGAATACTTTCCCCCCAATCAGTAGGTGTCTGCAGGAGTGGCTAAGATTCAGGGGCTCAAATTGATCAACCCCAAGTGGGTTCAATTTAGCTTTATTTTTAAATTATATCCTGATTTCTATCTACTGGAGTGTGTACAGGAGGAGAAAGCACAGGAAAATACCAATAAAAAAGAACATCAAGTAAAACAAATCATATATCCAGAATAAGAAAACAAACAAGCCAATTAAAAAGTACGTACTGCAATGAGCACTGGGTGTTATACACAAAAAATGAATCATGGAACTCTACATCAAAAACTAATGAAATACTATATGGTGACTAACATAACAAAAATAAAATAAAAGCAAAAAAAAAAAAAAAAAAGGATATTTCACCAAGAAGTGTGAGGAGGTGCCTGGGTGGCTCAGTTAGTTAAGCATACAACTCTTGATTTCAGCTCAGGTCATGATATTAGGTCATGAGATCAAGCCCTGTGTCAGGCTCCCTGCTCAGCATGGAGTCTGCTTGAGATTCTTTCCCTCTGCCCTTCCCCCTGTTTGTATGTGGGCTCTCTCGCTCTCAAAATAAATAAATAAATCTTTAAAATATAAATAAATAAAACCACAGTGAGATACCACTACACACCTGTTAGAATGGCTAAAATGAAAACAACTCACCATTCAGCATATACGCAAAATGTAGAACAATTGAACTTCTTAAGCATGCTGATGATGACATAAAATGGTACAGCCACTTTGGAAAACACTTGGGCAATTTCTTTAAAAAGCAAAAAAATACCCCCCCCAAAAAATACACCTACTATGTAATCTAGCCATTCCATTCCTAAATATTTCTAAGAAAAATGAAAGCATCATGTCCATATAAAAACTTGTTCATTAATATCTAGTATTCGTAATTGTCAAAAACTGAAAACACTCCTAATGGCCATCAATTAGGTGAATGAACAAACTATGATATATCTGTACAATGGACTACTACTCAGCAATAAAAAAGGAATGGGGTGCCTGGGTGGCTCAGTTGGTTAAGTGTCTGCCTTTGGTTCGGGTCATGATCCCAGAGTCCTGGGATCAAGTCCCGCATTGGGCTCCCTGCTCAGCGGGGAGTCTGCTTCTCCCTCTCCCTCTACCCTTCCCCCCTGCTCATGCTCTTTCTCTCTAATAAATAAATAAAATCTTTAAAAAAAGGAATGAATATTAATATACACTACAACATGGATAAATCACAATGTAATTAACCTTAGTGAAATAAGCCAGACAAAGAAAGTGTATATACCACATGAGTCCATTTATATAACATTCTAGGAAATGAAAACTAATGTGACATGACAGAAGGTAGATCGGTGGCTGCCTGGGTATAGTTGGTAGGGATGGGAGGAGAAGGGAGGGATAGCAAGGGGCAGGAGGAAACTTTTGGAGATGATGGATATGTTCATTATCTTTATTATAGTGATGGTTCCATGAGGGTATATAGAAGTCAACTTTTCAAATTGTATACTTTAAATATTTGCATTGTTTTTAGATATCAATGATACCTCAATAAAGCTGTTTTAAAAATACCATGAACAGTGAAATGTTTCCTTTTCTTCTTTATTTTATGCAACAAAGTAATATGTATGTCTGCAAAAACTAATACTAGGCCTCATAGTGAACAATAGCAATACTTTATGTACAAATGTCTCTTCAATCTACTTTTTAAAGTAAACTGTTTTTCAGAGTATTTTTCTTTCTTCAAAATTTTTATTTAAATTCTATTTAGTTAACATACAGTGCAATATTGGTTTCAGGAGTAGAATTTAGTGATTCATCACTTATATACAACACCCAGTGCTCATCACAAGTACCCTCCTTAATGCCCATCTAGCCCATCCTCCACCCACCTCCCTCAGTCAACCCTGTTTGTTTTCTATTGTTAAGAATCTCTTATGGCACGTATTGAATGGAGTACTGTGTGTTATATGCAAACAATGAATCATGGACCACTACATCAAAAACTAATGATGTAATGTATGGTGATTAACATAACATAATAAAATAAAATTTAAAAAAAAGAATCTCTTATGGCTTGTTTCCCTCTTTTTTTTCTCTCCTTTCCCATATGTTCAGCTCTTTTATTTCCTAAATTCCACGTATGAGTGAAGTCATATGATAATTGTTTTTCTCTGACTTATTTCGCTTAGCATAATACACTCTAGCTCCATCCATATCATTGCAAATGGCAAGATTTCATTCTTGTTGATGGCTGAGTAATATATTATATATATATATATATATTCCATTACATATATAAGATGTATACCACATCTTCTTTACCTTTCCATAGTTTGGCTATTGTTGATAATGCTGCTATAAACATCAGAGTGCATGTACCCCTTTGAATCTGTATTTTTGTATCTTTCAGGTAAATACCTAATAGTACAATTGCTGGATCGTATGGTAGCTCTATTTTCAACTTTTTGAGGCATCTCCATACTGTTTTCCAGAGTGGCTGCTCCAGTTTGCATTCCCACCAACAGTGTAGGAGGGTTCCCCTTTCTCCGCATCCTCACCAACATCTGTCATTTCCTGACTTGTTAATTTTAGCCATTCTGACAGGTGTGAGGTGGTATCTCATTGTGGTTTTGATTTGTATTTACCTGATGATGAGTGATGTTGAGCATCTTTTCATGTGTCTGTCAGCCATCTGATGTCTTCTTTGGAAAAATGTCTTCTGCCCATTTCTTAACTGGATTACTTGTTTTTTGGGTGTTGAGTTTGATAAATTCTTTATAGATTTTGTATACTAATCCTTTATCAGATATGTCATCTGCAAATATCTTCTCCCATTCCATAGGCCACCCTCTAGTTTTGTTGATTGTTTCCTTCACTGTGCAGAAGATTTTTATATTGATGAAGTCCCAATAGTTCATTTTTACTTTTGTTTCCCTTGCTTCCAGCAACATATCTAGTAAGAAGTTGCTCTGGCCAAGGTCAGAAAGGTTGCTGCCTTTGTTCTCCTCCAGGACTTTCATCCATTTTTAAATTTCTTTTTGTGTATGATCTAAGAAAATGGTCCAGTTTCATTCTGCATGTTGCTGTTCACTTTTCCTGATACCATTCATTGAAGTGACTGTCCTTTTTCCATTGGATAGTCTTTCCTGCTTCGTCAAAGATTAGTTGACCATAGAGTTGTGGGTCCATTTCTGGGTTTTCTATTCTGTTCCATTGGTCTATGTGTCTGTCTTTGTGCCAGTACCATGCTGTCTTGACAACCACAGCTCTATAAGATAGCTTGAAGTCTGGAATCATGATGCCTCCAGCCTTGTTTTTCTTTTTCAGGATTGCTTTGGCTATCGGGATCTTTTGTGGTTCCATACAAATTTTAGGATTGTTTGCTCTAGCTCTGTGAAAAATGCTGTTGGTATTTGGATAGGTATTGGATGTGTCAATTGCTTTGGGTTGAATGGACATTTTTAAAATGTTTGTTCTTCCTATCCATGAACATGGAATTTCAGAGTCTTAACTATAGAAAACAAACTGATGGTTACCAGAGGGGAGGTAGATGGAGGATGAGTGAAAAAGGTGATGGAAATTAAGGAGGGCACTTGTGATGAGTACCAGGTGTTGTATGGAAGTGTTGAATCACTATATTGTACACCTAAAACTAATATTATACAGTATGTTATGTAACTGGAATTTAAATAAAAACTTAACAAATAAAATAAAACTTTTAATCATTTCTCAGTAAAAAAATAAATAACATAAGCTGGTTTTACTACCTTTGATTTTAATTCTTTAGTATTATTTTTCTAACTTTAAATAACAGACTTAAACTATTATTCTTTTCAATTTTCCAACTTAAGATTCTCTAGAAGTCATATCACCTCTCCCTTTTCTCAACTTCCTTTTATCATGTTATTTCTTAGATTTCCTCAGTTTCTCAAAATCTTGAGATATTTTTTTTTCTTCATGGTCAAACATATTTTTCCACACAGTTTTTTGTTTTTCTTCATCATGTCTTTACTAACATCTCACAATGTATAGTCACAATACCTAATGCTTGGAAACCACTTCTTTCTTCTTCTTAAGACAGTCTTCCTAGAGTCTACTTACTTGATTTCCTGGTTTGCTATTCAATTATCATGCAAAGTTTCTCTTCTTTGTCTCACTAACTACTGTGATAGTTCCCAATTCTTTCTATCCCATTTCTTTTTCATGGTTTCTACTACTATCTTGCTGGATTATGCCCTCAAGTAATTTATGAAAATGATGCCTGGCACCTAAAGTTTCTGAGTCCTTCCGTATTGAAAATGGCCTTTATGCTCTTCCTAGACTTAATTAAATTGACTAGAGGAGAGAATGCTAGGCTAAAATTATTTTTCTATGAACATTTTACTTTTGAAAAGTCTAATGCATCAGTCTGATTTCTTCTTCTATGCAGGTGATCCATATTTTTTTTTAATCTTGGAAGAAGTTTCTATTTTATGCCTTATCTTTAAAAGTACTGAATTTTCATGAAGTTATATCTTGATGAGCGTCTTTTTTATTCGATCTGCTCATCACTCAGTGGATTGCTTCCATAAGAAGGTTCTTTAGCTCTGGGAAATTCTCTTAGTTCTTTCATTATTTCTTCTCCCTTGATTTCCCACCCCCTTCCCCACCCTTTTAGTTTTGTTTTAATTCTTTTCTTTCTGGAATTCTTACTATACAACTTGTTGATATTTTGGCTTGACCTTCTGTTTTTTTTTTAAGATTTTATTTATTTATTTGACAGAGAGAGAGAGAGAGAGCTCAAGCAGGGGGAGTGGCAGGCAGAGGGAGAGGGAAAAGCAGGCTCCCTGCTGAGCAAAGAGTCCAACAGGGGGCTCCATCACAGGACCCTGGGATCATGACCTGAGCCAAAGGCTGATGCTTAACCAACTGAGCAACTCAGGTCCTCCCTTTTTTTGTTTTCTGATTGCTCAACACTTATTTTATGAATACGACATCTTCACATTTCTTTTTTTGACCATAAAATTTTAAAGTTTAATTAAATCTATCTTCTTACTTCTGATTTTCTTACTTTATTAAGTTGATTTTGGCCACCTGTAAATTTTATATGTAGTTTTCTTGATGTTCATCTTTTTTTTAATGTTCAGTTAGCCACTGTATAGTAATTAAGTTTTTGATGCAGTGTTCAATGATTCATTAGTTAAGTATAACACCCAGTGCTCATTACAGCATGTGCCCTCCTCAATACCCATCATCCTGTCACCCCCTCCCCTTACCCCCACCCCCTCTGAAACCCTGAGATTGTTTCCCCCGGGGTCCATAGTCTCTCATGGTTCATCTCCCTCTCTGATTTCACTTCTCTTTAAGGACAAGAAATAGAGTTCACAGATTCAAATTTTTCTTTTGTTCTCTAAATTACCAGTTACTTTCTATTTCTTTTTCTTGGTCTTTTAAACTGTGGATTTTCTTTATATATATATAGTGATGTTTGGTTGTTCTTTTATATTTATATTTTATGTTTTCTATTTCAAGATAACTGGTGTAGGTTTTCTTTTCTGCTGCATATGTATTTCACTTTCCCACTAGGGAAAGCTCCATGTTAGACTGAATAGGCAGAAGGCTCCTAAATGTAGAGAGCTTAATAATATCTACCATAGGAGCCTTGATTCACCCCAGACAGTTCTTTAATTCTTTCCTAGAGAAGAATTCTAAGGTCAGAGGAAGGTGTGTAGGAGAAGAGTGTGGGAACCAATTGACAAAGTCATTTTGTAACCAGATTTTGAATTAACTCCTGGGGTTTTTTTTCAACTTTTTATTTGAAACAATTTTAGATTTACAAGAAATTTCAAAAATAATACAGATCATTCCCATGTACACTTCACCCAGATTTCCCCAATGATAACATCTTACATAACATTATAAAAGCCAAGAAACTGATATTGGTACAATACTATTGATAATCTAGACTTAGTCAGATTTTAACAATTTTGCACTATTCTTTTTTATGTGGCATAGTTCTGTGAAATTTTATGATATGTATAGATTAATGTAAACACACTAACAGGATATAGAGCTGTTCTGTCACCACCAAGAAGTATGCTTCATGCTACCCTTTTATAGTTGCCTTCCCATCCACCCCCAATCCTAATCGATTCCTAGCAACTACTGCTTTATTCTTCACAATTATAACTTTGTCACTTCCAGAATGTTATATAAATGGAATCATACAGAATGTAGTTTTCTGAGATTGGCTTTTTTAACTCATTACAGTGTCCCTGAGACTCATCCAGTTATTTGCTTATTAATAATGTGTCTTTTTTATTGCTAAATAGTGTTCTATTGTATGGATTACCACAGTTTGTTTATCTAGCCACCCATTGAAAGACATTTAGGTTGTTTCCATTTTGGAGCTATTGCAAATAAAGATGCTATGAACATTTATCTATAGGCTTTCATATGAACATAAATTTTCATTTCTCTAGGATAAATACCCAGGAATGTGATTATATAGTCAGATGGTAACTCCATGTTTAACTTTTAAAGAAACTGCCAAACTTTTTCAGAGTGGCTCTACCATTTACATTCTCCAAGTAGTGTATGAGAGATTCAGTTGCGCTGCATCTTGTCAGTACTTAGTATTATCAGCAGTTTTTATTTTAATCATTCTAATAGGTATATGGTACTTTAATTTACATTTCCCTAATGCCTAATAATATAGAACATCTTTTCCTGTGCGTATTCACCATATGTCTATCCTCTTTAGCAATATCTTTGGTCCAATCTGTGCTTGGATTGATTGCCTTTTTTCTATTGTTTAAAGAGTTCTCTCTGGGGCACCTGGGTGGCTCAGTTGGTTAAGCAACTGCTTTCAGCTCAGGTCATGATCCGGGAGTCCCAGGATCGAGTCCTGCATCGGGCTCCCTGCTCAGTGAGGAGTCTGCTTCTCCCTCTGACCCTCCCCCCTCTCATGCTCTCTCTCTCTCAAATAAATAAATAAAATATTTTAAAAAAAGAGTTCTCTCTATATTCTGGATATATATCCTATTGTTTAAAAAACTGAAGACTAATTTCTAAAATGGGGAAAAAGAAACAATCTCTAGGAAGGATTTTCAAATTAAAAATGTGTTTTTCATTTGCTTCCTTATTTTCTTAGCCAAGACACAAAATATTTAGATTGACAAATATGCCCTGAGAAAATCATCAGATAAAAATCTCTTTGAAAGCAAATGTCATTTATGATGCAATTAATTCTTGATTCTCATTTGTCTGGCAACTGTTAAGCATTTTTCAGGTGAAATATTATACTCTTACTGGCATGTTACTAATTATCTTTAAACACCTTAATATTATTAATGACCATGTTCATAAATACATTTTGATTGAATTATCTTGAATTAGGATAAAAATGAGATGACTTTGACAAATGAACAGAAGTGGAATTTCTTGAGAAATTTCTTTGATAATATGAAGTCAACTATTTGAATATATTTCAACAATAATCTAAAGATGGGCTTCTAACCCTAAAGAAAAATATAGAAATGCCTATTTTATTTCTATTTATTCTCTTTAATAGGCTGGAAAAACCTGGAGTAACAGTTGTTTCCTAGAAGCTATTTCACAAAAGGAAACTGAGTGCTCTTCTGAAACAAGGCTGAGATATAAACACACTGATTTAAAATTTATTAAAAAAAGAAGAAGAAGAAGAAGAAGAATGCAGGGCTCAGACTACAATTTCCTCCAGAAATTTCTCAGCTTTCTCCACAGGTGTTCTCAAAAGGCTATGACCATCTCACATTTCCATTCCTCCACCTGCATTCCCTCCCATGTCCTCACATCATGGCACTGAGGTCAGTTTTCCAGCCATAGCGGGGCTTCTGTTGGCACCTGCTGACATCACTCTCCCTGGGGTTGTCATAGCCACACAAATGCTCTGTTCTGGCAACTGCTGTTTTAAAGTCAAGGAAATAACTTTGTCTGGCTTAGATCAAACCCTAGCATTGGTAAACACCAGGAGTTCTCAGCAACAGAGCTATTGACATTTGGACAGGATAATTCTCTGTTGTGGGGGATGTCTTGTACAGTCTTGGGAAAGAAGAAAGTCCTGCCATTTGTGACAACAGGGATAGAACTTGAGGGCATTATGCTAAGTGAGATAAGTCAGACAGAGACAGACAAATAGCATATGATATCACTTATATGTGGAGTCTAAAAAAGCCAAACTCACAGAAACAGAGTAAAATGGTGGCTGCCAAGGGCTAGGGGGTGGAGGAATTGAGGAGATGTTGCTCGCAGGGTACAGACTTACAGTTAGGAGATAAATAAGTTCTGGAGATCTAACACACAGCATTGTGATCATAATCAACAATACTGTATTATATACTCCAAAGTTGCTAAGAGACTAGATTGTAAACGTTCTCACCACAAAAAAAGAAACACTAATTATGTGACATGATGGAGGTGTCAGATAATGTTACAGTGGTAATCATACTGCAATATATAAATGTATCAAATCAACACACTGTACATCTTAAACTCACACAATATTATATGTTAATTAACCCTCAATTTTTAAAAAATAAAACATAAAGAGCATTTTCCATACCCTGAAAAAGAAAGAAGCATATTTGAGCATAGCTTGATTGACCCAAATTCCCAGTTATACTCAAGTTAGGTCCTAATTCTTAGAATTAATATATTTGCAAATTCTAAGATTCTGATTATAAGTATGCTTAATTTTTTAAATTTAATTAGCCAACACATAGTACATCATTAATTTCAGATGTAGTGTTCAACAATTCATCAGTTGTGTATAACACCCAGTGCTCCTAGTATGCTTGATTTTTTTTTTTTAAGATTTTAAAAATTTATTTATTTGACAGAGAGAGAGACAGCGAGAGAGGGAACACAAGCAGGGGTGGGTGGGAGAGGGAAAAGCAGGCTTCCAGCTGAGCGGGGAGCCCGATGCACGGCCTGATCCCAGGACCCTGAGATCATGACCTGGGCCAAAGGCAGACGCTTAACGACTGAGCCACGCAGGCGCCCCTAGTATGCTTAATTTTTAAAAGAAAAATTTTAAGAACCTGAATTTGCTGCTACTTTATTAGTTCAATGTATTAATGCTTAAAATGGAAACTAATACAATTATATATCTTTAGATAATTTCTAGTTTACTTTTTTAAATTTATGGCAACTCCTAAACATAAGCCAAAATGGTGATGATTGACTTTAAAACTTAACATCTTTGCTCTGAATATATTATCAACAAAATGAGCCCATTAAATAAAACTGTTCCTTGGATTCCAAGGGCACTGATCTATTCAAGAACTGCTTTGTTGGCCCTATACGAGTAGACAAACATTTAATGTTGGCTAAAATATAGACTTATCACAAAAAAGGCAGGAAAGACCAGAATCTAGTCTCCCTTGGTTGTTTTAGGACTCACCCCATGGAAGAAGTTCTGTTTCCCCATTGAGTATCCAGATATTGGCCACAGTCTAGTCCCTTGGAGGTTTCTATTGTCCCAGAAAAGCAAGATTCTGTCAACTTCCCCCAGATGCACGCTGGGTACAAATCCTGCTTATGCTGACCCTGCCCCACTGTCTCCTTGCAACGGGCCTCTGTGCCCAGATTTCTGAGTTTGGCCTGAAAGAGAATATGTAGTAAGGCAAGGGACTTTAGTAAAACACACAGCAGAATAATTTATAGAGATATTAAATTCGATCTTATTTTTCCTATAGTGTAAGACTCAGGACAGAGTGCAAATTTTTTTCTCTCTTCCTTATGCTTTTTACCTAAGCAGTTTCATCCCAGAGGCTTCTGGTATTCACAGGGAAGAAACAGTAGGACCTTTTTTTGACAGCTTGGCCTGGAAGATGCCCTAGAGCAAACCTCTAGGACCAGGGCAAGAGGAGGTGGATGGGAGCAGACAGACTGAGAAGGGATAGGTTTTCAAGAGCGGTAGAGACCCGAAGTCTCTTCTTGAGTAGAAATGCTGAACTCTAATGGGGGAAGCCAACAAAAACACATGAAGGCTGAGTTGGATACCAGGAATGAGGGAGGAGCCAGCTTAGATGGGCTCTTATGCCTCTACTCAGTCGAAGGGGGCTAGAGCTGCCCACCTGCAGAACTTGGATGGGGGGAGCATTAACTGTGATCAAAAACACCTATTGCCTAATGCCCTTAATTGTGAAAATACCCTCCTGCTTGACCCTCAGGAAGGGGAAAGAATTCCCCAAACCTGACTAGGATCAAAAAAATAAAGCTCACAACCGGACCAGATATAATTTGATTTTGAACAAATAAGGGAATGTGACATTTCTTAGGCCCAAGTATTATGCAGCAAATCCATTGTTACTACAATGCCTCACCCGCTCCAGTTGCTTAGGAGTTTCAACCAGATGCCTTCAGGGAACATTAAGAAAAAAAAATCTCTTAGCAAATATTACTGCTTAAAGTGGGTAGCCGGAAGGGCTTTCAAACTCATTTAACAGAATTACACAATTTATTATTTATTTATGTGATCAGTAGAATTAGACTCATGGAAGCTAAACCTTACAAATCCCATTTCACATGAGACAGAAACTGGGTCCTAAGAGAGCTCGGAGGTCATAACTCTTGGGTTCTAAGAACCGAAGTGGAGGACTGGTGTGGAACACTCCACACGTTATGCAGGAAGACATGATTTGGTGTAAGCCTCTCCGGGAGAATCAGCTCTGGTGTTGTGAGTAGTACAGGATGGGCTGACAGGCAATGTCTAGAGACCAAAGTACAAACAACAGATGAGTGAAACCTGATTTAAGGTTGAGCCTGAGGACAGCAAGAGGGAGGAATGATTCAACTGTAGTCTTTAAGGTGATATTTTTCCCTTTAAAATAGGGTTTTGCAATATACTAGATTTCTGATACTTCATTGGAAACTTCATAGGATTTTGTGCATAGATTTTCCAAACGCTTGAGAAAATTCAATTCTACAAATATTCACCAGGTCTCTACCATGTATAATGCATTATAGTAAACACATGGGAGAGAGAAAAAGGTGAAGAAGACACAGTCCCCTCTTACAACTTAGTGGGAGAGATGGAAACAAACATAAATCAGTCTAACACAAGAAACAGCAGTTCATATATTAAAAGAAAGTAATATCAGTAGCTAAGATTTGTTGAGAGCTTTCTAAGATCTGAGCACTAATATGCACTGCAACAGTCTAAGGGATGTTTATAGATGAGGGTACTGAAGTCCAGAAGGGTTATAAGAAACTTGCCCAAGGCCATATCACTAAGAAGGGTAGATCTGGAATTTGAACCCAGAGATACTGACCCCAGAACTCAAGCTGTTAAACTCTGCTCTGAGATACAAGTTATATGTGATAGTAGAATGGGGCAAGAAAAGGCTAAGTCATTCATAGAGAGGAAATCAGGAACCAATAAAGACTTCTCGATCCTTCTTTTAAAAAATTGTTTTTATTTATTTATTCGTCAGAGAGAGAGTGCACAAGCAGGAGTGGCTGGCAGAGAGAGAAGCAGGCTTCCTGCTGAGCAGGGAGCCTGATGCGGGACCCTAGCTCAGGATCCTGAGATCATGACCCAGGCTGAAAGCAGACGCTTAACTGACTGAGCCACCCAGGTGCCCCTTGATCCTTCTACTTATTAGGAGAAGAAGCAAAATGGGCAAGCTCTGATTAATTTCATTTTCAAAAGCAAATGCATTCCTTTTGCTTATTTATACTCCCTATATAAGCCAAAATGTTATTAGATGTAAGAGTCCTTGAAAGAGAAATCTGTCATTTAATTATTTTGGAAACCCCAATATTTTTCACATATTTTCCCCCATAAATTTACATTTTTCCTTATCCCTGCAGTGAAAGTATAATGTTCTTTTTACTATGTTTTATTTTTTTCCAATATGCTTCTTTTTGTTTGTTTTTATTTAAATTACAGTTAGTTAACTACAGTTAGTTTACATTACAGTTAGTTAACAGGGTAATATTAGTTTCAGGTGTAGAATTTAGTGATTCAACACTTCCATACAACACACAGTGCTCATCACAACAAGTGCCCTCCTTAATCCCCATCACCTATTTCTCCCATCCCCCTTACTGGGTTTTATTTAGAATAATGTAATTTTATTAGTCAATCTTTATGTCTACAATTAATATGATGTCTTTGAATACAAGTAATATGTTGCATTACATTGCTCTCAAACAATCTAAACCCTTCACGGAGCCCTGATCTCTTCCATTTTCCATTTTCAGGAGACCTGTATCAATAATTTACTATAATGTGTATTTAATGGAGGGAAGGACTAAACAAAAAAGAGTCTGTGACTTTTCTAGCAGTGTAGATCACTCTCTAAGTGAGATTGGAATAGAACATGTAACTTCACTCCCAGTCTTGGGCTCAAGCAACCTGCCACACCAAGTGGCAAAGTAAATGAGGTTTGGCAGAGCTGATGGAATAAAATTAGGAACAATGCAAACAGTCCCCCCAAAAAATCAGCGTACTCTCTCTGAAATCCTCCCTAAGAGATTTGTCATGTGGAGATTATTCACACCCACAGTAGCCACTTTGTAGGTTTTCTCATTATAAAACGTACACTTCTTCGTCTTCGACTCAGTTGTACGTTACACCACAATGTTGTATCATTTGTACCATGATAGATTTTGCTAGAATGGGAGCAAGCAAGGAAGGGAATGAAAAAAATGAAGACCTTTAGTAATGGAAGTCTAGGAACTCGATCTCAAAGTGTCTGTTTTAGTCGGGTCAACTCTCATTTTGGAGCTTCAGAAGCTGGGCATGTCCAGGCTCACCAGAGAAAGACATGTTGGTGTGAGCTTGCCTTTTCTGATGGCAGGCCCAGATTGCTTATGATTGAACTCATTCCACAATTGTTTCCAAAGGGGGCTGAGTCTTTAGTCGCAATAATAATCCTGAAGCCAAGCTGCAGAGCTCTTGGCCACTGATTTTGCAGCCTTAATACAGTTGGGTGATTTTCCTAGGGCCTGGCAGATGAGCAGTTGTTTCCCTGAGTGGGCTCGGTGAACGTCCTGCCTGATAGGGGACCATCCCAGTGTCTAGGATAAGAACGACTGTTTACCAGAGGAGCATGAGCAGCTCTGGGATGGAGGCTCCTAAAATCCTGTCACTACAGACTTTCTGGCACCAGAGAGCCTCAGAGGTCAAGGGTCCAGCACCCAGAGAAAGCCACTCACTATATTAAGGGAGCCTTGGGGCTGGGCTCTGTGTTGCTGTGTACTTTGGGGTTCGAGCAACTAAGAATTAGAGAAGTTTCCTGTTTGGAGAGGAGGGAGTGAGTGAGCTGTGACTTCTCAGTCACCACCCAAGTGATGGCACCACAGGCAGGAGACACGAGAAACAGGCCTGAGGTGCTGGGCTGAGGCACATAGAGGGACAGTGGGCATCAAACAATAGTTAACAGCTGAGGGCCATGCTTCTCCACTTCGGAGAAGGTCATCTAGACCCTTAAGGACACTCAGTTAGCTGGACGCTAACTGACTAGCAAAAGATATTTATCTACATCCACACATGCACACACACACTTTGCAGATGTGATTTCAGGATCTTGAGATAGGAGGCTATTCTGGATTAACTGAGGGAGTGCTACATGCCATCACAAGGTCCTTGTAAGAGAGAGGCAATGGGAGATGCTCACACACATACACAGGAGAAGGTGACGTGAAGACAGAGATTCGAGTGATGGGGCCACAAGCCCCTGAGCACCAGCAGAAGCTGCCAGAATTCCAGCAGAATCTGGAAGAGGCAAGGAAGTGGTTCTCCCCCAGAGCCACCAGAAGGAGCTGGCACCTGCTGACATTGTGGTGTTGGTCCAGTGACATTGCTTTCAGACTCTGGCCTCCGGAACTGAGAGAACAAATTTCTCTTGCTCTAGGTCACCTAGTTTGTGGGAATTTGCTCTAGCAGCCACAGAAAAGGAATACAGGTTATTATCTAATACAACTTTATTTATCTATACCTACAAAGCCCGCCACACATAGTCAGGATTCAGATAGCAATAGCCCAATGAACCACAGCGGGGACTAGAATAACACTGACAAAGATGGCTCAGAGTACCTGAAAAACACGCTCCTCATGCTCTGAAATAAAGATGGACGTTCTGAAGGAGTGACAGTGAGTTGTGTGTCATGTAAATTCTGCTAACACAGCCCTCTCCATATGCATGAAGGCATACTGTTATCCCCAGCCCCCAAGAAAACTCTGTTGGGTGTTTCCTATCAGTGCCTTTGAACCACTCAGCACTTACCCTAACACAGAACTTCAGTGTGTGTGTGAGTTGTATGTTTTTAATTATTTCTCCTTGTCCTATGTATTGTATTTAAGATTACCAAGAGTTTTAGGAGAGGGAAGGAAAATTGCGTTTTGCAAGCTCAGCGTATCAGTTTTAACGTCCTCTTCATTGGACATATGAACCAAGTTTTGAGACCTGCCCCCAACCTTGGCCTCTGACCCCCTCTTTGGGCCCCCTCTTTGGGTCTGTTGAAGGCAGTTTGAGGACCATATTAGAATAGTTTGTAATCCCTAAATTGCTATAGCAGTTGTTGATTTTATTGCGTTTCTGGCTGTTTTCAGGAGACCCTCTCGACTTGAATGCTAATTTTATCAAACCATGTGAATGCTCTTTTTTTTTTTAAGATTTTATTTATTTATTTGAGAGAGAGAGAATGAGAGAGAGTGAGTACATGAGAGGGGGGAGGGTCAGAGGGAGAAGCAGACTCCCTGCCAAGCAGGGAGCCCGATGCGGGACGTGAATGCTCTTTCTGTCTCACTCCTAAGCTATCAATCTCATTTTGCTACTTAGTTCCCAAGCTTGGAAACTATTTCTCTCCCTCCTGAGCCTCCCTGCCTGCTTTTTCTTCTCAGAGGTCAAAGGCATTGTTTTCTAATATGGTTATAAAATCTCAGATTGTAAAGCCCTTAGCCCCCATTACCTAATTGCCTTCCTTCCCTTCACTTCATTATAACATGTCTCTCCTCAAACGGTCCTGAAACTTGCTCACTTCCAAAACCAGATTTTTGCATATGCGTCTCTTCTCTTTCTATCTTCATTACTCTTTTACACTCCCATCTGGTAGCCATGAGTCTACTTAAACACATTTTGAACTTTTTAAAAATTCTACCTTGCTGTACATCTCAGGATAATGCATCCTATAAGACTCTTCCTTACTAAGTAGAAGGGTCAAAAGGCTCTAGAGTCATCCCTGAATTTTGTCAATGAGAAAACGAGGTTACATCATTGGCCCAAGTGTTACAGCAAGTAGCTAAACACAGACCCAAAGATCTGGATTTTAGGTAGGTCATCTGACTTGGGTTCGGAAAGATTTGAGAGAGCACGTTTATCGTATTGGTGAATAGACAAGAATGCAAAGGGAGGCTCACTCAGAGCTCTTAGCCTCCCTGACGCCATAACTCACGAGAACCCAACAAAATGAAGTTGGCAAGATAATAACGGGAGGCGCCAAGGTTGGGGGCACAAGAAGCCAGGTGTGTGTCTTAGCATGCCAGTACTCGATTTCTGACTGAACCTGAGTGAATGCCATCTTCCTTTTTTTTTTTTTTTTCCTAAAATGTGTTTAAAGTAGACAGTTTTTAGGAAAAAATGTTGGGGTTTGAACATACAGTGATTTTGATTTCTTCTAGTAGCTGCCTCCATACATATGGTATGTGTACTGGTTATTGGGTCCCTTCATGATTATGGGCCATAGTTTATAACTTCCAACAAATTTTGGTTATCACAGAAGTCTTGTTTCATCTTTTAAAGACTCACTTCTGTTCATTTCTAAAAATTAAATTACACATTTAAAGAAGCTTTCCCCCGTGTCCCCAGCACTGGCTAGATCCAAATACTCAGTTCCTGTGTTTTTCTTTGGGGGAGGGAGCATGGTCTGCTCTTTGGGAAGCTTTCCCTTTACCCTCCTCTAGCTGCTGGCTCCCCCCAGGGTCCTGCGAAGACTAGCCATCTCCTTACTTAACTGGGAGGCTGCAGTTGTTTCCCCTGGTCCACCACAGCTGCTAAGCTGGACTGTGGTCATTAGGGGTGGACAGTGGCTCCAACCTGTTCTCCAAGCTTTCCCGGGCATTGCTGGTTCATTCTTCAGTGTGGCCACCTCCGCTGCTGACCCCCAGCTGACATTCACATCCCCTTCCTCTGCCTATGCCTCTTTGCTGCTTTTGCTTGGTTTCCTGGCAACTCGATAGCCCTGAATCTCCTCTTCTCTCGGCAGCTGTCTCCAGGCAGGACCTGTGGCACCCATCATCCTCACCTCCCGGAAATCCCAAACAGCGCTGACTCCCCTCCTTACCTGGCAACCCTGTGATGCCAAGTCACTCCAGTTACCTTTACCCCTGCTTAAGGAGAATGGGACAAGTCAACAAGTCCCTGACTAAGCAGACATCCAATTAAGTGGGAAAGTGTCCATTTTCTTTCAGGCAAGGCCAAGGCTTATGAGGATTCTCTTGGCACCTCCACTTCTCTGGGTTTGGAGGAGCAAAGCATCTGACTCTCTGCAAACTGCACTTCCTAAGATGTCTGCCTTCTCCCCTCTGAGCAGCATCGTACTCCTTGATGAGAGGGCCAGATCCTACAGGTATGTCTCTAGTTAACCTTTGGGGAGGTAGCTGGCTCGCACACAGATGCCTCCTTGAGTTTGGAATTTGAATCATAGAATGACTTCTGTTCATAGCTTTGAGTCACTGAAATTTTAACCAACAGGAAAAACTCCACACAACATTGTTGTTTATACAAAAATAATAAAATAAAGGCATTTCTAAAACTGTTCTTACTGTGATAATTTTCATTTAAGTAGTACCGTGTCATACCTGAGAGTTCCAGGAAGACCCATAATTGTCACCTGAGGAAGGAGCCTGGGATTCATCCGTGCAGCATGCAGAGGCCACATTTACCAGCAATCCCTCCAGCTTAGAGGATTACCAGGCTCTGTGGGAGATTACTGCTCTATTTATGCTTCTTGTCTCATCATTTCAACATATGTTCCACACTGGTTTAACAGTGACCATTTACACTTTACAACTCCACCTGTGAATATGAGGGAGAAGGAACTTGTAACAAAAAGCAAAATATTCCAGCAACCCTCAGTTTGCTTCCTCAGATTAAGAGTTCCTCAAATCGGGGGCGGAGCAAGATGGCGGAGGAGTAGGAGACCTGGATTTCGTCTCCTCTCAGGAATTCAGCTGGACAGGGATCAAACCATTCTGAACACCTACAAACTCAACAGGAGATCGAAGAAAAGAAGAGCAACAACTCTCTCATCAGAAAAGCGACCACTTTCTGGAAGGTAGGACGTGCGGAGAAGTGAATCTGAGGCGATATTCAGGAGGATAGACGGCGGGGGAGGGGCCTCCGTCGGCCGCTTCTGGCAAGTGATAGAGCCGCGGAGCACAAAACCGGAACTTTTAAAAGTCTGCTCCGCTGAGAGACGTCACTCTGGTGGCTAAGCAGGGGGTGGAACCTTCCGGGACAGTGTGGTCTCAGGACCCTCGGGGTCACAGAAGGACCGGGGGTGCCTGAGGGTGGCAGAGCTCCCAGGTATCGGAGCAGGGAAGCCGGCTGCAGAGGCGGAGCCCAGGCGCGGGCTCTCAGCTCGGGGTGGCCATAAACCGGGATCCGCGGCCCAGTCGGGCCCCTGCTCCTCCAGCAGGGACCCAACAAGCGGCAGATTGGGGGAGACTCACCTTCCTCCCCCGGGAGGAGCCGCGCGGGAGCGCACCACAGGGATCTGCTGGGTTTGGAGACTCCACCCGGGGTCGGGTGCCAGAGATAGAAACGCGCGGTCACAGGCCGGGTGAGCACGGAGTGTGGCCGGAGACCGGGGAGACGGGAGTGACTGACGGCTTTTCTCTGGGGGCTCACTGAGGAGCAGGGCCCCGAGTTCTCGGCTCCTCCGGGCGGAGATTGGGAGGCCGCCATTTTCACTCTCCGCCTCCAAAGCTGTACAGAAAGCTCGCAGGGAACAAAAACCCTGGAGAGCAAACCCGAGCAGATGACTTAGCCGGGAGGGGGCAAGGGCGGGGCAATTCCGCCTCCGGCAGAGACATTTGGAAACCACGGCAACAGGCCCCTCCCCAGAAGATCAGCGAGCACAGCCAGCCAAGACCAAGTTCACCGATCAATGAGAACGGCAGAACGCCAGCGCTAGGGGAATACTGCACATAGAATTCACGGCTTTTTTACCATGATTCTTTAGTCTTTCAAAGTTAATTTTTTTTAACTGCTTTTTTTTTTTGAATTTTTCTTTTTCCCTTTTTCAACCAATATCTTATCAATCCCTTTTTTTAAAAAAACATTTTTATTTTTCATTTTTAGAGTCATATTCTATCCCTTCATAGTAGTTACCCTTATTTTTGGCATATATATATAAGTTGTTTTCTCTTTAAAATTTTGAGATAGTTTCTTCTAACAGATTAAAATATACCCTAAATCTCTAGTATATTGTGTTTTCTATTCCCCTGCCTGATCACATCCTCTCCCTTTTTTTTTCCTTTTTCTTTTTTCTTTTTTTTAAATCCTCTTCTTTCTTTTTTCAAACAACTTCTTATCAATTCCTTTTATAAAATTTTTTATAACTTCCATCTTTACAGTCATATTCCATCCCTTCACCATATCAACCCTTATTTTTGTACATATATAAGTTTTTCTTTCTTTAAAATTTTGGGAGGCACTTTCTTCTAAAAGACCAAAATACACCCTAAATCTAGTGTGTGGCACTGATCTATATACCAGCCTGATCATATTTGATCACATTCTGATTTTTTTTGTTGTTGTTGTTTTGTTTTGTTTGTTTTTGTATGTTTTTATCTTTATCTTTTTCTTTTTTTTCTTTTTCTTTTTTCTCTCCTTCCATTTCTTTTTCCAATGCTTCAGGTCTTTTCTGATTTGTTTAGAGTATATTTTCTGGGGACGTGGTTACTCTGCTAGCATTTTGTTCTCTCATTAATCTATTCTCCTCTGGACAAAATGACAAGATGGAAAAAATCACCTCAACAAAAAGAACAAGAGGTAGTACTGACTGCCAGGGACCTACTCAATACGGACATTAGTACGATGTCAGATCTAGAGTTCAGAATCATCACTTTAAAGATACTAGCTGGGCTTGAAAAAAGCATGGAAGTTATTAGAGAAACCCTTTCTGGAGAAGTAAAAGAACTAAAATCTAACCAAGTAGAAATCAAAAAGGCTATTAATGAGGTGCAATCAAATATGGGGACGCTAACTGCTAGGATAAATGAGGCAGAAGAGAGAATCAGTAATATAGAAGACCAAATGATGGAAAATAAAGAAGCTGAGAAAAAGAGAGATAAACAACTACTGGATCACGAGGGCAGAATTCGAGAGATAAGTGATACCATAAGACGAAACAACATTAGAATAATTGGGATCCCAGAAGAAGAAGAAAGAGAGAGAGGGGCAGAAGGTATAATGGAGCAAATTATAGCAGAGAACTTCCCTAATTTGGGGAAGGAAACAGGCATCAAAATCCAGGAAGCACAGAGAACCCCCCTCAAAATCAATAAAAATAGGTCAACACCCCGACATCTAATAGTAAAACTTACGAATCTCATAGACAAAGAGAAAATCCTGAAAGCAGCTCGGGAGAAGAGATATGTAACCTACAATGGTAGAAACATTAGATTGGCAACAGAACTATCCACAGAGACCTGGCAGGCCAGAAAGGACTGGCAGGATATATTCAGAGCACTAAATGAGAAAAATAGGCAGCCAAGAATAGAATATCCAGCTAGGCTGTCATTGAAAATTGAAGGAGAGATAAAAAGCTTCCAGGACAAACAAAAACTAAAGGAATTTGCAAACACAAAACCAGCCCTACAAGAAATATTGAAAGGGGTCCTCTAAGCAAAGAGAGACCCTAAAAGCAACATAGACCAGAAAGGAACACAGACAATATACGGTAACAGTCACCTTACAGGCAATACAATGGCACTAAATTCCTACCTTTCAATAGTTACCCTGAATGTAAATGGGCTAAATGCCCCAATCAAAAGACACAGGCTATCAGACTGGATTAAAAAACAAGACCCATCGATATGCTGTCTGCAAGAGACTCATTTTAGAACCAAAGATACCCCCAGATTGAAAGTGAGGGGATGGAAAACCATTTGCCATGCTAATGGACATCAAAAGAAAGCTGGGGTGGCAATCCTTATATCAGACAAATTAGATTTTAAACCAAAGACTGTCATAAGAGATGAGGAAGGACATTATATCCTACTTAAAGGGTCTATCCAACAAGAAGATCTAACAATTGTAAATCTCTATGCCCCTAACATGGGAGCAGCCAATTATATAAGGCAATTAATAACAAAAGCAAAGAAACACATCGACAACAATACAATAGTGGGGGACTTTAACACCCCCCTCACTGAAATGGACAGATCATCTAAGCAAAAGATCAACAAGGAAATAAAGACTTTAAATGACACACTGGACCAAATGGACTTCACAGACATATTCAGAATATTCCATCCCAAAGCAACGGAATACACATTCTTCTCTAGTCCCCATGGAACATTCTCCAGAATAGATCACATCCTAGGTCATAAATCAGGTCTCAACCGGTACCAAAAGATTGGGATCATTCCCTGCCTATTTTCAGACCACAATGCTTTGAAACTAGAACTCAATCACAAGAGGAAAGTCAGAAAGAACTCAAATACATGGAGGCTAAAGAGCATCCTACTAAAGAATGAATGGGTCAACCAGGAAATTAAAGAAGAATTAAAAAAATACATGGAAACCAATGAAAATGAAAACACAACTGTTCAGAATCTTTGGGATGCAGCAAAGGCAGTCCTAAGAGGAAAGTATATAGCAATACAAGCCTTTCTCAAGAAACAAGAAAGGTCTCAAGTACACAACCTAACCCTCCACCTAATGGAGCTGGAGAAAGAACAGCAAATAAAGCCTAAACCCAGCAGGAGAAGAGAAATAATAAAGATCAGAGCAGAAATCAATGAAATAGAAACTAAAAGAACAGTAGAACAGATCAACGAAACTAGGAGCTGGTTCTTTGAAAGAATTAACAAGATTGATAAACCCCTGGCCAGACTTATCAAAAAGAAAAGAGAAATGACCCAAATCAACAAAATCATGAATGAAAGAGGAGAGATCACAACCAACACCAAAGAAATACAAACAATTATAAGAACATATTATGAGCAACTCTATGCCAGCAAATTAAATAACCTGGAAGAAATGGATGCATTCCTAGAGATGTATCAATTACCAAAACTGAACCAGGAAGAAATAGAAAACCTGAACAAACCTATAACCACTAAGGAAGTTGAAGCAGTCATCAAAAATCTCCCAAAAAACAAAAGCCCAGGGCCAGATGGCTTCCCAGGGGAATTCTACCAAACATTTCAAGAAGAATTAATACCTATTCTTCTGAAACTGTTCCAAAAAATAGAAATGGAAGGAAAACTTCCAAACTCATTTTATGAGGCCACCATTACCTTGATCCCAAAACCAGACAAAGACCCCATCAAAAAGGAGAATTACAGACCAATATCCCTGATGAACATGGATGCAAAAATTCTCACCAAAATATTAGCCAATAGGATCCAACAGTACCTTAAAAGGATTATTCACCACGACCAAGTGGGATTTATCCCTGGGCTGCAAGGTTGGTTCAACATCCGCAAATCAATCAATGTGATACAATACATTAACAAAAGAAAGAACGAGAATCATATGATCCTCTCAGTAGATGCAGACAAAGCATTTGACAAAGTACAGCATCCTGTCTTGATCAAAACTCTTCAGAGTATAGGCATAGAGGGTACATACCTCAATATCATAAAAGCCATCTATGAAAAACCTACAGCAAATATCATTCTCAATGGGGAAAAACTGAGAGCTTTCCCCCTAAGGTCAGGAACGCGGCAGGGATGTCCACTATCACCACTGCTATTCAACATAGTATTAGAAGTCCTAGCCACAGCAATCAGACACCAAAAAGAAATAAAAGGCATCCAAATCGGCAAAGAAGAAGTCAAACTCTCACTCTTTGCAGATGATATGATACTTTATATGGAAAACCCCAAAGACTCCACCCCAAAACTGCTAGAACTCATACAGGAATTCAGTAAAGTGGCAGGATATAAAATCAATACACAGAAATCAGTGGCATTCCTATACACCAACAACAAGACAGAAGAAAGAGAAATTAAGGAGTCGATCCCATTTACAATTGCACCCAAAACCATAAGATACCTAGGAATAAATCTAACCAAAGAGACAAAGGATCTGTACTCAGAAAACTATAAAATACTCATGAAAGAAATTGAGGAAGACACAAAGAAATGGAAAAACGTTCCATGCTCATGGATTGGAAGAACAAATATTGTGAAGATGTCAATGCTACCTAGAGCCATCTACACATTCAATGCAATCCCCATCAAAATACCATCCACTTTTTTCAAAGAAATGGAACAAATAATCCTAAAATTTGTATGGAACCAGAAAAGACCCCACATAGCCAGAGGAATGTTGAAAAAGAAAAACAAAGCCGACGGCATCACAATTCCGGACTTCCAGCTCTATTACAAAGCTGTCATCATCAAGACAGCATGGTCCTGGCACAAAAACAGACACATAGATCAATGGAACAGAATAGAGAGCCCAGAAATGGACCCTCAACTCTATGGTCAACTCATCTTTGACAAAGCAGGAAAGAATGTCCAATGGAAAACAGACAGTCTCTTCAACAAATGGTGTTGGGAAAATTGGATAGCCACATGCAGAAGAATGAAACTGGACCATTTCCTTACACCACACACAAAAATAGACTCCAAATGGTTGAAAGACCTCAATGTGAGACAGGAGTCCATCAAAATCCTAAAGGAGAACACAGGCAGCAACCTCTTCGACCTCAGCCGCAGCATCTTCTTCCTAGAAACATCGCCAAAGGCAAGGGAAGCAAGGGCAAAAATGAACTATTGGGACTTCATCAAGATAAAAAGCTTTTGCAAAGTAAAGGAAACAGTCAACAAAACCAAAAGACAACCGACAGAATGGGAGAAGATATTTGCAAATGACATATCAGATAAAGGGCTAGTATCCAAAATCTATAAGGAACTCATCAAACTCAACACCCAAAGAACAAAGAATCCAATCAAGAAATGGACAGAAGACATGAACAGACATTTTTCCAAAGAAGACATCCAAATGGCCAACAGACACATGAAAAAGTGCTCGACATTGCTCGGCATCAGGGAAATCCAAATCAAAACCTCAATGAGATACCACCTCACACCAGTCAGAATGGCTAAAATTAACAAGTCAGGAAATGACAGATGTTGGCAGGGATGCGGAGAAAGGGGAACCCTCCTACACTGTCGGTGGGAATGCAAGCTGGTGCAGCCACTCTGGAAAACAGTATGGAGGTTCCTCAAAAAGTTGAAAATAGAGCTACCATATGATCCAGCAATTGCACTACTGGGTATTTACCCCAAAGATACAAAAGTAGGGATCTGAAGGGGTACGTGCACCCCGATGTTTATAGTAGCAATGTCCACAATAGCCAAACTGTGGAAAGAGCCAAGATGTCCATGGACAGATGAATGGATAAAGAAGATGTGGTATATATACACAATGGAATATTATGCAGCCATCAAAAGGAATGAGATCTTGCCATTTGCAACGACGTGGATGGAACTGGAGGGTATTATGTTGAGCGAAATAAGTCAAAAAGAGAAAGACATGTATCATATGACCTCACTGATATGAGGAATTCTTAATTGCAGGAAACAAACTGAGGGTTGCTGGAGTGGAGGGTGGGGTGGGAGGGATGGGGTGACTGGGTGATAGACACTGGGGAGGGTATGTGCTCTGGTAAGCGCTGTGAATTGTGCAAGAGTGTTGACTCTCAGATCTGTACCTCTGAAACAAATAATGCAATATATGTTAAGAAAAAAAAAAGAAGAAGGTAGCGGGAGGAGAAGAATGAAGCAGGGGAAATCGGAGGGGTAGACGAACCATGAGAGACGATGGACTCTGAAAAACAAACTGAGGGTTCTGGGGGGGAGGGGGGTTGGAGGATGGGTTGGCCTGGTGGTGGGTATTGAGGAGGGCACATTCTGCATGGAGCACTGGGTGTTATGCACAAACAATGAATCATGGAACACTACATCTAAAACTAATGATGTAATGTATGGGGATTAACATAAGAATAAAAAAAAAAAAAGTTCCTCAAATCAGTGAGGTCATATAATACATGTCTTTCTCTGATTGACTTATTTTGTGGAGTGGTGGGGGGTGGGAGGGATGGGGTGGCTGGGTGATAGACACTGGGGAGGGTATGTGCTATGGTGAGCGCTGTGAATTGTGTGAGACTGATGAATCACAGACCTGTACCTCTGAAACAAATAATACATTTAAGAAGAAGAAGAAGGGGAAGGGGAAGGGGAAGGGAAAGGGGAAGGGGAGAAGGAAGAAGGAAGAAGGAAGAAAAAGAAGAAAGAAGAAAGGGAAGAAGGAAGAAGGAAGAAGGAAGAAAAAGAAGAAAGAAGAAAAAGAAGAAAGAAGAAAGAAGAAAGAAGAAAGAAGGAAGAAGAAGAAGAAGAAGATAGCAGGAGGGGAAGAATGAAGGGGGGGAAATCGGAGGGGAAGACGAACCATGAGAGACTATGGACCCTGAGAAACAAACTGAGGGTTCTAGAGGGGAGGGGGGTGCGGGGATGGGTTAGCCTGGTGATGGGTATTAAAGAGGGCACGTTCTGCATGGAGCACTGAGTGTTATACGCAAACAATGAATCATGGAACACTACATCAAAAACTAATGATGTAATGTATGGTGATTAACATAACATAATAATTAAAAAAAAGAAAAGCAAAATATTATAATTCACAAATTATCCGGATTGAGTATGCAAGAAAATGTGCAAAGGGGTACCTGGCTAGCTCAGGTTGGTAGAGCGTGCAACCCTTGATCTTGGGGTTGTGTGTTTGAGCACCACATCGGGTGTAGAGATTATTCAAAAATAAAATCGTAAAAAGTATATGCAAAAAAATGAATATTGGCAAACTTTGATTTCGAAACTAATCAAGGAATGATATATCCATAGTGATTTTTAGAGCATCATAATTTGAATACCCAAAGATTAAGAAATGAGCAGATACATACCCTTTCAAAGTTTAAAAGACTATCTGAATCACATTTTTTTAGATTTTATTTTGTTATGTTAATCAGCATACATTACATCATTAGTTTTTGATGAGGTTCCATGATTCATTGTTTGCGTATAACACCCAGTGCTCCTGAATCACATTTTGATCGTTCTGGCTACCACTTGATTTGGTCTGAGACTTTTTAACTATTTGCTGAAATTAAAACAGGCTGTGGCCTCAGGCTCTACTGGTTCCATTAACTCATTACCGTTTTAAAGAGCTTCACATTCAGAGGTGTTGGAAAGGCTGACTTGTGTGGGTAGTATACTCCCCCTGGTGAACAAACAGAAGAAAGTATCTGATTCCTTCAGGTGAGGATTAGTTACAATTTCTGAGCACTCTGTTTTGGGACTTAGTTTCTCCCTAAAAAGATCCACTTTGTTACATTCAAGTTACCAAGGCTCCATCAAGCAGTCTATGAATCTTTTTACTGTTTAATTTTATCTCCACTGGTGTCCTTTTTTCCCCATTATGACTCTTCCTCATTAAAGTTATTCAGCCAAAAAATTTTATCAAATGCCTGCCATGCATCAGGCACAGCTCTAGGCACTGAGGGAACAAAATGATTCAAAATCCTGCCACTGGGAGCTTAAAATAATATCAGATAGGGTTCACTGTGTTTCCTACACACCAGACTTAGTGATTTGTGTTATTTAACTGAATCCTCCCAACAACTCTATCAGGAAACTGAGGAGCTAAGAAATTTGCCCAAGACCTCACATAGATAGGGAGAGGTACGGAACACCTCTGACCCCATAAGAACTCTGAACCTCGTGGCCCTCCTTCGATTTTCATTACAGCATTTTTTTTTTAATTGCCTGTCTCCCCCAACCAACAGATAAGCTCCAGAGAGCAGAGACTGTGTCTGTTCACCATAACCCAGAGCCTAAAGCCTGCCACAGCTCTTCTCCAGAATACTGTGGGTAAATGGCTTCATGGTAATGGAATCAATGAGTTGAGAACTGAACTGGGGACTAATTGACTCCAAAGCCCTTCTCACCAAGGGACTCTACTACTTCCATGAGAATCCAGAATCCAGACAGCAACCCTGTACTGGCTGGCTGATTTGAATTAGTTTGGAATTAGCTGTCCTCTCCATTTCCTTAAAGAGTAGGTGAAAACGGAGCCTAAAATGAACAAGATCTGGTTCTTTAGAAGACTTAAAATCTTTAAGCAGATTTTCATTTGCCTCCCCCCCTGAATTTTACAGCTAGAGGAGACAGGAAGAAGCCAAAGCAACATTCACGCTGGGCCCAGTGGATACCCCTTTAAAAGCCATCAATGCTTTGCGGTGGAGAGCGGAGGGCGGAGAGTGATGGTGGAGCAGCCCCTTCAGGAGCTACTGAACCTGTGGTGAGTACAACCAATGCCTGTAATAAACAGGTCAATTTCCATGGTAGTAGTTATTTATTTTATAGTAGTTATTCCCACAATGGCTGTATGTCCTACACCATTATAATTTTGCCACTTTGCCAAGTGACTTAAGAGCATGATATCCATCATTCAAATCTATTAACCTTTCTTTCTGTGTTTGAAAATAATCAGCAGCGTTCTGGTCTCAGTTGCCCAGGGCAGAATGGTAAATATTGAAAGCGTAATCTTGCCATTTGGAGTGCTTCTGGCTTGAATAAATGTTTCCTCAGGTTGCAGCAATGCCCAGGTAACCTCTTGGTAAGGAAGCAGGGATCACCTTCCAGCGCTAGGGAGAGCAGGAAAAATTACTAGATGCAGGAATAGCTTGTAGGGTGGATCTCTCGCTCAGCCTACACTTTAGGCTTGTATTTTAAAAAGGAATTGCTGGTGTCTGCTCCTATTATCCAAGAGCTAGTAAATAAACCAAAAGGAGAAAACTGAAAAGTTATTTCAGGCTGACAGTACATAACCACAAGAAACAACCCAAGGAAACCCCGAAAATCAGGAGGCCTATCCTGTCATCCAACCTTTATTAAGATCATAGGGATGGCTCTTCCCTGTTTAAGTCTTTTGTGTATGGGGAGTCAGTTCTGTAAAGGTAAGTTTGCCAGTTAATTCTGTACAGCAATTTCTTCATTGCCCACTTATTTTTTCTCCCCAGCCAGATTGTGTTTACGGTTGATGAACCACCATCTATTCTCTCCGATCTCTTCCTTCTGCCTTTCTGCAACCCCATCTTCTCGTATAGTGCAAAAATTCTCCTATAGACCTCATTGCAAAAATCTCTCACATTTTACTAAATCTCCCTTTCCTAACTGTAAGGGGCTATCCCAACTGCCCTCCGGCATCTCTACATGAATTTCCTACCCTTGCTTGAAGCTCAATGTGTCCCAAACTGAACTTACCCCAAATCTGCTCCTAGTCTTTCTAATCATTGCCAAAGTCCTGAGTTGGGGTGTTGGATCTGTCCCCCTCCCATGAGTTCCTGCTGCCCACAGTCGAGTTGCCCTCACTCTTTCTTCGACTTCTTTGAAATTCTTTTAATTGGCCTCCATGCTTTTCAAGTACCATTCCTGTATGCAGTCCGCCCATTCCTCTTTTTAAGCACAACTGCTGTCAATCTCTCTGCTGCCCAATAACCATGAGTAGTCCATTAGCAAATTAGGGATGCTCCCTGGCCCAGCTGCGCCTCCAGAGCTCTCCACGATGGGCCTTTGAACTTATCCTGAATGCCCACTAAACTGGAGAACTCCCCCTCTCCTAAACCAACCAGTCCTCTCCTGTCTCCAGGTGTTTTCTCACACAGTTTCTTCTTCATGATATGCCAGTCTCAATTCCATCTTTCCCAATCCCATCCATTTCTTATGTTCTTCAACTCAACTCAAAAGCCAGTTTCCAATTCCTCCTGAGAGTCTTTCCCTCCGTCTCTTCATAGCGCCATATTGGTGTTTCTCCCATCATACATCCCTTATTTTCTGCCTCTTGGTATTGTAGTTATTGATTTACATATCTTATTACACACAAAACCACACGCCCCCCCCCCACACAACCACACGCCCCCCCCACACACAACCACACGCCCCCCACACACAACCACACGCCCCCCCCCCCACAACCACACCCCCCCCACACACACAACCACACGCCCCCCCCCCACACAACCACACGTCCCCCGACACACACAACCACACGCCCCCCCACACAACCACACGCCCCCCCCACACAACCACACGCCCCCCCCACACAACCACACGCCCCCCCACAAACGACACGCCCCCCCACACAACCACACGCCCCCCCCACAAACACACAACCACACGCCCCCCCACACACAACCACACGCCCCCACATACACACACCACATATCCCTACACACACACCACACACCCACACACCATGCTGGAGGTGGTGCCTTTCATTAGTTAGGGGAAAATAGCAGCTTTGGATCCTATCTCTAACACGTATCTACATGGCTTTGGACAAGTTTCTTATCCATTCTGGACTTAGTTCTCTTTTGGTAAAAAGTGAGTAATGCTCAGCTTTTTCAAATTAAATTAAAGTATGTATTAATTGCCAGATACTCACTAAATGCTGGCTAATGCTGGCTCTTGTTATTAACTCTGTCAGCCTTCTTGTCTGCAGATCACCTTACCTAGCCTATACCTTATACAAAATATATTCTCAGAATGTTGGTTGTATTGAAGGATCTTGTCTTCAGGTGGACCTTTTGCTTATTACTTATCTCAAAATTTAATAGCAGTTTGACAAACTTTGTGTTGACCTACAGAGCACTGAAGAACATTTCCCAATTAGATTTATCAGACTCTAGGGTTTTCAGCTGGACCACATTGACCCAGTTCTTACCCAAGTCTTATAAAGTTGATCTTGGTATGGTGAAGACTAGCCATCACTTATGTTTCAGAACAGATGGAGCTGTATGACAAATCGATAATCCAAAAAGTGAAAAACCAGCAAATGCACTGGAGCCTAACAGCCTCGAGCCTGGTTTCTAGGACAGAGAGCCAGTGTCAGGCTACATCCACCCAAAGGCTCCCTGAGGTCGTTTAACTGAGATGTCTCAAACTGTGGTCTCACAGAGCCTCCTCCTGGGAATGACTGAGGAGAAGAAAACAGGAGACAAAAATCTGGTTCTCCCAGCCACAGACACATCTGAGTGATCAGTCACTCAGATAAATAAAGCAAACAGTTACCCATATGTTAAAATTCCCAGGCTTAGCCCCATTTACAGTGATTCTCAAAGGCTGGCGGTTGTAATAAAGATAGAAGGTTTTAGTAGACAGAAGGGCAGAGAGTGCATTTCCCTCATTGAAACATCTCAAAACAACCTACGTCCCCCTCCCTTCCCGTAATTCTGAGAATCACTCTCTAAAGCTCCTATAAATGTATGCCTTCTTTGAGGATTCAGTAAAAGAAGACAAGGCAGGGATTAAGATGGAAAGGGTTGAGGGGCGCCTGGGTGGCTCAGTCGTTAAGCGTCTGCCTTCGGCTCGGGTCATGATCCCGGGGTCCTGGGATCGAGCCCCACATCGGGCTCCCTGCTCGGCGGGAAGCCTGCTTCTCCCTCTCCCACTCCCCCTGCTTGTGTTCTCTCTCTCGCTGTCTCTCTCTCTGTGTCAAATAAATAAAATCTTAAAAAAAATAAAAGAGGGAAAGGGTTGGGGCCAACCCAGAAAGGGCCCAACAGACAGAAGGGTAGTCTCATCAAAACATCCATCCACATTACTGTTTCAGACCTGAGTTTTCTAGCTGGTACATGTACCGCAAGTTTAATGAGGAGCAGCAAAGAAGTACAGTTGCTTTTTGATAGAAAAATTTAAAAATCATTCACTGAAAAGTGGAAGTACAATAGTTCTTTAATGCACACGCATGGCCTCCTCTCCCCTTTCCCCCAGCATGAGCAAGCGTGTATGTGCACACGAGCACACACACACATGCATGGGGCTTTGTCCAGGTCAGCCAAGGATGCTTACTCTGCACCAGGTGCCAAGACGTTTTTTCCTCTAAAGAACTGAGTGTAATAAATTCGTCTGGCTCTCTGCCTATCTGCTTCTTGTCATGTTCCAAAAAGAATTTAAGATGGCTTATATGGTTATGTACTATGACAAGAATTTAAATTGGAAGTGAGGTGAAAGAAGAAATAAATACAAACCAAAGATGCAAACATGGGGAGACAGGAAAATAATTAAGAAGTATAATAAAATGATCTATACACCTGCTACCAGTGAACTATAAATTTGCTTTCTAAGCTTTCCAGTGGATGAATTTGAAGAGAAAACTTATCAATTACATAATTCTCATTTATAAGAGGGATTCCCGGGGCGCCTGAATGGCTCAGTCGGTTAAGCGGCTGCCTTCGGCTCAGGTCATGATCCCAGGGTTCTGGAATCGAGTCCCGCATTGGGCTCCCTGCTTGGCGGGAAGCCTCCTTCTCCCTCTCCCGCTCCCCCTGCTTGTGTTCCCTCTCTCGCTCTCTCTCTCTCTGTCAAATAAATAAATAAAATCTTAAAAAAAAGAGGGATTCCCAAACCTTTGTGTGTACCTAAATCACCTGATGAGCTTATAAAACTATAATCACTCAGGCCCCACCAATAGAACTTAAAATTTTGCATGTCTGGGGTGAGAGCCTGAGGTTTATAATTTTAATGCATTCTTATTGATTTCTCCAGGAAACCAGCTTCTCAGGACAAGAACAATTATTCTTGATATTAAGATCTACAGGACTTTCGGGACACCTGGGTGGCTCAGTCGGTTGGGTTAAGCATCTGACTTTGGCTCAGGTCATGATCTCAGGGTCCTGGATGGGGCCCCATGTTAGGCTCGGCACTCAGCAGGGAGTCTGCTTGTCTCTCTCCCTCTCCCCCTTTCCCTCCAACCCTAGTGCTTTCTCTGTCTCTCTCTCAAATAAGTAAATAAAATGTTAAAAAAAAAAAAAAAGATCTACAGGACTTTCTTCTAGGGAGTGACAAAAACCTTGGGTTTTACAATGAATGTTCTTACAGAGATTCAAGATGAGTTTCGGAGGTCCACGGACTGCTGCCCATAATAACTTTCAAAATAAGCTTTTACACAGCTATGCGAGAGTAATGATGTTGAGAGTTGGTAAAGAGGGACAAGAAACCTAATAATATTCTCCGGGAACTTAATTTTTGCTAGTTTTCCTTGGCCCAGAATAGGAACTAAAAGGATTTTAAATCTACTCAATCCCATTTTCTTTATATGGAGCCAAAAATTAAGAACTCCTTAGTAAATATGGCAGTATGCAAGCTACAGGGATATGTCAGCACTGAGGTCTCTCTACAAACTATAATATGAGTTTGAAGAAATGTAATCTAGTGAATCTTATCTTTTAAATTTATTCTTGAGGAATTGTTTTGTTTCCTGGCTTGAACTGTAGTAGAGTGGGGAGGCAAATGGCAGCATGGGGTGGGGGGTGGGGGGTGGGGGGTGTAGGGGGTGGAAGGAAGTGAGCTCATCCTTAGTATGGAAATTCTTCTTTGTAAGACCTAAGTCTGTTTTTAGTGAACCCAAATCATTGAAAGTTCTCAATGTGGTGAAGTTCTTGATACACGTGAACTTTGCCTGATCTTGTAGAGTTTCCTTCATTTCAGTTTTGTAGCAAAAATGACTTAAATTTTATTGTATTTTTCCTGTCTCGCATCTTGTCACATTGAATCTGAAATGATTCAAGATTTGGGGGTGTTTCATACATCTTCTGTTTTTCAAATGAATTAGTTGGGATGCTTTTTTGTTTTTCTAGGAAAGGGACAGTTTGGGCTGGTTTTAGACAATTTATTTGCAGGTGTGCATAAAGTTACTGCTCTCAAACCTGAGACATAAGAAGGGTGCTATTAGATGTTGAGACGTCCCTCACTTGTTCAATAAATATCTATAGAGAACTTGGTATTTGCCAAGCACCGAGCTAAATGATAAGAATACAAGAATAACTAAGAATGCCTCCATGGTGTTTGCAGACACGAAAAGAAGTGATTATAGCATAGTGTGGTAAATAGTCTGAAGGGGAAAATGCAGAATACTCAGGAAACAAAGCTATAATTCAGTGGTCAGGGAAGGCTTTCTGCAGAAAGTTACATGTAAGCTAAGACCTAATGTGTAGGTAGAAATTAAATATGTGAAGGTGGGGTAAGCATGGGTTGGATGAAGTTCAAAATGGAAGGGGGGAGAGAAAACCAAAAAAACCCTCCCAGCTCATTGTGAACATTCATGAGACAGAAGAAGGTATGTTGCTGAAACTGAAATAAATCTGGTCTGACCTCTACATGGCATATGTGGGATTGGGGGTGAAAAGATTGGGGGATGAGAAGGGGGGGCTAGATCTTGAATAACCTTATAATCCATATTAAGGAATCCAGACCATACCCAAGAAAACTGGGGAGCCATTGCGCTGGTGATCATTTATTTGTATTTAGGAAGATTGCTTGAATTAAATCTCTCCAGTCCTATCTTTCATTGTGTGTAAATTCAGAAGAAGGATATTAATTGTTTAACACTTGAAAACCTAAGGTAGTAGAATGGAGAACCCCACTGCACCTTGAAAAAGTCCAAGACAGGTGTACCCTGTCTTGGCTGCCCTGGGTATGCTAACTTGGAGGTGGCTGGGCCCCTTTGAATTCAGGAATGTGAAGGTATTTTGCTGGTTGTGAGATCCTAATAAATGATCGCGTTAATGTACTCTTATATTGAGTCTCACATACCCCACCTCTGTAGCTCCATTATCCAAGCAAACACAGTCTCTAAGGAGAAGGGAAAATGGGCATATAGAACTAAGCACCCTCTGTCTTGCAGGTTGGAGATGTGACAAGATCCCTAAGAAAGGTAAGCAGAATATTTGTAAATGTTTTTATAATGGGCCAATTATTTGGCAGGGACATTGAAATCTATTGGTGGAAAAGTGTTCTCAAGTATAATACGAAAGGACAGATATTTCATTTTATATATGTCTATGATGAACAAAACCCTTTCTAAAGCTAAAGCTCTAAGAGGACTAAAATCCAGGCCGTATTATATGCAGGGTATTCATGGCTCTGCTTAATGTAATATGAATTGACCCATAATACAGAGTAATTCAATTTATGAAAAAATTACCCTGGTTTTAATACTATATTGTTAAACTCGAATATTGGCTAGTGAGGTTATTTAAAGGAAAAAATGTTTCTGAAATGAAAATGCTTAACGGGATTCCCTATGCCACCTATGCCAACACTGCCATCTAGTGTTCCTTTGTGGAAATAAAAAAGGCTGGTACAATAATTTTCAAATCAGGTTCACCAGGTGACAAAGGGATGACTCAAAACATTGCAATGTTAAGACATTAAATTGTACTATGAGACCCTCTGAGGTTTGTGAAAGGGAGGGAGTGGATGGGTGGATGGGGGAGTTGGCTACTTGTAAGACATCAGTTACTTCTGGGAAGCAGTAGTGTGTAGTTAATGGCTCTCAAATCTGTCTGCCCAATAGAATCACCTGGGAAAGTTTTACAAAAACACAGATGGCTAAGCTACACTGCAGACCTAGAAAATCAAATTCACTCAAGTGGGACCCAGTAATGGCATAGTTTTAAAACTCCCAGGTTATTCCAGGGGCGCCTGGGTGGCTCAGTAAGTTCAGCATCTGCCTTCGGCTCAGGTCATGATCTTAGGGTCCTGGGATCAAGCCCTACATCAGGCTCCCTGCTCAGTGGGGAGTCTGCTTCTCCCTCTCCCCCTGCCCCTCCCCCAACCTGTGCTCTCTCGTGCGTGCTCTCTCTCTCTCAAATAAATAAATAAAATCTTAAAAACAAAAAACAAACAAAAAAAAACCCTCTCAGGTTCAATCCTGCTGTACAACCAGGGTAAGCAGCACAAGGTAATGGGTTAAGACTGTGGAATCTAGCTCTGTCTTTACATGAGTTTCACTGCTTAGTTGTGTGACTTTGAGCAGGGAAATTAGGCTAATTGACATCTATGTGCCTCAGGAAAATGAGGACAATACCCTCTCCTTGGGTTATTGTGAGGATTAAATATAAATGTCAAGTGTTTAGCATAATGCCTGGTAAACTGTTCAATAAATGCTAAATATTAATAGCAATTTTATCAAGGAAAATATTTTATGAGTTATTTAAGGGAATAAACAACCTAAGGGATATGAACACCTAACATAGAGCATATTAGAAATTAGAACATATTACATATAGCATATTTCTATTCTTGAACTGGAAGACTTGTGGGATTGAATGCTGATGCCCAGCTCAGCCATCCCCTGAGAAGCACGTGACTTCTTTTGTGCCAACCTAAAGTGCTTTATGGCGCAATAAATTATTCTCAGTCATTCCCAGTCTTTATCACTAGGTCCGAGATGCCTGATTCCCTAGCACATTTTATTTGTCCTGCTTGGGTCCAATGTCCTTTCCTAAATTAACCAGGGGGCAGAACCACATCTCTACATATGTTGTGACAGTAGCCACAGTCCTAGGTGTTGGTGGTAGTTCCTAAGGAATGGGAAATCACTGTGACTTAGAGTATCTTTACAATCAAAAAAGTTCTATTATTACTATTTTTACTAAAAGATCTACTATTATTACTGTGGACGATTTGGGGCAGAAAGAACATCATCTGAAAAGACTTGGAGGAGTCCAGTGAAGAACAAGAGTTTATTTGGCTGGGTATTTGATGGGAATATTAGGTGGGAGCATATTATAAAAAAAACTTGGGTTATGATAAATTGGATGTCAGGGACTAGGGTAAAGGAAACATCAAATGTAACTGGTTCTATAAAATAAATAAATAAATAAACAAACACAAATAAATAAATAAATAAAACCAGTTCTAATTGGAGAGTGGCAGGAGGTGGGGGTGGGGAGGAAATGCATACATTACAGGAAAGTAGCAGAACATTCTGAGCAGAAATTGATTAGTTTGGTTAGAGACGTGTTGAGCTGATAGAAGACATTCAGAAGGGAATGTCCAACAAGGAGCTGGAGAACCGGGGTGAGGACTCAGAAGGGAAATGTGGGCCTTGCATCCAGATTTGGGAATCAGTGGAATGGGTGTGAGAGTTGAAGTCATGGGCATGCACACGTTTCCTCAGTGACTTGAGAGAAGAGCAGACATGTTAGAGAGCAGTGTCATTACCACAGAAAGAGAAGGTAGCAAAGGGGCTGAGAAGCAGTGCACAGGGAGGAGAATTTTAAGCGTGATTTTTAAATACACAGAACAAGAAAAGGGAAAGAACTGCAGAGAGGTCAAGTTAAAGGCAGGAAAGATTGGCTTCTGTCAATTAGGACCTTACTGACAACTTCAAAAAGGGTGGGACCACTGGAGTGGTATATGCAGCCAATTGCTTCACCTCCTTATTGGTTCTTGGTATCACTGAGGGTTTATTTGGTTTGTTTTTGATGTTGCTGGGTTTGTTTTGTTCTAATCATTTTTTGGTGTAATTGTAAGTGGAATTGTTTTCTTAATTTCTCTTTCTGCTGATACATTATCAGTGTATCAAAATAAAACCAATTTCTATATGTTAATTTTGTATCCCGTGAGTTGACTGAATGTATTTATCAGGTCTAATAGTTTTTCTGGTGCAGTCTTATGGGTGTTCTATGTTTAGAATCTGGGCAGCTGCACGTAGTGACAGTTTTACTTCTTCCTTACTAATTTGGATGCCTTTTATTCCTTTATCTTGTGTGATTGCTACAGCTAGGACTTCCAGTAGTATGTTGAAGAGAAGTGGCGGAAGTGGACATCCTTATCTTGTTACTGCTCTTAGAGAAAAAGCTATCAGTCAGTATTTTACCTTTCAATATAATGTTAGCTGTGGATTTTTCATATATGGTCTTTATTAAGTTGAGGTATGTTCCCTAAAAACCCACTTCACTGAGAGATTTAACGAAAATGGAAATTGAAATTTGTCATATATTTTTTCTGCATCTATTGGGATGATCATGTAATCTTTTTAAAATTTTTTATTGTTATGTTAATCACCATACATTACTTCATTAGTTTTTGATGTAGTGTTCCATGATTCATTGTTTGTGCATAATGGGCACCCAGTGCTCCATGCAGAATGTGCCCTCTTTAATACCCACCACAAGCCAACCCATCCTCCTAACCCCCTCCCCTCTAGAACCCTCAGTTTGTTTTTCAGAGTCCATAGTCTCTCATGGTTTGTCTCCCCCTCTGACTCCCCCCCTTCATTCTTCCCCTCCTGCTATCTTTTTTTTTTCTTAATATATATTGCATTATTTGTTTGAGGTACAGATCTGTGATTCAACAGTCTTGCACAATTAACAGCGCTCACCATAGCACATACCCTCTCCAATGTCTATCATCCAGCCACCCCATCCCTCCCACCCACCCCCCACTCCAGCAACCCTCAGTTTGTTTCCTGAGATTAAGAATTCCTCATATCAGTGAGGTCATATGATACATGTCTTTCTCCGATTGACCTATTTTGCTCAGCATAACACCCTCCAGTTCCATCCACGTCGTTGCAAATGGCAAGATCTCATTCCTTTTGATGGCTGCATAATATTCCATTGTATATATATACCACAGCTTCTTTATCCATTCACCGTTGATGGACATCTTGGCTCTTTCCACAGTTTGGCTATTGTGGACATTGCTGCTATAAACATCGGGGTGCATGTATGCCTTCGGATCCCTACATTTGTATCTTTGGGGTAAATACCCAGTAGTGCAATTGCTGGGTCGTAGGGTAGCTCTATTTTCAACTTTTTGAGGCACCTCCATACTGTTTTCCAGAGTGGTTGCACCAGCTTGCATTCCCACCGACAGTGTAGGAAGGTTCCCCTTTCTCCAAATCCTCACCATCTGTTGTTTCCTGATTTGTTAATTTCAGCCATTCTGACTGGTGTGAGGTGGTATTTTGTTGAGGTTTTGATTTGGATTTCCCTGATGCCGAGCAATGTCGAGCACTTTTTCATGTGTCTGTTGGCCATTTGGATGTCTTCTTTGGGAAAATGTCTCTTCATGTCTTCTGCCCATTTCTTAATTGGATTATTTGTTCTTTGGGTGTTGAGTTTGATAAGTTCTTTATAGATTTTGGATGCTAACCCTTTATCTGATATGTCATTTGCAAATATCTTCTCCCATTCTGTTGGTTGTCTTTTGGTTTTGTTGACTGTTTCTTTTGCTGTGCAAAAGCTTTTTATCTTGATGAAGTCCCAGTAGTTCATTTTTGCCCTTGCTTCCCTTGCCTTTGGCGATGTTTCTAGGAAGAAGTTGCTGCAGCTGAGGTCGAAGAGGTTACTGCCTGTGTTCTCCTTTAGGATTTTGATGGACTCCTGTCTCACATTGAGGTCTTTCAACCGTTTGGAGTCTATTTTTGTGTGTGGTGTAAGGAAATGGTCCAGTTTCATTCTTCTGCATGTGGCTGTCCAATTTTCTCAACACCATTTGTTGAAGAGACTGTCTTTTTTCCATTGGACATTCTTTCCTGCTTTGTCAAAGATGAGTTGACTGTAGAGTTGAGGGTCCATTTCTGGGCTCTCTATTCTGTTCCATTGATCTATGTGTCTGTTTTTGTGCCAGTACCATACTGTCTCGATGATGACAGCTTTATAATAGAGCTGGAAGTCCGGAATTGTGATGCCGCCAGCTTTGCCCTTCTTTTTCAACATTCCTCTGGCTATGTGGCGTCTTTTCTGGTTCCATACAAATTTTAGGATTATTTGTTCCATTTCTTTGAAAAAAGTGGATGGTATTTTGATGGGGATTGCATTGAATGTGTAGATGGCTCTAGGTAGCATTGACATCTTCACAATATTTGTTCCTCCAATCCATGAGCATGGAATGTTTTTCTATTTCTTTGTGTCTTCCTCAATTTCTTTCATGAGTATTCTGTAGTTTTCTGAGTACAGATCCTTTGCCTCTGTGGTTAGATTTATTCCTAAGTATCTTATAGTTTTGGGTGAATGGTAAATGGGATCGAATCCTTAATCTCTTTCTTCTGTCTTGTTGTTGGTGTATAGGAATGCCACTGATCTCTGTGCATTGATTTTATATCCTGCCACTTTACTGAATTCCTGTGTGAGTTCTAGCAGTTTTGGGGTGGATTCCTTTGGGTTTTCCATATAAAGTATCATATCATCTGCAGAGAGTGAGAGTTTGACTTCTTCTTTGCCGATTTGGATGCCTTTTATTTCTTTTGGTTGTCTGATTACTGTGGCGAGGACTTCTACTACTACGTTGAATAGCAGTGGTGATAGTGGACATCCCTGCCGTGTTCCTGACCTTAGGGGGAAAGCTCTCAGTTTTTCCCCATTGAGAATGATATTCACTGTAGGTTTTTCATAGATGGCTTTTATGATATTGCGTTATGTCCCCTCTATCCCTATACTCTGAAGAGTTTTGATCAAGACAGGATGCTGTACTTTGTCAAATGCTTTTTCTGCATCTATTGAGAGGATCATATGATTCTTGGTCTTTCTTTTGCTAATGTATTGTATCACGTTGATTGATTTGTGGATGTTGAACCAACCTTGCAGCGCAGGGATAAATCCCACTTGGTCATGGTGAAGAATCCTTTTAATGTACTGTTGGATCCTATTGGCTAGTATTTTGGTGAGAATTTTTGCATTCGTGTTCATCAAGGATATTGGTCTGTAATTCTCCTTTTTGATGGGTCTTTGTCTGGTTTGGGGACCAAGGTAATGGTGGCCTCATAAAACGAGTTTGGAAGTTTTCTTTCCATTTCTATTTTTTGGAACAGTTTCAGAAGAATAGGTATTAATTCTTCTTGAAATGTTTGGTAGAATTCCCCTGGGAAGCCATCTGGCCCTGGGCTTTTGTTTGTTGGGAGATTTTTGAGCACTGCTTCAATTTCCTTAGTGGTTATAGGTCTGTTCAGGTTTTCTATTTCTTCCTGGTTCAGTTTTGGTAGTTGATACATCTCTAGGAATGCATCCATTTCTTCCAGGTTATCTAATTTGCTGGCATAGAGTTGCTCATAATATGTTCTTATAATTGTTTGTATTTCTTTGGTGTTGATTGTGATCTCTCCTCTTTCATTCATGATTTTGTTGATTTGGGTCATTTCTCTTCTCTTTTTGATAAGTCTGGCCAGGGGTTTATCAATCTTGTTAATTCTTTCAAAGAACCAGCTCCTAGTTTTGTTGATCTGTTCTGCTATTCTTTTGGTTTCTATTTCATTGATTTCTGCTCTGATCTTTATTATTTCTCTTCTCCTTCTGGGTTTAGGCTTTATTTGCTGTTCTTTCTCTCTTTAGGTGTAGGGTTAGGTTGTGTATTTGAGACCTTTCTTGTTTCTTGAGAAAGGCTTGTGTTGCTTTATACTTTCCTCTTAGGACCGCCTTTGCTGCATCCCAAAGATTTTGAACAGTTGTGTTTTCATTTTCATTGGTTTCCATGAATTTTTTTAATTCTTCTTTAATTTCCTGGTTGACCCATTCATTCTTTAGTAGGATGCTCTTTAGCCTCCATGTATTTGAGTTCTTTCCGACTTTCCTCTTATGACTGAGTTCTAGTTTCAAAGCATTGTGCTCTGAATATATGCAGGGAATAATCTCAATCTTTTGGCACCAGTTGAGACCTGATTTGTGACCTAGGATGTGATCTATTCTGGAGAATGTTCCATGGGCACTAGAGAAGAATGTGTATTCCGTTGCTTTGGGGTGCAATGTTCTGAATATGTCTGTGAAGTCCATTTGGTCCAGTGTGTCATTTAAAGTCTTTATTTCCTTGTTGATCTTTTGCTTAGATGATCTGTCCATTTCAGTGAGGGGGGTGTTAAAGTCCCCCACTATTATTGTATTGTTGTCAATGTGTTTCTTTGCTTTTGTTATTAATTGCCTTATATAATTGGCTGCTCCCATGTTAGGGGCATAGATATTTACAACTGTTAGGTCTTCTTGTTGGATAGATACTTTAAGTATGATATAGTGTCCTTCCTCATCTCTTATTACAGACTTTGGTTTAAAATCTAATTTGTCTGATATAAGGATTGCCACCCCAGCTTTCTTTTGGTGTCCATTAGCATGGTAAATGGTTTTCCACCCCCTCACTTTCAATCTGGGGGTGTCTTTGGGTCTAAAATGAGTCTCTTGCAGACAGCATATCGATGGGTCTTGTTTTTTAATCCAGTCTGATAGCCTGTGTCTTTTGATTGGGGCATTTAGCCCATTTACATTCAGGGTAACTATTGAAAGATATGAATTTAGTGCCATTGTATTGCCTATAAGGTGACTGTTACTGTATATTGTCTGTGTTCCTTTCTGGTCTATGTTGCTTTTAGGGTCTCTCTTTGCTTAGAGGACCCCTTTCAATATTTCTTGTAGGGCTGGTTTTGTGTTTGCAAATTCCTTTAATTTTTGTTTGTCCTGGAAGCTTTTTATCTCTCCTTCTATTTTCAATGACAGCCTAGCTGGATATAGTATTCTTGTTTGCATATTTTTCTCATTTAGCACCCTGAATATATCATGCCAGTCCTTTCTGGCCTGCCAGGTCTCTGTGGATAGGTCTGTTGCCAGTCTAATGTTTCTGCCATTGTAGGTTACATATCTCTTCTCCCGAGCTGCTTTCAGGATTTTCTCATTGTCTCCGAGACTCATAAGTTTTACTATTGGATGTCGGGGTGTTGACCTCTTTTATTGATTTTGAGGGGGGTTCTCTGTGTCTCCTGGATTTTGATGCCTGTTTGCTTCCCCAAATTAGGGAAGTTCTCTGCTATAATTTGCTGCAGTATACCTTCTGCCCCTCTCTCTCTTTCTTCTTCTGGGATCCCAATTATTCTAATGTTGTTTCGTCTTATGGTATCGCTTATCTCTCGAATTCTGCCCTCGTGATCCAGTAGTTGTTTATCTCTCTTTTTCTCAGCTTCTTTATTTTCCATCATTTGGTCTTCTATATCACTCATTCTCTCTTCTGACTCATTTATCCTAGCAGTTAGTGCCCCATTTTTGACTGCACCTCATTAATAGCCTTTTTGATTTTGATTTGGTTAGATTTTAGTTATTTCTCCAGAAAGGGTTTCTCTAATAACTTCCATGCTTTTTTCAAGCCCAGCTAGTATCTTTAAAATCATGATTCTGAACTCTAGGTCTGACATCGTACTAATGTCCGTATTGAGTAGGTCCCTGTCAGTCGGTACTACGTCTTGTTCTTTTTTTTGAGGTGATTTTTTCCATCTTGTCATTTTGTCCAGAGGAGAATAGATGAATGAGAGAAAAAATGCTAACAGGGTAACAACGTCCCCAGACAATATACTCTAAACAAATCAGAAAAGACCTGAAACAGGGGGAAAAGAAAGGAAAAAAAAGAAAAGAAAAAGAAAGAGATTAAAAACAAACAAAAACAGAACAAAACAAAAAAACCAGAATATGATTAAATATGATCAAGCTGGTGCATAGATCAGTGCCACACACTAGATTTTGTGTGTATTTTGGTCTGTTAGAAGAAAGTGCCTCCCAAAATTTTAAAGAAAGAAAAACTTATATATGTACAAAAATAAGGGTTGAAACGATGAAGGGATGGAATATGACTGTAAAGATGAAAAGTATAAAAAAAATTTTTAAAAGGAATTGATAAGAAGTTTGAAAAAAGAAAGAAGAGGATTTTTAAAAAATGAAAAAAAAAAAGGGAGAGAATGTGATCAGGCAGTAGACTAGAACAAAGCCATACACTAGAGATTTAGGGTATATTTTGATCTGTTAGAAGAAACTGTATCTCAAAATTATAAGAGAGAACAACTTATATATATATATGCCAAAAATAAGGGTAACTACTATGAAGGGATAGAATATGACTCTAAAAATGAAAAATAAAAATGTTTTTTAAAAAAGGGATTGATAAGATGTTGGTTGAAAAAGGGGAAAAGGAAAAATTTAAAAAAAAAAAAGGACAGTTAAAAAAATTAACTTTGAAAGACTAAAGAATCATGGTAAAAAAGCCATGGATTCGGGGCACCTGGGTGGCTCAGTCGTTAAGCATCTGCCTTTGGCTCAGGTCATGATCCCAGGGTCCTGGGATCAAGCCCCGCATCGGGCTCCCTGCTCGGCGGGAAGCCTACTTCTCCCTCTCCCACTCCCCCTGCTTGTGTTCCCTCTCTCTCGCTGTGTCTCTCTCTGTCAAATAAATAAATAAAATCCTTAAAAAAAAAAAATAAAGCCATGGATTCTATGCTGTATTCCCCTAGCTCTGGAGTTCTGCCATTCTCATTGATTGGTAAACTTGGTCTTGGCTGGCTGTTCTTGCTGATCTTCTGGGGGAGGGGCCTGTTGCCATGGTTCACAAATGTCTTTGCCAGAGGCGGAACTGCCCCACCCTTGCCGGTGCCGGGCTAAGTAATCTGCTCAGGTTTGCTTCTGGGAGCTTTTGTTCCCTGCAAGCTTTCAGTACAGCTTTGGAGGACGAGAGTGAAAATGGCGGCCTCCCAATCTCCACCCCAGAGGAGCCGAGAACTCAGGGCCCCACGCCTCAGTGCGCCCCCAGAGAAAAGCAGTCAATCACTCCCGTCTCCCTGGTCTCCAGCAGCACTCCGTGCTCACCCGGCCTGTGACCGAGCATTTCTATCTCTGGCATCCGACCCCATGTGGAGTCTCCAAACCCAGCAGATCCCTGTGGTGTGCTCCCGTGCCGCTCCTCCCAGGGGAGGAAGGGGAGTCTCCCTGGATCTGCCGCTTGTTGGGTCCCTGCTGGAGGAGCAGTGGCCCGACTGTGCCGCGGATCACAGTTTATGGCAACCCCAAGCTGAGAGCCCGGGCCTCGGCTCCCTCTCTGCAGCCGGCTTCCCCACTCCCATACCTGGGAACTCTGCCATACTCAGGAACCCCCGGTCTTTCTGTGGCCCCGAGGGTCCTGAGACCACACTGTCCCAGCGAGGGTTCCACCTCCCCACTTAGCCACTGGAGTGCCATCCCTCAGCGGAGCCGACTTCTAAAAGTTCTGATTTTGTGCTCCGCTGCTCTATCACTTGGCAGATGCGGCGGATGGAGGCCCCCTCCCCCGCCGTCTATCCTCCTGAATATCACCTTGGATTCACTTCTCCGCACGTCCTACCTTCCAGAAAGTGGTCGCTTTCCTGTTCAGAGAGTTGTTGCTATTCTTTTCTTCGATCTCCTGTTGAGTCATAGGTGTTCAGAATGGTTTGATCCCTATCCAGCTGAATTCCTGGGACCAGATGAAATCCAGGTCTCCTTCTCTTCTGCCATCTTGCTCCATCCCGATCATGTAATTTTTATCCTTCATTTTGTTGATGTGGTATGTCATGGTGATTGATTTGCAAATATTAAACCATCCTTGCAACCTAAGAATAAATCCCACTTGATCATCGTGAATGATTGTTTCAATGTACTGTTGAATGCAGTTTTCTAATATTTGTTGAGGATTTTTGCATCTATGTTCATCAGACATATTGGCCTATAGTTTTCTTTTTTTGTAGTCTTTGTCTGATTCTGGTATCAGGGTAATGCTGGCTTCATAAAATGAATTTGGAAGCTCTCCTTCCTCTTCTATTTTTTTTGGACTAGATTGAGAATAGGTATTAACTGGTATTAACTCTTCTTTAAATGTTGGTACACTTCACCTGTGAATCCATCTGGTCCTGTACTTTTTTTATTGTAATTCTTTTGGTGGTTGTTTTTAATTCCAGTATAGGTAACATACAGGGTTATATTAGTTTCAGGTGTACAATATAGTGATTCAACAATTGCACACAACACCCAGTGCTCATCACAAGTGCCCTCCTTAATCTCCATCACCTATTTCACCCATCTCCCCACCTAACTCCCCTCTGGTAACCATCAGTATGTTCTCTATAGTTAAGAGTCCGTTTCTTCATTTCTCTCTCCACCCTGCCCCCTTTGTTCCCTTTATTTGTTTTGTTTCTTAAATTCTACATTTGAGTGAAATCATATATGTCTTTCTGACTGACCTATTTCACTAGGCATTATACTCTCTAGCTCCATCCATGCTGTTGCAAATGGCAACATTTCATTTTTTAATGGCTGAATAATATTCCATTGTATATATATACTACATCTTCTTTATCCATTTATCTATCAGTGAACATTTGGGCTGTTTCTGTAACTTGGCTATTGTAAATAATTCTGCTATAAACATCAGGGTGTGTGTATCCCTTTGAATTAGTGTTTTTGTGTATTTCAGGTAGATATCAAGAGGTGTGATTACTGGATCATATGGTAATCACTATTTTTATCTATTTTCTCTATTTAATCTATTTTTAACTTTTTGAGAAATGCCCCCCCATACTGTTTTCCACAGTGGCTGCACCACTTTGCATTCTCACCAACAGTGTCCAAGGGTTCCTTTTTCTCCACATCCTTGCCAACACTTGTTTCTTGTGTTTTTTTATTTTAGCCATTCTGACAGGTGTGAGGTGATGTCTCATTATAGTTTTGATTTGCATTTCCCTGATGATGAGTGATGTTGAGCATCTTTTCATGTGTCTGTTGGCCATCTGGATGTCTTCTTTGGAAAAATGTCTGTTCATGTCTTCTACCCATTTTTTAATTGGCTTGTTTTTTGGGTGTGGAGCTGTATTAGTTCTTTATATATTTTGGATACTAACCCTTTATTGGATATGTCATTTGCAAATATCTTCTCCCATTCAGGAGGTTGTCTTTTATTTTTGTTGATTGCTCCCATTGCTGTGCAGAAAGAAGCTTTTTATTTTGATGTAGTCCCAATAGTTCATTTTTGCTTTTATGTCCCTTGCTTTAGGAGACCTACCTAGAAAAATGTTGCTACTATCAGTGTCAGAGACATTGCTGCCTGTGTTCTTTTCCAGGATTTTTATGGTTTCAGGTCTCCCATTTAGGTCTTTAATCCATTTTGAGTTTGTTTTTGTGTATGGTTTAAGAAAGTGGTCCAGTTTCATTCTTTTTGCATGTAGTTGACCAGTTTTGCCAGCACCATTTGTCTTTTTCCCATTGGATATTCTTTCCTGCTTCATCAAAGAGTAATTGACCATATAATTGTGGGTTTATTTCTGGGTTTTCTATTCTGTTCCATTGATCTATGTGTCTATTTTTTGCCAGTACCACACTGTTTTGATTACTACAGCTTTGTAATATAACTTGAAGTTTGGAATTGTGATACCTCCAGCTTTGCTTTTCTTCTTCAAAATTATTTTGGCTTATCCAGGTATTTTATGATTCCATAAAAATTTTAGGCTTGTTTGTTCTAGTCTGTGAAAAATGATGTTGGTGTTTTGATAGGGATTGTATTAAATCTATAGATTGCTTTAGGTAGTATAGACATTTTAACAATATGCTTCCAATCCATAAGAATGGAATGTCTTTCCATTTGTTTTGTGTCATCTTCAATTTCTTTCATCAATGTTTTATAGTTTTCAGAGTACAGGTCTTTTACCTCTTTGGTTAAGTTTATTCCTAGGTATCTTATTATTTTTGGTGTAATTATAAAGGTATTGTTTTCTTAATTTCTCTTTCTGCTGCTTCATTATTAGTGTACAGAAATGCAACAGATTTCTGCACATTGATTGTATCCTGTGACTTTACTGAATTCATTTATCAGTTCTAGTATTTTATTTTTAGTGGCGTATTTAGGGTTTTCTATATATAGTATCATGTCATCTGCAAATTGTGAAAGCCTTACTGCTTCCTTAGCAATTTGGATCACTTTTATTTCTTTTGTTGTCTGACTGCTGTGGCTAGGAATTCTAGTACTATGTTGAATAAAAGTGGTGAGTGGGGTGCCTGGGTGGTTCAGTTGGTTGAGCATCTGACTCTTGGTTCCAGGTCAGGTCATGATCTCAGGGTCGAGAGATCAAGCCCTGCATCTTGCTCTGCAGGGAGTCTGCTCGAGATTCTCTCCCTCTCCTTCCACCCCCCCCCCCGCAATTGTGTGTGCTCTCTCCCTCTAAAATAAGTAAATCTTAAAAAAAAAAAAAAAAAAAAAAAAAAAAAAAAGGTGGTGAGAGTAGACCTCTTTGTCTTGTTCCTGATCCTAAGGGAAAATCTCTCAGCTTTTCCCCATTGAGTATTATGTTCACTGTAGGTTTTTCATATATGGTCTTATTATGTTGAGCTATGTTCCCCCTAAACCTACTTTGTTGGGGGCTTTTATTTTGATATTGTGCTCTGACAGTGCATTTTCTGCATCTATTGAAATGATCATATGGTTTTCATCCTTTCTCTTATTAATGTTATGTAATACATTGATTTGTGAATATTGACCATCTTTGCATCCTGGGAATAAATCCCACTTGATTGTGGTGAATGATTTTTTTAATGTATTGTTGGATTTAGTTTGCTAGTAGGTTGTTAAGGATTTTTGCATCTATGTTCATCAGAGATATTGGCCTGTAGTTCTCTTTTTTTTGTGGAGTCTGTATCTGGTTTTGGTATCAGGCTGATACTGGCCTCAAGAATGAATTCAGAAGTTTTTGTTCCTTTTTTTTTTTTTTTTTTTTTAATATTTTGAGAAGAATAGGTATTAACTCTTCTTTAAATGTTTGGTAGTATTTGCTTGTGAGGATGTTTGGTCCTGGACTTTTTTTTTTTTTATTACTGATTCAGTCTCCTTGCTGGTAATCAGTCTGCTCAAATTTTCTATTTCTTCCTGCTTCAGTTTTGGTAGGTTATATGTTTCTAGGAACTTATCCATTTCTTCTAGGTTGTCCAATTTGTTGGCATATAGTTTTTCATAATATTCTCTTACAATTGTTTATATTTCTGTGGTGTTGGTTGTTATTTCTCCTCTTTCAATTATGATTTTATTTGAGTGCTTTCTCTGTCTCTATTTTTCTTTTTCCCTGATGAGTCTGGCTAAAGGTTTATCAGTTTTGTTGGTTTTTCAAAGAACCAGCTCCTGGTTTCATTTATCTACTCGCTTGGTTTTTTTTTTTTTTTTTTTTTTTAAGTTTCTGTATCATTTATTTCTGTTCTAATCTTTATTATTTCATTCCTTCTGTTGGTTTTGGGTTCTGCTTGTTTTTCTTTTCCCGGCTCCTTTACGTGTAAGCTTAGGTTGTTTGAGATTTTTCTTGCTTCTTGAGGTAGGCCTGTATTACTATAAAATTCCCTCTTAGAACAGCTTTTGCTGCATCCCATTGTGTTTTCATTTTCATTTGTTTCCATGTACTTTTTGATTTCTTCTGTGATTTCTTGGTTGATCCACTCATTGTTTGGTAGCATGTTATTTAACCTCCATATATTTGTGCTCTTTCCAGATTTTTTTCTTGTGATTGGTTCCTAGTTTCATAGCATTGTGGTTGGAAAAGATGCATGGTATGGCTTCAGTCTTCTTGAATTTGTTGAAGCTTGTTTTGTGGCCTAATATGTGATATATTCTGGAGAATGTTCTGTGTACACTTGAAAAGAATGTGTATTCTGCTGTTTTAGGATGGAATGTTCTGAATGTATCTGTTAAAGCCATCTGATCCAGTGTGTCATTCAAAGCCACTGTTTCCTTGTTGATTTTCTGTTTGGATGATCTGTCCATCGATGTAAGTGGGGGGTTAAAATCCCCTACTATTATTGTATTACTATTGATTAGTTCCTTTATGTTTGTTACTGTTTTATGTATTTGGGCCCCTATTTTGGGTTCATAAATATTTACAGTTGTTATATCTTCTTGTTAGACTGTCCCCTTTATTATTTTATAATGTCCTTCTTTGTCTCTTTTTACAGACTTTGTTTTAAAGTCTATCTTGTCCAATATGAGTATTTCTACTCCTGTTCTCTTTTGACATTCATTTGTATGATAAATGTTTGTCCATCCCCTCACTTTCAATCTGCAGGTATCTTTAGGTCTGAAGTTAGTCTCTTGTAGACAGCATATGGATGGCTCTTGTTTTTTGTTTTTGTTTTTGTTTTTTTTATCCACTCTGTCATACTGTCTTTTGATTGGAGAATTTAGTCCACTGACATTCAAAGTAATTATTGGTATATATGTATTTGCCATTTTTTTTTTTACTTGTTTTGTGGTGGTTTTGTAGTTTTTACTTTTTTTTTTTTTTAAAGTAGGCTCTATGCCCAGTATGGGGCTTGAACTCAAGAACCTGAGATCAAGACCTGGGTTGAGATCAAGAGTTGGATGCTTAACTGACTGAGCCACCCAGGCGCTCCATTTGTATTTTTCTGATCCTTTCTTCTCTTTCTCTCTTTTGTAGTTTGTTGATTTTCTCTAGTCATGTACTTGGATTCCTTACTCTTTATTTTTTGTGTATCTATTATTCTTTCCGGATTTGTAGTCACCAATGGGTTTATATATAACATCATCTGTGTATAGCAGTTTATATTAAGCTGATGGTCATTTAATTTTGAACTCATTCTTTATTCCTCTCCTCCACATTTCAGATATTTGGTATCCTTTTTACATCATTTTATTTTTATGAATCCCTTGACTTATTTTTACAGTAATACTTATTTTTACTGTTTTGTGTTTATTTTTTATACTCTCTCCTAATGTCTTTCCACTCAAAGAGCCCCCTTTAATATTTATTATAGGACTTGTTTAGTGGTCATAAATTCCTTTAGTTTTTGTTTTTTTGAGAAACTCTTTAACTCTCCTATTCTGAGTGATAGCTTCCTGAATAGAGTATCCTTGGCTGCAGATTTTTTCCGTTTCAGCTCTTTAAATATATTGTGCCACTTTCTTCTGACATGCACTTTCTGCTGAAAAATCAGCTGATAACCTTTGGGGTTTCCTTTGCATGTAACTGTCTTCTCTTGCAATCTTTAAAATTCACTATTTTTTGCCATTTTAAAGATTTTTTTTTTTTTTGTCAGAGAGAGAGACAGAACACAAGAAGGGGAAGAGGCAGGCAGAGGGAGAAGCTCCTTGCCAAGCAAGGAGCCCGATGTGGGACTCGATCCCAGGACCCTGGGATCATGACCTGAGCCGAAGGCAGCCGCTTAACCGACTGAGCCACCCAGGCGTCCCTTTTTTGCCATTTTAGTTACTATGTGTCTTGGTGAGGACCTCTGTAGGTTTAATTTGTTGGGAAATCTCTTTGTCTTCTGAATCTGGATCTCTGTTTCCCTCCCCAGATTTGGGAAGTTTTCAGCTATTATTTCTTCAAATACATTTTCTGCCCCCCTTTCTCTCTCTTTGGGGATCCCTATAATGTGAATGTTATTACACTTAATAGAGTCACTGGGTTCTCTATTCTCATTATGCAGTATTTGTTTGTCTCTCATCTGTTCAGCTTGTTTTCCATTACTCTATCCTCCAGGTTGCTCTGCCTCTGTAGCCTACTGTTTAGTGCATCTATTGTATTTTTAGTTTCATTTATTGAGTTCTTCATCTCTCATTTTTCTTAAAGATTTTATTTATTTATTTGACAGAGAGAGACACAGCGAGAGAGGGAACACAAGCAGGGGGAGTGGGAGAAGGAGAAGCAGGCTCCCCGCTGAGCAGGGAGCCTGATGCAGGGCTCAATCCCAGGACCCTGGGATCATGACCCAAGTCAAAGGCAGATGCTCAATGACTGAGCCACCCAGGCGCCCCCATCTCTCATATCTTTTTAATCCCTTTGTCAAGGGTCTCACTGATGTCCTCCACCCTTTTCTGAGGTCCAGTGAATATCTTTATGATCATCACTTTAAATTCTGTATCAGGCATACTACTTATTTCTGTTTTGCTCAGATCTCCTGCTGTAATTTTGTCATGTTCTTTCATTTGGGACATATTTCTCTGTCTCATTTTGTATCCCCCTCTGTGTCTGTTCCTTTGTGTTAGGAAAGTTAGCTATGTCTTCTGCTCTTAAGAGTAGTGGCTTTGGGGCGCCTGGGTGGCTCAGTCAGTTAAGTGGCTGCCTTCGGCTCAGGTCATGATCCCAGGGTCCTGGGATCGAGCCCCGCCTCAGGCTCCCTGCTCAGTGGAGAGTCTGCTTCTCCTTCTCTCTCTGCCTACTTGTGCTCTCTATCTCTCTGTCAAATAAATAAATAAAATCTTAAAAAAAAAAAAAAAGAGTAGTGGCTTTATGAAGAAGAGGTTCTGTAGGGCCCTTCAGTGCAGTGTCCCCTGTTCACCAGAACCTGGTGCTTTAAGGGAGTCTCCTATGTGTATTGCCTGCATTTTACTATTGCGTCTGAGTCCCTTCCATTCAGTCCAGACCTCTGCACTAACTCTCTGCCTATTGTGGGCTGTGCTTATACTCTGTGATGTTAATGAGACCTTAGCAGGCTGGTGGAGTGAACCACAGAAGGGCTCAGGGATGGGCTGGCTGTGTTAGCAAAATTTGTGCTGAGCCACTAGTCCTAGGCCAGATGCCCCAGATTTCAGTGGCCTCCAGGGGTGTGGAGCATGAAGGGAGTGACTGGGTGGGGTGCACTTGGTGTTAAAAAACTTTGCACTGAGCCCAAGGCCGAGGCCAGCAGGCTTGAAGTGGAGGAGTCCTCAAGAGAACTCATGGGTGGGGTGCACTATCAGCAGGTTAGGTAGAAAGTATTTGTGCATTGTCACCTCTCACAGTTGGCTCTGTGTTTATGTGGGGGGAGGGGGAAGGAAAATGGCACCTGCCAGCTCCTTTGTTCTACAGAAGTCCCCCAACGTGCTCTGAAATCCTTATAAACAGGTCTTCCTCCCATTTGTCCCAAAATGTTGATTCTATGTTGCCTCTCTGTGGGCTGTTGTCTCTTTAAGAGCAGTAACCCAGCTATCACTTGCCCTCCTAGCTCTCCCAGTGCTGAGTCAGTTGACTTTTAAAGTTCCAGGCTCTATGTCCTGCTGGTTATACAGACTCACAGAATTCAGCTTCTCTGGTTTTCAAGGCCAGATGTCATGGGGATTGATTTTCCCTACATGGGCTCCCTGGTGCTTTCCACTCTCCATGCCCACAGCTTCTTCCCTCTTGCAGGCAGCTCCCAACTACCATTTCTTCCCTTCCTAAACTTTCTAGTGTGGCCTCTTCTCTACATTTAGTTGTGGAGTTTGTTCTTCCAGGCTTCAGATTACTTTCTAGTTTATTGACTCAGATGTCAGCGATATCTAGTTGTAAATGTGGGACTGGGTGAGCTTAGGGTCCTCCTACTCTGCGATCTTCCCTCCATTCTGGTCCTGGACTTTTGTTTGTTGGGAGTTTTTTGATTACTGGTTCAATTTCATTACTAGTAATTGGCCTGTTCAGATTTTCTGTTTCTTCCCTGTTTTGGAAGATTGCATATTTCTAGGAATTTGTCCATTTCTTCTGGGTTGTCCAACTTGTTGGCACATAATTATATATCAGTTTCATAATCCTTTGTATTTCTGTGATGTTGGTTGTTACTTCTCTTTCATTTCTGATTTTACTTGTCCTATCCCTTTATTTCTTAACGAGTCTGGCCAAAGGTTTATCAGTTTTGTTTATCTTTTCAAAGAACCAGCTCTTGGTTTTATTGATCTCTGCTGTTGTTTTGGATTTTTTTTTTTTTTTAAGTCTCTATTTCATTTATTTCTGCTCTGATACTTATTTCCTTTCTTCTGTTAACCTTGGGTTTTCTTTGTTCTTTTTCTAGTTCCTTTAGGTGTAAGATTAGATTGAGATTTTTGTTTCTGAGGTAGGCCTTACCTCAGAAGGGGTTGTGGGAAACTCACAATAAGTTTCTCTGCATCCCAAAGATTTTGGACTGTTTTTATTTTCATTTGTCTCCATGTATTTTATTTCCTATAAGATTTCTTTGACCCATTTCCTGTTTGGTAGTATGTTGTTTAGCCTCCATCTGTGTGTGTTTTCTAGTTTTTTTTTCTTGATTTCTAGTTGCATATCATTGTGGTCAGAAAAGATGCATAATATGATTTCATAATATGATTTCTATATTCTTGAATTTATTGAGATTTGTTTTGTGGCCCAACGTGATCTATTCTGGGGAATGTTCTATATGCACTTGAGAAGAACTTGTTTTTGATAGAACGTTCTGTATGTGTTAATTCCATCAGTGTCATTCAGACACTGTTTCCTTTGATTTTCTGCCTGTTTTATGTATCCACTGATGTAAGTGGGGTGTTAGAGTCCCATACTATTATTAATGTCTAATTCTCCCTTTGTTAATAACTACTTTGTGTATTTAGGTGCTCCAATATTGAGTGGATACTTAAAACTGTTATATTCTCTTGTAGGATTGACTGCTTTATCATTATGTAATGCCCTTCCTTTGTCTCTTTCTTTCAAATAAGTTTTCTGCGCCTTTCTCTCTCTGTCTCTCCTCCTTCTGGGACGCCCATAATGTAAATGTTTGTTCACTTGATGTTGTCCAAAACCTCCCCTATCATTTTTAAAAATTCTTTTTTTGCTCTTCAGCTTGGGTGCTTTCCATTACTCTTTCTTCCAAATGGCTGATCCATTCTTCTGCATCCACTAATACTGTTGATTCCCTCTAGTGTATTTTTCATTTCAGTTATTGTACTCTTCAACCCTGGTTCTTTATATTTTTTATCTCCTTGTCAGAGCTCTCATTTTATTCTTACACTCTTCTCCAGTCTGATGAGCATCTTTACAATCATTATTTTAAACTCTTTAGCAGGCATATTGATTATTCCTGTTTCATTTAATTTTCTGGGTTTTATCTTGTTCTTTCATTTGGAACATATTCTTCTGTCTCCACATTTTGCTTGACTTTGTTTCTATGAATTAGGTAGAACAGCTGCTTCTCCTAATCTTGAAGGAATGGTCTTGTGTATGGTCATCCCCTGTGCAGACTGTGTGCCTGGTAACTTTGGCTGGCTGCCTGGAGCTGTGACTGGCTTGGGGGTCCCTGGACACTCTGCTGGGGCTGCCCTGGTGGGATGGCCAGAGCTGAAGTGGGCATGGGCTGGGGTGATCCTGGGGCTCTCTGCACAGAGAGTGCCCTGGTCAGCTGAAGCTGAAGTGGGCATGGGCTGGGGCAGTCTCTGGGTTCTCTGTGTAGAAGGCGTCTTAACAAGATAGCTGAAGCTGAAATGGGTGCAACCCAGGTTGTCACAGGGTTTTCCACACACCTGGCACCCTGGCAGGTGTGTTCTTCCTTCTACAAGGAAGAACCCTGGGAGTACAGCTGAAGCTGAAGTGGGTATAAGCCAGAGTGTGCTCAGCACAGGGGGTGCCCTAGTAGAGTGACTGGAGCCAAGGCCGGTGTCAAGCAGGGTGTCCCAAGACAAGGTGCATAGGAGGCACCTTAGTGGGGTAGCTGAAGCAGGTGTGAGCCAGGAGGCCACCTGGAGCCAAAGTGGTATGGGCCTGTGAAGTTCTGGGGTGGCTTATACCTGTTGCACCTTGGTGCAACCACGGGAGATATACATAGTGAGCACTTACTAGGAGTGTCCCAGTGTTTGTCAAGCTGGGGCTACCTTGGTGAGACAGCTAGGGCTGGTATGGACTAGGGACTGGGGGCTCACTGAGGGGGTTAAGGCCAGCTATGGCACCTGAACATTGCTCCCATCCACACTATCAAGGTGGAATGGGAATGTAAACCGTGGTGCTCACCAGCCCCTCTGACCTGGAGAGTTCCAGCAGCTCCCTTGCCGTATGATAGGATTCTAGGTCTAGTTCCTTTATATCTATTTGCTCTTTTAAACCGTTGCTTTTTTTCTGTGCCCCAGAGCTCACAAATCTGCTCATAGTCCTTCAGTACTACCCCTCCCCACTCCAGTGTGTGTCCTGGGTGGGGGTTTCCCTTCATTACTGTCTCTATCCTTCTTGCCATTCTTTATGTGGTCTTTTGTGCAGAAGCTGTTAAGTCCTTAGTTTTTCAGGAGGAATTATTTTACATATTAGTGTAGACTTAGTGTGTGAAGGGGAGTTCAGGATCTTTCTACATAGCCATCTTGGACCAGAGTCCCAATTATCTTTTTCATCGATAAGGAGTTATTTAAATAATCTGGATAGAATTTGTCAGAGTATTGCAAACTCTGGGGGTTGCCTTCTGACTCTCCTATTTATATATTTAGATGATAAAAGTAGCCTGATCAACCAGTCTTCCTTTATGATTAGTGGGTTTTGTTTTCGTTTTTTTGGTCCTATTTACCAAATCGTTGTTTACCACAAAAACGGGAAGCTATTTTCCTATGCTATCTTCTGGAAGCTTTAGCTTCCATATTTAAGTTTATGATCCATCTGGAATTGATTTTTGTGCATGTGGATCAAGATTTTTCCCCTTTGGATGTTCATATTAATTAATTCCACACATTTACTAAAAATCATTTTTCCTTATTGCATTAATTATCATAAACTAGAGAGCTTTATGTTGGTCTATTTCTGAACACTATTCCATTGGTCTATTTGAATATCCTTGTGCTAGTAGTATCACTGTTTTAATTATGGTACCTCTATAACGAGTCTTGATAACTAGTGGTGTCATCTTCTAACTTCACTATTTTTTTTTAAAGATTTTATTTATTTATTTGTGAGAGAGAGAATGAGAGACAGAGAGCATGAGAGGGAGGAGGGTCAGAGGGAGAAGCAGACTCCCTGCCGAGCAGGGAGCCCGATGCGGGACTCGATCCCGGGACTCCAGGATCATGACCTGAGCTGAAGGCAGTCGCTTAACCGACTGAGCCACCCAGGCGCCCCTCTAACTTCACTATTATGCTTTAAGATGGTCTTTGCTATTTTTGGCTCTCTATATTTCCACGTAAGTTGTTAGCCCTCCCACCTTATGCCCTCACCCAAACCATTAGGATTTTGATGGATTGCATTCAATCTACATCAATTTGACAGGAATTAACATCTGAAAAATAGTTCTAAACAATAAACATGTATATTACTATTCAGATCTTTTAAAAATTTCTCAGTAATGTTTTATGCTTTTTCTGTATAGAGCTCTTGTACATCTTTCATTAGACAAATTCATTCCTAGTTATCTGATAGCTTTTTAAATACTATATATATATATCTTCATTAAATGCTAACTTATGTGTTGGTAGCTTATACAAATGATTTTGTACATTGACCTTACCTCTAGTACCACCACTAAAGACACTAATTAGAAAGAAAAGCCAAAAGGATCTGTAAAAAACCCAAGTGGGGAATCAGTGAATTAGTTTTATTTCTCCAATCAATCCTTGTACTGTTTGTTTGGGTTTTTTTGTTGTTTTATTTTGTACCTTGCGTTTAAGGCTATAGATTTCCCTGTAGGCAGTGCTTGACCTGTACCCACAAATTTTAATATTATTTTCATAACAAAAAACCTTGGAAAGTGAAGAACCTTCAAGGAATAATGCCAGGGATAGAATCAAGGGATAGCATAACATTAAAAAAGTGAATAAAAGGGTTGGAAGATAAAGTTAAGGAAGTCCCTTATAAACAAATGGAAAGAGATGTTAAACAGAAGAAATAAGAGGATAAATCTAGGAGGTCCAACACCTGAATAAGAAAAATTCCAGGAAGAGAGGACAGAGAATGAGGAAGGGAGGAAACTATAAAAGAAAACACTAAAGGACTTGAACTTTCCAGAATGAAAGGATGAGAATTAGCACAATGGATTGGGGGGAAAAAAAAAGACATCTTATCACCAGGAAATTTAGGATTTTCTTTTGATTTCTGGAGTTTTCTAAAATCTTCAATAAAAGACTTAATGGATTGAAAATTAAAAGACTTCTCATCCTAAATTCTGAGGGAAAACTGTTTTCAAGCTAGCATTCTAGAACTAGCCAAACTATTAATGAAGGAATAGACATTTTCTTGTGAGATTTCAAAATTTTACCTCTAAGTACCTGGAAGAGGGGCTCACCAAAATGAGGGAATGAGCAGGAAGATCAAGGACACAGATGACTGAATGTAAGAGAAGCTCCAGGAGGACTGCTACGCAGCACACTTAGCCAGTAACCAATTCACACTGGAAGAAAAGGAAAAGGGCACCAAAAAGTCTACCTATAGGAGGAAAAGAAAACAGTGCTAATAGAACAGAATACCTGATTAGGGTTAGACAAGTAGAAAATAAAGAGGTTTTACAATCCTGGGGAAAATGTGTTAATTTCAAGAAGAACAAAAGTTGCACAGGAAAGAAAATATAATCATAACATACTAGTTAACCAGTGAATAAAAGTCCTAAGTTAAACACTGAATATAAATTTAACAAGAAAGATATTACTATACTAGGAGGATGAAAAGGAAGAGGTAAAGGTAACTCATGGGTGAGTTAAAAGTACAAAATCCTCATCTTCTATAACAGCAAGTTAACAGATAATGAATAAAGCCAATAAATATGTAACAGAATATATCCATCTTTAAAAAGATGGATGTAAAGACTAGAAGAAACTGCTAAGAGTTGGAGAGATGGACTTCTGTTACTCAAATTTTCAAACTATTATTGGATAACTCACTTGTCAATCCTTTTTCAATGTCCAAAGAAATTTCAGCCACAAATTACCTAGTTGCATTTAGAATAAAAAAATCAAGTCTTTCAGAAAAGCTGGGAAAACTGGCAAAAAACCCCCCCAAGAACATATATTCAATCACAACCGCAGATGTCAAATATATACAACTCAACACAAAACCCCTAGAAGTACTTTAAATTATAAACTTTAACAATGTTCAATCATACTTATTTAAAATTTTATTCATTAGTCTTAATTAAAATAAATTTTAATTGAAAAATTAACCATAGAGGAATATAGTACAAGTTATTTTTACTGCACATGACCAACAGTACAAATACAATACTCAAATCTTAGTATATTTTTAAATATATTAGATGTGCACAATAAAATAACCTCCTACTTTATAGATGCACTTTTCATTCTATCAAATATAAGGCTCACATGAGACCATAACAAAACTTAATACTCTGTTCAAGTGCCCAGGGACAAGGCGAAGCAGTCAATTAACCTTTTAAAATATCTATGAACTAGAACAGTTTTCTTTGAGTTTCATAAGCCAAAGACTATTAAGGAATATTTTAAGACTGAGTACTGGTGGCAAAGAAATTAAGGAGTTTGGGGGAAAAAACAAAGTTTAGTATTAATAGTACAGTATATCTGCCAGGTTCTAGGTTTCCTGTGCACAACCAGGTTAATATGAAGATCTTTAAAACATGAATATTGAATTTAGTACAATTTTATTGTACTATAGTAGAAAAGTAGATACCTGATGAGAATGCTTTTTTGAAACCCCTTTTTTACATAGGGTCTTTAAGAGAATCCAAACAAATACTGTAATGCAGGGTCTTGGAAAATATATTAACTGCAGAAATGCCCACAATTAGAAATGGTATCTGGCAATACGGTAATTGAAATGGTGTGGCAATGTGAAATGTTAAAAGGAATGATAATGTAAAATATGAAAACGATGATGAGATCATTTTTACTTCAAAACCTAAAGTAAAAATAAAGGGTGGTGAGCTCATTACTTTATATATGTTATAACTAGGAATTGCTACCTCCAAAATATTTATTCTCTCAATGCTTGTTTTTGAATTGCCCATATTTGACAGATGCTGTGTGTAGAATAAAACTAGGTTCTCTGAAAAGAAAAAAACCTTGGTCTAGGAAGTACCCATTATATACTTACAAATTTAATTAAATATGGCTTTGGGAACTAAAGAAAATTTTTTCCAAAAAGTTACCTAATTAAGAATGCTTAATGTACAGTCAAAATTTCAGAGGCTCATATACACTTAGAAACTATTTCAGTTGATGTGATTGATACCTTGTCTCAACTACCTGTTTTTCCCCAAAGTATACTCTTACACGCAGAATTTTTAAAACAATGAAATATTTCAGCTCTTCTTTCATACCCTATCTTAGTAAAATATACAACACTGTAATTTTTTAATCTGGATATCAAAGACAATTTAAACCAACCATATTATACATCTGAAATAAATGTCCTAAATTTTATAACACCATCAGTGTGTCAGCAAATATGGGGAAATGCAGCTGTGATTGAATATGTGGGGCTGTTGCAATTACTCTTCATCGTCTCTTTGAAGTGGTATCACCTGAATTTCTTTGGCTATCCTTTCTGCTAATGTTTTACTATTTGCAGCAATTATTCTTCGTGACATCAAGTCAAATGGCCCACCTAAAATCAAACCAAACATAATTCCTGTAAAACTAGTATAGCAATATGTACTATGGTCAATCATAACATTTTAATACTTTCAGTTTTCTTTAAAAAAAACTGTCATAACCATAATGCTTAAGCTTTGGCAATACAAGAATGAGTTTTAAGAATCTTTTAGTAAATACCAGGGTTTTTTTGGGGGTGGGGAGCATTTCAATCATACCGGTCTGAAAAATGCCATTTTTAAAAAAATTTTTATTTATATGTTAGTTAACATGCAGTGTAATATTAGCTTCATCTACTTCTTTCCTGTGTTCTTTTTCTAATCTTTTTGTTACTTTTATTACCTCTTTCATGCTTGGGAATCTATGGACAGGAAATTTGACTCCACAGCACAGCATTTTCGTATCTCTCCTTCCCATTTCCTTATTTCTTCATTGCCTTTCTCCCAGATCACAAGTGAATATCTTTCGGCCCAGGTTCACTCTTCACTTTAAAAAATTTCACCATCAGTTCAAAGCAAGAAGTTAACCTCTCTAGGCCCAAGGCAGAAAGTGATGGTGGGGAAAGTTCATTGTCAACCACCCCAGTCACCAAAAAGCTCTTGGTACAAACCTCAGATTCAGTGACCTTCTATAATTTTCCAAAAGCGTCTCAAGAGTTCCTGATACTCACAGGTTTGAAGAGGCTTAGTCATTTATCATTATTATTCCCACATTACAATTAGCTTCTTATCCTTGCCTCTCTCAATTTGTTATTCTGATTTTGCAGAAAATTACATGGCTTGTTTTTGTTTGGCCTTTAAGAGTTTAAGTGTAACATATATTAAACATTAAAAGAAAAAAGCCACATATAAAGGAAAGTACCAGAGAGAAAAATGCTTTACTGTCCCATAATTTTACCTGTCACATCCATTAGTACTCCACCAGCTTCAGTAACAATAATGCCAGCTCCTGCCATATCCCAGCAGTGAATTCCCATTTCATAATATGCATCTGCAACTCCAGTTGCCACAAGGCACATATTAACAGCTGCTGTCCCAACACCTCGGATCCTAACAAGTAACATTTAAAAATAAGATTAAAAAAAATCCTTCAAAAAGTCTCCTCCTTTAGTTTAAGTGTTGAGAATTTACAAGTAAAAAAACAAAAAACAAAAAATAAAACTTATCTAATTTTAAAATAAAAATACATAAAATCTAATTATCATGATACACTATACAGATGACAAAATTAATCCCCACAGATCAATCATTTAATAAGAAACACTAAAACAAAGATATTTTCAGGGGGAAAAAAAATGCCATCATTCTGCTATAAGGGCATGCACGTATATTCATATTTGTCTCAACTCAAACTACAGACCCATAATACAAGCAGTCTCTAGGAGGAGTAAAATATGTTATTGGTCATTGCCATGTGTGTACACATCAGTATGTGTGACTAAAGGGTAACAGCACACCTGGGCTCTGGTGAGACAGAGGCCTACCTGAAAAGAGTATTTCAGGTTTGCACCTCTTCCCTGGAAATATATCAGATTAAGGTAAGTATGGACACTACTTTGATGAGCCATTACAGTAATAACTGATTCAAGAATCACCAATAAATGCCAAAATGAGCAAGATTGGTATTTACATAATGTCAAAGTATCTCTCCCTAAGATACATAATACATGCATATATCATTTTATTGTGCTTGATCACACATCACAGATATTGATTTTTTACAAACTGAAGGTTTGTGGCAACCCTGCATCAAGCAAATCTACTGGCACTTTGTGTCTCTGTCACATTTTGGTAATTCTTGTAATATTCAAATTTTTTCATTATTTGTTATGTTGATCAATGATTAAGACTCCCTGAAAGCTCAGATGATTAGCTTTTAGTAATAAAATGTTAAAGTATGTACATTGCTTTTTTAGACATAATCCTATTATACATTTCATATATCGTGGTATAATATAAACATAACTTATATGGACTAGAAAACCAAAAAATTCATTTTACTTGCTTTATTGAGATAGTTGCTTTATTGCTGTAGTCTAGAACCAAACCTGCAATATCACTGAGGTATGCCTGTACCTATAATGGGAAAGCATCCTTATAATGGTTTACCCCTATCAAGTGATCTAACTTATTATCACCAATAATGGGACAAAAAGGTATCAAGTGCCCCCTCCTCTGATGCACTGAGAGACACAACATTGCTTCTCTGGCATTCCTGCCAAAAATGTGTAACTCTAATCTTGAGGAAACCAGACAAACCCAAATCAAGAGACTTACTATAAAATAATTAGCCTACATTTTTCAAAAAAAAAAAAAAAAAAGACCAAGACTAAGCAACTGTTCCAGATTAAAGAAAATTGATGAGAAATGATAATTAAATGCAATGTTTGATCCTGGATTGAATCTTGGATCTGATTTTTTTCAAAATTTGAATAAAGTCACTATATCACTGTTAACTTCCTGATTTTTACAACTGTATTATAGTTATGTTAGGGAGCATCCCCTTTATTAAAGGAACACAAACTGAAATATTTAAGAAAAAGCATTCATCATGTCTGCAAGTAATTTTCAAATGATTTTTACTCAAACTCCTTTTGTAATTATTTAAACCGCTGCATATAAGACAGTGAGATCTGTTCACTGAAAAGGAAATAACAGGAGTTAGGGGAGATCAGGAAGATGGAGTGGTAGGAGGATCCTGCACTCAACTCCTTCCATAGACACACCAAGATAACAGCTCTATTTGTGCAAATCACTCTGAAAAATGACCCAAAGTCTGGCAAAACAGACCTTCCAAAGTTAATTGTGGAGAGACCACATCAAAAAGGGCAGAAGGGGACAGAAATGCAGTTGGGAATCAAACCCTCCTGTGAGACTAACCACAAACAGGAGGGATATCACAAGCGTGGAGAAGTGAGCTGATCAGACTCCATGCCAGGTATCCCAGGCATTAGGGAAACACACTGGGAAGATGAGCTCCCATAACATCTGGCTCTGATAACCAGTGGGGCTTAACTTTAAAAGCTGTTAAAATTAGGGTTTAACTCCAGGTACTTTAAAAAATTAGCAGGCTTAGCTCTGGAAGAGCTGGAGGGCAATGGGAAACCGTCCCTGCCCTAAAATAAGCCAAAATAACCAATAATAAATAGCCCAGCCTAGACACAGCATAAAAGCAGCTATTTGAAAAGTGCCTGTGGTATACACAGAGATTTATTTACTAATCACCAAACAAGTGCTGGAGGGGCAGGTATCTTCAGGAAACTTCTCCAAGAACAAAAGTGTAGCCATGTACCACTTCATCTCCCCCAGCCTAAATAGCCTGACACATGTGGGAACCCATGTTAACCCTCTCCACCTATTTTGCTAGCACTACATAACTCATCCTCACATTCACCTGCAGACCCACCCATACAACCCCCACCCCACAACTTGGTAGGGGTTCCTGAAAAGCAGCTCCTGCCCACCACATCCTGCAAGCAGCCCCGGCAAGGATCAGTGCCACTCCAAAGTGACTCTTCCTTGGGTAGAGGGGGGATAACCCCACACACCAGCACACCCACAGTTCCAGCAGCCAAACCTTTTAGCTGACCACCCAGGGAGAATGCCCTGCACTTGGTGTGCCTACAGCTAGAGCAGACAGACTTGGTATAGATATCTAATCTGACTGCCCACCCCTCCCAACAAAAAAAGCCTCCCAGGGAGCCCCGCAGGGAAAGTGCCCTGACCTCTTGCCCTGCCATAGCTAGGGCAAACTAGATGCAGACACCTCCCACATACAAGCATGCAGTGGTCTCAAGCCCCTCAATGGTGCAGGACCGAACCTGGCATGTGCCTACAGCAGGCAAAATAAGATAGGTCATTGTAGCCAACTGGACTGAAGGCAAATGTGACTGAGCTACAATAGTAGGGTGCACAGAGCCCACAGAGAAGACACCCCTGGAGTGCCTGGTTCTGATGACATTGGGCTACAGGGCACCACAGAACCTTTTCTTCACAAGGCCACTACTTTCAAGACCAGGAGACAGAGCTGACCTTCCTAATACACAGAAACAGTGAGTTAGACAAAATGAGGAGAGAAAGGAATATGTCCCAAATGAAAGAACAAAAAAATCACAGCAAAAAAGCTAAAGGATATGGAGATAAGCACTATGCCTGATAAAGAAGTCAAAGTAATGGTCATAAAGATACTGACTTGAGGGGGGGGAAAAAAAAGATCTCAGATCTTCAACAAAGAGACAAGAAATATAAAAAAGAACCAATCAGAGATGAAGAACTCAATAATGGGGGGGAAAAAAACCACCACACACACACCAGAGGGAATCAACAACAGAACAAAGGATGCACAAGAACAGATTGGTGATCTAGAAGACAGGATAATGTCCAGCAACCAAGCTGAAGGCAAAAAAAGAAAAAAAAGATAAGGAAACTCTGTGATTTCATCAAGCATAATAACATTAGTGTTCTAGGGATCTCAGAAGGAGAAGAGAGAAAGGAGCAGAAAACTTATTTGAAGAAATAATAGCAGAAAACTTCCCTAACCTGGAGAAAGAAACACACATCCATATCCAGGAGGCAGAGACCCTCCAACAAGATGAACCCAAGGAGATCCATATCTCCCTACACTGTCGTTACTTTCTGCCATGTTAATTATGAAAAGAAATTTTAAAAGCAGCAAGAGCAAAAACAGTTACATACAAGGGAAATCCCAAACAGCTACCAGCTGATTTCTTGGCAGAAACTTTGCCGGCCAGAAGACAGTGTCATGATATATTCAAAGTGCTTAAAGGAAAAAACCTGCAACTGGAATACTCTATCCAGCAAGATAATCATTCAGAATAGAAGGAGACATAAAGAGTTTCCCAGACAAACAAAAGTTAAAGGAGTTCATTACCACTAACCCATCCTTACACAAAATGTTGAATTCTGAGTGCAAAGAAAAGGCCCTAACAGTAAGACAATTATGAAAGGAAGAAATTTCACAAATAAATGCAAACATGTAATAAAGGTAGGTAAATCTCTTATAAAACCAGTATGGAGATGAAAACACAAAAGCAGTAAAATAAATTCTATGTACAAAAAGGAGTCAAGGATACACAACATAAGACATATACATTTATATATATAAAATATGACATTCATAAAACGTGGGTAGGGGAGTAAATATTTAGTGCTTTTAGAATTTGTTTGAACTTAAGCAAATATCAACTTAATATAGACTGCTATACCCATAAGATGTTAAATATGAACCTAATGGTAACTGCAAACCAAAAACCTATAATAGATATACTTTTGATTCCTTTCTCTTTTTTGTGTGTTTAACACTAAAAAGCCATCAAACCACAAGGGAAGAGAACAAGAGAAGGAACAGAGAAAAACAACCAGAAAAAAGTCACAAAATGGCAATAAGTAATACCTATGAATAATTACTTTAAAGGTTAAGAGGACAAAATGCTACAATCAAAAGATATAGGGTGACCAAAAAGATTTAAAAAACAAGACCTATCCATTTGCTGCCTGTAAGAGGTTTACTTTAGACCTAAAGACATGTATACACTTAATGGATGGAAAAAGATTCCATGAAAACAGAAGTGAAACAAAAAGCCACACTAGCAATATTTAGATCACACAAAATTCTTTTGTTACGGTCTTTGTTTTAAAGTCTAAGAAGGGCATTATATAATGATAAAGGGAACATTCTAAAAAGAGGGTATAACAATTGTAAATATCTATGTACCCAACACTGGACAATCAAATATATAAAGCAACTACTAACAGACATAAAGGGAGAAATTGACAATAGTACAATAATGGTAGGTGACTTTAACACAACACTTACATCAATGTATAGACCATCCGGAGAGAAAATCAACAGGAAACAGTATCTTTGAACAACACTTTAGACTAATGGACCTAACAGATATATACAAAACATTTCATCTGAAAACAGCAGAATATACGTTCTTTTCAAGTGCACATAGAAAATTCTCCAGGACAGATCACATGCTAAGCCACAAAACAAATCTCAATAAAATCAAGAAGACTGAAATCCTACCAAGTATCTTTTCTGACCACAATCGTATAACACTAGAAATCAATTATAAGAGGAAATCTGGAAAGGAACACAAATACAGAGGCTAAACAACCAGTGGGTCAACCAAGAAATCAAAGAGGGAATAAAATTTATGGAGATAAAAGAAAATACAACTGTCCAAAATCTTTGAGATGCAGCAAAAAGCAGTTCTAAGAGGGAAGTTTATAGCAATACAAGCCGAACTTAAGAAACAAGAAAAATCTCAAACACCTAACCTTATATCTAGGAGATCTATAAAAAGAACAAAGTCCAAAGCTAATAGAAGGAAATATTAAGGCTAGAGCAGAAATAGAGACAAAAAAAAAAAAAAAAGTCAATGAAACTAGGAGCTGGTTCTCTGAAAAGACAAAGCTGATAAACCTTGCCATATTCATCAACAAAAACAGAGAAAGACTCAATCAGTCACAACTGAAGGAGGATAAATAACTGATAGCACAGAAATGCAAAGGATTATAAAAGAATATTATGAAAATTATATTGGGCAACCTAGAAGAAATGAATAAATTCCTAGAAACATATAAACATCCATACCTGAATCAGGAAGAAATAGGAAATTTGAACAAACTAATTGCTAGCAATGAAACTGAATCAGTAATCAAACTCCCAACAAACAACAGTCTAGGACCAGATGGATTCACAGGTGAATTGTACCAAACATTTAAGGAAAAGCTAATAAAATAAATTTTAAATAATAAAAAAATAAAGAATATATATTCTTCTCAAACTATTCCAAAAAGATAGAAGAAGGAAAGCTTCCAAATTCATTCTATGAGGCCAGCATTACTCTGACACCAAAACCAAAGACACTACAAAAGAAGAGAACTACAGGTTAAATCACTGCTGAACATAGATGCAAAAATCCTCAACAAAATATTAACAAGCCAGATTTAACAATGCATTAAAATGATCATTCACCCTGATCAAGTGGGATTTATTGCAAAGATGCAGGGATGGTTCAATAGTCACAAATCAATGTCCTACACCACATCAACAAAATGAAAAATAAAAATCACATGATCAACCCACTAGATGCAGAAAACATGTGACAAATTTCAACACCTGTTCATGTTAAAAATCCTCAGCAAAGTTGGTTTACAGGGAACATACCTCAACATAATAAAGGCCGTATATGAAAAACCAACAGCTAACATTAAACACAATGGTAAAATACTGACTTACAGCTTTTCGTCTAAGAGCAGTAACAAGACAAGGATGTCCACTCCCATCACTTTTCTTCAACATACTACTGGGAGTCCTAGCTGCAGCAATCAAACAAGATAAAGGAATAAAAGGCATCCAAATTGGTAAGAATGAAGTAAAACTGTCACTACTTGCAGCTGCCCTGATACTATACATAGAACACCCTAAAGACTCCACCAAAAAACTTAAAAATGATACACCTTTACACCAAAGCAATTAAAAAAAAAGATTAAAATTATGTGATGCCTTTGGTTTCAAATATGCTTTACTGCTTATTTCTTACTGCATATCAAATTTAAGAAAGAACTGTTTAACAAATGTTAAACAGATGTTTCACTGCTTTCCAAATAGATAAAACCAAATTAATGTTAGTGGCTTTTGATAGTTTATATAAAGAATGGCAGACAAAATTTCCCCCTTTTCTCATGGGATATGCGACAGTTCATAGCTCATGTCCTAGCAAGCAAATATCAAGATCTTTCATAAATAACCCCTCGGTATTTCTGTTCAGAGACAGAACTGTAGGCTGGAAGAACAATAATGATACTTACTGGCAATGCTTCTGTCCATTTCTAATAAATATCATGGGCTCTCAGGCAAGGAGCCTTATAGTCAGAAAAGAAGATATTCTTTTATGAACAAATATTACCAGAGAGAGTACTTAATTACCAAATAATCAAGGCTGTGGTCTAGATTTTACAAATGTCTTCTGAATCCTATTTTAGTCTGATCCTTCTATAGGATTAATATGGCATAAAGTAAAAAGGACAGTTTTTGGTATCACAGAGCTTTGAGTTTGCACCCCTACTTAGCTGCTTAAAACTGTAATCTTGAGAGTTTTCAAATTTTACTTTTCTTGTCATCAAAATGGGGAGACCAACTTACTTTGGACCACTGTTGTAATGGTTATAATAAATATCTGCAAAGCACCTAGGAGAGTGCCTGATATCTAAAAGAGCCTCAAAGATATGTTTAAGATGAAATTATTCCCTACCATGATGCCAGAAAACATTATAGAAGTAAATGGAGAGGGGGGCGCCTGGGTGGCTCAGATGGTTAAGTATCTGCCTTCGGCTCAGGTCATGATCCCAGGGTCCTGGGATCGAGTCCCACATTGGGCTCCCTGCTCCTTGGGAGCCTGCTTCTCCCTCTGCCTCTCTCTCTCTGTCTCTCATGAATAAATAAATAAAATCTTTAAAAAAAAAAAAAAAAGAAGTAAATGGAGAGGAGCAAGATGGTGGCAGCGGAGTAGGAGATTTAAATTTCGTCTGGTCCCAAGAATTCAGCTAGATAGGGATCAAACCATTCTGAACACCTACGAACTCAACAGGAGATCGAAGAAAAGAATAGCAGTAACCCTCTGAACAGAAAAGCGACCACTTTCTGGAAGGTAGGACGTGCAGAGAAGTGAATCCGAGGCAGTATACGGGAAGATAGATGGTGGGGGAGGGGGCTTCCGTTGGCTGTTACCAGCAACTGATTGAGCAGCGGAGCACAAAATTGGAACTTTTAGAAGTCTGCTCTGCTGAGGGACGTCACTCCAGTGGCTAAGTGGGGGTGGGGGGGTGGGAGTGGTGGAACCCTCGCTGGGACAGTGTGGTCTCAGGACCCTCAGGGTCACAGAAAGACCAGGGGTGCCTGAGTGTGGCAGAGCTCCCAAGTATCGGAGCAGGGAAGTGGGCTGCAAACACAGAGCCGAGGCGCGGGCTCTCAGCTCGGGGTTGCCATAAACTGATCCGCGGCATAGTCAGGCTACTGCTCTTTCCGGAGGGACCCAACAAGCGGCAGATCCGGGGAGCCTCCCCTTCCTACCCCCGGGAGGAGCAGCATGGGAGCACACTGCAGGGATCTGCTGGGTTTGGAGACTCCACACTGGGTCGGGTGCCAGAGATAGAAACGCTCGGTCACAGGCCAGGTGAGCATGGAGTGCTGCCAGAGACCAGGGAGATGGGAGTGATTGACTGCTTTTCTCTGGGAGCTCACTGAGGAGTGGGGCCCCGAGTTCTTGGCTCCTCTGGGGCAGAGATTGGGAGGCTGCCATTTTCACTCTCCTCCTCCAAAGCTGTACAGAAAGCTTGCAGGGAACAAAAGCTCCCAAGAGTAAACCCGAGATTACTTAGCCCGGGCCCTGGCAAGGGTGGGGCAATTCCGCCTCGCAAAGACAGTTGAGAATCACTGCAACAGGCCCCTCCCCCAGAAGATCAGCAAGAACAGCCAGCCAAGACCAAGTTTACCGGTCAATGAGAACAGCAGAACTCAAGGACTAGGGGAATACTGCACATAGAATTCATGACTTTTTTGCCCCCCTGATTCTTTAGTCTTTCAAAGTTAATTTTTTTAATTTTCTTTTTCTATTTTTGTTTGAATTTTTCTTATTCCCTTTTTCAACCAACATTTTAATCCCTTCTTAAAAATATTTTTTATTTTTCATTTTTACAGTCAAATTCTATCCCTTCACTGTAGTTAACCTTATTTTTGTGTGTGTATATATATATACATATATATGTATATATATGTATATATATGTATATATATACCAGTTGTTCTCTCCTTAAAATTTTGGGATACAGTTTCTTCTAACAGACCAAAATATACCCTAAATCTCTAGTATATGGCTTTGTTCTAGTCTCCTGCCTGATCACATTCTCTCCTTTTTTTAATTTCTCTTTTTTCAACCAACTTCTTATCAATTCCTTTTATAAAATCTTTTATAATTTTCATCTTTACGGTCATATTCCATCCCTTCATTGTACTTACCCTTATTTTTGTACATATAAGTTTTTCTTCTTTAAAATTTTGGGAGGCACTTTCTTCTAACAGACCAAAATATGCCCCAAATCTAGTGTGTGGCACTGATCTATTCACCAGCCTGATCATATTTGATCACATTTTTTTCTTTTTCTTTCTTTCCCTTTCTTTTCCCCTGGTTTCTGGTCTCTTCTGATTTGTTTAATATATATTTTTCTGAGGTTATTGTTACCCTTCTAGCATTTTGTTCTCTCATTCATTTATTCTCCTCTAGAAAAAATGACAAGATGGAAAAACTCACCTCAAAAAAAAGAACAAGAGGCAGTACCGACTGCCAGGGACCTACTCAATACGGACATTAGTAAGTGTCGTAACTAGAGTTCAAATTGACAATTATAAAGATACTAGCTGAGCTTGAAAAAAAAGCATGGAAGATACTAGAGAAACCCTTTCTGGAGAAGTAAAAGAACTAAAATCTAACCGAGTCGAAATCAAAAAGGCTATTAATGAAGTGCAATAAAAAAATGGAGGCTCCAATTGCTAGGATAAATGAGGCAGAAGAGAGAACTAGTGGTATAGAAGACCAAATGATGGAGAATAAAGAAGCTGACAAAAAGAGAGATACACAACTACTGGATCACGAGGGCAGAATTCAAGAGATAAGTGATACCATAAGACATAACAATATTAGAATAATTGGGATCCCAGAAGAAGAAAGACAGAGAGGGACAGAAGGTATACTGGAGCAAATTATAGCAGAGAACTTCCATAATTTGGGGAAGGAAACAGGCATCAAAATCCAGGAGGCACAGAGAGTTCCCCTCAAAATCAATAAAAATAGGTCAACACCCCGACATCTAATAGTAAAACTTACAAGTCTCAGAGACAAAGAGAACATCCTGAAAGCAGCTCGGGACAAGTGGTCTATAACCTACAATGGTAGAAACATTAGATTGGCAGCACCTATCCACAGAGACCTGGCAGGCCAAAAAGGACTGGCATGATATATTCAGGGTGCTAAATGAGAAAAATATGCAGCCAAGAATACTTTATCCAGCTAGGATGTCATTTAAAATAGGAGAGATAAAAAGCTTCCAGGACAAACAGAAACTAAAAGAATTTGTGATCACCACACCAAACCTACAAGCAATATTAAAAGGGGTCCTCCAAGCAAAGAGAGAGCCTAAAAGTAACATAGATCAGAAAGGAACACAGACAATACACAGTAACAGTCACTTTACAGGCAATACAATGGCACTAAATTCGTATCTTTCAATAGTTACCCTGAATGTAAATGGCCTAATGCCCCAATCAAAAGACACAGGCTATCGGATTGGATGAAAAAACAAGACCCATTGATATGCTGTCTGCAAGAGACTCATTTTAGACCCAAAGATACCTCCAGATTGGAAGTGAGGGGGTGGAAAACCATTTACCATGCTAATGGACATCAAAAGAAAGCTGGGGTGGCAATCCTTATCTAAGACAAATTAGATTTTAAACCAAAGACTGTAATAAGAGATGAGGAAGGACACAATATCCTACTTAAAGGGTCTATCCAACAAGAAGATCTAACAATTGTAAGTATCTATGCCCCTAACATGGGAGCAGCGAATTATATAAGCCAATTAATAACAAAAGCAAAGGGGCGCCTGGGTGGCTCAGTCGTTAAGTGTCTTCCTTCGGCTCAGGTCATGATCCCAGGGTCCTGGGATCAAGCCCCGCATTGGGCTCCCTGCTCCACGGGAAGCCTGCTTCTCCCACTCCCCCTGCTTGTGTTACCTCTCTCGCTGTGTCTCTGACAAATAAATAAATAAAATCTTTAAAAAAAAAAAATAACAAAAGCAAAGAAACACACTGACAACAATACATTAATAGTAGGGGACTTTAACACCCCCCTCACTGAAATGGACAGATCATCTAAGCAAAAGAACAACAAGAAAATAAAGACTTTAAATGACACACTGGACCAAATGGACTTCACAGATATATTCAGGACATTCCATCCAATGCAACAAAAAACACATTCTTCTCTGGTGCCCATGGAACATTCTCCAGAATAGATCACATCCTAGATCACAAATCAGGTCTCAACTGGTACCAAAAGACTGGGATTATTCCCTGCATATTTTTGGACCACAATACTTTGAAACTAGAACTCAATCACAAAAGGAAAGTCAGAAAGAACTCAAATACATGGAGGCTAAAGAGCATCCTACTAAAGAATGAATGGGTCAACCAGGAAATTAAAGAAGAATTAAAAAATTCATGGAAACCAATGAAAATCAAACACAACTGTTCAAAATCTTTGGGATGCAGCAAAGGCGGTCCTAAGAGGAAAGTATAAAGCAACACAAGCCTTTCTCAAGAAACAAGAAAGGTCTCAGGGGCACATGGGTGGCTCAGTCAATTAAACGGCTGCCTTCGGCTCAGGTCATGATCTCAGGGTCCTGGGATCGAGCCCCATGTCGGGCTCCCTGCTCAATGGAGAGTCTGCTTCTCCCTCTCCCTCTGCCTTCCTCTCTGCCTACTTGTGCTCTCTCTCTATATCTCTGTCAAATAAATAAATAAAATCTTAAAAAAAAAAAAAAGAAACAAGAAAGGTCTCAAATACACAACCTAACCCTACACCTAAAGGACCTGGAGAAAGAACAGCAAATAAAGCCTAAACCCAGCAGGAGAAGAGAAATAATAAAGATCAGAGCAGAAATCAATGAAATAGAAACCAAAAGAACAGCAGAACAGATCAACAAAACTAGGAGCTGGTTCTTTGAAAGAAGTAACAAGATTGATAAACCCCTGGCCAGACTTATCAAAAAGAAAAGAGAAATGACCCAAATCAACAAAATCATGAATGAAAGAGGGGAGAGATCACAATCAACACCAAAGAAATACAAACAATTATAAGAACATATTATGAGCAACTCTATGCCAGCAAATTAGATAACCTGGAAGAAATGGATGCATTCCTAGAGATGTATCAACTACCAAAACTGAACCAGGAAGAAATAGAAAACCTGAACAGACCTATAACCACTAAGGAAATTGAAGCAGTGCTCAAAAATCTCCCAACAAACAAAAGCCCAGGGCCAGATGGCTTCCCAGGGGAATTCTACCAAACATTTCAAGAAGAATTAATACCTATTCTTCTGAAACTGTTCCAAAAAATAGAAATGGAAAGAAAACTTCCAAACTCGTTTTATGAGGCCACCATTACCTTGGTCCCCAAACCAGACAAAGACCCCATCAAAAGGAGAATTACAGACCAATATCCTTGATGAACACGAATGCAAAAATTCTCACCAAAATACTAGCCAATAGGATCCAACAGTACATTAAAAGGATTCTTCACCATGACCAAGTGGGATTTATCCCTGCGCTGCAAGGTTGGTTCAACATCCGCAAATCAATCAACGTGATACAATACATTAACAAAAGAAAGACCAAGAATCATATGATCCTCTCAATGGATGCAGAAAAAGCATTTGACAAAGTACAGCATCCTGTCTTGATCAAAACTCTTCAGAGTATAGGGATAGAGGGGACATAACGCAATATCATAAAAGCCATCTATGAAAAACCTACAGTGAATATCATTCTCAATGGGGAAAAACTGAGAGCTTTCCCCCTAAGGTCAGGAACACGGCAGAGATGTCCCCTATCACCACTGCTATTCAACGTAGTAGTAGAAGTCCTCGCCACAGTAATCAGACAACCAAAAGAAATAAAAGGCATCCAAATCGGCAAAGAAGAAGTCAAACTCTCACTCTCTGCAGATGATATGATACTTTATATGGAAAACCCAAAGGAATCCACCCCAAAACTGCTAGAACTCACACAGGAATTCAGTAAAGTGGCAGGATATAAAATCAATGCACAGAAATCAGTGGCATTCCTATACACCAACAACAAGACAGAAGAAAGAGAGATTAAGGATTCGATCCCATTTACCATTCACCCAAAACTATAAGATACTTAGGAATAAATCTAACCAAAGAGGCAAAGGATCTGTACTCAGAAAACTACAGAATACTCATGAAAGAAATTGAGGAAGACACAAAGAAATGGAAAAACGTTCCATGCTCCTGGATTGGAAGAACAAATATTGTGAAGCTGTCAATGCTACCTAGAGCCATCTACACATTCAATGCAATCCCCATCAAAATACCATCCACTTTTTTCAAAGAAATGGAACAAATAATCCTAAAATTTGTATGGAACCGGAAAAGACCCCGAATAGCCAGAGTAATGTTGAAAAAGAAAAGCAAAGCTGGCGGCATCACAATTCCAGACTTCCAGCTCTATTACAAAGCTGTCATCATCAAGACAGTATGGTACTGGCACAAAAACAGACACATCGATCAATGGAACAGAATAGAGAGCCCAGAAATGGACCCTCAACTCTACGGTCAACTCATCTTTGACAAAGCAGGAAAGAATGTCCAATGGAAAAAAGACAGTCTCTTCAACAAATGGTGTTGAGAAAATTGGACAGCCACATGCAGAAGAATGAAACTGGACCATTTCCTTACACCACACACAAAAATAGACTCCAAACGGTTGAAAGACCTCAATGTGAGACAGGAGTCCATCAAAATCCTAAAGGAGAACACAGGCAGCAACCTCTTCGACCTCAGCTGCAGCAACTTCTTCCTAGAAACATGGCCAAAGGCAAGGGAAGCAAGGGCAAAAATGAACTACTGGGACTTCATCAAGATAAAAAGCTTTTGCACAGCAAAAGAAACAGTCAACAAAACCAAAAGACAACCAACAGAATGGGAGAAGATATTTGCAAATGACATATCAGATAAAGGGTTAGCATCCAAAATCTATAAAGAACTTATCAAACTCAACACCCAAAGAATAATCCAATTAAGAAATGGGCCGAAGACATGAAGAGACATTTTCCCAAAGAAGACATCCAAATGGCCAACAGACACATGAAAAAGTGCTCGACATTGCTCGGCATCAGGGAAATCCAAATCAAAACCTCAACAAGATACCACCTCACACCAGTCAGAATGGCTAAAAATAACAAGTCAGGAAACAACAGATGTTGGTGGGGATTCGGAGAAAGGGGAACCTTCCTACACTGTCGGTGAGAATGCAAGCTGGTGCAACCACTCTGGAAAACAGTATGGAGGTGCCTCAAAAAGTTGAAAACAGAGCTACCCTACGACCCAGCAATTGCACTACTGGATATTTACCCCAAAGATACAAATGTAGGGATCCAAAGGAGTACGTGCACCCCGATGTTTATAGCAGCAATGTCCACAATAGCCAAACTGTGGAAAGAGCCAAGATGTCCATCGACAGATGAATGGATAAAGAAGATGTGGTATATATGGACAATGGAATATTATGCAGCCATCAAAAGGAATGAGATCTTGCCATTTGCAACAACGTGGATGGAACTGGAGGGTGTTATGCTGAGCGAAATAGGTCAGAGAAAGACATGTATCATATGACCTCACTGATATGAGGAATTCTTAATCTCAGGAAACAAACTGAGGGTCGCTGGATTGTAGGGGTAGGAGGGATGGGGTGGCTGGGTGATAGACATTGGGGAGGGTATGTGCTATGGTGAGCGCTGTGAATTGTGCAAGACTGTTGAATCACAGATCTGTACCTCTGAAACAAATAACGCAATATATGTTAAGAGAAAAAAAAAAAGAAGAAGATAGCAGGAAGGGAAGAATGAAGGGGGGGAATCAGAGGGGGAGACAAACCATGAGAGACTATGGACTGTGAAAACCAAACTGAGGGTTCTAGAGGATAGGGGGTTGGAGGGATGGGTTAGCCTGGTGATAGGTATTAAAGAGGGCACGTTCTGCATGGAGCACTGGGTGTTATGCACAAACAATGAATCATGGAACACTACATCAAAAACTAATGATGTAATGTATGGTGATTAACATAATAAAAAATTTTTTAAAAACCTAATCAAAGGCAATGAGGAGGGGCACCTGGGTGGCTCAGTTGGTTGAGTGACTGTCTTCGGCTCAGGTCATGATCCCAGGGTCCTGGGATCGGGCCCCGCTTGGGCTCCCTCCTCCTCAGGGAGCCTGCTTCTCCCTCTCCCTCTACCTGCTGCTCCCCTGCTTGTGCTCTCTCTGTCAAATAAATAAATAAAATCTTTAAAAAAAAGAAAAAGTCAATGAGGAAAAGCAATACATGAAAGAAGTAAAAAGGGTCAGAGAGAAAGTGGCTGAAAAAGAAGACCCAAAGGAAACTGAACATTCCTACCAGTGTCCTGAAGAAAATGAAAACAGAACAGAAAATGAAAATGAGAACTGAACTAGTATTTAAAACTGTAACTCAAAAAAATTTTTCTGAATGAAAAAAGATCTGAGTATACATGTTAAAGGAGAAAATTCTGCCAGAATGAGCAATTCCAAGATCTATCCTTGTAAAGCTATTAGCCGTGGAAGATTAAAAGAAAAAAAAAAAAATTCTCAAGAGCCTCCAATTAAGACATAATTTTTTTTTTTCTTAAGATTTTATTTGTCAGAGAGAGAGAGAGGGAGAGCACATGTGAGCACATGCGAGTAAGCACGCACAAGCAGGGGGAACAGCAGAGGCAGAGGGAGAAGCAGGCTCCCTGTTGAGCAAGGAGCGCGATGGGGGACTTGATCCCAGGACCCTGGGATCATGACCTGAGCCAAAGGCAGATGCTTAACCAACTGAGCCACCCAGGCACCCCAAAAAATGAATTTAAAAGCCAAGAAAATTAGAATGGCATCAGATTTCTCAAAAGCAATATACAAAGCAAGGCAACAGTAAAATAGCATTTTCAAGACATTTAGTTCATACTGTTTCTTAAGGGTATTATATCCAGCCAGGCTGTTCAACATTCAAGGTCATAGAAAAACAGTACAGAATGTGCTAGAACTCATATAGTCTTATACACATGTGCTCTTCTCAAGGAATCTATAGAAGATGAGCTCATACAATCTAAAGGTCACCTGGAAAACTTTATAAAATGCTTGCCCCATCCTTTCCTAAAGTCAAGCAAAAAACTAAGACCAAAGGGTAGAATTGAGACTAAACAAAACAGTCATATTAATAAATGAAGAGGCCTGTTTTATTAAAAGAAAAAAATTACTTAAATTCATTTGCATTCTTAAGCCATGCTGTATTCAAGAGATACACTTAAAAGGGCTAAAAGTTAGAGTGGACCAAGATTTACCAGGCAAATAGCAATAATGAGATAGAGTTTGCAATTTTGATATCAAAGCAGGCTTTAAGTCTAAAAGCATGAAAGAAGACAAAGGATACTATATAAAGTTAAAATTATACAAGAAGTTATAACAGTATGTATAGACATCAAATAATGCCATCTTCCACCTTATGTAAAATAAAAGCTCTAAGAGTTGCAAGGAGAAATATGGAGAAACATACCAATAATGGAAGAGTTTAACCTATCACTCAGTATACAGGTGAAGTAGACAAAAATAATAATAATAATAATAATAATAGGGTTCATCTTTAGGCTATATATCAAAGATTATACCCTAATAATGGAGAATATACTTTTCAGTGTGTACACAGAACCATCCCCCCAATTAATCATATACTAGGCACAAATAAAATATTAGTCAACTCCATAGCAGATTCATTATGATGTAATAAAACTATTAAAAATGAAATTTAAAAAATTTCTTTATAGAAATTTAAGAACACAACTCTTAGGTGAAAGGGAAAATACAAATTACAGAGTTTGTGAAAAATAATTATAATGAAACCCCTACATATTAGAATCTATGGGATACATTTAAAACAGTAAGATAAAAATTCATAACCTAACACATTAATAAAAAAAATCAAAAGGGCGCCTGGGTGGCTCAGATGGTTAAGCGTCTGCCTTCAGCTCAGGTCATGATCCCAGGGTCCTGGGATCAAGTCCCGCATCAGGCTCTCTGCTCCTTGGGAGCCTGCTTCTCCCTCTGCCTCTCTCTCTCTGTCTCTCATGAATAAATAAATAAAATCTTTAAAAAAAAAAAAATCAAAGAATAAAAATAAATTCAAGGCAGAGAGGAAAAAAACTGTAGATCAGAATAATAAATCATAATCCTGATTCTCGGTGTGGGGCGGGGGGAGTGGAGACAAACCACTAAGTAATTTAACCAAGATTTACAACAAGAAGAAAGCACAAATATAAAAAAAAAAAATGACAAGGAAGAAGTAACTATTGATACAGAGAAACAGAAGTAAGTTATAAGAGTCTACCTTGTATTCTTCTATGCAAATAATTTGAAAACTAAGAGGAGGTGGGAATTTCTTAGGCTGTGGAAATATTCCAGATCAAAAGTGGCTGAAGAGACATGACAACTATATTCATGCTTGACCCTAGACTGAATCTTGCACTGGAGGAAGAAAATGCTACAAAGGACATTGTTAGGTCAACTGTCAGAACTATATATGGATGGTAGATTAGATAGAGCATAAATTTATGAGGTCAACAATTGTACTGTGGTCATGGAGGAAAATATCCCTAATTTCAGGAAATAAATTGAAGTAGTTAGGAGTAAAGAGCCATAATATATGTAATTTACCCTAAAATAGTCCAGGGGGATAAAAGGTGTGTATACACTTGTGTATGCACACATTCATGTATGTACACACACACACAGAGGGAATGATAAAATGATAAAGCAAATGGGGTAAAATGTTAACAACAGGTGAATATAAGTAAAGGGTATACTTTTTTCCCCATTATTTCTGCAAATTTTTTAAGTTTGAAATTGTTCTCAAAAAGTTTTTTTAATACATTACAAAATTATAATTATGGTACTGATCCCAAGCCTATTAAAAAATTTCATTTTTATGGAAAATTCATTCTTGAAAATGTTAAATTCTCTGGAACTTCAGGGAAGAAATGAAAAGAGCTTACCCATGAATAGGAATGCACAAAAGCTTTTCCAGATTAGAAAGAACAATTCTTACAGTCTCTGGTGTTCTGGAAGAGCCAAACTCTGTCACCAAAAGTGATTTGGTAATATCTAAAAGAGAATGTTTTAAATAATCACTACAGTTTAACAATAAGAACTCTTATTTAAAAATGTGATACTTGTAATTCAGAATAAAATAGGACCATTTTTATCCCTCACCCTAGTTGTACCATATTTCTTTCATTCTAAGCCTTGAGGTATTAAAATTCTGATAAATTTATTATCCTTAAGGGGTTGTTTTTATAATCAAGGAGTCTGCTTCTTAGATCATCCCCAAAAAGTGTAGAATATAACCAATTTGCTTGCATGCATGATACCTTTAGTGGGAAACAAGCAAATACCTCAAATATTTAAAAAGTAGAATTAGAAATTAAATAATTTAAATATAGGTTTGAAATAAAACAGAAGTTTGAGTGGTGGCTGACCTCCATTTACTAAATTGATGGATTACCCAATGCTTTCCATTCTGTCTTGGAAACAACATGACTGAAGCTCATAACACACTCAACACTCTCCACTAACAGGCTCCCTGTGTAGCATACCCTACACTTCATCTCCTCCCACCAGTGTACGCTTAACTTGTTCTGAACATGTTTACAATTACTGTTTCTTCTAATAATCACATAATCTAATTAAAAACTATAAAAAGCAAAAAAAATATAAAAAGGGAAAGGTTTAGTTTCTACAAAAGCTACCACATTACTTTGATTATAAGATGCCATGTTTTTTCACATGTTAATCATCTTAAAAATAATGATGCACATCCCAATCTTTGGGGTCTTAGAGTTCTATAAAAAGAAAATGAACTAAAAATCTGCTCTCAAATTAAGTGTTCAAGGAGAAAAATTATAAAAGTGTAGGGGGATTCTGAATTTAGATTGATTTGCAAGTATCTTTAAGCTCTTGATGCACTTAAAAGAATCTGAAATACAAACTGTGGGAAATGTTGGACACGGTTTATGGAAAAAAGGTGACTCAAAACTTCAATGAGCTGTCACACAGAAGACAAAATACCAATCATCAAGGTCATAAAAAATGTAGAGACCTCATTTTTAATGATTCCCGACATTAATAGACGTTCCCCCCCCCCTCAGATTTACAGTCTAACAACTGGTCCCAGCAACATCAGATTAGAGGAATTTGACAAAGAATTTGAGATGTAGTGGCTTAAACAATAAACCATGAACTCCATGGGGGCAGGAAGCCATTCTTATTCATCTTTCTATCCCCAGCACTTAGCAAGCTGCTGAGTCTGAAGTGGTGTTTGCTGGACTACACTTGCCTTCTTTGCTTCCACTACCACAGTCAAAACTGTGGTGGAAATAAAAACATAAAGGGAAAATACACACAATTTATGAATCTGTTAACAACTGGGAGAACTCCATTGGTTAACTCAAAAACAATAAAACACATGTATATAATATCAACCACACCAAAAATGAGAGGATAAACCTACCTTCCTGTTGTGAAACCTGTAGTTTTTGACCATTACAAAAGGCTCCCTTTCCTTTCCTGCCAGTATACATCTTATCCTCCAGGCAACTGTATACAACTCCAAATTCCATCTGCAGAAGGAAAAAAGTTTCCTTTACCAAACCTGAGTATTTTTCACCATTAAATCAATACTTTTTGTTAAAGGCAGTAACAAAAAAATCTACTATATTGAGAATGTTTTCAAATAACTACTATGGGATACTTAAAAATGATAATTTCCAGCTTACACAGAGAAAGGAGGTCATCAGACTTGAATCCTTGACTCTTGCCCCTTCCATTTCTCAACTTAAGAGCACCCACCTTGACCTCTCGCCCTCCTGCCCCAGGTAGGTAAATATTTCCTACTTCCTTCCATATTATAATTCCTACCCTCTCAAATGTCTCTGAAAAACTCCTCTATCAACTGATCCTCCTTCTCTCAGATTTTCATTCTGGTACTTTCACACCAAATTTCTACCTCCCCCACAAAATTTTCAAGATGTTATCTTCTCCTTTTCCCTTCCCTGCCAAAGGGTAGTCTACACTTCACCTCTCCCATTCTCCTCTTAATAAAAATTACAATTTGGCTTCTGCCCTGATCACACACACTTCTGAAACTTTCCCAAAAGAGATTACCCAGGAACTCCTACTAACCAAATGCCATCTCCAAAGCACTGGAGACTGCTGACCATCATCCACACTTCATTACTTAATCCAGTACCCCCATGTTTCTGGCAGATTCTTAGTCCTACCTCACTCACTAATCTATCTTTGTGTCACTTTTTCGAAAGACCTTGTTCTCTGTCCAACCCTTAAAAGTTGTGTAGGTCAGGATTTGTTCACTCTTCCATATCTTCCATTCCCCTCTTGGATGTCTATCTTCTTAGAGGTTTGTTCTTTCCAGTCCATAAATTCAACTACCACCTTTAACTGTGGCCTGTTACACCTGTAATCCCATTGTCACAGGTAAGAACCTATGCTTCAGCTCATCTTGCAGAAACCTCAACCGAAGAGATCAAAGATCACTCATTACCTCATCACACCTCATTCCTTCCCCACGTGTCGTCTTCTTCAAATCTCATCTTGAAAGCACTTCTTGATTTTGGCATTTCCTCAGCCACCCTCACTGCCCCATCTTAGTTCAGAATCACCCAGCCTGCCCCTCTGGTATGATCTCTGCATTGCTAGAATTATCTGTCACTCTGTACTTGAAAAACCTCTACTGGTTTTCTACAGCCTAAAAACAAAATCTAAATGTTCTGACATAGGCCATAGTGCCTCACAATAAAACCACAACTAACTCACCTCATCAATTCTGCTCCTGCCACTTTCAGAGTTTCACTCACAATGAACATCTCGTTCCCCACACACATCATGCTCTTCTCCAAGCTGTTCTGATTAAAATGCTTTCCTCCTTTTCTTCTTTAATCTGAAAAACTCCTACGTTTCTAAAACCCAACTCACATGACCAAATTCTAAAGACCCCTTCTGTATGAAGATTTCCCCAAACCACTCTTGGGCAGAATCGGATACACCCTCTTCATGTTCCCACGGCATTGTTTCATAGTTCCACTACGTATTTATCTGTTCGCACATCTAACTTGTGCATGAACTGCGAGTTAGTTCAGTGGCAGGGACAGCACATAGCCCAAGGCTGATTATATGCTAAAGGTTCCTTTAGCTTCTTTCAGATGTTCTCACTAATGAGCGCAACCCTGTGCCTAAGATGTGTTTTTATTTTCATAGATTTTTTTTTAACTCTCTTGTGTACATGCTGATCAAATATATCACAAGCTCCTTGAAGACAGGTGTGTAAGATGTTAGTAAACATCATTCATTGTTTGATCTATCAAATAGCCAAACAGCAAGGAAATGCAATTGCTACAGATCGTATTCTACTGGGTTTTAGATATAGCAAGTATTTGGGTTCCTGAACATACTGAGCATTTCCCAACCATGTTCTGGCCTCTATCACTTTCTGGTCTTTCAAAGTCTCCCTTCACTGACGCCTATTAAGGCATTCCTAGCTCAAATCCCACCTCTTCCATTTAGCATTTTAGATCACACATCAACTCCTATCATATCTGACTCTATCACATATATAATGGTGATTAAATACTGAATTGTATTTCAGTTACTTGCATGTATTTTTTCCTTTTAATTATTGCTTCTCAGACATTAAATTTTCTTTAATGGAAAAAGTATCATGCCAATTTTAACAGTTCTGCAGCTTACTTTGAAATAACGCAGTTATATAAATTGAATATAGAGACAAACCTAAATTTATTACAGACACATGTACTCTTTCTCAGAAAATAGGAGCAAGGCATTTTACCACAAATTTAAACAGCGTACCTTTTTATTTACAGTAAAGCCAATCGAAACAGCTACAAAAGGAAACCTTTAAAAAAAACACACACACATACAAATTTACCAAGATAAAATTATTTTCAATAAACATGTTTTTTCATAATGTAATTGACTACATAACTTTTCATATAAATAGTCTCACCCCTCCTCCCACAGAACAGTGTGTATAGTACGCAGCCCTCTGTGTAAATAGGGGGAATATGGGGAGAGATGGTGCATATACATACATACAGGATGCTTCTAGCTTCTACAGGCATGAAACATCTCTGAAAGAATTCACAAGAAACTGGTAACAGTGGCCACCTCCAGAGATGGGCCCTGAGAAACTGCGGTCAGAAGTGGGAAGGACACTTTGCACTGCATGACATTTTATATCTTTGGAATGTCAAATGCAACGAATATAGTAACTGTAAAATTTTTTTTTCAAAAAATAAAAACAAATTAAAAAATTTTTTAATTGTTCATGGTTAAAAAGTCTCTTTTCTTTGGTCATTTCTCCCATAGTCAGGACCTATAAACACAGATATCAAATTGTACAGAACGAACTGTCACTTGTCTTTAATACCACTTGGGAGTTTCACATGTGAAAAGTAAACCATTAGGCACGGCTATTGCTATGGCTGCAGGACAGTCTGAACACACAGGCTGTAAATTCTGACTCAAGAGTCAAGATGAACAAAATAAGAAAAATGTGTTCAACTACTGAAAATAAAAAGGTTAATATTTAATAGTTTTCATTTTAACAAAAATGGGATCATAGTATACACTCTGTATTAGAATCTTCTCTATCTTATGTCATGAGCATCTTTCCACATTAACACTCTACATATAGATTCTAGATCTTCGTTTTGCAGACTTTAACAATTCTGTACTAGTAAAGATATGTAGAGCTACACGGCAACTTCAAATGTAACATTTATGTGTAATCCCAACAAACCAGGCTACCCATTTTAACTGTCACCGGCAATCCCTCAGGCTTTCTTTTAGTGCTAATATACTGAGCTACATACTTTGTGCCAGGCACTACACTAAGTTCTTATATATAAGTATTACTCACTGAATCCCATGAACAAACAGTTCTAAGAGGCAGGTACAATTAAGATGTCCATTTTACACATTAAAAAACAACAATGGAGGCTTAGAAAGATTAAATAACTTGCCTAAGGTCACAAAGCCTATAAAAGCATCTGGAATCAAGCCCAAGTCTGTTGATCTTAAAAGCCCATGCTCTTTTTAATAGTTTTTTCTCCCGGACTAAACCTACTCTATATAGACAACATTCTATGTGACCCCCAAAATTGACTCCATTAGTTCCTTAATCTCAAAGCAGCACTGTTGCTTGCTTACATTTTTATATGGCTCCACCAGTGAGAAAAAAAAATGGTGAACAGGGCCGCTCGCTGCAAAAGTCCATGGCATGAATATTTCATCATCTCTTCCATATCTGATGAAAATTCTGCATAATACACTTCACTCTACAAATTATACAATTCTCTAAAGTATCTAGGTCCATTCAGTTAGTATACAAACAAGTAATTACAATATTAACATTTTAAAACATACCTATGTACAAAATTCGTTGTTCCATCAATAGGGTCAATGATCCATGTAGGGCTGTCAGTTAAGACACTTTTTTCCCCAGCTGCCACAGATTCCTCACCAATGAAACTAAAAGCAAGGACAAATTCCAAATCTTCACACTGCTTTCAACAATTTTCAAACCTAAACATTTCCTTAGATTCAGAGTCACTTTAATACATAACAAAAGTCCATATACCACTTTCCTATTGTTGTTCCTTCCTCCTTCAGACTGATAAAGTGAGAAAACTTTATTTCCCCCAGAGCAAAGTTATGTGAAAAATAAAATTCAAAATTCTCAAATGCAATACCAGGGTAAATAAAGGCACTCACATGTGTGTATGCACACACATTTGTTGCAAATGAGAACTTACTAAGGAAATGTGGTTTTTAAAAATAACTCCACAAATTCTCTCACGCTCTTCTCTTTAAGAGGTAGAACCTAACACCCCTTGCCTTGAGTGTGAATTTGAACTGAGTGACTCTCTTCTAACCAAGAGTCAAAGCAGAAGTTACAATATACAACTGTGAAGACTCGTTCATAAAAATGGTACTGTGGTTTCCATCTTATTTACTCTATTTCTCCCTCTGTCCCTTTCCTTTTCTTGCCCCAGGGGAAGCCAGCCACCATGTTAAGAGCTGCTCTATGGAGAGGCCCACATGGAGAAGAAATGAGGGGAGCTGCTAGCAGAAAACCCAGGAGGAACTGAAGTCACCAACAATCCCATAAGTGAACTTATCCTTCAGCCCTAAAATGCTACAGCTCTGACCAGCAGTTTGACTATAACTTTATGAGACCCCGACCAGAACCATGCAGCCAAGCTACTCTCATATTCCTGACCCTTGAAAACTCTAAGATAATAAATGTTTGTTGTCTAGAGCTGCAAAGTTTTTAGGATAATTAGCTATGCAGCAATAGACAACATAGAGAACATTAAATAAGTCAATGAAAAAGCAAATTACCCACCAAAATTACTGTGTCTACATGCCTTCCTAAAACATGCTATGCAATAAATCTCAGGTGAATTTTGTAAATGGTGTCTGAGTTCATTGGTTTTCTTTTTATTTCTTTTATTCATTTTCTTTCTTTTATTCAATACTGAACTATCCTATAATCAGTATGATTTTCTTTCATCCCCTTTTCACTTAGCTGTAAACCTTTTTACTAAGAGGAAGTATATTTAGCCACAGCTTTAAACATTTTTTCTTCTCAATGGCTAAAATATCAGGAACAGATAATGGCATGACCAAGAAATAGAAAATCAGGGGCACCTGGGTGGCTCAGTTGGTTAAGCCTCCAACTCTTGATTCCAGCTCAGGTTATGATCTCAGGGTCGTGAGCTCGAGCCCTGTGTCAGGCTCTGTGCTCAGCGGGGAGTCTGCTTGAGATTCTCTCTCCCTCCCCCTCCACCCACCCCCACCGTGTGCACTTGCTCTCTATAAAATAAATAAATCTTTAAAAAAAAAAGTAGAGAATGACAATGTTAAAACTTTAAAAGGATGACAATGTTTCTGCTATATGTCTCTGTAAGACAGCCCTGATTGTAGTGTTTTCTCTCAAACTCGTTAAAGTTACCAACACTCTAACACATAAAAAAGTTTGCAATATAGAGAATAAAACTTCTAAATCATAACTGTGGCAGACATTTGTCATATTAGCTTCCCAACATCCAAACACTCCTCTTACTATGAAGGAATCCAAATACCTCCTGTTTGTTCCTTCCTGGCAGCTTGAGCTCGGGCAAGCAACCGGAGTTCAGCAAGACATTCCTGCTCAGGATCTGTAATCTTGAGATAATGAGGCAAAGATATCCAAAGGCAGCAGTCATGAAGCTACCACCGGTGGCATCTGAAGCAATGGCTCTGACTTCCTGACTTCTGCCTATGCCCTGCTCTCGGGGCTCCTGAGCTGCCCAACACTCTCCAAATAAATTCCTTTTCAGCTTAAGTTAACTAAAGTCAATTTCTGTGTCTAGAATCAAAATTTGTCTAGTACATTGACTCTAAGTTTCAATTTATCATGTGAAACTAAAATAAAAAATACCTGTGAGATGGATACTTTTCCTTTATGGCAGATATAAGCATTTTCTCAATTTTTTGGTCAGTAGCAGTTACCAAATCAGCTGGAGAACTTTTAATCATGACATTCATTTCACTTTTTATAGCTTCACGAACCACCTAAAAAGATTTTTTGATAAGCAAACAGAAAAGGCATATATCATTTTAAATCAAACTAAAAGATGAACTATAGAAGTGGTTTAAAACATTCAATCTGTCTGAAATGATGTTCTTAAAAATGTCTTACCACAATGTATATAAAATAAACTTACAGTGGTTATGACATTCTAGGTACAAAAGCATACAATCTTACATCCTATTTTAAATTCACATTTGTCATTAAAAAGGTTTAAGGACATAAGAGTATTGACTCCATTGAAAATGTTTAGTAAAATGAAAACAAATACAAATGAATCAAAATGCATGTGTTATTTCACAGGACAACCACATGCTGTCCACATCCATCACATCATGGCTGACAAGATTTCAGTTCATACCTCTCCAGCTTCTCTTGCTAGGGTTACTGCATAATCCATGCATTCCTGCCAAGGATCAGCCATCTTCTGAATAGATTTAACACAAGTCAGGACAAAGCAATTAAAAATCTCTAAGTCTTAATTACAGAATAGTTCAGAAAAACATCTCGATTAGCACAGTACTTTCATTCAGGAAATGAATCACATGTACAAAATCACAAATGTAATTGCCCTCTTCTTGGTGTTAGAGTTCAATGTTTCTCAAGATTCACTGGTAAGTCCATTAAAAAATATTCTTACCTAAACCACTTCTAGTGTAGAAACATTTACATAACAAACACCAAAAAAAACACTCTATAAAAGTGTTTCCCAAAGTGCCCATAACATAACGTTTTAAAAAAACAACTCGGGGCGCCTGGGTGGCTCATTCGTTAAGCGTCTGACTTTGGCTCAGGTCGTGATCCCAGCGTCCTGGGATCAAGCCCCCGCATGGGGCTCCCTGCTCAGCGGGAGGCCTGCTTCTCCCTCTTCCACTTCCCCTGCTGTGTTCCCTCTCTTGCTGTGTCTCTCTGTCAAATAAATAAATAAAATCTTTAAAAAAAAAAAAAAAAAAACACTCGATTGGGGGATGGAGAAGAAAGGACACGTAAGTATTTTAAAAGATAGGTGTATGTTTGGGTAGAGAATAAAGTGAAAATAAAAGAACATTGGGAATGCTGAAATTAAAGAAGCTTTGAAAGGAAGGCACAGAAGGTATATACTCAATTCTGATGTGAGGAAAAGAATATTCCAGGACTAAAAAAATAATAAATTTTCCAGAAAAAAACCCATATTTTTGTCTTTTGAACTGTCCAGTTTTCCACTGACTTCTGAAGAGAATACCAAAATAACTCACCACTCGCTTGACCACACTCTAAAATCGGAACCTAGGACAGTGAAGCTTTGCAAGTGGTCAGAAAAATGTGCCATCATTTATAAAGCAATCCAAAGGATGCCTGGGTGGCTCAGCTGGTTAAGCACCTGCCCTCGGCTCAGGTCATGATCCCAGAGTCCTGGGATCCAGTATCGGGCTCCTTGCTCAGCAGGGAGCTTGCTTCTCCCTCTGCCTGCCGTTCTCCCTGTTAGTGCTCTCTCCTCTCTGACAAATAAATAAAATCTTTAAAAAATAAAATATAAAGCAACCCCAATTTTGTCACTTTTATAATTGAGAATAACTGACACAGTTTCACCTTAAAGATTACTCAGAATTCCCTACCATGGTGCTCACAGTGTAGGAAAGAGGAAAGGAGGAGAGGGCAAAGGGAAGAAACAGTGAGGTGTTTCTGCTGGTAGTTGCCCTTTTTTTTTTTTCCTAAGATTTTTTTTTTTTTAATGTAAAAGGGAAGCCACTTTTCAAGTTACAGAAGTCACTGCTTAGAGTATCTCAAGAATTGTTTCCAAATTCTTTTTTCTTTTTCCATTCTTACTCCATTCCTCTCTTCCAGGCTTAACATAACTAGATTAACAGAACAGTGCATCTGCTTTGTTGCCAGAAACTTTGCTCAAGCCTCTCATATCTCTGCCTTCTAACAGCACCTGCACAGATATAACTCCTACCAATTCTTCAATGCCCATTTCAAAAGCTACCCCTTCTAGGGATTCTCCATCCAGAATTCATTATTTGTTTAATCATCTGACAGCTATCTGCTAAATACCTATGATACACTGTGCACTGCATCATAGTAAGGAAAACAGGCCCAGTTCACTTACTTGCTAGTGGGGAGTCAGATATTAATAATAAAATCAGACTACATGCAAAATCACAAATGTAACAAAGCCTAAGTAGAAGTACAATGAGAGAACCATGTAACAGAAGAGCTTTAACCTGGCCTTAGGTATCAGATAAGGTTGCCCTGACAACATGATTAGACCAAGATCTGAAGGACAAGTGAATAGGCATTAACTAACTCAACTGCAGGCTCTAAGTGAAGAGTAACTAAAAGGCCTAAGTGTGACAGCTAGGAGATCAAGGGATGAGACTGGGGAGATAGTAGGCATCACCCCAGGCAGGGCCTTAAAGGTAAGATTCTGACTGAGAGCCATGAAGAATCATTCACCACCGCTACAGAAGAGGACAGATTGGAGGTTGGAGGGAGGAGTGGAGAGTGGGAGCTGGGTAGACTGGACTGGAGATTTAGATTTAGGATGCAGTAGTCCACAGGAGACCCGAACGTTGGCTTAGACCGAGGAGAGTGGAGGGAGAGGTGTTTATAGAGAAGTTTAGAGAATGGAGAGATACTTGCTTTAGGAGGTAAAGTTGGGGGGGCATTTAGCAATAATCTGGATATGGATATGAAAGGAAGAGTTCAATGATGCCCAGATTTCCCACTTTTAGCAACTGAATGGATAACAGTGACATTCACTGAAACGGGCAGTAACAGAAAAGAGTCAATTTGGAGATCTGGATAGGGGGTGGAGAGATCAAAAGTTTAATTAGTAGAGGAGGAGAAGCCTTCGTGAAACCAAAAGGAGATGTCAATTAGGCGGCTGAACTAGGGATCCCGAGCTCACAGAAGAGATATGACCTGCAGATATAAATACTATGTAAGTCACCTGAGTAGGCAACGACTGAGTCCCGAGCCTGAGTAACATTCCTAAGGAAGGTCTACACAGTGAAAAGCTGGGAGGACGCTTGGCCTGGAAGAGCCCATAAAGCTCCTGCATGGCACTTAGGGCACTCAGGAATGTCTTCCTTACGTTTTGATCATTTGTGTAGGTGCCTTATATTCACAACTACTTTGAGCATATTTCTTGATGGAAATGAGCATATTCTATTCACCTTCACTTTCCTACAGACAAACGCCTGAAACATTCCAACTGTTTCTGTCCCGGTCACAGCCTTCCTGACAGTGGGAACCATGCCACCTTCCTGTCCCCTGTCCCCAGCAGGGCGACTGAAGACAACATGAGATGAGGGGCTCAAACTGGGACTGCATGACCCTGGAAATACGCCAGGTCTGAGCTTCCTTGGAATCCGTAACAATGAAAGAGAGAAAATTATTCTACATCAGCTGCCACAAGGGTTTAGAGAGAACGCGGGGGCGAAACCGCTACGCGACGTGGGGCCTGTCGCCGGTGTCACTCGGCGGCCGGGGCTAAGAATAACACGGCAGGGATAAAGGGGCCCCGGCTGCGGCCTCGGACCCCGCGCTCCCACCCACTCCGGCCGCGGGCGCGGAGGCCCGCACCTCCGACCCAGACGGCCCGACAGCCCATATGAAGTCGCAGGAATGCGGGACTTACCTCAACTTGGGGTCCGTCAGACTCACTAGGTTACCGGCGGAATCTGTGCCCGGGTTCTTCCTGAGAGCGAGAAATCTCCCCGACAGGAAGTCCCACCCCTGCAGCCCCGCCCACGTGGGCGTGACTCCTTCGGGCCGGCCGCCCTGAGCGCGCCCGTGGGAGGCTCCTGCCCCGCCCGGCCCCGCTGGCCTGAGTAGGCATTGGAGATTTGGCCTCTCTTTAGTTCTGGTTACAACTTCCTTTCTGCAACCTGCGCAAGAACTTGAGAAATTAGCTTTTTGGTTCTTCATTGTCAGTATCTTAAAATAATCTTGCTAGGGCGCCTGAGGGGCTCAGTCGGTTAAACATCTGCCTTCAGCTCATGATCCCCAGAGTCCTGGGATCGAGTTCTGCATCAGGCTCCCTACTCCTCAAGGAGCCTGCTTCTCCCTCTGCCTCCCTCCCTGCCTCTCTCTCATGAATAAAGAAAATCTTTAAAAAAAATAATCTTGCCAACTGCATAGCGACTAGTGTTGATCTAACCAAATAAAATTTTCCAGGCATTTGCAGAAATGTCACCAGAGTCCTCTTTAAGTCTCCTTTAAATGAACATGGTCCCACTACTTTGGCAAAGCTGCTATAACTAAAATCAACATAAGCAATGTTAAGTCAGAAGATCAAATCTTATTCCTTATTCAAATTAAAATCACTGAACACTTCCCACCTCAAATGAGCAGGAAGTCCTCTTTCCATGGCCCTCAGCTGCTACCTCACAATTGTTCTCAAGTAACCGGAGGGTTTGCAGTCCAAAGAGACCGTTCGACTTCCAAATGCCTGAAAATGAATGAGGAATCCTGTAGTGTACAGGAAAGTCTAGCGCGAAGATCCGGTTTTGGCAGTGTTGCAAACTGGTCCCACACAATCCAAAATATTTTTATTCAGTGCTGTGAGTTTAGAGGGCTGCAGAGGTCTCAGTACCTGGTATATTGCTCTTGGCTTCCCAAAGGGACAATTTTTAAAGCCACATCATATCTACAGCCATTGTTCCCAGTACCAAAGGTTATCTGTTGTTCCAAGGTCGTTGGGGGTTAGAGAGGGGTCAGAGTCCAGCATCAGCCACACACTATGCCAGGACAAAATCTGCTTCCTGATGTGGCATGCAGGCCACCACTCCAGAGTTCCCTAAAGGAACATTCCTCTTCTGAGTCTTTGAGATATCCTTTCCTACCAGCTGACTTCCATCAGTGAGAAAGGTTCTAATTATGCTAAACTTCAAAATAGGAAAGAGGTGAGATCCAATGCCCTTGATACTTTCCCAGACAGCTGGCTATACATAGAGGGGGTAGTTTGGGGGAAGAAGGTCCCTTATCAAGCCACAAAGTGCTTAGGTCACATATCTGCAAGAGCAGTAAGTGCCCAATTGTCCTGTATTTGAATAAAGAGGGACCACCGTGGTGATTCTTTTCCCAAGAATCTTGGGTATCTTGTTAACTCTACTTAAATGTCTGGAGCGGATTTCTTTTAGATGGCAACTCTTTTCACTGGGAAAAAAAAAAAATTCCACATACCAAGACTTTATTTAGTGGACTTTGATTTTAAAATAAAAATTTAACACAATGTGCAGGTCCTCAGGAATGGAGTCTCCAGGATACCTAACAAGATTTCATGTTTTGACCTAACAGATTAGAATTGCACATAGAATTTTTATTCTTGGAACAATGTATCATAGAATCACCCCTTCTTGAGGGTTGGAAAGAAACTATTAAAAAGTGTCTTACCTCAGGCGCCTAGGTGGCTCAGTTGGTTAAGCGACTGCCTTCGGCTCAGGTCATGATCCTGGAGTCCTGGGATCGAGTCCCGCATCGGGCTCCCTGCTCAGCGGGGAGTCTGCTTCTCCCTCTGGCCCTCCCCTCTCTCATGCTCTATCTCATTCTCTCTCTCAAATAAATAAATAAAATCTTTAAAAAAAAAAGTGTCTTACCTATCTTTGGATCTTTTGTCTAACCAATCCTGGCTATATAAAATGGTATGAACTCAAGCAATCAGACAACATGCTTTATGCCGCATTCTTAAAAAAAGAATAACTTGAGGGGCACCTAGGCGGCTCAGTCGTTAAGCGTCTGCCTTCAGCTCAGGTCAAGATCCCAGTGTCCTGGGATCGAGCCTCACATCGGGCCCTGGGCTCGGCGGGAAGCCTGCTTCTCCCTCTCCCCCTGCTTGTGTTCCATTTCTCACTGTCAAATAAATAAAATCTTTAAAAACAAAACAACGAGTAACTTCATCCCCAACCAAATTAGACAAATTTTACCATGTAAAAATCTGTCTTCCATGATACATCTATAAGAAAATATATTCCTACTTCCATCATGCACATTCAGCTGCTTTTAAGGTTACAGATCATTCAAATATGTAGAGTAAGAATAGAGTTTACTAGGTGTTAAGCATTGCTCTTAGGGCCTTAATATTAACTCATTTAACCTTCACAACTATCATCATACTATCATTACCCCCAATTTCCATATCAATTTAGGCCTAGAGAGGTTAGGTAACTTGACCAATGTCTCCCAGCTGGTGACAGAACTAGAAGTGCAGACCCAAGCATTATCTGGTTCTAGAGTATATGATCTTGACCTTTATAGATATTGGTGATTAATTCAGTGTTAAGAACCAACTTTATTCAAGGCATTGAGGTAAACACTGTAGGGAATTAAAAATAGTATTTGGGGGCACCTGGGTGGCTCAGTCGTTAAGCGTCTGCCTTCAGTTCAGGTCATGATCCCAGGGTCCTGGGATCGAGCCCCGCATCGCGCTCCTTGCTCTGCGGGAAGCCTGATTCTCCCTCTCCTACTCCCCCTGCTTGTGTTCCCTCTCTCGCTGTGTCTCTGTCAAATAAGTAAATAAAATCTTTAAAAAATAAAATAAAAATAGTATTTGGTCCCTCCTCTCAAGAAGCCCTTATTTTTGTTGTTGCAGCTGTGGGCTATTATTCCCCATCAACCTGAACCTTCTTCACTTTGTCCCATCACCCTGCCTATGGTGTTAGGTTCTAGCGTTTTATGGCAGAACCACACACTTAAAGAATTGAGCAAGATCTTAAACCTCAGTTGAGTATCCTCATTTTACAGATTTGAAAAATGAAATCCAGAGAAAGGTCTTATTCGAAGTCACAAGGTTAATGATCAAATGTAACTAGAAAGGCAATTTGTCTCCTAATCAATAATGTTCAGGGGCACCTGGCTGGTTCTGTCGTTAAGCGTCTGCCTTCAGCTCAGGTCAAGATCCCAGGGTCCTGGGATCGAGCCCCGCGTTGGGCTCCCTGCTCGGCGGGGAGCCTGCTTCTCCCTCTCCTCCCCACTTGTGCTCTCGCTATCTGACTCTCTTTCAAATAAATAAAGTCTTAAAAAAATAATGTTCGTGAAATTGTAAGTTAAATTTGTATAAGCTTAACTATAAACTCTTAAGTGGAGATTTCTTTTAATTTTTTTTTTTTTTTTTTTTTTTTTTAGATTTTAGTTATTTATTTGACAGAGACAGAGACAGCGAGAGCAGGAACACAAGCAAGGGGAGTGGGAGAGGGAGAAGCAGGCTTCCCGCAGAGCAGGACCAACCAACTGAGCCATCCAGGCGCCCTTAAGTGGAGATTTCTGTTTAAAGGAGTCAGTAAAATATTCCATGTAGGCAATTATTTTATAAAATGAATAACCATCTACCACCATGCCAACCAGGTTTTTTATAAATCTTGATATTCATATACTGGGTTTGGTGAAATTAGAAAAAAAACTGTGGTTGTCCTATTAGCTGGCAAATTAAAAATTCCCTAATACTATGGGTAAGACAGTGAATATCATTAAGAGGAAAACGTTCAAAGTTTTAGGCTCCATACAGTTATAAGATTCATACTTCAAACCAATAGATATTTCAGGGTCAAAAGTTTAACCTATGATAAAATAGCAGCAGCTAACAGTGAGTATGGACTATGTGCCAGGTACTGTTCTAAGTAAGTACACTGAAGTATGATCTCATTTAATTCTGTGGAATTCTGAACATGAGAGACTCCATTTTGAAGCTTCATTTTCCTTTCTAACTAGTGAATTCTTGAACTGGGCCAAAAGTGGCAACTTTTTTACAAGGAGTTGCTAAACAGAACAACTGGCATTAGGACCATAAAACTGTTGGTATGAGCTTTATGAAGACAGAATAGTTAACTAAAACATACTAAGATTAGTTTCGTTTGATAGCACCAATTAAAGTCAGAGTAATCAAAAGCAGCTCAGCTAACAGGGTTTTATTTTTCTCTATCAAAATATTACCCCAATTCTTTCTCAGAATAACCTCTCGTCTTCCCCACATGAGTGGGACACTTTTCCAGTTGCTAACACAATCTGTGCTCTCTGAATTGCAATTCGGAGACCCCAAATAAAAAGCCTTTGTTTCTTATTCGTTTTCGCCTCCTTTTCTTGGTTGACAATTCCCACAACAATTTGACAGAATTCACATTACCTCCATTTTTTTTTTTTTTTTTTTTTAGACAGGGAAACTGGACTATAGGAAGATTCATTTGCCTATAACTACAAGGTAAGAAAATGTCAGAAGCAGAATTATTTAGAGAGATATTTCTCATTACTGATACCCATACTATCTTTGGAGAAGAGTGCAAACTCAAACTAGATACTAAAATTGCCACTGATCATTCAAAAGTGGTATAAAACAAGCACACTAGTCCTCTGGGGCCTAAGTTAGTGCTTTAGCCCTTTGAGTAAGCACATAGGAAATGTGCTAGACATGGGGAGTATCAAAATGAATATTGTTTATACTAATATACTGTTTATATATTATGATTGTAGTTCTCATGTTCAAGGATTTATAGCAAAACAGAATATGACCGGAACACAAATAGTTGTAAAACAAGCCAAGTTGGCTAAATATGAAATATAAAAAAAAAAATTGAGAATTTAGAGAAAATTTCACTTACAAGTTGTTAAGTGGGATTAGCAAAAGCTTCATGGCAAGGCTGACCCTTGAGCCAGGCCTGCAGAAGTAGTCAGAATTTAGAGGAGGCCCGCCCCTCAGGTTGTAGGAACAGTGTGAACAAAGGCATATTCATGAGATACCAAGTCATCCAGCTTGAATGGAGCAAAGGCTGTGTGTAAAGAAGTGGGAGTGGAGATACAACTGGAAAGTGAGAATGAAGTCAGATAGTAATAAAGAAATGGCTCACTAAGGAATACAGACTTTATTCAAAAGGCAAAAAAGGGCGCCTGGGTGGCTCAGATGGTTAAGCGTCTGCCTTCGCTTCAGGTCATGATCCCGGGATCCTGGGATTGAGTCCCACATCGGGCTCCCGGCTCAGCGGGGAGCCTGCTTCTCCCTCTGACCCTCTCCCCTCTCATGCTGTTTCTCTCTTGCTCGCTCTCTAAAAAATAAATAAAATCTTTAAAAAAAAAAAAAAAGGCAAAAAAGCTTGTAGCAGGGAAGATACATAATCAAAGTTAGATTTTAGGAAGATTAATCTGACAGTGATTGGAGAGTGGACAGAGGGGACAAAAGCTAGTTAAAGGTTTAGGGAAGCAATAATACAGGGCAGAAAAAAGTGGTATTACTTTCTGGAAATGAGAGATTGATGAAAAGCTATTATAGGAAATTTTCTGTAGGAAATAACTGGACTATAAAGGAGAGAATGAAGGAAGAAAGGAGCAAAGGGGGAAGACCCTGTGTTTCAGGATAAATGGTAATGTCTTTAGTGACACATGTGCTAGACAAGAGGAAGTACAGTTATGAGAGCAGAGGCTACATTTAAGACCAAAAAAAAAAAAAAAAAGACATTGATTCTGACGAGCCAATGAGAGATCCAAGTAGGAATTTACATATTCATTCACTGTGTGAGCATTTACTGACTGCCTATTACATGGAGAGCCCTTCCATAAATACTTGGGATATATCACAGTCACTAAAGGATTATTTATTGCTCTCTCCTGTTTATGAGACCATAATAAAGTGTCATATTCAAATTCAACTCTATAAAAAAGTTCCAAACCAACACAGTTTAAAAGTGGTTTCCTTCCTCTGAATGTCTGCACATTTAACTGTCTGTACTACTCATGGGGTGTTTGTCACTCCCCTAGTGTCAGGTTTTCAATTACATCATAAGTATATTGAAAACAGGCATCATTTTAGATATTCTTTGAATCTCTCACAGTACCTCATTCAGAGTAGGAATTCAGTAGTCCTTTAATTGTTAGGGATTTCTTTCTCCTTTTATCTTCTATGATAAGGATACATATTTTCTTAGCCTTGTAGAACAGAAAGGAACAGTAACATTTCACATCCAAAACACATGACCACTGTAAAAGGAGCCACAGAAGCTAAGTTGGTCTTGGACTGTGAAAAAGAGCTGAATAATGGCAAGGGCTAAGAAACTAGCGTCCCATTTTTGGTAGGAACTTTACAAACAGGAAGAGGCAGCACAGAAATGTTAGCAAAAGAGTACCCAAACAACAAACCCAGAGCAGGAACTAAGACATCCAATAAAGGCACCTCTAGGTTAACTATTTTTAGAAACATTCTGAAAGTCAAATAAATCCCTACAGACATTAAAACTCAGAGTTCTATTTATTCTCTCCAAGAAGTTTGTTTTTTCAGGTATTTTATACTTGACTATTCCAAATGATAAGTATAAAAAGGTATATATAATTTTAGAAACAGGAATATGAAATATGAAATGAAATGATAACCCTAACATCCTACTGTACATATAAGAACTGGCAAACATCAGGGCACCTGAGTGGCTCAGTCGGTTAAGCACTTGCCTTCGGCTTGAGTCATGATCTCAGGGTCTGGGATTAAGCCCCATGTTGGGCTCCCTGCTCAGCGGGGAGCCTGCTTCTCCCCCTCTTTCTGCCTCTGCCACTTCCCCCTGCTTGTATTCTCTGTCAAATAAAAATCTTAAAAAAAAAAAAAATTGGCAAACATCAGTATCAAGGCCAGTAACACTAAAGTGCAAGTTATCTAAATGACCAAATGATATCTCCTTCTAGAAGCAGAACAAAGAAATAGACCTCACTCCTCCTGGGCATGTGCAGGTCATTATAAATCCAAAGCCTATGTTGTGCCTCCTGTGATGCCAAAAGCTGTGTCAAAAGAAATCCATAAAATGACATAAGAAAAAAATTGTGTAACTGCCCCCGAGAATTATTGGCAAAGGTCTCTTTCACACTGCAATTCAATACTGCAACCAAATGCACATCAGTAGAATAAGCATTCAGGACATTTGAATCAATATGCATTGATACCTTGAAAAGACAGTCTTTTCTTTAAGCACTTTAAAGTTATTTCTTGAGTCTTGCCTACCTTCAGAATCCCATAGCTAAACAGTCAAATTTGTCATTCCATCTTTATCTGTCGCAAGGTTTCAGATTAGGTTTTTGTCACATTCACCACTTGCAGGAGTTTAAGATCTTCTAATTGCAAGAAGAGATAGCTGGAGTTTGGCCAATCTTCTCCATAACTTGATCTTACAATGACAGTTTCTTCAGTCTTTATGAAAAATAGCATTTCAGTCTTTTATATATTCAGAACACTGAGAAATGACTTCCTTGCTTCTCCCAGAGTCACGAACGACAAAAGCAGGGCAATAACAAGTTTGCTAATCGTTTTGAAAGTTTAAATAAGTCACATATGCAAAACCATTAAAAAAACTAAAGAACATTCTTCATACAGGTTCAAGTGACAGTCTGAGGTTGTTAGGTAAGTTGTTTTTGCTTTACCAAAGTCTAGTAGGAGGGACTATTGTGCTTTTCAAAATACGAAGCTATCTGATGAGTAACAACTTATTTAACCTGTAGTTAAGAGAATGTAAAAGCCATAGCAGAAACCTCCACTCTTTCCTCCGGACTTCTCATTTCTACTAATGAAGAAACAGCCTCCCATTTACCTGAATTTAAAACCTTAGTGTCATTTTTGAAATTCTCTTTCTTCCTAAGGAAAACCCACACTAAAAGCAGTCACATCCAAAAATCTAAAAGAGATATTGGGGAGGCCTATAAATAAGTATTACTATTTTATTCATTCAAGTCAAAATCAAAATATTTACTGAACATATTTGCTGGAGCACTGAGCTAGGAGCTGGGTATACAATGGTAATCAATTCAGATGTGGTCTCTGCCCTCTTGGAGCTTAGTCACTAACTGCTTATTGTCTCTTAGAAAACTACAGTGCTCAGGGGTACCTGGGTGGCTCAGTCAGTTAAGCATCGGAACTTGATCTCAGCTCAGGTCTTGATCTTGTGGTTGTGAGTTCGAGCCCCTACTTAAAACAAACAAACAAAAACTGCAGTTCTCATAGATCAGCCTTGTAGCATCCTTAGGCTGATAATAGTTTTCCTACAACTCTAAAGAGTGATTGTTACCAGGCAAAAACTGAAACTGTTTTTGAGGTCCTTAAGTGGTAAAAAGAAATTTCCTGGATGATTACCAGATAAGCTTGGAAACCTAGGGAAAGCAGATGGCTGGATCCATGGCCAAAGGTACAACCTAGTTACAGGGCCAACACTCCTGGACATTGGGATGGCAACACAGTGGAGCATAGGAAGGCCACTGGCACTAATTCTAATCTCTTACTCCTTCCTAAAACACTATTCCCTATTCACATTCAATTAACTCACCTTAGGTCATATGCCTGTGTATTATGAGAAATAAGGAAAATATCAGGCTTTTTTGGATTTCAAGCCACAGACTCACGAACCCTCTTGTATTTCCCAAACAAGATGCTAGGCCAAAAAAATAAAATTTTAAAAAGAAAAGAAAACTGAGCCTATACATCTAGTAGTCTCCAAACATACAACCATTTCAGCGGATCCTTCATGTAATCATGACACAATCTTCATCAAATGCAACTCTGATGGTTAGGTATTAAGTATTTTAGATTATAAAATATTTGCCCCCTTTTTGACAAATTGTCAAACCAATTTCTAATGGACATTTTTATAGGTTTTTAAATATTCCATTTATATAGGCTAATCTTTCAAATGCAAGAGATTCTCTATTTTGTACCTCGTTTCCTTGTACCACATTAGGAAAAACATGACACATTGTACCAATATTGAAAACAGGGAATGCAACTAATGTTTCTGCAGTACCTCAGTTAAATTCCCAGGGAACTTGCCTCATTTACAATGACAAAACAAAACAGACATAAAACAAGAACTTTATGAACCCCAAGCTATTTTTACACTTGTATGACTAAATATCTTAATTCGTAATTTTTGTTTCCCAGGTCACGGGTGTGAAGTATACAAATTTTGTCCCCCTTTCTATCAACAACCTTTCCCTTTCCTCACATTCTCCAAGCCTTCTCCTCTCCTTACTTGAAAACAGCCAGGAATAAAACCTGACAAATCTGGGAGAAAGCTGATACTCCTATCATTTGCATGTATTTACTGGCTGATTACATTTAAACTGAGGTATATATCATAGTGGTATTACAAATACTTACCTAACACATCCTCCCCCCCCACCCATTTTTTTGGGTTTCTACTTAGAATTCTAATTGTCTATAAGCAGGTGGAAAGATACTAGGGTTGGGTGGGGCAGTCAAACCCTAAAATTTCATTAAGCATCCTCAACTGAAAGCCCTAAAAGAAAGCCTGAGAAAATGGTCTGATTTCAAAGTAGTTTAGAAATGAGAAGCTAGAGAGACTTTCTTACCCACGATCTTGTTCTCTAGGTGACTGCTCATGCTGGAACCCCTGGTCCCTACAGTCTGAGGATGCTGGTACCTGTGTGTCTCCTCTAGACTAGTTTGCTACACTACCTGGGACCTGATCTAACTTACCACTGCTTTGCCTGTTGACATGAGTCTGTCCCTCCATGCTGCTTTGTCTTTTCTCTGTCTAATCACTGACAAGACCTCTTCTTCATTCTCCCTGGGTGTAACTCAATTTCTGCCCATCTTACCTCCTCTCTTCTCAACCCCCATTGCTGTTTTTCCTGGTATATTTAACTGTAGTTCAATTCATGAGGCATGTGTTCATCACCTACTTTATGTAAGTATTTATGACAGATGTTAAGGTCTGTATTAAAACTTTCTGGCATCTAGGAATATGTTTAAGGATTATTTCTACTTCCGGCCTTGTAGTTTCTAATAAAAGAACCACTGGAACATCTATATTTACTGCCTATCTACTCATTTGGCACGTGCTACACAGCTTTGTATTATAAGTATGCATATATCTCACTATATCCACCATGGCAATTACAATCAAATTCTTCTATTTAGTAGGTACTCAATTACCTTAATAAATGAACATATAAGTAGCTGACAGAAGTCAGAAGTTATCTCCATTCCTTGCATGAAAATAAGAGATGAACATTCTGAGTTTAATTCCTTTATTTAATTATACGTAAAGCTACTATATATGTCTATGACAAATAAGATAGAAAAGGGACAAAGCCTTCCCCAAAAGAACAAAAAGGGAAAAAGAACAAATTATTTCTATTCTATATGGTAGTACTTTGTTGAGTACTGATGGGATAGATCAGTCAGAAGCATTCATTTTAATGTGTAGGTAAAATATAATTCCTTTTGGTATGTATTTTGCTTTGATATACAAAGATACTGTAATGAAGTTGTGCTACCTCATCTTATTCTCATTTGTAATACATTTACATAAACAAAAAAGGTAAATCCTACTGGAGGAGGACCTTTATCAGAGATATGCCCCAATGCAGTTAGAGGACACCAAGAAAAATCAATCCTCTTCCTAGGCCTGAGATTCCTCATCTAAAAACTTAGAGTGAATGAGATGGTCTCCAAGTTTCTACGATTCATGTACACACATCAATTTTTACATCTGGATATAGAGTTAAGGCTATATATCCTGGCTTCATGATGCAAGGCTTGGCCAGGGTACTTGCTTAAAGCAAAAATAATATATGTATCTTCTAAAAGCCATCTCTTTCTTCCTCTGCCTTAGAAGTGGCAACGTCCCAACATCTCACATTAACTAAATGAAATACACCTTTTTTGTTGTTACTAAGCACAACCTAATAAAAATTAAAGGTAAGAATTTGCTAATTACTGAATGTCCATTCAGTTAAACTTTAACACACAAAAATTCAAATTTAACAGAAAACTGATGAATTATGACATAATGGAAATCAGTTAAAAAGCAACTTTTAAAAACATATAGAGTATTTGTAGTAAAAGAAATTGACTTTACATAAAATTTTCCTCATCATTTCCGGCTTGAATCCTTACAAGACTATTCCAAATAAGAATCAACATTTTTTAGAAATTGTTCTTCATCATTAAGATATTCCAAGATAATATTTCCACCATTATATAAAGGACAATCCTCCTTAGCAATCCAGGTTTCCAAAGTATGATCCAAGGGTAAGGCTTCTCCTGAAGTAATGTGACATAACCTTAATTTCTGTTAAGGGAAATAAATCATACTGTAATAAACAAACATGCTGGTATACAGTATCCTAAAGCTTTTAGAGAAAAATTATAACCAGTTGTTACCTTAGCTGTTAATTTGTTATTATCATTTTTAAGACTGGTTAAAGAAGCTGCAAAGTCTATGACCTTTCCAATGCTCCATCGGTGGCAAAAGAACATTGGTTTGCTCTTCTCTTTGCTCCCCTTAGGTAAGAAAACCTGAAAGTAAACTCTTTCTTTCTGTAAAGATAAAAAGTTAAAATACAGATTACACATTATATACATATACACACACACACACACATACACACACATATACACATATATATATACATATATGTATATATATATGTGTGTGTATATATATATAAAATAGAGAGCATCTGTTTTTGTTTGGTGACCTGTCTTCCTCTCTTCTCCTAGTTAGAGGATTACCCTCTAATGATGGATCTTTTAGTGGGAATACCAATCACAGTACCCAAGAATCCACCTAAATGCATATGCATAGGACCTAAGGCTCTAGGCTAGGGTGGTCTGTGCAAAGACAAGCATGTGACATAAAATTAGGCCAATCAAGGTCCTTTCCCGGGATTTGATGTTCAAGAACTAGGAGAAGGGAGGAGCCTTTTTTTTTTTTTTTTTTTTTTTTAGAGTTTATTTTTTTGGGACACCTAGGTGGCTCAGTCAGTCAAGCATCTGCCTTCAACTGAGGTCATGATCCCAGAGTCCTGGGATTGAGCCCCACATTGGGGTCCAGCCCCACATCGGGCTCCCTGCTCAGCAGGGAGCCTACTTCTCCCTTTCCCTCTGCCTGCTACTCCCCCTGCTTGTGTTCTGTCAAATAAATAAAATCATTAAAAAAGGGGGCGCCTGGGTGGCTCAGTTGGTTAAGCAACTGTCTTCGGCTCAGGTCATGATCCTGGAGTCCCGGGATCGAGTCCCGCATCGGGCTCCCTGCTCAGCGGGGAGTCTGCTTCTCCCTCTGACCCTCCCCGCCTCATGCTCTATCTCATTCTCTCTCTCAAATAAATAAATAAAATCTTTAAAAAAAAAACAACAAAACTTTAAAAAAGAAAAAATTTAAAAGCTATAGCCTCACCAAAAACAAACAAAAAACAAGCACCCTTGAGGATCAAAATGAAACAAACACAAACAAGTGACAGGTAGGGAGACTGAGCCACAGACTTTCAAAGTCTGAGAAGAGGAAGTAGCAGTCAAGAGCTCAGCTGTGGGTTAGTGGGAAACAATAGTACCACATGGAGATGAAGTACTGGGATCCGGCGCACTGCCTGGAAGCAGAAGCTAGCATGGGGCTTGTGCTGCAGTAAAGGACGCTGAAGAAGGTACTGCTGAATGCTGACTTAAGCTACTGCTTACAAGAAATAATATTCAGGAAGGCAGAGAAGCACAGATAGAACCTCTTGACAGTGAGCAAAGCCAAGGTCTTCCAACTCAGTAAGTGGATCCACAATAATCTGAAAATCTCTGTAGAGCAAAAGCACAAACTGCCAATCTCAAACCTGGATTGTAATGGAAATCCTGAGTAAATGGGCCAGTGGAAGAAAATGCAAAATTGCCAGAGAGGGAGAGATGAGTGACCAGTGAGCAATATAGTAAGAACCTCCTACTTAAGACAGACATGTGGAATCTATAAATGGAAATTCAAAACAAAGGTTAACTTACTATGGGCAGATGAACTAACTGAACTTGAAAAAGATACTTTTATGGACATATCCATAAAAAAAAGGAAAAAGAAGGTACGAATCAAAAATAGGCAGAAATGAAACAAGGCAAGCTATGAAGATCCAATGAGAAATTTAAAAATTTTTAAATATAGTTTCTGAAATAAATTCAAACAGGAGAAATTTCAATAATATTCAGTAAAAAGGTTTAACTGATTGGAAGATGTATTTGAGAAAGTCCTCTAGAATGCAGCACAAATAGACCAAGATAGAAATTATAAATCCCAAAAATGTCTAACAAGTTAAAAGAAGGAAGCAATATCAGAAATAATGACTAATTTTCCAAAAGTAAAAAAAAATAAGTCAAATTAAAAATGTACTTCCAGGGCCAACCTAAGCAATCAAAACAAATCCATATGTAGAAACATTGTATTGAAATTGGTATCATAGATAAACTCTTAACTACCAAAAAAAGACGGATTACCCATAAAGCAACAAGACTAACATGTTTCCTCAGGAATAAACAGGGGCCAATGAATAGTGTATTAAGAGAGTTGAGAGAGTCTAACGGACAATCCAGTTCAAGTGAGGGCAAAATAAGGGCATTTTCAGAAGGCTGAAAGTTTACCAGTGAAGACTTTTTTTTTTTTTTTTTTTTTTAAAGATTTTATTTATTTATTCAAGAGAGACAGAGAGAGAGGCAGAGGGAGAAGCAGGCTCCCAAGGAGCAGGGAGCCCGATGCGGGACTCGATCCCAGGACGCTGGGATCATGACCTGAGCCGAAGGCAGACGCTTAACCATCTGAGCCACCCAGGCGCCCGCCAGTGAAGACTCTTAATGAATGAACTTAGCCAAAATAAAAGTGAGTCCTAAGGAAGGAGAAATTCAAAAACTATGTTGGTAAATTTGAACAGCTACTGACTTAAAAAGCATGTGTGAACAAAGATGTATGAGACACACTCAACTGGAGAAAGCATGTTAAACTCGTCTTATTCAAGAGGATACAATATAAGTAACTTTAGACTCTGAAAGAAAAGGAGGTAGTTATATATTTTAAAAATTAAAAATGTAAGCACATGCCTATTATTGCATTATAAAACATTACAATGAAGATTCTAGATAATACAGTACAAAAAAATGAATTAGGTAGTATAATTATTGAAAAATTAAAATTAAAACTATCCTTATTTGTTAATGGGGTGTGATTATTTACCTAGGAAATGAAGGCAAAGAAAAAAAAAAAATCAAAGAATTTGGTGATGTGACTGAATAAGATGAACAAACAGAAAACACCTTTTCTCTATATTAGCAGTAAGTACCTGGATATAGAGATAGGTGGAAATATTCTGTTCACAACAGAAACAAAACCCATGAGATAATTAGGGATGAAAATAAGGAATAAAATTTAAATGAAAAACATAAAATGTTAAAGACAAAACAGGAGCTAAATAAATGAAAAGACTTCTAGGAATCTTAGACAGGAAGACAATGTTTTGTATCATACAGTGCGAATCCAAAGTGAATCCTTCAGGAATGATTTCAGTCAGGACTTGCTAATAGTCCAAACTTGCTGGGAAAGTGAGTTTTACTTTACCTAACTTCACAGAAATCACTAGATAACGTATTGATGGACCTTTTACATCAGTTACTTACACCTAGTGAGCAGGGAGGAAGCCAGAATCTCCACTACAAAGAGGAAGAGTTCAAGAGGGTATGAAATCCTCCTGAGAATAGCAAAGGGGGCTTCTCAAGAATGGCCAAATTTTTACATCCTGTGGGCACTATTATTTACAGCTTATATTCTTGTGGGAAACTGGGGGACATGGGAAGCCACATATCTAAGATCATGCTGTGTTCTCTCTTGCTATTTATGATTTCTGTCAGTTTCTCCATTTCTCCTTCAAAGAGCCTAAAATCTTTAAAGTTGCCTCCTGGAATCTGTCACTCAAAATCCTGTCCCATCAAGACAACCATGAAAATCCTAAGAGGTGTTTGTTTTGTTTTTGTTTTAGTATAGTTGACATACAACGTTACATTAGTCTAAGTGTACAGCATAGTGATTTGACAAGTTTATACATTATGCTATGCTCACCACAAGTATAGCTCCCATCTGGCCCCATACACTGCTATTACAGTATCATTGACTGTATTCCTAATGCTGTGCCTTTTATTCCCATGACTTATTCATTCCGTAACTGGAAGCCCGTATCTCTCACTCCCCTTTACCCATTTTGGCCAAACCCCCAACCAGAAAGTTTTTTTAATTTGAATATAATAAGGATGAATAATATGGGTGAATAAAGAATAAAACTGCTAAGAAAAAATATAGATGGGACTTACATTACCATTTTAGAACATTCTATAAAGCTATTGCATCAAATCAATTTGGTACAGAAAAATGAGTAAAAAATGAGTGGAATAAGTAGGAAATCCAAAAATAGATCCAATAAACATAAATCTTAAACCTATTATGAATTGAAATACCAAATATCACCTTCAATAGGAGAAATGATTTAATAATTGGTGATGACAAAACTAGCTAAAAAACTGGAAGAAAATAAAACTGGGTCCTTAGCTCACAGTATATGCTAAAAACAAATTCCAGATGGATTAAAGACAAATGCAAGATGCAAAAAAAGTAAAAATCCTAAAGAAAACCAAAGCAGGGAAAAAAAAACAGACCTTAGAAAAAATTAAAACACTGATATGTCAATGAGATACGTAAGTGAAATATATTTGATAGATTTTGGAAAAAATTTCCAAAGCAGATTATAGATTTTACAAAAATTAACATCTATTATATTCTAAGTTTCCATAAGCTGACCAAACAAAATAAAGACATGAGAATGGGTAAATGGACAACCAAAGAGAAAAATGATCAAAGGATATGCATGGGTGATTAAAAGAAGAGCAATTACACATGGCCAACATATTAAAAGATGCTCAAGGGACGCCTGGGTGGCTCAGTCGGTTAAGCGTCTGCCTTCGGCTCAGGTCATGATCCCGGGGTTCTGGGATTGAGCCCTACATCGGGCTCCTTGCTTGGTGGGGAGCCTGCTTCTCCCTCTCCCTGCTGCTACCCCTACTTGTGCTCTCTGACAAATAGATGAAATCTTTAAAGAAAAAAACACTCAAACTGAACAGTGTAAAGGACATGCAAATTAAAGCAATTAGATCTTTTTATAGCCATTAGACTGGAAAACATTCAAAAGGATGGTAACAGCTACTGCAAACCAGGGGAAGAGGAAAGGGCACTCTCATTCTAGCCACAAGAGGCAGTATATTAAACTGGGTAGGTTGGCAGCCTCATCCCCTGAGTGATCTTCAGATTATTCATCTGTGAAATGAGGATATAGACTATTCCAATACTTCCAGTTATGGAATATACCAGGAGAGTTGTGAGTATGAGAGATAAAAAATTTAAAGGTAAGGAAATTGGGCTTTATTGGATATGTAAAAGAAGATCTGAGAAGAATTTTAAGCAGAGCAATAACATGACCTAATTTATACTTTTAAGATTTCTCTGGCTGCTGCATCAAAGCTAGCTTGTGGGAAAGCAAATATGGACACAAGTAGAACAATTAGAAGATCATGTTAATCTAAGCATGCAAGAGACTGTATTGTGCCTTTTTATTTTCTGTATTAATGATGCTTTGACATCTGAGACCTGCTGAGGAGGGCTCCACTGTCCCTCTCAGGATCAGCTCATTCCTAGAGGTAGCACCTGTGAGTGTTCCCTTCATATGCAATCAAACCAATCAGAAGTCCATACCCCCAACTACCTCCACGGCCACTATTTCCCTAACCTCATCAACCCAGAGCCAAATACGAGACAACAAGGGGCTGCCCTACACCCCAGAGCCCACTGAAATCATTCGAACTAACCAATCCTAAACCTGTTCAGGCTATCTTATCCATTCCTTCCCACAGAACCACAATAAAGGCTCTTCCCCATGTTTTCTGCTCTCTCCCTCTGCCTCCTAACTGATCCTGGTGCTTCCCTGTATAAGTCTTCCCTCACCTTCTTCACCCGACTTGCATGGCAGGCTTGCACCTCTTGGGATCTGTAAGTATAACAATTTATTTCACCATACCTAAACATTAATAAAACCTACATTTTTAAAGAGATGTGGTGAATTGGGAGTGGGAGTAAAAGAAACAGAAAAGAGAACAAATTCAAGAGATATTTGCAAGGTACATTCAACAGAATTTGATAATGATATAGACTGGCAAGCTAGGAGGCAGTAAGCAAGTCGTCTTCTTCAAAAAAAAAAATTTTTAAAGCCACAAAACAATGCTTGGCATAGTATAATCACTCAATAAAGGCTGACTATAATAACTGCTGCTAGTAGAAATGTAAATTGTTGCAACTTTTTTATAAAGCAGTTTGGCAACAAAAAATTAAGATTTAAAATACACATACCCTTTGACCAAGCAAACACATTCCTGGGAATTTAGCTCACATAAATAAGAAACCAGATTGAGACTACTTAGCACAATAGTCGAAACTGGAAACAAACTAAATGTTCATCAAGAGAAAAACGGCAAAATAAGACCTGTACATCCACACTGGAATTATTTACCCAGTTTTTAAAGAACGATTTAAAGCCACACCAGCTCCCTTGAGGGAATTTCTGCTGGGCATGAATGAGAAGGATAGAGAGAGATAAGAATATACAGCCTACCTAAAACCTGCCTTATTTATAGCCATACTCACTATTGGACATGGTAGTATATATAATATTTAATAGCTATCTCGCCCCTTGGAATATAAACTCCATGTCGGCAAGGACTCTTATTTACTCTTGTATCTCCCTCCAGGGTCTGATATATAGTAGGTATTAAAAAAAAAAAAAAAAAAATGGTGACTAAATGATATGATGCCATCTTTATAAAATAATGAAATGACCAGAAGATACTTTGTGTGTGCATACATATACAAGTAAATATTTCCATTTATGTAAAATTATACACATGTATACACACATATACATAGGTATATATTATATATGTAAGTACATATGTTTCTAAATACAAACACACATTAATGCAAGGGGAAAAGTTATAGCTACAGACCTGTGGCACGCCCCATGATAAACTATTACCTGTGTTAAGAACATGGTTTCTGAAGCCAGCCCACCTGGTTGCAACTGGTAGTTCTCCACTTAGTAGCTATGCTACTAGCAAATTACTTGACCTTTTTTGTGCCTGAATTTTCTCCCTGTTAGGCAGAAATAATAGTGCCTATCTCACAAGTTTCTTGTGAGGATTAAATGTGTTAGAAGAGGGCCTGGAACAAAGTAAGTGCTATACAAGTTTTGACTATTATGTTTAAGTAATGAAACAATTGCAAAGTAATTTGAACAATGTATTATTGGATACCTTAGGGCAGCCCTTCTCAACCTTGTCACTATTGACATTTTGGACCAGAAAATTCTTTTAAGATTTTATTTATTTAATTGAGAGAGAGAGAGAGAGAGACCGCGAGAGAGGGAACACAAGCAGGAGGAGAGGGAGAAGCAGGCTTCCGGCAGAGCAAGGAGCGCGATGCGGGGCTCGATCCCAGGACTCTGGGATCATGACCCGAGCCGAAGGCAGACGCTCAATGACTGAGCCACCCAGGCGCCCCTGGACCAGAAAATTCTTTACTGTGGGCACTGTCCTATGCCTAGTAGGAGGTTTAGCAGCATCTCTGGCCTACACCCACTAGATACCATAGGACACCCATGTCCAATTGTGACAAAGCAACCCTAGGAGACAAAAATCACCCTCAGTTGAGAACCACTGCTTTAGTGGGAAGGACATGGGCAGAGGAGAGTGTGTTGCTTTTTCCCTTTATACAATCTTTTAAAAGTTACACTTGTAAAAGCATGTACTACGCTTGTAATTTTAAAACCATAAAATCAAGACTTCAAAAAAAGGAAAATAATCACTAAAAAAATGACTATATTCAATGGTTTTAAACCAGCAGAATAAAAGGGAATATAGAAAATGTGATCAATACAAAAGACGTGAGGAGAGAGGAAATAATCAAAGGTAAAGGTTGATGAGCAAAAAGCATAAGATGGAAGAAATACATTCAAATGTATCAGTGATCACAATATAAATGGATTCAACTCACCTATAAAAGAGATACTATCAAATGGGATTAAAGAAAACAAAGTCCAGCTATATGCTGCTTACAAAAGATACCCTAAAACAAAACAGAGAAGTTAAATATAAAGGGATTTTAAAAAGCAATAGTTAAGCAGTCACTAAAAGCAAGCTAAGTGAAACAGTATTAGCATTCAAAATAGGATTTAAGGCAATTCATAAAGAAAAAATTCCATGTACCTGATAATATGTTTAGAAAAACCATTAGAATTACAAGAAAGAAATCTGACAAAACCAGTTATAGTGGGAGATTTTAACACCCTCAGTCTCAAACTGATAGGTGAAGCAGACCAAAAATTAGTATGCACACACACGGACATGAATATGAATACATACAAATGGGGAAGGGGTGGTGGCAGGAGAAAGACTGCAAATGACAAAGCAAAAAAAGGCAAAATGTAAATAATTGGTACATCTGGATAAAGAATATGGAAAAATTTTTTTAAAACTACCAAGTTACCAAATAAAAAAACCCCACACCCAAACAAGTACGTTAAAATAAATTCACTGCAAGAAAATGGAAAAAGATCAGAAAATCTAAGCAAAGCAGGTAAGAGGAAATATAAAGGCAGAATTTAGTGACACAGAAAGCTAAAGAAAAAAAAAGGCAAAAACAAAACAGTAGAGGTCAATAAAACCAAAATATGGTTCTCTAAAACTAAAATATAAATTAAAACACATACACAAACCTCTAGCAAGATTGTTCAAGGAGTAAACAAAATACAAATGAAAATTAACAATGAAATGGAATGACTACTAAAGACAATAGAGATTTTGGAACATAAGAATAACTTGAATAACTTTATAACAATAAACTGGAAAATCTACATCAAATAGTAAATTTTAAGACAAATTAATATTCACTAAAATTTGGGGTGCCTGGGTGGCTCAGTTGGTTAAGTGTCCAACTCTTGATTTCACCTCAGGTCATGATCTCAAGGTCGTGAGATCCGAGCCCCATGTCTGGCTCTGCGCTCAGTAAGGAGTCTGCTTGAGATTCTCTCTCTCCCTCAACCTCTCCCCCTGCTCGGGTGATCCAATTCTCTCTTTAATAAATAAAATCCTTAAAAAAAAAATTTACCAAAATTTAAGAAAGGACTATCTAAATAAACCGAGAACTTTTAACACATTGAAATAGTATTCAAAATATTCCCCTCAAAAAAGGTAACAGATTCAAAGGTTGTAACACCCTTTAAAACAACACTTCAATAATAATCACTAAAGAATAATAATCACTTCAAGAACAAATAATCCCCACTCACTACAAAGATTTCAAAGAAAAAAGTAAGCTACTCAATTTTAGGTGTATAATATTGGTGCTAATATCAAACACTAAATAATACATTAGCTAATCACTTAGCAGTGCATTTTAAAAGAATTACATACCAGCATCAAGTAGTATATTCTGGAATATGTGGGTGATTCAACAAAAAAATTGATTAATGTAATTTAAAACATTTGTAAGGAAAGAAAAGACACCTGTTATCCTACTGGATGTAGAAAAAAAAAAAAAACTTACAGTAAGAATTCATAGCTATTCATGATATAGATTCCTAGCAAACTAGGAATAGAAAGAAGTATTGCTAACCTGAAAAAGCTACTACCAAAGATTTACAGCAAATATAGTATTTAATGATGAAACTTTAAAGTCATTTGCATTAAAGTCAGAAAAATGATGAAGATGCTTACCATTACCCACATTATTCAAGACTGTTCTGGAGATCTCAGCCAATGCACTAAGATAAATAGGAGAAGAAAAGAAAATTTGGGGGAAAAATGCACAAAACTGTCATTCACAGAAGATATGGCTGCACAGAAAACATCCCAGAAAATCTACAAACTATGGGAACTATTAGATTACTTGCTAGAGAGAAGGACAACATACAACAACGAGCAATAACCAGTTAGGAAAATATAATTTTTTTTTTAAAAAGCTATCACTTACAATGGCAACAAAAATGACGAGGAGCCTAAGATATATATGTATAAGCATTATAAAATGTTAAAGACCTTAAAAAAAAAAAAAAAGACCTAAAGAAAAATTGGATATCATAGATGTGGATGGGAAGATTCAAAACTCTAAAGATGTCAACTACCTCTAATCTAAAATTTAATAATTCCTATCAAAATTGCAATTTCAAAGAACAGGACAAAGTGATCCTAAAATTTTTACAAATGAATAAACTGCCAAGAATAGATGTGGTTGAAAGCAAAGAATAAGGTGGAATGACTTATCCTACTTATTATAAAGCTATGATAATTAAGACAGTTTGCTATTAATGCAAAGATAGACAAACAGACCAAAGGAACTGAACTGAGATCCATAAATTAGTCCTACATGTATAGAACAATCTGGTGTATGACAAAGGTTTCATTATAAGGATGAACTCTTCAATATCTTATGTTACTACAATAGGAAATCCCGGCGGCGGGGGGAGGGGAGGAGAGTGTCTCTACTTCACTTACAACTAAATTCCAAATGGAACAAAGAGTTGATAATTTTTTTTTTTAACTTTTAAAGGAAAGTATAAGAAAATAACTTATTTCAAAAAGCACAAATAAGGAAATTAAATTTGAGTACATTAAAATTCTAAAGTCTGAACCACTAAAGAGATCAAAACCAAAGTGAAGACAAGCTAGACTGAGAAGATATGTGAAATCCATTTACTCAAGAAAGCATTAGAATTCAGAATATATAAAAAATTATATAACTTTTTTAAAGTGCAAAAAAAAAAAAACCCAAAACACCCAACAGAAAAAATGTGCAAAGCACATGAATAGTTCACAGACATAAAATGGCCAATAAAATCAATGCAAAGTAGCTGAACCTTATCAGTCACAAAGGAAATTCAACTTTAAACTTCAGTAAGTTTAGAAACAAGAAACACAAACTCTCAGACACTACAGGAAGGAGATAAATCAGTACAACCACTGACAATAGAAAATTGATAATATCTAGTAAAGCTGAAGATGAGCAAACCCCATGACCCAGCTTTTCTATTTCTAGATATATTCCCTAAAGTAGCATTTTTCAATCTGACTGATGGTCTCAATCCTTTAAGGGTTATAAAATCAACAATCTTTAAAATAAAACAGAACAAAAAACATCAGAGTATGTAACACATAAGGCTAGTATATAACAAAGCTAGGTATTACTTACTAAAACTGTGTTAAGGTATGTATATATATATGTATGCATGAATGTACATACGTACTGGGAGATTACATATAATTGATATTATGGAGTCTTAAAGGGACCACCCTAGAAAAATGTTCCCATACATACACAAGGATTTTCACTATTAGAACAGTTTATAATGGCAAAAAAATTGGAAAAAATCTGAATCTTGTTCGTTAGGAAAATAGATGAATTGTGGTATATTCATACTATGGATTAATGTGCACCTACCAAAATGAATGAACTAGACTAAATGTATCAGCACGGATAAGTGTTAAGAACATGATGCCAATTGAAAAGAAGTTGAAAAAGAATACATATGGTTCACTGACACTTCTGTAAAGTGAAAAAAAACCCTTAAAACTATATACCATATAATACTAGTAACAATACATATCAGGTTCAGATTAGTTGTTCCTTGATGGGTGGGAAGAGTAAAAAGGAAGCTTCAACCATATTTGGAACATTTGTTTTTCAAAAATCTCTGAAACCAACCTGTGGCAATGACTTATCTCCATCAGCATGCATTTTTAATTTCATCAATGCTACCTTTGCAGCTGTTTCACTATTTTTTGCACCTTTACGTCGTTTACTTGCTGTCTCTCTGGTCTTAGAATCTAAGAAATAAGTATAAGCATATAATCACACAGAATTTTTACATTACATTTTCCAGAGTTCTATTAATTACTATTAGTTATGGCCTTGAAATGTACACAAATTACACACAATGGAGCTATACAGAGACCACATTCATTTTTGTTGGTATTATATTTACATGACCATTATAAAAATACCACTGAGGTTCATCTAAGCCATCTCCATATCAAAAACTCACTGTTATGTGCTTCTTTCTAATTTAAGCCTATTTAATCCAAAACAATCACTAACACTTCTGCAGAAAACTTTAAGAGTTGGTTATAGAAAATTTTAAATAAAGGTACTATCCTTAATACAGAATGAAAATTCTGAACATATTGGCAGAGAGACTGGTCTAAGTCACAGATACATTCTTCCTGGCACCTCAGATTATCAGCAGCATTCACAGGACAGCTGATGAGACTTAAGATTAGTATTTAAAGAAAGCAAACCACTACGTTGGCTTTATGAATACCATGTCTAGCCATGACCGTTAACCAGGTGATCTGGCCCAGTAAAAGAACATCTGGTAGGGTACTTCCATAGAGTTTCCAATTTTTCACTGGTCAGGTAGGCCTTGTGAGAAATACAGTCACAAAAATGTCATCAAGATCTATACCAAGTTATAAACATTGAGGCCATGAACAACACCTTCCATAACGTGAAAGCTGAAATAAGCAGCAGGACCCCGTAACTAACAGATATACAGCAGTAAGGGAACAACAAAACAAGCTTTCTAGATACTTGCCAATAATGTCTTTAACAAGTTTCTGAGTGGCAGCCATACGAGGCTTAGGAATTTCCAGTTTTTCACATTCATGATCCGACTGATGACGGTGCCTATGAGCAACAGAAGAGTGACACTAGTTCATGTATTTGCATACGACTTATACAGATATACAGAATTTGAATGGTATCAGTGATCACCTCAGGCAAAAATTCTTCTCACAATAAGGACATTTAACTGGCACAAGCTCTCTTTCAGCACAGTCCTTGAATGAACATGGGTAAGAGGTAGGCTTATCTGACTTCAGGCTCTCATTGATTATAGTCACCTGAAAATGTACAAAGAGGGAAATGGCATTATATTTTTCACATTTAAAGAAAATCAACATCTATTTTGGAAGGCAACATTCATACCATTTTTGCTTAAACTTGTCAGAACAACCTACATACGCTCACATAACACCAGATTATAATAAGTGTGTGAGAAATGATTACTCTGCTGACTGTTCTACATTTTCATAACTTTCTTCCGGTGGTATATTTATCTTCTAAGTCAAGTTAAAATTACTATTCAGTTACTCTTCATAATTTTAGTCTTCTATTCTGTATCAGTCCTAAACAAAGATGCCCACATAATAATATGCTTGGGTGATCATTTCATCAACCCTCAAATGGCAAGTCATAACTACTTTCTATGCTGATTTTAGCAAGTTAAAATATATATTTGAGAAAACTTAGAAGTATGTTTATCCATGATATAGAAGGTTAAAGATGGTTTTTACAATGATACATTCTCTATTCTGCATTTATTCTTATATTACCAGCAAATATTGAGGAAGAAGAGATTTTACAAGATTAAAAAAAAAAAAATCCAAGTCAGGCTAGCTTGAGTTTTAAGTAACTAGGTTTCTAGAGTTGAATGTATTTAGTGAAATAATTTCTTAGAAATCTACAACCAAAGGGCATTCCTCTATATATATGGTAGTTATATCCTGTTGGAATTGACTATTTTTCCAGATTTGGTCTAATGGTAAAATTGTTTTCATTTCATTATTTAAGGAGATCTAATTGACATTCTATGAGAGACATTCATAGAACTCAAATGATATAAGAAAAAGGAAAGCACAGAGAAGATTTACAAGCTGTAGAACATTAATATGTTTACTATATGACTGTCTCTCCAATTAATCCTGCATAATACCAAAATGTTAATTTTTATTTTCCTCACATAAATCTCCTAAACCTCAAAGGACCAGATTTGGACTGGAGCTCATTTAACCTTAATTTTCTACAATTGAGAAAACAGATATAAAAATCCTTAGTAAAGTGCTTGGTAAATGCTGGGCAGGAATAAATATCAACTGAAAAATGTGAGGCATATGCTTTCTGCCAAATCGAGTGGATTCAGTTCAACTTCCTTTCTCTGACCAAAGGCGATGAAGCAACTTATAAATCTGATAAAATTACATTTGACATGGTGGGCTCAGCCTTCTCTTCTTCCCTCTTGGAACTGAGCTGCCCTCAAGGCCTAACCTGGGGAAGCTCGGCTGTGAATAGTGGGAAAATCCGCCTACTTCTGGATTTCCTTTGCAGCCTACACTACACTAAGCTTCATCACTCAGTTATCCTTTTTGAGTAGGAACAAGGATATTTTGGCTTCTATCTAACAGCTCTTATTAATCTCTCAATTTGATCGGAATTGGGGTGAGGATTTTATTGGATTACAGGTTTGTTCCTGGCGATCTAAGGCCGATCGAGTCAGAACAACTTGTAACCACCAAATCCTAACACTAGGAAGTAGGGAAAATGAACAAAACGGTGAAGGAAAACTTGAAGGAATATATGATGAGGATGTTAACTCCACTGTATATTTATAAATATAGAGCCTAAAGCTGTAAGTGGGCTACCTAAACATAACTGCAATGTACAAGATTTATAGCAATTTATAAATAACAAGACGACCAATTTTTCTTTAAAACAAACTGAGAAAAATAACAGAAAATGAACTAAGAGCCTCTTCACATAATCAGTTTAGTATGCCAAATTTTAATCTGTGGTACCTTGACTAGTTTTAAATTCAATCAAATTCTGAATGAAAGTACATAAATACAAACATTTTATTAGGACAACTAATAACATACCTCAGGACAGCTGTGTGACTCCCTGGTTCTGTGTTCAAGGCTTAAATAATTAAAAAAAAAAAAGTTTAAATGCAATCAGATAATGTACTTAAAGATAACTGCAGTAATTAGAGATATTTTAATGGTTAGTATCCTTAATATTACTCACACTACATTAACTCTGCATATAAGAATAAACTGAAATGCCAGATAAATTAAAGATAGAACATCTATAGTCTCAAAAGTTTCAAAACCCAACTGTTCAACTTCAGTATGAATAAAAACAATTCACCACTCTAAACTAACTCTGACAGTCCGTTAAGCGTCTGTCTGCCTTGGGCTCAGGTCATGATCTCAGGGGTCCTGGGATCCAGTCCCGCATGGGGCTCCCTGCTTGGTGGGGAGTCTGCTTCTCCCTCTCCTTCTGCCCCTCCCCTTGCTCGTGCTCTCAAATAAAATCTTAAAAAAAAAAAAAAAAAAGCCTAAAACACAAAAGTTTAATTACAAAGAAAAGACATTTTCCAAAATCTTTGGTTAGTTCCCAGGTTTTACTTTGCATGTGATGTGTGTGCAAAGGACATGTGATATCCAATTTAAGAAATGTATAGGTTGGGCTCTTCATTTTAATTAATAAAGTACCTGGATTGTTTTCTACCATATTTTCTTTTTTTAAGATTTTATTTGTCAGAGAGAGAGAACATGTGCACAAGCGGGGGGGAGCGGCAGGCAGGAGAAGCAGGCTCCTCGCTGAGCAAGAAGCCAGATGCCAGACTGGATCCCAGGACCCTGGGATCATGACCTGAGCCAAAGGCAGTTGTTCAACTGACTGAGCCACCCAGGCGTCTCTTCTACCATATTCTTTATATTGTGGATATGTTCTCTCCCTGTGATTTCAAGACACAAATGTAAGTTTTACATAAAAAAAATCACACACAAATTCATTTCTGAAAGTTTAAAGTTTACCCACATAGATATACAAGTAATTAGAGCCTAGGGCTATATTTTCTAAGTAATTACTCTAATATAAAATATTAATGGCTAAAATAAAAATTATTTAAATCATTCTGCTTTTCAGAAATAAATTTCTTATTACAAACACTAAAATTACTTTCAAATCCTGTATAAAAATTTAACTTACCAAAATACTCCTGAACAACCATCACATACAAATGGAAGAAAATCTAAAATTGAGGGAAAAATGTTATATGCACTGGTCAGTATCTGATTTTGATTTAGTTTTCTTAAACAAAAAGATTCTTAAAATACTGAACTACATCTATAGGAGAACTCTTCTTTTTGACCAATATCCTAGTGTAGGAATTAGTGGTTAAACAAAAGCTATCACAACTTCAAGCACTCCGGGAATGACTGGATTATCAGGAGAAATGTTCCTTGTAGTAGCGTGCTAAATCAGGAAAAAAAAAAAAAAAAGTACTGGGATTTTTTGGATGCCCAGATTTATTATGTGTTGTTTCTGAGTACTGTATGCTGCAAAAATCCTGCATTTGAAGTGAAAATCCTGGGTTTCAATTCTGATTCTACAGTTACTAATCTAGCAATGCTAAGCAAACTGTTTAATAGTAAAGTTTTGTGGGGGATAAGAGGAAGATGTCAGCATAGGAGGATCCTGAGCTCATCTCCCACAAACACACCAAGATAACACCTACATCTGAAAAACACCTGAAAACATGAAACAGACCTTCCCGCTTAATCCTACAGAGGGAGGACACACTGGAAGGGTAGGAGGGGTGGAGACATAGTTGGGAACCAAGCCTGTGGTAAGACTAACCATAAATAGGAGGAACACAAGCACAGAAAAGCTAGAGGATCAGAGAGCCCAAACCAGGCACCCCAGCTACTGGGAACCTGCACTGGGAAGAGGAGTCCTCATAATATCGGGCTGTGAAAACCAGAGGGGCTAAACTTCAAACTTTTAAAATCAGCGGGGCTCACCTCCAGGTATTTTAAAAATCTGAGAGCTGGAGGCAATAGTAAACGGAGTCCCCATCCTTAAAAAGCTAGAATAAATAACTGCTGGCAACTAGCACAGAAACAGCAGTTTGAAAAACACCTGGGATATTCATGAAGGCAATTTATTTACTAATCTCAGAATGTGCGCTAGAGGGACAGGATCTTCAGACTTCTCCAAGAACAGAAGTGCTAGAGGGCGCCATTTCTCTTTTCCTCTCCCAGGTTAGATAGCTGGACACTTGGAGGAACCAGCACTAACACTTTCCAACTACCTTGCTAGCATGGGGTGTCTGCCCATGCATTCACCTGCGTTCCCACCCCATCCAATCTGCTCACGTCAGCAGACTCCCTCCAAAGTGGCTCCTCTCCTGCCATACCTGCAAGCAGTCCCAGCAGGGACCAGTGCCACTCCAAAGTGACTCCTGCCCTGGGGAGAGGGGGATAACCCCACACACCAGCACACCCAAAGTTCCAGCAACTTTTAGCAGGCCACACAGGGAGAAAGCCCTGCCATTCAGTGGGGCCACAGAGGCTGACTGCACACACCTAGTCTGATTGCTGGCTCACCCACTTACAAGCCCACCAAGGCCTCTCAACAGTGCAGGAGCCAAACTCTGCCCAGTGTGCCCATAGCAAGCAAAGTAGGTCACTGCAGCCAATGGGGCTGAAGGCAAATGAGGCTCAGCCACAACAGTAGTGTGCATGCAGCCCACAGAGAAGACACCCCTGGAGCACCGGATTCTGGTGACCAAGCGGCATTGTACTACAAGGCACCACAGGACCTCTTCAACACAAGTACACTAACTTTCAAGACCAAGATACATAGCTGATCTCCCAAATTCATGGAAGCAGAGTTACACAATATGAGACAGAGGAATATGTCCCAAGACAAAAATCACAGCAAAAGAGTTAAAAGAAACTGCAATAAGCAATATGCCCAATAAAGAAAACAAGTAATAGTCACAAAGATACTCACTGGACCTGAGAAAAGAGTGGATGAATTCAGTGAGAACTTCAATGTTGACATAGAAAATGTAAAACAGAACCAGTCAGAGATGAAGAATTCAATAGATGAAATAAACACACTAGAGAGAACAGATAAGGGGAGGCAGAGGAACAGATCAACACTCTAGAAGACAGGATAATGAAAAGCAACCAAGCTGGAGTAAAAGAAGAAAAAATAATAGGATAAGGGAACTCAGCATCATCAAGTGTACTAACATTCATATTACAGGGATCCCAGAAGAAGAGAGAAGGGGGCAGAAAACTTATCTCAGGAAGGAAACAAACATCCATATCCAAGAAGCAAAGAGAACCCCCAACAAGATGAACCCAAGGAGGTCCATACCAAGACACATCATAATTAACATGACAAAAAGTAATAATAGATAATTTTAGGGGCACCTGGGTGGCTCAGTTAAGCATCTGACTCTTGATTTCAGCTCAGGTCATGATCTCAGGGTTGTGAGATCTAGCTCTGCATTGGGCTCCGTGCTGGGCATGGAGGCTGCTTAATATTCCCTCTTTTCTTCTCCCTTTGCCCCCTCCACCTGTCCCCTCTAAAAAGGGTAATTTTAAAAGCAGAAAAAACAAAAAACAAAAAAACAGGTATATACAAGGAAAACCCCATAAGGCTATTAGCTGACTTTTCAGTAGAAACTTTATAGGCCACAAGATAGTGGCATGATGGGGCACCTGGGTGGCTCAGTCGTTAAGTGTCTGCCTTCAGCTCAGGTCATGATCCCAGGGTCCCGGGATCGAGCCTCACATCAAGCTCTCTGCTTGGTGGGAAGCCTGCTTCTCCCTCTCCCACTCCCCCTGCTTGTGTTCCCTTTCTCGCTGTCTTTCTCTGTCAAATAAATAAAATCTTTAAAAAAAAAAAAAAAATAGTGGCATGATATATTTGAAGTATTGAAAAGAAAAAACCTGCAACCAAAAATACTTTACCCAGCAAGGCTATCATTCAGAGTAGAAGGAGGGATCCAGTCTCCTAGATAAATAAAACTTAAAGGAGTTCATCACCACTACATGAGCTTTACACAAAACACTGAAGAGGGGACGCCTGGGTGGCTCAGTAGGTTAGGCGACTGCCTTCGGCTCAGGTCATGATCCTGGAGTCCCGGGATCGAGTCCCACATCGGGCTCTCTGCTCGGCAGGGAGTCTGCTTCTCCCTCTGACCCTCCCCCCTCTCATGCTCTATCTCATTCTCTCTCTCAAATAAATAAATAAAAAGAAAAAAAAAATCTTTTAAAAAAAAAATCTTTAAAACACTGAAGAGAACTGTGAGTAGAAAGAAAAGGCCCTAACTAGAAAAAACTTATGAAAGGAAAATATTTCACAGGTAAGAGTAAACATATAATAAAGTAGTAGATAAATCACTTACAAAACCAGCATGGTGGTTAAAAAGCAGTAAAATGAATTATACCTACAAAAATAAGTCAAGAGATACACAAAATGATGTAAAACAGGACATATACATAAAATGTCAGTGGGGGAGTAAAAATATAATGCTTTTAGAATGTGTTCAAGTGTAAGCAACTACATCAATTTAATATAAACTGCCATATGTATGTTATATATGAACTTCATAATAACCACAAATCAAAAACCTATTAAGAGATACACAAATACATAATAAAGAGAAAGGAATCCAAGCCTAACACTAAAGAAAGTCATCAAGCCACAAGAGGGCAAGAGAAGAGGAAAAGAACAGGAGAACTACAAAAACAACCATAAAATAAGTAACAAAATGGCAGTAAGTACATACTTATTAATAATTACTTTAAATGTAAATGGACTACATGCTCCAATCAAAAGATATAGGGCGACCAAATGGATTAAAAACAAGACCCATCTATACGCTGCCTACAAGGGACTCTCTTCAGACCTGAGGGACACACATACAAACTGAAAGTGAAGGGCTGGAAAAACATACCATGCAAATGGAAGCCAAAATACTTAGAGCAAACAAAATAGACTTCAAAACAAGCACTGTAACAAGAAATAAAGAATGGCACTATATAATGATAAAAGGAACAATCCAACAAGAAGATATAACAAGTATCTATATACCCAACATAGGAGCACTCAAATACATAAAGCAATTAGTAACAAAGGGGGAAATTGACAGCAATACAATACCAGTGGGGCATTTTAACAACTCACTGGTATCAATGGGTAGAGCATCCAAACAGAAAATCAATATGGAAACAGTGACTTTGAACAAAGCATTAGACCAGTGGGACCTGATACATACACAGACTATTCTATCCAAAAACAGCAGGATACATTCTTTTCAAGCACACATGCATCTATATATCTCTAAGATAGATAACCTCTTAGGCCACAAAACTAGTCTCAATAAATTTAGGAAGACTGAAATCATTATCAAGCATCTTTTTTAACCACAAAGGTATGAAACTAGAAATCAATTACAAGAAAAAAATCTGGAAAGAACATAAATACTTGGAGGCTAAATAACATGCTACCAAACAATGAATGGATAACCAAGAAATCAAAAAGGAAATCAAAAAATACATGGAGACAAATGAAAATGAAAACACAGTGGTCTAAAATCTTATATGGTCAAGTAACCTACAACAAAGGAGGCAAGAATATACAATGGAAAAAGACAGTCTCTTCAACAAATGGTGTTGGGGAAAGCTAGACAACTACCTGTAAAATAATGAAACTGAAAAAATTTCTTATGCCAGACATAAAAATAAACTGAAAATGTATTAAGACCTACATGTGAGACCTAAAACCATAAAACTCCTAGGAGAAAATATTGGCAGTAATTTCTTTGACTTCCATCAGCATTAGCAACATTTTCTAAGTAGGTCTCCTAAGGCAAGGGTAACAAAAAATAAACTTGGAATTATAATAAAAAGTTTTTGTGAATTGAAGGAAACCATTAACAAAAAGGCAACCTACTGAATGGGAGAAGATATTTGCAAATGATACATCTGATAAGGAGTTAATATCCACGATATATAAAGAGCTTATACAACTCAAAATAAAAAAAAAAAATAACCTGATTTTAAAAAAATGGGCAGAGGCCCTGAATAGACCTTTCTCCAAAGAAGACACAGAAATGGCCAACAGACACATGAAAAGATGCTTAAGTCACTAAGCCTCAGGAAAATGCAAATGAGATATCACCTTATACCCGTTACAAAGGCTCTTTAAAAAATTTGAAGTAGAAATACCATACGATCCAATCATTCCACTACTGGCTATGGATCTAAAAAAAATAAAAACACTAATTCGAATAGATATATGCATCCTATGTTTACTGCAGCATTATTTTCAATAGCCAAGATATGGAAGCAACCCAAATGTCCAATGACAGATGAATGGATAAAGAAGATGTGGTACATAAATATACTATGGAATATTACTCAACCATAAAAAAAGGAGATCTTGCCATTTGTGACAACATGCATGGACTAGAGGGTATCATGCTAAATGGAATAAGACAGAACAGACCATATGATTTCACTTACACGTGGAACTTAACAAAACAAATAAAAAAACTGCTTCTTAAATACACAAACTGCTGGTTGCCAGAGGAGGGGTGGGTGGGGGAATGGGTGAAATAGATAAAGGGGATTAAGAGGTACAAACTTCCAGTTGTAAAATAATTAACTCACAGAAATGAAAAGCATAGGAAATATAGTCAGTAATATAACAACATTGGATGATGACAACGGTGAATTGCTGAATCTATAGATTGTGCACCTGAAACTAATATAACATTGTATGTTGATTATGTCAATTAAAAAGTTATAGAAAAATAAGATGACTCCTCTATATTAATCAGTAAAAAAATTTAGTAGAGCTTTGGATATATATGTATATATATATATTTGATATAGAATGTAGTATATGTCTGTGTATGCATACAAAACCAAAGCTCTATTAGGGGATATAGATATAAGCATATCAGGTCTGTGTACATATATGTGTATATGTAGATTTCTAGACTGTAGGTCACACCTACTTCATAGAGTAACTGCAAAAACCAAACGAGATATATGTAAAAGAATAGTAAGTAACTAATTAAGAATCATTGCAACAATTAACTTGTTTTGAATATACTGAACTCTGAGAAAAATCCTGTGGTGACTTGGGGGAAATGTGTTTAAAGAAATTTCAGAAATTCAATAGATAAATTGATTGATACTGCCAAATTTAATCCTGAGTTGTTTCCTTCCTTTCTGTTGAGGAACAACAGGTAGTTGTTAGGAAATGAATTTTTGAAAAGCAGACAAAAAGTATCCACTCTTCCACTAGATATAATCACTCTCTAAATTGTTTTGCTTGTACCTCATACTACAGTATACAGTCAAGTGAAGCTGGATATGTCCAATCGTGCAACTTTTACAAAGTGAAAACAAAAGGCACTACACTTTAGAGTACAATTGCCCCCCAAAAGGTCTCATGCTACAGGGTACCTTAACCAAAACAGAAAGAGGTCCTATCATAACCCAAAGGGATCCCTGGATAATTGTGCTTGTGGGACAAGGGGGACTGAATACAGTTCTTCCTCTACTGCAGCAGTAGGCCAAGTGAATGGACACTGTTGTTCTGAAGGTATGATACCGTGAGCATGTTTCATACCAAAAAACTATGTATTCATTTGTCAGCGGGAGGAAACTGAAGCATATAATACTCTAACTCTTATGTCTCTTTCAAATTAGAAAAAATGTACATGCTTGCTGTTTTGAGCCTTCTGGTGATTAGGTATTAAATACAAACCAAGAGGACCTAGAGGGAAGAGTCAAGATCAAGATAGAAAGATAGAAAACTATCCATCCAGAAGCTAAACGAAATTTAGGATACTGAATACCCTCTAAATCCTAACCCCCTCTCCACGACTCCAAAAGAGCTAAGCCCTGGCCTCATTTCATATATATTTGTATTTTAAGAGATCCCTGAAGTTGGCAGATACCATGGATGTAGCAATCAGGTATACCAGAGATAAACATTACAGTCAAAACCCAATTGGCTGAGCTTCTCTATGAAAGATCTACAAGGAAATATAGGTTTCCTGAATGGCTAGCCATGACAGCGGGTGGTAAAATATACACAGACTGTAAGTGACAAGAACCTAGAAGGGATTGTGCCCTTTTGCCCACAGCAGGTATCACTAATCAATCGTGGCATTCTCACTAAAACTGGGCTAAATCTCGAGAGTTCTCCTTTCACCGGGTACCTACAACCAATAACTGAAGCTGCAATGAGAGATGAAACCTATTTGCCACCCTATGTAGTAACAGTCAAATGTGACAGCACACATTTGGAGCAAAGCCCAGGTACCAAAGACTGAGCATTCTGTATCGCTCTAATGCTTCGGAAACTTGCCTGTCCAGACGTAGGACATCCTAAAGCTTGTTGCCACATTACCACTGGCTATTAGATTGGGCTAGGTGTATCACAGTCTCTCAGTTCACTGCAGAGAGAAGTTCGCCTTATTAATGATCCAAAATACAGATTATTCTGAAAGCTCTTCTATGGAAAAGACCGTATTTTATACCCTCCTATGTAGTTCCAGCACCAAAATTGATGCTTGGTAAATGTTTGTTGAGTCAGTAATATTCAATCAAAGAATGACAGAACTGAGTGAGCATAATGATCATCTAGCAGGATGGTCTGAGGATGAGAATCTGCTAAAAGCTAAGCGCATTCGCACGAGAAGCCGCGAAGACCAGGTGAAAAACTGATCTCGCCCAACTCCATCCGACAAGTAAGTACAGAAAATTTGGAAAGAAAAGTGGCTTGCCCAAGGTCGTAGTGGCGGGATCAGAGGGGAACACAAGTCTCCCGACAAAAGAAAGGAGTGGGAGGGACAAAACAAGTTCTTGGCCAGGCACACTCGAAAAACAAAGGGAACATGCAAGGCATGTTTTCGGAAATTGCATGGTTCGCTCCAAAAGAGACCACAAGTCTCTTCCAAAGACCCAGGAGCAAGAAAAAAAGACCAACACATCCCACTGCAGACCCAAGAGGGACGAACTCACCCTGCCTCCTCAGACTTCACCGCGCCCCACCACCTCCCCTCACCCGCCACCAGTCTCCGTGAAGGCATAGTGGGATCCAGGTCTACCACGCCCGCGGCTAAGGACTGCTAGGTCACCTCGCTGCCGGCAATGCTCCACCTGACAGTGCTGCCCTACGTCCAACTCCGCCATCACAGCGCCGCCAGAGGCAGGGCTACGGCGCACGCGCGGCGCCTCCTGGGAGTGTGGCGGACCTGGGGGCGGGGCCTGCCGCCCGGCTGGCGCGTCCACCGGAAGAAGTCCCGCTGTTGTGAGCGCGTTGAGCTGTGAGTGTATATGCGATCTAGGCGTCCAGCGAGGCAGCGTGAAGGAAAGGGAGTTGGTCTGTTTGTCTTTTTCCTGGGCGGAAGTCTTCGCGGCCAGTCCTTAAGGAAATACCGAGTTACCCTTCTGGAAGGCTGCGTGCTGAAGTTCCCTCCGTGCTGCAACCCAAATTGGGGACGACCTTGCAAAGATGGTGTTGTTTTTAATTGATGTAAATCTCCGAACCGGCACAGTGCCTGGCACAAGTATTTGCAATAATCAAGTGAAGGACCTTATTCAATTCCTATTTGTCCTGCACCAGTGTTAGTTACTTAATAATATAGTTTAAAGTAAATCCCTCTTGCAAGGGATTCATTAGGCTTGTTGAAAAGTAAGGGTTTTTTCTTTATTTGTATTTTTTTTTAAATGGGGGGGGGGTTGTAGCTTTTGAGGTCCCAAGTGTGTACTGAACCGCATTGAGTTCCTCAGTTTAGAGAGCCCTAATTTAACACAACTCCCTGAAGAAAGCTTGTGATGCCACTGGGAAGAAGGGGAATCTCGGGTATTTGATGAGCCACTTCAAAGGCACCAAGTAGAGGCTCTTCTAGGTGGGGTACAAATGGATGCCATTCCACTGATGTGACACCAGACAGGACTCAGAGTGGGATGAGCGGCAATCAAAAATGTACTCATGACAGGAACTGGAAAAAATATTCAATGCCTCGTATATAACAGGGTCTATCCAAATCAATATTCATTGAGAAGGGGAAAGGCTGAGATTGAGAAATGGTTATTACTTCAAGATTTGCTCTTGCATAAATCTGTTTAAGATTTCCATCAAAGACTTGCTTGGGTCTCTGGAGAAACTGTAGATTTTAGAGCTAGAAGCAACCGATCATTTAGTTATCCCAGCATCAGTTTTGTTTTTGTTTTAAGATGAGAAAACATGTTCATAGCATTCAAATGATTTGCCCAAATTAGTGGAAGAGCCATGACTAAAATTCAAGTATCAAAGACTTCTGGTATTCTTGAAGAATCAGCAGGTTACCTGATTTTTATGTTTCTTTTAGCTGGTTGGGTCAGTCAACAGCAGGTTTTCTAGAGTTTTACTAAGTGTTTAGAATGTCCTAAAGAGGTGGCAAATATTTTATCAGTCCAATCATAAAATTAAAATACTCTATTTTTTCAGTTCACTCACCCTGGGAATATAAGGAGCATCAGATAGAGTAGCCAAGGTTGCAGTTGCTAGCTCTTTCATCTCTAGTCTCCTTTGCCAGTTTCTCCCCTAGGTGCTACTTCAACATGTGTTTCCCCTTAATTTTGTGCTTGGTCCATTTATCAATTTACATACTCATAGAAGTGAAATTCCCCTGGTTCCAAACGACTCCCATAACCATATTCTTTATCTTGAGAACTTTCTCCCAGACTGAAGGTCTCTTTCTGTCTGTAGACATATTCACTTAGTGTCATCTCTCATATAAAACTTAAACCAGGGGCGCCTGGGTGGCTCAGTCGTTAAGTGTCTACCTTCGGCTCAGGTCATGATCCCAGGGTCCTGGGATCGAGTCCTACATCGGCTCCCTGCTCAGCGGGAAGCCTGCTTCTCCCTCTCCCACTCCCCCTGCTTGTGTTCCCTCTCCCACTCCCCCTGCTTGTGTTCCCTCTCCCACTCCCCCTGCTTGTGTTCCCTCTCCCACTCCCCCTGCTTGTGTTCCCTCTCCCACTCCCCCTGCTTGTGTTCCCTCTCCCACTCCCCCTGCTTGTGTTCCCTCTCCCACTCCCCCTGCTTGTGTTCCCTCTCCCACTCCCCCTGCTTGTGTTCCCTCTCCCACTCCCCCTGCTTGTGTTCCCTCTCCCACTCCCCCTGCTTGTGTTCCCTCTCCCACTCCCCCTGCTTGTGTTCCCTCTCCCACTCCCCCTGCTTGTGTTCCCTCTCCCACTCCCCCTGCTTGTGTTCCCTCTCCCACTCCCCCTGCTTGTGTTCCCTCTCCCACTCCCCCTGCTTGTGTTCCCTCTCCCACTCCCCCTGCTTGTGTTCCCTCTCCCACTCCCCCTGCTTGTGTTCCCTCTCCCACTCCCCCTGCTTGTGTTCCCTCTCCCACTCCCCCTGCTTGTGTTCCCTCTCCCACTCCCCCTGCTTGTGTTCCCTCTCCCACTCCCCCTGCTTGTGTTCCCTCTCCCACTCCCCCTGCTTGTGTTCCCTCTCCCACTCCCCCTGCTTGTGTTCCCTCTCCCACTCCCCCTGCTTGTGTTCCCTCTCCCACTCCCCCTGCTTGTGTTCCCTCTCCCACTCCCCCTGCTTGTGTTCCCTCTCCCACTCCCCCTGCTTGTGTTCCCTCTCCCACTCCCCCTGCTTGTGTTCCCTCTCCCACTCCGTCAAATAAATAAGATCTTTAAGCAAAAACAAAAACAAAACTTAAAACAAAATGGGATGCTTTCTTACCCCTAACAAAGTCTACCACATTGGAAACCCTGAATTTATTCTTCACCACTCAGTTCTTATTTCTCTCATGGAAGTAGCCCTAAAACTATCAATTATGCCTCAGAAAGTTCTCAAATGTATACTCTTCAACTGCTCAGGTTATTTCCTCCCCAAAAAACTCACTCTTACCTAAGATCTTCTGATGGTTCTCCATTATTCACAAGAGATTAATTTAGTAAGGAAAAGCTTTATTGGTAAAGCTTTTCACAATCTCAGCCTCAGCAATAACTACTTCCCCTCAAGCGCCCTACTCTCCAATAATTTCCTAAATGTATCTTCTGCTTCTTTCATATGTACATGCCTTTCCTTTTCCCTTGAATGTGCTCTATACCAGTCTTCCAAACTGAGAATAAGAATCAGGTGGGGTGCTTGTTAGTAAGTACAGCTGTCCATACCCCTCCCTGGGTCTAATTTAGAGGGTCTGGGATGGGTCCTGGGAAGCTAGATCTTTAACAAGTGCTCTCACATTCATTCTTATCAGATCAGTTTAAAAAACAGTTTTCTCTACCTTCAGAATATAATTCTGTTATCCTTTCAACTGGGAAAGTTTTGAGTGCTCAAACAAAATTCAGTCCTCCAAGACATCAGGCACCTGCTATGGTAGCAATCGCTACGTACTAGCACTAGCCAGCAATACTGTAATTCACCTGACCAAAAAAACTTTCAGTGGATTCTATTAGCTAGCAAATAAAATCTGCACTCAATTTAGCAAACCTATCCTAGATTTGATACAAAATTGAATAAGACATGGTCTCTGACCTCAAGGAGCTCACAAAGTCTAGGGAAGAATATCTCTGCTTGGCATTTAAAGTCTTTCAAATTTTTGCCCAACCTACCTTTATCATTATCGCTCAAAGGCCTCTCCGTAGTCTGTGCTCACCATAGCTTCAGACCCTTAAAGGTGCTGTTCCTTCTATTTGGAATGCTCTTTCGCTTTCCCATTTGAGCTGGTTTGTTTCTGCTTTTCCTTTAGCGGTTACCTCAAGTATCTTTTTCTTAGGAAATTCTTTGTTCTCCTGACTAGGACAAATCCTGCTGTTACTACATTCACTCTGTATCTCCTTCAAAGCATTTGCCCCAGATTTGATTTTGTATTTGTATGATTATTTGATTAGGGTTTGTCTCCCTATCTAAGCTGTAAGCTCCATGAGGACAGGGACCTGGTTTGGTGATTATATAGATATTCACCGTAGAACTCTTTGTTAATCTGTCTCCCTATTATGCAGTCTTCTGCAGATTTTTTCTACCTCTGAATAACAGTTTATTTTGCATACCATATTCTACATTAAATCTTTGAACATCCTAAGTTCAAACTTTAACAGTTATAACAGCTAAGATTCTTTGAGTACTTTATTATGTACCAGGCACTTAAATTGATCATTTAATCTTAATACTTTTAGATATTATTGTTCCCATTTCATAGAATTTCTTAGAAAAATTATTCAACTCCTGCCTCCTTGTCTCCAGCATCAGAAACTGCTCTCCCTCTTCATCTCCTCACTGACTTAATTGATTACACTTACCAGCTATCTTCCTGGTGAACCTCATAAACTAATCTCTTAGTCTGGAATTCTTTCTCCTTTCCCCAGTTTACCTATCTCCTCCTCATCTTTCAGCTCTCAAAAGAGGCTTTTAAGACCTGTTCCCCCCCCCCCCCCGCCGGTTTCCTATTGTTGCTGTAACAAATTACCACAAATTTAGTAACTTTAAACACTGTAAATTTTTTACCTTACCTTACTGGAGGTCAGAAGTCATAAAACCCGTGTGTTGGCACGGCTGTGTTCCTTCTGAGAGTTCAAAGGGAGAATCCAATTTCTTGTCTTGTTCAGCTTCTAAAAACTACCTGTGTTCCTTGGCTCATGACAACCCCTTCCTCCATCTTCAAGGACAAAATGGCATCCTTGAACGTCTCTCTTCCTGCCCTTCATGCTTCCCCGCTTACATCAGTCTCCTCTTACTCTGACCCTTCTGCCTTCCTCTCTTAAGAAGCCTTGTGGTTACATTGGGCCCACCTGGATATTTCAGGCTACTCTCCCCATCTCAAGAGCCTTAACTCAATCACATCTGCAAAGTCCCTTTTGACATATAAAGAAACAGTTACAGGTTTCAGGCAATGATGTTGGCTAATTGAATTTAAATTAAAAAAAAATAAAATAAATAAAATGCTTTTGGAGGGGTTGTATGTCAATGTTGACTTGTTCCCATTCACTGATTCAGTAGACATTTTTTGAGGCCTTACCATGTGTCAATTCTGGGAAGTATGAGAACGTATATTGGAGTAGGTAAAATAATAAATTTGTCCACATTCTAATCCCTGAAATCTGTAACTGTTTTTTCACCTTGCTCACCTGTTCTCTCTCTCACTCTCAAATAAATAGATAAATCTTTTTTAAAAAAATAAAGGAAGGCAAAAGGATAGTGAAGAATGAGAAACAGTATTATGTAAAAAGGCTAATGCTTAGGGCTTAATCAGCAGAATTGAGGAAAGATGTGAGGCAAGGAAAACCCCCCCCATCATCAAGACTACCAAAACCACTATTATTATAGCAGCCAATGTGCATGTGTGTGTTTTGGAAAGCATCATCTTTTTTTAGCAAGTTTGTTTCAGAAGGAAACTTTGTAACATTTTCATAAGTGATTACTTTTTAGAGGGGTAATTTAGTTGTCCTGATAAACATATATAAAATTATTTTGAAATGATGACTTAAATTGTGTTTGGGCACAAATTGGATATTCACATGTAATTAATTAACTGTAAAGTTTTCTTTGTCTTTTTACATTCATGAAGCTTTATTTTTCCCCCAAAACAAGTCTGGACTTCCAAGCCTGGCACATCAACATCTTTGCCCCTCAGACCCAGATGGGGAGTCATTTCTTTTTTTTTTTTTACCTTTATTTATTTTTTTTTTCCGTAGGCTCCACGCCCAACATGGAGCCCAACATGGGGCTTGAACTCACAACCCTGAGATCAAGACCTGAGCTGAGACCAAGAGTAAGACACTTAACCGACTGAACCACCCAGGCACCCCAGGAATCATTTCTTAATAAACACCTGTACCCCTCAGGCAGAGATAGTGGGGAAGGGAAAAGCCCCTCTACATTGGCCTGCAGGGTGCTAATGATAAGATTTTTTTTGACGTGTAGGGGCACCTGGGTGGCTCAATTAGTTAAGTGTCTGCCTTTGGCTAAGATCATGATCTCAGGGTCCTGGGATCAAGCCCTTGAACCCATCTCCACGCTCAGTGGGGAGTTTGCTTTCTCCTCTTCCTCTGCCCTTCCCCCCTCTCGTGCTCTCTCTCTCTCAAATAAATAAATAATATTTAAAATCTTAAAAAGGGATTTTTTGATGTGTAATAACAGCTATTATTAACTTTACTCCTGGAAATTCTCACCAATAAAAAGGAATAAAATATTTTAAGATGTGAGTTAGTTTCTAGAGTGTACATTTTTAAAATATGAGAAAGTGATTACCTCCTTCTCAAGTGCTAAGTGCAACATCTGTCCAGAGTTTTTCCATTGCCCCAATTAATAAGGCCAGAAATTTTGTGAGAACCTTTGCATACTGGCCTCAGAGACTTAAAGCAAAATATAGGTTTCTCTTCTGTATCAGAATGATAACACAGATTACTGGATCTACAGAATGTGTTTCCCAATATTTTCATATTTTATACCACCATTTGAATATTTTCTCACTTATGTTGTATTTCTTCATTCACTTATTCAACAAATACTGGTATAGAGCCTTTGATGTGCCGGGATCTGTTCTAGAAACTGGGAATACACTGGTAAACAAAACAAAGATCCCTGCTCTCATGGGGAGCATTCTCATGGGGAGGGGCATGAAAAATAAACAGAATAACAAAACCAATGCAGCATATGATGGATGGTGGTAAGTGCTATGAGAAAAATAAAGCTGGGAAAGTGAGTAGGAGTTCTGTAGGAGTAGGAGGGTGAGGGGAGAGGCCTGCGATTTTAAATAGGGTGGAGCGAGAAGGTGGGACATAAATCAAGACCTACAGAACATGAAGGAGTGAACAACATGGGTGTCTGGGACAGGTTTCAAGGCAGAAGAGCTGTGCAAAGGCTCTGCAGTGAGAATGTGCCTGGTAAATTCCAGTCAGACTGGGGAGGCCAGTGGGACTGGAGCAGAGTGGACAGGGTTGGGGTTGGGGGAGTGTAGAATGGCTGGATATGTGGGCAGGGAGGTCCTGGTGATGTGACAGTGATGTGACAGTAGCACTCCCTATAGGGACTTGAAGATACTGTGAAGGGCTTGGCTTTTTAATGAAATGAGATGGGAAGTCAGTTGGGGATGGGGAGGTCTGACCCAGGCTCACTCTGGCTGCTTTATAGGGAAATAGCAGCAAGGTCAAGATGATCACAGGGAAGTCAGTCAGAAGTCCGTGATATCTAGCTGAGAGATGAGAGTGGCTGGGAGCAGGATGTTAGCAGGGTTAGTGGTGGCGGAGTGATCAGGTTTCTGTAGGAGTTTCAGCACGTAGGGCTTGCTGATGGATTAGATGGAGTGAGAGAAAGAGAGGTGTGAAGGATGACTCCAGGGCTTTTGGCCTGAGCGAAAGGAAGGCATCATTATTTGAGAAGGGAAGGAGCTGAATTAGAAACAGTTTGTGTAAAAATGAAGGGGGGAAATCAGAGGGGGAGACGAACCATGAGAGACTATGGACTCTGAGAAACAAACTGAGGGCTCTAGAGGGGAGGGGGTGGGGGATGGGGTAGCCTGGTGATGGGTATTAAAGAGGGCACGTATTGAATGGAGCACTAGGTGTCATACGCAAACAATGAATCATGGAACGCTACATCAAGAACTAATGATGGGGGCGCCTGGGTGGCTCAGTTGGTTAAGCAACTGCCGTCGGCTCAGGTCATGATCCTGGAGTCCCGGGATCGAGTCCCGCATCGGGCTCCCTGCTCGGCAGGGAGTCTGCTTCTCCCTCTGGCTCTCCTCCCTCTCATGCTCTCTGTCTCTCATTCTCTCCGTCTCAAATAAATAAATAAAATCTTTAAAAAAAAAAAAAAGAACTAATGATGTAATGTATGGTGATTAACATAACATAATAAAAAATAAATAAATAAAAATATTTAGAAAAAAAGAAACTGTGTTCCTCGATGAGGTACAAAATCTCATGTGATTGCACTCAGGTATAAGGAAATTCTGGAGGTAAAGGAAGGTGTAAGAATCAGCTTTGGGTAGATTGTGCAATAAGGGTGATATTGAGGTAGAGGGCTACATCTCATTTTATAGTCATTAAGCGGTTGGTATAGAAAACATTCTATAGCCAAATCTGATAACTCTTAGATTCTGTAACTTCTTTCTGATCAGGAATAGGCAGAGATATGGGAAAACATGGATAAAGAGCTATGCAGGCAAAACTGAGTCACAGGCACCGTATATCTTCATTATGAATGAGGGCAATAAAAGTTATTTTTGCAAAGTTATTATTTTTTCACAAGGGCTACCTTTGTACTCATTATTGTGATTATTATATACAATGAATATTTGGTTCTAAGAAACAAAAGGAACTGCTGATGAAAAGAATGTGTACATGCTTGTTGAGCTGCTTAATAAATAACTATTTGATGATGATTCTGCAGTGTGTTTAAAGGGTAATTCTTCTTCTGTTGCTTTAGAGAATTCATTTGGCATTCTAAAAATGGATGTAATTTCAAGCAGTGGCCAAAATATATCAATTAGCCTGACATCTAGGTCTTTTTAACAGATCTATAAATTTCTAATTTCCTTTGCCATCTTAACCATGGTAAATCATCCTGAACAAGATCATTCTTTTGAACAACAGCCTCCTTATTGACTGAGATCAATTGAGATTAGAAAATGAAAAATACACTAGATGCTGAGAACTCTTTATCAAACCACAGTTGTAGGATGAGTATTGAATGAAGATAAATGTGTTATTTTCAGCTTCTACATCATTGGTTTAAAAATTTATTCTCTATATCCCATTGCTGGATTAAACACTAATATATATTTGGATGGTTTACTTGCTTACAAGAATTATCTTTTCCCTATTGAGGTTATGTATTAATTGAAGGGAATGATTTTTAATTCAAATGTATCTTGCTTTGCACACCACATGCATTTCTACACATTAAATTGGTTAAAACTGATTTTTTATTGAATTATAAATTAATGACTAAATCCTTTGTTTTAATTTCTGATTGATTTTCATTTGCTCTTTGGATAAAATACATGATGCTTCATCCATCATGTGGCCCCTATGTGATCAGGACTCTGCCTACCTTTAAAGGCAATCTTACAGCACTGTCCTCTTCTGTCTCCAAACCCCAGCTACCCTGGCCTTCTTTCAAATCCTAATATTTCACACTCAAGATATTTGCACATATTGTCTAAAATTTTAGTTCTTTAGCCCTGCCTGCTTTATTACTTTCTTAATTAATTAATTGCCTGTCTTCTCCTAATTCGAAAGTAGACTCCAAAAAATACATGGCTTTTAGTCTTTCTTTTTCACTGCTGAATCTCTAGCATCTAGAATTGTGTTGGGTATATAGTATGCACTCAGAAAAAATGATGAATGAATGAATGATTCCTTATCCTGGAATACCAACTTTCCTTCTCTACATCTAGGAAACTTCTATTCATCATCCACATTCCAGCTTAAATGTCACTTCTTCAGGCCACCTTTTTAAAAAATTTATTTTATCATGTTTAGTTAGCCAAAATATAGTGCATCATTAGTTTAGAACTAACAATTCATTAGTTGAGTGTAACGCTCAGTGCTCATCACAGCACGTGCCCTCCTTAATACCCATCACCTGGTTACCCCATCCTCCCACCCACCTTCCCTTCTGTAACCCTCAGTTTCCCAGAGTCCAGAGTCTCTCATGGTTTGTCTCCCTCTTTGATTTCTTCCCATTCAGTTTTCCCTCCCTTCCCCTGTTGTCCCCCGAGCTATGCCTTATGTTCCACATGAGTGAAACCATATGATAATTGTCTTTCTCTCCTTGACTTATTTCACTTAGCATAATTCCCTCCAGTTCCATCCATGTCAGTGCAAATGGTAGGTATTCATCCTTTTTGATGGCTGAGTAATATTCCATTGCATATATGAACCACATCTTCTTTATCCATTCATCTGTTGAAGGACATCTTGACTCCTTCCACAGTTTGGCTCTTGTGGATCCCTAAGACAAGATCAGCTTTCTTTATTATTCGTTCTTACAGTTCCTGTATTTCTAAGTTCTCCATAGAACTTATTAGAATTTTAGCTTATAAAGTGTACTTTTTGTGAGATAATTTGCTTAACTCCTATCTTCTCCCCTAAACTATAAAATATCTCTTTTTCTTTAAAAAAAAAGATTTTATTTATTTATTTGAGAGAGAGAGAGAGAAAGCACAAGAGCATGGTGAGGGGTAGAGGGAGAAGCAGACTCCCTGTTTAGCAGGGATCCCAGGACCCTGGGATCATGACCTGAGCTGAAGGCAGCCGCTTAACCAACTGAGCCACCCAGGTGCCCCTCTATCTTGTTCTTAATAGTCTTTCCAACATCTAACATAATGCCTGGAACAAAGGGATGCTCAATGCTCAATAAATATCTGTTAAATGAAAACATGGAGGGAAGGATGAGTAAGCAACTCCTCATTATAACTTTCCACTTTTTCAATGTTCTCCCAACAAAAAGCAGTTGTTAGTGAACTACAAAAGAATATTTTGCTATACTGGAGAAGTTCTTTTCAAATATACCCCTCAGTGAATTCAATAATGCTTGGAGGATCCCTTAGTGTTGATGCATCATACCAGCCTCTTCATCCCCCATTTTATTTAATTAAGTAAGTACTTAATGGGTTTCTCCTCTGGACCAAGCCACATAGAAGGAAAGAAGATCATGTAAATAATGAGAAGACCATAAGCTTAAAATAGAAAGATCTCTTACCCTCTAACTGCCTGTGTGAGCTTGGCAAAGTTACCAGTTGAGCCTTTGGTTCCTTATCTGCCAAATAGAAATAGCAATATCTATTTCTTGTGGTTTATGTAGGGGTTATTAATGATCCATGTAGTGTGCCTGCCACATAGTAAGTGCTCAAAAGATGGCAGTTGTTACTACTATCACTAGAAGGTAAGCTCCTAGAAGGCAGATTATACTTGCATTTCTAGTACCTTATATATAGAATACTTTTAATAAAGATTGGTTAAACTAACCAGCAATGGGAACCATAGCAGAATATGTGCTCCTTCTGAACTCTCAAGAAAATAAGTTGCGAGACAGATTCATGAAATATTTAGATAATAATGAAATACAATACTTACTACAGTTTATGACACATATGAGATTATAGTAACATATGTGTCTCAGGCCATAAGCGCCTTACAAGGCCAGGCAGGAAATGATCAGAGGTGGTTGGCTAGAGTTATTGGGAAATGATAAGTTCACATGTTTGTGTGTGTAAGATCTCTACCAGTGAGCCTTTTGTGAAAATGTTCTATTTCTTTGTCAAAATTTGATGCTGGCTACACCAATGTTGGATAAAATGGATCAACCTGGGCGCCTGGGTGGCTCAGTTGGTTAAGCGACTGCCTTCGGCTCAGGTCATGATCCCAGGGTCCTGGGATCGAGCCCTGCGTCGGGCTTCCTGCTCAGCGGGGAGTCTGCTTCTCCCTCTGACCCTCCTCCCTCTCATGCTCTCTGTCTCTCATTCTCTCTCTCTCAAATAAATAAATAAAATCTTTAAAAAAAATGGATCAACCTGCTGCTTCTGTTTTACTATAATGGCAGACAAAATTGGGTTATTGATCGTGGGTATCACGGTGTCTTTGTTATAGTAATGGAGGCTTTGTTCCCCTTTAACAATCAGTGGTTAGCTAACATCACAAATAGGTTCTGATGATGTTGGGTAATGTTGCTCAAATAGGGGTGTATTATGTGGGAGTATCTACTAGCCCTTCAAAACTAGAACATAGGCTCCATTCCATATTCCATGTCTTTGTAGCATGCTCAGCACAGGTTTTCAGTTGTATTACAGCATCCATAATCATTATCTACTGCTGTCCTTTCATCTTACCAAACTCTCTGCCTGCAGCTCTAATAAACAGGACTGAGATAGTGAGCATGAACAGAATGTTTCTTTTTTCTAGGATGCTCTCTCCTTTTTGTTCTTAGGTGTCTTTGTGAAGATATTTACAAACACAAGGGCACTCCATTAAAGGTTTTTAACACACCAACATCCACACTGAAAGCTTCAGATGCTTAATTACAGAATTGAATGTAGCAATCACACTCAGTCCTGACATTAGGAAAAGAGAGGAATACCATCTTTCACCCACTTCAAGCCATGTGAGGATGATCTAGAATCGATCCATGCCAGCTGGCAGCCAGGCACACATCTACCTGCCCGGCGTCTACATCTGCAGAGACAAGCCCAGTCAGACCAGTTGCTCCTAGAGTAAACCGCTTGCCCACAGACCTGCTTCCGAGCGGCAGACAAATGGCCTGGAAGCCCTTGCCTCACACACAATATACACCTGCGCGAACATACCTGAATATTCTTATTCACGAGGACAGAGACCTGAATACAGAAACACTGAGCTCACACACACTCGCAAGCAAAAACACATGTGTGGAATCAAGTTTCGCTTGTTGTTTAATTTAATCTGGGTCGGTAAAGCACACTTTCAGGACGCAGAGGAGACCCCTGGGAAATTGGTTCGCTTTTCTCTGAGCCGTTCGCCAACTAGTCAGTCCTTCAACCCTGGGTGTGTCCTCAGTGTGGATCGAGCGGCAACTTAGTTGCAGTCTTGTCAGTCTTTTCGACTCTCTCTCTCCCCCTGCTCTCCTTTAACTCCCGGAGGGCCGGGTGGCGCCGGCCGGGACGCGCACCTCCGACTCCGGGGCCCTCCCCGCCCCCGCCGCGCCGAGGGCGGGGCCCAGCCGGCCGCCAGGAAATGCCCGGGAGTCTGTGTCACCTGCCCCCAAGACTTGTTGATTCCCAGGAGCGCTGCCTTTTAGTTCGGCCTCCCTCCCCTCCCCCCCCGGAGACCAGAGGACGATCTCGCTTACCTGCTACCCCGACGCGGCCCGGGGAGCTCCTGAGACGCTCCCGGGACCGCTCGCCCCTCACATCCACAGCCATGAGCAAGTTGGGCAAGCTCTTCAAAGGGGGAGGCTCTTCTAAAAGCCGAGCTGCTCCAAGCCCCCAGGAGGCCCTGGCCCGACTTCGGGAGACCGAGGAGATGCTGAGCAAGAAACAAGAGTACCTGGAAAATCGAATCCAGAGGGAACTCACCCTGGCCAAGAAGCACGGCACGCAGAATAAGCGAGGTAGGCTTGGGGTCTGGCCGCAGGAGTGAGCTCTCGCCCTTCTCCTCCAGCGCTTTCCTCGGGGACGATCCGGCCCACAGCACCTGTTCCCCAGGAGGCCAGATTTACTCCCACGGCCTTTCTTTATAGAGAATAGATGTAAACAGCGCAGTGACACGTATAAAAACCCAGGGAGACGTTGAAATGCTTTGGTCTTGTAACACTAGAAATAGAAGTGGTTTTGGAATGGCAGACTCAGAAATAGAAGCTGCAGTCCAGGACTCTGCCCACCACCTAACCCTGAACTCGCATCCACAAGTCAGGCTTCATTAGTCATCACAAAGCCCTGGGAAGATTTACTTAGCCCTAAATGACGCTGCCATTGTTTAATGCAGGAAAGGAATAATGTCTTCTGGAGCTGACCTCGAAAACCCTGCTGCTTCCCATAAAAAATGTGCCTGATACATTTGTGTCCACTTACCACCAACGATAAAAAGGCCAAGTTTCATTTTTCTCTGCCTCTGCTCTGCTCCGGCATGCTGGCCTGTTTTACAGTTAAATGCTGGTTTCTATTTTTACTTTCTGTCCGAAAATGTTTTGGGGAGCTATTTAATGGCAATTTCTAAAGAGATACCATGCCATTATGGCCTGCTAAAAAGTCATGGGCAGCTCGGCTTCCCTGTTCTTTCTCTTCAGTTTGATATGCACTCTGAAATTTGCATGTCTCTCAAGGGATGTCTGTCTGTCATCCTTTCGGGTCTGTATATTGCTTTATCTACAGTAAATACTGCTTTTAAAAAAATCTTAAAAATTGAACATCTGCTTCTAGGAAGTGGTGAAAATGTAGATTTGCTTTTGGAAGACAAAAATATAAGGTAATATACATTTTACTGATTTTTTTCAAAAATGTTCTTCAATTGGCAGTGCACTAAAGTATATATTACAAATTGGCTTTATTAAGACCCCCCAAAATTAAAGACAACATTAATTTAAGAACATCAGTCTAACTTCCTTAAATCAGAGAAGTAACAGATGCAGGTATCATGTGCAAATAACCAACTGAGGTTAGAAAAGCCACTTATTCTTTATCATTTATCCTTGGGAACTTCACTGCTGTTAGCCCAGGCCTGGTTCTACAGTGGTTCTGGGAGTAGAAAGAGGCTAGTTAGCATGAGTTCATCTGTATTCTAAGCTATGGAAAGAATTCATTTACAGGCCCATGTATTAGAAACCCTGTCAATATCAGCATTTTCCAAATAAATCAGATAACTTCATATACACATAGTTTCTGTTTTCCACTAGCTACCAAGGAATATTTTCTTTCACATTCATAGTGTTATCAGGCCCAATATAGTTAGTACAAAATGGGCCTTGTGTTATACAAGGCTATATATTATACAGGACTGTATATTGTGCTATAAGGGCTGTAATTTATAATCTGAGTGACATAATATATGTGCAGTTAAAGTTTTACTTTTAGACATGGTTGGTCAGCTAGCATGCTGCCAAGAATAGTAGGTTGACTGGTCAAGTAGCATTGTATCAGAAAGGGCCACACTCCTGGCCACTACAAATTCTTCAGTGATCTATTTTTCTACAGCAGAAGCTTTGACAGCATTCTGAATGTCAAAAATGGGTTTTATTGGTAAAGCAAGTAACTTCTAAATTAGCATAATAAATGTTAGAAATGAAATCTCATTGGTGAAATTACAGATATTCTAAATATGTGGATTGGCTAAAATAGTTTAGAGACACCTCCTTGCTTCCCATTGTAAGAACAGGTGATAAAAATCTACTAGGTGTATAACTAACTTAACATTAGAAGGGAAGGGTACCTGACCCTTGATCTTAGATCAGTGCCACGTCCAGTTCTTGGTTCAAGTGTATTTTTGACAGAGTGCACCTCCCACAGGGCTCAGCACCCTATCAGGGAATGTTGCTGCCTTCAGTGAGCCTTTCATATGGGGTGTATTGGAGCTCCCGAAAGGATGTCCAGTCAGGACTTCATTGAGCTAATGGAACAAGCTAACAAACTGTTTTTGCTTGCCAGTGTATGTTTGTTTATGCAGAATTTAGTCTGAAACTTGCTCTTATTGTATCTCATACCAAGTTGGGCAGGCATAGCTAATTCTTACCTTAAACTTCTTTGGTAGTTACCGTAATCTACCAAAAAGAACCTGAGTGTGCACCACCAAATTGGCTTTGCAACACGCATGATATTCAAGGCCCTGTTCATCTAAAAGATTAACACTTGGAATGAGATTCATAATTTGGTTAACAATTTTGGAGGTGGGGGGATGGGGTGACTGGGTGATGGGCATTAAGGAAGGCACTTGATGGAATGAGCACGGGGTATTATATGCAACCGATGAATCACTACATTCTATCTTTGAAACTAATAAAAAAATATTTCTAGTAGCCACATTAGAAAAAGAAGAAAGAAAAAAAAAATTGGAGGTCAGAGATTCTTTAAATGCAGTTTACATCGATTACCCTTCATTTATAACTGGTCCTCTGCTTTGTGGAAAAGCAAACTTTTTGCAAACCACTTAATCTTTTTCTTTTGAGCACTGTCATCAAGAGCAGTTTTCAGGGCGCCTGGGTGGTTCAGTCGTTACGCGTCTGCCTTCGGCTCAGGTCATGGTCCCAGGGTCCTGGGATCGAGCCCCGCATCGGGCTCCCTGCTCAGCGGGAAGTCTGTTTCTCCCTCTCCCACTCCCCCTGCTTGTGTTCCCTCTCTCACTGTGTCTGTCTCTGTCAAATAAATAAATAAAATCTTTAAAAAAAAAAAAAAGAGCAGTTTTCAATCCTGGCTGTATATTAAGTCACTCTGATGCCCAGGTCCCAACCCCATAGATTCCGATATAATTGACTGGGGTGGGGCTCAGGCACCAGTATTTTTTAAAAAGTGCCCCCAGGGAGTGCCTGGGTGGCTTACTCAGGTAAGCGTCTGACTTGGGTTTCCACTCAGGTCAAGATATTGGGGTCGTGGGATCCAGCCCCTCCTTGGGCTCCGTGCTTAGTGTGGAGTCTGCTTCAGATTCTTTCTCCCTCTCCCTCCCCCTCTGCTCCTCCCTGCTCACACATACTCTCTCTCTCTCAATCAATCAATCTTAAAAAAAAAAAAATGCCCCCAGGCGATTCTTCCCTGTGGCCAGGGTTAAGGATGAGGAACTTAAATCCATAGTAATGTTAACAAGTTAGGAATACATGGTCTTTTCGTCCTGAAGCGCTTCCTAACTTGTTTTCACATCATGGCATCTGTGGCGCTGATTTGTGTACTTCCCTGGGATAACCGGGGACTAGCAGCTGGGGGACCCTTGATACCCCGGGCGGAAGGAATCAGTACCTCACCGTACTGCAAACCCTTCCTGCCACACTGGTTTGGTGGAACACCTTAGAGGGGTCACTATTCTAGCCTCCCTTATGAGGTCTTTTTAAAAAATAACATCACTAAGAGATGGCCTTAGGTTATATTTTGCTTAAAAATAACGTCCTGATCCAGTTTTTACACACTTGATAGAAAGTAACTCAGTGTTGTAGTTGGGAACCTCAGCTTCAAAGCAGACAAGCCTGGGTTTGATTCCTAGCCCTGCCCTGTCACTTAGACATTGTGTGGCTTTAGACCGTTTACTAGGCCTAATTCTCAATTCCTTCATCTGCATAATTGTGAGGATAAGGTTGATCCTCAGAGTTGTTTGGATTAATGGAATTATTGTGTAAAGCTCTTAATTCAGTGCTCTCTAAGTGTCAGCCATTGTAATAACAGTAATTTTTTTTTCAGCTGAAATTGGCTTCCTACTAAGTTCCACTTACTGGTCTAAATTTTGTTGTCTTCTGGAATAACATAGAATAAATCTACTCCATCTGTCATGTGAAGACCCTTCACATATTTGAGGACGGCAGTCATTTCTCTGTATCTCCTGTTCTGTGACCTCAACTGCCTCTGGCACTTCTCATTTACCCCTTACTGTGCTGAGCTTTGCCTCCCAGGGCCCCGTCTGGGGGGGGGGCGAGAGAGACCCTTACTACACACTTGTGTGACCCTGAGAGTTAGTGTCCTCTTAAATTTCCATCCTAGGTGCCTCTGTTACTTACCTTGTCCTAGGCTGAGCAGGAACGTCAAATATGTAATTATGTGGAGAGGCTGGATCCAGTCTGGGTTACCCATAGGCCTCAGGCTGTAGGAAGTGGGCTCAGAGAGAGATGAAAGGTTGAGACTAGGAAGGAGTGAATTTGGCCACAACCCTCCTCAGTATCATTACACGTGATTCTGGTGAAACCTGGCAGCTGAGGCCCTTCCAACTCTTCATCAGGTAGCTGATGAATGAGACCCTAGGGCAGAGAGGCTTTTGAGTAAGCCAGCTCACTTTGAAGCCTGGGATCTTTTATTTTTATTTTTATTTTTATTTTTTAGCAAGGCTAAGTTTGTTTTCAGAGTCATGATGCAGACTTGGTCTTCCTTGGAGTTCGGGGTGTGAGCATGATCGCATTGTTTTAGCCTAGTGCACAAACCTCCTTGTGCTCTTAAGTTTGCTTTTTATTATAGTCATCATGGAGTTGAATTCTGCAGTCTCAGACACGGGATCAGGAGGACTTCTGTATAAAAAGAATCACATCTGTGTCAGCTGGGTATCAGCTTTGTTGCCAAAGTAGTCGGGGCAAAGCATGCATGGCTCAGGTAATAAGAGACTGATGCAGAGTGCAGAAGGCCCTGATGGATGGAAGCTCCCTTGGGAGATATCTCTTACCTGGTGACCTTCTTAAGAGAGTTTCTCAAAATGTGGCCCTCAGATCACCTGCATCAGAATTCCTTGAGGGTGTTTGTTAAAATGTGCATTCACAAGGACCCCCTCAAAGTTCTAACATAGTAGGTTGAGTGTAGGGTCCAGAAATCTGAACTTTGAACAGATAACGCAGTGATTCTGATGCCCACTAAAGATTGGGAACTGAGGAAGCATTTAGTATTTGGTGAGGTGCTAAACTGGAAACATCTACCCTCTACTGTTTTCTCCCCTCACCGTGCCTGTTGTTGCTTCCTTCCTCCTCCATGGAACCCAGGGACCCAGATGAGAAATAGCTACCCATGTCCCTCTGTTTCCTGCTGAAGACACATTTCTGAAGCTTCTGACAGATCCTCATTAGCCAGCCTGAATTAGTTTTCTTGAGGGAAGTTCACGTGGTACTGTGACTCCGTAGTCCTTTTGAAGAGTCTCAGAGTTCTCCAGTACTCAAATTACAACCAAGCATCATCATAGAGTGTTTGCTTGCCTCTGATTATCTGATTTTTTTAAAAGATTTTATTTATTTATTTAAGAGAGAGAGAGAGTGTGTGTGTGTGAGAGAGAGCACGTGAGCACGAGCAGGGGGGAGGGGCAGAGGGAGAGGGAGAAGCAGATTCCCCACCGAGCAGGGAGCCTGACATGGGTCTGGATCCAGGGACTCTGGGATCATGACCTGATCCAAAGGCAAACGCTTAACAAACTGAGCCACCCAGATGCCCCTGATTATCTGATTCTTTTGTGCCATACTCTGTGTATTCTGGGGCCAGAGAAAAGAAAGAGTTTTTTTGTTGTTAAAGATTTTATTTATTTGTCAGAGAGAGCGAGAGAGAGAGAGAGCGAGAGAGAGAGAGCACAAGCAGGGGGAGCGGCAGGCAGAGAGAGAAGCAGGCTCCCTGCAAGGAGCCCGATGTGGGACTCTATCCCAGGATCCTGGGATCATGACCTGAGCCGAAGGTAGCCGCTTAACTGACTGAGCCACCCAGGCATCCCGAAAACAAAGAGTTTTATTCCTGGGGCATTAACAACCCATATGCGAGTCAGGTCTTACTCTCCAGTCAACTGCTCTTCCCTCTTCTGGAAAACATAGATCAATGGAAATCTGATGCTTCCTCAGTTTTCACCCCCAGTTTCTTTCCCCCAACCTCAGGAACTCCCATGGGGCTTTTACCCCATGGTGGGGAAACCTAAAATATCTGAATGGGCCCTGGGAGTCTATTCACTTAAGCTGTAGTATTAAAACTTCTCACTTTCCTACTACCTCCCTTCCCCCTCTGAGCCCTGGCAGGGATCCTAGTAGACTTACATCCTCATGCATCCACTTCGGTACCACCAGCAGAATGCCCTGGGCTTGTTATCTTTTTTGCTCTGTTAATATGGCCTCAGTTTGCTTGTGCTTTTTCAGATGCGGATCAGTTGCTTTTCCCCAGTGGATTTGGAAAGAGTGAAAAATCCCAGCCGGATTTACCCTCTCCCCATTTAAATCAATATGTTAAGCTTGCATTCAGTATTTTACATTTATTTCTGTTAAATATCTCCTTATTTTCAGTTAAGTCTTAAAATTCTAATTTTACTATTTTATATATGAGCTATTTCTTTTTGTTGAACCAGTCACAAACTGGATCAACAGCTTTTTTTTTTTTTTTTTTTCTGTCAAGGTCTTTGTTAAAATATATTGAATAAGACAGAACCCGAGGACAGAGCCTCATGGTATGTCTCTAGAGACTTCATTCCAGGATAATCTCTACATTATAGTAACATTTCATCCAGGATTCAAGTAAGGCATGATTACCAATTTGATAGATCAGCACTCAGTGAGTTCAGTTATTCATCTGGCTATGAAGATACCTGATCTACATTTCTAGCTGGTATTATCTTATTTCTCCAACTTTTTCTCTTTTCCCTTACAATGCTTCAGTATACCTTGTGGATTATATTCCTAAAACCAAACTATATTCACACACCTCTGCTTCACAAATGCTGATTTATGAACTGAGAGTATATTAGCTTCACCACATTCACCTGGAGAGCTTTTTAAAATGCCACACCAGGAGATTTTATTTCGAGAAATCTGGGGTAAGTTCAGGATTGTGATACTCAAGCCTTTCTGGTTGATTTCAATGTGCATAATGTTAGAAGGCTAGCAGGTGGTCTATGGTTTTTTCCTTGAGTCAGCATCTAGTAATCCAAAGAAAACAGGCCAGTGAGATTAGTTTGATATTTTTCATCTTTGTGAGCTTATATTGGCTTCTAGTTATCATTGTCTTCTTTTCTAATTTCTCAGGAACTACAGTGTAGGGTGTTTCTGTTCTAGAAGTGTTCTTTCAAGTATCTGTGGCACAGATTTTGACAGTTTGCTGATGTGTTGTAGCTACTTCTAGAAGGGTAATTGGTACTGTTTCTTGTGTTATGCAACTACATCAAGTTTCGTTGTGTGTTTTTTTTTTCCTCTTCATGAATTTGGGGCAGCATCATACATTCTGGAGTAGTCAGTATTATTGTTCTTCATTTAAGTTTCACAAAGCTGGATAATAGAGCTTTTCGCAAAATACTTACATTATACAAAGAATACAATTTTCCTTGATATATGTTATTTTGCAGTTAATTGAATTAGCCACAATAAGGTAGAACATTTATTATTAACACCATGATTATGCCAAAGTCATATGATTTATACATTTTGAGAAACCATAGCAGGAGATCATTGTAAGCTTGCCCTCAGATGTACTTAGAATTACTTGTGTGTTTCTCAGTACTTAGAACTACTAATTTCAGATCAGATTTCATTTTCAAGAAAATGGGACAAAGGCGTGATAGTCGAATTAATGAGACATAAGGCAAGGTCTAATACTGAATTTTTTAGGTTTACAATGCTTTACTTTGGCAATCAGGTTTGGCAAAGGCGAGAGTGACTTATTTGGGGATTCATTTTTTGTAATATGTTTAAGTACATGTGAATCTATTTGTACTTTTTTTTTTAAGAAAGAGAGAGAGCACACAGCAGGGGGAGGGGCAGAGGGAGAGAATCTCAAACAGATTCCCCACTGAGCACAGAGCCTGACACAGGCCCCATCCTACAAAACTGAGATCATGACCTGAGCCGAAATCAAGAGTCCGATGCTCAACCGCCTGAGCCACCCAGGTGCCCCTCTATTTGTACTTTTAAGGAACAAAATTATCACAGGTACTTAAAATATATAGGTAATATTGAGGATTTATTTTTTAAAACTCCATTCTCAATCTTTTGTCTTAGTAAATCATAACCAGAACTTTTAGAACAAACTGGTAATTTTAGTTTCTCCTGTTTTCTTTTGACTATCATTTGATAGAAGTTCAACAAACACACAATTGGCTTAAAAGTTTGCAGAAGGAGAAGGAGCAAAAAAAGCAAGAGTCTGGAATAAATATAAAGCAAATAATAATCTATTTCCTGAATAACTGACTTTTCTATACCGGAGATCTTGATTTCTTACCTCAAACAAATGGTTCTAATAGGGAATTGCTTATTGGAAATATTTAGGACTTAGTCCAAAGTTTATGCTTTAAAGCAGTGAGAGCTCCTAAACCCAAACCAATGAATCTTTGAGCCCACTGCTAAGCCCTTCTCCAAGGTATCTCTAACTTGTGGGTATTTCCAGTGAGAGGATGGGGTCTCACTAAAGCCCCACTGTCACCTGCTCTGGGCAATCTCTATCAACTCTCCTTCAGTCTAGCGACCTAGTAACTTAAATGCCAATGCTGTGATCACTACCCTCAAAACAAAACCACCCCCCGAAAGGAAGCAAACAAGAATGGTGGTATAAAAATGACAGGAAAGGAGAAGATGATTATTCTCTGTTAAGAGTTGGGGATATTTGCAGTAGAAGTTGAAATATTTAAAAATTAAAATTTAATGTCAACCATCCAGGTTAAATGAAATAAAAGGTATACTTTTACATTTGGCTCACGTACAAATTTAAAGGAATAAAATCCTGCAACCAAATATTCGACAAACACTTTTGACATTTTATTCTTTAAATATGAATTTCTGGTGAATCTTTTTGGTTCTTTCATATAGTGTTATATGCTACATATTCATAATGGGTGTATCTTATTTGCTTTAGCAGTAATAACATTGTTGAATAGGCCTTTCTCAGTGATCAGTGCAAATTCCATGACCGATTCTTGCCATATACTTAGTACATATAAGTGAAAGTCAATATAACCTTGGAGTTTGAACCAAGATATTATCCTAACTCAAAACTTCTACTCTGTTAACTACAGCAAGAAAAGATATTATAATTATGTTAAACCAGTTTATACATATTTTAAAGATCACATATATAAGCCTTTGGTTTATCTTTTTGTGAGCAGTTTGAAAAATTTTATTTATATAAACTACCTTCATTTGTTGAGTATTGTTCAGCCACTTAAACTTGTGAAGTTAAAGAATAATGTAGTTCATCACCAATTGCAAGGTAAACCTATTCTTAAAGAATTTCAAATGGGAATAGTGATCTTGAGGGTAGGAGCTATATATTTTTCATGATTTGTTGATCATGGGATCTCAAGGCAATAATCACAGAATCATAGGTGGTGAGAGTTGAAGGGCGCTGTAGGGATATAGTTTGTTGGTTCTCAGGAGCACCTGTAAGCCACGGACACAGTAATAGGAAATATTGGTGTGAACAAGGAACACTTGTTCATATGAACAAGGAACACTTCCTATAAGTAGAAAATAGAACTATGTTGTATGTACATACATATATATATACGCATTTATACACACGTGCATATTCATACACACATATACACACATATAAATACACACACATATGTGCACGCATACATACAGATACATATACACATGTATATATGTACACAATATAGAATTACATTTATAGGTGCATATGTCTACCCTCTAGAATTAAGCATAATTGCTATTTCTGACTTTTTCTATTTAATATTCGCTAGTTTCATACACTGTTTTCCCTACATTTTAGGCAGTAGCAGGCCCTAGAGGTTACCAATGTGTGAGGTTAGTAATAATACCAGTAGCAAGTAAAAAAACTCATCCATTCAATCAGTTATATATTCTGCCTGGTCAAACATTTAATTGGGTTTTTACAAAGAGTATCAAATACATTTTAATTACTACATTGGTATGTTGTTCCAATAGCAGGTTAATTTAACTTGCCTGGCAATCGACCTTAGAAGCAATTAATTATAAGAAATAAGAATTCCAGTGGATATATAAAGTGAGTCTTATGCAAGCATTCTTCCTTTTTTTGACAACTCAAGGCTGATAGCACGTTTTGGTCATGACTTCTCACTCTCAGATTTAATAATCTCTTGTGCGACGTCCTGGTGGTAAGAACTGCTTCATCTCCAAAAGTAGCTGTGAGCTTTTTAGAAAAAAGAGTTGTGTCATTTCTGTTGGAAAGTCATTTAACTTCCTTTGTCCATTTCCTATCTTTCTGGAGATTGGAGAGGGTGCTAATTATCCTCTTTCTAATCTTTTATGCTTTATAATATTAATCAATCACCATTTCTCTTTTTTCCTACAGATTTCAGTCCAACATCACTGGCTTGCTTACAGCACTATTCCGCTTCCAAATGTCCTTTTCCTCAGAATATCTCTTATTTACTTTCTCCAATCTCCTTCCTTTCTACTGTTTTCTCAGGCATCTCCTGTGCCATTGTATGATACACCACAGCATTGCTGTGTTCTAGTCTTTTAGCTTGCTCTTTACCCTTTTTGTGACATTTAATATTGGCGAGACCTCTGAAAATATGGAGGTTACTTATAAGATCCAGTCAGTGTGGCAAGCTGGTGTGATTTGCTCTATTTTGGGGTTTAAGGTTTCTGGCTTCTCCTATATCCTATATCCGGGAGGAATCCGTCCTATGACACCTTTTATCATTTGTGCTCCTTCCTGAGCGGTGTGTTTGCTGTTTGCGTCTTCGTGTAGACTGTCACCCTGGCTTCATCCACATTGCCTCCTCTGTGGTGCCTTCCCTTACCCTCCGGAGGGAGCTTGTCCATTCCCTCTGTGCACCCACCTACCTTCTACATGGCCCCTTTTATTCTCCCTGTGTGTCTCCTCAGCTACTGAAATGTAACTTATACACGTTAGTATCTGCAGTCACAGTTTCTGGAAGATAATGGCTGCTTACTGAATGCTTGTTCAATGATGAGTAAGTGGTTGAACACCCACTTTGTATTTGACCCTCGGAGATTATAGCCTGATTTCTTTGTCCCTGCAGTACCCAACACAGTGCTGGCTGCGTGGTAGATCTTCAGTATCTATTCCTGGGCTGGCTGACATGAATGGATGAGAATATTTTTTTAAACTGAAGAAGGCCAGGGAAATTCATGATGGGGTGGTTCAGGCCAAATGAACCTTACAATTTTCTAGTATTCTCCCAGCTGTTTTCAATCTAGCCTGTGACTTTGAACAGAAACATTTTGTTTTCATTCCATTTGTAGAATGCTTACCATGGATGATGCTTACTCAGATTGTGTTTTTCAAGAACTAAAGCAAGGTGCCATAAATAGAAGGTATTCTTTAATTAATGAAGTGATTTGTATGTGAATAAGAACAGGGCTCACCTTAAAGGTTCTCAAATAAAACAACATGATTATGACCCTTCCCAGTTAAAAGCAAAAGAGGATGTGACCAATTATGTGTGACATATGTCTCTTAAGCACTCTCTGGGATTTTTCTTCTAGGCCCCACCTTTAGGCCTTCTCTAAAGGTCATCCATTCCTGATAGAGAGAAGAGCTGTCATAATGCAGTTTCATATTTCACACACGGGTTTGTCTGTCGTCACTAGATATGATGGTTTCTAAAAGGTTCTTCTTTTTTTGCCAACTAATGGATTAACAATGCCCACATGTATATGCTCTCAATGAGTGAAGAACAGACTGACCTTTAAAACCAAGATGCCCTATATGTTATATGAACAATGAAACTGTAACTTTTTTCTGCCATTTCTGGTTATTTTTCATAGATGACTGAAAGCCTTCCTCCTCTGGCCATGTAGTAGTGGAGTAAAGTTGCTTCAGGCTGGTGGAATTTTGGTTCAAGTGAGTAATTCTTAAGTTTCAGCCGCCATCCTCACTGGACTGTAGTAAGGGCTCTTCATGTATCCTTAGCAGCAGTCCGTACAGGACGTTGTTCTGCGATTCCATTGCTGAAGGAACGTCACTGTGAAGCGAAGCGACAAAACCCCTGGCTGTTTCTCCACCACAAAAGAATACAGTAGATTCCTTTGTTTCAGAAAGAATGCTGTCCAGGTCTCACCCACTGCTTAAAAGCACATACAGGAGTTTGAAGATTGAATTGCACCCTCCTACACAGGTTGAATTACATGGCTCTGAAAACATCCTTCTTTGCCAATCGGGAGCACTGCTAAATTTGCAATATTTGTCCCTTGTCTTTGAAAATAGGCAGCTGTTTTCTTTTCCCGAATTGTTTATTAGAAAACAAAATCAAAGCCCGTCTAACTCCTGGCGGGCCTGAGGCATCATCATTTCATGTGAGAACCAGCTCACAGGAGACTCTTCACGTATATTTCTTGGTTCTTTGGAACATACGGCTCTTGTCTTTGTGTTTGGGGGAAGCATCCTGTGCCAGGCAGAAGTCACAGGAAGTGTCCGGTGTCCTGGGACCAGATCCAGCTCTGCAGAAATCACTGGGTTTGCTCACCCAAGATGATTTGAAACATGGAAGTCAGATTTTAAATTTGGAGGACTTTGCATGCAAATCCAGATTTCTTGCTGCTTTTGAGCTGTGGGAGGCGGGGCATGGTGGCCATGGACCGGGGCCTGCGGGGTTGCTTCTGGTAAATCAGGTTTAATGCTTGCCTTGTTGCTAGAGTTCCTGCTTCTTCCGGTTGACTCCCTGATCCTGGGATCAAGGTCGACTGCCATTTATATCACTCTTGTACTATTTTTTATTATAGTAGACTAATATTCCTCTGTCTTTTTCTCTCTCACAGGTGAGAAAACAAAGAAGGCCTTTCTCCCTAACCTCTCTTTGCTTCACTTACCTTTCCTTACCTGCCTGGCTCCCTCTGAGATTAGGACTCTGGTGTAGGCCCATCCGTAGTTTGTGGCATGGGAATGAACATGTAAGTTGAGATCTCAACTCTTAGTGAATTTTTAAATTTCTCCCATGTACTTTGAAGGGCAGAAACTGTATGTTAACATAGGCATTTAAAACTGTGTCCAAACCAGAACTCATTATTATTAACAACAAACATTTGCAAGGTTGGGCATTATACCATGTGGCTCCCACCATATGGTTCTGACAATCCTGCGAAGGAGATAATGATGATGATTATAAAGATTCCTAGTATTTAGTAGTCGCTCACTATGCATCAGGCACTGCACTAAAGACTTTGCATATGTTATTTCATTTAATCCTTAACCACGGAATGAGTTACATCCTCATTTTCCAATAAACAACCTATGTAAAGTCACCCAAATATGGATAGATGGAGCCTAGGTTTGAAAGTAGGCAACTTGACTCCAGAGTACAATGGTCTATTGTCATCTGTGTATTATTGTTGTTGCTATTATTATTATCATTATTATCCAAGTAGGGAATGTCACTTAAGAGTTAAGGTCACACTCCAAGGTTATTATGCACAGTTAATAATTGGTAGGGGTAAGATTAAAATGTAAATCTAGTAACTCCGAAGTCTCATCCTTTATATCAAATTGCATTTTTTGATTTTTAGAAAGTAATCTAAAATTAATTCTTACCAGGAAACATGGTATATTTTTTAATAGAGAAATATAAATTTTTTCTAAAAAAAGGAAAATATTTTTGGGTCAGTGGATACCAGTTAAGTTTCACTGAACCAGCCTAACAAGATAGGGAGGAGACACACTTGGAACATTCCACTTCTGGGTATGTTGGGTGGAGATGTGTATTTGAAGTTTAGCTTCCTAAGATTTTCTAATATTTTCTAATGTTTTCTAATATTATGTTCCTGTTATGGTGAGTTACGGCAAAAAAACCCCAAAAAAAACAACAGGTAACTTGTTGCTCATTGGCCTCAGATATAAGATACACAACTGCATAAATTAATAAGTGTTACATAAATTGCTATTTTTAATAATAATATCTAATTGCTAAGTATCTACCTTGCATGGGGACTGTATAAGGTATTTTCCATAATTCCCTAATTTTCCATAATATCCCTAATTCTTAAAACAATCATCCTGCATTGTGGGGATTATATCCCCATTTCCAGAACAGCAAACTGAAGCACAAAGAAGGGAAGTGACTTACCCAAGAGTACACATCTATTAAGTCATGGGAGAAGAAGTCACACTCTGGCCTTGAAGGCCATACTTTTTCTATTATACCATGCTGTCATTTCTATGTTTACAAAATTATCAGATTTATTTATTTGATATTCATTCATTTCATCTTCTGGAAAGTAGACCAATAATAGCATCTACTCTTGGAGTTTTTGTGAGAGTTAATGACAATTCACATAAAGCACTAAGCACCAGTTTGGCATATAACAAATACTCGATGTTAATTTTTGTTATGTATTTTATTGGCTGTGTGCCAGGACCTGGGCCAGGTACTGGGGAAATAGGGGAATAGGATACTACATCTTTCTTCAAAGGGCTTATAACTGGTGTAGTAGAGATGGGTAGAATAGGTTTTACAAATAATTATAATACAGTGTGATAAATGCAGCAGTAGATATGGATCCACAGGTAGGGTGTTAGCACAGGGAGTCAATTGACCATTCTTCCCATGTTGGGGAGAAAGCCCTTGCACAGCTCTGGTCATTAATGTGATGAGCCTCTCTACAGGGGATATTGTGTGATATCATAGAAAGGCCTTTATGCGGGCGCCTGGGTGGCTCAGATGGTTAAGCGTCTGCCTTCGGCTCAGGTCATGATCCCAGGGTCCTGGGATCGAGTCCCACATCGGGCTACCGGCTCAGCGGGGAGCCTGCTTCTCCCTCTGACCCTCTCCCCTCTCATGCTGTTTCTCTCTCGCTCGCTCTCTAAAAAATAAATAAAATCTTAAAAAAAAAAAAAAAGAAAGGCCTTTATGCAGATAATTTTTAAAAAATTGTTTTAGTTCTCTCCTAAAGGACGGGTTAAACAAAAACTCTTTTTTTTTTTTTTAATTTTTTTATTCTTATGTTAATCCCCATACATTACATCATTAGTTTTAGATGAAGTGTTCCATGATTCATTGTTTGTGCATAACACCCAGTGCTCCATGCAGAACGTGCCCTCCTCAATACCCATCACCAGGCTAACCCATCCTCCCACCCCCTCCCCTCTAGAACCCTCAGTTTGTTTTTCAGAGTCCATTGTCTCTCATGCAAAAACTCTTTTCTAAATAAAGTGTCAGTGCTATTTAGCAGGGACTTCAGTTGTGATTTTTTGCACCTGGAGAGGGAAGCCAAGCAGAACCTGATAACCTTGGACTTCCACAGTGGGCAGGGAGGGATGGGAAGACAGTTACCACTCACCAGGGAGATAGAGAACAATTCCACACCTAAAATAAAGCCTTTCTTTGCCAAGCCTGTCTACTTGCTCCCTCCCTTGGAATACCACACCTACTTCTTCTGCAGAGCTTCCGGGCAGCCTTGCCTTTCAAGACCTCATGGGAAAACACACTTACGTAACTACAAGTAGCCCAGCTACTTACACTAACTATTCTAGTCTTTCATTTATAAATGAAAGCTTTTAACACAGACTCAAAAGAATTTTGATGAAAGGTAATTGCAAGAAAGGGTTAAGATAAGCAAAGCAAACAACCAAACCCAAGAGATAATGTAGGAAATAAAAAATGTTAAAGACAAAACTTGTGTTGGTATCTTCAGGGAGATTCAAGAGGCTATTGAATTATAAGACAAGAATGGGCTGCCGTAAAAATGAGCAGCTAGAAGAAAAAGTTCTTAGAAATTGAAAAACATAATAAAAATAAATGAGGGTAAAAAAGTAGAATAAATGTAGTTAAAGACTAATTAGTAATTCAGAATATAAAGTTAAGGAATTATCCCAGAACATAGAACAAAAAATTATTAGATTGGAGGATAGAGCCAAGGAATCCAACATCCATCATATAAGGATTTCAAAAAAAAATAAATAAATAAATAAAAAATAGGGATTTCAAAAGAAAGTAGGCAGGGGCAACTGGGTGGCTCTGTTAAGCATCTGGGTTTGGTTCAGGCTGGGTGGGGAGCCTGCTTCTCCCTCTGCCTCTCCCCCTGCTCATGTTCTCTCATGTTCTCTCTTTCTCTCTCTCCCTCTTTCTCAAATAAATAAATAAAATCTTAAGAAAAAAATAAGAAGAAAGCGAAAAATAATGGAGGGGGAAAAAGTAATAAAAAACATTAAAGAATACAGTTTCCCCAAGCTGAAGGAAGACTTAATTCTTCAGAATAAAAAAAAAACAAAAACCTCACCGAATATTTAGTTGGGAAAAGCAAAAAATAAAAGGCACGCACTTAGCCCTATGCTGGTGAAATTTCATAACTCTAAGGTAAAAAAGAAAATCTTAAACGTTTCCAAAGAGGAAATAGGCTAACAAATTTTCTACAAAGGGATGAAAATAATATTATTATCAAACTTTGGAATATTGATTACCCAATGACAATGGAATAGTTAAAATTTTTGGAATATTTTAAACCTAGAGGTTCTGTAAAAAAAAATCCAAACTATTATTCAAGTTTGAAACAAGATGACATCTTTAGATCTGTAGGTATTTAGAGAATTTATATCTATGCACCTTTTCTGGAAAAAAAAAAACACTTTAAAATTTATTCCAGCAAAGTAAAAATAATTCATGAAAGGATGATGTAGGATACAAGAATCATTAGTAAGAAAATCTGTCAAACTTAATGCAATTGTTAAGAAAAGTTTCCTTAAAAGTTGAAAGGTTAGTGAAAACAGCTAGTAATCATCTAGAAGTAATAAAATTGCAGTTATTTCAATCAAACATTGGAAGGTCTGGGGTGAGAAAGGAATCTTATTTTGGAACAGTAAATTATCAATACTGATTAATTTTCAACATGGATAGAAAACTCAATTGTATGTGTCTTTTTAAAATACAAGAGTATTCTCAGGAGAATAAATTTAGTATATATAACTATCCAACAAATTAAAGGGGGGAAAATGAACAAAGAAAATTTGATCAATATACATAAAGACAAGACAGCAGAAGTAAACAAAAAATACAACAGAAAACACAAAAAGATGATAATAAAAAGACGATATTAGATAACATATCAGTTATCACAATAAATATGATTTAAAATCTTACGTTAAAAGAGACTATCTGAATGGGTCGAAAACAGTCACACAAACTACATATTCAAGTATATGCTATCTGTAATAGGTGCAATAGAGCAAATGGAAAACAATTTTGAAGTAGAGGTCCCCATAATTATTATAGGCAAATTGTAACAAAAAGCTGAAACATTAATATAAAACAAAATGAAATTTAAGGCAAAGAGGATTAAATGGGACATAGAGTAATATTTCATATTGATGCCAGTAAAATCTGACAAACTGTAATGACTATGAGTCTTTGTGCACCAAACAAAAAGCATTAGAATAAGTAAACCAAATCTCTTGGAATTATAAGAATAAATTGACAGAACAGAGTTCGAAGAGAGCCTTCTCTCAGATCTCTGTTGCAGTAACTTACGTGCTTCGCTCTGAAACCGTAAAGCTATTTGGAGTTCTTTTGCCGATTCCATTTAATCATCTTTATATTAACATTCTTCTGCTGCTCTTTTCCTGCACTCTCCTTAAATACCCTATCAAAACTCCTATTTTAAGGTCTTTTTTGGCAGGAGTGCCAGAGTCAAAAAGACTCTTAGCTTTGTGATTTTCAAATGAAGCAGGTAAAGAGCTAAACCAGGAGGGTATTTGGATATTTTGCTGAAAGCAACACTCTTTTCTATTACCAGCATGCCATCTAATCCTTGAGTATGACTCTAACAGTGTTGATTTTATGGTTGCTCATGGTTAGATGTAACCTTGCTGACCACCTCATAATCATTTTAGACCAAGACATGAACCTCATCATCCTAGGTTTGGTTCTAGCTGCCAGTCACTGTCTACCTTCAAGAAAGTCACATAACTTAGCTTGTCTCTGAAATAAAGAAACTGGGCTAGAATAGACAGTTACTATGATTTTTTTTCTTCCTCTAAAGTTTTATTTTTCTACTGCATGATTTTTACTCATATTTTTATCTATTCTTTTTCTAAAATCCTATACTGACAGAAATACTTCTGAGATATATTTTAATGGAATATGAAAACTGACACTTTCATCCTCTTGCCAGATCTTTGGAAGAAAAGAATAGCAAAATGTTTGAGGGAGTGGTAGTTGGTGTCAGTGATTGAAAGGACAAATGTTAGTGTTAGTTTGTCAGCTGTATTTGGCATCCTTGGTGTCTGTAGGGATCAACAATGCTGAGTCTATGGTTGGTGGTGAGCAAATGTCTCTTGAGTAAGTGGCTTGGGCTTTCTCCTTATAAATGTGGCTTCTCCCTTATTTAGCTGCATTGCAGGCACTAAAGAGAAAGAAGAGGTTGGAGAAGCAGCTCACTCAGATTGATGGCACACTTTCCACCATTGAGTTCCAGAGAGAAGCCCTGGAAAATTCACACACCAACACCGAGGTGTTAAGAAACATGGGCTTTGCGGCAAAAGCGATGAAAGCAGTTCATGAAAACATGTGAGTGACTTTGGTCTCCCTCCAAGTCATAAATTCCCTCAATGTTGAGAAGAGCCTTTGGAGCTATATGATGATTTTGGCAGGAATGGAGTTACTCATTTGAGGTTTTTTGACATGTTGGAATGGAATGCCCCCTCAAAGAAAGATTAGAAGTTAGAGTAGGAAAAAAAAAAAAGGACCATGAGAAAATGAAGACATTCATTTCGCCCTTATGTTTCTCAGTTGTCTCAATAGTGTCTGATACTCCACCTGTAAATACTTTCATACTATAGGCTTTAAAAATTTTTTTTGAAGATTTTATTTGAGAGAGAGAGAGTGAGAGAGAATGAGAGCGAGAGAGTGAGAGAGAGATCATGAGAGGGGGGAGGGTCAGAGGGAGAAGCAGACTCCCCGCTGGGCAGGGACCCTGACATGGGACTCGATCCCAGAACTCCAGGATCATGACCTGAGCCGAAGGCAGTCGTTTAACCACTGAGCCACCCAGGTGCCCTAAAAATTTTTTTAAAGATTTTATTTATTTATTTCAGAGAGAAAGAGAGAGAGCATGAGCAGGGGGAGGGGCAGAGGGAGAGAGACAAGCAGACTCCTCACTGAGCAGGGAGCCCAATGCAGGGTTCAGTCCCAAGACCCTGAGATCACGACCTAAGCTGAAGTCAGATGCTTAACCAACTAAGCTACCCAGGTGCCCCTCACACTGTATTTTTTAAAGAGGCCTAAATGTCAACATCTGTGAGAGTGTTAGAATTATCGAATAATGGTTGTCAAACTTTGGTTATCAAGCCTGGAAAACTGCAAAAGAAAACACAGATGCCCAGGCTCCTTGAAGGAAGGTAGGGATTGGGCCTTTTTGTTTTTATCACCAAGTTCCCCAGGTGATTCTGATACTAACAGGTATTTGGGAAACCCTGACCTGGAATAATAGCTATGAGATGGATTTGAGGTCAGATTTTCTGAGTTATAATCCCAGTTTCATTACCAGCTGTCCTTGAGCAAATTACTTTTGCCTTTCCCTGATTCAATTTCCTTAGCTGTAAATTGGAGATAATAATAGTGCTTACCTTGTGTAGTCATTGTGAAAGTCAATGAGATACTAGAGACAATGCACCTAGCCTAGTTTCTGGCACAAAGTAAGCACTCATTGTCAATATTCATAGTGGTAGTGGGGCTGGTGATAATTTGCTTTACATCCACACTAGGAAATCTATGCCTGGGACCTGATGCTTTCCTGAGATTGGATTGTGAGAGTGACCTCTGGGTCAAAGATGCACAAGAACAATGAGTGCCTGAGGGATATAGAGAAGTGTCCCTGGATGGGAAAAGTGGGAGAGTGGGAGGCGGGGGCCAGTGAAGACATCTTTGCCGACATTTTCTTGCCTTGATAATTCATTGACAATCAGATGTCATTTTGACAGCTTCAGAAAGATCATTAGAGTCATTATCAGAGTCAAAATCCTCTCTCACTGCTATAAGCGGGGTGCTAACTGCATCACAGAATCACAGCCTTTCACCCCAGGTAGTTGAGCAGCCACATTCCACTGTATTCCTTTTGAGAAAAATTCAATCTCAGGCCCAGACTTTATTCCTTGTCATAAATAAGTTCCTTGTATATTTGTTATAAATGTAATTATAATAATTGGAAATAAGGGATGATAGGAGGATGCTAAAAGAAAACTTTTTATGTAAAACTACTTGGCTTTTCCCATATATAGTCTGGGAAACTTGCAAAGTATTTATTCCACTGGGAGTCACAATTTCAGTGTTTAGGTTGCTTAATAATAAGGAAAGTTGTCACTTCTCTGGTATTCCATCAGTTTGGCCTAGTTTCAGAGCTGGAGGAATGATTCAGAGACAGGGTGGTAGAGAAGCAGTCCAGATCCTGGCCTTCAGATCCTGACAGCTTAGGCTGGTGGTTAGGGTGCGGGGGGGGGGGGGGGGGGGGGTGGCGGGGGGGGTTGGCGCTCAGGTGCTAGAAACTTCCTAGGCCTCACCCTGTTCTCATTAGTGTTCTCCCTCTGGCATCAGCAGCTATGGGAAAGCCCTCAGGGAGTCAGGATCTCAGAACCATGAGGCATTCTAGAAAAATCTCTGGTTCCAGAGTCCAGCATCTCTAAAAGGCTGCTGTCAGTGACTGCTGAGTGTTGCCACAGCTTATCTTGGTCATGATGATCCTCGGTGGTCTATGGCACCATTTCCTGCTGACTTGATACACAGCAGCATATATTATTAAATTCTACATATGCCCTACCTACCAGACAAAATTTCAAAATGCATCTACAAATATTGTTAGTTTTAGTCTCTAGTGCCTCCCAAATGTAATGGCTGTTTATCAAATATTTAAAATACATGTGCAAATGTAGGATTATTAATTTTCTTGAAATGCAAGTTATTTTTATTTTATTTTTTTAAAGATTTACTTATTTATTTATTTGAGAGAGAGACAGAGCGCATGAGAGGGGGGAGGGTCAGAGGGAGAAACAGACTCCCTGCTGAGCAGAGAGCCCGGATGCGGGACTCAGATCCTGGGACTCCAGGATCATGACCTGAGCCAAAGGCAGTCGCTTAACCAACTGAGCCACCCAGGTGCCCAAAATGCAAGTTATTTTTAAAGTTGATAAATCTTACCACCAGAAAATTTTGTTATCCTACTGAAATAACTAAGAGTTTACATTAAATTGACTCATTTTTCATATGGGATTATATCTAAACTCATAATTTTAAAGTAAACTTCTAAAAGATTTCAATAGCATATTATCTCCCAGGGATCTGAACAAAATAGATGATTTGATGCAAGAGATCACAGAGCAGCAGGATATTGCCCAAGAAATCTCAGAAGCCTTTTCTCAGCGGGTTGGATTTGGCGATGACTTTGATGAGGTAGGTAACAGTGTAAAGAACAGAGTGTTGTGGTTGCTGAAAAGGATGACTTCCTCCCATATATAGCAGGCGGTGTTCCTTAAATATTTTCTTAAATATCATTAAAGAATAAGTGATATTTGTTAGTGATGTACTTGTCTTGAGAGGGAAATGAAGTGCTGGTAACCCTGATTTAAAAGAAAGATTACTATGGTTTAGCAAACCACCCCCTAATTAAGTTTTCAGCTATTAAGGCAAGGCAGCATGTGATTATGTAGAGTTAGTGACTTTTAATGGTTGAAGCCAAAATAGCACCATTACAAGGAGTCAAGTGCTCACACATCTGGGCAAAGCAAAGATTGTGTCACTCTGCAAGGAACAGACATATCACGCTCTGTAGTTGTTAAATTAGAGGTTAGTCTGCCTCTGTTTATTACTCAGGCTATGAAACAAAATAAATGTAGAGTGGCATTATTAACACACACATTCCATTTAGATTAATCAATCCAATCATAAAGACTATAATTATAATGGTAGTGTCTGCACTGTGAATTTCAATCATTCTACTCAAAGCACACGTAAGTAGGACTACTATATGTTTCGAGATGTTTCCAGTTCTCTGATTAGTATGGGAAAGAATCTGACTTCCTACATCTATGTGGTATTAAAAATGATGCATCTACTAAGTAAGATGTGGTTCCATGGAAACCTGAAACATTTGGAATGAGTGTCAACAACTTTTAAAAATGGTGTAGACCATCACATGTGGGACTTAAGAAACAAAACAAAGAAAAAAAGAGACAACAACAACAACAACAACAAACCAGGCTCTTAAATATAGAGAACAAACTGGTGGTTGCCAGGGGGCAGGTGGATGAGGGCAGGGCTTGAGACAGGTGAAGGGGATTAAGTGCATTTATCATGAGGAGCTCTGAGTAATGTATAGAACTGTTGAATCACTATATTGTACACCTGAAACTAATGTAACACTGTATGTTAATTATACTGGAATTAAAATAAAAAATATATATCCCCCCTCCCCAAATGGTGTAGACCAGGGGTTAGAAAATTTGGCTTTTAGGCCAAATCCTTCCCGTGGTCTTTTTGTATGGTGCCTGAGCTAAGGATGTTACCTGTTTAAAGGACTGCAGAAAATAAGAGCAATAACACTAGAAACAAAGAAGGCTGCGCAACAGAGACTGTATGTGACCAGCAAGCCTAAAATATCACTATCTGGCGCTTTGCAGAAAATGTTGCCTAGCCCTGGTTAGACTAATAAGCATCTAATGAGTGCATTTCGATGCGGTGGAAAGGCTCACGAGGACATCTGGGTTCTGCCATTTGTTACTCAACTTTGTGTAAGCCTCTTCACTTTTCTGACCCTTAGTTCTCATCTGCAAAAGAAAAATTACTGTATTGCTAGATTATCTCTGAAGTTTCTTAAATTCTAGAATTATTTTATCAGTGAACAAGTGTTCGGTACTCCAAGTCTATAATTGACGGAGGAGATGATTATCCTGTCATATTTGCTAAAGCGAAAATACCAGTATCTTCTCGGTGCTGTTGATAACTATCAAGTGCTATCAGCAGTTCTGGGCGCCCATTCAGTGTAGGATACTGTGTGGTGCCATATTACAGTATTTACTATATTTGTTCCCATTTATTTTGTGAGCAGAAGTAGGCATCATTCATTCTGAAGGCACTTTATTCATATTGCCTGTGGAAAACCGAAAGCACGCAAGTACACTGGCCATGTTATTTCACATGGCCTGTGAAAGTGACGACATATACTTTCATGATCTATTTCCCTTTCATGAGGTAGATTTAACAGTGGTCAGACAATCGTTAAGCTTGCTGCACATCTGATATAAACTGACTTGATCAAATGTTGTGGTTGACTTAAGTATCTCCTGTCTTGGCCCAGGGTATTGTTACTCTCACTTTAATATAAGATGATGATTTATTACCTTTCTCCCACATTCGATAATGAGTTCCTTAAGTGTAGAGACTGTTGATTCAACTTTTCATCCCCAGCATTGAATTCAGTACCTGACCATGAATGAGCTTTCAATAAATTTGTTCAGTGATGAATGAGTGAATAAACAAAGAATCTCCTTGGTCGAGTGTAAGAGCGCCTTAGGTCATTTTTTTTTTTTTTTTAAAGATTTTATTTATTTGAAGAGAGAGACACAACGAGAGAGGGAACACAAGCAGGGGGAGTGAAGGGGGAGAAGCAGGCTTCCCACAGAGCAGGGAGCCCGATGCGGGGCTCGATTCCAGGACCCTGGGATCATGACCTGAGCCGAAGGCAGACGCTTAATGACTGAGCCACCCAGGCGCCCCGCCTTAGGTCATTTCTAATAGTGACAGTCTTAGAATCCTAATAATGACAAGTTTAGTTTCAACTCCCAACCTCTCTCAGAGTTGGGGGCGGAGAGGGGGTTGGACTCTACCTGAGTACTCATGGAGCCAGTTAGATCTGAACTACTGCAGTTATGTCATATCTGACATAAGGTGACTTATGCCTTTAAAGTCTCAAACTGGTCTTGTCTAAGTTTCTTCAGGCAGAGAATAGTTTAGGATTAAACCAGACTCTCTGAGACTATAGCTAAAAGAAGGAAGTACAGTGTACCTACGTTGACTTGGAAGTTTTCTAAACCCAAACACACAGCATGATTTATATTGGCTTTGGTAATTTTACAGAGAAACTTTGTATCTTTGATTCTTTTTACTTTCTGTACATTATAGTTTTGCTATACCTGTTGTTTTATTTTCAAAAGCATTAGCCGAGATGAAAATATTTGCTCCAGTTAAAGTTTTACAGATTCTTAATTTGTTACAGTAGAAAAGAAAAGATACGTTGGAAAATGACAGGCAAGGTGTAAATTTCCTAGAAATTGTGGAGGTTATATATTCAGCTAGCACAAATTAGTTGAATAACTGTTTACTGAAGTATTATAAGATTAACTACGACAAATTTGCACAACCCAAAATATTCATTTTTAATCATTGCTCAGTGTTGCAAAAAAGACTTAGTCTTAAAATAAATATTCCATTTCACTGGGTTCTCACATATCAATTGGGTAGCAGATGTTCTTATTATTGTGTTTGAGGAAACCCACTTCTTGAAACGTTAATTCCATAATTCTTTCTTTCTCCTATGTTCAGGATGAGTTGATGGCAGAACTTGAAGAATTGGAGCAGGAAGAATTAAATAAGAAGATGACAAATATCCGGCTTCCAAATGTGCCTTCTTCCTCCCTCCCAGCACAGCCAGATAGAATGCCAGGGAGAATGGCAGGCACGTCCCCCGCTGCACATCGATCCCGAGCAGGTCTGTTGCCCACATCAACTGCCTATGGTCAGATAGTTCCCTGAAATAATTAGCCAGGTCAATCCCTTTTAGCACTTATTTTTTGTTTCATAAATATATACCTTTTAATACCCGTATGCAAACCTGCTTTCTGTGCTGCAGGTGTGAATGTAACCAATTGCTAATTTTTATCCATTTTGTTCCAGCATCTTCCAGGAGGGCAGAAGAAGAGGATGATGATATCAAACAATTGGCAGCTTGGGCTACTTAAACTAAAATGGAATTTGTTGACACCCAAATTAGTGAGCTGTACATAAGACATAAAAAAATGTTTTTGCCACGTTCAGAAGTTAACAAAGACCCTGTTTTATATTTGCACTGGATGAGTAATTTGTCTTTTAAGCCTTATAAATAAAAATTACAAAGAATCATGTTACATGCTACTGTATTTCCAGTCCCGGCACATAGTAGGTGCTCTCTATACATTTGCTGAAAGAAAATGGATTTCTATTGACATATAAAACATGTAACAGTTTATAAGTCATGGAAAAGTGATGTGTTTATAGCTAGAGAAAATAACTTTCTTTTCTAAGTGAATGCAAGTTGGCTGTGTGTATCTGTTAGAACATATCTATCCCATGGTAAATGCAAATACACCATGTCTCTTGTAGGAGAGACTTCATGGAGGGAAGTCTTGTGTGAGTCTACACATAAGTAGTTTCACTTGAGTTTTGCAGTTTAAAATCTTAAAGGAGCTTTAATTGACATTTATTATGGCAATTAAGCTTGCAATGGGGCAATGGATGCACTTCCCAAAATGTCTGAAAGCACTAGCTGCTTACACTGCTGAGCGAGCATCTCCTGGGTATAATTTAGCCACTTAGGAAGCCATGTTAACACTCCCAGGCCATTATGATGCCGTTATGGCTTCAGCGTGCTGAATGTGTAAATGCTCATTTTTTTTCTATTCTGTGCTCTCTTGTACATTTTGTTACCCTTTACGGCATATTCCTTGTAAATACATAAAAATAGAAGCAATTAGGGGTGCCTGGGTGGCTCAGTCGTTAAGCATCTGCCTTCGGCTCAGGTCATGATCTCAGGGTCCTGGGATCGAGCCCCGCATCGGGCTCCCTGCTCCGCGGGGAAGCCTGCTTCTCCTTCTCCCTCTCCCACTCCCCCTGCTTGTGTTCCCTCTCTCGCTGTGTCTCTCTCTGTCAAATAAATCAATAAAATCTTTTTTTAAAAAAAAGAAGCAATTAAAAGTATATCATGAATAAAATTTTGGTCATAATTGTTTTTAAGTGAAAATAAATGACAAAATTATGTATTGCCCATAATATGTCATGGACCATAAAATGACAAATGTCATTATATAAAATGTTCTAGTATTCCCTACATCTGCTGGGCTACATACCGGAATGGATAGAACACAACAGCTGGAGGTAAGAGTCCTGGATCCCAGCCCCTGCTCTGCTGCTAATGCAGTATGACCAGCCATGTCATAAACTCTGAGCCTCTGTTTCTTCACTGGGAACTCTGAGGGTTGGACTTGATCTCTAATGGGTCCATCCTGCCACAGGCCTTTTGCATATGCTGTTCTTTGCAGTCTTCCCATTATCCACACACACATACCAAATCTTACTTATTCCTTAAATCTTAGTTAAAATATTCTTTATTTTGGGGAAGCTTTTCTTGATTGCACAGATTAAATCAAGTCTCCCTATTCTATGCTTTCACAGTACTCTGCTCTCTCTCTAATCACCTCTCAGGGTTTATATTGCTTGAATGCGTACTTATTTTTGTTCTTCCCTTCATGCCCCATGAGGGTATGAACTGCACCTCTTCCAGTTCAATAGTGCATCCCAAGATTCTGCACAATTCCTAATATACAGTAGGTATTCAATAAATACTAAATGAATGACTATGAACTTTTTACATCTTTTGGGCCATGATAGAAATCCAGGAACTGGACTTACTTCCCACCCTCAGAGAACTAGACAAGTGGACAAAATACACGAAACAATAGTTTACAGACATTGGACAACAGGCAGCATTAGACTGAGATTCCTGAGAGGGAGACAAATGACAAATGAAGCAAGCACTTCTGGTGCCACCCCCCACCCGTGAACTTTCCATCCCCTGCTTACTGCCTTTGCAGGGATAGCTTGGTGGTCTTACTGAGTAGAGGAAATCTGTGGGGAAGATACCTGCACATGTATGTGCACGCACACACACACACACAGTTTAATAAAGCATGGTCCTGTCATCACGTGTATTTCTCGCCATGAGCTCTATCCCAAGCTCCAGTCAAGTACAAGTTAGAGGTTTCCTGTGATATTTCATTTATATGTTGCCCAATTGATTCATTCATTTGTTCATGTGTTCATTCACCAAAAACTACTCCATGATAGGTGGTGGGAATTTAAACAAGACACAGATCCTGCTTTTAGATAGGTCACAGTCTAGCAGTGTGACCTTGGGAAAGTTTCTTAATCTTTCTGAGGCTGAAGTTCTTTAATGAAATAATAGGAATACGATCATTAATCTCATCAGATTGTCATAAGAATTAAATGGGAATATGTATGTAAAGCTAGTGCAGTACTTGGTACAAAGTTAATGCTTAACAAATGTTTTCTTCATGCTCTTGTCAATTTTCAGAGCAACAGAGGTATAACAATAGTTATTAATAGTTAAATAACAATTATCACCATCTGTCATATGCTATCTACATGCCAACTAAGTGCAAAGGGTCGTATTTAATATTTCATTTAGTTTGTAAAACATGGTTATGAAATAGGTTTTAATATAGTAGGTAATAAAATAAATAGCCATTAATAGTAAGATTGAAAGTGGCTCAAAGACATTAAGCAACTTCCTGAGGCCACACAATTGCTAAATTAAAATTAAGAATTTGAATTCAGGTCTCCTTTTGTTTAATACCTATCTCCTTAAACTCTTCCCTACATCTCTGCTGATACTAGTGCTTCCCTCACAAGATGACACACACATGCATAAAATACTTGAGGAAATAGTCCCAGGCCAGTAGTGGGACCTAAGAAAGGACCGTTCCTTGCCTTTCCTTGGCTGTAGAGGGCAGCAGAGAGCCAGACTGTGAAAAGGGTGAACACTTCATAGTTTAACATTAGACTCTTATTGGTATTTCTCCTAGGTTATTTTAATTTAGATAATGAAAAGTCGCAGAAGCCTAAAACTTTGTAATGAGCTCCTAGGAAACTGAGCCACATAGCATTCTTAAAACTTATTTATCTATCTATCTAATCTTTTTATCTGATAGTTTTTTTTTAAAAGAACATTTCCTCCTTTTTGCAGAGAAAGAGAGCAAACTTCAGCCAAAAAGGAAGGGAAAAATGAAGGGGGGGAAATTGGAGGGGGAGACGAACCATGAGAGACTACGGATTCTGAGAAACAAACTGAGGGTTTAGGAGGGAGGGGGATGGGGGGATGGGTTAACCAGGTGATGGGTATTAAAGAGGGCAGGTTCTGCAGGGAGCACTGGGTGTTATATGCAAACAGTGAATCATGGAACACTACATCAAAAACTAATGATGTAATGTATGGTGATTAACATAAAAAAAAAGATTAAGCCAATAACAGTTCAAACACTTGTAAAGAATGCTCCCCAAGTCCCTATTTGAAAAGTTAGCCCTTCTGTAGCTTAGGTCTTAGTCAAGATCGAAGAGTTCAAGATCATATCTTAAAACTAAAGTTAAAAGGAATTTGAGCTGTTTTACCTGAAAATGTTTGTTGGCAGGATCTAGATCTCTGTTGTAGCCAAAGGCTTCAGATGGCTGTGGTGCTTGACGTCACCCCGTGCAGATTTTAAAGGGCAGGGAGGCTAAATGTGTGACATGGGCATTCCCTGTACACTCAGGATCACTTTTTTTTTTTTTTTTAAGTTTGTTTATTTTTTTTAGTAATCTCTACACCCAGCGTGGGGCTCGAACTCATGACCCTGAGATCAAGAGTCACATGCTCTTCTGAATAAGCCAGGCTTTTAAAACGTTTTGCTTTTTAATAGCCTTAAAGGTTTTAGTAAAATAACATAAATATGACTTGGATTGGGCTTGTGTTTAAGGAGTGGAAGTATAACTGCTAAAATTTGGAGTTTCTAAAAGTTCTGATAAGTTGAAAAAAGTCTAAGATTAGAGAATGTTTTTGTACTGTTTGAAGTAATTAAATTTACCATTGATTGACTTGATCCTAGAATCATGAACTTCAGAATTTTGCCTGCTTCTTCATGGCAACAGACTAGGTTGTGAAGTTTGAGGTCAAGAGCTATAAACACATGGTTCCAAAGTCAGATGAAAAAGTGAATTGGCAAATATTTACTGAGTACCTACGCTTTATTCCAAGGATACAAGGATAAGCAAGGCTTATTTATCAGAGGAGGCAGGGCAGTCTAGTGGGCCTAGAGCACAGCTGCTGATTATCGCTCTGGTCCAACTGTTGGCTCCATCATTTACTAGCTGTGAGGCTGGTACTAGCCAGGTTCCCTGGGAAGCTGACTCAGGACGGAGAGTAGACAGGTTAGTTTGGGAATGGTTGTGGCATCAACACCGAAGGAAGGGTTGAGGGGAAGGAAGGACTGACTAGAAGTTGAGGTGCAATGAAGTCTCCAAAGAGGCTTTAGCTGACCCCACGAGATGATCTGAAGTGAGACTGAGTGGAGGTGATCCCCCCATTGAATGTGGTTGCCTTGAGAGAGGGCATAGCCCTGGTTGAGCAGTGCCATAGATTTCTCGTCAGCAGATGAGGGGGTAAGTCCTTTCTTAAAAGGGGATTTGGAATTGCAGATATTTTGTTTAACTTTGTGGACTCTCATTTTCTTCATTTGTAAAATAAATATTTAAAAAATATCTTTATAGAGTCAAGAAGAAAATTAAATATAACAATACATGTAACATCCATGTCACTCCTGGCACATGGTAAGAAGTCACAGAGGTTCTCCATTATCATCTCGGTCACAATTTCTCCAACAAATACAACAATCACTCTGTAGGGCATTAGGTTTTCAAAAAGGGATAACAACCGTTCCTGCCCTAGAAGTCTAGCTGGGGGAGGGCCAGCGCCTAAAAAGACAGTGCGATGCAATGTGGAAAGTGTTTCAGTGTTGCATGGATGCCTTAGGCTGGCTTTCTGGACAACCTGTTCCCTGAGTTGAGTCCTGAAGGAGCTCGTCTGAGGAGGTAGTGGGCAGTGGCTAAAGCAAGGAGATAGGAAGGTGTAGGCTGGCATCTAGGATGGCTGGAACACAGGGAGGAGGACAGTGACTGGGAAGACGAGGAGCCAGATGATGAAGGCTTCAAATACCCTGGTGTCGGAGTGTGGATTTGTGCTGAAAGTGTTTGGGATTCAATGGAGGATTCTTAAATGTGGATCAATTTGCATTTTACAAAGTTTAATCTATCACAAAAATAGAGAAAGGATTGAAGAGGGGCAAAGTGAACACAGAGACGTCTACTGAGAGGCTGGCATGAGCTGAGAGCATGGCAATGGGGTTTCGATATAGAGGAAAGTCAAAGGGGACTAAGGAGTCACAGATATTCCTTGATTTCTTGTTTGAGTGACTTGGCATATAGTTGGGCCATTTTCTATGAGATAAGGGATATCAGGAGAAGAGCAGTCCTGGGATGGGGGCTGGGGAAGAAAAGGATCAGTTTGGCTTTGGACATCAAAGTTGAGGTGTTTAGAGCCACTTGATCATTAGAGGGCTGTAGGGCAAAGGATAACCTGTAGAAGAGTCAGAGTTTGGAGTGAAAAATTGCAGCTGTAGAGAGAAGAGGAAGGCTAACATCCAGTGAGTGGAAATTCAACTGAGGAAGGAGTAGGATAAATGGTAGAAAATCCAGGAGGCTTTCTAGCTTCTGTGATATGTTTTGACAGTATGGAGAAATGTCCCATTTCTATCTAGTCAAATAGCAGCTTTCCATCTTTTAATTATTCGAACAAAGCTACTGCTCTCGGATTATCAAACTCTTCCTCAAAAGGAAGGTATGGAGTAAGAGAAAAAAATTTATTTTTTCAAAATAAGGCATTTCAAAATGCCACTTTTAGAAAACTAGCCGAAGTAAAAAAAAAGAACAAGAAAAAGGATTTGTAAAGAAATAAAGATCACGTGAGAAAATGAAAACGTAGGGAGGAGTTCTGACACAGAACTATTAAGAACCTAAAGAGGGGCATCTGGGTGGCTCAGTTGGTTAAGTGTCTGCCTTTGACTCTGGTCATGATCCCAGGGTCCTGGGATCCAGCCCCGCGTTGGGCTCCCTGCATGGCGGGAGCCTGCTTCTCCCTCTCCCTCTGTCTGCCACTCCACCTGCTTGTGCTCTCTCTCTGTCAAATAAATAAACAAAATCTTAAAAAAAAAAGAACTTCAAGAAACAGGCACCTGTCAATGTTGTGTAACTATTAAATAGGTAAAATAACAGAATTGAATAAATAGAAAAGTTTATTAAAACTTGATAATGACTTATTTTTAATTTTAATTTTTAAAAATATTTTGTTTATTTATTTGTCAGAGAGAGAGAGAGCACAAGCAGGGGAAGCAGCAGGTAGAGGGAGAAGGAGGGTCCCCCGCGGAGCAAGGAGCCTGATGCAGGACTCCATCCCAGGACCCTGGGATCATGCCTGAGCCAAAGGCAGATGCTTAACTGACTGAGCCACCCAGGAGTCCTGATAATGACTTTTTAGCTGATAATGACTGATAATGACTTTTAAGCATTTCAGATTAAAAAAAAATGGGTAAGACGTGGGTCAATTTCATGTTCCTACCTTATGAAGTTAAACAGAAAAATTTACCAAAATATTCTATGGTAAATGAAATACAATCCTATTTAGGCTAGTTGAGATCTGGTGAGATGAATACCCTCATTCAGGTAGTACACTTTCTTAAATGATATAGTCGAGATAAAACTTGGAATATATCTCCTTTAGGTCTGACAAACCCGTAAAACAGCAGTGGAGTACTGAGACTGTTGGGATTTTCAATTTGTTGTGTTCCTGACTTGTCCCCCCGTGATGTTTTCTTCTACAGGGTATGTTATCAAGCGCGACTACACATCCTTCCCACCAGGCGGCACTCTAAGCTCTTCGGAAAGGCGAAGACTAGGCGTCTGCTGAAATCCGCCGTAGGAGGCTCCGTTTGTGGGAAATTGATAGTTTGGATTTTATTAATTGAAGCTTTAGAATTGAAAATGGGTCTTTATAAACTAGGCAACTAGACAGGCCATATGGTTTAACTGAAAGGAAGTAGTCTTTGGAATCCTTGCTTTTGCTTCATCTCGCACTCCAGTGAGTCTTGCAGACCAGTAGGGCGACGCTGTCAGGGACAACAAACGGATCAGGGGTGCAGTGAGGCCTGGGGCGGCCCTCCGGAGATGCCCTGGTCTACTCACAGAATTTATAGGACCCAACAACCTTGCTCAGCCACAAGTTACACAACAGAGGTAACTTCTCTAACAAGCAGCCCCAGAGGGAAGTGTTTCCCGGCTCGCTGGCAGAAAGAAAGACTGCAGGATTGTGGCCCTGACTCCCATTTCCATTACGTCAGAGGAACAGTGCTCCTTACTTATGAGGTTCCAGGCATTGGAAGGGGCAGCGATTTTCAAAGACTTCAGAGAAGTGGGTATGATGCATGCAGCTAGGTTCATGTCAGAAGTCCTTCAACCTTGCTGTTGGTATTAAAGTGTGACGCGCTTCTTCTCTAACATCCTTTGTCAACCTCAACCCAAGAGGGAGAACTGGAACCTGGGCTCAGGGACAAAATTGAGAACTCTCCCTTCACTGGCTGTGGAGAAGAATTCACAGATAATGGCTATGAAACATCATTCATGAAGTCTTTAGAGCTATAACCAAACATAGGAAAGAGAAGCCCTAGACTGAGAGCCACAGAGACTTTTTTCCATGATGCTCCACCACTTGCTTACTGCGTTCGTGTGATTTTTTCTGGTTTGAGGTTTCATCTGCAAAATGAGAGGTCTGGAGCAGAAGACTTGATGGGCTTTCAGGCATCCAAGTTCTGGGATTCGTGTCTAGGGAGGTAGAGTCTGTCTGCAAACTGCCACATAACAACCACTGCAGGAGAGCCTTCCTGATCACTGTTGCTTCTGTGGGCATAGCGGGCTTTCTACAGAGGGGCTTTATGCTGGAGGCTGTTTGGACCAGCTAATTTCTAAAGTGCTCCTAGTTAGAATAGACCCCCTGGGTCCATATTACTTGTGAGTAGTTTATAAAGTATTAAATGACTGGGGGCTAGGAGTTCCAAATACCTTATTTTAAAATGTTATTTCCAAGGGTGGTCACAATCCATTCATGTGCAACCAATATATTGAGCCCCTGGCATGTGTATCCCAGCACTATGGCATAAGCAGTCAAGGGTTGCTTAGAGTCTATGTGGTGGATGGACTGAAAACAAAGGAGTACGATACAAAGTAGTAAGAGCTAGTAAGATTGTACTTCTTCTGCTGGAGGAAGGTACCAGGCACTATGGGTCTAACTTCCTGGGCATCCCAGAAAGAAGGTCACACAAAGAGCTGGGTCACAAAGAGCCTTGTTCATTGCAGCGAGTGCCAAGCGCGTGCCCGACCACGCAGTAGATGGCTGATAACGTTTGCTGATTAAATGCCTGCATGCATACAGATGACAAAGTTTTGGGTAATTGAGGACAATGCCTAAAATGTTTCTGAGCACTTGACACCTGCTTTCATAGGTCCTCCTTTTAGCATACAAAACCAAAGCACTATTATTATCTTCATTTTATATGAGCACCGAGGCTTGGAGAAGCAAAATAATCCGTTCCACTTGGTAAGAAGCAGAACCAAAACTCAGACACAGGTCTGTTCAATTTTAAGGTATGTATATTTTTTTTAGAGGATTTTTTTTTTTAAGATTTCATTTATTTATTTGACAGAGAGACACAATGAGAGAGGGAACACAAGCAGGGGGAGTGGGAGAGGGAGAAGGAGGCCTCCCGCCGAAGAAGGAGCCTGATGTGGGGCTCAATCCCAGGACCCTGGGATCATGACCTGAGCCGAAAGCAGACGCTTAACAACTGAGCCACTCAGGTGCCCCTTAAGGTATATTCTTAACTGGAACTGGAGTAAGAGGCAAGTGAACTTGCAAAGTTCTGGGGCTCTAAGAACTGGAGAAAATTAGGAAATATTTGGTAGATATGAAATGCTCAGAAAAGTAAAACCCAAAAGATTTTTAAAAAAATATTTTGAGGAAGGCATTGTAAATACATATCGATGTAAACTACATCAACTTTTATTGAGGAATTCATGTATTATCTGGCTAAAAAAATTAAAGATGTTCCTAAATGTATTTCTCTTTCAGTACCTACAGTTAAAGTATTTTGAACATAAAGTTGTTCACATACTATAAAACCAACTTCTCCAAGAGCCACTTAAATTAACCACTGACTGCGTATCTGAAGGGTCTGCCGCGTACCACATTATGGATGTCCCAGACCGAGTGCCCGGCTGCTTTTGTCTGCCCGGTGCATCCAGCATACTCCTCTGCTCAGCTTTCTGTACCCACGGGGGCTTGAGCCCATGAGCTGTGGTGGCTTTGTCTTCTTTTACATGTAGACTTGAATTAATCCAACTGTGGGCCAACTCTCACTCCTTCCACGCTGTCTTCTAATTCCTGTCTAGTTACCATGGTAAAAACAATATTCTGTTTTAAGCAAAAACAGACCTTATTTTGATTAATAAGCATAATATTAGAGCTGGTGACTGATAGACTTAGGCTAAACAAAGAAATTCCGTGCCAGCCACCTTCTTATGAGCCAGGGGCAGGCAGGCCAGGACTTGGCCCGCTGCATGCAAGAAGACACTTAAAAAACAGCATTGTCAGGTATTTTGGAACTGCGAGGAATTTCCTTATATGGCATGAGTTAGACTTTTACGGCTAGACCTGGTCCCACTGCAGCCTGACGGCATGGAAGGCACAGAAGGCCAGTGCTTTCTTTACTCCTGTGACCTGGTGCATTCAGTCACCCCACGTTTGCTGCAGGAACCACAGCGGGCGAGGTGCGCCTTCATGAGGAGCCGGGGAGGACAAGGAGAGCCATCTCCTTGCTCACTTGTATCCTTATGCAAATCTTTTGCACTGCTCATTGGCTTATTTAGTTGAGGTGGTCAGAGTTGTCATTTTTTTAAGCAGACTTCAAAACTGCGTCATCTCTTTGTGTTTGGCCTGGCTCACTTTGCAATCTCCCATTAGATTCTTTACAGAAATCTCTACTTACTTTTCATCACTAATTAAACTGCTTCCCTCAAGCCCTGTGTGTCTAGATAAATATGTCATTACATTATGATTTAAGTACCAGTTCAAAACCATTTTGTCCCATTGCAAACATTATACAAATTTCCAGGATAGTATAGATTAATCTAAAAGGCATTTTAAGTTTAGTTTGATAAACTGCCATTTATCGAATGCAGCACTTGGAAATGTGGTTAGAACATAAACCATTTGTAAACTGGATAAAGCCTATTCGAGTCTTCCAAATTTAAAATATAGGGTATGGGGCCCCTGGGTGGCTCAGTTGGTAGAGCGTCCGACTCTTGGTTTTGGCTCAGGTCATGATCTCATGGGTTGTGGGACTGAGCCCTGTGTTGGGCTCTGTACTCAGCACGGAGTCTGCTGGAGATTCTCTCTCCCTCTCTCTCTGCCCCTCCCCCCCTCATGCTCTCTCTCTAAAATAAATCAATAAATCTTTAAAAAATAAATAAAATATAGGGTAGATGATGGAATAACATGGTTAAGGAATTCAGTCTCTCCATGAAAGTCATTTTTAATAAAAGATTTCCACAGTATTTTAGGTTTACAGATGGATTCCTGAGTGGCCAATGATGATGGTATTTCAGGCAGGAGGCTGGATGTCAGCTTCTGCTCATTTATGAGTGCCTACTATGTGATAGACTGGAGTTAGCATTTTCCTACTCCATTTAGGCCACAATGATGGCATTATCTTTTTCTTTCAGGAGACAGGTTGAGGAATTTGCCATGAGTTGAACAGAGACTAGATGGTAGGGCAAGACACATGTTAGTTATTATTAATTTAAAAAATAATTTTTAAAATTACAAAGTAACACATGCTTGTTGTAGAAAATTCAGAGATTCATGAAAATAAAATAAACTTCCTTCATAATTCCTTCAAGTAGATAACCATGGCTATCAATTTACTGTATTCTTTCTGTATACAAATGCATAAATATGTAACTTTTTACTTATAAAAGTGACATCATAATGTTTTGTAACCAGCTTCTTTCAATTAGTGGTATATCATGACCATCTTTAAATCTTCTTTGAAATATCACTTTATTGAATACAAGAGAGTCTACTGTTTTATATGCCATAAATATTTAACAAATCCCCTTAGCACGAGAAACTTTGGTTGAAGTGTTTGTGATAAATGTGATGCACATCCTTTGAGCAAATCTTTACACATTGCATATATTTCTTTAGTTTAAGTTCCTAGAAGTATAATTCCTAGGTTGAAGGCTATGAACATTTTTAATGGTTTTGTTGTATGTAGCCAAATTAGCTCCAGAAATATTCTTTTTTTTTTTTTTTAAAGATTTTATTTATTTATTTAAGACAGAGAATGAGAGAGAGCACATGAGAGGGGTTAGGGTCAGAGGGAGAAGCAGACTCCCTGCCGAGCAGGGAGCCCGATGCGGGACTCGATCCAGGGACTCCAGGATCATGACCTGAGCCGAAGGCAGTCGCTTAACCAACTGAGCCACCCAGGCGCCCGCTCCAGAAATATTCTTAAACCAATTCACACTTCACCAACAATGCAGACTTCATTTCTCCATACCCTAGTGAAAATACCATATTGTAACTATATTTCTTTGATTACTAGTGAAATAAAACTTCTCCATTCTATTGTCTGACTTTCTTCCTTTTCTTAAACTTTGCTTTAAATACTAAATATTAAACAGGGGTGCCTGGGTGGCTCAGTCGGTTGGGCATCTGCGTTCAGCTCAGGTCATGATCCCAGGGTCCTGGGATTGAGCCTTGCATTGGGCTCCCTGCTCTGCAGGGAGCCTGCTTCTCCCTCTCCCACTCCCCCTGCTTGTGTTCCCTCTCTTCCTATGTCTCTCTCTGTCAGATAAATAAATAAATAAATCTAAAAAAGAATTACTAAATATTAAACAAAAAAAGACAAACTTTGTGATATTGTGCTATTATGGTATCTCCTCTACAGGAAGAAGAAAAACATAATCTTCTCTGATAACAAATTACTGATGGAATGAAAAACAAATTAACTGAATGAGACACCTGGGCCCATCAGACATATCTCCATGACACTTGTCACCATAGTACACATGAAGTCATGCACTGTTGGTCTTCTTCATTTCAGTACTGCTAATATAGGAATCCCTAATAGGTTTTAGACCACTGTATTATGGACAAGGGATATGAAGAACAAAACGGGTAATACCTCCTAATTAATCTGATTTGAGTTCTATAAGGCAGACCCCTGCCCTGATTTCTGGATGATTGTATCCAACTGCCTTGGATTGCCTATAGTATTTCAAATCCAGCATGTCCCAATCTACCACCTGCCTCCCTAAATCTCACTGTTGTCTTTCTCTTCCTCAGTTAGTAGCATATCAATCTACCCAGAGAGTATCAATCCCCAAGACTCAATTTTATTTCAAATACCTCTATTTTCTCTAATATTTCCCTAATTTAGGCCTCTCTCTTAATCATCCAGTAAGTACTTTTGAGCACTTACTATGTGCCAGATCTTCTCCTAAGCTTGGTGGTGATGGGGAAGAGCAAAGTTTAGAGGAGAAAGGGAGCCCGATGCGGGGCTCGATCCCAGGACCCTGGGATCATGACCCAAAAAGACAAAGCCTTGCTTTTTGGGATGCACTGGGGAGGTAGGTAAAAAAGTAAGAAATCTAAGGGGCGCGTGGGTTGCTCAGTTGGTTAAGCGACCAACTCTTGGTTTCAACTCAGGTCATGATCTCAGGGTTGTGAGATCGAGCCCCACCTGGGGCTCTGCACTCAGTACAGAGTCTGCTTGAGATTCTTTCCCCCCCTCCGTTTTCCTCTGCTCCTCTCCTTGCTCGTGCTCTCTTTCTAAAATAAATAACATCTTAAAAAAAACAGAAATCTAAGATGGAGGTGACTGCTTTGAATACTATTTTAGGTTGCCTACAGAGGTAATATTTAACCTATGACTTAAGAGAAGAGCCTGCCAGGATTCTGGGAGGAGCATTCTAGACAGGAGATATGGCCAGGTTAGGAGGAAGAAGACCTTAATAGACTCAAGGAATGGAAAAGGGACCATGTGCACTGCCATTAAGGAGAGTAATTGGCAGAGTGAAATCATGTTTGAAGGCCATGTAAGTCTGAATGTTGTAATATCAAGTATGATGGGAAACCTTGAAAGTTTTTAAATAGAGAAAAAACATGCTGTGATTTATGTTTTTCAAAAAGAAAACCATGGCTGCCATGGGAGACTGAATTATGGTGGGGGAAGGTGGATGCAGGGAAGGGAGATCCTGGTGATCAATTCATAATTGACCTGCTGAAGTTTGGCATCTTCTGTATAAAATGTGCTGACATCCAGGACACCCTGAATGCTTGTGGCTAGTTGGTTTCTTCTTAGAATACCTGCACACTCCTTTCTTCCCAGGGAACTGTGTGATTTCCAAGCACCAGCTGGCTTCCAAATTTGTGCATACTAGCTATATTTAAAATTAAATTTTAGCTTATTTTATTTTTAAGATTTTATTTATTTATTTGAGACAAAGAGACAGAGAGAGAGAGAGACAGAGAGAGGGCACACAAGCAGGGAGAGGGGCAGAGGGAGAGGGAGAAGCAGACTCCCCGCTGAGCAGGGAGCCCAATGCAGGGCTCGATCCCAGGACCCGAAGATCAAGACCTGAGCTGAAGGCAGACGCTTAACTGACTGAGCCACCCAGGCACCCCTAAAATTAAATTTTAAATAAGGTTATTAATATTATACAAAACAACGAAGTATGAGAACAAATTATCAATTCTAGGGAAAACTAGGTCAGTTTGGAAAGACTTGGTAAAAATGTAGGCAAGATAGCAGTACAGGATTGAGGGAAAAAAACAGTAAAAATTGTGCCTTCTGCCATAGATTCCTTCATACACATCTTATGCTTTCACTGTACAGAAACTAAAGCTAGGAATCAGAAAATGCATTAGGGATATGGCTTAGCAAGAGAGAAAATCAGAAGCACTCATTAGTAAAACCGTGCCAAAGAAGGGCTTTGTGCCTCCATTTGAACTTTGGCAAATGAATACATGTGCATTAAGTTAAAGTGTTTAAGGTATGCAGTGCGGTTCCTGCGTCTCTCTTTGGCCTATCACAGCAAGTAAGTGGGCTTCTACTTTGGAGCTAGAATTGATATATTGGACCGGGGAAAAAGAATTAGGGATAATAATGATCCTTGCCACTTGCACAGGCTGAAGCGGACTCTTTTGCTTGGCATGCCTTTCTACTTTTAAGCAGGAGCTAAAGCTCTACACTTCTACTGCTGACCAATATTTGCCCTTCTTTCCAGCCTTCTCATTCCCGTAATTCATCACGCATACCACAGTTACCACCACGCTTGCCACAATGCTGCACAATGTACAGACCAGCCTGTATACAAAGCTGTATTGGTCTGAACTCCTTGAAGGGCTCATGTGCTTCTTAACAATTTTTATAACCCAGAGCTGACACATAGTAGATGGTCAATGTTTGTTCAATGGACAAAGGAAAGAACAGGCTATCTACTTTAATCTTTTGGACCGAGAAATATCTTTGTAAGCGTTTAAATGATGATCTAGCCTATACTGTTATGTGAATGTTTGTGCCCCCCTCAAATCCGTATGTTGAAGCCCTAACCCCCTCGTGTGAATGTATTTGGAAATGGGGCCTCCAAGGAAGTGATTAAGGTTAAATGAGATCTAAAGGTGGGGTCCTGATCCAACCGGACTAGCGTCCTTAGGAGAGATACCAGAGAGCTTGTTCTCTGTGACCCAGAGTGTCCTCACCAGACGCCAGCTCTGCTGGTACCTTGATCTTGGCACTCAGCCTCCAGAGCTGTGAGGAAATAAATCTGGTGTTGAAGCCATTCAGTCTGTGGTTTTGTTACAGCCGCCTGAGCGGACCACCACATACGTGGAGAACAACAGATTGTTTTCTCCTTCGTATTTGGTTTGCCAAAAGGAGCCTCAGATGTAAGCGATCTTTGATCTGTCTAGTAGATGGTTCTCTTTTAGCTTTCAAGAAAAAAAAAGTTTCTCCTTTGATCACTTTTCTTTACTAACAAAATATACAGTATCATCACAGGTAGAAGAAGTCTTTTTGTTTGAAAAGCCATTTACCCCCTAAGGTTAAACCTATAATTCAAATTAAAATTATCTTTAATTATTTTTAATTTATCTTGGTACAATTAACAAAAAAATTTTTTTTAGTTGTTTCACAAGTGGCTAGTCTCTGTAAGTCCCTTGCTCTTCCCTCACACTTGTCACACCTCCTATCTGCAAGATGGTTTCCATAGTACCTCTGCACATTACCTGAGATCAAAACAAGAGGAAGGGGAGAGGCAGTAAGAGCAGCAAACTTACCCGCTTACAGGAAAAGCGAGTGATTTCCCAGAAGCTATCAGCATACTTCTATCCATCTCACTGGCCATAATCGCGTCACAGGCTCAGACCCAGTTGCAAGGGGAGCTGAGAAAAACAACTTATTTGGTTTATCACATTCCTATTTTGGAGGGGGTAAAGAAACTTTTGGGTTAGTCAATGAATGGTGGTATCTGCGATATAGGGTTACTGGAAAACTGGACTGGCAGATGAACTAATACTAAGAAATAATCCTCCAGATATGGGCTTAATCACCCCAAGGTGGGCTTTTCATTTCACATGATAGCAAAGAACTTTAGCCAGCATCTCACTAATATTTCTTTGATTACAATTAGCTAGGTTGCAAACATTTCATTAGAGCAACGTCTATACCAAGTCTTATCTGTATCTATTACAATAAAACACTGACTTTAGCTATTGAGTATACATTAGCCATATTGTTTATTATTGTTTCGTGTGGAGCTAATGACACTATTGTACTTTTCTGTAAGTAATACACAGGGAAGTGGTAAGTGGGTTCCTCTAATTTGAGGCTATGGTTAAAACCATAAACAGAGTTTATCATTATTGTGTTTTGACCAAGAACATAGCTTACCCATTTCTAAGTTTGCATTCCATATTCACTGGTGCTACTTAAGAACATCTTTTAAAGGGAAGAAGAATTTAGCTTTGTGTAATTCCTGCCATCCTTAATGGTGCGGTAATTGTGTCAGTACAGGCTATCACAAGTTCTTACCTAATGGAGTCTAAAGTATCATTCAATTCTGAGACTTCATCAGAACAAAAATACATCTGTTCTAACTGAAGACCTTAAATAGGGAGGAAAATTGGGGTTGAGAAAATAAGAAAAATAAAGTCATGTTTACTACACAAAATACAACTCCTAAGGTTCTATATGGTAGCTACAGGCAAACTACAATTTGGCTTAAGGCTGCCCCCCGACCCCCCCCAAAAACAAATCAAAAAAGAGAAAGACAGTAATAGAGTCTTTAAGATAAAAACAAATCAATTCTTTAAGAAAAGCACCGGTTTTACTGCTGCTGAAACCTAAGAGAATTTTCTCTCATGAGTCCTCATAAAGGGCACAGTGTGGTGTAGCTGCTTAAAACCACGTGTTGAGGGCGCCTGGGTGGCTCAGTTGGTTAAGCAACTGCCTTCGGCTCGGGTCATGATCCCGGAGTCCCGGGATCGAGTCCCGCATCGGGCTCCCTGCTCAGCGGGGAGTCTGCTTCTCCCTCTGACCCTCCCCCCTCTCATGTGCTCTCTCTCTCTCTCATTCTCTCTCTCTCAAAAACAACAACAACAACAAAACACGTGTTGAAAATCCAAGTTCTGATGATTGTTTTGCTAGTAGAAGCCAAGAGCACAGAAGCAAAGTGCAGTGCAGTAAAGGTAATTCTATTATCTTTTGGAAGAACTAAAATGTGGATCAAATAGGTAGCTCTTTGAAAATCTTCCAGAGGATACAATTTAGATTTCTCTCTTTACGGTTGAGAATACAGACTTGTTTTTAACATAATCCTCAAACTCCTCTATTCCTGTAAGAAAACCCATTTCAAAACTACACAAATTATTTTTAGACCTAAGACCACTGTTCCCTTCTAATATCACAAATAGTTGAAGTAGACTACATAGACTATTTTTCTGAGGAACAAGGTTTTCTAAATAAATGTGCTTTAAATGTCTACTCTCAGAATGGTAGACAAATAAAGCACATTTTAAAATGCTGGTTTATGGTTTTAGTACCTACACATGAACTTAATTTTTAAAAGGTTAAGTTAAAACATTATTCACAAAAGTGTTTCCTGTTTGAATTATGTCCAATTTTTTTTATTAATTTTGGTTACATTTGAAGTGCACTGCACCTATTCACAAAGATTTAAAATGATCAGTAATACAAAATGTAAACCTAAAAAAAAAAAATCATAAAGTCATTCCACATCTGTGAAATGCAGCAGTTAAGTACAATTAAATTTACAATAATTACAAGGGATAGAGAGAACATGAAATTGAAGGGAAAAATGATATTCAAGATCTAAACAACACAGCTACTGCTACACTGAAAAAATAATTTATTAAATGAATATAGTACTGGGAATAAAATGCATCATAAAAGTAAAAAAAGTAAATTCTAAATATAAATAGTGGTTTATTTAATTAACAAGAAGTTTTCTTCACCCATCCAAAACTTTACATACAATCTTCTGAAAGGCCAGATTTTGAAAGTGTATGGTTCACTTTAAAACAGACATGTACGTAGCACTATAATATCTGGAATTTAGCAAATATCATCTTGTCATTAGACTAAAAATTATATTAATTTAAATGATTGTTCTTTGTAAGCCTTTTTAAGCCTAGAATATTTTGAAATGAACAAAGAGAACAGTTTATTATATTCTTCTTATCTCCCAGGATAGTAAACACACTTCTAGTATACTTTGTGGAAAATACTCTGAGAACATGTGCATTTTGACAAAGGCTTTTAAAATTTTTGGTACTTTGGTAAGGAGCAGTTGCCTTTTTAGATCAAAAGTTGACAACAGCCACTTGATCTCTTAATCTACATAAATAGAATTTTAACAACTACATTTTAATATGTACATCAAGATACTGATAAACTTTTAGATAGTGAAGAAAACAAAACTGGAGATTGTTATTCTATTTTCCCAGTAAGTTTCCCTCAGCTTTTAGAAAGCACATGCAGTTCAATATACCAACCGGGACTTCAAAATGCTAGCAGGATTACAACACTTATTAACAGCAATATGCAAAGCAGTGGAAATAGAAAATAAATGAGTAACTTCATATAGTAAAAACGAAACAAGGCACTTTCAACAAGTATAAGCAAATCTGAAATAAACACCTTTTCATAAAGCTGACTCACAGACCCTAGCAGACTGGTATAAAAGTGAAATAGTGAAGGCACACATAATTCTTTTTCTTAACTCCACTTACTAAAGAAATTCACCAATTAAACTTGGCACAAAGGAGTTTAATTATCATAAAGTGCATCACTTGGCTAAATATATTAAAAGGAAAATCAGCCTTAATACATTATAGCAACATATTCACATATACAGAAATAAAAATGCAATCCCAGGAGTCAATGTAGTTAAGGAACTTTATAGTATATATGGCTTTTTATTTTGTATTTTTTTGTATAACTCCCTATTTGCTTAGAATCTTTATTTTCAAAAGAGTATACCTTGATTAGCAAAAAGAGGTAGTATTCCGAAAGAGGACAACTCACTGCTTCTACAGGTAGACATCTGAGATAAAGATATGTGGAAAATAAACAAGTACAACATATTATAATAAACTAGACACTTACTATAGCATTCTGATAATGAATCAGCTTTTAAAATCAAGGCTATTTTATCACTTTAGCTACATTATTATATGTTACTATAGCTCTCTGAAATAGTTTTCCTTTGGTATTATAAAGTTTTCTTTTTTTTTTAAATAGCAATAACATTGCAAACAGGCAATTTTTATTTACAAATGGTAAACGTGTCAATATTTAAAACTTAATTCATCTTTACCACTGATTTAAACCACTAATGAAAATATATTATGTCAGAGATACAAAGAAGTATATATCAACCAGATAGTAACATGCATTTAATGTCCATTTAACTGATAAAATTGGCATTTTAAACACAAACACAAACACGCATACCACACACAAGAATGCTCACACACATATTCATTTGGAGCAATATATTGGCAAAATACCAAAATAACTTATGCACATCATTTAAGAATTGAGTCTTGATAACAGAACTCTAACTAGATTTTTTTTTTAGTGTATTAAATACAAAGGTTGGATAAAAGACAATTTAAAGCAGCAGTGAATACATTTCTATCCCAATAACTTAAAAAAACTTTTCTTTATGTAAACTTTAATACATGTGCAATCTTTCTGTTTTCTGTAAATGCTTCAGTCTTTTTTCTTTTTAAATATTTGCCACTCTATTCTAAATTTGCTGAAACATATACATGGAAGGAACTGCTCGTCATGTATTAGTCTTCTGCATTGTACGCCACTTCTGCAACTTCTATGTCCGATACAGAATTTTCAGGTTCACTACAACTTAAGCATGGCTTATCATCAGTTCTGCAAGAAAAGAGAAAGATGTCAATGAAGAGATAAGATACATGCTATTTCACTTCGCTATTACCTTTAAAATTTTTTAATCTAATGTAGAGATTATTTAAATATTAATGGGAAAATATTTAATGGAAAAGAATATTTAAATATTTGATCAGAAATTTTATATAGATATTTTTAATGATTTTATTTATTTATTTGACACAGACAGAGAGAGACTACAAGTAGGGGGAGTGGGACAGGGAGAAGCAGGCTCCCCACTGAGAAGGGAGCCCAACACGGAGCTTGATCCCAGGACCCCAGGATCATGACCCGAGCCAAAAGCAGCCGCTTAACCGACTGAGCCACCCAGGCGCTCCAAGAAGTTTTATATTTTTAAGTTGTCATTACCAGACAACACCTTTGAATATATTTTTAACTCTTTCAGCTCTCCCAACTACCATTTATCACTAAAAATCCAGTTTATAATGACCTTCACCAACATAAATCTGTTCTCATAATTATAGCTTAGCTGCTACCACTAAAGTATTAATAATGACTTTGGATTTATAAGTAATAAATATCCTATGTGCTTTCAAATATACTATCTTTTCATCATTCCTGTTAGGTAGGCAGGCTTGTTGCTATTACACTATCCCACTTTTTGAATGGAAAAAGAATGAGGGAGATTAATTTGTCAAGCTTTACAAAATTAAGGAATTAACTGAATGGTTAATTTAGACATATCTTCAAAGTAAGTAATAATGTTTACAGCCTAGATGACAAAGACTCATTTTTAAGGAGAGCCTACAATATCTAGTCTTTCTTTATTTGCTCAGCAGATTCACGATAGAATAACACTGAGTTCACACAAAAAAATACTCTCTAGAGTATTATTGACTATTTCCCTCTAATTATTCAGATGATTAGGCTATAATAAACCAAATATTATTTACCTAGATTCTTCATGCAAAACATCTTGATCAACCTCAAGTGTGGAGGACTCCACCTTTGGGATGTGTCCACCTTCTGTTTCTGACATGTGCAGTGATTCTTCAGGTTCTGAAGACAATGTTCTAAAAGCAAATTAGAGCAACAAGTTATTTTCTACAAATAAAGTATGTATTGGTTTATTTTTGTGAATACATGTAACTTTAGTAGTCTTTAGCTATTCTTAATATGGCTAATAGATTGCTGACTCTGGGAGTCAACAGAGAAATTAGTACTTATGATTAATGTAAAATGGTTTTAATATCAATTCAATATATGCTGACAAGAACGTAAACTACAACTTTCATATGTGAAAAGTTGGCAGAAATGCCTAGAAACAAAGATACCATTTAAACGGGTTAAAATGAATAATGTTTATCTTGAACAGCTAGAGGCTTATATTTCTGATGTTTCCTATCCTTCAAATGTTCAACCTTCTAAATAAATGATCAAAACGCAACTTTCCCAATCTACAAAAAAGGTACACCAAGAGTCTAAGACTTTTGGAATTGGAAATTTCCTAAATCGTATTAAAATGCAAAGGGCATTTAGCCCAGAGTATTAAAAGTTTAATGAGTAAGTCTAAAAATGCAAGTATCACAATACACCTGATTCTGCTCTCTAGAGTTTCTATATGAAGTTGCTTTTCATTCAGCAGTTTCTTCAGTGATTCCACCTCTTTCTGTTTTTCAAGTAGTTCTTTTTGAAAACGGTAGTTTGTCTCTTCTAAGGTTTCACAGAAAGCCTTAAAAAAAAACAAAAAATGCAAAAAAAATTAATTACTTATGCAGTATCGCCCTCAAGAGCATTTATTTGAAGAGTTAAAGAACATAATCAAAATAATATGTATGCAGCCCCAACAATTTGTTCTCTTCCCTCATCTTTTTTGGTCTCTGCTATCTTGATACTCAGTCCCCACACCTACCAAGGGGACTTCTAACTACAAGTCCCCTTTCTTGAGAATTGTTAATCAGTAAACCACGGTGCTTGAAATGAGTATGTGATAACGCTCTAGTGTAGAATTGGGGGGAAAATGACCAAGTTTTAAGTTTTTATTCTTCATTTATTTTTGCCCAGTCCTAGATGAATATACTTTTTTGAAAAACTGTGGCTATTCATTTGTATTAGCTTAGCAGTGATACTATTGTAACCACCTCCTCCATAGCACCTAAACAATGTTGGGGTTTTTTTCCACATTGCTTTCCTCTTGCTTCTGCTATTCCCATAGTCATTCAAAATTGACATTCTATCCTTCATGCCCAGAATACTAAATACTGCTGACATAAAGATTAAAACAAACAAAATCGTATTACCATAAAAAATGGTGTCATGAAAAAATGTGGTTCACTTATTTTGATGAGGCTTTCAGTGTTACTGATCAATTCTTTTAATTATTCCTAGTCATCTATCACTCCCTGTCCTGTCATTTCTGTGACTATTTTAAACCTTCACCCCTGGCAAGTTCCCTACAATGTGTTACTATTGCTAATTCCAAAACCAGCAGATGATCTTGATTCCTATACCAGAAAAAAAAAAAAAATCACTGACTCCCTGAATCTCATCTACCTTCACATCCTGTTCTTTTTCTCAAGAACATGTGACTCTTCAAGTTATCTTATCTACTCTTTCTCCTCTGGAAGCGTGCTCAATCACATACACTTTCTCTTAAATTTTCAACCTTTCCCCCTCCTCTGGACCCTAAATTTACTGAATAAACATGACTGAAGTTGGTTAAGTAAATCCTAAAAATTTCTCCATAAAAAAAAAATAAAACATCTTCACCTCCCTCTTGATCTTGAGTCTCTCTAGCTAACTCATCTCCTTCCTTTCAAAATAAAAAAAATTATCACAAAAGGTTTTTATCACCCAAATTTAGCCTCCCATTTACTTCTAAAATCATTAAATTAGGAGTTTTGCTCTCTTTTTCTCTACTAACTATGCCCAGGCAAAGGCTAACAATGACCTTCTAGTTGTCAAATCCAAAGTATTGTTTTTCTTGACTTCACTGTCACTATTGACTTAATTTAAAAAAAAAAAAAATAATGGAATCCTTTCTCATTGGCCTCCATAAAACTTCCTGGTTCACTTCTTAACTTTGAGTTACTTTTTAGATGTCTATTTGTTCTTTGCATGTGGGCATTCATCAAAGTTTTGCCCTTGGTTATATATTCTCTTGCTCTATATGTCATCCCTGGGCAATTGCACTTACTGTTAACACTTCAGCTCTCACCTCTACTATATGCGATCATCTTCCAATGTGTTTGTTGTTGTTGTTGTTAATCTCCAGCCCTCAACCTTTCCTGAGTACATAGACATCATTCGTATATCTACTGTTCCTCTTCAATTAGATGTACCAATGGCAAGTCAAATAGTGTCCGCGAGGGAATTTCTATTCTACTACCTCATCATCAAAGCCACCACCAAGCAGGCATCTTAGATCAGCCCATTTCCCTAATTTCTATTGCCCAAGGATAACCAAGACTTTCCACCTTTCCCTTCCCCTCATCCCCTACTGCCTCATCAATACCTCTTGTGTTTTTGTCATTTGTTCTCATTTCTACAGTCTTCAGTTCTTAACCAAACTACACCACCCGTAAACTAACTGGCTTACCTATGTTTACTTTGGCAATCTAAGTTGGCTTTCTTACAAATAGATCTGATCATGTTACCTATGATTTAATACTGCCTAAATAATAAGGCCAAATATCTTACCTTGGCAAATGAAGTACCTTATGATGTGGCAGATGCCTTTTACCCCAACTTCATAGCTTGCTGTATTTACCTTTCCTTTCCTCTGGTCCTCTGCATAACCCCATGTTCCACCCAACTGAATTACTTTCAGTTTCTCAAATATTTGTCTTTATATAGATGGAAGTATATAATACATATCATTCTGCAGCTTGCTTTTTATCTAATGACCTAAGATGAACCTTACAAACATTTCCAAATTTAAAAATCTGGGTATATTCACATTATGAAAAAACTGAACAGTGTTCAACTATCATGCAAATAGAACCTAGGAACACAGAGAAAAACAAAATAAATGAACCACACATAACTTCCATTGGTAACAGTACAGATGACCAAACTAAGGCCTCTGGCTATAAGATACCTAGCTAAAAAACCCAACTTTTAAAACAGCTATGTGGGCAAGAAATAGAGGTAAGTCTCAGGGAACAAAAACAAAGAGAAATGAAAACAAGTGCCACCAGCATGTGTACTGACATAGCTTTGGGTAGTGGGCGAAGGAGGAGTGACGAGAGTTTTCTTTTTGGTAACTTTGAACTTTAAACACCAAGAGGGAACAAGAGATGAGTCAGGCACATTTTAAAGGCTAGTGACAAGAAAAATGAGATACTCAGGAATAAAGTAAGGACTCTAAAGAGCTAAGCCATTAATAAAAGTCACTCATCAACACAGGAATACATCAAGGAAGAATGTTTGTCTCATCTTGGCCTCTACATGGGAGAGGTAAAGTCTTCCCTGAAGAATCTATAACCATGGGCTAATGCCTCATGTGGATTTTGGACTGAGTTCATACTATCACAATTAGTCAGAAATACCCAAGCTTAGAAAATAGTATAAAAAATGGTCCAGGATCAATGATACTAAAGGTATCTCTGCAGAAGCAAACAAACTTCTATGGAAGGATGTACCCTCAACTTTGGCTGTTCAGTGTTCCTGGAGACAAAGTTATAATCAAAGTAAATTTATAATTCAAAATTACAAAACACATTAGGATATCATCCACTGAAAAGAAGGATTAGATTTCCATAAACTTCAAATAGCATATTACTAGAAAAAGATTATAAAATATGAACATGTATAATGACGTGCATATTTTTAAAGCCACTATTAAAAAATATCAAGTATATCTGAGATAAAACAAGAGAATGTCAAGACATGAAAAGTATAGTCAATATTATTAAGATTCCCCCCCCCCCTTTTTTTTTTAAAGATTTTACTTACTTATCTGACAGAGAAAGGGAGAGAGCACAAGCAGGGGGAATGTCAGGGAGATGGAGAGGGAGAAGCAGGCTCCCAGCTAAGCAGGGAGACCGATGCAGGGCTCGGTCCCAGGACCCTGAGATCATGACCTGAGCTGAAGGCAGATGCTTAACCAACTGAGCCACCCAGGTGTCCCAATATTATTAAGATCTTAATGGAAGTACCAAATAGTAGAATAATCTTATCTAAAGACAACAGAGTGAACTGGAAGCTAGGACTAAGAAAATTACATAATTTATTCATTGAAGAATAAAACATAGGGAGATGGAGACAGATAACATGAAAGAAAGGTTAAGACAGATGGAAAAGGAAAATAACTTAACACATAATATTTATAAATTGAGTTCCTAAAATAGAGAACGGAGAGAATGAGGAGAAGTAATACTCAATGAGAAAACAGCAGAAAATTTTCAGAACTGATTAAATGCTAGCATTTTCAGATTTGGGAAGAATAATGCATCCCAACGAAGACAAAAATAAACACCACCCACACACAAAATAGTAAAACTGCACATGGTAAAATCAAAGAGAAGGTCTCTAAAATACTAGGAAGCAAAAACAGTTTACTAGAAGGGGACAACACTGAACTGAGAATAGATATTTCACAGCAAGGGTCTACAGCAAAGGCAGCGGGAAAGACCTCAAAGCACTGAGAAGAAGGACTATCCAGGTGGAATTCTAGACCCAGTTAAATCATACTTCAAGAATGAGAGCAAGATTAAAAAATTTCAGACATTAAAGACCTAAACATTACCAACACACATTCACTGAAACAACTATTAAACGATGTACTTTAAGAGCAGTTAACTGAGCCCCAATGGGAAGAGTGAGATGAAAAACTAGGAATGGTGGACGAAAGGAAGTGACAAGTGTGCAGGTAATTAAAGAAAGCAATGGCTCACTTTGGGGAGGCTGTAAACAACTTGGTTCTAAATTATTTGATGAGAACAATATATGGCCATTAAATAAAAGACCATGAATACAGAGCTTAGAAGCCAAGAGTAGAGGGAAAAAGGGAAGAAAGGAAACTCATTAAGTATATAAAAGGAAGGAAAGGAGAAAAAGCAAGGTAAATAAAAGATACAAAATAAAATGGCAGAAATAAACACACACATATTGGTAATTACTGGACACATCACAATAAACTCACCAGTTAAAAAACAGATTTTTCTGTTTGTATCAAAAACCAAAAATCTCCTTCTATGATGCTGACAAGAAACACACTTTCTTTTTTTTTTTAAGATTATTTATTTATTTGAGAGAGAGAGAGAGAGAGAGAGAGGGAGAGCACAGAGGGAGAAGCAGACTCCCCGCTGAGCAGGGAGCCCACCCTGGGGCTCGATCCCAGCACCCTGAGATCATGACCTGAGCCAAAGGCAGACTCAACCGACTGAGCCACCCAGGCTCCCCAAGAAACACATTTTATTATTATTTTAAACGATTTTATTTATTCATTTGAGACACAGAGATACAGAGAAAGAAAGAGCATGAGCAGGGGGTAGAAGCAAAGGGAGAGGGAGAAGTAGACTCCCCAGTGAGCTGGGAGCTCGATGCTGGGCTTGACGTGGGACTTGATCCCAGAACCTAGAGATCATGACCCGAGCTGAAGGCAGATGCCCAACCATCTGAGCCACCCAGGCGCCCCAAGAAACACACTTTAAATATAAAGATAGAAAAATATTTCTCAGGCAACAGGCAAATCTGCTTTCTCCCCCACAAAAGGCATAGTTTTATTAATCTCAGAGCAATGCATTTCAAGTGGAAAACTTGAGGCACAAAAAGAGTCACTACCTAATAATAAAAGGAATGATTCCCTAAGGATATTTCAACTACAGAATTCCCAAAAAAAAAAAAAAAAAAAAAGAATTAACAACCAACCATTATGAGTGAATTCAATATACTACTTTTGGTAATTAAAGATATGTTAAGAGATTTTTAAAAATCATGAGAAAACAGCCTTATATCAATGTATTTTAAAATCTGTACAAATTGGCCAATTTTCTAAAAAAAAAAATACATAAAAATTGAGCACTAAAGAAACAATCTGAATAAACTCTATTCATTAAAGAAACTTAATCAGTTGTTAAAAATCTACCCATAAAACTACTGAACAAACTAAAGAAAATATCAGACTCAGGTTGTTTTACAGGTGAGTTCTAATGAATACTCAAGGAACGAACAATACTGATCTTATTCAAATGGTTCTGGAGAAAAGAAAAAGAGACTATTTCTCAACTTGTAAGACTGGTATAATCCTGATGCCAGATCCAATGACAATAACAGAGAGGAAAATTATATTGCAAAAATTCTAAATAAAATCATTACAATCCAAATCCAGCCATTAAAAAAAAATGCTGAATTAATGAGTTAATCCCAGAGGTGAATGTTTTATCATTTGAGAATCTATCAGTGTAATTTACCACATATCATATTAAAAAAACCCCATATGATCATCTTTATAGACAGAAGCAAAAGTATTAATAACATACACATACCACAACCTTTAGCAAAGTAGGAATAGAACTTCCTTAACCTAAAAAAAAGATATAAACAAACACAACCCACAACTTCCAGCTGCTTGTAGGAAACACCATATCCAATGGTGAAAAACAGAATCATTTCCTTTAAAGTCAGAACAGAGGAAAAGGATGTTTGCCATAACTGCTTTTATTTAACTCTAAAGATCCCAGGTAGCACAAAAAAATATGAAAATGGAATGAAAAGTATTAACGATTAAAAAGGAAAAACCACAATTGTTAGTATTTCAAGGGATATGATTATATATATAGAAAACCTAAAAGGATCTACAAACTAATGAGAGTTTTCACTGAAGATGTAACATATAAACTATATATAAAACAATAATGTAACGATAATAAATTAAAATATAATAGGGGCGCCTGGGTGGCTCAGTCATTGAGTGTCTGCCTTTGGCTCAGGTCATGATCTCAGAGTCCTGGGATTGAGCCCTGTATCGGGCTCCCTGATCAGCGGGGAGCCTGTTTCTCTCTCTGCCTGCCACTCCCCCTATTTGTTCTCTCTCTCTCTCGGTCAAATAAATAATAAAATCTTAAAAGAAAAAGATATAATAAAAATACCAATTATGATTAAAAAACCCTAAAATAATAAATCCTACAGGTTTCCCTAAAAGTTTTAGGAAAAAATTTAACCTTTATTGAAGACTTTTTAAAAAGACCTAAATAAAGCAAAGACCTTATTGATAGTAAGATTCAATTCTATAATGACTCTCCTCTTCAAAATTAATCAATAAATATTCCAAACAAAATGCCACCAGGATCTTTCATGAAACTCACAAGTTGATTCTAAAATTCACATGGAAAAACAGTCAATTTTGAAGACGAACAAGGAAGGGAAACCTTGTCTTGCCAGATTCAAAAATTATAAAGCTACAGTAATTAATTAACACAGTATGGACTCAATAAAGAAATAGAATAATTATAATAATAAAAGCAAACAGAAATTCTGAAATTGAAAAGCACAATAGCTGAAGTGAAAAATTAACATGAGGGGCTGAACAGCAGATCTGAAATGACAGAAAAATGAGTCAGTGAACTTGAACATAGATCAATAGAAATTATTCAGTCTGAAGAACAGAGGAAAAATGATTGAAAAGAAAATGAACAGCACTTCAGAAACACGTAGTACAATGTGAAGTATACAAACATATGGGTAATGGGAATCCCAGAAGGAGAAGGGCAAGAGAAAAGGACTGAAAAATTATTTGAAGAAATAATGGCCAACAACTTCCTAAGTCTGATGTAGAGCATTAATCTGTGAAATCCAAGAAGCTCAATGAAGCCAAATTTTGATAAACACCTTGATATATCATAATCAAACTGCTGAAAGTCAAAGAAAAAAATCTTGAAAGTAGCAAGGGCAGAATGGCTCATCATGTCCATGGAAGCAATATAATTAAGGGCTGACTTTTCATCAGAAACAATAGAAGCCAGAAGACAGAGGAATGACACAAAGTAGTGAAAGAAAAAAAACTATCAATAACTATCCTTCATAAATGAACATTCCCAGTAAACAAATACTGAGAATTTGTTGCCATCAGACCTGCCTTACAAAAAATACTAATGGAAGGAAGGCCTTGAAGCTGAAAGAATGTGATACCAGATGATAATATCAATCCACAGCAAGGAATGAAGAGGGCTGGAAATAGTAAATATATGGATAAATATAAAAGAGTTTATAATGTATTTTTCTCATTTCTTCTCTTAATTTCTTTATAAGAAAAAAGACTGTAAAGAAATAATTATTATACTGTATTACTGGGTTTATGACATAGATTTAAAATATGTAATAAATAATAGGGGTGTCTGGCTGGCTCAGTCAGTGGAGCATGTGACTCTTCATCTCAGGACCATGCTAGGCCTAGAGCTTACTTAAAAAAAAATATGTAATTATAGCAACACCAAGGATGGGGGACGAAAAAGATGTACTGGAGCTAAGTTTATAATTCCCTGGAATTAAGCATTACTCTGAAGTAGACTGTTAAGATGCATAATGTAATACCTAGAGCAACCATTAAAAACTAAAAAAGTAAAAATTTCTATAGAGGAATCAAACTGGCATACAAAAAATATTTATTTCACACAATAGTAGTCAGTAAAGGAGTAAGAGGACCAAAACAGATGAGACAGGTAGAAATAAATTGCAAAATGGCAGATGTAAAGATGTCAGACTGAACAAAAGACCAAGACCCAACTATATGCTATATCCAAGAGACAGACCTTAGATTGAAAAACACAAATTGAAAGCAAAAAAAAAAAAAAAAGTGGGGGGGGGAAGATACACTATGTAAAGAGTAACTATAAGAAAGCTATAATAAACAAGACTGTGTGGTATTGGCATAAGGATAGGTAACTAGATCACTGAAAGAGAATTAAGAGTCCAGAAACAAACCCATTCCTTCGTTTATTTGATTTTTGATAAAGGTGCCAACACAATAAAGGGTATTGGCACAATTAGGTATCTATGGGAACTTAAGACACTTACCTCATACCTTATAAATATCTGTCAGGTCAGGATAGATTACAGACTTAATATAAGAGCTGAAACTATAAAACTTCTAGAAAAAAAATGAAGCAGAAAACTTTTGTGACCCTGTGTTAGGTAAAGAGTTTTTTGTTTTTTTTTTTAAAGTAGGTTCCACGGCCAACATGGAACTTGAACTCATGAGCCCGAGATCAAGAGTTGGATGCTCTACCGACTGAGATAGCCAGACGCCCCTGGGTAAAGAGTTCTTAATGATACAACACCATAAGCCATAAAAAAAGTGATAAAATGAACTTCATTAAAATTAAAAACATTAGTACTTTAAAAGACATCATTAAGAAGATGAAAAGACACATACAGATCAGGAGAAAATATTTGCAAATCAGATATCTTTGATAAAGGGCTTCTATTCAAAATAAAGAAGTTTTACAACTCAATAAAACAGCCAAACAAAAAAAAGGGGGGGGGCAAAAGACTTAAACAGACAATTCATCAAACATATAATTGGCTAAAAGGCACATGAAAAAGTGAACAACAAATTTAAAAAAGGTGACCAACATAAAAAATTAGGGAAATGCAAATTAAAACTATAGTACAATACCACTACACACCCATAAGAATGACTACACTCCAAAGACAGATAAATCACACTTATGAGGACATGGATAAACTGGAACTCTCAAATACTAGTGGTGGGAATGTAAAACGGTAGAGCTACTTCAAAAACAGTTTGTAAGTTTCTTTAAAAAGTTAAACATAATTTGCCATATAAGCAAATGTTCCATTTCTAGGGATCAGTCCAAGAGAAATGAAGACAAATGTCAACACAAAGCCTCTATGAGATTGTTCACAGCAGCATTATTCAAAATAGCACAAAAGTGGAGACTATTCAAATGTCCAACTGGTGACTAGATAAACAAAATGTGGTATATGCATACAATGAAAAACCATGCAGCAACAAAAAATATTGCTATATATTCTATATATTCATAGAAGCTATATCATGGTTGACCCTCAAAAACATGATGCTACGTGAAAGAATGTAGATGTAAAGATTATATACTGTATATGTTATGCATACTGCATTTGTAAAATATTATGTATATTGAATACTGACCACACACACACACACACGACTCTATTTACATAAAATGTACAGAAAAGGCAAATTTGTAGAAACTGAAAGCAGATCAGTAGTTGTCTGGAGCTGGGAGTGTTGGACTGATTGTGAAATGGCTTGTAGGAATTTTTTTCAAGGGAATTTCTAAAACTGAATTATGGTGATGGTGGCATAGTTCTATAAATTTACTAAAAATTATTAAATTATACATTTACAATGGAATAGCAAATAGGTAACTTTATGGATGAAATTTTTACTTCAATAAAGCTATTTCCAAAAAGCTATGGCATTCACTCTAATAGAAAGAACAGATTCAGTTTAACTGAAAACATTACAAATCTACCAATTAAATCTGTTCCATTTAAATGCCATTGAACATTAGGGGAAAAAAACTTGCATAAAATCCTACCTAATCTATTATTACCAAATCTGTTTTGTGAATCTAGCCAATTGCTTCGAGAAATAGGCCACTCTAACACATCAATTAGCGTAATTTGAGGAGCATCAAGCTTGAGTTGAATTGATAACAAGACAATAACTTCTACTTCTGAAGGTACATTTTAATTGATTTTAATTGTAGGTTCTTTACTTTGATATTTAGATGGAAGAAAACTCAGCATACAAACAGCATTTTTAAATGTAGTAAAATAAATTTCTGTATGATTTTTTTCAAATAGTAAAAATAAGGAGGAAAAGAAATGCAAGATTTAATTTTAGAGCTTCATTGATGGCATGACATGTATGAACTTTCATTTTTTTCACTGAACTAGGTTCATGTATTTCAATGAAAGACACCTTTGACTGAAACATTGAAAGCTTTCTGTGTAAAACTATGATGATATGAAATTATAATATTTTGCTGTTTGCTATCCCATTCAAGAAACAATGTAGTTATTGTACTGTGTTATTTGTTCCCCTTTCCATGTGATATATAATACAGCACTTACCCTGCTTTCTTCTAGGCTATCAAATGGGCCTGGTGGATCATCCAGACAAAGAAATTCTCTCACTGCAAGGCTTTTCAAAGGGAAAAAAAAAAAAAAAAAAAAAGCTGGGGTACAAATAAGTTTACAAAAGACAGAAAGCGAAAGTTACTTTGAAGATATACAGTGTTTTAAGCAAATTGGTTTTGGGGATATACCAAAAGCAGAAAGTTGGTTTATGTGTTTTCACACAACCAACCAAATACAAATATAAAATCTATGGAAGATACAAAGATTTTAAGCTATTTTCTAAGATCTTATGAACATAGAGACTGTAAATTCATACTGCAGGAGATAAAATGTAAGTCAGAATAATGGTATAGGAAACCAACCTAAATGATGAATAGAAACAGTATTACTTCCAAAATTATTAATTTAAACTAATCTAAAAATGTCATTATCTTGTTATGAAGAAATACCATTTCTAATTTATACTTTGTTTCATTGTCAGGAGATGCTTCTAAAGTAACTGAAAAGTATTTACTCTGAAACAAGTTAAAGATTTTTCTTGCAATCATGTTTATTACAGTAATTTACATAAATATTTTCCCTGAAGAGTTTAAGAGAAAAAAATACTGAACAACTCATTTCTGAATTACCATAAATTTCAAAATAATGAAATACAGTTGACCCTTCAACCACACAGGGGTTAGGGGTGCTGACCCCCTGTGTAGCTGAAAATCTGCATATAACTTTTGACTCTTCAAAAGTTAACTACTAATAGCCTACTGTTGACTGGAAGCCTTCTCCGTAACATAAATGGTCAATTAACCCATATATTGTATATTATATACTGCATTTTTACAATAAAGTAAGCTAGAGAAAGGAAAATGTTATTTAGAAAATCATAAGGAAAATACATTTATAGTATTATGCTGTAAAAAATCTGTGTATGAGAGGATCTATGCAGTTCAAACCTGTGTTGTTCAAGGGAGCAACTGTAATATGGTATTGTTATCTTTGGCAATTATCAGAAATAGGTTAAAACAGTAGAAAACTTAACTTCCTTGTTACAAAAATACTCACTTTTCTAAAAGCAATTTTGGACTGAGAGGCAACTCTGTGTACATGTCAGAACAAACATAGAGACTTAAAATTTTTAGGTATAAAAGGATAAAAATATGATATTTTGATATACTGTATAGATGTCAACCTATGCTGAAAAGGGGATGTACATTGGAGTTCATACTGAGTCAGATGGGTTGATGATGACAGGGGATGGTCCTGAAGAGACAAATGGATGGAATATACATTGAAGCCTTTCAAAAGTAAAAATAATGTGAATTAGTATAGAGAGTGGTGTTAAGAAATTAATCCAGAAGATCGCAAAGACAGAACAAAGAGGAGTAAATCTGTGGACGATAAAATCTTGACAATACAGGTAATAAAGGACACAGATTCAGGGAAACTGAGAAAAAACTTGAGTATTCATAATCATGAAATAATAGAGATGGAAAGGATCTTAAATGTGATCTAGCTGCTTTTTAAAAAATGTGATCCATAGTATGCTTTTTATCCTTTTCATGTGTTCAGCCAAGAGTATACCTAAACAACTCCAGGAATAGGGAACGTTCCACCTCTTAGAATAAACCATCTTATGTTTGAAAAATACTAAAAATTAGAGAACTATTTCTTCTAGTGAGCTGAAATTTTTCTCCCTGCAGCTTCTACTCATGAATCTTAGTTCTGCTTTTGAGCCATTCAGGGCAAATCTAAGTCCTTTTTCACATGATAACCCTAAAAGCACGTTGAGAATGTTACAGTTCCTCTAACCTTATATTCCCCCAAAGCAATACTAATACACTAATATTTTCTTTTTTTTTTAAATTCTGTAACAAAATTTATTGTGTACTTACAGCCTGTATGGTCTCTGCACTCATGGAACCAACATTTTTCCCCCAGTTTTACTGAGGTGTAACTGACAATTAAAAATTGTATATATTTAAGGTGTGCAACTTGATTTAAGTATACATTGTAAAATGTGAACTACAATCAAGTTAATTAACATATCTATCACCCCACAAAGTTATCATTTCTAATTTAAAGTACATTTCACACACAGGGCTTTCATATATCCTATTTCATTTAATTTTCACAATAATCATGTGAGGTGAAGACATTATATTTCCATTTTACAAATGATACCAAAGTTCAGAGAGTTAAAATGATTCATACAAGTCCAAGTGGTAGAGCAAGACCTTAAATCTGTCTTCTGAGCAAAAATATGTGCCTTTTCACCTTTAAATTCTTTTCTGTTACATTATGGTTCATTTGGATCCTTTCCCCTTGCTGGTCACTTCCCTCAGAAAACATTCAACTTGTCTGTATCCTTTAACCAAGGCCTCTAGAATACTGCAATTGGTCTAAGAGCACAGAGAAGAACAGGACCACCACACATTCTTTTGGTTTAGCTATTATACTTCTATCCTCCCATTATTAGAAAACCAACTATTAGGCAAAAATTGAATCACAGGAAATAAACTGATCTTGGGACTGAGAGGTCAAAAGTCTAGATGAAACCCTGAGAACAGCCTTTAAGATTGATAAGGAAAGTACATAGAAGTTTACAGAAGGGTCTTTTTTTCTTTTTAATACTTTCAGTGTATGATAACTCAATGTGAGACATTGTTTTCTTATAGCTTTATACCCAGACTTCCTCATTCTTTAGGAACATTTTTATGTTTGCAAATTACTCTAATTATTGAAATGCTGCTGCTACGAGAGACAAAGTAGTTAAGGGAATATATGTATCTCTTTTTATACCTTTGACTTATAGTAGAAATTTAGCCCAAGATCCACAGTGATGTTGACAATGTACCCAGCTGTATATCTTTTTTGGAGTGGCTTTTCTATTTCATTCTCTTTCCCTAAACATCTTTATGATCTATATTACCTCCCCATGACTTATTTATTTTACAACTGAAAGTCTGTAGCTCTTAATCCCCTTCACCTAATATATAGCATAGGGAATATAGTCAGTAACATTGCAATAACTTTGTAGTGACAATGGTAACTAGACTTTCTGTGGGAATCATTTTATAATGTATAAAAATACTGAATCACTATGATGTACACTTGAAACTAATGGGATATTGTATATCAATTAATACTTCAGTAAAAAGAGAAAAATCTTTATGATCTATATAGCTCACTAGAGTGCTACTCAAACAAAATCCAATGGATTCCCTAAGTTTTTTTCCAATATAGCTCAAGGTCATATTCCATGCCCCACCTTCTTTAATCTGTAACATAAGAACGAAATTTAAAACTGGCTATACAACTCTGATTTATAAAATACTTTCTCAGGGTTTTACTACATTTCCTCGGTTTCAACAGGACTCAGGTGGCAGAGGAAGAGAGTCATTATGCTCAAACTATTCCCATAGGAGAGGGACACACAAGAATCTCTGGGAGATGGTAATGTTTGAGAAAACAATTTCTTTCACAGACATTCTTTTTTTTTTTTTTAAAGATTTTATTTATTTATTTATTTGAGAGAGAGAGAGAGAGAGAAACAGCATGAGAGGGGACAGGGTCAGAGGGAGAAGCAGGCTCCCCGCCGAGCCAGGAGCCCGATGCGGGACTCGATCCCAGGACTCCGGGATCATGACCTGAGCCGAAGGCAGTCGCTTAACCAACTGAGCCACCCAGGCACCCTTTCACAGACATTCTGATACCTTTTCCCCCCTAGAAAAGGAAACCTTTACCCCTGCGTGAGAATCACTGACTAGAGAACCTTATTTAGATTTGATAAATATTTGACTGCTTATGTGTGCCATGGTTCTGCTCACTGATTTCCTACATATTATCAATGTATAATTTATAAACAAATTAACTGAATTAAAATAAAATATAAATACCAGAGTCTATTATTATTAAATGGTCTATAAATTAAATAGAAGTTAATTTTTTTCCAGAGAATTGAAGTTTTTATTTATTTTATTTTATTATGTTCAGTTAGCTACTGTATAGTACCTCAGTTTTTGATACAGTGTTCAATGATCCTTAGTTACGTATGACACCCAGTGCACATCACAACCTGTGCCCTCCTTAATACCCATCACCCTGTTACCCCCTAGAAGTCAATTTTTAAGAAGAAAGTCTTTTTTTCCTCCTTGTTCACTGAAAGGTTCAATATAGCCCCCAATCTCTCCTCCATATTCAGTCGTTAATACTTTTGCTTCCATTTGGCTATGATAATAAAGGTAAGAAAAACAGGATAAAAGAGAAACCTATCTAAGAGAAAAATCCAACAATCTGGAAATAAAAGGTAAAGAAAGACTTTGTATCTATTCCCTTTATTACCCAGAGTAGCTTTTTAGTGTGTTTGGGAAAACTATTTTAAAATTGAGATCAGTTGTTGACTTAGCTTGCCTGAAGATAAGGAAACCACAGATGGTATCCCTCAGCATTTTTTTATCCGAGCAAATTTGCCCTATAACGTTATTTCTTCCTCTGATTCTCTAAAAAAGTTTTCTTTCAGTTTTACTATATTTTTGAACTTCTTAAAAAACTATTTCATCTGGGGAACTTTCATCTTCTATTTACTATTATATTCTACTTTTTTTCTTTCATAGATATGTATCTGTTTACATTTCAATTTTTTTTAAAAAACCAGTAATAGTTAAATGTACTCTTCATCTTGAAATGTATATTTTAAAAGAAAAAAACCCTTAAAACTAATGCCTATAATTCATTAAAAGGCCAATCAAGAACTAAGTAAAAAGTGCACTAAAAATACTAGATGCCAATTCTATCAAAATCAGATTAAGCACAAAAAGGCTACTGCATGAAAATATTCCTCAAGGATTTCAGACAGAAATGTTGTATCGGTTAGTATTTCTCTTCAGTATTCTCTAACAGTTAAAAGAAAATAACAAAAAATTGACATTAAACACAACCTGGAGAATAAGGACTCAGGGATCAAGGCTGGTGACAGTGAGGGTCACAATGGAGATGGACTGGTTGGGTGTGAGGCTGAAGGGTTCATGTTTAGAATCCTGTGGTGGAATATGGAAGCAGTGGGGAACCAGTTTAGACCTTGATTATCTCTTGCCTAATTACTAGCCCACTTTTGTCCCTATGTTCAGTTTTATTCCTTCTAATCCAGGGTACTTAAAAAACAAACGTTTTATGTCAAACCCAGCTTAAAACCCATCTATGCCTCCTCTAACAAGAGGGCACAAAGCCAGGATCTTTCTGTTCCTACATTTCAGTTTTAACTGTCTTTCCTAACTGACACTTCAAAAATAGTACATCTTCATGTCTATTTCATGCCTCCATACCTTTACTCATGCTTGCTGCTATTATCCTGGCCCATCCTTCCCACCTTTATCTGGCTAACTCATATTTATTCTTTGTGACTCAGCTCATCTATTATCTCCTCATGGAGTCTTTTCTGACTAGATCCCCTTTCCTACCCATGTTAGGTTCAGTATTCTTTTTTTAAATTTTTTTCAGAGAGAGAGTGAGAGAGAGAGAATGCACGTGTGCATGTGCGTGCAAGGGAGCCAGGTGCGTGAGCGGGCAGGTGCATGAATGGGTGTGTGAACTGGTGGGGAGGGGCAGAGGGAGAGGGAGAGAGAGAATCTCAAGCAGGGTCCATGCCCAGCTCAAAGCCCCATGTGGGGCTCGATCTCACGACTCTGAGATCATGACCTGAGCCGGAATCAGTCTCTTAAGCGACTGAGTTATGCAGGAGCCCCTAGGTTCAATATTCTTGTATGTATTACCATAGCACCTTGAAGAGATCCCTTTCACAGCACTTATTTCACTGTATTATTAGTATTGTCTGTTTATCAAACCAAGTATTGTCTGTTTATCAGTATCAAGTATTGTCTGCTTCACCAAAAGGTGGATGATGTTTCTGGACTGTAGAGACCATATTCAAACCAATTAGCACATCATAGAGTAAGTATTCCACAAATAATGACTTTATTTGTAAGAGCTATACAATTAGAAAAAAATTTAATGCAACTGTTAAGAGCATCAGAACAAATTTCTATCCACTGTTACAGATAAACACTCTACTACAATTCTCAAATTTGAGATGGATTTTAGGTTTTAACAGATAACTCCTACTTTCACAAGAAGGTAAACTCTGGATAGCAACAAGACCAAAAGTCTTAAAAGTTAAAAGGTCAAAATCTGGTTGTTTCTGATGGTGTGACCTTAAGATTCATGAGGAAGTACAATAAAAATAATAGGATATGAGAAATTTAGAGTTGAAAGGGAACTTTTAGAAGCTACTTAGCTCAATTACCTCATTTTCCAATTGAAGACATTGATTAAAATCAGGTAAGCAATTGACTAAAATTACTTCACTACTCAGCCCAAAAAAACGAATTTTGCATAAGGTCTCTGACACCCAATTTAATTAGATAAGAGTTTAGAGGTATCTGAATACAGAATATCTGGCTTTATTGCATTTTAAAAAACTGTCCATAATTGAATGTCTACCAAACTAACATTTGTGGTGAAAATCACTTGACCAATCTTAGCAATAATGTGTTGGTTCTCATGAGTTGGCATTATATGAGCTATTGCATATATAACTGAATTTTTCTTTCATTATAAAAATACTAAGACTAACCTAACTTCTCTTGATAATATCTTTATATATAAAAACAATTTACATACATTAAAAAAATTTCCTGTGAGAACATAGTTCAGGTTGAAAATGCTTAAAAATAGTTTAAGTATTCTTGTTCAAGAATTATAGAATTACTGAATTTTACCATTAGAAGAGACCTAAGAAGTCATCTAATCCAATATATCCCATTTAATAATCCCCCCTTCAATACCACTAATGGTTATTTAGCCTTTTTAAATACTTAAGGTAAAGAGAAACTCACTTTCTCCCCCCCCAAAAAAGCAGAATATTTTTATATTTGATAGCCTGAAATGATATGTAATTCTTTCTTACCTGAACTGATAGGGTCTTCCTCTAATTTCTCACTATTATTCCTAGTTTTACATGTTAGTCTTGCTATTAAAAATGAGGTCCTTGGATCAGCATCACCTAGAAATGCAGAATCTTCGCTCCAGACCTGCTGATTCAGGGCTTCACTTTAACAAAATACACTACAGTTGGAGATACACTGTTTTAAAGCTAAGTATTGTCTGATTAATCTTTCTCCCCATCACAATCTTTCAAATATGTGAAGATGGCTCTTTTATCCCTCAAGTACTTTTGCTTTTTAAAGGGTAAATATCATTTTTTTTCAATTGCTCCTTCATGTAAATTCTTCTACACTATTTTTTTTTTTTTTACTATGAACTGCTGTTAATGCAAATCCATCCTGAACTTTTTTTTTTCTTAACACATATAGAATTTAAAACATGAATTTTTGGCACTGAAGTCATAGATGGATGGTAATATGAAAAAAATTATATAATTTAACCCCTCTATTTTAAAGAATTAAAAAGAAGAAAAAAACTTGGTAAATCAGGATATTTGTATAGTGCTTCTGAAAATAGAGAATAGTAAAATATTTGCTGTGCTGATTAAATGATGCAACAATTTCAAAGTAGCATAAGATAGTATAAATCAGTAAATAACTATACTTATAGTATATAAAATATGTCATTTATAATATATAATTTGTAAATAACTATAATAGCAAATAACTATAACCCAATTGTGCAGTGTAAGACTTTTCCCTTCCATCCATCTTTAGATATCCTTCACCGTGACAGTCACATGCTGCTGGCACAGGACCTGTGTCTTCTTGCTTCTGCATTTTGATAACATACTCCCTCTCATTTGTAAGGTCCTTATTCACCTTCTCCTTGTTGGTCCAAATATCATTAATTCTTTAAAATCCAGCTCAAATGTCACCCTCTAGGAAGCCTCCTCTAATTCTCCCAGTCAATAGTTCTCTCTCTCTTCCCCCTCTGAAAGAGATCTAACTCTACTAATGATAGTTTTTTTGCGGTGACTATTCCTCCTATTCAATTTTCTTGAATAAAGGATCAGTATCTAATGCACCTTTGTGTACTACACTACCTTATATAGAGTGAGACCTAAATAAATATTTATGGAACAGACAAAATTAATAATAAATCCTTTGATTTATTGAAATCTTAAAAATATTAAGTTTTTAATCTGTTTTCTTACTTTGTATTTTCTAAATGCATCTGAAAATAATATTATCTTAAAACTTTCAGACCAACAATCCTTAGTATCCTTTCAGTTCTTATTTCTTCTACTTCTGCTTTGTTACAGTTAGAGAGGTTATAATATTAAGAGCTGCCAGTTGTGTAATGGCAAGCTCTTAGCCAACATGAACGTTAAGAAGTAACTGTGTTGTGAAGCGTTAAGGATATAAAAAAAGGAAAGTGAAAGGACTACAATTATAAATCTATAAAGAATTAATATCAAATAATTACTTGGCCATGTAAGATAGTAATTTTTCTATGCTGCCATTACAACTCTAAAAGGATGCTAATAGGTATACCAATAGGTAATTTACAACTAATTGATGTTTTAAGTAGTGATTCTCTTTTTTCCTTAAGATTTATTTATTTATTTGAGAGAGAGAGAGAGAGCATGCGCGCGAGTGTGAGCGTGAGCGTGGCGAGGAGGGGCAGAGGGAGAGGGTGAGAGAGAGTCTCAAGCATACTCCATGCTGAGCATGGAGCCCACAGAGCGGGGCGTGATCTCACAACCCTGAGCTAAAACCAAGAGTTGGACACTTAACCAAATGAGCCACCCAGGCACCCCTAAATACTGATTCTTAAATGTTGTTTTAGGTTTTCATACAGATGTGTTGAGATTTTCTCTTTTCTCCCTTAGGGGAAATTCATAAATGCCTTTTGGCAATCCTACACTTCCTAGATATCTTCTAGTTATTTGTTTATGGCTCATATTTATCTTCCTACCCATAATTTTAATTTAGCCTTCAATGTTCTCAAATCCTACTTCCTACTTCCAGTATTGCTTGATCACTGAACAAAGGACCAATCTTCCCCTTCTCTGAGTTCCTGCTACTTTTATAACCTGTATCATACAAAGTAGCCTTTCCTAAACTCCCTTATTTTGTTCATACAGAAGCCTAATTTCTTCAAATGAATTTTAAGACCAATGAGTACACCCTCAGTTTCTTTCATATCCTTCTTGGGTCGACACAGAGCAAATGCTTAAGATACAGATAAATAACTCTTCTTCCCCTCCCTTTACTCAAGCTTTAAACAGAAGCTTATTAAGAAGCTTTTTAAACTGTGAAATAAATAATGGTACCCATAACCCACAAAAAAGATAATGGTTACTCTAGAATAAACAAGGCATAAATACTTCATCTTGAGTTCAATTTATCTGACAGTAATCCCTAAATGTTTGATGATGCAACATGACAAAGGCAAGTAGGCAAATGTGAGGCGTACTACATTCTTTCATGTAAGACTTCTTAGAACTTTCAATATTCTAGGAATGTCAAATGAAACCTTTTCCAATTTATTTGGCCAAGAAAATGTTTCTCTGAAACACCTATTTATGAGTTGAGCAAGACCACTACCACTGTTCTTAAAGTATACAGTCTTAGGGGTGCCTGGGTGACTCAGCTAGCTGAGTGTCCCATTCCTGGTTTTGGCTCAGGTCATGATCTCATGGGTGGTGAGATCAAGCCCCACGTCCGGCTCCGCACTCAGCAAGGGAGTATGTTTGAAGATTCTCTCCCTCTGCTCCTTCCAGCCTCAAATAAATAAATAAATCTTTAAAAAAAAGTGTACAGTTTTAGTAACAGGATCTCAAAAGTACCTTGTATGCCTACCTTAGAGACAGAGATCTACTACCCATAATTTTTTAAAAAATGAGACAAAACTAAGATATGCTTTCACTATTTAAAAAATCAAGATATCACAAAATCAGTTTATTAATGTGGTTTATATTATTTAATATTTCACTATATAAAAATAGAGTATAGTAATTTATAGAATAAATTTGATTTTAAGTCACCACAATATTTTTTTTTTTTAAAGATTTTATTTATTTATTTGAGAGAGAGGATGAGAGGAGAGAGAGAGCACATGAAAGCGGGGAGGGTCAGAGGGAGAAGCAGACTCCCTGCTGAGCAGGGAGCCTGATGTGGGACTGATCCCGGGACTCCAGGATCATGACCTGAGCTGAAGGCAGTTGCTCAACCAACTGAGCCACCCAGGCGCCCCTCACCACAATATTTTTAATACTAAGACATAAAGGTTTACTGAATAAAAGAGAAGATAAAGGGGATAAGATATGTATGTTGACTTTTTAGCTGTAAAAGTCTTCTTTTGGTATGGTCTAAGATATATGTTCTTCAAAAGGCTCTTGCTATGATTTTAGAGTTTGTTGGTTTTTATTCCTGCTTTGTGTGTCTGAATTAACACTAGCCCTTTTTTTCTTTTGAGATGTAAAAATTTTGAAAAGTAGGGAGCACCCATGTTCCCCCACCTAGAACACACAATCACTAATATTTTGTCATATTTCCTTCAAACTTGTTTCTTATAAATAATACAATAGCAAATATCCAGCCATTTGTTTAACAGGTACTCTTAGTGAGCACAGACTTTGTATTAGCACTGTGTTAAGTGCTGCACATTGAATCATGAGCAAAACAGCCAAATGACCTACAATTACATATGCACTTTACAACTCGGTAGGAGAAACACAATCAAATAATCAGAGAAATACTTACAAACTGAAATGCTGAGATTAAAGTACCAACCAGCCTTTCTCAGCTGGGATTCCATGAGAGAATCAGATGCTAAGGACAATGATTTGAGGCACTATTTTCTCAATTCCCTTAAGACTGGCACATAGCTAGTACCATCCTGGAAGTACAGGTGAGAAGTTAATTCATACATACAATGGGTGTCTCACTTAAGGCACTAGGATTTGTCTCTCAGAACCAGTTGAGGACTGGTACAGATTCTATAAGAAAGAACTAAACTTTGGTGGTGATGGTGGTAAGTGAGGGGATGGTTAGAAAAGCCCAAGGAAGTGAAGTCTTTAACTGAAATATGAAGGATATATAGGTATTATCTAGGCCAGGGCTGGGTGGGGTAGTAGTGTGAAACATTGTCTTTCCAGGGAACAAACATTGTCTTTCCTTTGAAGGCCCTAAGGGACAAAGGAACAAGGTAATTTTGGAGAATTAAAAGACCAATACAGCTAAGTACAAAGAACAAGGTCAGGGAGGAATAATAAAACATGAAGTTGGAAAGACAGGCAGGTAGGCAGGGACCAGAAAAAATGACTTCAGCTGCATTAAAAAAGATCACTGTGGCTCCAATGGGCTACAGAAATAAGAGCAGATGAGGAAGACCAGAGGAAACCTTCTGCAGTGATTCAGGTAAGAGATAATGGCTTAGACTAGGGTGGTGATGGCAGGAGTGGAGAAAAGTAGATTTGAGTGGAATTTAAAATATAAAGGAAGGGATGAGGGTAGAGAGGGTTGTGTCAAGGATGACTCCCAGGTTCTGGGTAAATGCTGCTGCTGAACATTGGGAAAAGTCTGGAGAGTAAGCTTTTACCTGGGTTTGATGTCACTTTGAGATACCTGAAGGAGATGTCAAGGAGGCAAATGCAGATATGAATCTGGAGTTGAGAGAAGGGGTCTAACCTGTAGTTCCTTTCATAGAGGAAAACGAGGGGGACTGGCAGAGATCTCAAGCAGTAGCCATCAAGCTTGGGCAGCACACATTAGGAAACAAGATGTATATGCATGGCATTTGTGTTATGTATAACACAAGGTGATATATATCAAAATAAAAAGATTGAGAAAAAAGGGGAGAAAAAGTGAGACAGGATGGTTGCCTTAATTTTTTCCATCCTTATGTGAAAAACTGCTAAAGACAGTTATAGATATAGGTAGTTAAACAATATGCTATTGCTGCCTTGTAAATGCTGCCTTGTAACTATCAAAAGAGTTAGAATTTATCTGATAATGTAAAGTCCAAAATCAGACACTTAGCTGATATTAAATCATAAAGCAATTTTCTTATAAATATTTTCAGAAGCAAAAAACTGTATAGATCCTTTTTCTCTCTCTTTAATGGTTTTTATTTTCACACTTTACCCTCTATATACATTAACCCAACTTCACAATCTTCATATTTTTGCATTACTTTGGAGAAATATAAGAATACTACCTTCACAATTATATAATGTTATATTAACCAAAAATCTAATATGTGGGCCACTTTGTTTAAATGATTGCTAAAATACTAAATACTAAAATCAAGTTTACTGTTGGGTGGTTTTAGTATATGGTACACTGAATTTTTAACTTAAAAATTTTTTTAAAGACTTTATTTATATGAGACAGAGAGAGCACACACACAAGCAGGGGGTGGGGAGGGGTAGAGGGAGAGGGACAAGCAGACTCCCCACTGAGCAGGGAGCCTACATGGGGCTTGATCCCAAGATTGGGAGATCATGACCTGAGCCAAAGGCAGACAGACACTTAACCAACTGAGCCATCCAGGCGCCCCTAAATTTTTTTTTACATTGAAAAATTTTTAACTTTGCTGACTTTTTAAAAGGGTTAATACAAATCAAATGCCAAATAAAATTCTTATTGATAAAAAGCAAGAAAATTCCAAGTAGTACCATATTAGAGAGGACAAGTAATTATATTCCTACTTTGTATTTTTGTGCTTGAATAACTATGGTCCTATATTTGTTCTTTAGTCTAAACAAGTTGTTTCAGTTTGTTACATACCAGTTAGCAATGTCTTTGTGAGCCACTAAATTTTGAAGAAATGCTTGTAATCCTAGTTGCCTATCTTCTAAAAAGTCAGCATTGTAATTATCTTTGAACCAGCGTTTTGGTGGAAGTGCTAATCGAAAGCCTGGAAACATCTCTTTTAACTGAAAAAGAAGAAAAAAGAAAATACAATGTTCAACTCAACATATCAATTCTATAAAATCTATCCTGTTAACTACATGAACTTGTTCATGAAATAAACTTAAAATAAAATAATGAAATTCAGCTAAACTTTTTTTTTTTAAAGATTTTATTTATTTGACAGAGACAGACACAGCAAGAGAGGGAACACAAGCAGGGGGAGTGGGAGAGGGAGAAGTAGGCTCCCCGCAGAGCATGGGAGCCCGATGCGGGGCTCAATCCCAGGACCCTGGGATCATGACCTGAGCCAAAGGCAGATGCTTAACAACTGAGCCACTCAGGCGCCCCTCAGCTAAACTTTTTATATCTCAATAGTTTACTTATTGATTTCTACCAGTTGTATATACACAGGCGTTACAGTTGCTCCATATCCTTGCCAACACTTGGCATTGTCCATCCTTGTAATGTTAGCCATTCTGGTGGGTATGTAGTAGTATTTTACTGTGGCTTTAATATGCATTTCTCTGTTGACAAATGATGTTAACTATTTTCTTATGGGCTTTTTTAGATTTGCATATCTTTGGTGAATTATCTATTCAACTCTTCTAACCCCTCCATTTAAAAAAATTGGGTTATTTATCTTTTTATTATTAAGTTGCAAGAGTTCTTTATATATTCTGGATACAGGTCCTCTGTCAGATGTAATAAGTATGACAAATATTTTCCCCCAGACTGTGGTCTTTTACACACATTTTTTTGATTCTTGCAAGTAAAAGCTGGTGATGGATAGAGCTCGTTCTGGTACCTAGAACACTGACATAGATACTTATTAATTTTAAGTGCCCAACTTGGAATATGTAGGAGATATTTACTAACTTAAAGTCCTACTAACATCCTTCTTTAAAAGCTTAAGAGTTATTTAAATCTCAACTTGCCTAAGATAAGAACTATTATAGCAATATAAAGATGAATCCAGAGAGGTAAAGAGAAGTAAACATTAAGTAATAATTGAACCCTCAAAAGAAAAGTAGCAAGTCATAAAGGATTAAATAGCTCTAAATTGAAACTGTTAGAAATTAGTCTTCATGAACAAAAATTATAAAAATTTCATAAGCAAGTTAAGAATTCCACTTAAGTATCTGGTAACTTCATGAATTACTTTGATCTTCTTAATTATTATTAATATTATTTAATTATGAGTACAGAATTATAGGTTTTTAATTCATCAGTGTAATAATAAGAACTCAGGAACCTTAAATAAAATTCATATTTAATGATGGAAATATATTACAAATAATACTTTATTTTGGCATATTACAAAAAGTCATCTTGATAATACCTAAATAAAGGATAAAATAGTTTAGCATTTTATATTTTACCTTTCATTCAGATTGAGGTTTTTAGAATGGCAGAAACTTTTTGGCAGCCAGGTAACTGCAAAATCACATAAATGGGTTTCCTACCACCAAAAATGATAAGGATATACTAACTTTATAAGTTTTGAGAGTGAAGGTGGCAGATGGGAGAAAACAGGACCAGTCAAGTTTCCTCTACTAAACACCTGTCAAAATTAGGGAGTGATTTCTGATCCAAAGACAAAATCCAAGGTTACTTAGCCTCTTAGAAACATCATAAACCACTTGCTTCCTTTGGAGAAATGCTCCTGGTTTCTAAAATACTACCACCCTCACCTGCCTCAATTGATTTCCCTCTAGCTCTGTGGACATCTCACCTCTTTCTTTATTACATTTGTACTGCAATTTACTCAATTCCCTATCAATTCCCCAAATTTAGGTTGGTTCTAATTTTTAACTATTAAAAACAAATTAAAACACAAAGAAAATAACAATGAATAAAACACAGTGAAAAGTATCCTTAGAGCTAAATATTGTCCATATCCATGATTTCTTATATTGGATAAATCCCAGAAATGTGATTATTGTATCAAAATTATGTACAACTTTAGGAAGTTGTGTCCCCTAGGAAGATTCATATTTCCAACAATGGATAATACCACTTAAATGTCTGTTAACTTGATGGATGAAAAACAGTTTCTTAATTTTCCTTTGAGTCCTTGTGATATCAAATGTTTTCCAAATTTATTGGTCACTTATATTTCTTCTGTGGTTTGCCTTGTTCACATCATTTGTAGTATTTTCTACTTTTGGGTTTACTCTAATTTACTTTTAAGAGTTTTTAATATATTGAGGTTTTTATTATTTTCTTTGTTTCATATGTGCAGTAAGCAGAATTCCAGATGGCCCTATGATCTTTGTCCCTGGTGTTGCTTCTGTGATTTTGTTATGTCACACATTAAAAGAGATTACGCAGACGTAATTAGGGTTACTTTTCAATTGGCCTTAAGATAGAGAGATTATCTTGGTGAGCCTGATCTTATCATGAGCCCTTTAAAAGTCTAGCTTTCCCCCTGGCTGGTGGCAGAAGAGAAAGTCAGAGAGATTCAAAGCACAAAAAGGACTTGACCTGCTACTGCTGACTTTGAAGGTGCAGGGGCCATGTGCAAAGACTGGACAGCACTCTATGAACTAAGAACAACCTCTGGCTGACAACCAGCAAGGAAATGGGGATCCTGGTCTTACAACTACAAGAAACTGAACTCTGCCAACAACCTGAATGAACCCAAAAGCTGATACTTTCTCTGAGCCTCCAGAGAAGAGCCCAGTCTAGCCAACAGCTTGACTTTGACTTTATCTAACCCTAAGTGGCAAACCCAGCTGAGCCCACCTAAATCACTAGATAATAAACAGTTATGTTTTAGGTCACAAAGTTTGTGGTAATTTGTTAACAGCAATAGAAAACTAATACACATGTTACAAATATTCATTCCCTTATAGTCATAGGATTTAGGGGAATCTTATATACATCTTTATCAAATTCACAAGCTTATATAATCATTTTATTTATTTATTTATTTTTAAAGATTTTATTTATTTATTTGACAGAGACAGAGATAGCGAGAGCAGGAACACAAGCAAGCAAGGGGAGTGGGAGAGGGAGAAGCAGGCTTCCCGCGGAGCAGGGAGCCCAATGCTGGGCTCGATCCCAGGACCCTGGGATCATGACCTGAGCCAAAGGCAGACGCTTAATGACTGAGCCACCCAGGCACCCCTATATAATCATTTATATTTCTGTTAGCAGTTTTAAGATTTTCATACTTTTATACTAAAAATAATTTTTTGTTTCTAAAAAAAGGAAGTTATGTGTAAAGATGGGTCTTTAGGCTATTAAAATGAAATAAAATAGTTAATTTTCTTAGGAAGTAGCAAAATATGACTTCACTCAGATAACTAACAAGGAGAACCCACAAATATTTAACAGTAGAACTGTCAGGAACAGATAATAATTTGAAACTGAAAAGTCCGTTTTAGATTTATTAAAGTACTTACTTTATCATTAAGTCTAGAGAAGTCAGTGTATCTTCTGAAAACTACCCAACTTTCTTCTGGGGTTTTCTTTACTAGTATTTTATATACCTATGCAGAAAGAGAGAGAGAGAGAGAGGTGAAAAAAATGTATATAAAGATATCTAAAATTTCAAACCAAACCAAGTATTTTAAAAACTTTTACTTGACAACCCAGGTCATAACAATTAGTATATAAAAAATATCAGAAATCATTTGGGGCACCTGGGTGGCTCAGTCGTTTACCGTCTGCCTTCAGCTCAGGTCATGATCCCAGGGTCCTGGGATCGAGCCCCACATCGGGCTCCTTGCTCAGCAGGGAAGCCTGCTTCTCCCTCTCCCACTCCCCCTGCTTGTGTTCCCTCTCCTGCTCTCCGTCAAAAAATAAATAAAAATCTTAAAAAAAAAAAATCATTTGGAACATCAAATGTACAAATAATCAATGTAGGCACCAAAAGCAAGATTTGCTCCTTTTTCTTTTCTTTTTTAAAAGATTTTATTTATTTGACAGAGAGAGACACAACAAGAGAGGGAACACAAGCAGGAGGAGTGGGAGAGGGAGAAGCAGGCTTCCTGCTGAGCAGGGAGCCCAATGCGGGGCTTGATCCCAGGACCCTGGGATCATGACCTGAGCTGAAGGCAGACGCTTAACGAATGAGCCACCCAAGCACGTGGCAAGATTTGCTTCTTAAGAAACATGACTATGACAAATTTGAGACAAAATGTTTGGCACACACTAATAAAAAAAAACTCATTAGTTCCAAAATACATTTTATGCTAAAATATTCAAAATTGATGAAAGGCTCAATCACACTTGAAAAATTGTGAAAAATAGCCACTCTTGTCCTTTATTTACCTAAATTGATTAATTTAATTTATAAATTCAATAACTATCACACCAAGTTTTCAAATAAATTTAATGTTGTTTTAATCTTCAAGGCTGAAATGCAGCTAAAAAATATCCATATTAGATAAAAGTTTACACTTCTATAAATATGCACAATTATCTAGGCTTTAAATAAAAAAAACTTGGTTGAAGCAAGTCAGTATTTTAAAAAGTATATAATAAGAAAACTAGATTCTGCTTTTCATAAGTATAATTTTAGAATTTATTATGAGGAAGTATTATTTATGACAGAATCTCAGTGAAATATCTTCTGGTAGTTCCGGTACAGTATTTTGGGCTAAACTAAATACAAGACACATAGGAAGTACTTAATAACCATTTGCTGAACAAGTGAAACTCTTATAAATGAGTAACATTTTTTTTGAAGTCAGCTGTGCAGTAACTTTCAGTTGCAGCTCTGGAGCTGCCCTTTAGCCACAAGCGGCTACTGAAAACTTGAAATGTGACAAGTCCTAACTGACATGTGCTGTGACTGTAAATACACACCAGATTTAAAAGACTGAGAACGAAAAAAAAAGATGTAAAAATACTTCATTAAAATGGCTTTGGATTAAATAAAATATATTATTAAATATAATTTCATCTGCTTCTTTTCACTTTTTTAAACATGGCTACTAGAAAATTTTAAATTACAAATATGACTCACATTTGTGGCTCACCTAGTCTTACTGGATGCTGTAGAGAAGACTCATTGTTTAGGGACTAGATCATCATTATTTGATTTTTCTCCCTTACAGACCTCTCTTTCAGCTTTTTTTTTTTTTTTAAAGATTTTATTTATTTGACAGAGAGAGAGAGAGCACAAGCAGGGGGAGCAGCAGAGGGGGAGGGAGAAGCAGGCTCTCCACTGAGCAGGGATCCCGACATGGGGCTTGATCCCAGGACCCTGGGATCATGACCTGAGCCAAAGGCAGCCGCTTAACCAACTGAGCCACCCAGGCACCCCTCTTTCAGCTTTTAAGGGGGAGAATCAGCAAGGGTTAAGGATGACTCCTTTAGCTTTGAAGTAAATATAAATAATTCATCTTTATCTCATCTTTATCTTATATTTACTTTATTAAGTAAATATAAATAATTCATCTTTATCTCATCTTTATCTTCATCTCATATAAAGATGAGGAAGATTATTTGGTTATCCTTTAAAGTCTGCAGAAAGTCCTTATCTAAGGTAATTGTAAAGGGGATACTAATGAAACATTCTTCTTAGGAGTTACTAATAGAAACAAAAGGGATAACCTGACTTCAAAACTTTTGAGTATGAATAACTGATGCATAATAAAAGTCAACTTCATATGATAATAAGGTTTACCTACACATAATCCATATTGACTTTATTTTCCTGTTTTAAAAAATGAATCCTCCTTTCAAGTTTTTCTCCACAGTGGCCCCTGAGCACTCCTATTTCTCTAGTAAAGACAAAGTACAGATTTTTGTGTTTTATCTTCTCTAGAAAGCTCTCCTATGTTTCTACTTGTGTAAGTAGTGCTTTCAATGAAAAGTTTATGGACACTACTGATCATTCCCTCTTCCATGTTCTAACAGCAGTTATGGTTTCTACTCTTTACTGGAAACTTAGTATACACTACTTCGTGCTTTTTATATAGCCCTTATTATAGGATTTTTAAGTAAATTATGCAGGAGCACACACCTAATTACAGAATACATATACAAAAGAACAAAAATCATAAGTATACAACTTGATGAATTTTCATAAAACAAACACACTCATGTAACTAGTACCAAGTGCAAGAAACAAAACATTACCAATTGAAGAAGCCCACCTCATGGCTCCTTCCCAATCTGACTTATCACCCCTCCTAGTCACTTTTGTTCTTAAACACTTTTCAAAGGCTTGACACACTAATGACAAGAACTTACCAGTCATTCCTAATGCTTTCTTCAGTTAAGAGTTCAATTCAAAGAAATATACCTAGAAAAAAATTATCTTACAAACCTAAGACTCCCAAACGTGTATATTCAGCTCAGACCTCTCCCCTAAACTCATCTTATATTTACATACATATACATAATACATATGCTTATGGACACACGTGCACATATACACACACACCTGACATCTCCATTTTGATGTCTACTAGACATCTCAAGCCTAGCATGTCCAAAACCAAATCCTGATCTTGCCCTCAAAACCTGCCACCTAATTAAACAGCAACCCTACCGTTCACCCAAAAACTTTGGGATCATCGTTGATTTATCTTTATCCCACATCTAAAGGTTTTACCTTCAAAAATATCCCCAGAATCTGATCACTTCTTAGGACTTCTTCCACAACCCTGTCCACACCACCATCACGTCTTCTGTGGATTACTGTAAGAACTTAATACTTCCTGTTTCCATTCCTTCCTCCACAAAATCTAGTCTTAACTCAGCAGCCAGATGAGCCTTTGAACATTAAGTCAGATCATGCAACACTTCCTTTAAAACCTTTTCAAAGATTGCCATCTTGTGCAGAGTAAAATCTAATGGCCTTACAATGGCCTACATGCTTCTACCTGATCTGTGTGTCACACTCCCTTGTCTTTACCTGTTATTTCAGTTCCTACATCTCTCCCCATGGCTTCTTCTGCTGTCAGCCACAAGGGCCTCTGCAGTTGTCTCACCTGTCAGGAAGGTTCTTTCCCCAGATATTCTCGTGGCTCATTGCCTCTTAGTGCTAACATCTTTTCTGTGAGGCCATGACTGATAATGTTATTTAAATTGCAACTCCAGTTGTGGGGAAACTATCTCCCTTCACTCTTTTATTTCTCTTTATACCACTTACCACCATATGACATACCAGCATTTTAAAATGCTTACTCATCTATCATTCATTCATTCGAGTTGCTGTACCACTATTACCTAAAAGAGTGCATGACACACAATAGGTACCCCCAACATGAATTAAATGAATACATGAATAGTAATGACTTCATACCTGTTATTTACTTCTTCCTCTAAAGTGTTTTTAAAGACTTTATGTATCGCTGCCTTAAATTTGCCTATGAACTTGTATTTTTACACACATCATTTCAATGAAAGCTCATCCAGCATAAGGTACGTCAATATAAGAAAATGGGCCACTGGTTTATCATAATTTCCAAAAAAAGTCAGGTCCATGCAAATTTCCCATCACATCATCAGTCTTAACGATAATTTAACTCTAAAGATGTCTCTCTTCATAAATTATCTCAACTGATGTACATAGATGCTAAAAATCATCAACAAAATATTAACAAATTGCATTCAACAAAACATTATAAGGATCATTCACTATAATCAAGTGAGATTTATTCTGGGGATGCAAGAATGGTTCAACATTTGCAAATCAATGTGATATAGCACATCAACATCATGAAGGATAAAAATCATATGATCACTTCAATAGATGCAGAAAAAGCATCTGACAAAATTCAGCATCTATTCACAATAAAAATTCTCAACAGGATAGGTTTAGAAAAAACATGCCTGAACCTAATAAAGGCCATATCTGAAAAACCCAGAGCTAACATCATACTCAATGGTGAAAAACAGAGCTTTTCCTCTAAGATCAGGAACAAGACAAGAATGTCCACTCTTGTCACTTTAATTCAACAAAGTACTAGAAGTGCTAGCCACAGCCATCAGACAAGAAAAAGAAACAATGGTAAGGAAGAAGTTAAATTGTCACTATTTGCAGATGACATGATACAGTATGCAGAAAACCTTAAAGATTCCACCAAAAAACTACTAGAAGTAATAAATCCTGTAAAGTTGCAGGATACAAAATTAATACACAGAAATTGCCTGGTTTTTATTTTTATTTTTGGTTATGTTTCTATATACTAATAACAAAGTAGCAGAAAGAGAAATTAAGAAAACAATTCTATTTACAATTGTGCCAAACAGAATAAAATACCTAGGAATAAACTTAAGAAGTGAAAGACTTGAATTTTGAAAACTATAAAACACTGGTGAAAGATAACACAAATAAATGGAAAGATATTCCATGCTCATGGATTGAAAGAATTAATGGTGTTAAAATGTCCATACTACCTAAAGCTATCTACAGATTCAGTGCAATCCCTATCAAAATACGAATAGCATTTTCCACAGAACTAGACCAAATAATCCTAAAATTTGTTTGGAATCACAAAAGACTCTGCATGGTCAAAGCACTCTTGAGAAAGAACAAAACTGGAGGTATCACAATTCCAGATTTCAAGATATACTACAAAGCTGTACTAATCAAAACAAACGGTACTGGCACAAAAATAGACATATAAACCAATAGAACAGAATAGAGAGCCCAGAAATAAACCCATGCTTATACAGTCAATTAATCTATGACAAAGGAGGCAAGAATATACAATGGGAAAAAGATAGTCTCTTCAATAAATGATGCTTGGAAAACTGGACAGCAACATGTCAAAGAATGAAACTGTATCACTTTCTAAGACCTTACACAAAAATAAACTCAAAACGGATTAAAGACCTAAATGTGAGACCTGAACCCATAAAAAAAGAGAACACATGCAGTAATTTTTCTGACATCAGCCTTAGCAACATTTTTCCAGATATGTCTCCTGAGGCAAGGGAAATAAAAGCTAAAACAAACTACTGGGACTACATAAAAATAAGAAGCTTTTGCAAAGCAAAGGAAACCATGAAAAAAAAAACCTAAAAAACAACCTACTGAATGGGAGAAGATATTTGCGAATGATGTATCTGATAAGGGGTTAATATCCAAAATATATAAAGAGCTTATACAACTCCACACCAAGAAAATCCACAAATAATCCAATTAAAAATGGACAGAAGACCTGAACAGATATTTTTCCAAAGAAGACATACAGATGGCCAACAGACAAAAGAAAAGATGCTCAACATCACTAATCATCAGGGAGATGCAAATCAAAACCAGAATGAGATATCACCTTATATCTGTCAGAGTGGCTAAAATAAAAAAAGATAAGGAATAACAAGTGTTACCAAAGATGTGGAGAAAAAGCAACCCTATACACTGTTGGTGGGAATGTAAATTGATGCATCCACTGAGGAAAACAGTATGAAGTTTCCTCAAAAAATTAAAAATAGAAAAAAAAAAAATAAAAAAAAAAATAAAAAATAGAATTACCATATGATCCAGTCATTCCACTTCTGGGTATTTACCCAAAGAAAATGAGAACACTAATTCAAAAAGGTATTTGCACCCCTACATTTCCTACAGCGTTATTAGAATAGCCAAGATATGGAAGCAACCTAAGTGTCCACTGATAGATGAATGGATAAAGAAAATGTGGTGTGTGTACACACACACACACACACACACACACACACACACTGGAGTATCATGCAGCCACAAAATAGGATGAGCTCTTGCCATTTGCAACAACATGGATAAACCTAGAGGGTATAATGTAAGTGAAGTAAGTCAGAGTGAGAAAGACAAATACCATACGATTTTACTCATATATGGAATCTAAAAAACAAAACAAATAAACAAAATGCAGAATCAGATCTGTAAATACAGAGAACAAACTGGTGACTGTCAGAGGAAGGGGGTAGGGGAAAGTGCAAAATGGGTGAAGGGAGTGGGAGATACAGGACTTCAGTTATGGATGAATAAGTCATAGGGAAAAAAGGTACAGCAGAGCAAAAATAGTCAATGATACCGCAATAGCGTTATGTGGTAACAAAAGGTAGCTACACTTACGGTGAGCATAGCATAATGTATAGAGAAGGGGAATCACTATGTTGTATACCTGAAACAAATGTAACATTGTGTGTCAAATACACTCAGATAAAAAACTTTTTAAAAATTAAACATTTCCCTAACAACAACAAAAATTATTTCAACAATTGTTTTCTCAGAGGTCCTTCTATACTGTTTGTAGGCTTACAGCATGAAATGTTGAACTAAAGATAAAAACTTTACATCAAGAAAATCCAAGAGGAAGAACAAACTATCTCAATTATAAGTGTATTTAGCAAGGTCTCTGGATACATAAACACACAATGATACACAAGACCAAAATATATAAACTAGCAATGAAAACAGAACAAAGTATCAAGAACATCAAACAACATACATACTTGGAAATAAATCTAACTACGGGGTGCCTGGCTGGCTCAGTTAGTAGAGTATGTGACTCTTAATCTCAGGGTCATGAGTTCAAGCCCCACATTGGGTATAGAGATTACTTAAAAAAACCCAAAAAACCTAAGACCTCTGCTCTGAAAACTACAAAAGGACGTTAAAGACTTCAGTAAATGGATTAGGTTTAGATTCAGAGACTCAGTATTGTAAAAATGTCAGATCTCTTTAGTCTATAGAGTCAATACAATCCCAGAACAAAGAGTCAAGGATAGCCAAGACAATTCTGAAGAACAAAGCTAGACTACTTAAGCTGGCAGGTTTCAAGGCCTCTCATAACGCATTAGTAATTAAAGACAATGTGGAATTGGCAAATGAGGGAAAAACGGAACACAGAAACAAACCCATATATTTAAATGGTTGCCTGATTTATGACATAGGCAACAGTGCAAATGTAGAGGGAGTGGTTTTTTCAATAAAAGCCTGATTACTTGATCCCATATGGAGGGAAAAAAAGTATCTTGACCCTTGTTTCACACCATGGACAAAAATCAATTCCAGTGAGTTTACAGATCTAAATGTGAAAGGTCCAACAATAAAGCTTTTAGAAGAAAACATAGGACAACATCTTTGTAAGCTGGGAGTAATTTTAAAAAGTGCTAACCATAAAAGAAAAAAATTAATAAATTGGACTATATTAAAACTATAAATTTTTGTTTATCTAATGCATCATTAAGTGAAAAGGCAAGCCATAGAGGTTATCATACATTGTGACTATTATCAAAGAGATAATGTTAGAGTCACAATGTATGCTCTAACAAAGAATTTGTCCAAAATGCATAGAAAATTATAAATCAAAGTGGAAAAAACTCTTGCAAAGAAAAATGAATAAAGGTCTTGAACAGACACTTCACAAAAGAGAATATCCAATGACTCAAAAAGTCTTCAATTTAATTAGTCATTAAAAATGCAAATGAAGACCACAATGTGATATGACTCTCCCCACCGGGATAGAAAATAATAGTGAAAAAGATGAAAAAATACCACATGTTGGGCAGGTGTGGAGTGACTGGAACGCTCATACACTGCTTAAAGGAGTATAAACTAGTACAACTACCCTGACACATTGTTCGTCAGTATCTTTTAAAGCTAGGCATATGATCTAGCAATTTTACTCCTAGGCAGATGTAAAACAGAAATGTGTTAATGTGTTGAGTGATAAGTACTAAAAAGTTCATAGCAGTAGCATTTGTGAGAGCCCAAACTAGAAGTTATCCATATGTTCTTCAACAGTACAATAGATAAATAAATTGTAGTATATTCACATAGAGGAATACTACCAGTAATAAAAATGAGCTACCTACAATTACATGCAAGATTAAGGATGGATCTTACAAACACAATGCTGAAGAGACCATACCCAAGAGTACATATTCTGTAATTCCATTTGCATAAAGTAGAAAAATAGGCAAAATTAATGTAGGCTATCAGGAGAGTGGGTATTGACTGACAGAGCATGGTGGGGGCTGCTTTTTGGATGCTGGTAATGTTCTGTTTCTTGATCTGTGTGCTAGTTTCACAAATGTGTCTGGTTTGTGAAAATTCATTCAAGTAAAATGAAGTTTACTACAGCATGACAGAATTTACAGGTGTAAACACTACTTGAATTTTATGTTCAAGAAATTATAAGACAGGTAACAATTTAACTCATACATAGAACACTGGTTAGTCAATTTTTCACTTTCTACTGATGTACAGCAGAAGTCAATACTCACAGTAAATTTAGCTCTTTCTTCCATCACTTCATAACCCAGTATAGTAGGTGTCGAAGGTCTATCTTCCAAATATACTGTTTCAGGATTTTGTTCTTCACTTTCTCTTGGTCTAGCAGAATACTCAATGGAAGAATCTGCACCTGTAAATTTAGTCCTAATGAGGGGACTGCTACAGACAGATGAAGTACTATCCATTTGATTGGGTACACTTGTCTGTTTAAAATTACCCATATTTGAGTCCTCTAAGTGGCCTTTGGAAGAGTTTGAGCTTGTTGAGATACTCCCAAAAGAAGAACTTCTTTGGTTTCTGTTGGTTGCAAAACTGGAAGCAGAGTTCCCTATGGGCATAGGAACTGGGACATAAGGAGTTGCCATCTTCTTTTGGCCTTTGCAAAAAACCTGCACAATGCTGAGTCCAAATACTTAGAGAACAACTAATATGAAATCCATTATTTTCTTCTTAGGAATTCACTATCTAAAAATGAGAAAAACATATTGAAAGGTTAGTCTTTAATTTGGAGTATTATCCAAAAAAACCTCAGAATGTTCACATCCATTTCTTTTGATTTTGTGACACTCCATTACTTCATTTGGAATGAAAACACACCTCAAACCTCTTCATTTAATCCCAAGATATCATCTCTAAGGATTCCCATTTGCAAGGTAGAGAGCAGAATTACTCCACATTCTTTTTCTTGACCTTCATATTACATGTCATCCTTTTTAATCTTCACTTTCTTTCCTGATGTGATAGATTTCTGTAATGTTCATTTTAACCTGATATCATCTATATATTAGAGTTGGGAACAGGAAGAGTGGTAAAGACCTTTCTGAAGCTTTATTGTCTACTTATGGTCCTGACAGCTCCACATACAGTACAAGGAGGGAAGGAGGAGAGAAAAGAAAAGGAGAATTATTCACATTTCCTTTTAATTAGTGAAACTCTAAAGAATTACCCAGAGTAGTAACAGTGAACCACAAGCTTACATGCTACAAGGTAAATATCAATTGTTCTTAAGGTAATAGTTTATTAAACCCAGGATCAAATGTATTTGAACAAAACGTGGTCAAATTAAATTAATCAAGACCCAAACTTGCATCCAACAAGATGAAATGATTGAAAGTTAAAATGTTCTTCATAGTTTCCAGATCATCAGTAATGCTACTATGTCAGAAACTGAGGGAATTTAACAAATCCTTCTAACTCATACCCAGTAATCCCTGTTGTCAAAAGGACTGGTTTATCTTGTCTCAGAATCTCATAGTTATACAATGAAGAAAAGGTTTACCACTAAATTGTTAAATAATAAACTAAGAACTTGTAATAACTACAGACCTGTGAAATGGCACATAACAAGGGGTCTGCCTATCTTAACTACATCTAGGCAACTCTGCTGGTGAGAAAGGTAGGAAGAGAGCCGCCCGGACTTGGAAAGATGCTGAAGTAAGATTTTTTAATCCAGCACGTGGCTCTGGGCAACCTTCCTCATCGTCAAAGATTCAAGAAACTTGAACTGCTGATTCACTGCTCCTCGGTTCTGCTTGGTGGCCTCCCCCCAAAAGAAGTAAATAAAAGTCTGAAATCTTATCCTTTTCAAGGCCTGTGGGATAATCCTGCCCTTGCCACCCAACTACCTGAGGCCCCAGGGCTGGGGAGAGAGGACGCATATCAATACGATCACTGACGTGCAAAGCAGTGAGCGCTACCCAAGCTTTTAAGAAAATGTACTGGGATCATTAATAGCGTCTTCACTTTTGCCTTAGCATGGAGATGCTCCAGGGACTAACATCGTAGTCCTACACTGGAAAATCTCGGTCAGGTGAGGTGGCCCGAGCCTGAGCAACGCGGTAGGAGAGAGAAGAGGGTGGCGAGAGAAAAGTGGAGAAACCCAGGCGCAGCTCGACCCTAGGAGCGCCTGGTCGGTGTCAGGGCAGTCCACGGGTCTTCGGCTCAGTGGACGGGGAGACCCACTGCTCCCGGGGCTCCCAGGAGCCCCAAGACGGAGCCACCTCCGCCGCCCGGCGCGAGGCCAGCGCCTCCCACACGCTCGGCGGAGTCTGCGGTGGCCTGAGGATGGCCCGGAGGCTCCCGCGGGGTCCCTCCACCCTCCGGTGGAGTCCGCCCGCCGCCCGCCAGCCACGGGGGCGCAGGTGTCACTCGCATGAGCGCCCAGGGCAGCGCCCGCTGCCTTGTCCCTACCTCAGCCCTCCTCTCCGCGATTCCGTCTGAACGCACTTCCCTGTGACGGTTAAATCCGACCCCCCTTAACCGCAGCTTTTCGTCTCCACCCACAGCACCAAGAAGCCTCACGTGACTTTCCGCCCCCAAAGCAGCGGCTCCCAGCCTCAGCCGGGCTCTACCCTGGCCACCCGGCCCAGGATCCTAGCGAGGTGGAGGGTGGGGCCAAGCCCGGGCGCCTCTCCCGGAAGTGACGTCACGCAAGGGCGCTTTTCTCTCCCCCCTCAATAACCCCACCCCACCCCCAGAGGCGCGGACTGGAGTTGTCTGGACAGGGCTCTTTGGCAGCCGGGTTGGACCTTGTTTTGTGGTAAGAATTCTACCTTCTCTGCCCTAGCTTTATTTTTATAAACTAACTTCGACAAATGGGGTTTAAGACTCCCAGTTTGTCGCACAGGTGATCAGAAGGTTACAGTTCCGGGGAAGAACTACAGCCAGGCTCCTGCTTTGCATCCTGGGACTTGTAGTCATCACTAGCTTGGGCTGGTTCTGTTAGGTTATAGATGTTTTCTAGAATTAGCGCTTTAAGGGATGACAATAGATTCTAAGAGTGGGAAGATAGAACACTGTACTTAAGCTTATTCGCCCTATCATTGGCAGGTAATTGAAATTGCTGAGTGGCATTGTCTGTTTTTTTTTACAGCCCAGGGAGCAGTTTTATCTCAAATGATACAATATTGGGCTTGTTAGACTTGCACATCTGAAGACCTGTAAAGTTACCGGGAGAGCTGTTTTTTGATAGTCAAATACCAAAATTTAGACAGTTTACAGGGTTGTTTATCATTAGAATTGTGCATTTTGATTTAAAGATCATCCCATGATATCTAAGGCTTTGGAACATTCCCAAGACTGGGAAAAATTGATAGTTGTAATTTCAAAATGAGCATAGGAAGATAATCTGGTTTGTGGCATAATAATGGTTTTGGTTGATGATATTGCCCTTCTTGTGTGGGTGAGACATAAAAAGAGAATTTTGTGGAAACAGTAGACTAAAACATGAGGTAGTTTTCAGTTAAGAGTTGGCAATCTTGGTCTTGAAGTGGCAGTTATATCCATGAGTTCTGTAAGTGAATAAGGATATAGAGAGAAAAGAGAAAAAAATGAGCCTTGGAGTATTTCCTTCACTTGTGGACAGGGCTGCAGGTGGTAGCAAAAGATACTTATAATGAGGAAAACATGATAGTCCAATATCAAGGAAGGCAAGGCAAATCAAACTGTCAAGAGACAGAAGTGTACAAATACCACAGTTAGGAGGAGGAAGGATTTAGAAAAGTTGAAATTGTCCAAGAAGAACTTCCTTCACAAACTATTGAAAGGAGCATACAGGGTATAGATACTATATATATTCTTTATCTTGCAGACTACTTGGTATCGATAAATGTCTAGATTTTACTTACAGAAAATGAACTGAACATCTTTTTTTTTAAATAAAAGAGTTTTTAAAGTTGAGGTATAATTTACACATTACATTACATTAGCTTTAAGTGTGAAACATAATTATTTGACATTTGTATATATTGAGAAAATGCTCACCACGATAAATCTAGTTAACATCTGTCACCATACATAGTCCCAGAAGTTTTTTCATGTGATGAGGACTGTAAGATTTACTTTCTTAGCAATTTTTAGATATTCAATCAATACAGTATTATTAACTGTAGTTGCCATGCTATACATTATATCCTCATAACTTACATATTTTATAACTAGAAGTTTGTACCTTTTGACCCCTTTATTCATTTTGCTCACCTCCACTCTGGCAACCACCAACCTGTTCTCTGTATCAATGAGCTTGTTTTGTTTTTGTTTTTTAAAATTCCATATATAAGTGAAATCATACGATATTTGTCTTTCTGTGACTTATTTCACTTAGCATAATGCCTTCTAGGTCCATCCATGTTTTCACAAGTGACAAGATTTCATTCTTTTTTATGACTGTGTAGTATTCTGGTGTGTGTGTGTGTATATATGTATATGTATATATACACATCTTTATCCATTCATCTACTGATAGACATTTAGGTTGTTTCCAAATCTTGGCTATTGTAAATAATGGTGCAGTGAACATGGGAGTACATATATCTTTTTGAATTAGTGTTTTTGTTTTCTTTGGATAAATACCCAGAAGTGGAATTTTTGGATTATATGGTAATTCTATTTTTAATTTTTCTAGGAACCTCCATACTGTTTTCCACAGTGGCTGCACCAATTTACATTCCCACCAACAGTGCCTGAAAGTTCGCTTTTCTCCACATCCTCGCCAACACTTGTTATTTCTTTTTTTTTTTTTTAAAGATTTTATTTATTTATTTGACAGAGAGAGACACAGCAAGAGAGGGAACACAAGCAGGGGGAGTGGGAGAGGGAGAAGCAGGCTTCCCGCGAAGCAGGGAGCCTGATGCGGGGCTCGATCCCAGGACCCTGGGATCATGACCTGAGCTGAAGGCAGATGCTTAACGACTGAGCCACCCAGGCGCCCCATCACTTGTTATTTCTTATCTTTTTTTTTTAATGATGAATGAGTTAGTTTAATTTAATTTATTTTTTTTAAGTAATCTCTATACCCAATGTGTGGCTCGAACTCACAACCACAAGATCAAGAGTTGCATGCTGTATTGACTGAGCCAGCCAGGCGTCCCTATTTCTTGTCTTTTTGATAATAGCCATTCTGACAAGTGTGAGGTGGGTGATATCTCATTGTGGGTTTTTTAAAATTTTTTAGAAAAATTTTAAGTTTTTATTTAAATTCCTGTTAGTTAACATGTAGTGTAATATTAGTTTCAGTTATACAATACAGTGATTCAACACTTCCATGTAACACCTGGTGCTCATCACAAGTGTACTCCTTAATCCCCATTACTATTTAACCCATCTCCCCAACCCCCTGCACTCATTGTGGTTTTGATTTGCATTTCTCTGAGGATTATTGACAGTTGAATATTTTTGCATATGCCTATTGGCCATCCATATATCTTCTTTGGAAAATGTCTATTTAGATCCTCTGCCCGATTTTTAATTGGATTTTTTTTGTTGTTATTGAATTGTATGAGTTCTTTATATATTTTGGATATTAACCCCTTATCAGATCCCACATGATTTACAAATATTTTCTCCCATTCAGTAGGTTGCCTTTCATTTTATTGATAATTCCCTTTGCTCTTTAGAAGGTTTTTAGCTTGATATAGTCCCACTTGTTTATTCTTGCTTTTGTTGCCTTTGCTTTTGAGGCTGGATCCAAAAAAAAAACCATTGCCAAGACCCAGGTCAGGGAGCTTACCACCTTTGTTTTCTTTGAGGAGTTTTATGGTTTCAGGTTTTACATTCAAGTCTGTAATCCGTTTTGAGTTAATTTTTGTGTGTGGTGTAAAGATAGTAGTCTAGTTTTATTCTTGTACATGTGGCTGTCCAGTTTTTCCAACACCATTTATTGAAGAGACTATCCTTTCCCCATCTTATATTCTTGGTTTCTTTGTCATAAATTAATTGACTGTGTATTTATGGGTTTATTTTGGGCTCCTGAACGACTTTAATAATCAAGAAAGAATGACCTGTGGTTGTCAGAGTGAAAGTTACATTTTGACAGAACATATGTAATGGCTCGTCTCTATGGAATATTTTAGTTAATTTTGGATGACTCTATATAGTGTACACAATCAAATGGCATTGTATACATTTTAATTTTTAGAGTGACAGTAGACCATTTTTATGTCCTTTATTTTAATTTTATATAAAATATATACATTTAGCAGGATATTTGGAGCCCATTCTAGGAACAATTTTATGCAATGATATATAGATACTGGTAATGGTGGGGAGAAGGGTTTTGGGAGAGAGGGAAGAATGGTAAAACAAAAAACAAAAAAACAAAAAAAAAATAGAAAAAGAGTATGTACAACATACTTAGGCAGACATCTCTTGAGGTGGCTTCCTAGAGTCCCACATTTGCCCCTTCTCTGGAACTCGTCTGTCTTCTATAAGGCTGGGCCCCTGGTGGCCATGTTTGTAATACGTTAGTCTTAAAACAAATGTTTTTTGTCATAGTTAATTGTACCTGAGGAGGATATTTGACCTAAATTGTGTCCAAAGGATGCTCTCTCCTAGGAATTAAAAGGGGTGGGAGGAAGATACAGACTGGAAGTCACAGGAGGTAAAGGCAGATAAAGAAAATTTTGTGATAAGAAGGTCAATAAAGTCCCACTGCTGAGGTCACTGGAGTTGATCTGGTCCTTCCCCATTCTTGACTTTTACTTGGAGTTCATGAGATACCCTAGTGTACTTTCAGTAGATTTGCTTTTTGCTTAAACCTAGACGGAGTTTGTTCTTCTTATAACCAAAAGTACAACTCCTACAGCAGGTTGGAAGGAGGCAAACTGAATATTAATTTTAAAAGCAGATAAAATGTAAACATTCCTTCTCAGTGACTTATAATAACTAAAATAATATAAAAAGCAACTCCTTTTCAGTTATTGTTTTGTTATACTCTCATGGCTTCCCTAATTCGTGTATGTTGTTTTCCACAGGTGATGTTTCTGTGATTTCATGTTCAGGATCTGTAATCTACCTGCCTTCTCTTTTTCTCACTGCCATGAAATTGTAAGGGTCCAGAGAAAGAACCACAAGTGACCTATTCTTAAAGTAACAGGTGGTGACCAAAGCAATGACAGGGGAACACTGACAGCCACCTTTATTGCAATTAACCTGTGACCTTTGCAATTTCCTAAATCCATGGTAGGAATTATATGGCATTTGTAATGGTACAGAGAAGACACTGTTCAGTACTCCTACCATTGATTCGTGATTTCCACCCATCAAATTACATAAGGAAAATTTTGAAAGCATATGTGGAAATTATACTGGAAATACAAAAAAGAGATCAAATTCTTTCACAAAATCACATTACAGTTTTAGAACTCAAAGAGATCAAAAAGATCATGGAGATAAGCCTCTATTTTAGAGCTAAGACTGCTGAGGAAAACAGAGGCTCAAAGATCTGGCTATAATCACAGAGCCATTGAATCCTTGAGTCCCAAACTAGTACGCTTCTCATCACACATAATAATAAGACACCCTTTCCTGGGCACCTCTATACTTTTATATCCTAATGTCTTCCAGCCTCTCAGTAGTGTCTTGCCTCTGGTATATTCTCAAGTAACATTTGATATCTGGGAAGTCTTCTTGGATTTTATGCATGAGGAGGCCTGCATTGGGCCTTTAAGAGTTGGTAGGAATTGGGTAAGTAGAGAAGGGATACAGGGCACACCAGGCAGAATCAAAGACTTGAGAGAAAACATAACAGAGTGTGGGGTGTTATGGGTCAGTGAGGAGACCAGCCTGATTGGGTTGAAGGGTATGTAGCTGGAAGTAGAAAGATGAGCTCCTATTCATTCCTTATATTGTCTCAGATACAATCTCATCAGTAATGTCTATCTGATAGAATTAGGTAGAGTCCCTCCTCAATGATCCTATTGTATTTGGTATGTGAATGGAGGCAATCATCACATTATATAGTGAGTACTTATTTATGTGTGCAACATAAGGGCCAGGATCATAAAGTAGACATCTGTGTGCTGACAGTACCTTATATTGTACCTGAATAAGACAAGTACTTCATGTATAGTCCCCGTAATTACTATTTTTTTTTTTTTTAACCTGGTCCACTTTACTTATTCACATTTCCTATAAAATCCCTTTAGACATTTGTTTTTTCAACTCCTAGTTTAGAAAATAAAATTGAATTCTTTGAGTCAGCCTGTGAGCCTATTCATGAACTGACTTTTATCTACTTCTATAACCTATTTCCTTCAGTTTAATTAATTAATCAACTAACCAGCTATTTATTGAGTACCTGTCACATGCAATGACTCTCACAGTCCAGCCGTATCAATTATTTCCCATTCTCAGCTCTTCATTTTCTCTCTTGCTAGCATTTGTTGTTGCTTTTGCCTGGGAATTATCCTACTTCTCTCATCCCATTCCCGAGTCCCAGCTCTAGGTGACCTCCATTCTTGTCTTCATCCCTCTCAACCATGTCCTCACAGATCCCCTACAAGCTTCTGTTGAGCCATCCTCGTATTGGATGTGGTTGTCATTGTATGTCTGTCTTCCTGACTAGAACACATGTTTCTTGAGGTAGAGATCATGTCCTTTTCTTCTTCACTGGTTGGCAGAAACTCTGGCATATATGGGGTCACACTGAATGAATCAATGAATGAAAAGATGTGAATAAAGGTTTCTTATTGGATCAGCTTGGTGGTTTAATGTAAACAAACAAATGCATACATATTCTGAGTGGCATTTGGTTTCAAAGAAATACCACTTGCTCTATAAAACAAAGTGAAGCAGCTCTGGTTAAGAGAAAGGGTTCCTTTGTTCAGAGTAATTTGTAAACTGCTGGACTCGATAGATAATTTCTAAGGTCACTTAGGGTCTAATGTCATATAAATGTATGTGTATCATTTGAAATCTGAAGCAGATAGCTGAATGAATATCACAGCCTTAGCAATGCTGAGATCTATAAGAGGCATTAGGCTGAGCAAAAATAAAATGGAAAAAAAAGTAAAAGCTAAACTCCTGAAATTCAACAGACCAATGAATCGATATTATTGTCCATTTAAGTCTTTATCTCAATTAAATTTGAGATATGTTCCAACTCCTGGTATAAACATGGGGGAAAGAATTCTGTTTTCTGAAGTCCTAGAGCCAGGTCCCAACATCTCAGTATGTAAGAGATCCTTCTAAAAAAGATAAAAATGTTTTCAGGGGAAAAGTAAAGCTTTGGAAGAAGTAGTAAGTCTCTAATACATCAGCACCGGGATTGCTCATCTTATAGGTGAGCTTCATACCTCTTCATACCTCCAATTCCATCCGGGTTACCTCTGGTCTTTTGTTTGGATTACTTCCAACTTTTTTTCATCCGTAATGTGCAACAATAATAGTTTTTCCTCAGAGGGTTGTTGTGAAAAGTAAAGAGTCATCGTGCTTCTTTTTTTTTAAATTTTATTTTATTATGTTATATTATTCACCATACATTACATCATTAGTTTTTTTTTAATTTTATTATGTTATGTTAATCACCATACATTACATCATTAGTTTTTGATGTAGTGTTTGATGTAGTTTGATGTAGTGATGATTCATTGTTTGGGTATAACACCCAGTGCTCTGTTCAATACGTGCCCTCTTTAATACCCATCACCAGGCTAAGCCATCCCCTCCACCCCCCTCCCCTCTAGAACACTCAGTTTGTTTCTCAGAGTCCATAGTCTCTCATGGTTCGTCTCCCCCTCCGATTTCCCCCCTTCATTTTACCCTTCCTACTATCTTCTTTTTTTTTAACATATAATGTATTATTTGTTTCAGAGGTACAGTTCTGTGATTCATCAGTCTTACACAATTCACAGCACTCACCATAGCACATACCCTCCCCAATGTCTATCGCCCAGCCACCCCATCCCTCCCACCCCCCACCACTCCAGCAACCCTCAGTTTGTTTCCTGAGATTAAGAATTTCTCATATCAGTAAGGTCATATGATACATGTCTTTCTCTGATTGACTTATTTCACTCAGCATAATACCCTCCAGTTCCATCCACGTCATTGCAAATGGCAAGATTTCATTCCTTTTGATGGCTGAATAATATTCCATTGTGTATGTGTGTGTATATATATGTGTGTGTATATATATATATATACACACACCACATCTTCTTTATCCATTCATCTGTTGATGGACATCTTGGCTCTTTCCATAATTTGGCTGTTGTGGACATTGCTGCTATAAACATTGGGGTGCACGTACCCCTTCGGATCACTACATTTGTATCTTTGGAGTAAATACCCAGTAATACAATTGCTGGGTCGTAGGGTAGCTCTATTTTCAACTTTTTGAGGAACCTCCATCATCATCAGTGAGATCATATGATACATGTCTTTCTCTGAGTGATTTATTTTGCCTAGCATGATACCCTCTAGTTCCATCCACGTCATTGCAAATGGCAAGATTTTGTTCCTTTCGATGGCTGCATAATATTCCATTGTGTGTGTGTGTGTGTGTGTGTGTGTGTGTGTGTGTATCACATCTTCTTTATCCATTCATCTGTCGATGGACATCTTGGCTCTTCCCATAGTTTGGCTATTGTGGACATTGCTGCTATAAACATTGGGGTGTGCGTACCCCTTTGGATCACTACATTTTTATCTTTGGGGTAGATACCCAGTAGTGCAATTGCTGGGTCGTAGGGTAGCTCTATTTTCAACTTTTTGAGGAACCTCCATACTGTTTTCCAGAGTGGCTGCACCAGCTTGCATTCCCACCGACAGTGTAGGAGGGTTCCCCTTTCTCCGCATCCCCGCCAACATCTGCCATTTCCTGACTTGTTAATTTTAGCCATTCTGACTGGTGTGAGGTGGTATTTCATTGAGGTTTTGATTTGGATTTCCCTGATGCTGAGTGATGTTGAGCATATTTTCATGTGTCTGTTGGCCATTTGGATGTCTTCTTTGGAAAAATGTCTGTTCATGTCTTCTGCCCATTTCTTGATTGGATTATTTGTTCTTTGGGTGTTGAGTTTAATAAGTTCTTTATAGATTTTGGATACTAGCCCTTTATCTGATATGTCATTTGCAAATATCTTCTCCCATTCTGTTGGTTGTCTTTTGGTTGTGTTGACTGTTTCCTTTGCTGTGCAAAAGCTTTTTATCTTGATGAAGTCCCAATAGTTTATTTTTGCCCTTGCTTCCCTTACCTTTGGCAGTGTTTCTAGGAAGAAGTTGCTGTGGCTGAGGTAGAAGAGGTTGCTGCCTGTGTTCTCCTCTAGGATTTTGATGGAGTCCTGTCTCACATTTAGGTCTTTGAACCATTTTGAGTCTATTTTTGTGTGTGGTGTAAGGAAATGGTCCAGTTTCATTCTTCTGCATGTGGCTGTCCAATTTTCCCAACACCATTTGTTGAAGAGACTGTCTTTTGTCCATTGGACATTCTTTCCTGCTTTGTCGAAGATTAGTTGACCATAGAGTTGAGGGTCCATTTCTGGGCTCTCTATTCTGTTCCATTGATCTATGTGTCTGTTTTTGTGCCAGTACCATACTGTCTTGATGATGACAGCTTCGTAATAGAGCTTGAAGTCCGGAATTGTGATGCCACCAGCTTTGCTTTTCTTTTTCAACATTCCTCTGGCTATGCGGGGTCTTTTCTGGTTTCATACAAATTTTAGGATTATTTGTTCCATTTCTTTGAAAAAGTGGATGGTATTTTGATAGGAATTGCATTAAATGTGTAGATTGCTCTAGGTAGCATTGACATCTTCACAATATTTGTTCTTCCAATCCATGAGCATGGAATGTTTTTCCATTTCTTTGTGTCTTCCTCAATTTCTTTCATGAGTATTTTATAGTTTTTTGAGTACAGATTCTTTTCCTCTTTGGCTAGATTTATTCCTAGGTATCTTATGGTTTTGAGTGCAATTGTAAATGAGATTGACTCCTTAATTTCTCTTTCTTCTGTCTTGTTGGTGTATATAAATGCAACTGATTTCTGTGCATTGATTTTATATCCTGCCACTTAACTGAATTCCTGTACAGTCATCATGCTTCTTAAGTGCTTAGTACAGTGCCTGGTAGAATGAATAATAGCTCTTACTATCTCGAGTCAATAGATAGCTTAAAACGATAGACAATATTAATAATAACGTGTGTAGGTATTTGCTGAATGAATGAATATAGTTAAGTATGGGTAGAGAACTGCACTATTGATTTTATGTGCATTCATTTATTTAATCCTCATATGATCCCCTGAAACAGGTACTATGATTATAATTGATACTTTACAGATTGCATCTCTGAGAGGCTGATTAGCTTGTCCTTTTTATATGGAAAGTTAACCTCTGAGAGGTTATCTTGGTTGGCAAGGTTGGGACTCAGGCTCAGTTCCGTCTCCAAAGCCCATGGTCAGATTCCTACTATACCATACATTCTCTGTCATTGTGGTGGGTAGAGCCTTGACCCTCAAAGAACCACGCTGGGCAAGACATTGGTTGAAAACAAGGTCTTTGGGTTTAGTTTCAGAAACTCCTACTCCTGGGTTCTTCATCCCATTTAACACTCTGGTGGCTAGCTTAGTTTCATTTCTTTTTTCTTTCTCTTTGTCCATTACCTCATTCTAGTATAATTTATGCATCCTAGCATCGGCTCCTAAAATAATTGATCTTGATAAACTGATGTTCTGTGCCTGTTCAGTCCTTAGCTTCTCTCTTGTCATTCTGATTTATGCTCTGGTATTGTTTCTGGTGTTTCACTTCTTTCATCTTCCTTGTTGAAAAACTGGGTAAACCAGAGGGATTGGGAAGGAGTTAATAGATGAAGTATGTGTCTGGGGGGAGTGAGAAGTGTAGTTGGTAAAGGAGTGCCCCAGACAGAAAAGGTGTGGAGGATTTTAGGTAGAGATTGCTTAATAATGAGAGACAAAGTTGTTTGAATTGAAATAAAGATTTGCAGACATAAAGTTTTAATTTTTATGTGGTGTCAGATAGCCTCAACTCTGAGAGGAGTCAGATACTCATACTCATTCAACAAATATTTGTTGAGTGCCTACCATATGTGCCAATTATTGTTGTAAGGCTACAGGAATTTATCAGTAACAATATATGCAAAGCCAGTCTCTTCCTGGAGTTCACATTCTGGTGAATGTTTATGTGGGGACAGACAGTAAACATCACAAGAAATAAGCTTTAAGAATTTAGCTAGATTTATATTCTTTGAAGAAAATAAAAGAGAATTAATATCATCAGAGTGGTTGGGCCAGGGGGAAGTACAGCAGTTATACACTGAGGCGTCAAATCAGACTTCTCTGGGAATGTGTCTTAATTGCTGAGATTTGAATGTCTAGAAGAAAACACCCTTGAAAAAATCGGGTGGCAGAGGATTCCAGGAAACCTGCCTCACATGTTCAGTATAGGAAAAAGGAAACTAGTTAGCAAAAGTGCTCTCTTTTCCTCCTCCTAAGAGCTCCAATTCCAGGAAATAAGATGTCAGATGTTTCTTTAAGCACATGTGTGATCCACATGTCCCTGAGACATTGGGTTTTAACATTAACACCCAAATCTTGCTCATTTCAAATTCCCTCTTCATTTTAAGGATTCTAGTCTCTTGTAAATCTTCCCTTTCCTGCATATCCTTAAGAGTCCTCAGGGAATCCGTTCTGATTATTGTTCCCTATCACCATTGCTGGATGAGTTGCTGTCACTGCTCTTGCCGCTGGCTGTGTCGTGCTTGCCTTGACAGCTTTACACCATCCGTTCCACTAACAGAGATTCATTCAGTGTCTCATGAGTCAAAGTCTTTACACCACGAATGCAAACTGGAGGTCTTCCAGTAAGGCTGTCTGCCTCTTGCTGGACTTGGGACCCACAGTGCAGCAGTCTGCTGCCAAGTGAACTGGGGAACTTTTCTTTCACTTTTGCTTGAATCCCGAAGTGTTACAGATTTTGGTGAGCAAGACTTTTCAGTTTTGTTCATGAAATCTCTTTTCCCCAGGGAAAGCCACCATGTGGGTGGCCGAGTTGGCAGAAGCTCCTATAATAGCTCTGTCTGCAGTGGACCTTAGTGGTTGCCAACTATCTGAATCTCTTTCTGTGTCTAGGGGATTCCTGCTTTATGCATCTAGGTCAGAGTTCAGAGCATACTTCCTACTATAAAATTCGAAATTGCCAGATAATCTGTTTTCTCAGCCTCCCTTGCAGCTAAGGTATAGATATATGCTCTAGGCATTACTAATCATATGAACCCTTTCCCCTGCCTTCCATGTTGGTGGTTCAGGGCACAGGGTCTAATGCTCAGTGGTCATAGCTTCCTCACAAGACTAGTGTTATGCTTTGGTCTTGGGCTTTTTTCTTAGCTGCATTGTTCCCACATTTCCCAGATGTTCTGTGAGCTGTCAATCCCTTTAAAATTTCTTTATTCTGAGCCACTTCTGGCTGCTTGCCACATAGGCAAGTGAAGAGAAGGGCCAAAAGAAGGGCCAAGAAAAAGGAAAGACTTAATTCCTGGGCTTTGGGAGAAATATTCTCTTCTTCTCTTCAATTGGGTATGAGCAAGGAAGCACAGAATCCTGATTGTCATCTGCAATCATCCTGCAACTGCAAGGGGATCAGTTTGGGATGAACCCAGTATGAGGATGGCAGAGTCAAGAGGGGGAAAGCATCTTGACCATATCCCTGAACCTTTAATTTTACTCTACCTAGAGACTCTTTTACTTCTGGTATTTTAATTATCTGAGATAATACATTTCCTTATTGATAAGCAAGCTTAAGTTGGGATTCTCAGTTGTTGCTACCTTTACTAACAATAAATACAAATAATAATGCCTAGCCTTTATTAAGAACTTAAAATGTCTCAGGCACCTTTCATTCACTCAGTTAATATTCACTGAGCACCTACATATGTTAAGTCATTTAACTGCTATAACAACACAAGTGTTACGACATCATAGTTCGTGTGCAGGTGGATGTACAGACTTAAACACAGACATAGCACAGGTATAGGTCTATATAGGTAAAAAGATAAAGTCATAAGCATGGGTGTGGGGTAGATATAGGTGTAAGTATAGGTATGGCTATGGTTATGGCTTTGGGTATAGATAGATACATACGTAGAGATAAAGATATGCAACTGGATGATAGATGAGATTTATCACCTATGGCAGCTAAATCCCAAAGCTGAGGATGCAAGTTGCTAAGTACTCTGTGTTCTAAGGGTACAGTGCACAAGTAGTTGGAGCCAACAATCTTTAAAATTTTCATTGAGGGGTACCAGTTCAAAGAATTGGTCCAATCATCAAATTCACCCAGATGATATTAGAGGAAGCCTAACGAGAGAGGGTGGTGTGCCCTTTTGGAGAATGCAGTGTTTGCGAAGAGAGGCTGTTCCTTTCCCATCACAAGAGCTAACAGATTGGCCAACACTTTTTCAACCTTATTATCAGGAGGGCCAACTCCTCAGCCTGGGATGTGCCCTGCACCATGCTTCTCTCATTCAGCTCATTTCACATTTTAATACCAGGTTCTGAAATAGTATGACCGGGGGGAAGAAATAACAGAAGATATGGTTCACGCTTGCTGAGACCTTAATAAGAAAAGATATTGACACAATTACCAGAAAATGTAGAAGCAGGACAGATTTTAGGTTTGGGTGATCTGATGACTTAATGATTCTGTTTTGTTTTCTGTGGTGTTAGGCTCATTAACCTCACGATGTAGGATGGCTGGCAGTAGTCATCAAGTATATATGTTTCCTTGTTTATTCTTGTGGGAAAAAGAACTTCCATCTGAATATTCTAAGCAAGAGTCCTGAGATTTATCCTCATTGGACTGTTGAAGTCACATGATTGACAATACACTAGTGACTGTGGCCAGGGGAATAGACCTGTTTGCTAGCTTAAGTCAGCCAAGGTCTATCTGAGGTAGACCTTGAATCAGCTTTACCCAAGGTACATGGGTCGCATGGGGATGGGGTATATATCTGAGAAGTCTGGATGTGGTTAGGAAGGGAGAATGGAACGGGGATGCTACAAAACAGTAATATTTTCTACAAGGAGAGTTAATGACATAATGAGGGGTGATCAATGATGGGAATATATGCAAATCCTGGATAAGAGGCAGAAGAACTTGGATTGTGTCACTTGCCTAGGTAAAGCTGTGTATAGCTTTTAGAGAAAGGTTGGAATGGTTTTGAAGAATTCTTTATCAATAAAGATTAGCTTATATTTCCACTGGCATCTGTATTCATTTGCAGAAAGTCCGGTTAGATGGTGCCTAGTATAGGCTGAGGAAGTGTGTCTCCCTCTCTAGCCATCCAGAGGGAGAGGCACCAACTTCATTGTGGCTGCTTAGTGATGACAACAGTCCAGCTGGAGATGTGGTAAAGTTGGTTTTCTGTTCCTTAGGAGTGAAGAAGTATCCTCTGTGGAATAGAAAAAGAAGGAGCACAGCACTTAGGTTTATTTCTAAAAGTTGGTTGAATATTTCTACTTGACTGTCCCATCAGCACTTCAAAGCTGTCGTTTCTTTAATGTCTCCCTCCTCTCTACCTTGATGTCTCTTCCCCTCGCTACTTTGGTTGGTGATGATATTCTTACCTACCAGATCAGCTGAAGCAGGAAATTTGAGAATTGTCCAAGATTTCCACTTTTCCATTCTTTACACTCTGTCAGAAGCAGTCATTTTTTCCCCTAAATTTACCTTTCAAAACTGTTTTCTCTTCCCTCATCACTACAAATACCTTCCTTCAGGGATGCGCATATATTGCCTTGGACCAATGCAATTAGCCCCAGACTGGCATCCTTGATACCAGACATTCATTCTCTACTTTTGCTGCTAGAGTGAGCATTCTGTAACACAAAGCTAGATGCATTGTAATTCACCTGCTCAGAATCCTTTATTATTGCTGAGTCACTTATGAGATAAAATGCAAAATTCTTTAGCCTTGAAGCCAGCACTCAAGAACCTTTATGATCTGGTCCCTGCCTACCACTCTAGCCGTATCATTCCTTATTTCATGTTTCTCTCTCTTTAGTCCACATACTGGATGAATCACTTGTCATAAATGGGAAATGCCTCCTTTCCTTGGTCCATGCTGTTTCTCCTCTCTCCTTGGAAAGATTTTGTTCATAAACCTCACATTTCAAATCCTTCATGTGATTTTTCATAACTTTCCCAAGCTTAGTTGGCATTTCTGCTTCCCTGCAGCTGTTTGTTCTCTGTATAGATTTTTGCCTTTTCACACTGTATCGAAATTGTTTCCATATTTGTCTCCCTATATCATTCATTCAGCCCACTTTTCTTGAGTACCTTGTTTGTGTGAAGCATAATTCCAAATGCTGGCCATTTAAGAATAAATACTTTATACTTACTGAATTCAGTCAGCAGTTTAGTGGAGTAAGCATTTATTTTTTTATTTTATTTTATTTTTTTAAGATTTTATTTATATATTTGACAGAGAGAGACACAGTGAGAGAGGGAACACAAGCAGGGGGAGTGGGAGAGAGAGAAGCAGACTTCCCATGGAGCCGGGAGCCCGATGTGGGGTTCGATCCCAGGACCCAGGGATCATGACCTGAACCGAAGGCAGACGCTTAACGACTGAGCCACCCAGGCGCCCCTGGAGTAAGCATTTAAATCAATAAATATTAACATGTTCTTGATGCTAGGATGGATTTCTCAACAGGGTACCCCTCAGTAAAGAAGAGAGAAGCAATTTTAATTGGAATTGGGGATTAAGTGTCAGGTTCTGTGCTAGCCACTTTACATAGGTCATTTCGGGTATTTATTGAGCACTTATGGTTGTCATCCTCTGAACCAAGAGATATAGTGGTCAAATCAAAACAGAATTATTATTGTGGTGCCTGGGTGCCTTGGTCTGTTGAGTGTCTGACTCTTGGTTTTGGCTCCGGTCATGAATTCAGGGTTGTGAGATCCAGACCTGAGTCAGGCTCCCCACCCCAAACATACATACATACATACATACATACATACATACATACATACATAAAATCTTCAACAAAATATATCAAAACAGAATTCTTATTGCCCCCATGGTGTTTACAGTATAGCTGGGAGGAGACAGGCCAAATGGGCAATTACAATACAGTACATTAGGCACCGTAATTGGGTAAACTGGAGGGTGTTCAAAAAAGGAGGTATGCTGAATTTACACAAAGGTGAGGTGCCAACCTAGGCTGTGGGGTGGGCAGTCAGTGATGAATTCTTGGAGGAAGTAACTTATAAGTTCAGAACTGAAGGATGATTAAAAGTTAGGCAGGTGAAGGGAATGGGGATAAGAAGTGGAGGGGAGGGGATAGTGTTCCAGGCAAGACAGCATTTCCTAAGGTCTGAATGTGAAAAACAGAATGATAGAGTCAAGTGTATTGGGGCAAAATATTAAAAATATGTGAATATGTACAATTTCTCATACACCCTTGACTTTAAGGTAGAGGGGGGTCTATCTTGCTTATTAGGGTTTTTGCATAATCTAGTAATGTGCTATTTTTTTATTGATGTATAATGAACATACAGTGTTATATTAGTTTCAGGTGTATAGTATAATGATTCAGCAATTCTGTGTATTACTCAGTGCTCATCAAGATACTTGTATTCTTAATTCCCTTTATTTTACCCCTCCCTCCCTCACCTGCCCTCTGACAACCACTAGTTTGTTCTCTGTATTTAAGAGTCTGGGTTTTTTGTTTGTTTCTGTCCTTGTTCCTTTGTTTCTTAAATTCTACATGTGAGTGAAATTATATGGTATTTGTCTTTCTCTGTCTGACTTATTTCACTTAGCATTATATCCTGTAGGTCCGTTCATGTTGTTTCAAATGGCAAGATCTCATTCTTTTTAATGGCTGAGTAATATTCTCTTGTATATATACTGCATCTTCTTTATCCATTCATCTATGGATGGGTACTTGGGTTGTTTCCAGACCTTGGCTATTGTAAATAATGCTGCAGTAAATATAGGGGTACATATATCTTTTGGAATTAGTGTTTTCATTTTCTTTGGGTAAATATCCAGTAGTGGAATGACTGGATCATATGGTAATTCTGTTTTTAATTTTTTGAGGAACCTCCATACTGCTTACTACAGTTTGGCTGCAGTTTGTATTCCCACCAACAGTGCGCACAGGGGTTCCTTTTCATTTACATCCTCACCAATACTTGCTATTTCTTGTGTTTTTGACTTTAGCCATTCTGACAAGTGTAAGGTTATATCTCATTGTAGTTATGTGGGTTTTTTGTTTTTTTGTTTTTTTGTTTTTTTTTTTAATAAGGAAGGCAACCAAGAGGGAGCTGAGACTGCTTTTCCCAGGAAATTCCATGTATGTTTCCCTTCTGAGGAAATGAGAGAAGTCTAGGAGCCTGAACCTTGGCTCAGGTCTTGGCTGTTGGGCTTGAGGGGAAGACTAGAGACCAGGGGTGGTACATTATGGGGATGGGATGGAATGGATGGTGGAGTTACCTGACTGTAAGAGAGCTGTATGGAGAAAGAGAAAAAGATTTTGCTAGCTGCTCAGAATGGAGAACCTTCAGGAAGAGGATTGTTGTATAAAGGCAATTCTTAGGTAACTTTCTGTGAAATTCTGTGTGAAACCCCTGTGTCACCTCTTTAAGAACTTCATAGATAAGATCTACCCTATACTTTAAGCTTCCAGACACAAGGTTCATGTTTCTGTGGCTGGAACACCATGTAGAGACTGGACTCAATGGGGCCCTGGGAATTCTCTGGATTTCGGAAGGAAATGTAAGAAGAGAAATAGAAAAAGTTCACAGAGCAAATACCGCAAAGTATAGGGTTGAGGAAGGCTCAGGATGGGGAAGAGGTGGTGAAGGAAGACCAGGTCACAAAGGGCCTTGAAAGCAAGGTTGAGGAGCTTAGAAATTTTTTTTTTTTAAAGATTTTATTTATTTGACAGAGACACAGCGAAAGAGGGAACACAAGCAGGGGAAGAGGGAGAGGGAGAAGCAGGCTTCCCGCCGAGCAGGGAGCCCGATGCGGGGCTCGATCCCAGGACTCTGGGATCATGACCTGAGCCGAAGGCAGACGCTTAACGACTGAGCCACCCAGGCGCCCCAGAGGAGCTTAGAAATTTAATGTCAAGAGTGGGAGATGGGAAGACGGGGAGGAAAGAAGCCAGGATCAAATTTGCATTTCAGACAGATTACTGGGTCTTTGGTGCCCAGAATAAATAGGAGAGAGGCAATACTCAAGGCAGAGAGATTGTTTGCTGGGGCATGTGGCAATCTTTAGAGGGCAAGTATTATTGCTCTGATTTTCAGATGCAGAAGCAGAGATCAGGAGGTGGTTGGCAGTAAGCAGAGGGACTGTGGATAAAATGACTCCAAAGTCCATGCTTTTTTTAGTCGGTCATACTATCCCTGTCTACTGGTCTGTACTACTCTTTGAAGGAAGAAACTGGGTCTTCTGGCTACAGTGCTTGTTCTGGTTTTCCACTGATGAGTAACTAACCATGACAAAATTTAGTGACTTAAAACAATAACAAAATTGTTCTGTTATGCAAGTGCGATAGAACAGGGCTGAGTAGAGACAGCTCACCTACTCCTAGGGTAGTTTGAAAGCTGGGAACTGGAATCACTGTGGGCTTGTTGATTGATATGCCTGCCTGCCAGTTGATGCTCACAGTTGACTGGAACTTTAGTTGGATTCTTGGCTAGAACATCTTGACATGCCTTTACTTGTGTCCTGTTTCTTGTTTCCTTACAATGTGGTGACTGGGTTCCAAGGGTGAGCATCCTAAGAAAGAGAGAACCACAATGAAGTCGCATCACTTTTTTAATTTAGCCTTGGAAGTCATTTCATTCTGTTTGTTGGAAATGCCTCAGTAAGGAAAGAACTCTTCTCATTTTTACTTTTATTGAGTTATTTGATCCTCATGACAACCTTGTAGTATTATACCCATTTCACATATGAAAAAGTCTAGGCACAGTAAGGTAAGTATTTTACCCAATATAACACAGACAGTAAAGAATGGAACCACCATTGCAACTTAGACAATTTGGCTACATGGTCTGTGTTCTTTTTTTTTTTTTTTTTAAAGATTTTATTTATTTATTTGACAGAGAGAGACACAGTGAGAGGGAACACAAGCAGGGGGAGTGGGAGAGGGAGAAGCAGGCTTCCCGCAGAGCAGGGAGCCTGACGCGGGGCTCGATCCCAGGATCCTGGGATCATGACCCGAGCCGAAGGCAGTTGCTTAACAACTGAGCCACCCAGGTGCCCCACGGTCTGTGTTCTTAATCACTTTGCTGCATTGTCCATTGCAGTGTCTGGAATACAGTCTAGACCAATATATATTTGTCAAATGATGAATGTTTTGTATTTTGAGCTTCCTTCAAATGCTAGTAAGGATTTTTTTTTTAATTTTTTTTATGTTTGTTTATTTATTTTTAAGTAATCTCTAAATCCAACATGGGGCTTGAACTCACAACTCCGAGATCAAGAGTTGCATTGCTCTTCTGACTGAGCCAGGGCGAAGTTCTTAAGTGAATGATTTCATATTCCACCCTGCATCTGACATTGAAGGGAGATCTACTCCTGTACAAGTGAAAAAAGAGCTATGGTGGATTTCCATGTAAGTGATGGAAGAACCTATTCAGGGTGCCTTCCGTTTAGGAGATTCCTTAGGTACCACATTTTACTACAGGAGCTGGAGTATCTTCTGTATACATTATGATAACAGTCTCTCTCTTTCACACACACAGACACACACAGACACACACACACTCGCATACATCATCATGGAATGAGTATTCAGTTATATATGCATTGTATTGTGCTAAGATTTTTTTCTCCTTTCCCCATACTGGCTGTATGCCACTATTCTATTTAAAAGACATGTAAGAAATAATTCTCTTACGTGGTTCTCTGTTCTCTATGTGGAAGTTGATTTTTTTAGAGCTGCGTACATGATGCAGTTAATTTAAAATCTAGAAAGAGCCACCTTGTGGCAAAATTTAACATTTCAGTTATTTATTTTTAAAGAAAAATTATAAGCAGCACTATATTGTGTAGCAAAATAAGGTACTGATATTGTATACAAATCCTATAATATGGTTTCTGAGATATGTAATCTGATTTTAACATTAGCATATATTATCAAAAGGTATTGAGAATTTGAAAAGCCTAGATTAAAATATGCAAAAGATAATATGTACATTAGTGACTTTATATTTTAAATGATCATTTCGAGGTTGTAGTTGTCTCCTAGTACACTCAGTTTCAGTTACATGAACTTGGATCTTAAAAATGAAAATTTAGGGGTACCTGGCTGGCTCAGTTGGTAGAACATCTGACTCTTGATCTTGGGGCTCTGAGTTCAAGCCCTATGTTGGGTGTAGAGATTACTTAAAAAATAATTAATTTAAAACATTTTAAAAATTAAAAAAAAAGAAAACTTAAAAAGTATATCCAATTAGATTTTTTTCTTGACACATAATTATAATACAGCTTAAATTTTATTGTATATTTAAATATGTTTATATAACATTGGTTGTAATCATGGATCAATAAACAAGAATACTCAGTTTTCTTTTTGGTTTAATTGATACACTGACATCTTTGCAATTTTTCCTAAATTTCCTATACCTTGGCAATTCACTAAATTCTTCTTTCAGTTAATTCCCACATTTTCATGTCTTTCATATAATTCAAATGTGGTAGTAAATTTGCAACTGTTCATAAGTACTCAGTGTATACTCAGGTATGAAGAGGCACACCACTGTAGATCTCTCCTCTCTCTTTTCCCTTCTTAGTTGGCACTTTGAAAACTGCTGAAAGCTAAGAGGTTAGTTCAGTATCTTCTTATCTGCCCTTGCGTTTTCCTGCCACTTCTCCTTTTCTTCATTCCTGGCCTCTAAATATCCTCTGACATCGGGACCTGCCTGGTAATGGTGGAGTCAAGGTAGGTGGCCATGGTGTAAGTATTGACATGCAGATGGAGCAGGGAGATCTGGAACCTAAATATCGGATTCTAGAGGAAGAGGAATAGGTGAGCTGGGATGAAGAGGAGAGAAAGGGAACACATACACTCACTACCAAAATCCTCCCTCTGGCTTCTGCTTCCCTTCTCATTTCCAAGTCTGTTTTCTCCCTCTCAGATTTCCAAGGGTGTATGGCTTTTGTTTGAGCTCTTTTTGTTTGTGTGTTTTGGCCTTTCTGGGTTGCCAGGTCTTCAACTCCAAATCTGGAATATTTGAAGCAAAAAGAAAGCCCAGAAAACTCACCACCCTGTCATTCCTTGGGTCTCTAGGTCTCTGCTGATTTGCCTTCTCTCCACCTTTTAGAGTCTTCTAATGTTTGTTGTATACATAGTGTCCAGGATTTTTAGTTGTACATAATGGAAAAAATAAGGAAAAGTAGATCAACTTTTTTCTTCTCAGAAGCAGAATTCTCAAATTACTTTGTCTTCTTCAAGTTTACTTTTTATAAATCACTTTTGTTACTATGTAGAGAGAGAAGATTCACATGGAAAGGAAGTAGTGAAGCAGGAGAAGCTGGGAGACCAGTTAAAAGTTGTTTCAAACAATCAGTTAAGAAATGGTGTTTACCTGTGTGAAGATATTGGCACTGGAAATGGAGCAAAGTATATGTTTCTGCTTATATAATGATATGATTCTTCGGCAACTTTATTTAGTAGGTTTTTTTTCATCCAACGTGTATTTATTATGCATATATCAGGTGCTAAATTTAGGCATTGGGTGTAGAGTGGTAAGCAACATGAGTATCATCTCTGACTTTTATGGACCTTATTGTCTAATTTGGAAAGACATATGTAATAAACAAGTAAACAAAAATGCAAGCAAATAAACCAGAAAAACTAAATTGTAATTACAAATTGTGACATTGCTGTGAATGAAGTAAATAGTGCTATAATAGAGTGTAACATAAGACCTACTTAGTGTGGTCAGAGAAGACCTTTGAGAAGTTGGTATTTAATGTGAAACCTAAACAATGACAGGGAACCAGTTATGTAAAAATCTGGTGGAAGGACAAGGGAGGAGAATGGGTCATATTAGAGGATGTAAAAAGCAGTTTGGTTATGAGATAAAGGGTGACATCGGTGCTTGGATTTTTGGTGAAGACTTGAGTAAGTAGGAATATGTGACAAAATGGCATTAGTCCTGCTAGGCTGTAAGGGAGGATGTACAGTTCACTCCTGGGCTGTGAATACTGAACACTTAGTAAGCAGTAAGGAGTCTTTAGTACAGCTGCCTTTTTGAGTCAGCATGAGTTATGGTAGTTGATGGGGTGTTGCTCATTCAGGAATACTCAGGGAGATTTGGTCCTGATGAGCAACATAACTTCCTCGGGAAGCAGTAGTGGAACTTCCTGCACGTGGTGTTCATCAGCATTATACTTTAATTCTTGTTTAGCAAGTATTTATTAAGTTCATGGGCACAGCAGTCTGTGCACTGTAACATCCGTACCCATATGGCAATACTGTGACGACTTAACTTTGTTCACTGAAGATGAGGCGAAGCAGATATACTTGAAATACTGTGTTGGTTGATGTGTGTGCCAGTGATGAAGATAGCAATAAGTGAAGATAACGTGAAAACTAGAGGATAATATCAATAGAAATTGAAAATGCATTAATACATAACTTACTTGTTTTAAATCTTTACTCCTTTCACTAAAACACATTTTTATATAAGCAAAATGTTAAAGGATTTTTTGGGAGAAGAAAGAACTCAAAAAACAAAAAGAACTTCCATGTGTTTCTCTATCTTTGAGGGTAGAGACCATGTAGAGTACATCATTGAATTCCTAGTACCTACACAGCATCTGGCATGTACAAGGTGCTAAGTGAAGGTCTGTCCAATGAATGAATGAATGAATGGGTAGAAAAGTGAAATGTTTAAATTGATGCTTTGGATACCATCATGATTTCTAATCATAAAAGTGCTCATTTCAAAGGTGAATTTGCATGTGTGTGTGTATGTATATGTGTGTGGTATTATACAAGTACATATTGCCCGAAGTGACAACAGAAAAAAATTAGAAAGCAGGTTCATCACAAAGGAGTGTTTGTTTACTTTGCCCCACTCTTGGCTATTTTGACCATTCCTTTCATCCTGTTAATTCCTACCTTCAGAGTTCAAGTTTACTGGAAGGGATCAGGGCTCTACATATTGCTAGCTAGAAGCCACCTAGTTCCTCATAAACTACAGGCTGGTGTAGCTCTTGAACATTTCTAGGTGTGCAGTTTTAGAATGGGAACTTTTTCACCAGAGAGTTGAAAAGAAGAGGCAAGATAATGTGTAATGTAGTAGAGGGACAGTCTTTGAGAGAGACTAACGTGGTAATAGTAATTTCAATTTGTTTAGTATCTCCATGTGTCTGGCTCTGTACTAACACTTTATGTTGTCTCATTTAATACTCAGAATAACTCTCCAGATACTTTTTTTAAAAAATTTTATTTTGTTATGTTATGTTAGTCACCATACAATGCATCATTGGTTTTTGATATAGTGATCCACGATTCATTGTTTTCGTATAACACCCAGTGCTCCATGCAGTACGTACCCTCTTTAATACCCCTCACCGGCCTAACCCATCCCGCCACCCCCTTCTCCTCTAGAACTCTCAGTTTGTTTCTCAGAGTCCATAGTCTCTCATGGTTCATCTCTCCCTCCGATTCCCCCCCTTCATTTTTCCTTCCTTCTTCTAATGTCCTCCATGCTATTCCTTATGTTCCACAAATAAGTGAAAACCATATGATAATTGACTTTCTCTGCCTGACTTATTTCCCTTAGCATAATCTCCTCCAGTCCCATCCATGTTGATGGAAAAGTTGGGTATTCATCCTTTCTGATGACTAATATTCCATTGTATATATGGACCACATCTTCTTTATCCATTCCTCTGCTGAAGGGCATCTCGGCTCTTTCCACAGTTTGGCTACCGTGGACACTGCTGCAGATACTTTCTTATTTTGTTTTTCCAGATGAGGAAATTGAGTGTTCCAGTTACTATATCTTTGCTACAAATTACATGAAAATAAACATTTATTATGCTGATGGATTTGTGGATCAGGAATTTGGATGGGGATGACTTGTCTCTACTTCGCAATGTCTGAAGCCTCAAATGGAGCACTTGAGGGCTGGATCTGCGATCATCTGAAGGCTCATCCACTCACAAGTCCAGGGGTTGATGCTGGTGGACGAGAAGGACGTCTGTGTTATTTTCACATGGACTACTTTGCAGTTCCTAAAAGCATGGTGGATGGATTTTAAAGGTAAATATTGAGAGGGGAGAGAGAGATCACTTTAATGACTAGCGGGGAAGTTATGTCAGTGTTAACTTCTGCCACATTCTGTTTATTAAGTGACTGTGTGACTGTGAGGAATGCCCAGTTTTTCAAGAGGAGAAGAAATTAACTTCTCTTGATAGAGGAGAGACAAGGTTCTGAAGAGAAGAATCAATGTGGCTGCTTTTATAAAATACAGTTGACTACACAAAGCCTCAGAGAGGTTAAAGAACTGTCCCAAACAGCTGGTGAATGGAACAGCCCCACTAGGAGATTAGATTTACTTGTTTCTAACTTTGTGTGCTTGCCACTTGATCACGTTGTATACTAGAGTGTTATGGGATCATTAAGATCTTAAAAAGAGCTGTTCCAAATAAATAAGCAAAGAAGGTTATATGAACAACTTAAATTCAGAATTTAGAACCTTACAGAAGATCCCCAGGGATCAAGATTTGCAGATTACTGAGGTAATAGTTTGTACCTTTTATTTTGGTACCTTTTTTTTTTTTTTTAAAGATTTTATTTATTTGAGAGAGAGAGCACAAGCGACGGGCGAGAGGCAGAGGGAGAGGGAAAAACAGATTCCTTACTGAGTGGGGAGCCTGACACGGCTTGATCCCAGGACCCTGAGATCATGACCTGAGCCAGAGGCAGAGGCTTAACTAAGCCTCCCAGGTGTCCCTTTTTGGTCCTTTCTAAGGTCATCTATTCCATTTTTCCTAAAATTACGTTATTTGTGCACGTATCTTATAACTTACCACCTCCCCCAACATATATACTCTGGTTGCTTATTTTATTCAGGGTAGGATCTTTGTCTAATTTGATGTATTTTTCTAGTCTGATAACACCTATATGAGAAGCTGGCTTACAGTAAACCCTCTATAAATGCTTGTCAAATGACTTAAAAATATGAGTTTATACTAGCATAAAATAGCAGAATAGTATAACTTTGTTATTGTTGAACTGCTTTAGGATACTTGGCTTATGGGTATTGTGAGGACCAGATTAGGTAATTTGAGTGAAAGTGTTTAAAATGTCAAATGTATTTTGTGATTAATGTGGTAATGGTGACTTTGGTCCTGGAGCTCTGATAGACCTGTGAGGAAGACATGGAGACATTTAATTTTTGGGCTTTCACCTGTGGCATGGGCTGGTTTTCTAGGAATAAAGATAAATCTTGGTCATAAGGCCAAAATAAATATCACACTGCATGGTAGGAAGGTCTCCTCAATTTGTCACTCTATCATCTATTTGTAATTTTAACATAACTCATAACTAAGATCATGCTATTTGTAATATTCTGTTTTGCTTTTACTCTCAAAAGTATATCTTAGAGATCTTTCCATGTAAGTACATGTAGATTTACCACAGCCTTATATTACTATCTATAGTTCTGTGGTGTGGGCACACTGTATTCTACTGAATTCCCTGTTCATAGACATTGGGTTGATCCTATTTTTTTGTCTTGTTTTGTTGCAATTATAGATAATGTTGCAATGACATACTTCTGTATAGCAAGAATTTCTATAGGATTGATTCCTGAAAGTGAATTACTGGATAAAAGGATATGCTTTTTAATGTTTAAAACTTTAATAGATACTGGCAAATTATTCTCAAAAATGACTATGTGGATATACTCCTAATATGTCTCTGCATCTTTTCAGTGCTGACTTTGATGTGATTGATCTAGGAAAATTATAGCATAGTAGGTCAGAGAATCCTCATGTCAGTGAAGGATTTTGAATTGACGTCTGGTTTGAAATTCTTACTCTGCCACTCACTCATTGTATAACCTTGAGTAAATTATTTGGTCTTTTGCAGGCTCAGTTTCTTTATCCATAAAATATAGGCAATGGTAATAACCTTCCTGGATTATTGAAAGAGTAAATGAGGCAACTACATTGGTAAAGTCTTGGTGAAATTCTTAGAGCTGAGAATTATAAATTATTTTTCCTTTCCTTCATCAATTTTTTATTTAAATATATTACCTCAAAATATAAGTCCCATTTGGGCCCTCACACATCTTAGTACAAAGACCAGCTTGATTACTAAATTTTCAGAAGACTAGCATTCTTCTGAAATTATAGTTTAAATTTCAAAAAATATATATTTGGAAAAATGTATTTTGATTTTGCTGACTTTAAAAAGCCTTACACCTGGCTTTGTAGTTTTTAAAAAATTTTTTTTTAAGATTTATCTTTTATTTTGTGGGGGAGGGGCAGAAGAAGAAGAAGAGGAAGAGAATCTCAAACACATTCCCTGCAGAGCACAGAGCCCAACGCAGGGCTTGATCTGAGGACCCTGAGATCATGACCTGAGCCGAAACCAAGAGTTGGAAACTTTCTTTTAATTGCTGTCTTTGGCTATAATAATAGTCATAGCTTCTTGACACATTTGTATCTTAAAAAAATGTGCTTTAATAGTGTATCATACTAGGGCGCCTGGGTGGCTCAGTTGGTTAAGCGACTGCCTTCGGCTCAGGTCATGATCCTGGAGTCCCGGGATCGAGTCCCGCATCGGGCTCCCTGCTCGGCAGGGAGCCTGCTTCTCCCTCTGACCCTCCCCCCTCTCATGTGCTCTCTCTCTCATTCTCTCTGTCTCAAATAAATAAATAAAATCTTTTTAAAAAATTGGTGTATCATACTAATCCTGGAGAAAAGGTATAGTTTTCCTATTTTTATTTATTTATTTATTTATTTATTTATTTATTTATTTATTTATTTATTTATTTTAAAGATTTCATCTATTTATTTGACAGAAAGAGAGATAGCGAGAGAGGGAACACAAGCAGGGGGAGTGGGAGAGGGAGAAGCAGGCCTCCCGCGGAGCAGGGAGCCCGATGTGGGACTCGATCCCAGGACCCCGGGATCATGACCTGAGCCGAAGGCAGATGCTTAACGACTGAGCCACCCAGGTGCCCCTCCTATTTTTATTTTTATAGCTGATGTTATACCTTAAGGAAATATTTTTTAAAAGTTGGAGTTTCAAAAAAAAGAAGTTGGAGTTTCTACCTGTTAATGTAAAATGTTCCCAAGAAAAAGATAAAGGACAACATTAAAACTTCACAGTTATACTGTAACCTTTGACTGTGTTTCCAGAAATTTCTTGGGCTGAATAAAATTATTTGGTTTGTAATGAGTTTTAGAAGAAATGAAGAAAATGGAGGTACTGGAAAATGAAGTGTGTCTCTTAATTGAAAAGAGACTGTGATGGTTACTTTCCAGTCTAAATCAAATTATTATGACAGTGGTTTCAAGCAATTGGAAAGGGAGTTATTCTCGGGAAATAATGACTTCATTATATGACCTGAAAATATAAGTAAAAAAAGCCCTTTTGGTTGTCTTTCTATTGAAATAAATGATTTAAAAATGAAAATATTTTTGTTGTTCATTTGCAGAATTCATTGTTTTTTACGGTAATACGTAAGCATGAGAAGACAGGTGTCTGATTCCTTGCTGGAATTTTCATTTGGGCTACCATGAGATACAAACTACCTAAAAGGGAAGTGAAACTATACCAATGCTATTTATGTGTGTGTGTGTATATATATATGTATACACACATACATACATATACATGTGTATATATTCAGGTTTTTTTCTTTGTAAGTAATCTTTACCCCCCACATGGGGCTCGAACTCATGACCCCAAGATCAAGAGTTGCACATTACAGACTGAGCCAGGCAGGCACCCCTGTGTGTGTGTGTGTGTGTGTGTGTATTTTAGGGTAAATATAATGTTTATGATTTTTTTAAAGATTTATTTATTTATTTTAGAGAGAGAAAGATAGAGTGTGAGCTGGGGGGAGGGGCAGAGGGAGAGCGAGAGAGAATCTCAAGCAGACTTCCTGCTGAGTGTGGAGCCTGATGCAGGGCTTCATGCAGGGCTCCATGCGGGCTCAGTTTCGTGAACCTGAGATCATGACCTGAGCCAAAACCAAGAGTTGGATGCTTGACCCACTGAGCCACCTGGGCGCCCCTAATGTTTATGATTTTAATTGGTTTGCTTTCATAGATGTTTCAAGCAATTATTTTTTAAGTTTATTATTTGAGATGAATAGAATTAAAGTTTTCAGGAATACAGTTTGCATTTTTATATTGTACACACAAACACATACACAATCCTAGCATCTGAGAAAACACTACATTGTACATAAGATGCCCCAAATGTTGATGTTTATAAAAGAAGCTTGATAAATTCATTTTCCTTATAGGCTGAGACAAGAAATACTTTCAAGTATTTATTTTTTATCTTTTAGGGAAAATGATCTCCCCAAACTCCAATACTCACTAGAATTTTAATAATGTGAAATACTACCCAGTTTTAACCTCAAGAACAAATACTAATTGTCCAGATCCAGATGTTAGAAATAATTACTGAAATCTTCAGTCATTTTCCTTTTCCCATTTACTGATACGTGGACCATGCAAATCATTATTCAGGCATAGCCCTTAAACTCTTGGAGTCTTATCTTGCTTGGCTTTCCACATTTTGGAAACTGGGAAATTTGGTGAAACAGTGTGATAATACTTATCTGCCTGTGTAGCTATCTATTCATCTGGTCAGTATCTATTTTACCTACCCATCCATCTCTCACCTATTTACTCACAGTATATATACTCCACATGTTATTCTTTCTTCTACTAAACACGTGTTGTTTTCTTTTATATGGTTACTGTGTCAGTATAACATTCAATAGATTGAACTTTTACAATAGAGGCATTTGGGATCAAATACTCATGGAATCACATCAAACCTGTTCAGTCTTGGATAGTTGGAACTGTTCAAAAATTCTTTCTTGTTTTGAACTGAAATTTCTGATCTCATTTTATAACCCTACTGTTCCTTTCTCCTTGTCCTCCTCTTCAACTCAGTCCGCTTCTCCAGGCTTTCACACTCAGCTCTAGAGCTTTGTTTTGGATCCATATCTCTAAATAAGAAATGTTTGTATGTACAAACAGATGGATGTATCCCTCCCCGGTTACTTTTTTTTTTTTTTTTAAGATTTTATTTATTTACTTGACAGAGAGAGACACAGCAAGGGAGGGAACACAAGCAGGGGGAGTGGGAGAGGGAGAAGCAGGCTTCCCACGGAGCAGGGAGCCCGATGCGGGATTCGATCCCAGGACCCTGGGATCATGACCTGAGCCGAAGGCAGATGTTTAATGGCTGAGCCACCCAGGCGCCCTTTCCCGGTTACTTTCTTTTTCTGTGTTGTGATTATTAATCTTATTCTCCTCAAATTTTAGTTGCAAACAATTCTTAAAGGTGTCACCTATGTTCATACCTATCTACATGCAGAGGGAGGGGTAACACATAAAATACATTTGAGATTATAAACCAGTGTGATTTCTCGTAAGTCTAATTCTTATTCCTTCTGCATGCTTTTCTCAAAGATAAACCTTCTGAAAATGAGTTACTCAAATCAGTATCTTAAAACCCTTCACTAGCTCTATACGGTGTAAAGAATGAAGTGCAAATGCTGTATCAAGGCACTGCAGACCCTTTAATCCCTCTTGCCAACTTAATCTACAACTGTTCTTTCATCAGAAAGTTTAGCAAAATAAATGTGCTTATTACTCTCTGATAGGTGGTGTATTGTAGAAATGTTTAATTCTTGCTTGGCCACCATCTCACTGTATAGTTTGGGTAAACTAGTTAAACTCCCTCTGCCTCACTAGAAAAGGACTGGTCATAGTATCTACCTCATAGGGTTATTAGGAGGAGTAAAAGTGTTCACACATATAAAATCACAGAAAACCGTGCGTGACACATGGAAGGAATTCAGTATATCTCAGCAAAAAATGGCAGATATGCCTCATTGCATTTACTTTCACATACTATTCTTTTTCATATAAAATCATGACTTTTTTGTCTTTAAGCCCTCCCTTCCTTCAGAACACATTTCAGATCTAATCTCCATCCTTCAATGATGTCTCCCCTCTTGAAATTGTGTTTCTTTTCTGTGTCATTGATGCAGTGCTTAGTTAGGTGACCACATTATTTATTATTCAAACTGGGACTCTGTTGCTAGGAAAATTAGTACTGTTGGTAATAACACTGGGACAGGCATGAATTGGGACTGACCTGGGCAAAGGGACAAATGGTTACCCTGTGAATAGTGGAGCATTAAGTTATCAAATCTGTTATTATCAAATCAAACTTTATCTTTTTATGCAAATTGTTATGGCAGATCTCCCATTATCTTAATTGTCAGGAAATGAGGTTCATCAAAATGAACCTCAGCTGTTTGTGGCCATTCCCAGAGTACTGCTTCTCATCTGTTCAGATACAAACACCTCAGTCTCTTCTCTCCAGTCTTCTTCATTTGATCCTCATGCTGCTTCTGCCTTCCTGACCACAGATCCTTATGAGACAGCCACTCTACCTGGTACTCCTTGCATTGCCCAGCTCCCCTGACTCCCCACCTTCCCTTCCTTACCTCCACACGCACATCCTTCTCTAGGCTCTGGAGAGGAGGGACTGCTCTCACTTGTATCATTCCTTCCCAAATGCATGCACCACACCTTCTTAATGATCCACAATACCACTGACACCAGTGATGATTCTTGCTTAGGTTTCACTGACGCATCATGGTTGAAAGAAGAGGCATTTAAGTCAGAGAATTCCTAACAACCACCTGTCTAAACCTGTGCACACACCTATGGGCACTTGGAGGCTCATTCTTTGCCTTGCTTGCGGCCTCTCTCCTCTCACCAGGGATAGCTCAAACCCCACCATTTGAAACATTCCAGAATTCTCAGTCCTCTTCATATATCCCATAGAGAGACAAATTTCCTCGAGTTTCTCACCACTCATTCTCTGGAACCCAGCCCTCTTATTTAATGTCTTTTAGGATGATTGACAATAGGAAAACTCCTCCTGTCTGGAGAAAACTCCACCCCAATCCTCAAGGATGTGGTCTGGTTCTATGCTCTTGTTAAGGTAATCCTAATAGCCTGACATTGGTATATTTCCCTAAAACTGGGATATTTAGCATTATTCATCATCACCTATTGCATAATATTTGCTACTTTGTTATTTGTACTTTTATAAATACATTCTATATCCTTAACTAGATCCTGTGTTTCTTGGGAGCAGGTAGCAGGTATTTCCTTTGCCTGGCAAACTTCCTGACCCAGACGGTGTTCAATGAACTGTGATTGATGAGTGTGAGATGAAGAGGTAATACAAAACACTGCTAACTTATGAAATAGCCACTCCTTCCTCATGTATTATTTCCTTTGGATCGTAGTTCATCCATAGAACAACTTTCTATGAATCTCTGGGTTCTCTCGGCAGAGCTGTGAGAACTGGTCTGCTCAACCCATTCTCCTTCTGGCCCATGCTGCTTACATAGCTTTCCTTCTGGGATAAGTCATCTTATATTCTTAGCATTAAGCACAGGCCACTCAAAGCTTCGTGAAAGGAGTGTTTGTTTATGAAGTGAGATCTGCCAGAGGCGTGGGTCCCAAAATCACCAGTCCTAACACTGGGCTAATGGTGATTTGGGTTAGGAAATTTCCTCGCCCGTATCATCTTTTTCTGAACAGATCTGTCCACAGACCTTCAGAGGCCTGCTCTAGCAACTATTCAATTGTTTAATACAGAAATATTTCTCTCAAGTATAAATTTTCCTCTTTTCAACTCTAATAGTTTTCACATAATATTATGTCTTTGTCAACCGACATTTTCTGTGTGTGCTCCATTGGGTATCAAACATGACACAAAACAGGAAAGATCTTACTCTTTTATCAGTGCAGTGTTTTTTTTCTATCATTCATGCTGACCTGGTGTCAGCAGCTATTTTACCAGACACCATCATCAGTACTTACAGTTAACCACAGAGATGTATTTGCAGAGTTTGACCTTTGTTCTATATACTGGGGACAAAGAAGAAGAAAAAAACCTGATACTTTATCTGAACAGAAAATGATGGAAGAGTCCGTAAAGGTAGCATAAAGGGAAAACTTCTACCATTTGTTATAATTTAGTTTTAAAATGCTTTTTAACAATTAATACTCATTTTAGCTAAATATATTGGAAATCTTCCAAACAGTGGGAGATCTGTTATTTTCATTATTTCATTCACTGCTATATAATTTTAAGGCTTTGCATTTTGGCTGGGCGTTATATCTTCTACCTGGTTTGTGAAACAAGCAATGAAATCACAACTTAGTGTTTGGTGCTAGGTTAATGTTAGTAATTATCTTATATGTTATGCACTGTGCAGTTAAACCCTCGGAAATTATATTGGCAGAATATGAAATTTAGTCTGAGAAGCATTTAACTTAGTATCTGTTGGGGACCATTGAAGGGGACAAATAAATACTACCTCTCTTCCCCCAGAAACAAGGCAGGTGAAAGTCCAGATAATATCTTTATTCCACATAAAGCTAATATTTCAGATTATGGCCTATATTTGCATATATATGTGTTTCTTAATACAGAGTTCTGAATTTAGGCCAGTTTTCTCACCAAGTCATAACTGTCTGAATTCAGGCAGCTCCCTGTACACACATCACAGAGCAAAGGGAAAGAACTGTGGCTGGAGCTGAGTGGACGGCCCACTCACTGTAGGCAGGGCCTTGCTAAGAGAATGGAAAATATAGAGGAAAGGGCTTTTAGATCTACTTTCTCCTTCCAGACTCACCAGTCATGTAAATCATTTAGGGGATCCCGAATGAGGGGGTAGAGAGAGGCCAGGGATGTTTTACTAATGGGGTTTCCTCTGCCTCAAAGGAAACAATAGGAGTAGGCAATCAGTATCTGTCACTACTAAAATTTCCGAGGTTTTTGCACTCTTAATCCATTGGGCTTAACTATTAAATCTTTAGTCAACCAAAGTTACAGTCATTTCCAATGGGAGAGGGGGCAACAGTCTCTCCAGATGACCCTTCCCCTACTTCTTAGAGGCTGCCCTGCAAATAGGAGTCACTGCTTTATTGAATACCTCCTGGGGATCACTGGTAGGCAGTACAAATTTTATACCTAAAAGGATCTGAAATAAGTCATAACAATAACAAATTAAATTAACTCCTCCAAGGCCACTCTGCACTCAAGAATGAAGTTCACTTATATGTTACTTTATATCCCAAAGGTATCCAACCACATATTGCAAAGGGCCTATCAGACGTTCTTCAAAGAGAGCAAATGACAAGTCATAAAATACAATTCCCTTCTTACTATCAAATTCCCAGAAAGAAATTAAAGTTGTAAACTTAATTCCCCTTTCAAGTTGTATTTGTCAAGTTCTAGCAGGGAGTGGATGGCACACTCAAACTGGGTGGTTGAGAAAAGTCTGTAATTTATTTTTTAAAAAGTCCCTTTATTAAAAGGGACTGTTCACACCAGAGCACACAGGGTGTAGGGGAACTAACAAGGATGGACAGTATTCTAGGGTTACCAAGATGGAGTACCTGTCACCACCCTAGGCCTGAGGAGGCACAAGGAGGGGAAGATCCTCAGAATCCACAGAAAGTAGTTATACGGAGAGGGCTGCTTTAAATAGAGTGATGCAGCCAGCTTGTAGTGACCCAGCAGGGAAGGAGCCAACGGAATAAACACCCTGACCTAATTTCCTCCTTACTGGTGATTTCCACTGGTAGAATCCAGCGGGGAGTCCCAGGGTAAGGAGCCTGCGCAGCGTTTGCAGCATAGAGCGTAGACAGTGATCTGGAAGAGCAGGAAGAAGACAACCCCGCTCATAAATTCAAGTTTAAGAAGCAGCGTGAAGGAAATAAAGTCCAAAATCAAATTCTGTTGCCCTTGTGTTGTAAAATGCCAAAGAAATTTAAGTCCAAAATCATTCTTTTTAACTTAATATTCTGCTTAGTCTGAGCTAGAGTAATTTCTCAGTGCTTGGTAAACATGGGTTTCTTTTAAAAGCTGCAGGCTGGGGGCACCTGGCTGGCTCAGTTTGGAAGAATATGCAACTCTCCATCTCGGGGTCAGGAGTTTGAGCCCCCCCGTGGGATGTAACGATCACTTAAATAAATAAATAAAAATTAAAAAATAATTTTAAAAATAATAAAAAGTTGCAGGCTGGGCTGTCTCATCCTAGAATGGGTATAGTTTCTTCAACCCCTCAGGAGTTATACTAGCTTAATGTCAAGTGTTTTGTGAGCTACACTATTAAAGAGATGAAATGATAAATAGGACACATCGGAGTATCACAGTTCTAGGCACACACGCAGCAGTTTTCAAAATGAGCCAATTCTCTGTCCCTAGAATAGTTATGCAAGGCAAAATAATGTGCCCAGAATCAGAACCCAGGACTTAGTCTAACCAAATACCGTTTGCCAAAGACCCCAGTATAGGCTCAAATAATATCTGAGTGAAGGAGCTCAGACAGAGAAAATATTCTTGATTTAGCCTTGCTCTCATGTCAGTCAGTCGATGCCAGTTGGTTCAGAATTCATAAATGCAAGTGGGAGAAATCGGGTTAATTGTTCCATTACACACATATGGCGAAGAATCCACATCTGTATGTTGTCTCCTCCGTGTAGTGGCATTTGAGACACTGTTGTTCTTCAAAGTTTAGAAATTTTAAATGGTGGAAGCTCCAGACAGAAAATCTTATTTGAGGAAAAAATCTTATTTGAGGAAATGCTCTTTCCCATCCCATTTTCAAAGCCTCTCATCTTTGTACATCTCCTTTGTACTATTTATCTGTGTCTGACATTGATAACCTAAACCTAGAACTTTACTAGTGTAGTGTGGTGTAGTGTAGGTAAAGGTCAGGTGTGGCATGTGCTATGTCCAGAGTAGTAGCTGCAAATGTCATTATGTTTCCTATCTGATAGGTCTGTGTATAAAAAGACTGCTTCCGGTAGTTGAATTTTGCCTCAGCCACACCTCTTGGGAAGCTGCACCTGTGTGGTTCAAGGTCGGGCAGCAGTATCTCACATCCTGAGCCTGCCTGAGGCAGCTCTAGATCAGTTCTTTGGTGAAACCCACAACCTCACATTCCTGTGGTGGCATTACCTCCAAAGTAAGAGCCTATGGTTACCACCTAGTGAAAAAAATATTAAGGCTTAAAGTCTGTCAAGCCAGGGCAGAAAAAAACTAACGGCATAATTGCAAACTTCAAGATAGGCTGTTACAAGCTACATGGTCAAAGTTAAAAAAAAAAAAAATGAAGGCATGAATTATAGCTACCCCAGAAGCCTCGGTCACTTTTGGTTTATGTCAGTCCCCAAATTTTAATTCTCTTCTCTGTTACAAAGACTCTGGCCCCAAGTACCGGATATTTTCCTCCCTCAAAAATAAATGCAGTCCTCTTACCCACCACAGGGTAAATCTTACTGACCTGGAGCAGTAAAGAGTATAAACAAACTGAGGGTTACTGGTGGGGAGGATGGTGGGGGAATGGGGCAACTGGGTGATGGACATTAAGGAGGGCACATGATGTAATGAGCACTGGGTGTTATATAAGACTGATGAATCACTGAACTCTACCTCTGAAACTAATAATGCACTGTATGTTAATTAATTGAATTTAAATAAAAAAAGAATATACCATTCAAAGATATCCACAATCTATTCCCTCCTTTCCATTCTTTCTGTTACAGTTCTTGTCATCAAATTTGACCCATTTAAAATAGCCTTGTTACAATACTTTGGCTTTAGCTTCTTCATTATTCCAATTGATTATTTTTCTAATCTATAAACCAAATTATGTTACTCTCCTGCTTAGAAATTACTTTTCATTACTTAAAAGATGAAGTTAAAACTCATTGTCATGAAGTAAAAGTCCTTCATAATCTGACTTCAACCTGTCTTTGGAGAAATCATACCAGTTAAACTCCCTTTCTTTATGTCGTCTGTTTTAGTCACAGAAAATCATTAGGAGTTCCTTATACTTGCTGGTTGTTTCACTTGTCTGTGTAATTGTGAATGTTTTTCTTTAGGGCTTGTGTTTTATTTCTTCTTTCCACTTTCCTTCATCTGATAACTTCCTCCATATTCTTTAAATCCTGGCTCAAAATCACCTCCTCTAAGAGTACCACTAAGGTTTTCTAGGCAGAGTTAATCATTTCTAATATTTGCTTCTAAAACATAGGAAGCACTTTTCAATTATATTTTGATTTTTTTCTCTGTGTGCCTTTGTTCCTTTTGATTATAAACTCCAATAAGGGTAGGCAATTCTGGCTGTAATATAATAAATATTACTGAATTTATGTGAAAATCTCAAGATAACATAGAAAAGGACTCTAGGAATAACCACCATTAAGATGATGTATTTCTCCTTTAACATACACTTCTATTCAACAAATAGGAAACAAATTCTAAACAATATATAATAGATAATATAAATTAAAGTAACAGAGCCTTGGTACAACCTGATTTTCAATATCTTGATATTTCTAAGATTTCATCTTTTGATGAAGGGCTCTAAATATGCAGAATTACTTAAATTGTATTATTGCACCGAAGTGTCTCTTATATCATTAGCTCCAAAGAAGTTTTACCTTAGGGTATAGTGAAGTTGTAAGTCCAAAACTGATTGAATATTTTATATACATTATTTCTTCTTGTTTTCTTTGTTTTATGGCCAACTCTCAATCAGAAGCAAAAATAACCAATATAAGCAAAAAGAACCTAAATGTAGTTGAGTGTACTTGTCAATTTTGAACTAAATTGCTAGAACAGATACTAAAAATATATAGGTAGCTGATAAACCATAGACATATATAAGCAACATTTTTAAAAAAGATATTTATTTGAGTGATAAGTGCCTGAGCAGGGGCCCGGGGGCGTGGAGCAGAGGGAGAGGGAGAAGCAGACTCCCCACTGAGCAGGGAGCCTGATGCAGAGCTCAATCCCAGGATCCTCAGATTATGACTTGAGCCGAAGGCAGATGCCCAACTGACTGAGCCACCCAGGCACTCCCATAAGTAAGCGGCATTAATGAGTATAGGTTCATTTTAGCAACTTCTTAGTTCTTCCTGAAAGAAGGGAGAAGACACATGACCTCTCAATTTCCTTAGTTGTAAAATAAAGGGTTGGACTAGGCTCATTAATTTATTAGGAATGCTTACGTACCGTACCAGCTGCCAGTGTTGGAAATACAAAGATGAACAAGATGGGTAGGGCTCTTGACTTTTAACAACTTAAACATAGATGAATTTAATTTTTTTTTCCCTCTATGGTTTCATAAACATGGCATGATGGTATAAATTAAATGAGATGGATAATGAGGCATTATCCATATTTGCCTTTTTTAATATTTGCTCTTTTTTTTTCAGAAGCACATTTTATTGGTGTTTATATGATAAAAAAGTTCTCATTAGAAGACAAGTTTTTTTTTTTTTTTTTAAGATTTTATTTATTTATTTGACTGAGACACCGTGAGAGAGGGAACATAAGCAGGGAGAGTGGGAGAGGGAGAAGCAGGCTCCTGGCTGAGCAGGGAGCCCGATGTGGGGCTCGATCCCAGGACCCTGGGATCATGACCTAAGCCAAAGGCAGATGCTTAATGACTGAGCCACCCAGGCGCCCCTAGAAGACAAGTTTTAATGGTTGAATTGTGATGAGCATATTGCCACTATTTCGTGTAGTAATTGGCTCTTGACTTTCAAACAACAGAGGATTGGTCAATGTATTGACCACACATAGACTAGGGTTTAGTCAGACATACGCACTTTAATTCCCAGAGTCCCTTATAGAGATTTCACTTTGTACACTGACTCTTACTCAATTCTAGATTGATATTATTGTCTATGGCCTTGCATGTGACTAGGTAATGGGGACAGAGCATTTTTCTATTCCTTTAAGTGCTGTGTAGAGGGGACAAACTGGTTCAAAAATATGCATTATTTAGCCCACTTTTAAAATGAACAATGGGGGGCACCTGGGTGGCTCAGTCGGTTAAGTGGCTGCCTTCCGCTTAGGTCATGATTCCAGGGTCCTGGGATCGAGCCCTGTGTCGGGCTCCTTGCTCAGCAGGAGGCCTGCTTCTCCCTCTCACACTCGCCCAGCTTGTGTTCCCTCTCTCGCTGTGTCTCTCTCTGTCAAATAAATAAATAAAATCTTAAAAGTAGAATGAAATGGACAATGGATGATGAATAACAAGTTCAAAGAAATAAGCAAATATTCACTGTCTTGATAAATCTGTCCCATGGAAGTTTTGGGGATTGACCAGAATGACATAAAGACACTCAGAGGAAGGTAATGATTTTGAATCCATATTATAAATGATTTTTATTTTTAGTTCTTTAAGTATATATTTGTTAATATCATGAGAGATGTTTTCACTATCAGACTGTGATCATATCCAAAGAACTGGTCTATAGGATCAGAAAACCTGCCACTGTACTTTAAAAAATATGACCTCAATACATTGCAACCATACTATATTTATACTAAGTGAAGAAGTATATGATAAACAAGTCAATGATAAAGCAGATGCCTTTTAGCCCACTTTTCCATTTGAAGATTGGAAAATTGTAATATTCCTTACTGTAACAGGAATATTTCCATGGTATTAAACTGCTATGGATTTTTTCTACCAGTAACTTTATGGCTTTCAGATGAAAATCCATGCCTCGTGGCTCAGATTATACTACTTATTCTTTAGTGTAGGGAAGATACCTCTTCTTTTATTGAGGCTTGGAATTGAGGCCTAATGTCTGCTGGAAAGGAGGAAGCTATAATGGAGGAGAAGTCTTTGCTAGGGAGAAAGCAGAAGGGATGCCCTTCTTTTCTGAACATGTGGATTTGGGAAATGAGAAGAGAGAAAGAGATGTGGTAAAGAGGTCAGGTTTCCATGCCATCATTTTCCTCCTCTAGAATAGAACCTAGTGTATGCAGTAGAAGCATCCACATCATAGAGTCTAGTGGAAGCAACTAAGAGACTGCAAAACTCAGAGAGAATCTTGTATTTGACCTTATCCAATATGGCAAAGATGAAAGCACAAATATGATGAAGGGAGTTATCTAATAGATGGCATGAGGCAACATTCTTGGCTCCAATGGTATGTACAGAGTATGAAGGGATTAAGAAATTTCCTTATCTCCTGGGTGAGAGGATATGGAGGGACTGATAGTTCAGTGGACCATCAGAGACCCAAAGTTAAAACAAAGAGTGTAAAGGACAGAGTCACCGATCTAAGATCACAAACTCTCATAGTAGAGCCCATGATGATGCTTCAGTAGGCTCATCACCCAAAAGTAGGTACCAGTTTAGGAATTAGATCAGACCAGTCACTTAACAACAGATACTAGAAAGGATTCAGACAAGCAGTATCACCTGCCATAACACCGTGAGCCCCTGATATTCCCAGAAGTATATAAGGGTGGAGCCGGGAGAGAGAATATTCCAGTTACCACTGCTACATAATAAATTATGCAAACACTTAGTGTAGAACAACCATGTTATTATGCTCATGGGTTTTTTAATCAGAAATTTGGACAAGGCATAATGAGGATGCTTTTTCTCCAACATGTGTGTAAAGCCTGATCTAAGAACACTCACTGATTGAAAGTAACTTGATTGCTGGGGCTGCAATCATTGGGAGATATCTTCATTCACATGTCTGGTGGCCAATGTTGGCTGTAGGTTAAGACCTCATCTGGGACTTCCAGCCAGAACACCTCTACCTGGCCTTTACATATGGCCTGGTTTTCAAAACGTGGAAGCCTTAGAGTACTTGGACTCCTTACATGGCAGCTCTGGGTTCTAACAGCAAGTGTCCCAGTAGTCAAGATGGAAGCTTTATCACTTTTTATGACCTAGCTTTGGAAGTCACATAGTGTTATTTTTACCATTCTCTACTGTTTGGAGCAGTCACAGATTCATCTAGATTTGAGGGGGAGGGACCTAGACACCATTTCTTGATGGGAAGTGGCAAGGTCACATTGTAGAAGAGCAAGTGGGGTGGGAAATACTGTTCTGGCAATTTGGGGAGAGTACAGGGAGAATCTGTGGATTATATTTCTTGAAAGGGAATATTGAACACTAGAAGGAGACCAGTGACACCATAAGTGATTTAGAGAATGTGAATTGGAAAGTTTAAATTTTCCTGTAACTCAGTAGAGTGTGGTTCATAGAAAAGATTAGGTTTGTTTTCTTTTTCACATATTGTAGTAGTAGATACTTATTTTATAATCCCACTATCCTAGCCCAATTGATTTGAATTTAATTTTGAAATCAGTATATTCTCTGTCAATGACATTTTAATAGCTAGCTTATATCTCCAGTGCTTCATCTCAATTTCAACTGTCCATGAACAAATATTTCTCTCTTGATCTATAGTCAGACAGTCTTTTGAGTCCCTCCAAATGATGATTGTCTATTTCTTAAGGTGCTCAAAAGCTCTTCATCTTAAACACTAGTCTATGATGTTTCTTCCAATTCTGAACAAATTTGTCAGATTAAATAGCACTTTTGTTAGCTTTTAAAAATTATATTTTCCCTTACAAGTTCTCATATCCCTTGTGTTCCCCTGGCCCCCAGTCCCAGGTGAATTTTGTATATATAATTTGTATGTATAATTAAGCTATCTTGCTTATTTACAAAATTAGACTTTGTAACTGTATCCCAGTTTGTTTAAAAAATTATATCTTGTCATGGCAACAGAAACACACAGAACCATAAACATATTTATTCATGTTGGGTAAATATATGGCTATTAGAGAGTGACCAAAATAGGGCATGATGCAAAGAAGTTTGTCCTTGTAAGGTTTTGGGATGGAGTGGGGAGTCATCAAAAGAGAAGGCACCCACAATGTCAATAGGTGCACATTCTCTGAAAGTTAGAGATGATTCTTACAACTGAAACCCTAGGAAAGATGAGAGGGCCAGGAGTACCCCAGGAAAAAGATACTGCCTCCTTGGGCCAGTGTGGAAGCGAAGCCAAAAAGCTGTTTGCTTTCTAGTCATTTTGTCTGAACTGAGAGACATTTCAAAGATGGGGGATTTTATTTTATTTTTAACCTGTTTTTAAAAAATTGAAATATAGTTGACACACAGTGTTATATTAGTTTCAGTTGTACAACATAGTGACTGGACAACTCTATACATTATGCTATGCTCATCACAAGTGTAGCTACCATCTGTCACCACACACTATTACAGTACTATTGATAACATTCCCTATGTAGTACCTTTCATCCCTGAGACTTACTCATTCCATAACTGGAAGTCTGTATCTCCTATTCCTCTTTACCCATTTTGCCCATCCCTCCATACCTCTCCCCTATGGCAACCATCAGTTTGTTCTTTATATTTATGGGTCTCTTTCTCCTTTTGTTTGTTTGTTCATTTGTTTTCTTTTTAGATTCTATATGTAAGTGAAATCACATGGTATTTGTTTTAGTTTGTCTTACTTCAGTTGGTGTAATACCCTCTGGGTCTATTTATGTTGTTGCAATGGCAAGATCTTTTTTTTTTTTTTTAAGATTATTTATTCATTTGAGAGAGATAGAGAGAGAGCATGAGCAGGGAGAGAGGCAGAGGGAGAGGGAGAAGCAGGCTCCCCGCTGAGCCAGGAGCCCGATGTGGGGCTCGATCCCAGGACCCCGGGATCATGACCTGAGCCGAAGGCAGACGCTTAACCATCTGAGCCACCCAGGCGCCCCGCAATGGCAAGATCTTATTATTTTATGGCGGAGTAATATTCCATTCCATACATATATATATATACCACATCTTCTTTATCCATTCATCTATGGATGGACATTTGGGTTGTTTCCAGATCTTGGCTATTGTAAATAATGCTGCAGTAAACATAGGGGTACATATATCTTTTTGAATTAGTGTTTTTGTTTTCTTTGGGTAAATATCCAGTAGTGGAATTACTGGATTGTGTGGTATTTCTATTTTTAATTTCTTGAGGAACCTCCATACTGTTTTTCACAGTGGCTGCACCAATTTACATTCCTGCCCACAGTGCATGAGGGTTCGTTTTTCTCCACATCCTTGCCAATACTTGTTATTTCTTGTCTTTTTCATTCTAGCTGTTCTGAAAGGTGTGATGTGATATCTCATTGCGGTTTTGATTTACGCTTCACTGATGATTAGTGATGTGGAGCACAAAGATGGGGAATTTTATTTTATTTATTTTTATTTTTTAATTAACATATAATGTATTATTTGTTTCAGGGGTACAGGTCTGTGATTCATCAGTCTTACACAATTCACAGCACTCACCATAGCACATACCCTCCCCAGTGCCTCACCCAGCCACACCATCCCTCCCATCCCCCTCCACTCCAGCAACCCTCAGTTTGTTTCCCGAGATTAAGAGTCTCTTATGGTTTGTTTCCCTCTCTGGTTTTGTCTTGTTTCATTTTTCCTTCCCTTCCCCTATGATCCTTTGTCTTGTTTCTCAAATTCCTCATATCAGTGAGATCATATGATAATTGTCTTTCTCTGATTGACTTATTTCACTTAGCATAATACCCTCTAGTTGCATCCATGTTGTTGCAAATGGCAAGATTTCATTTTTTGATGGCTGCATAATATTCCATTACACACACCTCCCCTCCACACCCACATCTTCTTTTCCCATTCATCTGTTCATGGACATCTAGGCTCTTTCCACAGTTTGGCTATTGTGGACATTGCTGTTATAAACATTGGGGTGCAGGTGCTCCTTCGGATCACTACATTTGTATCTTTGGGGTAAATACCCAGTAGTGCAATTGCTGGGTCATAGGGTAGCTCTATTTTCAGCTTTTTGAGGAACCTCCATACTGTTTTCCAGAGTGGCTGCACAGGCTTGCATTCCCACCAACAGTGTAGGAGGGTTCCCCTTTCTCCACATCCTCACCAACATCTGTTGTTTCCTGACTTGTTAATTTTAGCCATTCTGACTAGTGTGAGGTGGTAAAAGATGGGGAATTTTAAATGGCAGAAGCAAGCTTAGTGCCTATATGTCATTTATTCACTTAATGCTTGCTATTTTTAATTTTAATATTAATGAATATTTATTCCTATAATCTTGTAGTAAATATATTTAAATAGCTTGTGTCCTGTGTGTTTTAGTTATTGTTACAATTTCTAGGGGAGGGCAGGAATTTACAGAAGGTTATCTTGAACTGCAACTACAATTCCTTACTCTATTTATTATTTTTATGCTATCACTTATTATGTCCCATGATGATGTAGTTGAAAGGGCTTTAGACAGAAGAGTAGGATTTAGTCATAATTTTGCTGTTAAATAAAGTATTTCTCTTTCCTGGGTCTTAGTGTCCTCATGTTAAACGATGAAAAGATGTGTTAGATAATATAATTTCAAAGTTTCCTCCTAGTGTTATGAATTTATTGGTCTCTCTTATTTTCAGGAGGTGATGAAGAATAATAAAGAATTTATAGTTTAATTTTGCACAAAATGATTCTCATGTATATCTACTTTCTACTTGGTCACACACTGACATTTATGAAGCAGTTGTATTAGGAGGTTTGGAGTATTCCTTTCTGTGTAATTTTATATAGGTTTTGTAGAATCCTGATGAAATAACTGAAGTATGTTTTTATTATAAGGTGAAAAAAATCCTGTGCAATAACACAGCACTTCAATTTAGAAATACCATAAATGAATAAATGTGAAATTAAATTATCTTTGAACTTCAGGCATATGAGCTAAATTATTGTATCATACAAATGCTTCATTTCTATTCATGTGGAAGAATAGAAAGATAAACTAGTGGAGATAGTGGAATACTTTGGTAAGAAAATAGTTAAGTACAAATAACTAAGAAACATTACTGATAGGTATGAAAAAGAAAAGAAAACCTTACCTTGTTTGGTAATTATTATGGAAGGTAATATATTGTTTTAGGAAAAGGCATCTAGATACTTCACTTTTTTTTCAGATTGAGTGTTTTATCTTAAACTGTGACTTAAATATTTTGTGAAATTTGATAACATTTGAGATTTTACTTATTAAATTACATAAACTGTTAGCTGAGCATAGTTGAAGCATATTATTTTAGAAACCACTAAAACATAATAATCATTTTTATAGGGGGAAGACTAGAAATGGATTGTAATATTTTTCTTTTGCATAACAGAATTCCACTAGAGGTAGTTTATATACATTTTTGACCAGAATTTTTTTTTTCCCAAAAAAACATCATATGTAAAACTGTAATTTTTGATAGATTTAAAAATTGATTTGAATGTGCTGGTGATCCCTGAACCCAATTTCTTTGTCCATTAAATTCTCTTCCTTTTTTTCACCCAACAAGGCTCCATATACACTTCAGAACCCTGGGCATCAGAAGAGCAGTTTGAAAATCAATACCTTATTGTAAAGTAATTCTATATTAGTATATGAATGGCAACACTAACTTTTTACAGCATGACCAATTTTAACATAGATAACATTACTCATTGAAATTTACATATATAGATACAATCTAAATTATTGTTTCCTAACTAATAGATATTAAATTCTGGAGATTAGCATATGAAAGGAGGTAGTTTAGTTTAAAATGGTGTTCCAGATTTCCTCCAAATAATTAAATGAAGTAGGGAGCTTATATGTGAGAAATCAATGGTTATCCTCAAACAAATAAAATAATGTGTTGCTCCCACTTGTTCAAATTGGTAAATTAAAATCCTGGCTAGATTCAAGTTTGTGAAAAACACAGCACTACTGATTTATCAAAATAGTAGGAAACATGCTTTATTTTGGGTTACTTTTATTGAATCTTCTCACTTTTGAAAGATTTAAAATGATTGGAGTGTCAGATCTGAATGTTTCTCTGGATGTTAATGAACTGTTCAGATTTATTCAGTTTAGGTTAGCAGTGGCTAGAAATCTCTCCAACACATTTTATGGCATTTATATAATGTTGTCTTTGTAGAATGTTTGCCACTGAGCATCTTCCTGAGAAGCAGTCGATAAATTTTTGACTGAAAGGAGACAGAGTTACTAGGCTAACAGATGTCTTTGTTGGCAGTCTCAGTATAGCAAAAGAAGACTTACTTGTCATTGTTTACATGCTTTCCTATCTTCCTCAGTTTTCTGTCACCCTTAGTAATAAACACTATAGCATCTCCTCTGAGCATGTAACCTTAGATTCATCTTACCTTTTTCTCATCTCATATTCCAGTAGTCAGCAAATCAAGAAAAGTTATCATGTTCCTAAGCCCATGAAACCATAACCATATTTTTTTCAACCCCAATTTCCATGCCCTTGAGTCAGAACTGGATTATCCTTGTGAGAAGCTGGGCAAAAGCCAGTTGGTTCTCAGATGAGCTTGTGTTTTTCTAGAAAGGGAGAAGTAGCGTCGCCAACTAACTGTAACGATAGTCTTGTCCTTGGTAATGATGTCACGCTGGACATCACTAATCCTTGAAAACTTACAGCGTAGTTTTGTGTTACAGAAATGATCTAAACCACTGGGAAGTTCTCATTTAGACACTTCTATTTGTGAGCCAATGATATAATCACATTGTGCTGGGAAATGCTAAGAGAGAAATCAAGCATGGTCTTTCACTTTAATGACTTTATAAATAGCTTGAGAGGCAGTATTAAATTGTGGTTAAGAACAGACTCTAGAGTCAGACTGCCTGAATTCAAATCCCTCTTTTGTCACTTACTAAAATGTGCAGCCTTGGGCAAATCACTTTACTTTTCTATCCTTCAATTTTTGTATGTCTTAAGTAAGGATTATGAAAACCTCATGTAGTTGTGAGAAGAGTTAATACGGGTAAAATGCATTGTGCTTGGCACATAGTAAACACTCTTAATGTTTGCTATTATCATTAATTAGTTGGGAGGGCACTTCTTTGTCTCTTCTTGTGTCATTTCTCCATGCTGCATACATTTTGGGCTCATTGAGCTGAACTCCAAAAACAATGCCAAAAATGCCTCTCTCAGTATTTATTTGCACCAATTGATATGGTCTTGTGTATGTATTCATGTGATGCATTTGAAAGAGAAGGAGCTGAGAATGAAGCCAATGGTATGTCTTTGGTCAGGCCCACGGACTGGGTTTGAATGACCATGTTTAAAGATGGACAGAACTAGTGCTCTAAAAGAGATCTGGGAGATGCCAGGCAAGAAGTGATGGTCAGAAGCTGAGAGAACTCTCAAATGAGACTTTGTGAAGAGCAAACAGTTACTTTGAAGTGTTGCGGAACAGCTTTTGAAGGCTGACTTACTGATTTACCATCCCTTACTCCACTCTAGACTAGTTGCCTGGTTCAAGTAAATCAATACTCTTTTAACACTGGGCACTTAAACAAACAAACAAAAGAAAACTATTTAGTAGGTGCATGCCCCAAATAGGAGAATCTAAGACTGAGTAGTTTTCCAGGCCCCACTGCTGGCTCCAGAGCTGATCTCCAATAACAGGTTATTTTACCCCTGGGCATAGCTTAGTTGGGGTAGCTCCGATGTGGATGGCTTCCCCTGGGCCACGGTTGAGTGGCCTGGATTCCCATCTCCCCAGTCCAGGGAGAGTTGGAGAAGGATCCATTCTGATGGATGGGTAATACCAACTACAGCAACCCAGTTGTTGAGTGGAACCCGGACCTTTGGAGCTTTTCCCCCTTCTCATTCCCAAGAACTTCTCTCAGGGCAGAATCAGATCTCATTGGTTCCTGCCTCCCAAGCCTGTTTAAGTTTATGTCTCATTGGCTTATTTCTTTCTAGTACCCAGACAGAAAAGAGGGGCTTCAACTACTTTAACAGATCAGAATACAGTAGATGCTCATTATTCATAGCAGGGATGTAGGTATTCTTAGGAACATTGAATTAGCGGATACTGAATCATTGCCCTGGATTGGGTGCCTGTGAGCCTCTGGTCACAACATTGTCATCAACCAGCCAGTATATAACCTTGTTTTATTTGTGTTTCTGTTTTGTTTTTTTTTAACTCTTATTTAGTATAAATTGTTGATTCATTAACATTGAACTAACACCCAACAGCACTATAACTCCTGCCAGAAGGTAGCTTATCTAACACATGTATTTTCTCCATAAGACATTGCAAAGCCTTCTTGTGCTCAGGAACACTAGACAGTAATACTTAGGCTCTATGCTTGGGACATTTTCAACAGTCAGATGACCACCAAGAAGCACAAAAATGTGGAAAAGGGCACGAAATGTACTGAGAAGGACCCTCGTTTAGAGGACTTATTTATACTACGAAAAATAAAACAAGAAGGCAGAGTGTTGCCTTGTTTGACTGCAGCTGGGAATGTACATGGGTGACAAATTTTTCACCACTCTGTGCATGTCCATGTCTGTGAATTTCTGTGAAAGCACCACGGGTGTTGATTTTGGGGTTATAAGTAGGTTTTAGTGAGTAGGCAAATTCACAAATATGGAATTCACAAATGCTGAGGATCAGCTGTGTTCTCCAGGCTGGGTCTTATTGACTGGTACCAAGGTATTTTTGATTCATGAAATTTTTTTATTCAAAACATGCCTACCATCTGAATCTTGAACATTAGGATGACTTTGTATCCTCTTTTTCCCAAGGCCGAAAAACTATTTGCAGTAATTTCCATACCCAGACCAAAATCTGCCTCATTTGGAAAAAAATTAAATCCCAATTCCTAAACTTAAATTGTCTCCTCAAAAACTTTAACAAATCTTGTCTTACAGCATAATGTAAAATTAGGAAAGAGGCTTTTCCCTTTTATCCTGCAGTGTTCTGGCCTAGTTGCCTCTTCAAACAACAGCCTTCACTCAGATCTCAGGGGTCATGAGAGGTGGTAGTGGAGCTGGTCTCAGAGATTTCCCAAGGTGGCTCACAGGCAGGAATCATGGAGGCATAAGGAAATTGAACAGATGTGTGGGATGACTGCATTCTGGGCAATTGTGAAAACTCTTTGGAATGTTCCAAAATAACTGGGGACATTTTGGGGGTGCCATTTTTTGGTAATTAGACTTGTAGAGCATTATGCCATGATAATTTCAACTTTTTTTTTTTGACTATTATAAAAGTTTATTTAACAAAAAAGTTCAATATGAAAATGCACACGACCTGATTTTTATATTGTAGTAAAACAGGTACTATGGAGGGGACATGTGGAAGCAGTTGATTTCTTCTGATGAACACAGGCATTGTTTATACTCACTCTAAGGCTTCTAACATGATGATACTATTTCCTCATATTACCACCATTCCAGTATTGTTCTGTTGCCCACCAGTTGCCATCTCCACACATTCATCTATCACAAGATTCATAAACGGATCGAACCCCCGCAATATTCCTTGGACATGTCTGCCACCATTTAATTTCAATGACAATTTCTTGTCCATAAATTTTTTCAACTCGGGAGGGTGAGCTTTGCTCATGGTGTCTACTCGGTGAGCTCAAAGATGCCTCCAAATGGAATTCGTGGCATCCCTCACACTCCCCCGGTAGGCCCCGATAATTTCAACTTTAAAAGGAAATGTGACCTTGTTTTGTAGGCCTGTAATTTATGATCACTTGCATTACCAAATTCTAATTAAAATACCATGGAGGGGAGCCTGGGTGGCTCAGTTGGTCAAGCTTCTGACTCTCTTGATCTCAGCTCAGGTCTTGATCTCAGGATTGTGAGGGCAAGCCCTGCGCTGGGCTCCATGCTGGGTGTGGAGCCAACTTAAAAAAAAATACCATGGAAATCCATGTAATAGAACATCTATCATTTACTGCATACCTATTATATGCTATACACACTAAAAGATACTTTACAGGTTTCTTTTATGTAAAAATGGAATTACTAATTCCATTTTGTAAATGAGAAACCATAGGTTAGATAAATTAATAAATATGCTTAAGCTAGAAAGTTAGAAATCTAGAATTTAAAGTTAGATCTATGTGGCTTGAAATTCCACACTCTTTCCAGTTTACTACATTTCCTCAAATATTCACATCAAAGGGAGACCAAGTAGAGGTTTATAGTGCAAAGAATTTTTAGAAATTTGCTAAGACATTAAAGAAAGATAAATGTACAGTGATAATCTTCCGCGGTTCTCTCTATCCCAAGGGAAATATTTTTTTAGTGCCACTGGGCAGTCATTAATATACATCAACCTTTAACAATAGTACACATAGGAGATTGATGTCACAAAAATGATAATATTGATCTTTTGAGAAAACTGGAGCACCTTTTAATAAAGACTGACATTTAAAAAAAAGAGTGCCATCTTGTAAATTTACTGAATTTATTTTGTGCCTCACTGAGCTTTAGAAAAATAATTCGAATTTTAATTAATCCAGTATACGTACAAGGCTTAGAAATCAAGCAGTTTAACAGGTTATGACAAATTATACCAGTTTTCTGCCCCACTTCTCTCTGCCCTAGATCCTGCCCCTTAGAGGGGAACTGTATGTCCTGCTTTATATCAATCTTTAATTTCCTACACATGTCTAAATAAGCTGCTTCTACTACTAGCTTTTAATTTACTGATTTTAGATATATACTGACTTTTGTCACTGTAGTTACTAATTTACCTTACTTAATAAGTCTTCCTGTTCCCACTGCCTCTCAATATAGTTTTATCACTCTTTTTGGTTTTCACTATCAATATTTATAATATTTTGATGCTGAACTATGTATGCCTTGTACCATGATTATGTTTCATGTCCTTTACAGTGATTTATTGACATCTTTATTTGCTGTCTCTACTCTTCTGTTCTCTTTGTTCCTGTGGAATTGTATCTTTTCATTTATTACTGTCAATTTTGAGGGGTTTTGGAATAGATATAAAATCATGTTGAAGTGGAATTTCGATGTTATTACCCCTTTATAGCAACTATTGGATTGGAAATGTGACTTACAGACCTTTACAGATGGGTGTGAGTAAAAATTGGAGCTTTTCTCCTTCCTTAAGAAATGATGGACAGAACATATTGTTTCTCTCTTTGCAACAGTCCACGAGGCACCAGTGTACTTTCCTAGACTCTGGAATTTGGCATTTTTGTGGTATCTCATGGCCCATTTAAAAATTGAAAATTTTTTTCTTAATCACTTTGAGTTAATTTGTTTTTTATAAAAAACCAACATTTGCTGACCATGCTGTCTATAATAGGAGAATCCAGCCCATTTCCATTTAGTGTAAAATCTGCTCTACTACTTTTTTTCCATCTTATTTAAGATGACTGTTTCTTTAATTGTATTGTTTCCTTTTTCTCTTTATTTTTGCAGACTTGTTGAAGTTACATTGAATTCCCTCTTATTCCTCTTGTGAATTTAGGACTTCTGCTCTGTGTTTTTATTTATTTTTTACTTTTTTGGTTTTTTTTTAAAAAGATTTTATTTATTTGACAGAGAGAGACACAGCAAGAGAGGGAACACAAGCAGGGGGAGTGGGAAGAGAAGCGGGCTTCCCGCGGAGCAGGGAGCCCAATGTCGGGCTTGATCCCAGGACCCTGAGATCATGACCTGAGCTGAATGCAGACGCTTAGCCAACTGAGCCACCCAGGTGCCCCTCCCTTATTTATATTACACATTCTCTTTATCCATTTAGATTTAATGATAATGCTCTTTCCCTCCTCCTCATATTTCTGTATCTGTGTTATCCTATTTGCCTCGTTTCTCAAACATTTTCTTCAGATGCGGCATGTTGGTTATGTATTGCCTGAATCCTTGAATATCTGAAATACCTTTCTTTCATCCTGACAGGTAATTGATACTTTGGCTAGCATTAAGATTCTTGGTTTGCAGCTCTAACTTATCAATTGTCTGTAGATACTCTATTGTTTTCTAGCTTCCAGAGTTGTAGAGGAGGAGTCTGGTATTTGATTCTTTTGTCTTCCGAAGTAACTTGTTCTTACCACGTGAGAACTTATAAAATTTTCTCTTTACCTTTTTATTACTTTCCTGTGGTTGCTGTAACAAATTACCCCAAACTGTGTGGCTTAAACAACAGAAATTTATTCTGCATAGTTCTGGAGGCCAGAAGCCTAAGATAAGTATCACTGGGCTGAAGTCAAGGTGTCAGCACTCGACACTCCCTCTGCAGGCTCTAAGGGAGATTCCGTTCCTTGCCTCTTCCAGTTTCTAAATACGCTGCAAACATTTGCTCTAAATGTTTAGAGGATCTTCAGAATAGATGAGCAATAGAGAGCATTCAGAATACGTCTTGTTTTCCAGCTTCTGGTGGCTGCCAGCATTTCTTTTCTGTGTCTATATCACTCTCATCCCAGACCCTGTCCACTTCTGTCTATGCATAATGTATTATCTGCCTCTCTCTTACAAGGACCCTTATGATGGCATTTAGGGACTACCCAAATAATCCAGGATGATCTTACCATCTCAAGATCCTTAATCACATCTGCAGACTTTATCATATAAAGCAACATTCATGGGTTCCAGAGATTAGGACCTGATGTCCTCACTAAACCTTGAATTTCCAGACCATTGCCAGGTATGCCTTGGCTATGTCTTTTAAAGTCTCCTTGAATCTCAGTAAGGACCTGAAATTGGTAGATTCAAATCTTTCTTTCTTACTTACTTACTTAATTTATTTATTTTTAAAAAGATTTTATTCATTTATTTTATTTTAGAGAGAGAGAGGGAGAGGATGGGGGGGGGCGGAGCGGAGGGAGAGGGAGAGAATCCCAAGCAGACTCCATGCTGTGTCCCTGGGGAGCCCGACCCAGGGCTTGATCCCACGACCCCGAGATAATGACCTAAGCCAAAACCAAGAGTCGGGTACTTAACCCACTGAGCCATGTAGGTGCCCCTCAAATCTTTTTTTTTTTTTATATATACTGTATTCCTTTTTTTTATGTTATGTTAATCACCATACATTACATCATTAGGTTTTGATGTAGTGTTCCATGATTCATTGTTTGCGTATAACACTCAGTGCTCCATGCAGAATGTGCCCTCCTCAATACCCATCACCAGGCTAACCCATCCCCCCACCCCCTCCCCTTTAGAACCCTCAGTTTGTTTCTCAGAGTCCACAGTCTCTCATGGTTCGTCTCCCCCTCTGATTCCCCCCCTTCATTTTTCCCTTCCTGCTATCTTCTTCTTCTTCTTCTTTTTTTTTTTAACATATAATGTATTATTTGTTTCAGAGGTACAGGTCTGTGATTCAACAGTCTTACACAATTCACAGCACTCACCCCTCAAATCTTTTTTAAAATGAGATAAATATTCTTTTGTGATTTATATGTTTTACTTGTTACTTTTTTCTTCTGAAATATGATTTATTATTAGATATTCTAAATCATTGTTTATTTTTCTCTTCCCTCATGATTACACTGTCCTCATATTTTTTCTCTCTTTTTAGGTATTTCATCCTCTAGATCTTTAAAGACACTAATTTGGTTCTCCTTTACTTCAATTAAACTATTTAATTTCCAATTAAAAATATTTTCCAGAAATATTTTTAATATAGTGAAATCACAGTTGATTTAATTATTATTTTGTGTTGCTGTTTGTTTGATCTAGTAGTTTTAATGTTCTACTTGTTTTCTTTTTCCTCTTTATATTTATTACCATTTATATAACTATATATGTATGTCTTTATTTGTTTTTGCCTTGCCTTAATTGTATTTTTGTTTTGTTATTTTTTATTTCCCATTAGGGCTTAGGTTAAGCTGCTGGGGTATCTTAGAGATGTCAAACTCTATCAATAGAATTGAGAAGTACTCTCTGCTACCATGATCTTGTTAATTCACATTTACTTTTTTTTTTTTTTAAGAGATGGGGTGGGAGGGGAGAGAAGAGAGAATCTTAAGCAGGCTCCATGCTTGGGGTGGAGCTGACATGGGGCTCAATCTCATGACCCCGAGATCATGACCTGAGCCTAAATCAAGAGTCAGACACCCAACCGACTGAGCCACCTGGGCGCCCCCACAATTACTAATTTTTTGTTGGGTACTAGACTTTCTAAGATGTTTTTGAAAGTCTGACTTTTAAAATTTTTCCTTTAAGAAATACTGGGTTTTGAGCTGGCAGACAGAGAATTTGCTAGTGGATCATCTTTATGCCTTTGAGCCTGTTTTTAAGTTTTACCAAATTTTTTAAGGGTCTAGAGTACACCTTAGCTAGAGTAACCCTACGCCAATGATATGAGCTTCCTATGAGGTGTCAGCTGAGTCCCTGAGTTCAATGAGGTCTCTCCATTTTGGCTAGTCAGAATTTCTATATTTTAAGCAGTTTGCAACCACCAGAATATCCATTTTATTTTACAATTCCTAGAAGTAGTTCTCTACTGGACCATTTTGGGTCTTACCCTGTGCATGCACAGCTTTAGAATTTAGCCAAAGTATTAGATGATCCATATGTAAATTTGTGAGATCTTTTTCAGTGCAGCTTCCTTGTCTATAGTATTCATTCCACAACTTCAGCCCCTTCAGCAGCTCCAGATTTTGTTATCTACCTGTTACCTCCTCACCTCAGTGATACTTCTGTGCTCTGCTTGACTTTATTCCCCGACATTATAGTTTAGAAATTTTCCTGGGCAGAAATTTACGGCTATTATGGAGCTTACCTTATGTGTTTCCTCCTTCTCAGGAATCAAAGTTAAATGCTGCCTTTTGACCAAGGACTGAAAATATTGTTTTATATATTTTGTCCAGTTTTACAGTCATTTACTGTAAGAAGAGTAGTGTGGTATCAGCTACTTTATTATATTTGAAATAAGGAATTCTCCCACTGTGTACATGATATCCTCACTTGAAAATACCAAAGACATTTTAAATGCAACAAGTCCAAAAAATTTTCTGGTTTTCCTTCCCTTAATCTTGTCCAGTTATACAAGTAGAAATGTAGAAGTTATCTTTTATACCTCCCTGTTTCTCACCTCCCACATCCAGTGAATCATCAAGATCCCTAAATATCTTTTGAATTTATGCTTCCTTCCATCTTGACTACTTACCAGGTAGACCAAGATATCATGCTGAAATAGCCTCTCAACTAATTTAACTCTTGCCTCCTTCTCCCCCAGTCTATCTTCTCATTGTAGACCTATTGATCTGGTGTAAAAGCAAACCTGATTATGTTTGTTTCCTCCCCACCTCCTGATAGGAATCCTTCAGTGGATTCTGTATGATATGAGTAAAACTTCTTAACGTGGCTTTTTAGTCTCTGTATGATCTTTTCCTTACCTACCATTGCAGCTTTGTTGAGGATATCATTTACCTGTTCTTTTCATTTTATTCCATGAGGTTTTGTTCATGCTGTTTTCTTTCTAGGATTGGTCTTCCTTTATTCACTTAGTTAACCTTTTCTCATCCTTTAGGCATCAGTCCAATTCTTTCTTCTTCAGGGACAACTCCTTAATTTTGTTGACTAGGTTAAATTCTTCAATTAAGGTGCTCAAGTAAATTAATGTACATCAGCTGATTTTTCACATTTGTATGATTTCTTTTGATTTAATGTCTTTATCTTTTACTAGAATAAATGTCATGAAAGCTGTTTTGTTGATAATTTTATTGCCCATACTTAGAAATAGAGGTGAATAAAATAGCAAAAAGAGGTGATTAATTAATATTGGTTGGTTGAATAAGTAGATCTGCTCATTATGAATAATACATATCCATAGATACAACAATGCTCATAAATGTTATCACTATGCGACTTGTAGGCATAATTTCCATTAGGAATATACGATTCATATCTCTATCAGTGACAGAACTATCACAATACCAATTTCCAAATCGAATGAAAAACCCCTTTTCTGTGAATTCTGCTTGTATGAAGTTGTAAATGAATGCTTAACACTTTATTGCTGTTTCTAGAATCTAAATACTAAAGTCCCAAAAGTATGTGTAAAAAGTGTTTCTAAAATCATGCAAGTGATAAATATACACATAAAATGGATAACAGCCAAAATTCTATTGAACGTTCTTATACTGTAATTCTATGATGCTTATTTTAACTTATGCTAGTGTACCCGGAACTGTTCTTAGTCCTTTACAATTATTAACTTATTTATCAGAACATTATGAGATAGATACTATTATCATCTGCATTTTATAGATGAAGAAACAGAGGTACATATATATGAAATAATTGTCTAATATTCAACAATGGAGTCAGGGTTTAACTCAGGCTCTTTGGCTTTGGAGAGTTTAGTAATTGCTCAGATTCTCTTTGTTTGGCTTCCAACATCTAGCTAGTTATTTGAAAACCATAATTACTTGAGGGTAAAGGTTTGTCCCTCTGTACAACAGTTTTTTTTTTTTTTTTTTTAAATGCCTAGTCCACACTGGGGATTAAAAATCTGTATCTTCGGGCACCTGGGTGGCTCAGTTGGTTACGCAACTGCCTTTGGCTCAGCTCATGATCCTGGAGTCCCAGGATCAAGTCCTGCGTCGGGCTCCCTGCTTGGCAGGGAGTCTGCTTCTCCCTCTGACCCTCCCCGCTCTCATGTGCTCTCTCTCTCTCTCTCTCATTCTCTCTCTCAAATAAATAAATAAATCTTTAAAAAAAAATCTGTATCTTCTTTCTCATCTCAGCAAAGAAGCAGGTGAGAAAAGAGTATGTGAAATTAGGGATAGGTACCTTGTGAATACTCTCTATGAGGTATTTCTTTCACCTCATACTTTCTCCAAAGAAAAATAGTGTTAATTCTGAATATTTGTGGGAAGTTGTAAAATGGCCAGAATTTAAGGATTTCAATGTGATTTATTAGACTGAATGACAGAAGCCAGAAAATTAGTGATATATATTCAATTTGGTAAGTGATCTGTCATAGAATTCTATTTAACAAATCCTTTTAAGAAGAGTGTAGATTTTTATAGGTTTGGCATGGTGTCAAACTTATGAAATATTTGGAGGTCTCAATTCATCAGTGACCTCAGAATAGATTCCCTTTAATGAAAGTTAAAAGTTAAAAGGCAAAATTGGAATACAGCCTGCCTTAATGTTTCACAAAATTGCCAGATTGCCAGATGATACTTAATTGGAAGCTCAGAAAATAATGATGAGCAACCTAATCAGGAAAAATCTATTTGGTCTAAATCTCTAGAGAAGGAGGTTTCACAGACAGTAAACAATAAACTGGAGACATTTAAAAATGAGTCTGACAATGAAAACCAAAACCAAACCCGCTCCTCCTCACAAAAACAGGCAGAAAAACAACAACAAAGAAAACAGCTATTTAACTTAATATATCACTACATTATTTTTGAAAAAGCTAGACTTCTTCCAGCCAAGAAGTTGTAAAAAATGAAAAATAGTTCTGAGTGCTTCTATATAATAGGGTCTGTCTGTATTTTGTGGTGGCTGATAAAAGTCTTTAGTCAAATCTGTGGCAACTTTGCTCTATTTAAGAATTAGAGCTTGGTATGATTTAGTAATCACACTTCTGGGTTTTTACCCAAAAAGTACAAAATTACTAATTCAAAGGGATACATGCACTCCTGTGTTTATTGCAGCATTACGCACAATAGCCAAATTCTGGAAACAGCCCAAGTGTCCATTGATAGATGAATGGATAAAGAAGTGATATATATATATATATATATATATATATATATATATACACACATATATACAGATATACATATATATATATATATATATATATACAGACACACACACACACACACACACATATATAATGGAATACTATTCAGCCATAAAAAATGAAATCTTGCCATTTGCAATGACATAGATGGAGCTAGAGAGTATAACCCTAAGTTACACGCTAAGAAATAGGTCAGTCAGGGAAAGACAAATACAAAATGATTTCACTCATATGTGGAATTTAAGAAACAGAACAAATGAGCAAAGGAAAAAAGAGAGAGAGAGAGAAACCAAGAAACAGACTCTTAACTATAGAGAACAAACTGATGATTACCAGACGGGAGGTGAGTGGGGGAATGGATGAAATAGGTGATGGAGATTAAGGAGGGTGCTTGTTGTGATGAGCACTGGGGAATGTTTGGAAGTGTTGAATCACTATATTGTTCACCTGAAACTAACATTATATTGTATGTTAACTAACTGGAATTAAAAAAAAGAAAGAATTAGAGCTTGACATACAACAGGTCCAATTTTCTAAAAAAAGATTTTAATTATTTATTTGAGAGAGAGAGAGAATCTGAGGCAGACTCTGCCCTGAGCGCAGAGCACCATGCAGGGCTCAGTCCCACAACTATGAGATCATGACCTGAGCTGAAACCAAGAGTTGGATTCTCAACCGACTGAGCCACCCAAGTGCCTGGGGTCCAGTTTGTCAGAACTTGAGGGAAAAGAACTGTGTGGCCAGGGAACTAGAAGTCTTATTCTGGAAATTCAGAATTGCATTGCTTTTCTTGTAATAGCCATCTTAACCCCTGGGTACTTTTATTAGAGGTGCAGAAGAAATTTCAGGGATCCTTTAGAACTGTACTGGCTATTTAAATTCAAATTTAAATTAATTAAAATCAGAAATTTAATTCCTCAGTTGCCTTAGCCACATTTTAATTGCTCAGTAGCCATTTGTAGCTAGTGGTTACCATGTTGGACAGAACAGACACAGATATTGAACATTTCCATTATCCCAGAAAGTTATATTGTGGAGCAGTGCCTTTGAGCTTTATATTTCACCCTTTCAGTACTGTTGTCAGTCTCAAGGTCCTATTCAATCTCTCTGAAGCCCATTGGTCCTATTAGTTTTCTATGTGGACATGTTGTGGTAGAAACGTCTTTCACTATTCACCTCTTAAGACTCAATTTCCTAATCTGTGGAGAGCAAGACTCAATTTACAGGTTGGTTTTTTTTTTTTTTTTGAGAATTAATGTGAAATAATATGAGAAAACCTTCTGACACATAGGTTTTCAATAAACCTAATTTGCATTCTTTATAATGTAGTAATTGTTTTCCATGACAGTAGATCATATTTCTTAGAAAATGAGAGGATAGGAAAAATATATATACTCTGAACTTAGAGAAAGCTTGTTCAGACCTGTATATTACTTTTCTCTTGTATTCTTTGTCTTTTTATTCTTTTCTTGTCCTGCCATAGTGCTTTTTAGGAAGTGTACTCAAGTCCCTGGTCACTATGCCCTTCTCAGGCCCTGGCTTCTGTACTTGTCTATTTACCTCAAAATTGGGCAGGGGAGTAAAAAGCAGTGTCAAAGTGGCTTGCCTGTGTGCCAAACATCTTTCTCCTTGCCTCTATTATATAATAGTGGCTTTACCTCTTCCTAATGATCAGGTTCAATTACCTCTGTCCAGCCTGGTGACTTCTCTTCTTGCCTGCTGATTCTTTGTCATGTAAAGCCCAGAGTGCCAGGCTGACAATTAAAGCTTAAAGTTCAATGGCACTTTGCTATTTCTCCTGGTAGAAGTATTTCTCCTTTGGAGTCAGGACTTCTCAACCCAAAGAGCCCCAAATTGTGAGGCAGGAAGCAAAAATTCCCCAGGTGGTTCTCTGGGAGTGATACAAGTGAGACCATCTCTTCTTTGATCCCTAAGTTCTCAGATTTATGAATTTACCTCTTGGGAACACAGTGCCATTGTACGTACATAGATGTGTACACGTAAGTGCATATTGTGTTCCAGAGAACAGTGTCCCATTCTTGTAAGATACTGTCTCTGAGCTGGTGCTATACCATCTGTGGGCTTTTCTTTGCTCTATCAGGCTGGCAGGTTTTGAGTGGTGCAGTATGTGAGAGGACCACTGAATCCCAAGTTCATGTGCTTATGGCTGCACCTCTATTATTCCGATGTTATTTTATGTGAGATTCATGTCAATGGATCAAATATGCTTTAACTTTTGGATAATGGTACAGGCCCAATGGGAAGGAAAGGGAAGCCTTAAATATGCCTTAATTTATATGCCTATTATATAAAGCCCTTAGCAGACCAATAAATACATTGCCCCTCCAGGGTAGAAGAGGTAATTTGGCACCAAGTATCTCCTTGTTCTCCTTGAAATCCTCTGAATTTCATTCTTAGCCTTTAATTGCTATTTAATCACTCTTAGCTATTTATTATCTTTTTTCTAAAGCATCAGTTGTCTCTAACAATAACCATCCAGTTCCATTGTTATTATAATTGTACTGATTCCCCAATATTGCTCAAACTACTGATGAATTCCATATACTAGTGCATCTCCTCCCACTGTAGGCCATCCCAGGTCATCTCACCAGTCAAAGTTTTAATATTTATACTGCTACGCTGCTGGAGACTGTTTATATTCCACCTATTGCTAGACATGTGTTCTTCATTGCCAGCCATCCAGCAGGTGATTAAATTCCAGAATTTACTATTTTAAGTGGGATTCCCTAGGAGGCCAACTCTGAGACAGAGACTAGCGTGAAGGAAGTTTTCTAGGGAGTCCTCTCAAATTAGTACCTGTGGGTAGGGTTGCCAGATTTAGCAGGTAAAAATATTGGATGCCTAGTTAAATTTAAATTTCTGGTAAACAGTGACTAATTCTTTATATAAAAGGTACTATTTGGGACATAATTATCTGAAATTTCAAATTTACCTGGGTGTCCTCTATTTTATGTGACAACCCTATCTGTGGAGGAAGTGAAGGATGTAGGAGTTGGAAGTCCAGAGAGAATTTGGACTGCTTACTATTTAAGTAGCAACCAAGGCCTCAGCTGACCCTGTAGGGAAATGAAACTGGAACAGCTCTTCAGCTTGTCCCGAGGCTAGATTTCTATACCCTGGCATTGACTAGTAATGGGGTGCAGGCTGTAGTTGGGAAAGAATCATGACCTTGGGGAAAGCAGCCCTCTTCAGCTGAGATTAACTTGCTGAGAGGGCTGTCAGCCAGCAGCACTCCTAGCAGCCAGGGGAATACAGTTCTGAAGGGAGTACCTGGGGGATATATCAGAGCATCTATTTTAATCATCATCATTATAATCAGCATCCTCATTTTTATCTCCTTTCATATGAATGTGCTCTGAATGTTATGTGACAGCTCACACTGAGAATAAGGCCTTCAGTGACAGTTCCCTAGTCAGGGTCTTTGTCACTGCTAAAGGCTCTGAATGGAGGCCCTTACTCTCAGTTTCTGACGCCCTTGCTCTCTCTTCCTGAACTGTGGCAGTCCGTTCTCAGGTCAGGGTCCTGCCACTGCTCTGGAAGCGAGGTAGGAATGCTTGCTCAGAACAAGCCTTCTTTGTCAGTTTGGTTGCTGATTCTATGTTCTTTCCTCTAATACCAGTGGTGGTCAAGCCTCTTGACCAACGCTAAGTAATCCTTCCATGTTCTTGACTTCTTGGCCTCTCAGCTCTGGGACCTCAATCCATCTTGTTTTTCTCTGTATATTGTTTTTTTTTAAATTTTATTTTATTATGTTATGTTAGTCACCATACAGTACATCATTAGTTTTTGATGTAGTGTTCCATGATTCATTGTTTGTGGATAACACCCAGGGCTCCATGCAATATGTGCCCTCCTTAATACCAAGATCTTCAGCTTTCAAGAACTCAAGTCTCATATACTGAAGGTATACTGTCTTGACCCATATCTTTCTTTAGCTTCAATTTAGTCAGCCATCTTCCTTCTTTCATCCTTTAGAAGAGTAATCTATACTTGCTATTAGTTTCCCTCACTTTCTCTACCTGCTGGCATTTGTCTTTCAACTACACTCACCTACTGAGTGAGTGAAAGGCTACTTGTTTCTTCTTAATTGCCTAAACCAGTGGCCATTCTTTTAACTTTTATTTTGCTGGAACTCCTATTTGAAATCATATTTTAATCTCTTTTTCTGAAATTCTTTACTCCCTTGACTTTTTTTTTCAAATTATTTTTAAATTTAATGTTTTAATTTTTATTTATTTATTTATTTTATTCTTATGTTAATCCCCATACATTACATCATTAGTTTTAGATGAAGTGTTTCATGATTCATTGTTTGTGCATAACACCCAGTGCTCCATGCAGAATGTGCCCTCCTCAATACCCACCACCAGGCTAACCCATCCTCCCACTCCCCTCCCCTCTAGAACCCTGTTTGTTTTTCAGAGTCCATCATCTCTCATGGTTCGTCTACCCCTCCGATTTCCCCCGCTTCATTCTTCCCCTCCCGCTACCTTCTTCTTCTTTTTTTCTTAACATATATTGCATTATTTGTTTCAGAGGTACAGATCTGAGATTCAACAGTCTTGCACAATTCACAGCGCTTACCAGAGCACATACCCTCCCCAGTGTCTATCACCCAGTCACCCCATCCCTCCCACCCGTCCCCCACTCCAGCAACCCTCAGTTTGTTTCCTGCAATTAAGAATTCCTCGTATCAGTGAGATCATATGATACATGTCTTTCTCTGTTTGACTTATTTCACTCAACATAATACCCTCCAGTTCCACCCACGTCGTTGCAAATGGCAAGATCTCATTCCTTTTGATGGCTGCATAATATTCCATTGTATATATATACCACAGCTTCTTTATCCAGTCATCTATCGATGGACATCTTGGCTCTTTCCACAGTTTGGCTATTGTGGACATTGCTGCTATAAACATCAGGGTGCACGTACCCCTTCGGATCCCTACTTTTGTATCTTTGGGGTAAATACTCAGTAGTGCAATTGCTGGATCATATGGTAGCTCTATTTTCAACTTTTTGAGGAACCTCCGTACAGTTTTCCAGAGTGGCTGCACCAGCTTGCATTCCCACCAACAGTGTAGGAGGGTTCCCCTTTCTCCGCATGCCCGCCAACATCTGTCATTTCCTGACTTGTTAATTTTAGCCATTCTGACTGGTGTGAGGTGGTATCTCATTGAGGTGTTGATTTGGATTTCCCTGATGCCGAGCGATATTGAGCACTTTTTCATGTGTCTGTTGGCCATTTGGATGTCTTCTTTGGAAAAATGTCTGTTCATGTCTTCTGCCCATTTCTTGATTGGATTCTTTGTTCTTTGGGTGTTGAGTTTGATGAGTTCTTTATAGATTTTGGATACTAGCCCTTTATCTGATATGTCATTTGCAAATATCTTCTCCCATTCGGTTGGTTGCCTTTTGGTTTTGTTGACTGTTTCCTTTGCTTTGCAAAAGCTTTTTATCTTGATGAAGTCCCAATAGTTCATTTTTGCCCTTGCTTCCCTTGCCTTTGGCGATGTTTCTAGGAAGAAGTTGCTTCGGCTGAGGTCAAAGAGGTTGCTGCCTGTATTCTCCTTTAGGATTTGGATGGACTCCTGTCTCACATTGAGGTCTTTCAACCATTTGGAGTCTATTTTTGTGTGTGTTGTAAGGAAATGGTCCAGTTTCATTCTTCTGCATGTGGCTGTCCAATTTTCCCAACACCATTTGTTGAAGAGACTGACTTTGTTCCATTGGACATTCTTTCCTGCTTTGTCAAAGATGAGTTGACCATAGAGTTGAGGGTCCATTTCTGGGCTCTCTATTCTGTTCCATTGATCTATGTGTCTGTTTTTGTGCCAGTACCATGCTGTCTTGATGATGACAGCTTTGTAGTAGAGCTGGAAGTCCGGAATTGTGATGCCGCCGGTTTTGCTTTTCTTTTTTCAACATTCCTCTGGCTATGTGGGGTCTTTTCTGGTTCCATACAAATTTTAGGATTATTTGTTCCATTTCTTTGAAAAAAGTGGGTGGTATTTTGATGGGGATTGCATTGAATGTGTAGATTGCTCTAGGTAGCATTGACATCTTCACAATATTTGTTCTTCCAATCCATGAGCATGGAACGTTTTTCCATTTCTTTGTGTCTTCCTCCATTTCTTTCATGAGTATTTTATAGTTTTCTGAGTACAGATCCTTTGTCTCTTTGGTTAGATTTATTCCTAGGTATCTTATGGTTTTGGGTGCAGTTGTAAATGGGATCGACTCCTTAATTTCTCTTTCTTCTGTCTTGTTGTTGGTGTATAGGAATGCCACTGACTTCTGTGCATTGATTTTATATCCTGCCACTTTACTGAATTCCTGTATGAGTTCTAGCAGTTTTGGGGTGGAGTCTTTGGGGTTTTCCACATAAAGTATCATATCATCTGCAAAGAGTGAGAGTTTGACTTCTTCTTTGCCAATTTGGATGCCTTTGATTTCTTTTTGTTGTCTGATTGCTGTGGCTAGGACTTCCAATACTATGTTGAATAGCAGTGGTGATAGTGGACATCCCTGCCGCGTTCCTGACCTTAGGGGGAAAGCTCTGTTTTTCCCCATTGAGAATGATATTCGCTGTAGGTTTTTCATAGATGGCTTTTTATGATATTGAGGTATGTCCCCTCTATGCCTATACTCTGAAGAGTTTTGATCAAGAAAGGATGCTGTACTTTGTCAAATGCTTTTTCTGCATCTATTGAGAGGATCATATGATTCTTGTTCTTTCTTTTGTTAATGTATTGTATCACATTGATTGATTTGCGGATGTTGAACCAACCTTGCAGCGCAGGGATAAATCCCACTTGGTCGTGGTGAAGAATGCTTTTAATGTACTGTTGGATCCTATTGGCTAGTATTTTGGTGAGAATTTTTGCATCCATGTTCATCAGGGATATTGGTCTGTAATTCTCCTTTTTGATGGGGTCTTTGTCTGGTTTTGGGATCAAGGTAATGCTGGCCTCATGAAATGAGTTTGGAAGTTTCCCTTCCATTTCTATTTTTTGGAACAGTTTCAGAAGAATAGGTATTAATTCTTCTTGAAATGTTTGGTAGAATTCCCCTGGGAAGCCATCTGGCCCTGGGCTTTTGTTTGTTGGGAGATTTTCAATATCCTTAGTGGTTATAGGTCTGTTCAGGTTTTCTATTTCATCCTGGTTCAGTTTTGGTAGTTGATACATCTCTAGGAATGCATCCATTTCTTCCAGGTTATCTAATATGCTGGCATATAGTCGCTCATAATATGTTCTTATAATTGTTTGTATTTCTTTGGTGTTGGTTGTGATCTCTCCTCTTTCATTCATGATTTTGTTGATTTGGGTCATTTCTCTTTTCTTTTTGATAAGTCTGGCCAGGGGTTTATCAATCTTGTTAATTCTTTCAAAGAACCAGCTCCTAGTTTTGTTGATCTGTTCTACTGTTCTTTTAGTTTCTATTTCATTGATTTCTGCTCTAATTTTTATTATTTCTCTTCTCCTTCTGGGTTTAGGCTTTATTTGCTGTTGTTTCTCCAGCTCCTTTAGGTGTAGGGTTAGGTTGTGTACTTGAGACCTTTCTTGTTTCTTGAGAAAGGCTTGTATTGCTATATACTTTCCTCTTAGGACTGCCTTTGCTGCATCCCAAAGATTTTGAACAGTTGTGTTTTCATTTTCATTGGTTTCCGTGTATTTTTTTTAATTCTTCCTTAATTTCCTGGTTGACCCATTCATTCTTCAGTAGGATGCTTTTTAGCCTCCATGTATTTGAGTTCTTTCTGACTTTCCTCTTGTGATTGAGTTCTAGTTTCAAAGCATTGTGGTCTGAAAATAGGCAGGGAATGATCCCAATCTTTTGGTACCAGTTGAGACCTGATTTATGACCTAGGATGTGATCTATTCTGGAGAATGTTCCATGGGCACTAGAGAAGAATGTGTATTCCGTTGCTTTGGGGTGCAATGTTCTGAATATGTCTGTGAAGTCCATTTGGTCCAGTGTGTCATTTAAAGTCTTTATTTCCTTGTTGATCTTTTGCTTAGACGATCTGTCCATTTCAGTGAGGGGGGTGTTAAAGTCCCCCACTATTATTGTATTGTTGTCAATGTGTTTCTTTGCTTTTGTTATTAATTGCCTTATATAATTGGCTGCTCCCATGTTAGGGGCATAGATATTTACAATTGTTAGATCTTCTTGTTGGATAGATCCTTTAAGTATGATATAGTGTCCTTCCTCATCTCTTATTACAGTCTTTGGTTTAAAATCTAATTTGTCTGATATAAGGATTGCCACCCCAGCTTTCTTTTGGTGTCTATTAGCATGGTAAATGGTTTTACACCCCCTCACTTTCAATCTGGGGGTGTCTTTGGTTCTAAAATGAGTCTCTTGCAGACAGCATATTGATGGGTCTTGTTTTTAAATCCAATCTGATAGCCTGTGTCTTTTGATTGGGGCATTTAGCCCATTTACATTCAGGGTAACTATTGAAAGATATGAATTTAGTGCCATTGTATTGCCTGTAAGGTGACTGTTACTGTATATTGTCTGTGTTCCTTTCTGGTCTATGTTGCTTTTAGGGTCTCTCTTTGCTTAGCGGACCCCTTTCAAGATTTCTTGTAGGGTTGGTTTTGTGTTTGCAAATTCCTTTAGTTTTTGTTTGTCCTGGAAGCTTTTTATCTCTCCTTCACTTTTCAATGACAGCCTAGCTGGATATAGGATTCTTGGCTGCATATTTTTCTCATTTAGTGCTCTGAATATATCCTGCCAGTCCTTTCTGGCCTGCCAGGTCTCTGTGGATAGGTCTGTTGCCAGTCTAATGTTTCTACCATTGTAGGTTACATATCTCTTCTCCCGAGCTGCTTTCAGGATTTTCTCTTTGTCTCTGAGATTCGTAAGTTTTAGTATTAGATGTTGGGGTGTTTACCTATTTTTATTGATTTTGAGAGGGGTTCTCTGTGCTTCCTGGATTTTGATGCCTGTTTCCTTCCCCAAATTAGGGAAGTTCTCTGCTATAATTTGCTCCATTATACCTTCTGCCCCTCTCTCTCTTTCTTCTTCTTCGGGGATCCCAATTATTCTAATGTTGTTTCACCTTATGGTATCGCTTATCTCTCGAATTCTGCCCTCATGATCCAGTAGTTGTTTATCTCTCTTTTTCTCAGCTTCTTTATTTTCCATCATTTCATCTTCTATATTACTGATTCTCTCTTCTGCCTCATTTATTCTAGCAGTTAGCGCCCCCATTTTTGATTGCACCTCATTAATAGCCTTTTTGATTTCTACTTGGTTGGATTTTAGTTCTTTTACTTCTCCAGAAAGGGTTTCTCTAATAACTTCCATATTTTTTTCAAGCCCAGCTAATATCTTTAAAGTGATGATTCTGAACTCTAGATCTGACATCGTACTAATGTCCGTATTGAGTAGGTCCCTGGCAGTCGGTGCTACCTCTTGTTCTTTTTGTTGAGGTGATTTTTTCCGTCTTGTCATTTTGTGCAGAGGAGAATAGATTAATGAGAGAACAAAATGCTAGCAGAGTAACAACGTCCCCAGAAAATATACTCTAAACAAATCAGAAAAGACCTGAAGCAGTGGGAAAAGAAAGGGAAAGAGAGAAAAAAGAAAAAGAAAAAAAAGAAAAAGAAAAAGATAAAGATAGAAACAAAAACAATCAAAACAAAACAAGAACAACAAAAAAAACCCAGAATGTGATCAAATATGATCAGGCTGGTATATAGATCAGTGCCACACACTAGATTTGGGGTGTATTTTGGTCTTTTAGAAGAAAGTGCCTCCCAAAATTTTAAAGAAAGAAAAACTTGTATGTGTACAAAAATAAGGGTTGATATGATGAACGGATGGTATATGACTGTAAAGATGGACATTTTATAAAAGGAATTGATAAGAAGTTTGAAAAAAGAAAGAAGATTTAAGAAAAAGAAAAAAGAAAAATAAAGGGAGAGGATGTGATCAGGCAGGGGAATAGAAAACACCATATACTAGAGATTTAAGGTATATTTTAATCTGTTAGAAGAAACTATCTCAAAATTTTAAAGCGAGAACAACTTATATATATATAAGCCAAAAATATGGGTAACTACTATGAAGGGATAGAATATGACTCTAAAAATAAAAAATAAAAATGTTTTTTTTAAAAAAAGGGATTGATAAGATGTTGGTTGAAAAAGGGAAAAAGAAAAATTCAAAAAGAAAAAGACAGTTAAAAAAAATTAACTTTGAAAGGCTAAAGAATCATGGTAAAGAAGCCATGAATTCTATGTGCAGTAGTCCCCTAGCGCTGGCGTTCTGCCGTTCTCATTGATCGGTAAACTTGGTCTTGGCTGGCTGTTCTCGCTGATCTTCTGGGGAGGGGCCTGTTGCCGTGGTTTCCAAATGTCTCTGCCGGAGGCGGAATTGCCCCACCCTTGCCCCCTCCCGGCTAAGTCATCTGCTCGGGTTTGCTCTCCGGGGCTTTTGTTCCCTGCGAGCTTTCCGTACAGCTTTGGAGGCGGAGAGTGAAAATGGCGGCCTCCCAATCTCCGCCCGGAGGAGCCAAGAACTCGGGGCCCCGCTCCTCAGTGAGCCCCCAGAGAAAAGCCGTCAGTCACTCCTGTCTCCCCGGTCTCTGGCCACACTCCGTGCTCACCCGGCCTGTGACCGCACGTTTCTATCTCTGGCACCGGACCCCGGGTGGAGTCTCCAAACCCAGCAGATCCCTGTGGTGCGCTCCCGCGCGGCTCCTCCCGGGGGAGGAAGGTGAGTCTCTCCGGATCTGCCGCTTGTTGGGTCCCTGCTGGAGGAGCAGGGGCCCGACTGTGCCGCGGATCCCGGTTTATGGCCACCCCGAGCTGAGAGCCCGCGCCTGGGCTCCGCCTCTGCAGCCGGCTTCCCTGCTCCGTTACCTGGGAGCTCTGCCACCCTCAGGCACCCCCGGTCTTTCTGTGACCCCGAGGGTCCTGAGACCACACTCTCCCGGAGGGTTCCACCCCTCGCTTAGCCACCAGAGTGATGTCCCTCGGCGGAGCAGACTTTTAAAAGTTCCGATTTTGTGCTCCGTGGTTCTATCACTTGCCAGAAGCGGCCGACGGAGGCCCCTCCCCCGCCGTCTATCCTCCCGAATATCGCCTGGGATTCACTTCTCCGCACGTCCTACCTTCCAGAAAGTGGTCGCTTTTCTGATGAGAGAGTTGTTGCTCTTCTTTTCTTAGATCTCCTGTTGAGTTTGTAGGTGTTCAGAATGGTTTGATCCCTATCCAGCTGAATTCCTGAGAGGAGATGAAATCCTGGTCTCCTACTCCTCCGCCATCTTGCTCCGCCCCCCCTTAATGTTTTAATTTTTAATTGAAGTATAGTTGATCTGCAGTATTAGTTTCAGATGTACAATATAGTGATCTGACAATTATATGCATTATAAAATGCTCACCACAATATGTGTTTACATCTGTCACCATACAAAGTTATGATAATATTATTGACTATATTCCCTAAGTTGTGCTTTTCATCCCTGTGACTTACTTATTTTATAACTGGTAGTTTGTACACCCTAATCCCCTTTACCTATTTTGTCCATCCTCCCCCCCCCCCCGCCGCCCAGGTACCCCCTCTCTGGGAACCACCAGTTTGTTCTTTGTATTTATGTGTCTGTTTCTGTTTGCTTGACTTTTCTTTTTTTTTTTATATGTTATGTTAATCACCATATAGTACATCATTAGTTTTTGATGTAGTGTTCTATGGTTCATTGTTTGCGTATAACACCCAGTGCTCCATTCAGTACGTGCCCTCTTTAATACCCATCACCAGGCTAACCCATTCCCCCACACCCTCCCCTCTAGAACCCTCATTTTGTTTCTCAGAGTCCATAGTCTCTCATGGTTCATCTCCCCCTCCGATTCCCCCCCTTCATTTTTCCCTTCCTGCTATCTTCTTTTTTTTTTTTAACATATATTATTTGTTTCAGAGGTACACGTCTGTGATTCAGCAGTCTTACACAATTCACAGCACTCACCATAGCACATACCCTCCCCAATGTCTATCACTAGCCACCCTATCCCTCCCACCCCCCACCACTCCAACAACCTTCAGTTTGTTTCCTGAGATTAAGAATTCCTCATATCAGTGAGGTCATATGATACATGTCTTTCTCTGATTGACTTATTTCTCTCAGCATAATACCCTCCAGTTCTATCCACGTCATTGCAAATGGCAAGATTTCATTTTTTGATGGCTGCATAATATTCCATTGTGTATGTATACCACATCTTCTTTATCCATTCATCTGTTGATAGACATCTTGGCTCTTTCCATAGTGTGGCTATTGTGGACATTGCTGCTATAAACATCAAGGTGCACGTACCCCTTCAGATCCCTACATTTGTATCTTTGGGGTAAATACCCAGTACTGCAATTGTTGGGTCGTAGGGTAGCTCTATTTTCAACTTTTTGAGGAACCTCCATACTGTTTTCCAGAGTGGCTTCACCAGCTTGCATTCCCACCAACAGTGTAGGAGGGTTCTTCCCCTTTCTCTGCATGCCCGCCAACATCTGTCATTTCCTGACTTGTTAATTTTAGCCATTCTGATTGGTGTGAGGTGGTATCTCATTGAGGTTTTGATTTGGATTTCCCTGATGCTGAGCGATGTTGAGCAGTTTTTCATGTGTCTATTGGCCATTTGGATATCTTCTTTGGAAAAATGTCTGTTCATGTCTTCTGCCCATTTCTTGATTGGCTCATTTGTTTGCTTGACTTTTCAACTCTGCTGTCTCCTGGTTCTCTGCATTTCTCAAAACTTCTCCATCTCTACTTTATTCCTTTGTCTCTTAAATGTTAGTGTTCTTTTATTTTATTCCAATTGTCTTTTGATTCTATATGTTCTCTCTGAACAATATTTTTCCTCTATAGTTTCAACTAATATTTATATGCTGATTACTATATCTTCCAACCAAGGTCTTTCGCCTGAGTTTTAAGTTTATATATTCAACTCTCCAAAGGTTATCTCCATTTGGATGTTCCAAAGATACATCAAAAGCAATGTAAATAAGACTAGAATCACCATAAATTACGTACCCTTCCCCATGTAAGTTTGAGGCACTCACATACTCAAATTTGAGTTCTTAGAGCTATCTTTGACTCCTTCCTCTTACTTCCTATGTTCAATAAACCATTTCATCTTGATAGTTTTACCTCTTAGGTGTTTCTGGAGCTTCTCCCTTTCATTAATCCAATATTTCTCATATTTTTCTTTCACAGAATTGCTAGAATGATCTATAAATCTAGCCATGTCAGTGGGAAATAAGATAAGCCTACTATCTTTCCAGCTTTCTGCCTTTAGGCACTTTCTGGACTACAATGTAGAAAGAGGTGTCTTGAACAGAGCACTGTGATTTCACTGAGTTAAACAGACAGAATTTGGTGTTGGGGAATCTTTAGGCCTCTAGAATTTGTGGAATAGATAACAAAGAGGTGGAAACTGCATGGAAAGAGAATGTCAGAAATATGTATAGAAATCCCCTTGAGGGGCACCTGGGTGGCTCAGTTGGTTAAGTGACTGCCTTCAGCTCAGGTCATGATCCTGGAGTCCCAGGATCAAGTCCCACATCAGGCTCCCTGCTCAGCAGGGAGTCTGCTTCTCCCTCTGACCCTCACCCCTCTCATTCTCTCTCTCTCTGTCATTCTCTCTCTCAAAAATAAATAAAATTAAAAAAAAAAAAAAAGAAATCCCCTTGAGTTTGTTCCTAAATACTAAGTTATACAGATATATGAAGAAACTCCCTGAGGCCAGGCAAAGAACAGCAAGGAAGCTATAAGTTGAAAGTTTCCAAAATTCTCATAGAGCTGAGAGACATTTGAGTTTTGATCAGCTAGAATGAAGAGTTATTCTTGAACACTGGAGCCTTCAGGGAGACTTCAGAGGGGGTTATGCCTTAGTGCAGCTAAATTGTTTGTCTTTCTCAACCGGGATTCCAGTTGAAAGAATTTGAATAACTATTTTCTTATTTCTGTCAAGAGTGGTATAGTACCACTTAAATGCATTAGAGAGAAGTTAATTCATTATATACAATGTTACCTTAGACACTAGAGTTTAATTCTCTCGTGGACTCCTCATTGAGAAAGCTTGTACCCACTCTTTAAAGCTTAAGTATGAACTTCAAAGGATCAAGTAAGTTGCCAGACCAAAATCTAGTCTCAACAATGTAGAATACGTACAATATCCATCACCCAATCAAAAATTACTAAACTTAGGAAGAAATTGTGCGCATAGCTAGAAGGAAAGTCAGTCAATAGAAACAAACAAAAATCGATAGAAATGATGAAATTAGCAAATGATATTAAATAATTAATGATATTAATATATTTCTTATGGATATTATAAATATACTAAGGATTTAAAAGAAAACATCATATGAGAAGGAAAATGGAGGTTATAAACTTAAGAAAGTGGAACTTTTAGAGATGAAAAATACAGTATCTGAAAAAAATTCCCTGAATGGTCTTAATAGCAAGTGAACATTGCAGAAGAGATTAGGAACTTGAATACATAGATATAGAAAGTATAGAAAATGAATCCCACAGAAAGACTAAAAAATATAGAGTCTCAATGACCTTTGGGTTAATATCAAGCAGTCTATGGAATTTATAATTCCAGGAGAAGAGAAGAGTAGAATAGAACAAAAATTATTTGAAGTATTTGAAGTCCAGCGCATTCACGTGTCTCACTAAGCATTTTTCTGTTGTTGTTGTTGGATAGCAGTTCTTTATTATATGTGTTTTTTTATTATGTTATTTTAATCACCATACATTACATCATTAGTTTTTGATGTAGTGTTCCTTGATTCATTGTTTGTGAATAACACCCAGTGCTCCATTCAATACGTGCCCTCTTTAATACCCATCACCAGGCTAACCCATCCCCGCACCCCCCTCTTAATGATCTATCTTTTGCCTGTCTTTCAAGTTTCAAATCTGAACCAATTCCTGACACTTGGTTTTCTTTTCAGTTCACTGAATGACTCACAGTTTATCAGAAAACATGCTATTTCTTATCTCTGTGTCTTCATTCATTATGGTGTCTTTGCCTAGAATGCTCTTAATACTTACCCTTGAGTCATCTTCAGGAAGACTTTCTTGACTCTCCCTTCACTTTCCACCCAACTAGTGATAGTTCTACTCATCAGTGCTCCCAAAATACCTCTGCATATCTCTACTTTTTTATTAAACCATTATATTACAGAGATCTGTTTTTAGTCTGTTCTACTGGAAGGAATAAGTCTAATGTATATTTCTATCCCTAGCACTTAGTAGAAGGATTGGCACAAGATTTGTTGAGGCATGAATAAGTGATGACTTCATTGATCTGACTTTGGGTCTGCATTTGATACTTTCATACAGTTATCATTAATAATAACAAGAATCTAATTTCCCATAAATCTCATTTAGTATGGCATACTTCTTTATTTGAAAATCAAAATATATTATCTTATAGTTAATGAGTGTAAGTTTAAAGTCTGAATATAATATCTTGGTAACTTATTTGATATACATATATACATATATTTTGTAGTTATTCTTCACTTCTTAATAAAGCTTCAGTGAATGAGTCTAGGATTTCAGATGAGGAATTATGGAATTTATAATTCGATGCCATCAAATTTTAATATGTCCAAAGAGCTTTTATTGGGCTTGTTAAAATGCACCTTGCTTCATTTCCAGAAATTCTGATTCAGAATAATCTGGGTAACAGCTCAGCAATCTTCATTTAAAAAATAATCCCATAGGGCACCTGGGTGGCTCAGTCAGTTAAGTGTCTGACTTTGGATCAGGTCATGATCTCGGGGTCCTGGGATCAAGCTCCACATGGGCGGTGGGGGGAGGAGGGTCCCTGCTCAGCGGGGAGTCTGCTTGTCCCTCTCCCTCTGCCCTTCTCCTGACTTAGGCTCTCTCTCTCAAATAAATAAATAAATAAATAAATAAATAAATAAATAAATAAATACAATCATAAAAAAAAATAACCCCAGGAGATTCTGTTGTACATGATAATGTCTGGAGAGAAACAAACATTTGTGTTCCATTGCAAGAAGACATTGACTCCTTAAGGTGGCTAGAGAAATGTAGCTTAACAGTAGATCTTACAGTTGCACTTTAACTAGATAAAGAAAAAGTGAGGCTTGAAAGAGTAGCATGAGAGACTTATGGACCCCGGGAAACAAACTGAGGGTTTCAGAGGGGAGGGGGTTGGGGGAGGGGGTAATGGGGTGATGGGTATTAAGGAGGGCACCTGTTGTGATGTGCACTGGGTGTTTTACCTAACTAATCAATCACTGAACGCTACATCAAAATCTAATGATAAACTATACAGTGGCTAACTGAACATAATTTAAAAAATACTTAGAAAGAGTAACATGTAGAAACATCTCTTCTGAAATAAAGACCTCCACATCAATTACATTAATTTTAAAGTTCTGAATAAACTTTATAACTGAGCGATAATGGGGATCTAGTGTGATGAACATTTACATAGAGATAGGAAGAAAAAACAGTAAAGCAGGAAGAAGAATTCTTTTTATTTTATTTTAAAATCTGTTCTCTAAAGAAGAAAACATTTAAGAACTTTTATTTGATTGGGAACACTGATTCCAGGAGGAACAAATTGCCACTGAAAACTCACAGATAAAAGGCTGTAGGGAAACTGCTGTAATCTGTGCTCAACAGTCACTATAGCTAAGAGTCAGATTTCCCACCTGATTCACCATTCTGAATATTGGATTAAGTCAGTTACTTAAGGGCATTTTAGAGAACAAGGTAATGGGCAATCTTGTCATATTATATTACATGTAGCAATCACTCAGTGTTGAAAGGCCATATCAGAGGGAAACTTTTCAAAAACTGAGCCAACTCAGAATAAGAGAGTCAAAGGGTTGTTTTTACATAGGAAGATGACATGCCATGAAATGTCCTATGGATGTAGAATATTACATTTGGCCTGTGTAACTTGGGCAATAAATTTATTGATGGAATCTCAATGGAGATTTTGGATGTAATTTTGAATTCAGTTTATACTTTCTGACTATGCTTTTTTTTTTTTTAGTCATAGTTTACATTGCATGTTCACGATGATGTTCTTAGAATCTATTTTTCTATCCACTACCTACCCATCCACTTACCTATCTTTCTACCTATCTATTACTCTGATATTTAAATGTATTTACGACATTAGAAGTACGGAATTCTCTGAGAAGATAGTATTTCAATTCCAAAGGGTCCTGAAAATTTCTATCCCAATGTAGACCTAGGGTTGTAGAATTTTGAGTCTTGAATTTCAGTTAGGTTGATTCTACTCTATATTCCCCAAAAAGGTCTATAATTTCTTCCTCTGGACCAGACTACAGAGGGTCTCATTGGATATCTGGTTCAGAGGTCAGCAGATAGGGACAATGTAACTGCAACCATGACACTTATAGGAAAGAGAAAAATGGATGTCAAGTTGAACACAGAAATGGGTATTAGCGACCTGTTAAAAACAATATAATATTGAATCTCATGACTCCATCACCTTCATTTTCCTTGCAAGTCTCTATATCAGACTTTTTTTTAGATTGTATTCATTGGATTTTTTTATATTCTCTTTTCCTTCCATAATACCTTATTCATGCATAGAAATAGATTTAAATTAAACTTTATTAAAATACACTCATTAAAAAATAAAATACACTCATTTAATGTAAATCACTTTCAAATAAGCTCTTAAGATATGTTCACTCTTAGCTCTGACTTTCCCATGTTTTGTTAATTATCATTTATGACTAATTAGTTCCCGTATCAGTCTTGAGTTTTGGGAGATATTTCCAGAAGAGATTAAGGCACCTTTAAATTCCATTTAGTACTGGTCCAACAGATTGTTAATCTCCCTTTTCCTTATTTCCCTTTTTAGGACTTGCAATTACCCTTTTTCATTGATACCTATCTTTTAGCTCAGCTCTAATAAAATCTGTCTGCCACTCTAACTTTTTATGTGTGAATCTTTGTCTTGAGCTGTGTAACAGACTGCTTAAGGATATCACCTTTGGAATCAGATTTTCGGGGTTTAAATCCCTATCCTACCATTTGCTAGATATGGGCAAGTTAGGTATCCTTTCTAAGTCTCAGTTTCTTCATCTACAAAATGAGGATCGTAATAGCACATAGTGTATAGCGTTCTTTAAAGCTTAAATTAGATGATATAGGTGAAGTATCTGACACATAGTAACCCTTGGTACATGTCATTATTGCCTGTGCTTTTCAGGCTTTCTGGGATCTCTGCTTTCTGTTTCTTGTTTGAGTTGAAATTGTGCTATACTAACAGTGGTTTAGGAGAAGTAAAACTATCTATTTGGATCACTAGGCACTACTACTCCCCCTTTTACATAACAATTCAACTGAGTGTAATGCTCTTTTTACACTGCCTCCTTCTAGTAATTTTAAGAATGAATGGAGCACTGGGTGTTATACGCAAACAATGAATCATGGAACACTCCATCAAAAACTAATGATGTAATGTATGGTGATTAACATAACATAATAAAATAAAATTAAATTAAAAAAAACCCCAAAATATTAAAACAAAAAATGCCTGGCTCCTTTGAAAAAATCTGCCCATAGAGATTGCCTGTTTCATTTCCCAGTTATAGCATAAGCGGTATAAACTACTTGGTCCTACAATCCTGCAGGCACTAACATAACGGAATGTACTTGAATCATAATTGTCAATAAAGGCATTTTGGAGCAAAAAATTTCTTTGGACTACACTACCATAAGATACTGAGCAGCCCCTAGGTGGCTGTGAGAAGAGTAGATTCTTCCTGAAGTGAAGTTACGGATACGGAGTACAGAGAGAAAATGTACTTATTTTTCAAGGTTGTGGTTAGAAAGAGAGTACTCTTAGGATGCAAATGGAAGTCAGTATGTACTTACAAGCACCTGGTGATTTAAGGGAATCATAATCTACCTAGAGGAGGGTTGAAGCTGAGAAGACTGCAAGACGGTGTTTTCAAGATTGAAGCTTATTGAGCTTTTAAATTACATCTTCCTTACAAAGTTTAAGGTCTGAGATTTCTAAAACTATGTGAAAATAGCCTGGGCTTTTGGGTGGAATCCTAAGACATTTTCTTTGAAGGAGAAATATTCTTTATTATCTTAAGTGGTGATAACCAAACTTTAATGGAAGTATTGGGAATAGCTCTGAAATTCTGTTGGAGACTATTCTGGCCAACATTTTTCATTATTTGTATTTCTCATTATTGGAACATAGTTAAACATTCTTATGCTTTTAAGAATTTTATTGAAGTACTTGGTTTATTGGTGGCCTGGATCTTTTCAGTGGTGACTTACTACCACAAATGCTCAGCAGTATTTTGATTCTTTACATTTCTTTTAGCTTATACAAGAGCATTGCCTGCAGAATTTTTAGAAGTAAAATTATTCTTGTACAATTTTTGCTTTATTGCTAATGAATGATAGTACATATAGAATAATTTACATGAATTACAGCCATTGTCTACCTCCTTAAGAAATTTATTATTGGGTTTTATGCTTTTTTGCTCATGTCAGTGGCAATGTATTCAGGATATTTATTTGTTAGTCAAGGTTACATGTTACTGTCTCTGAAATATTCTTTCTCTTTGTTTTATATTTTACTTAAAATTATTTTGTTTTTATCCAAACACAAAGGGCACGCTAAGAATTCAAATACAGAAGGGCTTATAATGGAAAACTTCATCTTTCACATTCACTGTCAGAAGTGATCGTTTTCAGCTATTAGTGTTAGATCTTTTGTTGGCTAATCCCATACATCTAAATGATAATCTGTTTCTTGAACTATCAGCTTTGGAAATGTCAACTTTATTGCTTCTATTATGAAAGATAGTATATATTATTCAATACCTTTCTGCCCTCTCAATAATTGATAGTATTATTAATATGTCTTTCTTAGTTCTTTTTGTAACTTGAAGCGTTATATGTAAACATATTTATAAGCTTATCAAATTCAGACAGTAACTCTTGATTTTGCATTAATGTAAGTCATGGTTATTAGCATGCTTGCCATTTCTGTTCAAATTTTGCCATCTATTATTTTACATTATTAATGATAATATTTACATTTGGGTTTGCAAACATAATTGGGTCTTTCATTGTTAATCTGTACATTTATTTGATAGAAATATCTTATGCTTTATCTATATCCATATTTACATAAATATTTCATGCATTATCTATATTTATCTCAGGAGTTTATAGATTTAATCTAAATACATTTTATTATTTCAATATTTTTAGCTTCAGAACCAAGTGTTGTTCTAGCATTCCCTTCCTAAAGATCCACTGTTAAGGCTTCACTTTACTAAGGAGAAGTGGATGATCTTTTCTAACTCTTCATCAGTTGCTGAAAATCATGCCACATTGTAATTTGCTACATATGGGAACCCTGAGTTTTTAATAAAATACATTTTCGTGTTGTTTCTCATGGTGTTCTTTATGAGGAATCCTTCTTGGAGCCCAATGACTTCCCTTTCTAACTTGGACCGGTTATTTTCTCTACTTGTTGCCCAGTTGCCATCTGGGCACTTTATTCTGTTTGAACTCTGTGAGAGCTTCCTGTTTTCTCATATCCTAAGCCTTCTTTCTTATTTTCCATTCTTGTTTAAGTTTACATATTCAGACCCACTAGAAAGAATAGTGAATTAATGTTTTGAGTCCTTGAATATCTGAAAGTATCTTTGATTTGGGCTTGTTTGATTTATAACTTGCCATGTATCGAAGTGAGGGTATAATTTCCTGTAGGAATTTGAAACATTGCTCTATTGTCACTTAGCATCTTGCTGAAGGTAAAAAACCCGAGGCCAGATGATTTTTTGGTGTGATACTTTAGAAATTTTAATTTAACTAACTAATTACATTTTCATATGATTTGTCTGGTAATAATTTTATTTTATAGTTTTTCTGTTATGTCCATTTAATTTACATAAATTTTGGAGGTGTAGATGTATCTTTGAACAAAAATTTAAAGGTAATTTGATTAAAAATAATTTGGAAGGTGCTGAATTAGTTCCTATGGAAAATATTAAGTTGTGTAAGATTTGGTTCCTAACCCAGAGATCTTGGAGATTTTTGTGATTATGGTTATTTTATATTATATTCATACTACTTAAAATTTACTTGTAATTTCTTTCAGAATTTTTAGGGTGTAAATTATCCTATTTGTAGCATTTTTTTTAATTTAAAGGGAAAAAATCAATTTTTTTCAAAACATACAATTTTAATATTTGGAATGTGAGAAATGTTAAGAAAACAGAGGATAATATTTAGATATAATGTTTTACAAGGTAAAACATATCTGTATCACTAAAGCAACATGTTATATATCATTTAAAAGGGGTATGCATTGGAGCCAAGTACACAGTGGGTTCAAATAACAGCTCATCTTTATTGTCTCTGCAAGCCTTGAAAAGTTAGTTATTATTTCTAAGCTCCAGTTTCCTCATCCACTAAACAGAACAAATTATCCCTACCCATGGAATTACAATATTTATAAGGCCTGGTTTATTGTCGGCACTGATGTAACACAAGCACTTTATATACTTTCTCTGTATATACACTATTTTTTTAACAGCTCCTCACAGTAGATATTATTATTAAGCAATCAGAATTGTTGGCATTTATTTATTCAAATTATTTCTGTATTGCCTTTTTAATGTCTGTAAGATATGTCGTGACAACCTTTTGTTCGATGCTGATATTGCTAATTTGCACTCTCTTTTTCTTTCTTTCTGGATCACTATAGTCAGGGATTTATCAATTTTGTTGATCTTTTCAAAGAAACAGTTTTTGGCTTTTTACATTTTCTAAATCATTAGTTTTCTGTTAATTTCTTATTTTTTAAAGATTTATTTATTTATTTGAGAGAGAGCAAGCACGTGTGTGAAAGTGGGGGGAGGGGCAGGGGAAGAAAGAATCCTCAAGCAGACTCCCCCCTGAGTGTGGAGCCCAAGGCAAGGCTTGATTCCAGGACCCTGAGATCACAACCTGACCTGAAACTGAGTCTGCCACTTAACTGACTGAGCCACCCAGGCGCCCCCACTTTTTTTTTTTAATTTCTGCTCTTATTTTTACTATTTTCTTCCTTCTATTTACTCTTAGTTTACTTTTCTTTTGGAGGCTTCTTTAGGTGGAAGGTTAAGCCATTGGATTAAAACTCATTTTATTTTCTAGTATTAGCAGTTAAAGCTATACATTTCCCTGTACGCATGATTTCATTTGTATCCCATGTATTTGATATGTTTTATTTTCATTGTTGAGTCACAGAGAGATTATACTTTGTCTTGAATTCTATCTTATCTGATATTAATATAACATAACTTGGCCTTTTTATTCTCACTGTTAGGCTGACATTATGTTTCCCATCTATTTACCTTCAACCTATCTGTCCTTTGTTTCTAAAGCACATCTCTGCAAAAACCAGCATATAGTTGGGGTTTACTTTTATTTATTTATTTTTTAAGTTTTTATTTAAATTCCAGTTAGTTAACATACAGTGTAATAGGAGTTTCAGGAGTAGAATTTGGTGATTCATCACTTCCATACAACACCCAGTGCTTATCACAAGTGCACTTCTTAATCCCCATCACCTATTTCACCCATCCCCCTGCCACACCTCCCCTCTGGTAACCATCAGTTTGTTCTCCACAGTTAAGAGTCTGTTTCTTGGTTTCTTTCTCTCTCTTGTTTTCCCTATGCTCATTTGTTTTGTTTCTTAAATCCAATTTGACAATTTAATTCTGTTGTTGGCATATGTAGTCCATTAACATTTCATGTAATTATTGATATTGTTGGATTTATTCTATCAATTTATTGTTTTCTCTTTGCCACGTCTGCTTTTGGTTCCTCTATTCCTCCTTTCCTGCCATCTTTTGACTAATGGAATATTTTTTTAATTTCAATTTTAATTTAGTTATTGGCATTTTAGCCATATCTTTCTGCATTACTTTTTAAGTGCTTGCTCTAGGAATTACAATATACATTCTTAACTTCACACTGTACTTAAAATTAATGTTTTACCACTTCACATAAAATGTAAGATTAAGGTGGAACCTGAAACAGAAAAATATGCCTTTAAGAATCTCAAGAGCATGCCATGCAAGTTATTGGCTTTAAAGAATAGGACTTTAAGGATATGGTCATACAATAGCCTTACAGGCAGCTCAAGGTAGGGAAGGAATTATTTGGCTAGATTTGTGGATGTGGTTTTAGTCTAACAGAGTCAACCACACAGTATTTTAAAGATAATTGTGCTGTTGGAAACATGAACAACCTGAACCAAAAGGGATGGAGTTAGTTAAAAATAAAATAAACAAAATAAAAAGAGGCCTTTTAGCTTCTAAAATATATTGGTTAGAAAGCATGCTGAGATACATACTATCTGCTTCACAATTTTGCTTAGGTTAATCCTGGATAGAGTAATGGTAGGTATGATTTTTTTTTTTTTAAAGATTTTATTTATTTATTTGACAGAGAGAGACACAGCGAGAGCAGGAACACAAGCAGGGAGAGTGAGCAAGGGAGAAGCAGACTTCCCTCCGAGCAGGGAGCCTGATGCGGGGCTCGATCCCAGGACCCTGAGCTAAAGGCAGATGCTTAATGACTGAGCCACTCAGGCGCCCCAATGGTAGATGTGATTAAGATTAATTCTGGGAATGTCTCATCTTTCACTTGACAAACTACAATATTAAGACACATTGTAAATCCTAATACTTTTACAATTTAAAGTAGACCACACAGAATAAGACATTCATTGATTCATTTGTGGAGACAACTATTTCAATTTCCTTAATAAGTATTTCTACTAGATCTTTACTAACATCTATAAATAAATAATGATTGACATGCTAGCTGTGATTATGAGCATCATAGCTTGCATTTTAAAAGTTTCAGAAATGTCTATTAACATTTATTAATTCTGGTTGTTTAGAATCCTACTTCTTAGAGCCTACTAATGAGACACTTAGTGAAGAACAAAGCTGTTATATATCTTCTTGTGAAGATTAGAAATACCCATTAATTCACTAAAGTTAAAAAAGGGAATAGTTACATATGGAATACTAATTATAAAACAGATTCTTTATTTCAGTGAAAATGTTCACAGCCTCTTTGGGACATATCTGAAACATTTACTAAAACCACTTTTTTTTCTCCTGGTGGTGACAACCAAACTGTTTAAGCTCAGGTAATTTTCCAGAAATTCTTCTTAGAGTGCTTAATAATATCACTGGGACATAGATCAAGGCATGCATAGATGCTGAAGCCCTACTCAAAGCTGCATAACAAATAAACTTCATGAAAGTGTCTTTTTGCCATTCATATTGTTGAAAGATGGCAATTATCTATACGTAGTGATAAAGTGAAAACTAGTATAATTTTTAAAATTATATCTGTGCTTTCTCCTTGCATGCAGAATATACTAAAGAACTGAGGCAAATTGTGTGAGTAATTCAGTATTTTTGACTTGAAGAAATATATATACCCAAGCAGTTTGAATTATAGAGTTGCCTCAAGTGTTCTTGTTATTGAATAATAGAGTGTGTAGGATGTGCTTGAATATGTGTCTGTGTTTGCATCATGTGTACCAAATCTAGAAGGAATTTTGTAAGGGGTGTTACTTATCTGGGATTTGGCCTCACCATCAGAATCTTGACTCCGATTGTCAATATAGCCAATCCAAGAGTCTGTATCAGAGTTTCTCAAACTCAGCACTGTTGAGTGGTGGGCTGCCCTGTCCATTATAGGATGTTTGCAGTATCCCTGATCTCTACTTACTGGATGTCTTTGGAGTAACAACCAGAAATTTCCCCAGGTATTGCTAAATGTCTCATGCAAGGCCAAGGAAGGTGTCAAAATCAGGGGTTGGGAACCAGTGGTCTATATATAACCTTCGTTAAGATCTGCACTTTCTGGAAGGGACAGTTAATCACCAAAAAGAACCACTGTACTTTCAGTGGTATCTAATTAAGAAGTTATTTAGAATCTAGGGGATGATGTAGAATAACTCTATTTCCACCAAATTCTCTTTCAGTTTATGTATAGTCAGTTTTAGTGGGTGGCTACAAAATTATTTTATCATTCTATTATAGTCAAAAATTAGGATCCCTTTCCTGGTTCCATGCTAAAAGGACTGTGTTGGATTCTTACCTTCTTCAGGTTGGAGAACCTATACAACAAACATAGCTTGATCTTTTTAATATCAATTGCCTTTCCTTTCACTGCTTGTATGTAATTTTGTGTGGAATGAATAATTTCTCATTAGGGATGAAGATAGGTAATATTCCACACATAAATAATAATTCATATAGGCCTTCTTTATTTTTACTGGCTAGATCAGGAGTCAGCATAATTTTTCTGTAAAGACCCAGATAGCAAATATTTTTGGATTTGTAGGCCATATGGTCTCTTTCACAACTTGCCAACTCTGCTGTTGTGGCACAAAAGCATTGACTGACAATATGTAAACAAATGGACATGACTGTGTACCAATAAAGTTTTATTTACCCAGCACGTTGTAGCTGGATTTAGCCTTTGGGCCATAGTTTGCCAACCCCTGCCCTAGAAACCAGCAGTAGCTTTCATTCTTTGAGTTCTTCCTTTACCCCATCTCCCTGCCTCTCCCCCAGTGGTAATCACTACTCAGATTTCTATTTGTAACTTCTATATAGTTATAAATAAATGTGGGTCATTTATTTGCTTTTTAAAAATAAAGTTTTATGACCAATGTATATAAGATAAATAATATGTTATTTAATTTTCCTTGGATTTAAGCTTCATAAAATTGTATTGTACTCTTATAAGGGTTATTGGGAAGATATGGTAAATTATGAAAGCATTTTTAGGAGTTGCTAGATGATACAAATTATTCTATAGTAACTGCCTCCTTACATCTTTGCATTTGGTTTCCTTTTGCTATTCACTTCAGCTCAGTTTTAATCCATTAAAAATATTGAATAATTTTTTTTTAAAGATTTTATTTATTTATTTGACAGAGAGAGACACAGCAAGAGAGGGAACACAAGCAGGGGGAGTGGGAGAGGGAGAAGCAGGCTCCCCGCAGAGCAGGGAGCCCAGTGTGGGACTCGATCCCAGGACCCTGGGATCATGACCTGAGCTGAAGGCAGTCGCTTAACCAACTGAGCCACCCAGGTGCCCTAAAAATATTGAATAATTTTTATAAGCATATTAGAAGGAACAATAATCACAAGAGGATGGGATGGATTTTTTCTTAGCATAAACTAAGCCCATCTCAAAACAGTCAATTACATAAAAGGTTCATCCATAATTAGGTAGATATGCAATGGTACATTTTCTTGTCATGCTCCCATTTTATTCCACTCATAATTTAAGTCTTCTTTAACCATTTCAGTTCAGTGTAATGATCAATGTTCTGAAGCATCAATTTAAAGAGTGATATATTACTATAGTAACTTGCAAGAATTAAGAATGAATCCATGGCTGATTAGCTTACTGAAATTCAGTTCACTCATTAGATACCCCCATATCAAACAGCAAAAGAAAGGAAAAACCTGAAGGATTGGATTCCAACTCTTTTCTTTTTTTAAGTCTCTAGAAGTTATTCAGCTTTTCCTCCTTTACCTCTTTCCTGTTCCCAAGTAGAAAGTGCCTCAGTTTAGCACTTAATGAAGCTCATGGGTAGCAGCTGAGTCCATTGAAATTTGATTTTTGGGATACTGAATATTCAGGAACAATGTAAAATCAAACACAAGAACATAAATCTACCCAATGCATTTATTGTCAAAATATAAAGTATAATTTCTCTTTCATTATAACTAGTTGCAAAAGGCCATCCTACGAATGGCCAAATGTTAGGCATTACAAAAGTGAAAACTTATAAATCAAATGTAATTGATGTGGAAAATACGGGACCACAGTGGAGTGCTAACATTCTGAATGACAACTTTAAGTAACTTCTGTAAATTGGCCTCTTGCCATAGGGTTAATAACAGCTCCATAACTATGGATGGGTAATTTTACAGCCTTTCCACATTCTGTCTGCAGCATTTAATGTGATTTCTGTTTTAGGGCTCTGATCTCCTGGCTGTGAATAAGTAATGTGAATGCATAAATAGATTTTAACAAAAGTATAAAATAGCATGTGGCAAATTGGAAGATTCATTGGGGAAGTGTTGGGGGGGCATCCAGATTGTTAATGATTCTAAACAGTTTTCATTCAGCTAATTCACTTCTTAACTTACTTGTTTTCCAAAGAGCTCAGTGTGTAATCATTTCTCAAGAATTGTTTTTCTAAAATATTAGTCTTAAAAGAAGAAAGATAGATCTTTTACGTCCTTGGATCTAACTGAATATTTTCAGACTAACTCAGAGACAAAGAGATTTTGCTAGTGCTCTGTAGGAAATAACTGCTTTTTGCTGTTTTCCTTTTTCTTCATTCTTTTCAGCAAGAACAGAGTCAAATATATAGCTATCTGTGATGTTACTTTAGGACTTGTTGAAAAGAATTCTTTGGCCACAAAAATTCCTTCTTTACTGTTTAACTATAATCTTTGGCATTTTGTAGTTAGAAATTCTTTCCTTTAGTTTTAGACATCTAGTGTTCTGGGAGTGAAAACATTAAATACTCATTTATAACAGTGAGCGAATAGTTTATCTTACTATGTGAATCAGTTTTTATAGGAGTGATCATGGCTAATATCTACTGAGTACTATATTCCAAGTACTTGTCTTTTATCTCATTTCATTCTCACTTTAATATTTTGAATGTGTTCATTTTATTGCAATTTTTGTAGGGGTTGGGGAACTGAGGCTCTAAGAAGTAAGTAGTTGTTCAAGGTTAGAAAGTTAAATAAGTGCCAGTAAGCTAAGGCTCCGATTCAGGTCTCTGACTCCAGTGTTTGTATGCTTTTTTTTTTTTGAGGGAGAGTGAAAGCACACACAGGGAGGTGAGGGTTGGAGGATGGGGGAGTGAAGAGGGGCAAGGGGAGAGGGAGAGAGAGAATCACATGCAGGCTCCATGGTCAGTGCAGAGGCCAATGCAGGACTCGATTCTACGACCCTGAGATCATGATCCGAACCGAAATCAAGAATCGGACGCTTAACCAACTGAGCCACCCAGGCGCCCCACCAGTGTTTGTATTCTTAAATGTTACCTATGTTGTTTAGCAGAGGGGGATTAAAAAATAAAAACACTAGACACTGATGGAGGCATTACAGGGGGTGAAGTTTGGGAAGGGAGAAAAGAAGATGCTGGAAGATGATCCTGGCCTTTTCATTGTTTTTCCTTATTTTGTGAGGTTGAACCGGGAGCAGGCATGGTATGATGTCTCAGTTCTTGTAGATGAGACAGGATTTTTTAAACTGTAAATTATAACTTATTGGTAGGTCAGGAAGTCAATTTCATGGATTATGAGCAGTGTTTGGTTGGGCTGGGGCGGAGCTGACACACTCTTAGGAGGTTTTATTAAAATATATTATAACCTGTACTATGGGAGCTGAACAATGTTAAAGTCCAAAGCAGAAAAAGAGAATTTCCCAAAGTGTTTATTCATAAGTATGTGTCGATGTACATATGATAGTGGATATTGGGGAAATAGCCTCAACGTCCACCCCGCTCCTCCTCCATTATGTAGCAGCATGCAGTTTGGGGGATTGTCATAGCTCCAGGGGCAGAAACTCATTAATTCGAGCTGTTCATTTTAACTTTCCCTAGCATTCCCATTTTAATTGTTTCAGGCTCCCAGGCCTAAGTCAAGCAGCCCATAAGATTCCGTAGAGGAAGAGTTATGTGGCTAGCATGTTAATAAAATCAAATAGAAAAAAATAGAAAATATTAAATTGTGTCACAGGTATTCTCAACACAAACAGGGCACATTACATCTAATGCTGTGGCTACTTGCAATTTGTATATGAGACAGAAAACAAATGGAAAAGATGTTATGAATGCAATGCATTGGCTAGAAAGTGCTTTGATCTTTTGCTCACTGGTGCCTTATCTGAATTTGTGGCGTATAATAATAATAATAGCTAATTAATGCCTATAAGGCTCTTACTCTATGCCAGGGACTGTTCTAATAACTTTGCATACATTTATTTATTTAATTATTTATGATTTATTTATTAGAGAGAGAGAGAGCACATGCACGTGAACAGGGGGAGGGGCAGAGCGAGAGGGAGAGAGAGAGAATCCCAAGCAGACTTCCTGCTGAGCACAGAGCCTGACATGGGGCTCCACCTCAGGAGTCTGAGATCAAGACCTGAGCTGAAACTGACGAGTTACCCAAGCACCCCTTGCATTTATTTTGTAATCATCACAACAAGTTTATGATTTAAGGACTCTTCTTAGTTCCATTTCACAGATGAAGGGATGAGGAGTAGAGAGTTAAGCAACATGTCCAAGATCCACAACAAGTATGAGGAGGAACTTGGGTTCAGTGCCTCGCTGTTTGGCTCTACAGTCTGTACTCATGGTGGTGATGCTATCCTGACCATCACACAATTGGGGCATCAATATTGAATTAATTAATTTTATATTAGTACAATTTACATTTAATTGTGAAACAAAATTCAGGAGATACTGACTCACAGTTGCCAAAGTGTTGACATTTTCAACTGAATTTCAGTGGCTATGTGTTTTTTTTTTTTAATTTTTTTATTCTTATGTTAATCCCCATACATTACATCATTAGTTTTAGATGTAGTGTTCCATGATTCATTGTTTGTGCATAACACCCAGTGCTCCATGCAGAATGTGCCCTCCTCAATACCCATCACCAGGCTAACCCATCCTCCCATCCCCCTCCCCTCTAGAACCCTCAGTTTGTTTTTTTTGAGTCCATTGACTCTCATGGTTCGTCTACCCCTCCAATTTCCCCCCCTTCATTCTTCTCCTCCTGCTACCTTCTTCTTTTTTTTTTTTCTTAACATATATTGCATTATTTGTTTCAGAGGTACAGATCTGAGATTCAACAGTCTTGCACAATTCACAGCACTTACCAGAGCAATACCCTCCCCAGTGTCTATCACCCAGTCACCCCATCCCTCCCACCCGACCCCCCACTCCAGCAACCCTCAGTTAGTTTCCTGAGATTAAGAATTCCTCATATCAGTGAGGTCATATGATACATGTCTTTCTCTGTTTGACTTATTTCGCTCAGCATAATACCCTCCAGTTCCATCCACGTCGTTGCAAATGGCAAGATCTCATTCCTTTGATGGCTGCATAATATTCCATTGTATATATATACCACATCTTCTTTATCCATTCATCTGTCGATGGACATCTTGGCTCTTTCCACAGTTTGGCTATTGTGGACATTGCTGCTATAAACATCGGGGTGCACGTACCCTTTCGGATCCCTACTTTTGTATCTTTGGGGTAAATACCCAGTACTGCAATTGCTGGATCATAGGGTAGCTCTATTTTCAACTTTTTGAGGAACCTCCATACTTTTTCCAGAGTGGCTGCACCAGCTTGCATTCCCACCAACAGTGTAGGAGGGTTCCCCTTTCTCCGCATGCCCGCCAACATCTGTCATTTCCTGACTTGTTAATTTTAGCCATTCTGACTGGTGTGAGGTGGTATCTCATTGAGGTTTTGATTTGGATTTCCCTGATGCCGAGCGATATTGAGCACTTTTTCATGTGTCTGTTGGCCATTTGGATGTCTTCTTTGGAAAAATGTCTGTTCATGTCTTCTGCCCATTTCTTGATTGGATTCTTTGTTCTTTGGGTGTTGAGTTTGATGAGTTCTTTATAGATTTTGGATACTAGCCCTTTATCTGATATGTCATTTGCAAATATCTTCTCCCATTCTGTCGGCTGTCTTTTGGTTTTGTTGACTGTTTCCTTTGCTTTGCAAAAGCTTTTTATCTTGATGAAGTACCAGTAGTTCATTTTTGCCCTTGCTTCCCTTGCCTTTGGCGATGTTTCTAGGAAGAAGTTGCTTCGGCTGAGGTCAAAGAGGTTGCTGCCTGTGTTCTCCTTTAGGATTTGGATGGACTCCTGTCTCACATTGAGGTCTTTCAACCATTTTTGTGTGTGTTGTAAGGAAATGGTCCAGTTTCATTCTTCTGCATGTGGCTGTCCAGTTTTCTCAACACCATTTGTTGAAGAGATTGTCTTTTGTCCATTGGACATTCTTTCCTGCTTTGTCAAAGATTAGTTGACCGTAGAGTTGAGGGTCCATTTCTGGGCTCTCTATTCTGTTCCATTGATCTGTGTGTCTGTTTTTGTGCCAGTACCATACTGTCTTGATGATGACAGCTTTGTAATAGAGCTGGAAGTCCGGAATTGTGATGCCGCCAGCTTTGCTTTTCTTTTTCAACATTCCTCTGGCTATGCGGGGTCTTTTCTGGTTCCATACAAATTTTAGGATTATTTGCTCCATTTCTTTGAAAAAAGTGGATGGTATTTGGATGGGGATTGCATTGAATGTGTAGATTGCTCTAGGTAGCATTGACATCTTCACAATATTTGTTCTTCCAATCCATGAGCATGGAATGTTTTTCCATTTCTTTGTGTCTTCCTCAATTTCTTTCATGAGTATTCTGTAGTTTTCTGAGTACAGATCCTTTGCCTCTTTGGTTAGATTTATTCCTAGGTATCTTATGGTTTTGGGTGAATGGTAAATGGGATCAACTCCTTAATTTCTCTTTCTTCTGTCTTGTTGGTGTATAGGAATGCCACTGACTTCTGTGCATTGATTTTATATCCTGCCACTTTACTGAATTCCTGTATGAGTTCTAGCAGTTTTGGGGTGGAGTCTTTGGGGTTTTCCACATAAAGTATCGTATCATCTGCAAAGAGTGAGAGTTTGACTTCTTCTTTGCCGATTTGGATGCCTTTGATTTCTTTTTGTTGTCTGATTGCTGTGGCTAGGACTTCCAATACTATGTTGAATAGCAGTGGTGATAGTGGACATCCCTGCCACATTCCTGACCTTAGGGGGAAAGCTCTCAGTTTTTCCCCATTGAGAATGATATTCGGTGGAGGTTTTTCATAGATGGCTTTTTATGATATTGAGGTATGTCCCCTCTATGCCTATACTCTGAAGAGTTTTGATCAAGAAAGGATGCTGTACTTTGTCAGACGCTTTTTCTGCATCTATTGAGAGGATCATATGATTCTTGTTCTTTCTTTTGTTAATGTATTGTATCACATTGATTGATTTGCGGATGTTGAACCAACCTTGCAGCGCAGGGATAAATCCCACTTGGTCGTGGTGAAGAATCCTTTTAATGTACTGTTGGATCCTATTGGCTAGTATTTTGGTGAGAATTTTTGCATCCGTGTTCATCAGGGATATTGGTCTGTAATTCTCCTTTTTGATGGGGTCTTTGTCTGGTTTTGGGATCAAGGTAATGCTGGCCTCATAAAATGAGTTTGGAAGTTTTCCTTCCGTTTCTATTTTTTGGAACAGTTTCAGAAGAATAGGTATTAATTCTTCTTGAAATGTTTGGTAGAATTCCCCTGGGAAGCCATCTGGCCCTGGGCTTTTGTTTTTTGGGAGATTTTTGATGACTGCTTCAATTTCCTTAGTGGTTATAGGTCTGTTCAAGTTTTCTATTTCATCCTGGTTCAGTTTTGGTAGTTGATACATCTCTAGGAATGCATCCATTTCTTCCAGGTTTTCTAATTTGCTGGCATATAGTCGCTCAAAATATGTTCTTATAATTGTTTGTATTTCTTTGGTGTTGGTTGTGATCTCTCCTCTTTCATTCATGATTTTGTTGTTTTGGGTCATTTTTCTTTTTGGTAAGTCTGGCCAGGGGTTTATCAATCTTGTTAATTCTTTCAAAGAACCAGCTCCTAGTTTTGTTGATCTGTTCTGCTGTTCTTTTGTTTCTATTTCATTGATTTCTGCTCTGATCTTTATTATTTCTCTTCTCCTTCTGGGTTTAGGCTTTATTTGCTGTTCTTTCTCTCTTTAGGTGTAGGGTTAGGTTGTGTATTTGAGACCTTTCTTGCTTCTTGAGAAAGGCTTGTGTTGCTATATACTTTCCTCTTAGGACCGCCTTTGCTGCATCGCAAAGATTTTGAACAGTTGTGTTTTCATTTTCATTGGTTTCCATGAATTTTTTTAATTCTTCTTTAATATCCTGGTTGACCCATTCATTCTTTAGTAGGATGCTCTTTAGCCTCCATGTATTTGAGTTCTTTCCGACTTTCCTCTTATGACTGAGTTCTAGTTTCAAAGCATGTGCTCTGAATATATGCAGGGAATAATCTCAATCTTTTGGCACCAGTTGAGACCTGATGTGACCTAGGATGTGATCTATTCTGGAGAATGTTCCATGGGCACTAAAGAAGAATGTGTATTCTTTTGCTTTGGGATGGAATATTCTGAATATGTCTGTCCAGTGTGTCATTTAAAGTCTTTATTTCCTTGTTGATCTTTTGCTTAGACGATCTGTCCATTTCAGTGAGGGGGGTGTTAAAGTCCCCCACTATTATTGTATTGTTGTCGATGTGTTTCTTTGCTTTTGTTTTAATTGCCTTATCTAATTGGCTGCTCCCATGTTAGGGGCATAAATATTTATAATTGTTAGATCTTCTTGTTGGATAGACCCTTTAAGTAGTATATAGTGTCCTTCCTCGTCTCTTATTACAGTCTTTGGTTTAAAATCTAATTTGTCTGATATAAGGATTGCCACCCCAGCTTTCTTTTGGTGTCCATTAGCATGGTAAATGGTTTTCCACCCCCTCACTTTCAATCTGGGGATGTCTTTGGTTCTAAAATGAGTCTCTTGCAGACAGCATATTGATGGGTCTTGTTTTTAAATCCAATCTGATAGCCTGTGTCTTTTGATTGGGGCATTTAGCCCATTTACATTCAGGGTAACTATTGAAAGATATGAATTTAGTGCCATTGTATTGCCTGTAAGGTGACTGTTACTGTATATTGTCTGTGTTCCTTTCTGGTCTATGTTGCTTTTAGGGTCTCTCTTTGCTTAGAGGACCGCTTTCAATATTTCTTGTAGGGTGGTTTCATGTTTGCAAATTCCTTTAGTTTTTGTTTGTCCTAGAAGCTTTTTATCTCTCCTTCACTTTTCAATGACAGCCTAGCTGGATATAGTATTCTTGGCTGCATATTTTTCTCATTTAGTGCTCTGAATATATCCTGCCAGTCCTTTCTGGCCTGCCTTGTCTCTGTGGATAGGTCTGTTGCCAAGCTAATGTTTCTACCATTGTAGGTTACATATCTCTTCTCCCGAGCTGCTTTCAGGATTTTCTCTTTGTCTATGAGACTCGTAAGTTTTACTATTAGATGTCGGGGTGTTGACCTATTTTTATTGATTTTGAGAGGGGTTCTCTGTGCTTCCTGGATTTTGATGCCTGTTTCCTTCCCCAAATTAGGGAAGTTCTCTGCTATAATTTGCTCCATTATACCTTCTGCCCCCTCTCTCTTTCTTCTTCTTCTGGGATCCCAATTCTAATGTTGTTTCAACTTATGGTATCGCTTATCTCTCAAATTCTGCCCTCATGATGCAGTAGTCATTTATCTCTCTTTTTCTCAGCTTCTTTATTTTCCATTATTTGGTCTTCTATATCACTGATTCTCTCTTCTGCCTCATTTATCCTAGCAGTTAGTGCCCCCATTTTTGATTGCACCTCATTAATAGCCTTTTGATTTCAACTTGGTTAGATTTTAGTTCTTTTACTTCTCCAGAAAGGGTTTCTCTAATAACTTCCATGCTTTTCTCAAGCCCAGCTAGTATCTTTAAAGTGATGAATCTGAACTCTAGATCTGACATCGTACTAATGTCCGTATTGAGTAGGTCCCTGGCAGTCGGTACTACCTCTTGTTCTTTTTGTTGAGGTGATTTTTTCCATCTTGTCATTTTGTTCAGAGGAGAATAGATTAATGAGAGAACAAAATGCTAGCAGAGTAACAACGTCCCCAGAAAATATACTCTAAACAAATCAGAAAAGACCTGAAGCAGTGGGAAAAGAAAGGGAAAGAGAGAAAAAAGAAAAAAAAGAAAAAGAAAAAGATAAAGATAAAAACAAACAAAAACAGAACAAAACAAAACAACAACAACAAAAAAACCAGAATGTTATCAAATATGATCAGGCTGGTATATAGATCAGTGCCACACACTAGGTTTTGGGTGTATTTTGGTCTGTTAAAAGAAAGTGCCTCCCAAAATTTTAAAGAAAGAAAAACTTATATATGTACAAAAGTAAGGGTTGATATGATGAAGGGATGGAATATGACTGTAAAGATGGAAGTTATAAAAAATTTTATAAAAGGAATTGATAAGAAGTTGTTTGAAAAAAGAAAGAAGAGGATTTAAAAAAAGAAAAAAGAATAAAAAAAGGGAGAGAATGTGATCAGGCAGGGGAGTAGAAAAAAACCATATACTAGAGATTTAGGGTATATTTTGATCTGTTAGAAGAAACTGTCTCAAAATTTTAAAGAGAGAACAACTTATATATATATGCCAAAAATACGGGTAACTACTATGAAGGGATAGAATATGACTCTAAAAATGAAAAATAAAAATGTTTTTTAAAAAAGGGGTTGATAAGATTTTGGTTGAAAAACGGAAAAAGAAAAATTCAAAAAAGAAAAAAAGACAGTTAAAAAAAATTAACTTTGAAAGACTAAAGAATCATGGTAAAAAAGCCATGAATTCTATGTGCAGTAGTCCCTTAGCGCTGGAGTTCTGCCGTTCTCATTGATCGGTAAACTTGGTCTTGGCTGGCTGTGCTCGCTGATCTTCTGGGGAGGGGCCTGTTGCCGTGGTTTCCAAATGTCTCTGCCGGAGGCGGAATTGCCCCGCCCTTGCCCCCTCCCGGCTAAGTAATCTGCTCGGGTTTGCTCTCCGGGGCTTTTGTTCCCTGCGAGCTTTCCGTACAGCTTTGGAGGCGGAGAGTGAAAATGGCGGCCTCCCAATCTCCGCCCCTGGAGGAGCCAAGAACTCGGGGCCCCGCTCCTCAGTGAGCCCCCAGAGAAAAGCCGTCAGTCACTCCCATCTCCCCGGTCTCCGGCCGCACTCCGTGCTCCCCCGGCCGGTGACCGCGCGCCTCTATCTCTGGCACCGGACCCCGGGTGGAGTCTCCAAACCCAGCAGATCCCTGCGGTGCACTCCCGCGCGGCTCCTCCCGGGGGAGGAAGGGGAGTCTCCCCGGATCTGCCGCTTGTTGGGTCCCTGCTGGAGGAGCAGGGGCCCGACTGGGCCGCGGATCACGGTTTATGGCCACCCCGAGCTGAGAGCCTGCGCCTGGGCTCCGCCTCTGCAGCCGGCTTCCCTGCTCCTTACCTGGGAGCTCTGCCGCACTCAGGCACCCCCGGTCTTTCTGCGACCCCGAGGGTCCCGAGACCACACTGTCCCGGAGGGTTCCACCCCCCGCTTAGCCACCAGAGTGACGTCCCTCAGCGGAGCCGACTTCTAAAAGTTCCAATTTTGTGCTCCGCGGCTCTATCACTTGCCAGAAGCAGCTGACAGAGGCCCCTCCCCCGCCGTCTATCCTCCCGAATATCGCCTCGGATTCACTTCTCCGCACGTCCTACCTTCCAGAATGTGGTCGCTTTTCTGTTCAGAGAGTTGTTGCTCTTCTTTTCTTAGATCTCCTGTTGAGTTTGTAGGTGTTCAGAATGGTTTGATCCCTATCCAGCTGAATTGGCTGGCTGTGTGTTTTAAAAGAACATTATGGGTGCACGGAAGGATTTAGGTTGTGTCCAGACCTATGACCCCAGCTTACAAAGATGGCGCTGGTGGGATTTCAGTATGCTCTGATGCTTGAATGATGCAACAGTGATATTTACAAATACACATGCACATGTATGTCCACATGCTTCAGAAAAGTTTTTGCTTAGGGTGATTTTGGTGGCTGAGTAATAAGTACGTATAATATTCACATCATTGTCTTCCTATTTTTTTTTTTAACGAATTGTGATTTAAAACAAAATAAAAATGAGCCTGGCATTCCAAAAAATGCTCAGGGTGATTTGGTTACAAATTAAGAATTTTATTTTATCTAAAAAAAAAATAAGAGATTAAAGAAAAACAAATTAATTTTTGCTTGCTTTTCTGTTAACCTAAATCAGGAGGTGTGAGAGGGCAGTCTGTATTTATGCTGTCTGTAGATAACATGGGGAAAATGCTATCTGTGTTTTGAAAAAGAAGAAAAAGTCAAGTCCCATTTATGTCGGAGTCTGTGTTTATAAATTTTTCCCAAGCAATTTCAATCATATCTATAAGGTGTTTTTTTAAAAAATCACCTCATTGTGTGTTTTAAGTGCCTTTTTATATTATACTAAGTGTGAACTTCTAGACGTTTTCAAAAGTTTTGTAAAGACTAAGTGGCATTGTGTTTTTATAACCTCATTCAGAAGACTAAGATACAAAATATGATACTGATTTTTGTTTACCATTTCTTAAGCTTCAAACAATAAAAACATTTTACCTTAAAAAAAAAAAGAACCTTATGGGATAAAACATTTTTAGAGTTTGGGACAACGTAACATTTTAATTGAAGTAACGTGATTGCCTTTAAATAAGTGGTTTTTATTATTAGAAGAAAGAAAAGGATGAAGAGAAAAAAATGTAGAGGCATGTTCATGTTTAGCTATTGGGTATGGAAATGTAAATAGTCAACATTGACAAAATGTTGACCATTGAAAGGGTTTGGTCAGAAAAGCAGAAGCCATATGAGTGATACAGAATCAAGGATTTGTTGTAGGGATTAGACCTTCTATAATTATGTGAACTAATGGAAATATCTGTGCAAGGACTTTTGTGTGTGTGCGCGCGCGCGCGTGTGTGTGTGTGTGTGTGTGTGTGTGTAAGGGCTCCTGAGTCTGGTGTCGGTCCTGGTGTTGCCAGAGGTCAGCCAGGCTAGCTGTTGGGAAGGAGAATAGGATAGGAAGTAGGTAAGAACAAGGACATACTGGAAACTTCTCTTATCCTCTCCATCCCTGGTGAGATGGTGTGGGTGTCCTGCAAGAGAAGCTGGCGTAGAACTACACACATACTGTCCCAGCTTATACGAAAGCAGAAGGAAATCCAGTGGCAACTGGAGATGCTGTGGTCCTGGCTTCTGTCTTCTGCCTGTAAGGCAGGTCAGCAATAAGGTGAATGAGCTGCTATGTTGCCTGGCATCCTTACACTGATCTTCAAAATGAAAAACAAAAAACAAAAACAAAAAAAACCAGGAAGGAAAGAAGGAAAGGGGAGGAGAGAGGAGAGGAAAAGGTTGCTTCCTCACTTCTATTTTCCAAATGTCATATAAATTTTTATGGTGGCCAACCCCAGCTGAACCAGGAAGGGAAATCTAAGAAATGTAGTTCCAGGTTAGCTAAATTGATACAAAGTTACCACAATTCCAATGACTAAATGCGATTTCTTTTACGCTGCATCTCCAAGACACAAAATTAAGTGCAAGACTTTAAAATGAATGTTATTTCAAATACGATTTTGTCAAAGAATAAAAACCAATGAAAATGATAAATCTGTATGTTATGGATCTTTATATTCTTGCACATAAAAGCTTAAAACTTTCAAAATTTAAAAGACATGTAGAAACACAGCTTGTGAAACTTGCAGAATTTTTCAAGGAAAAAATTATTACCATAATTTTCTTAGATTTTCAAAAATAATTATTAGTAAGAAATTCTTAGTAGAGACAAATTTAGTGGTATTGTGTGTCATGAAGAAATATCTCACCAAGGGGCACCTGGTGGCTCAGTCATTGGGCGTCTGCCTTTGGCTCAGATCATGATCCCAGCGTCCTGGGATTGGGCCCTACATTGGGCTCCCTGCTCGGCAGGAGGCCTGCTTCTCCCTCTCCCCCTGCTTGTGTTCCCTCTCTCGCTCTCTCTCTCTGTCAGGTAAATAAATGAAATCTTTGGGGAAAAAAAAAGAAATATCTCACCAAGATGCTAAAAAAATTTTCTTTGAGCAGGTATGGGTGAAATACTTGAGCGTTCTGTTGATAAATTATAGGTTTAGAGTATATTATTTATTAATAACCCACTATCCTGTCAAATATGAACTATTCCAGAATATTTAAAAGCAATACTTATTACATGAATAACAGCTGATGTAGATTTCGTGCTACAAGTTGATGACAGCACGAGTTTTGCAAGTTACAAAATTTTAGGCCAGAGATGTATGACAAGATGATTTTATGAAAGTTGTGTTAAATTTAATCCACCCACATTTGGATGAGACATATCCATAGCGTTAGGAAAATGCACTATTCATTAATATAAGTAAACAGGAAAAACTGTAAGGAATCAGAAGTTGGTGGAACAGCATATATAACTGGAAAAAATAGTGGAGTTATTTAAAAATATAGAAGCCACCATATCAGTGTTGCTGGTCATATCAAAAAGCTAAAGATAATATTTAGGTAAGAGACTTAGTATATTTAAATAATATTTTTGGCACTCTTAGTGAACTAAATTTGAAACTAAAAGATATATTTCAACAAATTAGATATATCTGAGATAACAAGAGAAATCATTGTTAAAGTGAGATTTACAAGTAATCACCAGAGCTACTTTGTTCTCAGCATTGTTGTTAAAAATTTATTTATTTTAGAAAGATAGAGAGCGAGTGAGCAAGTGGGGGGAGGGACAGAGGAAGTCTGATGCAGGGCTTGATCTCCATCCCACCAGTCATGAGATCATGATCTGAAACCGAGGGTCTGGTGCTCAACCGACTGAGCCATCCAGGCACCTCAGCATTGTTGTAACTTTTAATGACAACTTGAAAAAGTAAAGTTAGAGTTATTACATTTCACTTCTCTATCTCAGGCTTTTAATTATTATTTCCAAAAGAGATATTTGAAAGATTAAGAGAAACATTGAGATAAAACATATACTTGATTTTCATACTCCTAAACAAATTATTCAGTTAAACTTGGTTCCCAAAATACAAATGAAATATTGTGGCATTGTTCTCCAAATACACTGAAGAATGGTCATAAGACTTTAATTTTACTGTAAGTTTCGATGAATTTTAAAGAATTTTCTTGTTATATAGAATGCATTTCTATTATTACTATTCACACTAACTTGTTTGTGTAAATTAGGATTTTCAACCACGACTTTGTTGAAAACAACAAAAAATAGGCTCAATACTGAATCAGATTAGCATGTATCCGGTCTTTATATGTTCCACCTTTGACTGAACTAAAAAACAGGAAATAGCCACGATATTCAGTAAAATCAGTCCGAATGTTTTTATACTGGAAATTATTTGCTGTGTTGTGTTTAAATATTAAGGCAATTATATTAGATGTTAACTTTGTTATATTTTTACTTTATCACATATAGTTGGGTATGTGGGGTTTTTTTTGTGAGCTTTTATTTAATATGTTTGTGTGTATGTTGGTATCCATGTATATGTCTTTAAAAGCAAATTGTGTTTCTTTTACCAGAGGGCAAGAACTAAATCAGCAAAAGGCACATAAACTATTGTAAAAAATCTATGGGTGGAGAAAGAATGAGGGAAAAGAATAGAGGCATAAAAATGCATGATGAGCTTGTCGTGGCTACATTAAGATTTGTACAGGGATGGATACAGTAGTGGAATTGTGAAGAAGGAGAAATGGCCATGATCGAGGTCATAAGTTATATCACGAGGATGTCTCACAGCAAGTCTTCCAGCTGCAAGTCTGGAAGGAACGTAGCCAGGTCTGCTGTGGAGTTGGCCATGCTCCCTCTGTTAAACAGAAGGCTGTTTCTGTGGGAAGTGGGAAGAGACTGACCATTCTGCCTACTCTATTTTTTTTAAAGTCTGATAAAATGGACTGAAAAGGAAGAACATATTACTTTCAATGTGCTCTGTCCCACAAGGTGTAAGGAAGTCAAGAAGACCTAGATCACTATAACACATTTCTTGGTAGCAATAGTTGCTTATTACCCCAAGAGTTTATTTACCTAATGTAAATGGAAAGGGTATTGGCTCTGGAGTCAAGATTAAGAATTGAGTCCTTGCTCCATCTCTAGCCGTATGATCTCTAACTCGTTCAGTAATGGATTGGTAAGACTAAGGCTAAGACAATGTAAAGAGATGTAGAGATGGAGATAGAGGTTAGAGATAAGAAATAGAGAGAGACTTAAAATTCAGGACTCAAATAACAGAGTAAGGATTTATGTTTCTGTCATGTAACAGTCCAGACATGTGGTATGGGTAGGGAGGCAGCCCTGCTCCAGAAGATCCTCCAGGGCCAAGCTCTTTCTATCTCATTGCTCCATCATCCCCTAGGATACTGTCTTCCTCCAGAGATTGAATCCTGCACAACATTTGCCTTGGAGCCTCTAGAAATAGAAAGAGAATAAGTGGAAGGAAATGGATTTAATGACATTATCCAGAGGTTGTATAGATCAATATCGCTCATAACCTGGTGGCCAGAACTGACTCAAATGGAAATACTGTCTCTGGCCTAGCGTGAACATACCCTTGGCAGTTTCCAAAAAGGGACAACATCAGGAAAGGATGGTACGTAGTGAAGCCTGATCTTCAAATAGTAGGGGTGTGTGTGTGTATTTTGTAACCATGACTAGAGTAATAGTTGGAAGTGGCAAGGGAAAATAAGGGGGATATCTAACCCACTTCTAGCTCCTGAGATGGGGGATTATGAGAGAACAAAACCTGCTTTACTTCCAGGACTTAAAAAACAAACTGCTGTTAGAGAATAGCCAAATTTCTGGTATGTCAAAGAGGTAAAAAAAAATATTAAGAAAAAGGCTGAAGATATAGGATGTATATATTGAAAGTTCATATTGTCAGATGGCCTTTTTAAAAAATTAGACTAATTTACTCACTTACCAGAAGAGCAGAGAATCTGTTTCCCCACACTCTCACTCACCATGGGTATTTTTATCTTTTTAATTTTTTCCAATTTGATAGATGAAACATACTAGCTTGTTTTAAATTTCATTAATCTTATTAGTGAAATTAATTGCTCTTTTAAATGGCTGTAGACATTTTATGTTTTTATTTTAATTTTTAAATTTTTTTATTTTTTTGTCTTTCCACAGTGTCAGCTTTATTCAGTCATAAAGCAAAGCTAATCACAATTATAAAGCAGGTTCAGGATTCCAAACTCAATGACAATTCACCATGTGATTAAACTTGGCTTCTTACACAGCACATGGAGCAGGATAGAAGACAAACCACACAACAAAGAAGATAACAGGGTGCAGGAAGTTAAGGAACCAAATGCAAAATCAGTCTGTGGGCAAACGATTGAGATAGGCCTCTGTCAGGTCAGGGTCAGCTCTCGGCACTTCTGCTTCTTAAGTTCAAGCAGTGAAGGATCTCGGATCTGTTCGGAGATCAATCTGGCCGAGCCGTTGGTGGTAGTTGCCTTTTTTTTAATGTTTTTAATATGTGATTCAAATGATCATTTTTGTAGTATTAGTTTAAACAAAGTAAAATTACTGAATTTGCTTACCATTCTCCCCCATTATGATTTTAAAGTTAAGGTGTCTGTCACTTTATTTTCATACTTTTATTAAATTTTAAGCTCCTTAAAGAGAGCATATGTCTTATTAAGTTGTATGAGTTACTTTTTTGAAGTCTTCAATAAAGTATAATATTCAGCCCAAAGACACAACATTTATGTTAAATGAAAAAATAAGTCAATATCTGGGTTTAACCTGGACAAAAGTTGTTGGAGACAAACAGATATTTAGTGACATGTGCTGGATAGTTTGCTCTGTTGAACTAGAATTTTTTTTAAGATTTATTACATTAATCTCTGCTCTACTATTTCCAGAAACACTTCATTTAAAAAGTACTAAAGAAATCCTGATTATGTTTTTGCAGTTACAATACAAAATTGATACAAATTATTTGATTTTATAGCCTTTTTCACTGAAATAAGATCATTTTTTGCTTTATTGAGGCCACTTTTATTCTATAGGGCAATAATATTCATTGATAATATTCACTGTTGACAAAGCACTTTATTTAAACTTGAAACTTGGTACAATAAAGGATCCAGGTCCTCCTTCCCCTGCACCCCCCGCCACACCCACCCACTGTATTTTTCAGGTTAGTGATTTGTGAATCGGCTCAGAGAGTTTCATCATCCTGGAATTCATGAGGCTGAGTAATAGAAATAAAGATCAGCAACTGCTTTACTTGGCAGTCATTGGGAAGGTTTATAATTCTCATCAGTGGTCTTCGCTCTGAAATGGTTTATGTACCTAATGAAACGGAACCTTGTTTATCTATCTATCTATCTATCTATCTATCTATCTATCTATCTATCTATCTATCAATTCCTGTTAAAATTGCCTTTTACCTGACATTTCACTGCACCATCCCAAGATTTCTCTTGTTTTTCTTCTTTTTTTTTCCTTAAAAGTCTCTAATATGGTGTTGTCCCTTGTAACATTTAAGTTTCAATTATTATGTATTCTTGAGGTTGAGTAAAATAGGAAATGTAGTATGAGAAAGATAAAAAAAATACACATCTTCCAAAAGGCCATAATAAATTGTCTTTATTGATACTTCAACTATGCTGTGACATAACTTAAATGACCTTTGGTTTCAGAAACACATTTCTGCTTCTTGACATAGCATTGTTCTTTCTTTGGTACTCCATAGAAAGTGTTTTCAAGTACTAAAAGGATTTGAAGGTCATTTAGTTTCTCCCAAATTATTTCTCTTCACATCATGTGCTATGAATAAAAATTGTATATATTTACAAATAAAATATATTCACATATGCCAGTACCCTTCACCATCAACTTTGTCATTAATTCATTTGTTTAACAAATAATGACTGACATATACTACGTGTGAAATAATGTGAAAATACCAATATGTAAGTATTGGCCTGTGCAGGGTGTCTGGCATCTAGTTGAGAAGGAGACAGTACAACGTAGTGCTCTAAGGGTTATGAGGAGATGAGCTTGGAATGCTATGGAACACTTGGGAAGATCATCCAGTGTCTATAGAGTGGGTAGCTTTAGAAGGGCATCGTGGAAGGGAACACAGATTTGAGTCTTGAAGTTACAAAGAGGAGTTGATCATGAGAATGGGATGGAGCTGGGGACAGTGGGTGTTGGGAGGAAAAGAAAGCCCTAGAGCAAAGAACTAGATGGGGGAAGAAAGCAGGTTGCCTTTACAAAAAGGAATTTGGCAAGGTTAGATCAAGGGTTGAAGGGCGAAAATGAGGAAAGACGATTTGTAAGAGATAGTGAGAACTAAATCATGAAAGGTCTTGTTTGTTATGCTGAGGAGTGTGGCACTTGAAGTAAAAAAAGTAGGGGAGTGACATGAACAATTTACATTTTATTAAGACGGCTTTATAATGGAAGAATTTATAAAGACTAAGATCATACATTTAATTATTTGAACATAAAAAGGCTGCAGGTCCAAAATAAAAAAGACTAAAATTAAGAAGCAAGCTAAACTGGGACAACCATTTATAATAAATGTGACAAAGGTTAATTGGTTTAGTATTTAAAGAGTTCATTCAAATTGGGAACAACAGCACTAGGAAGATCCTCATAGATAACAGAGAGTGACATTAATAGATAATTAGGAAATAAAATAAGCTAACAAACTTACCGGTATGCAAATGAAAACAACAGGGAGGTCTCATTTTTTGCTTGTCAAATTAGGAAATTTTTCAAAAAAGAATTATAGTCAGACTACCCAGTGTTGACAAAGCTATGGAATAGAGAGTTTTCGTGCATTCCTGGGGAGAACATACTTTAGTATAATCATTTGGATATAATTATATATTGGGTTTGTAAATTGCTGACATCCAATGACTTAGGAATCCCTCAGCTTGGAATTTTAGCTAAGGAAATAATCTGAACTATATAATGAAATGGTCTTCTTTGGGTTATTTTGATGAAATAATTAATTTGAAACACTGGTACATATAAGCACAAAATGAATGTTATTATTACAATTATTATTATTAGCACAAATATTGGCCATAAAACGTGTTCAAAAGTCACTTCCAGTAGCAGCAATTTAGAATATTGTGGTAAAGAGATAACAAAGGTTTAAATTTCATTAGCCACATTTATTAAAACAGGTCTCAGGGAAGAATTTGACAATCGTGATTAAAAAAAACACCCATCGTGAGAAATTTTATATCTAGAAGTATCCTTTTACATAATCATAAATAATATTTCACTTGATCCATTAATGAAGAGTGAGACAAAACTGAAAAGAAACCTGAAAAAAAAATCAGTCTAGCTTTTAAGAAGAGAAAAAAGAATGGTATGATAGACTCTTGAATAAGTATGTGTTGTTATCTGAAATTATCTCAAAATGGAAGAATTAAGGTAAGACTTGAGGCAGTTTTTCTTATGGTCAGGAGCTTGTAACCCCAGCTGGAAGCAGGGGAGTAGAAAGCAAAATTATAACTGAATGGTGGAAAATGGCTTAAATTGTACTCTTGGAAACTGCATGTAGTCCAAGATTTGGGACAAGTCATTTTTTTTTTTTTCTATTTGAAATAACTTTCTCAGGCTTAGAATTGCATAATGAACCAGACTAACTCAAATCACCCAGCAAATAGAGATTGGCATTTGGTAAAATATACACAGTTGCAAGTTTCAGTGTTCCAGACTAATTTTTCTTTTGAAATGCATTTGTCCTAAGGAACTGTGATGTGCACAGCATGTTATATTCGATAAAGTGGAAGAGAGAAATTGAACTATTAGATTGGCTCCCACCTATGCACTTACTAGAAAAGAACACACCTGCCTCATTTCTTAGAGCTTAATTGCTGCCACCATGGAGTTATTTTGAACTCGAGATGCACCCAAGGTAGAGTGGGGGAAGAGGGGGTTGGAAATGGTTTGTCTTCTGAGTCCTTTCCATCCCCACCCTAGTTCCTTTCCCCTCCTTCTCTCTCTATCTCTCTCTACTTCCCTTCCTCCTTTCTTTCCTTCATTTCAACTTAGAATCCTGGCTTAGCTGACCTGACTCTGAGTTCGTCTTTGCTTAGGAAGAGCCTATGTAGAATATAAGGACCAGTGCAGAGGATCATAGGGGAAGGGAGGGAAAACTGAATGAGAAGTCATCAGAGAGGGAGACAAACCATGAGAGACTCAACTATAGGAGACAAACAGGGTTGCTTTAGGGGAGATGGGTGGGGGGATGGGGTAACTGAGTGATGGGCATTAAGGGGGACACGTGATATGATGAGCACTGGGTTTTATACACAACTGATGATTTATTGGACTCTACAGTCTGAAAAAAAAAAAAGGAAGAGCCTAGGACAGTTATGGATACCCCCTAGGATATATGAAATGTATCTTGATGTCCTGATATCTTTATTCTTGTGACATGAGCATAAACTTTAGAGTGAGATGATCCTGGTTGATTCCCAGTTCTACTGCTTATTAACTGTGTGATATTGTACAGGCCACTGAATTTTACTGAGCCTAGGTTTTCTTAATTACAAATTGGATTCCATAAGTCCCAATTTGCAAGGTTGTGGTAAAGCTTTTGACATATAGTAATTGTTTGATATATGGTGCCAAATATTATACCGCCCACAAACAAACAAACAAACAAACAGTCTTGGATTTCATGAGAGAAGATCTGATACGTAGGGTAAAGGATGATTACCAGTCTTTCTTGTTATGGTATGTGGCTCAAATAACAGTCACAGAAACTCAGTCCTAAGGTAAAAACATAATTTCTGAAATTCATACCTCTAGATGTATAACATTCTTTTATTTCCCATTTAAGAAAGCATATCAAGGGTGCCTGGGTGGCTCAGTTGGTTAAGGGGCTGCCTTCGGCTCAGGTCATGATCCCAGGGTCCTGGGATTGAGTTCTGCATCAGGCTCCCTGCTCAGCGGGGAGTCTCCTTCTCCCTCTCTCTTTGCCCCTCTCCCCACTTGTGCTCTCTCTTTCTCTCTCTCTCTCTCAAATAAATAAATAAAATCTTAAAAAAGAAAGCATATCAAAATACAAGAAAATTATAGTTGCAGTCTTCTAGAAATAATCTTAAATATGATCCAATTTATTTTTAAAGGGCAAATAAGTGTTTGTACATTGTTATTAAAATTACTTAAGACAACCCACAACCGACTTGTTGAGGGAAACATAATGGTTGAGAAGTGCATGGCTTGAAGATGTCTTCAGATCCCTGCAGCTTGCATTATTCCATAAAAAATTATACTGTGTGCCTCTGATAGAAGAGGAGAATGGCCAAGGTTTTGAGATGTAGGTGTTTTGACGAGTAACTAAAGGCAGGAATGAAGCCTTTATAGGTTAAAGAAAACATGTAATAAGATGGGGTAAGACTAGAGACTGGGAAGTTACTCTAGGATGCTAACTTATTTCAGGTTATTTACAAGAGTTGGCAAGGGAGAGATAAAGAGGGAGCAGAAGACTGGTTCATATTAAGTATGTTTAAAATTTTAGAAGTATGTTGGGCGCCTGGGTGGCTCAGTTGGTTAAAATTTTAGAAGTCTAGGGCGCCTGGGTGGCTCAGTTGGTTAAGCGACTGCCTTCGGCTCAGGTCATGATTCTGGAGTCCCAGGATCGATTCCCGCATTGGGCTACCTGCTCAGCAGGGAGTCTGCTTCTCCCTCTCCCGCTCCTCCCTCTTGTGCTCTTTCTCTCTCTCACTCTCTCTCTCAAATAAATAAATAAAATCTTAAAAAAAAATAAAATAAAATTTTAGAAGTCTATAAAATAGAGATTTCAAAAACTTCCTTATAATTTTATTCACCTTTGGCACCAGAGCTTTTTATTTAGTGTGAAAAGAAATCAAACAAAAAACCAGAGTTACTTTATTACAAACTAGTCTCATCTTTATCCTTTACAGAGAGATAACAGATAACTGTTGTTTATTGCCTGCTTATTGCTGTTTTAATGAACTCAAAGATTGTGTCAAGGACAAGGACAAGTCCCTAAATCTCCTTTGTCTTATTTTCTCATCTGCTGCTTAAAGGGACAGATCAGTTGATATAAGGTAGCTTACTGTTATGTTCTATGTTTCTATGAACATAAATGTTCAGAAAGGAGTCCTGCAGCTGCATGATCAAATTCACAATCGAGAGACCACAAGTTCCTACAGAGGCAGAGGGTCAGTGCGCTGGAGTGAAGGAGCAGTGGACTGGCTCCATCAGCCACTCACCTGGGGCCAGCCACTTAAACCTTCAGTAATTAGACCTTCTTTGTCTAGTTCACAGGATGTTCATCAGAGTTGAGAGAGATGAAGCATGTGAAAACACTTTTCAAATCCATAAACCTGGATAATTGTAATCCAGTATCATTAGGTGAAGTAAAACAGTGCAACAATTACAGATCCCAAGAGTTCAATCAAATACACAAAGATGGGCACAACAGTATTTTGAGCTGTCATCTCATTTTAACTTGAAATGAGGAAGAGACACTTCCTCATAAATAAGCAGTATATCATGACTTTCAGGCTTATTATTCCTTTATATAAGTAGGAGGTTGCCACAAGCACTTAATATGGAAAATGGAAAATAATTCTGCCAGTGAGAGTGTTTCCAATTAGAATATTAAGTTATGATGCAAGTAAGTTTTCAAAGTTATTCATTTGTTAGTTATAATTAGAACTATTATATTACTCTTTTATATATGATATTTTACTGACTCATTATCTGCAAAGGTGGTGCTGAGGTGGCCTCCTTCCCTATCTCCCTCCCTCCCTTTCTTCCTTTCTTCTTTGCTCCTTCCCTCCTCCTTTTCTTCCTCCCTCATTCCCTCCCTCCCTTCCTCTTCCTCCTCTTCCTTCTCTCTTTCTCTTCCCCCTCTCCCCACCCCTCATTTCTTAAACTTAGATATCACACAAATATCTTTCATTGTTTATTTTCTTTTCTCTCTATAGTCTCTCTAAGCAGATAGTCTTTTCTAATGTCATGACTTTGACGATCAGTGATGTGCAGGCAGTTTCCACTTCTGTATGCCCAGTCCTGACCTCTCCTCCAAGCTCCAGTTTCATATTTCCAGTTACCTGCTGGTTTTATCTAACTATATCAAGTAATAACTGAAACTCACGTGGATCTATTATTTCCTCCCAGACCTTCTGTTTCTTCTCTGGTTCTTGTTTCTGTTAGTGGTTGCTAACCTCCCTACACATAGGCTCCAAACCTTGGTGTCACCTTTGAATCCTTACTCTCTTGTCCTTCTCATCTGAGCAGACACTTACTCCAAGTTTTAATGTTTATTTGTTCCTCTCCATTTCCAGGATCATTCTATAGTTATACTTTACCTCTTACCTGTATTATCGAGATACTTAACTGATTTCTCTGTCTCTATACTCTCCTCTAATTCATCTTATACATTACTGCCAGATAAACCCTAGAATCTCAAATTAGAAAACAGACTTTAAAGTGATCTGGTCCAATCAACTGGATGCTCGTTAGTTATTTCTAATTCCCAAGCCAAATCTATGTCTAGATAACTCTCTTGCTAGCTTTAGTCAGTCTTTAAGAATAACCTAGCTATTTTAAAGTTTTTTTTTCCTCTCATCCGTCCCCTCCTGCTCCTCCTTCTCCTGCTCCCGCTCTTCTTCTTCCTCCACCTTCTTCATTTGAACCGAAATCCTTCTCCCACTTTTGTCTTAAGTCTATCCCTGTGGCCATACAGAAAGTCTAATCCTTCTACAACAGGTCGAAATTTCAAGATTTGTGGGTAGTTATTCTGTCAAAGTATAAAAGCTCTCCATTGGGTTAGGGTTTAGAAGCTGTCAGGAGCACTGTTATTTTTAATCATGCTTGTTGCAAACTTCTGGAGAAAGAAGATAGTGAAATGCGACAGCCATCTCTGAACCCAAAGCTGTCCTAGCTGTTTAAATTCCTTTTAAAAAGTATTTTTTGAGGAAAAAAAAGGCAGAACTTTAAGGCCAGGAACTTCAAAAGCATGCATTAGTAACTCATATATGTTTGAAGTGATTAAAGAGTATAATTTGAGAAATATTATTTATCTCGTACACTAATCATATTTCATTATATTTTGTAACTAATTAGAACATGTTTCACAGTTCTTAAAAATTACAAGTTTAGATTTTAGATACATACTAAAATATCTTAATCACAAGAGGATCTTTATATCTTTATACTGAATGGCAAATACAGCAAAGAATTTTGTCAATTTAATACAGAGAACAGATCATATCCAAATTTAATTTCATTTTAGGCTAACTGATTCATTAGCAAGTACGTCCTTTATATAATTCCCTGGGTCATAAATATTCCAGATCTCATCTTTTTTTTTGAGCAGAAAGGAAAAGAATTACAATATAGAAACTGAATAAACAAAAGAACTTTAATGTCCAAGTGATTTTTTTTTTCAGTTTCCCTCCACTCAGTATTAACTCTTCTTAAGGGGAGAGTTAAATTTCTAATTTTACATCTATTTTTCTAAGTGGAACAGTCTTCATTCCTTCAACCATTATTCATATTATAATAGTTTCAAGATCCTTTATTGACCTGTTTATTTTACTGGGAAAAAGACTCATTTTGTTTGTAAGCCTTGTAGCAGATGCTGCTGGTACTCCACCATATCCCCTAGGTATGTGTAGTTCTCATTCATAACAGGTATCCTATGGCAAGCACCTGTGGTTCATGGCTGAGGGCTTTTTCTGTCTGGTGCTTCCTGAGTCTTTTCTGGTATCCTCTCCTTGCACTCAAATCTTAGCCTCATGATTTGCTTCTGGGGGAACCTAACTTAAATTACCTTTCTCAAAATATCCTACTTTGTACTTTTGCACTCAAACATAATCTTGAGAGACAGGGAATATTAAGTTATCAAAGGTTTTTGGTAAGCCATGTTAAGACTTTTTTTAAAACTTGATTTTCAAAGCAAAGGAAGGGATGCCTGAGTGGCTTAGTTGGTTAAGTGTCCAACTCTTGATTTTGGCTCAGGTCAAGATCTCTGGGCTGTGAGATTGAGCCCCACGTAGGGCTCTGCTCAGTGGGGAGTCTGCTTGAGATGCTCTCTCTCCCTCTCCCTCTCCCTCTGCCCTTCCCTCTGCTTCTGCGCTTGAAATATAAAATAAAATAAAATAAAATAAAATAAAATAAAATAAAAGCAAGGGGAAATCATTGAAGGGTTTGCAACAAAGGAATGGCAAAATCAGATATGCTTTTTAAAAAAATTTTATTATGTTATGTTAGTCACCATACATCACATCATTAGTTTTTGATGTAGTGTGCCATGATTCATTGTTTGCGTATAACACCCAGTGCTCCATTCAATACGTGCCCTCTTTAATACCCATCACCAGGCTCACCCATCCCCCCACCCCCTTCCCTTTAGACCCCTCAGTTTGTTTCTCAGAGTCCAAAGTCTCTCATGGGTTGTCTCCCCCTCCGATTTCGCCCCCTTCATTTTACCCTTCCTACTATCTTCTTTTTTTTTTTTAACATATAATGTATTATTTGTTTCAGAGGTACAGGTCTGTGATTCAACAGATATGCTTTTTATGGGGAATGGATTTGAGAAAGGCAAGACCTGGGGTGGATATCCACTTAAGAGTGCATCCCAGTAGTCCAGGCAAGAAATGGTGGCCAATTGTGATGACAGCAGCATATAATACAAAGAGAAAGGTCTGGTTCTGAAAGACTTTTATGGAGTAGAATTGACAGAACTTAGCTATTGGTATTAAATAGGTGTGAAGGTGAGGGAATAACTGGTTAGATGTCAGGCTGTTTTTCTTCTTAAGGAAGAAGAAAGTTTGGAGAATGGAGAGAAAAGCATTTTGTTTTTGGCATATTATGTTTGAGATATATGTGTGAGCTTGAAGAAGCATATGCTGTTTTAGAGGGAATGTAAATAAGATGTGTTTGTGAAGCTGATGTATAAATTTACTTTTATTCAAAAATGTCTCCCACTTTCTCTTCAGATTATCTGTCATCTGTATCATTTTTACATTAGCTGTGCTTGACACTTTCCTGCTACTGAAAATTATATCATGATGTAACGATTTGGACTAATTACCATTTGCATATTAGTTTATACCTCTTAGGTCCCAGGAGACTAGGTAGAGAATCCATGAATGCGAAACTTGTATCTATAAGACATTTGAAATGGATAAAATAATTAGAATGTGTGTGAATGCAAAAGGATGGTTGGTGTATACACAGAATACTTAAAAAAAAAAATACCTCTAGAAATGAAGAAAGGAAACTTGTAAGGTTTGAAAACTCTCTTTGCCCTCTGCAATGCACCAATGCGGCAAGTACTAACTGATATTATTTTATGAAATAATTTGACGTTCCTCCTCTTGATATGTGTTCATTTATATGGCTAGCAATGTTTAATGGACAGAGCAGATAAAACACCCCCCCCCCCCCCGCCCTCATGAAACTTACGCGAGGGAGGGGAGATAGACAAAAGACTATGAAGACAATAAATGGATAAATTATTTACTATGATGGGTGCTGATAATGCTCCAAAAACAACGAAGGAGTAGATCAGGGTAAGGGAAATGGGTAAGTGGGTGGTAAAGGTGGGGTTGGGGGAGAGCAGTTAGTAGTGTTAAGATAGGTCTGCTGAGAAAATGAGATCTGACCAAATGTTGGTAGGAGGTTAGGGAGTTAGCCAAGAGAATATTTAGAGGAAAAGAATTCCAGGCAGAGGCATCAGCTAGAATAAAATCCCTAAGATGGGAGTAGACCTGGGAAGTCAAGAAATAGCAAGGAGATCAAAGGGCTGGAACAGTGAGCAAGAGAAGGACCAGGATGTCAGGTGATGAAGGGTCTTACAAGTATTGTATTGTAAGAACTTCAGCTTTTACTGTGAGTGAGATGGGAAGAAGTAAAAGGCTAAGAGCAGAGCAAAGATATTTTCTGACTAATATTTTTAAAGGATCACTCAGGCTTCTACTGAGAATAGACAATAAGTGGTTTAGTATGAAAGCAGAGATCACTTAGGAGGCTTTTATACCTGTCCAGCTGAGAGGTGGTGGGGGCCTGAATCAACATAGTAGTGATGGAAGACATGAAAAGTGGCTAGACTCTCAATATATTTTGCATATAGAGCCAAAAGGATTTGCTGATGGTTTGCATCTGAAATGTGAAAAACAGAAGAGTCAAAAGTGGCTTGAAGGCTCTTGGCCTGAGCAAGTAGTAGGATGAAATTGCTTTTCACCAAACTGGGACTGCTATAGAATAGCAGGTTTTGGGGGTGGGCTGAAGAATCAATAGTTTGATCTGTGAGATGCTAAGTTTGAGGTATTCATTAGATTACCAAATGGTTAAAAAGTAAAATAGTGCTGAGTATCTGGATATAACTTGTTCAGACTCAAGCTTTTTCCTCATCATTTATTCATTTTGTTTTACACCAAATAAATGGCACTGTATTTATAGCAGGAAGCTCTAGGCTATATCATTATAAGCCTGAATTTGTGTGCGTAGGCCTTGTAGATCAGTGAGACTACATATGCTGAAAGATAATTTACAAAAGAGGGACAGGAGGACCTTATGGAAAATAATTCATATTAAGGCAAGAGGCAAAGTAAACAAGCTTGGCCCCAATAGCAAAGCTTTAGCTGTCAAACCAGAGGGACAGTACTGGCCACAGAATGGTGTCCATCTCTCAGATTTGTTCCAAGTGCAGTTTCTTTCCTTCCAACTTCCTTCTGTGGTAGACTTAGTTTTGGATATTATGGGATAGAGGGTTGTGAATAAAAAGTGAAAGAATTACTTTTACTAAAACCTCTGTAAGATATTAGGACAGAAGAGACTATTGCATTGGTTTATTTCTGACAAGGTTGTGAAGGGTGAGGAAAGGGATCAGTTTCTCCCATTAGTATAGACCACTGAGTAGCTTTGGTACCTTGGTATTCACTGCATGAGTAGCACGAGCAAAGGCCAGGATATGGAAGTGCCAACAGTGTCGGTGCAGGGGACCTGAGGATTGTGGTGTGAAGTATCCAGTGGAAGCGGTAGCAGAGTCTAACAAAGAAGGTGGCGCCAAGTCACAAGGGAGATGTTATGGACTGCATGTTGTGTCCCCCTCAAATTCATATGTTGAAAGCCTAACTCCCCCAGTGTGATGATATTAGGAAGTAGGGCCTTTGGGCTGTCATTAGGTGTTGAGAGTGGAGTCCTCATGAATAGGATTAACGTTCTTATAAGAAGAAATGTAAGAGACATGATCTCTTTTTCCACTGTGGGAAGACACATGAGAAAATGGCCATCTATAAAACTGGAAGATGGCCTTCACCAGGAACCTGAGCATGCTGGCACCTTGATCTTAAACTTCTAGCCTTCAGAACTGTGAGAAATAAATGTTTTTTTTTTTTTTTAAGCCACTCATTTCATTTTATGGTACTTTGTGATAGCAGTTCAAACAGCCTAAGACAGTATATCTCAAGATCTTTATGAAATTCCCACTGGGGACTCATAGCAGTACTTAGGGTGTGTGTGTGTGTGTGTGTGTGTGTACTACATAGACAATTGGGTTCAAAATATTAGATGGATTTGAGAACCAGAGATATAGAAGGGTTTTTTTTTTTTTTTTTTTTTTTTTTGCCTCAATCTGGGGTGGACTAAGAGAGTGGCTTTAAATGCTTCACTTTTTGCAAAAAAAAAAAAAACACCACACACACAAAAAAGCAATGCTGTATTTTTGGTCACTGTGGTTATTTGGCATAGGATGCTACTGAAACACAAATCATGAGTCTCATTTCTACATATACCTGTTGGGAAAGGTTGATTAGGAAAGAAATATTTATTGGGTCTTCTCTGTGCAAGACACTATTATAAATGCTTTACACAAGCTATTTCATGATATAAGTTACCATTGATTCAGTGAAGCCTAGATAGGGAAGAAAGGGCTTGATTATAAAGATGATGATGATGATGACAATGAGGACAGCAACTATTTACAGAGTAACTAATATCTTAGGCATATACAGTTTTTTTACATACATTATGCTACTTAATATTTGCATCAATACCATTAGATTGACCATTTTACAAATGAGGAAACTGAGAATCAGGTCTGTTGAGAAGTTTGCCCAAGGTTATACAGCTAAGCTGCAGAGTGGCTGTTCAAATCTAGACCTCTGACTTTGAAGTCCACGTTCTAAATACTTGCTAAGACAGCTATTGCTTCAATAATGCTACACAAATCACCCCAGAGGCTTTCAATTTAAAATATCTATTTTTCTCACTTCTGTATCTGTGGATCTGTAGGAGCAGATCTGCTTCCGGCTGGGTCAGCTGGGTTTGACTCCAGATTTGGGTTGGGTGTAGATGTCCTTATATATCTCATTTTGGGTGTGCTAAGGGTGTACTTTTATCATGGCTATCAGAGATGCCCAGGCAGACCACATACACTTTTTTAATGCCTCTGCTCAGGTCATATCCACAAACATTTCAAAGAAAATCACATGGCCAACCCCAGTGTCAATGGGGATGAGGAAATATCCTCGCCGTGGGAAGAACTCTGAGACTACATGGCTTGGGGAACTGATTAATGATTTTAGAATAGAGAAAGAACAAAGAATTGAGTACAGTAATCCAATTTACCACAATACCGCATCACACTACTTTCCTGTTGAGAGGAAATTTATTTCCCTCCTGACTTGAAAGAGTCATTTTTAACTATATTATCCATTGATGGTGGTTTGGAAAGCTAAGAGCCACATCACACAAAATATTAGATCTTAATACATGCTTGAAAATCTACTGATGACACTGAGTTTTCTAGTTAACTGGGAAGTGCAAAGGCACATTTTCTACTATTACTTACATGCATTTCTCTTTGAATAAGATAAAATTAAGTTTAAATGCTGCCATCTATGTCCAAGTTGGATCTCTTTATAGTTCCTAGATTTACTCCTCACCCACTTTCCATAATTGCTAATTTCTTATCCATGTGGATGTTTCTATAATAACATTACCTCTTAAGCTTTTCCATATAAGAAAGCACCTTTTTGGTTCATTAAAATCAGAAAAACAAGATGATCCAACAAATTATTTTGCCTCATGCATACCAAAATACTTTTTTTGGTTGGGTATTTTGTTTTGTTTTGTTTCGTTTCAGATAGTTATAATGGCTTCATGCAGACGATGCTTTCATTTGTGGAGATGCTGCACATTAGTACTGCTTATATGTTATTTAACTTCCAAATTCGGTGATTTTGAAATCTTACAGGTAGTAAATGCTAATAGCTCTGAATTGTTGTTTATTTGTACCCTGCCGGGTGGAAGTGCATTTATCAACATTCACTTGAAATCTGGGCATACCTTCCTGGGTAACCTTCCAGATGAGTCCCTAAATGTTTGTAAAAACCTTCAGATTTAATCTAAAAGCATTTTAAGGGAGAGTTGAGCAGAGATTTTTGTTCTTTATTTGAATCTTTGGCTTTGTAAGGGGTCCTTTTCAAGGTGCACCACAGTGGAGCTGGAAGTAGTTCTAACAGAAGGTAGCTTCTTACAGAGAGGAAGCTGAGTTTAGACATTTCATTTCTTTAACATTTCTTTCCAACCTCCTATCAAAAGCATCCATGGGGGGTGCTGTGAAAGCACATGGGGGAATATGCTGTGAAAAACTGTTCACCTTTGATAGCCAAGAGCAAAAGTCAGTCAAAGGTGACTTTTTTTTCTTTTATGTAGCTCAGCTGAGAAACTTGCTTTTTGAACTTTGGCAGCTTAGCTTCTTCAACCATAAAGTCCTCTCAACAGCCAGTATACGACAGCCCAGTGTGTGAGTTAATTTCTTCTCATTGTAAAAATCTGCAAAGTTCACTTGGCAAAACACTCCATAGTTAGTGGTGGGAAACATGCTTCCAAAAATTGACAGCAGTTCAGGGGACCAGGAAATGGCTCTTCTGTTCATTATGTTTGAACCTGTAGACAGCCTGTTTTCACTGCTCTGAGGGTTGGGCAGTGAGCTAAGGGCTCTACAGAACAGCCTTATGAAGTGGGTGGTATTCTTAGGCCCATTTTAAGGCACGGCATCTGAGGCTTAGAAAAATGACAGCTTGCTCAAGGTCACACAGCTGTTAAATGGAGGAATCAGAGTTGGACTCTAAAATATATTCGTAATCACCTCAGGTGTCTAGCTCCTCTCATTGTACCTTTGCAGTGGGAATGCTTCATAGATGGGCAAATGTCCCCCGGAAGTGATTAAGTATCTTCATTTCAAAACTTTTTTAATGGGATTGTGTGTGTGCGTGTGTTTCTGTACCAGAACTAATTTGAGGAAAAATGTGAGGCTTTCCTGATTCCCTGAAATGTTGTTTCAAGGACAAAGGTCTGGAAAAAGTGGAGTCACAGAGTCGAAAGAAATAGCTTAAAGAAGCAAAGCACTTGAAATCTTATCCTGATTCCACCTTCCTGGAAATGTGACCTTTGGAAAATCACTGTATGTATCTGAGACTCACTTTCCCCATCTGTAAAATGGAGATACTTAATCTCTTCTTTATGAGTCAATGAGACAATACATACTATAATATATGCCCAATAATAGTAGGACTCTACTGCTGTTAGGTGACTTCCATTTTCTGTAATAAGATGTGTGTCTGTGCATTTGTGTAGGCATGTATATGTATGTATGTATGTAGGTAGGGGAAAGGGGCGCTATTTATCATATTGTTTTGACTAGTATGTCGATTGGACTTTTCTAAGTTTTTTATAACAAATGATCTGGTGGAGTTGACCAGCAGGAAGGCATATTAAGAATAGAAAAACAGTGTAGAAAAGCAGTTACACCAGTGTTTGCCGAAATTTTTCTTGGACCATGATTATATTAGATATACATCGATGCTTTTGAGGTTCTAATATGATTACCTTGTAGGAGACCTCTTATTTGCCAAATTTAACTGACTAATTTTTTTGAAAGGCATCAATATTATAAATCATTTATTTTTTTCTAGGTAAAAGGGCTCTTTTATATACAATTTTATATTAAAAAGAACCATGATACTAAATAAAACTTATATAACCTTTCCACGTATTTGACACTGTTAAACGACATGGCTTTTTTTTTGCTATTTCTAAAAGAAAGAAAAACCCGGGGCACCTGGGTGGCTTAGTCGGTTAAGCATCTGCCTTCAGCTCAGGTCATGATCCCAGGGTCCTGGGATCGAGCCCCGCATTGGGCTCCCTGCTCCACGGGAACCTGCTTCTCCCTCTCCCTCTGCCTGCCGCTCTGCCTACTTGTGCTCTCTATCTCTCTGTCAAATAAATAAAATCTTTAAAAAAAGAAAAAAAACCCAACTCTAACAAATTAGCAAACTACATATTAGCCAAATCCATATAGTTATATAGAGCTAGACTAAAATTTTGAAAACTGCATGATAGTATTTTTAATTTGTTTGGGCACACATTATGTTGGCATTCTTTGTAAAAAATACTCCCTTTCTCATTCAGAATCTTAGCTTTGTGCATAGAGGACTCAGATCTTTTCTTTCCAGAGTATTGTTTATTTGACTCGTAGAAAGTAGAATAATTTGTTGAGCCATAGAATATACTATAGACTGAGATGCAGTTCAGACTGAGATGCATTTAACAACACACTTTTGATACCCAGAGTATTCACTGAGCAGTCATGAATAACTAAAAGAATTGAAAGAAAGATTCTAAGGGGTCTGTTATTATAGGTGCTGGGAATTGTGCAGGGGATGAATCAGACATAATCCCTCTTTTATGAAGTTTGTAGTATAGCCAGATCAACTTTCACAGTTTCTCCTACATTTAGTTATATAACTGACATTACATCTCTCTGAATAAAGGTAGCACAGCAGCCTGTGATACAAGTTATCTGTATTATATTTTTAACTTCATCTTAATAATACTGAGGTCTGACTTTCTGTTAAGGTAATAGGAATTAGCATCTAGCCAAGATTTTGGTTAATCTGCAAAGTTTCTGTGTATGCCAAAAAAACCTCTTTTTTTGAAATTCCCAGGGTTGATTCATGTGCTGGACAGGTTATTTAATTTGGCATATTTCACTGACCTTGGCACAATAGACCTTCAAATACTACTAAAAATCCTTAGCACTGGGCAACTCTTCAGTGATTCAGGATTTAGTCGCTTATTCAATTTTTGGCAAGAGTTTCTAACATGTCAGCTGAACATATTTTCCATTCTGTGTTTTTGATCTCATAAAATCAGATTTCCCATACCTGTGATTTTGATCCCATAATTTCTTCTTTCACATTTATAGCTGTTCCCTGGCCAGGTTTGGGTATCTGTCTATTGCAGCTGATTCATGGGCACTCTGGCTGGCCTCAGAAAGGACAGAGTGAAATTTCATAGAGCACTTTGGCATGTCTTTCTCCACCATTTCTCATAGACTGTGGGCATAAATAATTTGTTAGGAACAGAATGGGCAGAAATATAAAGAGGAATGGCTGATGAGGTAGTGAGTCAGGAGACATTACGAGGTGTGGGCATCTGACAGAAGATTTAGGATGCCAAGGAGTTTGGAGTTGATCTGAAAGCAGACAAGAAGTCCTTGAGTACAGTAGTGTAATGAAAACTGTATCTTATAAGAAGACCTTGATCTAATGTCTTGGATAAGCTAACATGGGGAAAAAAATAGGAAGCAATAACAAGTCATAATAATATGGAGAGGTGATGATGAGGTTTTTTTAAGGGTTATTTTAAGATTTTTTCTTCTTAAGTAGAATATAACTGAAGGTAAAATAATATTTTTCTTCAATTTTTTAATAGTTGGAAAGCAGACAGATTTAGGTAATCTTGAGAAAATTTAAGTAAAGAGTTTAAGATTCTTCTAATTTTCATCTTCAATTGTCCATCCTAGATTTCTTTATGCCTTGCCTCTGTCTCGATTATGCAGTCCCTACCCTTAACTGAATGATTTAGAAGTAATTTTAGGTTTCTGTAATTTTTACTTGAAAGAGGAGTTTTAGATACCCATATTAATATCTATCTATTTATCATCTTTCTATAGCTATAAAATTGTTCAACATAGCATATAATTAATCTTTACCAGCAAAAATGCGAATTATGAAATTATGAAATATGAACTTTATCCACTTATGTGTTCTTTATCATCATCCATTTGCTCATTCATTCAGTTAAATATCTTATCGTCTTCAGAACTTATAATTAACATTTATAAAGCATTTCAGAATGACTTGGAAAGGCAAATCAATGTGGGTTTTGGCCTTATATTTATGAGTTCCCCTTAGAGACCACTACATCAAAATTCTTACCGGTAATCTCAAATAAGATAGTTGTAACCATATATATCACCTAGGTTATACCTAGGAATTGAAATAGATTAAAGACTGACTAAAAAAAAAAGTTAGGGATTGTTATCTCAAGTGGTGGTTCATTTCTGTATTTTTTGGCTACACTCAGACATGTTATGTTCATTAAAGAGAAATAGTAAAATCCAGTCTGCTATTATTATTTCATATCAACTCTCTAGATCTGAGCTAATACGCTAGTTAATATACTCAAATGTGGCTGGTCTGAATTGAGGTGTAGTATGTATAAAACACACTAGGTTTTGAAGATTAATACAAAAAAAGAATATAAAATATTTCATTAATAATTTCTGTACTAATTACATCTTGAAATAATATTTTTGAAATACCTAGTTAAAATATATTATTAAAATCATTTCATCTCTTTATTTTTTATTTAGCTACTATAAAGTCTTTCCCTACTGTAGTTAAGATTTAAAAAAATATTTTCTTGTACGGTTTCATAGTTACTTTTTTTTTTAAAGATTTTATTTATTTATTTGACAGAGAGAGACAAAGCGAGAGAAGGAACATAAGCAGGGGGAGTGGGAGAGGGAGAAGCAGGTTTCCCGCCGAGCAGGGAGCCCGATGTGGGGTTCGATCCCAGGACCCTGGGATCATGACCTGAGCCGAAGGCAGACGCTTAATGACTGAGCCACCCAGGCGCCCCTCATAGTTACTTTTTAAATAACATTACTTGTGATTTACCCACACTTCATTAAATTTTGTCTCCGAAATTGACTATTAATCATCTTCAACATCTGCTGGTCATTTGTAAACTTTAAAAATAATGGCTAACAGGTATATATGGTTTCAACTACTTGCCAGAAGCAGTTTTCATCACTTTATATATATCTTCTCATTTAATTATCTGCCAGACACTATGATGCAGGTGTTATTATTATCCCTATTTTACAAATAAGTAAACTGAGACAACGGAGGTTAATGATTATTATTATGTTATTATTATCCCTATTTTACAATGTTATTATTATCCCTATTTTACAAATAAGTAAACTGAGACAATGGAGGTTAATGATTATTATTATGTTATTATTATCCCTATTTTACAATGTTATTATTATCCCTATTTTACAAATAAGTAAACTGAGACAACGGAGGTTAATGATTATTATTATGTTATTATTATCCCTATTTTACAATGTTATTATTATCCCTATTTTACAAATAAGTAAACTGAGACAACGGAGGTTAATGATTATTATTATGTTATTATTATCCCTATTTTACAATGTTATTATTATCCCTATTTTACAAATAAGTAAACTGAGACAATGGAGGTTAATGATTATTATTATGTTATTATTATCCCTATTTTACAATGTTATTAATATCTCTATTTTACAAATAAGTAAACTGAGACAACGGAGGTTAATGATTATTATTATGTTATTATTATCCCTATTTTACAATGTTATTATTATCCCTATTTTACAATGTTATTATTATCCCTATTTTACAAATAAGTAAACTGAGACAATGGAGGTTAATGATTACTAAGTGGAAGAGCCAGCATCAAGCCCAGGCAACCTATTTCCAGAGCCTACATGCTAAACTCCTGTGCTCTCCTGCTTTTCCCTAATTAGTGGATTACCTACTCTTTTTTTTTTTTTTCAAGATTTTATTCATTTATTTGACAGAGAGAGAGAGCATGGGCGGAGGGGAGGCGAAGAGGGAGAAAGAGAAGCAGACTCCCCACTGAGCAGAGAGCCCGACAAGGGGCTTGATCCCAGGACCTTGAGATCATGGCCTGAGCCAAAGGCAGACAGACACTTAACTGACTGAGCCACCGAGGGGCCCCAGGTTACCTACTCTTTATAGTTTTTTCTTCAGAAATATTTCCACTTAGTGCCAGTTTCCATTTCCCATGAAAAATAATAGGACCAATCAGAGGAACACTGGGAGATGAACTGAATTTAAGTAGTTAAGTTTTGAGATAGAAACAAATACTTCAATTATCTTTATTGTTTTGCTTCGTCTGCATCTATATTTTGTGAGTTATATACATTCTTATTATATTCAATTCAAATTCAAATTTACCTAGTCTTCACTCAAACTAATGGTAAAACTATTGAGGGCTTCTTGGGCATTGCCAGTGGTTGGTATTTGCATTGTTCTCTGGGTCTCTGATCTTTTAGATCAAAAGACAGAACAGAATTTAGTACTGGAAAGACAGAATCATCAGGCCCAGTCTCTGCCAAGCCTAAACACACCAGTGACAGTGATGTGCCAAGAGTCTCATCTAAACCATTAAGATGTCTTAGAGTTGAAAAGACCAAAAGGGAAGGAAAATGGCTGGATATTCTGAGTGTGAGCAGGATAAGGAGGCTTCTCAAGAAGAATCAGGTTGAATTTCCAGCTCTTTTTAAAGACATTTGTATCATATTTGCAGTGATATCTTACACAGTACTTGTTTTGCTTACTTTGAACCAGTTCTTCTAATTCCTTTGACCTAGTTGACACTCAAAATATGCATTAGATCAGCTGTATCTTTGAGTAGAGATTTGCCTTTACGTTCATAAAATGTAGCTCAAAGTTTATTGGAGGCTTTCAGTGGCCTAAGAAAATTTGTTGCCAAAATGTACAGTAAACTGCACAGAAAATGGCCCTTAATTTTTCCGATCTAATTCTGGAAATAATTTCCTGTGTATTTTCTCCCATTGTTCTGACAATATGTAGAAATGGTGCAGAATTTAACAGATGAAAGGATTTAATGTATAGTCTATCTCCTTAATGTTTTTGTGCTTTGAAATGTCTTAACATTACATCTACTTCTGATTCTGAAGTATGATGTATAAAATATTAATTAATTAATTAATTAATTAATTAATTAATTATTTTAGTTTTTGATGTGGTGATCCATGATTCATTGCTTTCGTATAACACCCAGTGCTCCATGCAGTATGTGCCCTCCTTAATACCCATCACTGGGCTAACCCATCCCCCCACCCCCCTCCCCTCTAAAACCTCAGTTTATTTCTCAGCGTCCATGGTCTCTCATGGTTCATCTCTCCCTCCGATTTCCCCCCCTTCATTTTTCCCTTTCTTCTCCTAATGTCCTCCATGCTATTCCTTATGTTCCACAAATAAGTGAAACCATATGATAATTGATTTCCTCTGCTTGACTTATTTCACTTAGCATAATCTCCTCCAGTCCCATCCATGTTGATGTAAAAGTTGGGAATTCATCCTTTCTTTTTTGGGGGGGAGGTATTCATCCTTTCTGATGGCTGATAATATTCCATTGTATATATGGACCACATCTTCTTTTTCCATTCATCTGTTGAAGGGCATCTTGGCTTTAAATGAAACAGCCCTTTCATTTGACTTTCTTTCTATTGTGAGTATGTGTTTGAAGAATGTAAAGGCAAGATAGCTTAAAGTATATATTGTTCTGAAGTTTGGTTGTTATATTGATAATGAAAATCAGCCTGTGGCTTCTGTATTTGTCAGAGAATGGAAGGTCTAATTGCTAAGTTAATTTCCCTGATGATTCAAACAATGGTTCACGTTGTATAACATTTTTGCTGATTTGCCCCTGTTCCTGGGGTTCACGTTGTTCTTTCAGGTTATCTTTTCTATTCAGTGTAGTCCCCACTAAACACATTTGGGAGTCTATGTATTACCAGACGACTTTAATCTCACCACATTTATGCACCTTCAGAACAAGATCATAGAACAAACTTAATTAACAGAAAAGAGTCAGAAAGCATTCAGTCTGAAAAATGGATAAATGCTATACATCATTTTCCTGAATTCTGAGACTTCAGAATGTTTGCTCCAACAGACAAGCACATACAAAATATAGAATTGAAATTACTGCATTTTTTTCTCATTTCCCTCCTTCCTGAAGACTTCCACATCACTCCTTTGTTTCAAATCTTACAATATTTGCCCACTGCACCTTGAAATAATCTAATCCTTTACAGTGACCTGCAAGGCACTGTATGATCTGGCCCATGTCTGCCTCTTAGAACTTGCCTCTGTGATTTCCCCATCACTCACTCTGCTCAACACACTGGCCTCCTTTTCTATTTTCTAAACATGCTGAGCTCTTTCTTGACTCAGGGCCTTGGCATTGGTTATTTCTTCTACAGAAGATGTTTTCCCTTAGATCTTTTCATGCCTGAGTACTTCTTACCATTCAGGTTTCACCTCAAATATTACTTTCTCAGGGAAGTTTTATCTCTCCACTCACATTAAAGTAACTGCCCTCCCTATTCTAGATCACTTTGCCATGTAAAATGACCTTGTTTATTTATTCTCCTCTCCTCACTCTTTTCTCCCCACTGTTTTAGGTTCTGTACAGTCAAGAATCTTATAATTTATGTTAACCTTTGTATTTCTTGCTTCTAGAATACTTCCTGGCATATAATAAGTGCTCAATAAATACTTGAGTGAGTGAATGAGTGGATAGAGTAGTCACAACACAACTTATACTTTACAGAATGGCTATGTGGCTCAACTTTGAATTTGGGCAGAATTTGTGCCAAGGTCATAGAATAGCTTTCATCAAAGGAGACAAAAGAAAAAACTGTTTTTCAAAAGGACAGCATTCATTATGTGAATGAGGAGCTGACAAGAGTGTTCTTGAAGAAATAATAATTCACAAAACAGTGAATTTTCAAAGAGCAAAAGGAGACAACATTAGTTATGTGATAGCACCTCTGAAAATCAAAGATGAAATGAAATTAGACTAATTGCATAAAGGAGTTTCTTTGTTTGCCTGTAATCATTATTTGGAATCACCTATACCCCAAATCTATCTTACTAGATTTCAGGAAGAGAAAGACAGTTACTTGGGCACAAATGCATTTTGTTCCTTTCTTACTGCAGAGCTTCAGTGCTTTTGGTTTGATAAATTGCCTAAACTACCTGGCTGGCTTGAAGGGAAAGTTATGTTTTTACATTTATATTAAACAAAAAACTCGTGCTTTAAAAATAAATCATCACATCTGATGGTATTGCCTCTCTTTCATTTGTTTGCTATCAAGTGTGAGTTAAAGGTTACGTGCAGAACAATCCCAGGGGTGCAATTTACACTTCCAGGTAGCAGTAAAGCCCTGTATCCAATAACCATCACAAACAGAGGAGCTGTCAGAGACCAGATTCATTGCTCCTATTCCCAGAGTCCCTTTGTTTTTGGAAGACACTGAACTATGTTCTCTTTTCTTAGCCTATAAGAATTTCAAAGATGTCCTTTGACCTATCTTTTGGCACTGTAAAATAAATATAGGAAAAACCTCAACACCTCCTTAAGATTACATTTTGGAGGAAGGGGAGTGGACATACAGAAATTATACTGAATGACAATAGCTTTATTGTCTTAGAGCTTTTAAAATGTGGTGCAGGGTATAGACTAAGGTCATGGACAACTGAGCATAACTTGTGGTGACCAGCATCCTCTCATTACAAGCCTTCTCTGGGAAAATAATATAAACGGTGATACACATTAGATTGTTGTTGTCCTGCCTAACTCATGCTGCCATTCCTGGCTTGGTACTAGTGTCTCTCAGGTCCTGTTATTTCCATGTTCACCAACTTCATGGTGAACCTTTCCTCGCCTTTGCTTCAGAGTTTTACTTTTCTAGTCTAAGTGACTACACCAGTAACTATTCAAATTTGTAGCTGTGTAACTTTCAAACTTCCTTTAATTTTTCTGAACCTAAATATTCTCATTGGTAGTTCATTGCCACTGAGGGCATTCTCAGGATCTTTCCCAGCTCTAAAATACAAAGACAAAGCAATCATTGTACTTTTCCTCATGAAGCAGCACTTTCTGGCAAGATATTAGTCATATAAATATATGACCTATATTTTGTTATTTTTCTTTCAGAAAGAAGTGGATTAACTGTTTTTTTGATAAAACTTTTATGAATAATCTTTACTAAATTAAAGAAGGCATTCAGGATAAGAGCATTATGATTGTAGCAAGGATTCTATCTTGAGCACCAGCTGGCATTTCAATATGGCAAACAGGAGTGGAGGCCGGGGCCAATATGGGAGACATCTGGTTATATTCATTGAGGAAGTGAGGTAAACCCTTGGAAAGAACTGGACCTGAGGACATGCATCAGGGAAATAACTTCTCCCAGAAACAGACTTTGGCACCAGAGGAAAGAACTTATTCTGAAGGCAGTTTACAAATTTCTCTTTGAGCCCATTCCTGATCCATGGACATATATATGTCTGTGTTAAGAATTAAAAACACTGCAATGAAAAATAGACTCATTTAATTAAAATATGTAAACTATTGGGACACAGGTTCCCCAGTTTGCCCCCACCAAGTGTGGCAAAGAGGGTGGCTTACTTCCTCCCCTCTATTACCAGAGCAGTAGATTTTGAAAGCTTCATGGATTGATTGTGTTTCTAGCAAGAGATGGCAGAGAAGGATTAACGCCAAGTGAGAATGGATTGTCTCCTGAGCATATGGAGAACATCTCCTGGGAATTCCTCAAATACTTGAGGATGGCTCTGGGAAACTTTTCAGTGAGTTGAAGTTCAGCCTTGGCAGATAGTCTTAGAGCCAGTGAAATTTCAGTTATTACAATTGATCAGGCCTCAAGAGAACATTGTAGAAGCTCAGAATACTAATATGTACATGAAGCCCACTTTCAAAAATCTGGAGCTGTGAATTTAATGTGATCTGGTGTCTGTTCGAAGCTTAGTGATAGGTATACAGATGTTTGAAGAAAATCTTTAGATTCACATCATTTAAATATTAAGTTTTCAGCCAACAGAAATTGTTGTTCAGTCCTTTTAGCAATAATTGCATAAACGATTGGCCAGAGGAGTATGGCATCTAAAATATATGAAGATACTTATGAAATATACATTAGAGCAGATGGCTATGAGGAAAGCCAATTGGACAGAATAAAAATACAAATTAAGAAATTCACAGTTAATTAAAGAAGATTAAGGGTAGGGTACTTAAAAGGGACATAAAGACCTAGGGACCTTCTCAAACAAAGGATTAGTATGTTGGTGCTATGCCATGCTCCGCTCTCCAATGTGTTGCTAATGAAAGGATAGTGATGTGTAGAACAGATGAAAAGACTTCGTTAGAATGCTATCTTCAATAACCCAAATCCCTTGATTCAACATACAGGGACAGAGTGTCATAAATTCTTGCGTAATTTGGTCTGGGTATTCCTCTCTTTTATTCTGCTATATGCATTCGGATCCCATTAACTTTTAAAAGGACTTTCATGCACAGACGATAATAGGCACATTTAGTGGGCACAGTGACTTAGTGTGCTTTATAGTCTTCAACTGGGAAGCACTGCTTTACAGAATGTTAATTCTCAAGGGCTTTGCCCTTAGCAGGTACTCTTCAATCAATATTTACAGAACGAATGAAGGAGGTTGTTCAGGGAGAAAAACAAACTGTTTCCCCCTAGGTTTAAAAGTACTTAACATATATTTCAAGGGTCATCTGCTAAGTCCTATCCATTTCTCAAGATTTGCAACAAATTAACATTTATATTCATCATCTACTCATTCATTCATTTATTTATTCAATTCAACTACTCAACATTTATTGAATACCTGTGGGGTGCTGGGTGTTTTGTTTGATTCTGTTTAATAAAACATGGTCTTTATCCTTGATGGACTCACTGTTTAAAGAGGCAACTGAACATGTAAATAATTTACACAGTATAATGGGAAAATTACTATAATAAAAATATGCACAAATTCTAGGTGAGCATAAAAGAAGAAATTCTCTCTCTACTTGGTTGGGGTGAAAGAGAAGAAGGTTTCATGAACGGTGTCAGAGAAGATAACTTCTAATCTGAATCTGAAATAGTACTATACAAACTATGACCTGCAGACCAAATCTGTTCATGTCTGCTTTTGTAAATAAAGTTTTATAAGAACACAGCTATACCCATTCATTTAACACAATGTCTATGCTTACTTTCATGTTACATAACAACAGGGTTGGGTAGTTATGACAGTTACAGTATGGCTGGCAAAGCCAAAACACTTACTCTTTGGTCCTTTATGGAAAAAGTTTGCTGACATCTGGTCTAAAAAAGGTTGGCTTTCCAGGGGCCAAGTTTAGAAAAAGTAGCATGTCTAGAGGCTTGGGTATATGATGAGAGAACATGGGTGATTAGAATAAATATTAAGTGTTCAGGAGAGAGCAAGTGGTCACTTTGGTTAGAATAGCAGAGGAATAAAGGTAGGAAGGTAGCTTGAACCAAAATTATAGAAGATTTTAAATGTTGGTGACGCTTTCTGAACTCAAGGGGGAACACAACACTGACTTCTGGGGAATGTTTATAGTTCTCCAACTCAGCTTTGAAGTAGGAAATGTCCTACATGAGAGCAGTTTCAAAAAAGGAGCGATAGCGTCATATTCTGTAGTTTTGGGCTCATCTTTGGGGTTATGCATATTTGGAATGCCATGTAATGGGTATGGAATGATAGGCCTAGGATTGTCTGCCAACGTGGGAGGGGTTTCTTGCCAAGGGAAATCCATTTCAGAACCAAAGTCTAGCCCAGGGTAAAGGAGGCATCATTTAGGCCACTTAAATTGGTCTAGTCTGGGCAAAGTCATCCTTACAATTTAAAAGAGAGTCAGCTCAGTTCATCATATGAGGGTTTGGGGCCAAACTCTGACTAGAAATAAATGTGAGGATGTAGGATTTGGGAGTCCTAGGTTTTACCTATCTGTTACCACTTTTTACTTAAGGGACATAAATGTCACAGTGACAAGGGGCCTGAGGATATGTGCTTCCAATACCTTCCAAACAAATGGTGGCTGAAGAGTGGATTCAAAACCAGTTAGTATACCAGAATCAACTGGAAGGCTTCTAAAAAGTATACACTCGGGCTCTACCCCAGACCTGATTCAGAATTTCTGGGCATAGACTCCTGAAATCTTTCACTTTTTAAAAAGCTCCCTAGATTATTATTATTCAACCATTTTGATACAATAGTTGGGAACCACTGATCCCCAAGACAGTGTCTGTACAGCATCACGTAGTCAACACTTCTGTCCTTTTTACACAACACTAGAGTTTTGGGGCTATGTGTGTGCTCAGTGACATGATATTCTAAGGAAATAGGAGTTTATTTGATAGCCACTATAAGAGCCCCTAGAAGTTTATTTTTTTATTTTTTTAAGATTTATTTATTTATTTGAGAGAGAGCGCGTGCGGGGTGTGGAGGGGCAGAGGGAAAGGGAGAGACAGTCTTAAGCAGACTCTGTGATGAGCATGGAGCCCAACAGGGAGCCCCTGGAAGTTTTAATTAGGGAGTGATATGAAGTAGGGAGTGATATTTTAAGATTACTATTGATATGGTGAAGTTGTATTCGTGGATTGGTGAGAACAAATGATTATGCATAAATTCAAGTCATAGAGTTGGAATTAATTTGAACATCATTTTAATTTAAGCTGTTATCCATACAGTATTTCTTCCACAGATTTCCTAACTGATGGCTATTAGAGAAAATCTGAATACTTTTAGGAAACCTCACTGCTTCTTGTGGAAGACCATGACTCTTCTGGATATAATGATAAAATTATATTTCTTATACCAAGCCAAAACATGACCCTGTATTTTCTACTCAGTGATTGTAATTTATACATCCTTAAAACAATGCTGAAAGAAATCAATGTCTTCTATTTTAACTCACTTATTATACTTCTCCTCAGTCTTTTCTTTTTCAAACTAAGATGCCTTGTTTTTCCAGATAAACCTCAGAGATTGGTTTTCAGATTTCTTATCACTTGATACATGACCTTCTGAACATATATTAGATCAGTATTTCCCAAAGCATGCCCTTTGTGATACCAGTTCTGAGAGGTACATTTTTAAAAAGGGATCCCATGGTCATACTCATCTGTGAAAGGCTAAAAACCATACATTCTTTAGAGCTTCACTGTACATGCTGGCATAGACATTGTCCAAGGGAACCTGGGTTAAAGAAAACTGTCTTTAAAACAGCACATGTTTCATCTGGTATTTTTCAATTTATTTGATCACAGTAGCCTTATTTTCTGTCACATATTAATATTCCATTGAACACATTTTGGGAAGTACTGTTGTATGTTGCCAACATCCCTCTTTAAATGTCAGGCATGGGGCTCCTGGGTGGCTCAGTCCTTAAGCGTCTGCCTTCGGCTCACGTCATGATCCCAGGGTCCTGGGATCGAGTCCCGCATCAGGCTCCCTGCTCTGCAGGAGGCCTGCTTCTCCCTCTCCCACTCCCTCTGCTTGTGTTCCCTCTCTCGCTGTGTCTCTCTCTGTTAAATAAATAAATAAAATCTTAAAAAAAAAATAAAATAAAAAAATGTCAGGCATAGGGAAAAAAATGCAACATTCCAAATGTCACCTTATCTATGCTGAGTTCAGACTTTCTTTCTCTTTCAAAGATGTGACCACTGTGTTGTTCTTCTTTTGAAATGTTCTTAATATAGTCCATGACCACATCAGCATTTTTTTAGTATTTGCATTATCCTACTGACTCACTGAAATTCTGGTTAACTAATATCATTAAGACTTTCACATTAAATGCTGTCAAATTAGGTCATTCTCAGCCTCCTTACTGCTTAATAAAAATAAACAAATATATGGGAAAGTATACACATTCTTATTAAAATTTTATTCATTTTACCCCAGAATTTCATTTCTGGGAAGTGATTTTTTTTTTTTTAAAGATTTTATTTATTTATTTGAGACAGAGAGAATGAGAGAGCGAGAGCACATGAGAGGGGGGAGGGTCAGAGGGAGAAGCAGGCTCCCTGCCGAGCAGGGAGCCCGATGCGGGACCCAATCCTGGGACTCCAGGATCATGACCTGAGCCGAAGGCAGTCGCTTAACCAACTGAGCCACCCAGGCGCCCTTGGGAAGTGATTTTAAATCTTGATTTGGTGAGCTGCTTCTCTCAGGTATATTTCATCTGAAAAGTTGTTAACTATGTTTCTTCTATGCTTTAATCTCAGTCTAGGCCTAAAGTTGAAGTCCCGTGGTTTATGTTTGGATGTTTGTTTCTCTTAGACATGGGTTTGGTTTTCAGCACCCTTTGGCTACAGTTGCTGAGTTAGTTAGTTGCATGTCCACTTAACCACATCTACTTCATCCTCATTTTTCTACTTGGTTCACAGTCTTAGTGCACAAGATGTCCTCAGTATCTGGCTGCAGTTGGTGCATTACTTCATGTCACTCTTAATTCTGGTCTCTGAGGGGCGTGGGTTTTTCTATACTGTATTTCATGTAAGCCCACCCCTTTGACCTTCCATCCCTTTTTGGTATTCCTGACAGAGATTCCAGGGATTGTGTGTAGGCCAATTTTATTGACATTTTGACATGGAATTAATATTTTGTCTTGCTTTCTTACTACTTTACGTTAGTGACTGTAATGATGTAAGATGATGATGTGGAGAGGATTTTTCATTTATACTTTTTCTGTTCAAGTAATGACATATGTGGATTTACAAAAGAGACAACAGGCGCAGAGTTTGTTGAAACTCTAAGTGGGAGTATCCGCTAGTAAGTGCTTTGAATCCATCTTGTGTGAGATATGTGTGTTAAACCACTTTGCAAATTAAAGTTACTATATAATTGAAGACATTGCTATATCTAATTGTAAATAATCATAGAAATGATCATTCAGATTTCTATCTCCCTCTGTCATCAGTAGAGCTAGAAATATGAAGGATAGGGGCTAAAGTTTACCTGTGATGAAACTTTTCTCTAAGACATGGTACAAAACAAGAAGCATTATTGGAATTCTTTCTGACCCCAAGTTTCATATGTGACTCAGAGTGGATAATGAGCTAAGGTGTTAGTTCTCTTTGTATGTATGGGAACTCTGATCTCTGGGCCTTAAAGTTGAGCTTAGTTCTACATGAAGGTGACCCCAAACTAGTTTACTTAGGGAAAAATTGCCTTTTAACATCACTGCTGATCATTCACTATACTTTGAAAAGATGCCAATGACCTACTCTTAAAAGGTATAATATCCACTGCATTGTCAAATGTAGAAGTTATCTTTCCACTTTCAGTCATCTTATATTATTGATGCATGAATATGGTCAGAAGAAAATGCTGGTGAAAAATGTTGTTTAAGTTGAAGAAAAATCTATTTAAACTTCTCTACACAGAAGTAAATTATAGGCTTTCAGGCTGAGACAGAACCTGTCTATTTATCAGCTTAAACTGTAATCCATATGAAAGTTGAAAAGACCCTTGAGGACTTCAAGTCGTCTTCCCATAAGATGATTTCTTAGAATCTTTCCATTAACTCTGTCCCCTAACGTTACTAAGGATTTTTCTTTCAGAAGGAGTAGAATTTTTAAAAAGCTGAATGTTACTCTGAGAATCCATATATATCTGCTGCTTTTAAATTATTGTTCCTTGAATACAGAACAGGATATAAATCTCCATTATTGGAATAAATGAATGCCATGTTATTAAATATGGCAGATTTTTAGAGATACAATTCTGGTAATGTTTTCAACAGTGTTTTATGAGATAATTCACTGACATGGGTAATGTGTGGCTAGAAGGAGAAGGAACAGAGAGTTGAAAGCCTGAGGGGTAATTGATGTGTTTGATGCCCCAGCCTATTCAGGCAAGCTGTGACTCAGCTGGAAGTGGCACTGAACCCAGTGCCTTCCTTCTTATGCTCCAGACATACTCATGCTGAAGATTGCATCCATCCATGTTTGCCTTCATGCAACTGGAATCTAGCCTTGCAGAGCAAAGTATACAGATTAAGAATAATTTATCAGAATATGATTTAGCAATACTGCAACTATAGAATGAAAGGTCAAATTCATTGCTTTTGATGAAAGCAGATATAGTAATTATAATTATTTCAAGTGATTTTGTCTCAGAGGAGCATGTTTATGGTAGATTAGATATTACAACAAGCAGAGGCATTGGCTTGATTTTGAAGATTCCATAAATGACTAACCTGATAACTGATTCATAAAGGAACAGTATCATACAGTGAGGATGACTTTTCATTAAGTTGAAATGTTAAATGGATCAAGATAAAATATAATCAAGGAAACTGTCTTCCTAATTATCAGCAAGGAGGATCAGGAAGTAATATCCAGGACAAATCTCAAACTGAATGACTTACCTTTTAAAGATTGAAAACAGATTGCATTACTGGTTATCCATAAATAAAATAATATAGAAAGCAAAATTTTCAAGAGGTAATTTGTTGGAAGAAGCAAGTGTGACTGTGTTATAAAAAGGAGCAGTTGAGATCTCTTCTGTAACTGTTTTACTAGTACCTTCCTTATACTGGAGATAGTTCTCAGATCAGAGATGGATGGAATGTTAAGGTGGTTGTCCCATAAATGCTTACTGTTCAATGGAAAAGAGAATTTAAAAGGTCATAGAGACTAGTTTGTGAAGAACAGAGATTTTAAAGCACATCTAGGAGGAAGAGCCTATCTTCTATGTTAATATGTTTTCTGGACTTTTCTGTCCTTCACATAGGTTAGTCCAAATTTAAGTCAATTTTATTTAAAAGTACCTTTCACAAAGGGGAATTTTATTATATAAAATAGTAACATAGAAAAAGATTTGGGAGTAAAATGTGTGAATTTTTAGAGAATAAGTTGTTTTCAATTAATTTTATTATATGTATTTTGATAATAAATGAATATGCTAATGCAAATATATTAACTTTCACCAATATACACTTTTTTTTAAAGATTTTATTTATTTATTTGACAGAGAGAGAGGGAACACAAGCAGGGGGAGTGGGAGAGGGAGAAGCAGGCTTCCCGCAGACCCTGACCCCAGGACCCTGAGATCATGACGTGAGCCGAAGGCAGACGCTTAATGACTGAGCCACCCAGGTGCCCTTATACTTTTTTGATTCAGTGGTAATCTTCAGTAACTTATGTTCTATCCAGCTCAATATGTTGAGGAGAGTGATTTTTTTTTTTTTTGATTTTACGTTCTTCAAGATCTGTAGCACAGACTCTAGAGACTATTTACTATCCCTCTAAGACTAGGCATATAGGTGGTATCCAATAGCTAGTTGGGAGACTGATTCATTAAAAAGGGACTACTAGAACGCCTCCCTAGCATTGCTAGTATTCTATTAATTTGTGTTACTGAATTGGGCAGTAATAAAACGACATTTTTTTTTAACTCTTTTAAAAATGGATGTTCTTTCAATAATTCATGTTGGCTCTCTCCACATTTGATTAGAATCACTTTGATATTCTCTATCCTTAGGAGAGAAGCAATATGAACACAATTTAGAAAACCATAACATTTAGAATAGCTCTAACATGATTTTTGGTTTTTTGTTTTTGCTTGAGAATAGACTACACAGATGTTGTAGGTCCATGCAAAGTATTTCTGTCAATTATTCCTTCATTATTTATTACTCAGTCAATTATCAGCTATTTACTAGGCACTTCTGTGTGCCAGGCATGCAATGAATATGAAGTGCTTCAGGTAATGGGTGAATGCAGAACTATTGCAGAAGAATGTGTGCTCTCCAGAATATGGATAAGGTATCTTATGAGAACTAAAATCGTAGAGAAGTCTTAACACTGGATTGCAGGAGCAGGAGGTAGAGAAATGGTGTCAAGGTAGGTATCTCATGGTCGCAGAGCTCACCAAGCTCATGAAGGGAAGCTCGGTCCCTTTTCACATTTTAGTCATCACATTTTCCAGCTTCCAGGCCACCATACACAGTTTATTTTGCCTGAAATGCTCATTTTCCCTCTTCTCCCAAATAACTCTGTGTCATACTTAAAGTCTCAATTTAAGTTTCACATCTTCAGGGAGACTTTCCTTGACCTCCTAGCCTAAAGTAAATTAGGTCTTCCTGACATATGGGAATGTCATCATTTATTTCCTTTATCTTTTCAATTTTACTACAGTTACCCAATTTCTAATTTTTAAAAGTTTTTTTATTGTTACGTTAATCACCATACATTACATCATTAGCTTTAGATGTAGTGTTCCATGATTCATTGTTTGTGCATAACACCCAGTGCTCCATGCAGAATGTGCCCTCCTCAATACCCACCACCAGGCTAACCCATCCTCCCACCCCCCTCCCCTCTAGAACCCTCAGTTTGTTTCTCAGAGTCCATCGTCTCTCATGGTTCGTCTATTTCTGAATATTTGTTTGATACTTATTTTTCTTTCTTCACTCTCCTTTTTAAAAACACTGTATTAACCACAATAGTCCAGATTATATTACAGTAACAATTCTGAAATCTAAGGTAATTAATACAACAAAGTTTTATTTCTTTTTTTTTTTAAGATTTTATTAGTTTGACAGAGAGAGAGAGACAGCGAGAGAGGGAACACAAGCAGGGGTAGTGGGAGAGGGAGAAGCAGACTCCCCGCTGAGCAAGGAGCCAGATGTGGGGCTCGATCCCAGGACCCCAGGATCATGACCTGAGCTGAAGTCAGACACTTAACCATCTGAGCCACCCAGGTGCCCCCAAAGGCTTATTTCTTGCTCATGCTTTGTATTTAGTGAAGGTCAGCAGTGGATTCAGCTTTTAAACAATATTTTCAGAGACCCAGAATGATTGAGGCAGGCTCCCCCATACATTACAGCGAACCTTCCAGAACAAATGGGTTTTAGTTTAGTTTCTTGTGTTTGTTCATTTTAGATTAGATTAGTTTGTTTCTTTGGTTTGCTCATTTGTTTTGGTTTACTTGGTCCAGGGAGGAAAAACCGAATAACTCTGGGTTCTCTCACTATCCCTTGGCTAGATGCTGTCACACAGTCTCTTAACCAACTTGAATGGGATTGAGGAATGTAGTTTTCCTTGTGTCCTGAAGGGAGAAGAACCTGATATTGGTGACTGAAGGTAATTGTCTTTGAATTGAAATCCTTAGAAGAAATAATGGTAAGAAGGAAATGATTTCCCAGATTTGGGCCAAAATTGAGAAAGAGCTTTTAGTTACTTTCATTAGTTTTGGTCCCATTATATCATAATTGCTGAAAGGATTTGGCCCTGAGATTGCTAATTCACTCTTAGTGGTTATTGAGTGATTGTGGGGAGTTGAAGGAGTTCTACCTCTTCAGTTGCCCCTCCACTGTTGCTGAAAACTCTACTTCACCTTTGGTGGCTCTGTCCCAGCTCCCTCCTGCATTTGTAATTCCTGAGTTTTTTCAGGTGTACCTTTGCACCACTTCTGAGATGTGGAAAATGGGAAAAATAAAATAATTTTTAACAATTTAAAGGAAAAGATGGGGAAGCCTTTGTAAAGCAGATGTAATAAAGCATATATATTTCAATTAACAATTAACTATGTCATTTGACTATCAAGATAATGAAAGTAATCTTAGATTGCATTATTAGGAGATTTATTGACCTATCTATGAATTTATAGTCCACTTTTCTACCAAACTGGATTTGAGTCAGGTTGCTGTCTATATATCTTTAAAAATAGCAGTAAACTTGCAGTAGTCTCAGTGTATTTTATTACATACTACAGTATTATGACATAGGTCTAAAGTTTGTTTCTGAGCTATCTAGTGACCAGAACAAAGAGAGAAGTAAGAATCATGAATAAGATAAAAGTAAAGCTATTTCCAGGAAAAATTAAACCTGTTCCTGAAAGCTAGACTTCCTGTGTTCTCATAGAAAGACAATTGTGTGATATAATGGTCAATGTCTACTAACAAGTTTATAAAATAAATACAATGTTGAGGTCATATGTCTTTTCCTTACTGTAGCTCTTTGGTAGTCTAGCTTGATCAAAATATAATTAGGCACATCCAACATGGGTTCTCAATTTTTAGGTTGCTTAAGGATTTCCTGGGGAGATTCTGACTTAGCAGATCAAGGGTGGGGTTCAGGAACCTGTGTTATTGAAAAGCACCTCAGGTGATTCCTGAAGCCCATGGTCCAAAGATCGTAATTTGAGAAACATTGATCTAAAGGAGTGGTTGGCAGTTTTCCATACAGGTGGTTTATCACAGCTGAGCCTTATATATAAGAATGGCTCATACGTGTGTTTCTGCTATTTGGCAAGAATCTGGATTGCAGAAATTAAATCTTGCTAATTCAGGAGGCAGCCTGTAAAATTTGACCTTAAAAGCTTCCTGCTAAATGTACTTAAAAAAAAATTAGTTCTGCCATCCAGTGTATTTCTCCTGGCTCTCTGCAGTCAATAAATATTCTAAATGTAGGATTCTTATGAAAGTGAGACAGCCTACACAGAAAAATCCCCATGGAGAACACTGGTATGAAGGATTGCCTTAGGAGTTACATAGAGAATGGAAGAATTATTTAAAGTATTATTTTAAAGGTCAAATGGACAAATACCTACTACTTAACCATTTAAAAATTAGTAAATTAGTTTTAAATTTTCTTTTGGATGATTTAGAATAGTTATCCTTTATTTATTCTGTAACATGGTTATATTGTGCAAAAAGTAAATGGGCTAATGTCTGTTTTAAACTGTACTTCAAGTAATGTATTTGATAATAGAAAAATAAGTCATGTGTTTTGAAGGTTTTAGGTCTTTTAGCTGACCTAGAAGCACATAGCAGGGGGTGGGTACTAAATTTCTTAGAATTTGTGTTATTAATCCCCTGAGAGGATGTTTGAACTAATCTCAAAAGAAACTATCAGTCACCTTCTTACAATTTCGGGCAGTATTAAGAATCATTGAATAAGATGAAAAGAATACGCTTTGTGCAAAAGAAAATCTTTTGAAAGAAATTCTGAAAAGTTATATAAAAAAGAATAGATTTCCTTGATAGCATAATTTCTTTCAATTTTATATATAAATGTGAAATCAAATAATCCTAAACCCAAGTTAATTTAAGTTTTTAAGGCTGCTGGATGTTGCTCTACTTTATGAATCACATTAGGTACAACATACTAGATTCAATCTCTTAAACATGGGAAATTTTTTTTTCCTTTACATAAATGTGCTGCCTAAATTATGGTGATTCTTGAAGCATTACACATTTTTGACATTGAATCCAAAATGGAAATCTTGTTTTATAAGGATAGAGATTGATAGTTTTTGTACATGAAATCAAAGAATCTTAGAGACAGAGCAAATCGCTCTACCTTACTTCTCTGTTCCTTGTTAAATACATTTAAACACATCAACATCACCTGGATGGCTCAGTCAGTTGAGCGTCTGACTCTTGATTTCTGCTCAGCTCATGATCTCTGGGTCCTGGGATGGAGACTCAAGTTGGGCTCTAGGCTCAGCCGGGAGTCTACTTGGGATTTTCTCTCCCTCTCCCTCTGCTCTTCCCCCCCCTGCCCCCCCCCATGCATGATCTCTCTCTCTAAAATAAATAAATAAATCTAGAAAAAAAAAATTAAACAGACCAACACCACCACCATCAACCATGCCTTGAGGCAGAAATCCTTCTTGTGATATTTTTTCAAGTTTCATCTACCCTTTGATCAGAAATTTTCCAAGATAAAGTTTTTCCACTTTATGTTAAGTCTACTCTCTTGCCATACATTTCTAATTGTTGAAAAGTTCTGAGGCCAAATTTTGCCTTCCTGTAACTTTCCTCCTTATCCTTTGGGATGACACATGAATATGGATGTGTCCCTGAAGCCACATTTTCAACTGTTTGAAGACATCTCTCATTTTCCCCTAAGTCCTTCCTCCAGGTAGAACATTCCAATTATTTCAAATATTTCTTGTATTACAGACTTTGCAGATGCACACTGTGTATTTGCTTTCCTCCCTTAGTGGGTCATGTGCTCATTGTGGACAAGGATAAGATCATTTTTAATCTTCCTATTTCCAGTCCCAGCATAACGTCTGGAACAGATTAGACAATTAAAAACTTATATGCAAAGTTATACTAGAAGAATCAGCGATCAGTCACCACTGAACTTTCTACGTTTCCCCCCCCCACCACCACAATATTCCCTTTAAAAGTTGTGCCCAAAGCTGAACATGATATCCCTATGGTTATTTGGTCAGTGCAGAATACAGTGATTATTACTTTTCAGAAGTTGGATAATCCACATTTTAAACAATATTAGATGTAGGTTTCTTTTCAGTATATCACTCTATAGGCTAAAACTGAGATTTTAGTCAAATACAGTGAGGTGGTTTTCAATTGACTAAGTAGCCATTGTCTCCCAATCTGTATGTATTCAATTGATTTAATCTAAATCTAGGATCTTAAATGTTTCCTGTTATTTACTTTTTTATGGAAAATTTTAGTTCTCTCATCAAATTTATTTTTCCTGTCAGTGCTATGAATAAATATGGTAAACTTGCCTTTAATATATCCTCCAAAATTTAAGGGCCACTTTCAATAGATCACTAGAAACTTATTGCAAATTTTCATCAATATATTAATCAAAATATTATAGTGATAATGATCATTCCACCTACCTATGCTATTAATAACCAGATAGTTATTTTGTTCCCCACAGGTATTTCAGGGGAGACTTTATCAAAAGATATGTTAAGTAAGAATATACTCTTTTAAAAAGTGATATTACAAATCATTTCTCTTATAATACTGTCAAAAAAGGGAAATTGGGGTATTATAACTAAGGAACTTCTCTTGGTGACTCTGGGCTAGTTTCTGGAAATAACTGCTTTCTAATATCCATATATTATTCTAGAATTCTTCTAGGGATCCATATCATTAGTATATTCATTGGATAATTTTCCCTTCCTTTTTGAAAAATCACTGACAATATTGGTCCTTAGTTTTTGGAATTTCTTATATAAGCTAGATTCGATCCTTATTAATCTCCACCCCCTTCAGCTCTCCTCCTGAAGATTCCAGTACGGAAGGATTTCTAAATCTTGTCAGTATTTTGGTTATACTGAAACATGAACCATGATATTGTCAACAAAGAAAGCCTAGAATTTACCAGATATTATGCATTTAGGAAAAAAAATAACCTTACCCCAGATACCATTATACTTGAAGTTCTTTATACCTTCCCTATTTTGTCATCTATGCAGTTTTGAAATCTAACACTTTGATATGGCTAGGTACTCTGTAGGTCACATGCCTAATGATGTTGTTTTTTGACTCTTTCTTCCTAATCTTACCTGTTGGTTCCCAATTAGTTTCTGCTCTTAGGTCCATGGATTTCTCTTTTACTTTCCTCTTCAGTGATATCTGTGTTATAGATCTGTTGCTTTTTCCAGGCATTATGTTCTATCTCTCCCCATTTTTCACTGATATCCATGGGATCAACTTACTTCTTTAGGTTACATTTTATTTTATTTTATTTTTCTTAAAGATTTTATTTATTTATTTGACAGAGAGAGAGACTGTGAGAGAGGGAACAGAAGCAGGGGCAGTGGGAGAGGGAAAAGCAGGCTTCCTGCTGAGCAGAGAGCCCGATGTGGGGCTCGATCCCAGGATCCTGAGATCATGACCTGAGCTGAAGGCAGCGCTTAACGACTGAGCCATCCAGGTGCCCCTAGGTTACATTTTAAATCTTAATCTGTGAGACACCTATATTCCTAACTGTTCCAGATATAGACCATAACCAAACTCATGAGAGACCTTAGTTTTATTACTGGACTCTTTTCCCTGTGAATTATTTAACATCATTATACTTTTTATGTCAAATTTATTTTTGCTGTTTATACTGCCAGTTCAGTATTTGATCTGGGCATTTTCTCCTGTCCCTTAGGTCTTAAAAACTTTCATCATAGCAAAAAATATTCATTACAGGCTTTGTTAGACGTTCAGCCTTTCTCAATAGTCCATGATGTAGGAGTCATAAACTTTAGTTTATAAAACCAAATCCCGATCATCATCTTTTATGTAGTTAGATGTTTACTTTTGTGGTTTTTATTTTAAGTTTTACTTCTATAGTCATACTTTTACTGGTAGAAAATATAAAATCCCTAGATATGCCTGCATATCTGTAGTCATTATCAATTTCTGTGTAATAGATTATCCTCACACTTGGTAGCTTAAAACAACAAGCATTTATTATCTCACAGTTTGTGGGAGATAATAGATTATCCTGTGATCCTTTATAAATAAATTATTTATAAATAATTATTCCTGTGAGATTCATAGGAACTGGGTAGTGACTTAGCTGGGTCATTCTGCATCAAGAGGTTGCAGCCAAGCTGTGGGCTGGGTTGCAGTTATCTCAAGGCTCTGCTAGGGTTGCATGGTCACTTGGAAACTGGCTCATGTGGTTGTTGGGAAGCCGTTCCCCTTTGTTAATTTTTATTTGGAGACTTTAAAAAGATATATGTAGAGAGAGAGGGAGAGGGAGATAAGATATCTATATCTATCTACCTAGAGAGAGAGAGAAGGGGGGGCAGGAGAGAGAGAGAGAAAGAGAGAGGGAGAGCACAGGGAGAGAGTGCCCAAGGTGGAAGTAGCAGTTAACTAATCTCAGAAATGACATACCATTCTTTCGGCCATGTGCTATGGGTCACACAGCCCATCCCTGGCGCCAGGAGGGAGGGGACTGCACAGGGTGTGCGAAGCCCGAGATGCAGATCATTGGAACACTTTCAAGAGTAGCTAGTACAACAGCATTCAGTTTCCCATCCAAGGCATTCCATGGAAGCATTCTAGGTCTCTTCTAAAGGAATCAGTAATTTCCATGGAAATTAATTAAGTAGTGACAGTTGACAGAGAATATGAGCCTTTTTGGGTCCTCTGGTTAATTTTAGGTAAATTATCACTAAATTAGCATATTCTGATTAGCTTTATCATATGTCTCAGATGATGATCTAAACTTCAGCACCATAATTTGAAATTATTTCATTTCACAGTTTTCAGAGAATCAGGAGAATTAGTGCACTTGTTAAATACAGAGAATAGCCACTTGGAAGATGCACTCATATATGTGGTCCTTACTGCATTTAATTCTAGTTCAGAAATTTAACCGTATGCAAATATGTAATGGTGGTTTCTATTACAGTGAAATTAGAGAGTGCTGTTTGAAGATAAAGGAGATGTAGGGGCACAAAGGCCATGAATTTCATTTTAGTTTTTCAAATTGTACAAAGCAGTGTCCCCAGCAGGGGATTTGAGATAATAAGATATTATGTTTATCCTCGAGGAGCTTATAGTAGTTAGTTTTAGAACAGACTTGGACTTTGGCCATCATTTCATTTTCCCTTACCTTCCAGCTTTGGGATGGATATCCCAATCTGTCAGTTCGAGATGATGTGAAAACTAGTGAGATAATTCTTGTAGTGTTGTGATTTATTAAAAAATGTGTTATATAAATGCCTTATTAAAATGTAAAGAACCTGTCATAAGCACCATAATGATCAGATGCCATTACACAAAATGCATATTTTCCCCCTTTAATATAAGCATGAAAGTTTCTATGCTTTCTTTTAACACTCACAACTATTATGAGGCTTTTCTCGCAAATATGAAACTCAGTGGTAAAATGGAAGTAATTTGCTAATCGATGCAAAATAGAGGAAAACACTTTCCCCTAGTTATTTGGCAAATGGAATTATTCTAAGTTTCTTCTAGGGAAATTAGTATTTCAGGGGAAAGTTATTTTTGACTTGCAGAGCCTTACATACAACGTTTTTAAATATTTAAAATGATTTGGAGTAAAATGCCACTACCCTTTTGAGAAATAGAACACGGAGATTAAAGGCCTTTCTTTTGGGCAACAGTAATACTGTGAAAGAATAAAGAATAGAGGTTAGTATTTTTGTACTATGTTGTAGCCCCACTAAAATGTTTTCTTTCAAACCAAATCTTAGAATTGTATGGGGAGAAATCCTCTCCCCAAAATGGATTCTCATCTGTAGTTTTAAAAATAAGATCTTTCTGTTGGGGGTCTTTCATATGGTCTATGGCTAGATGCAAAAGGCAAGCCACACAAAAATACAAAATGATACACATTTTGCAGCTTTGAATTAACATTAAAAGAAAAAATTAAATTTAGCTACAGTAAAGCTTATTAACTAAGAAAAATTTTGATATATTATTTCCTCTCTCTGGGATGCCAAGTTGGAGTATATAGTATAGTCAGGCCATTGGGTTTTTGCTGTGTTAAACTTAACCTGAGAACCTGAATTGCAGGATCCTTATTGTCTTGACAGTAGGCCTGATTAATTCACAAATGCTCATTATTTATAATACAGGAAAATAAGAGATAATCAGCTTGTAAAAATTCCTTCTCGCAGTGCTGTATCTTTGAATTCTGAATGCTCAAGGAGTAATTTTTGAAAGTGTCTCCTGGCATTTTGTTATTTGCAAATAATGGCTGTATTACTTTAAGAAAATTCAATACCTGAAGATCACTATTTACCAAATACACGGAGGAGAGAAAATTGTTACTATTTGTACTATGAAAATATTCTGTTTTACAAAATGATGCACTGCATGATTCCTATAAATAGGGAGCTTCTCTAGTGCATTTAAGAATGTGAATTGAATAACAGAAATTGATATATGAAGAACTTTCTAGTCACACATTTACTGTGAAACAGAAACAGATTTTTTTTTTCAATGTAAAACTGTTTCTGATCAATTTGTATTCAGGATGAATTTAAGCCATTTAATAAAATTTCAATCCATCTTTGGGAATCTCTTGTTTTTCTTCACCAGAAATCTTATTGTAGCTTTCACCAATAAGTGTGATCAAATTTAGCTTCCAATTCATCTAGGGCTTACTGAATCTTACTGAATCTTTCTGAATCATATCAGTCAGGATGCTAAATGAGAATATAGAACATCTATGATCTTCTAATGCATCAGTTGCCATGGAAGCTGCTCTTCTGGCCTGATTTGATCAATTTTTTTCAAGCAAGTAATTTGATAATTCTTTCCAAAGGGAAAATGTCATACTGTTCTTGTTACCAACCAAATTATTTCTTTTAATTCATAATGGTCTCCTCCTAATAACCATGATATTTTGGTCATTTTATTACATTCAGCAGATACTAAGACTTGAGTTTATGTATTTTAAAGTGTGTTACTAAAAGTCTCAATTTTTAATTTCCTTTTGTTATGCTTATAAAAAAGATTATCTAAAAATTCCTAATCTTTTCAGTATAAACACAGTGACGTTTTCTTTGAGAAACAGTGGTTAATTGCATCACAGTTAATGAGACATTTAGATAACAGTACTCACTACCAACCACCATCATCATCAAAAACATCCACTAACTACTGCATTTGAACATTAGGTTTATCGCAATCTAGAAGATTCTAGAAGATTCTTTATTCAGAATTTTTTGACCACCAGGTCCTGCTTCCTGAAATGAAATAGAACAGGAATAAAAATGTGCCTTGCTATGAAATGTTATGTGCAAGGAGGGACTTTTTCAGTTTCCTTAAACCAGTCTCAAACTCAAGCAAGTGCTTTAATTTTATGATAATAGACATAAGATCGAGTGTGCATTTGCATACTTAACTTTAATGCTGCATGAAAAATAGGGGCATCATGAAATTAATTAGGACATTTCCTTTCAGCTAGCCAGGAGAAAGAAAACAAGTTATTAGCTAGTGATTGCCAGCTATCCTTTAGGTGGCAGTATGTAGCAAGCGGAGGCTGGCTCTGATAGTTGCTCTGTAGGCTAACGACAAAAAGTAAAAAGAAAAAAAAATCATTTTCTTGTCAGAAATGTCTTCTTGCATCTCCTGCATTTGGTTTCTTTTTCTAATGCCAGTCTCTGGTTTGAATCTCTGAACATACATGCCCTATATCACTGAAATCATTACCGTGCATTTTCTTTGGTTCAGAAACAATATCTGTTCTTTAATATGTACCTCCGAGTACCCACGATAGTGTTATGAGCTCTGTGGGTGTTAAGGAATATTTTTTGACTGACCGACTGTCAATACTATGTTGGAAGTAAACATCTTAACTGTTCTGTCACTTCATTTTTTTCAAAATTGGAGCATAGAAGTTATCTAAAGAGCATTGGCCAAGATATGAAGAATATGTAGACATACTTTCTAAAAAATATTCAGACATCAATATTTGTTTCCAAATTCTAGAGAAAACCCCCCGTGAGTTTCTCTCTCTGATGGATATGCTATTCCATCTGGTTTTGCTGGGGATTAGGCTTTGCCAATTCTGTCCAAATGCTTTGTCATAAATTCAAATATGAAGCCATGTTTATCCCTTTTCATTATAACCATATATCCATGCTGTACCCACTTTCTCCTTATATGAATATAATTTTTATAGCAAAAATACAAATATAGAATAAGTCCCTAAGAATTTTTTTCTGATCTTCTTTTCTCTTATCAAAACAGGAACTGTTGGATGTTTGGAAATAATGCATGTGTCTAATAACCAATGTCTCATAAAAGAGACAGTAAAGGAATTAGAGCAGTCCGAACATTACAGCTCCAAATCTTGATCAGAGACTTTATTACTTTTTACGAAATTATATTCTGCCCATGTCTAATTCAATTAGAAGTCTTTCCAACAAAGCAGGTTACAGCATCTGGAGCTTTTGATCTTTAAGCCTCTGATGTAATCGGGCAAATGATCACTTCAAAAAGAGAACACAAACCCTCAAAACCTATTTCCCAATTTCAAATGATACTTTTAACCCTCTGTGTTTCCTGCAGCTGTTATCCGGAGTCAACAGCTGGGTTCAGTGGCAAGCCGAAAGCTTAACTGTTGCAGAACATTTGGGCAATCTTCTGATGCTCTGTTTGTCAACAGTGGCTTATTTCTTCTTGCCTACTTTTTAAAAGGGCACGGAGATTCAGCTCATTAATTCAGTTTATTAAAAAAACAAGAAAGCAAAACTCTTGGGAAGGAACTATTTAAGATAACCTTTCCCAGCTATTTGACATCTGTAGCCCTGCTAAGTTGCAAGGGGTTTTCTCTGTCTCCCTGGTCTTTTCAGTGTTTTCAGATTCATAGAAACAAGCTTTTTCCATGACCCTAATTTGCTGCTTTCTGTCTTCAAGCTGTAATGCCCTTCTACTGAGTCTCTTGTGTTTTATCAGGTATCACTTGTTTTTATGCTCTTTATGCTTTATGTACTTTGTGCTTTTGTCCTTTTCAAACTGCGGATGATTGTGGGTTTCAGTTCCCTGACACAACTGTCCTAGTCCTTTGTAAACTTCCTCTTGTGGGTCTAACACAGATCAGCTGCTGTTTAATAAAGCAGGTGTCTCGTTGCATTCCTTTCACATCCATCAAAATGTCTTTTCCTAGGATTGGCATTCTTCCACTATCATTTGGTTAACTTGCCACATACAAGTGATTTTTCATTTCTTGATTGGGGAAAGAAACTCTCAGGGGTAATGTTTTTCTTGTCGAATTGTAGAATCCCAGCTTGCTTTCTAGATGCGAAGAGCTTGCTCCTCTGCCATTTTGATACCTATCCAGCCTCCACCTCCTTGAAGCTGCTGGCTTTTGTGAAAGTTAGTGATATTTGGAGAAAAATTTAAGCTCACCTGGAGTTAAAAAGCAACAACAAAAAAATTACATAGTCTAAATTGATGGATTGCTATAATTACACTGATTATAATTCTGAATGTTTATGTGTATACATTTTCCCTTATGTGTAAGAATCTCAAATTATAGATTCCCATTTATTTCCTTCCTGCTACTGTTAAGAAAAAACAAGAGTTATTTTTCTCATTCTGCGGATGGGCAAAATGAAGCAAGGCTAAGTGAGCGGAAGTACAGTGACAGAGGAGGGAATAAATGTCTCCTGATTCCCAGCCTGCTGCATCTACCACTTCGAAGCTGCTGGTTTCTATGAAAGTCAGTGATATTTGGAGGAAAATGTCACCATTAAAGCATACTATAGCTTCTACTGGACCAAAGGGATTCTGTACCTACCATCAGAATGCAATGCAGTGATGTGTTTTTGAAAAGTCATAAGGATCTGTAACTGCTAAAAAAAAGACAGGGGGGCAATTTTCTTCGATTACTCCAAGAGTCTGTTAACTGATTAGAAAGGGTTCTTAATAATATAGGAGACCTGAGACTTCCTGTGAACTCTAACTGTACAGTCCATTTGGGAGTTCTTATTAAAATACTATTAAATGCCTAAAATAAGAATAGTTAGCATTTTCACACAAGACCTACTGGAAGGACTTTTTCTAAAGAGGTCAGCATTATGTTAAAAAAACATATATTTAACATTTTTTACTAATTACAATACATGTTCATAAAGTATAAGTTTAGAATATGCAAAGATGCAAAACCAAATTGTCTATAATTCTGTCATTTTGGTTTCATTGTTTTTCAGATTTTTAAGTAAACATACCTACAAAATTTTACAAAAATGCGTTTATGAGCCTCTCAAAGGAACCCCAACAAATAGCACTCTTTTTCCACATTGAAAAAGTCGGAGGAAAAAAACCCCAAAGTACTATCAAGGCCACAAAAAAATGTTTAATACTAACAGAGGTTAGGCAGAGCAGGTAGCTTTGTATCTGTCAGGCAAATAGGCTTGCTAATAAGAAATTCCAGGAGTATGCAAATTTCCCCATCTAGCCCCGTGTTGTTCTGAACTAGGGCTTGCCCATGCAAGAAGCCTACCCAGGTAAAACACAGCATGGAAGAAAGGAAAATTTGTCTTCTCTGCAGGAAAGCTCCTTCTCAAGAGGAAGACAGTGGAGCTAAGCAGAACATGTCCAGTCAGTCTTTCCACATTTACCAAATAGTTAACTCACCCAGCCAAGAGAATATGCATTACACGAATTAGTTCCCCTTAACTGGAAATACACATCAAATATGCGGAAATATTTCTCATCAACAGGGTCACACAATACCTGTTGGTTTATATTTTGTTCCCCCTTACCCCCATTTAACCAGGAAACTTGACTTTTCTCTAGGTTCTATGTGAACCCACTAGACTTATACTGAAATGAAATGATTTGGGGGAAAGGATGAAGCATTCTGTAACATCTAGGAAACGATGAAGGCACTCTTGCCTAGATTGTGTGTGTGTGTGTATGTGTGTATGTGTGTGTTTGTGTGATGGAATATTACTCAGCCATAACAAGAAGGAAATCTTGCTATTTGAAACAAGATGAATGAACCTGGAAGGACATTAAGCTAAGTGCAAATATACAAAGAACGCTTAAAACTCAACAATAAGAAAATAAACAACTCAATTAAAAAACTGCCTGAAGATGTTAACAGATCCCTTACCAAAGAATATAGGTAGATGGCAAATATGCATATGAAAAGATATTCCACATCTTATGTCTTCAGGGGTATATAAATTAAAACATTAATGATACACCACTCATTTAGCACATACTAGAATAGCTAAATCTGGAACACTGACAATACCAAATACTGGTGAGGATACAGAGCAATGGAAACTCATTCATTGCTAGTAGTGATACAAAATGGTACAGCCACTTTGGAAGACAGTTTTGTGGTTTCTTACAAAACTAAGCATATTCTTACCATACAGTCCAGTAATCATACTTCTTGATATCTACCCAAAGGAGTTGAAAACTTTTGTACACACAGAAACTTGTATACATGTGCTTATAGCAACTTTATTCATAATTGCCAAAATTTGGAAGCAACCAAAATGACCTTCAGTAAGTGAATGGATAAATGAACTGTGGTGTATCTAGACAATGGAATATTATTCAGCACTAAAAAGAAATGAGCTATCAAGCCATGAAAAGACATGGAAGAACCTAAAATGCATATTACTAAATGAGAAAAATTAATCTAAAAAGGCTATATCTACTGTATGATTTCATCTGTATGCTGTTTTGGAGAAGGTAAAACTATGGAGACAGTAAAAAATATCACTGGTTGTTAGGAGTTGTGGAGGAGGGAAAGATAAATAGGCAGAAAACAAAAGATTTTTACAGCAGTGAAATTATTGAGTATGGTACTGTAATGGTAAATATGTGTCATTATAAATTTGTCCAAACCCATGGCATGTACAACACCAAGAGTGAACTCTAATGTAAACAATGGAGGCTGGGTGATCGTGTCAATTTAGATTCATCACTTGTGTTTGTTTGTTTTTAGATTTATTTCTTTATTTGAGAGAGAGAGAGTGCGTGCGAGTAGGGGGAGGGGCAGAGGCAGAGGGAGAGAGAGAGAAATCCTCAAGCAGACTTCCTCCTGAGCGCAGAGCCCGACTCAGGCTTGATCCCAGGACCCTGAGATCATGACCTGAGCCGAAATCAAGAGTCAGATGCTTAACCGACTGAGCCACCCACCCTAGGTCTGTCAGTTGTAACAAATGTACCACTCTGATGGGGGAATGTTTATAATGCGGGTTGCTACTCATGTGCAGAGGCCAGGATATATGGCAAACCTCTGTACCTTCTGCTCAATTTTGCTATGAACCTAAAACTACTAAAAATAAAGTTTACATAATTCAGTGCTAAATTGGGTTATTTAAACTCTAAATATTCAAAGTAGAAATATATCAGTTTGGGCTTAAATAATCAGAAAGGAGGAAGATGGACTTTTTTTTCTTTTAAAGATTTTATTTATTTATTTGACAGAGAGAGAGACAGCGAGAGAGGGAACACAAGCAGGGGGAGTGGGAGAGGGAGAAGTAGGCTTCCCGCGGAGCAGGGAGCCCGATGCGGGGCTTGATCCTAGGAGCCTGGGATCATGACCTGAGCTGAAGGCAGACGCTTAATGACTGAGCCACCCAGGCGCCCCAAGATGGACATTTTTGACCCCTGAAGGATGGATACATTTTGACTGGTTGCAGGTCAAAAAGGGATTACTTTTAACAAAGGTGTAGTAGTATCTGAAGCTCAGAGAACTTAATTATGTTTGTTCTTAGAGATAATGACACATCCCAAATGAGAACATCAGTCTGATCTTTGGCTTTCTTCTTAAAGTGGCTTTGGAAAGTATATGTTGAGCCTTCAGAGCTGTACTGAGAAAATCCTGTTCAGTACCTTCACCATTATAATATTTCTGCTTTTTTCTTTCTGTTCTTTGGACCACCTATGTTTTCCTGATCTTTGGAACAAAATAGTAAAAATAGTAAGAACTGGAAAATTGAATAGTACTAGCATTTAGAAGAATTAACCCTATGGGAACTTAATTTCAAATCTCATGAAGCAATTATGAATAACTAACATTGGTTTGAACATATCTGTGGTAACCACTAAGTGATAACTCTGGCCTAATCTTTAGGGTTACATTACACAGTAAATAGTAGGTATGATTACCAAGCAAGTGAACAATATATAGAAGATGCCGTGAAAATTGCTGACACTAAGAATATTAGCATCTAAAAAATTAGTGTCTGAAAAATGCTGTTCACCAGGGTCTAGTATAAATTCTATGCTAAACAAGAAGGTCCATTGTACTTTCACATTTATAATAATTGTTCTAATGAGATGTTGAGTTAGCCGTAATCATTTATATTTGTATATTGTGATTTCTTGGTACTTTTGGTAATAACATTCAACTGTGGAATTCTTCACCATTTGGAACCTGTTTGTGCTATGAGTAATGAAAAACTGTTGTATCGGATACTCTCTGGAGCATGGAAGTGTTTTCTACTGGAATATATTCTAGGAGTAGATTTCTGATTCATGAATAGATAGGGAAGTGAAGGATTCAGTTAGAATTAGGGTTTTGAATTATGTCAGCTATTATTTTTTCTCCCTCTTGGGAAAACCTAAAACCCAAGACAAAGCTAGAATTTAACAACTTCTACCACATAATCAGGTCATTCTTCTTTACATAGTAACTAATCCTAAACCATCAGGGTATGGGTTATACTTTTTAAAATGGGTTTTCACTTTTAAAGTCACTAATATTTAACTTCAAAAAATTCAATTATTATAATTCTGTCTTCTGCCTACACAGTGAACAATTTATAAAACCTTTAAAATTTTATTCATTTCTGCCTGGTTTACCATCAAATGGTATACATAATGTATTTTATCTGATATGTATGTAAAAAGCGTTTCTTCTGCCTTTTAAAATATTTTGAACCTGATTTTTTTTTTTATTAAACACATATTTTACTTTCATTTTTTCCACCCCTCATGTCTTGGTTGTTGTTTGTTTGCTAATGTGACTTTCCTTCCCACATCATACCCATTGAATGGGTGCTTATGAAATATTTGACTTAACCTCATTGGATTTTTTTTTTTTGTCTTGCACTCTTTGAGTATTCTATTGGCTAATTATCTTTAGATAATATATCATATCTATTTAATGTTTATGTTATGATAGTTATAATTCATCTTATTAATTTCCTAATAGCTACATTGGCATTAATAGCCTACTTCTTTAGGATTATTTGACTTTATAAACCTGTATAAAGGTTTACACTTTTCCAGGGGTGCCTGGGTGGCTCAGTCAGTTAAGTGTCTGCCTTTGGCTCAGGTCATGATCCCAGGGTCCTGGGGTCAAGCCCCACATCAGGCTCCCTGCTCAGCAGGGAGTCTGCTTCTCTCTCTCCCTCTCCTCTGTGTGCTCTCTCACTCTCTCAAATAAATAAATAAAATCTTTAAGGAAAGGCTTACATTTTTCCAAAAAATCTTACCATAAATTCTTTTAGGGCACTGTACAGTTAGTTAATGCTGTATGTTTTCTAAGAGACAGAAACTTCCTACTGGGAAAATTGAGGAATCGATTCTAGGAAAATCAGTTTGACCTACATAAATTAGTGGTGGTTTGCAAACTGGAAGGGAAAAAACTGAAGAAAGAAGTAGATTACTCCATAATGATAGGTTGCAGTTTTAATAAGTAAGAGAATTTACAAACATTACACCTCGGATGGCTGCAAGACACATAGATCTCACACACACCTGTGAGAATCTTGAAAGTTTATATAGAAATCTTAACTGGGTTCAGTCACATTCCTAGTCCTCATAGGCTCAACACATTTCTTTCTCAATGCTGTATCCTTGGAGCAACTTCTGGGATTGGGGAAGGCCAGCAGAACACACATTCGAAAGACAGGAGTGGGTGGGGAGCCTCCAGTTGCCTGGATCTAGGTAGAGGGTCAACTGGTGGGTCATGTCTTGATAACTTCCTGCAACAATTAGTCTTCATGATGATACTGAAAGTGATTGCTCTGCATAGTGCAAGTGTGATAGAAAAAAATGGCAATTGTGTCTCTTGTTGTATATGACAGAGAATTCTTGTTCTTCGGTTTGTTTTTAGTGTTCCTCTGTCTCTTTGATTCACTCATTCAGCTGTCACTCAAAACAACAACAGTGGAAATAGTCACGTTCCCATTGGGAATAATAGTGTGTGATTGCCATTATGGCTTAGTAACAGTGTTACAACTATTCCATATCTTTACCGTTGTGATTCATCAAGTACCTGCTATGGCTCTGCCATTTCTTTCATTATATGTTAGCTTTTGAGTAAGTTTCTGTCATGTTTTTTCTCTAGCCATGACTAACTCAGGTTGTTTAGAAGCAATCATCCTTTCAGAACCAATAGCTTGGCTTTGTTCTGGGACATTAGTTGGTGACCTTTTTTTGCAATAAATATTTTATTACTCTTGGATGATATTGATGAAGTTGGACTACAAATCCAGGACCCTGTCAAGTAAAGAAGGGTTTCTGTGGGGCTGAAATAGAGTGTGTTGCCCAGGAAGCCTTTAGATAGACATAAACTGGTTAAGAACAGATTAGAGTCACAATATGTGAGTTAAAATCATGTGTCATATCAAAGTTACAAAGAGATAGGAGTGTTTGTTGGAATGAAAATGTATGGGGACAGTCAGTGTAGTGTCTAGGTGTTCTACAAATTCACGTCTATGTCAAATATAAGGTTTTAGAAACTTTATAACAATTCTCCACAATATACATGTCAGCAATACTACTGCCTATGAATAGAAGAGAGAATATTTCAATAGGTTTGCCTCAGGTTAGTTACCTAACACATAAGTTAGTGATTAAGAAAACATTTTTAACATCTTACCTTTAGGAAAGGTGTGTGCTAGTTTCCTTTTCTCATAGTATTTTCAGGTATGGCCCAAGATGATTAATTCAGAACTAGAAATTTAACTATGTAATTTAAAGTTATAGAGGCAATCAGTGGGTTAATTCAAATGAGTATTAGGTGGAGGGGGAGAGAGGGAGAGGAGAGCAAGGTAGCTATCCAAATTCATCATCTCTCATGGTGAGACAAGGGTAACTCTCAGGCATTTATGAAAAAGAGGGATATATAAATATGTTGTGGTGATAGCAATGAGTAAAATAACTAAAAATAAAAATGTTGAAATACTTATTTTGGGAGTATCGGGCTAGAAGGTCAGATCTGGGAAAAAGACCTTACGTTTTTATTCTTAACTTCCATATCATTTGAATTTATTTTTTTCTTGTGGATCCTGTATTTTTAGAAAAGATACTCTTCTTTGGTATTTTCATTCTCATATGTTTTATAATCATATGCAGCTTTACCCAAATCTCAAACAGCTTAAATCTCCCCATCTCTCTATAAGAACAAACCATCTCATATGACCTCCGGAGCATTTTCACTGGGTTCGTGCGCCAATCTTCTGGGTGGGACTGTCTACAGAGTACTTATGCTGTCATTTTGAGGGTTTCTTGTAGCAAAATAGTTGTTATAGAATATGGTTCCAAAGGTTAGGACAAAGACCTATATGCCAACATAGAAATAAGGAAAAGTCAGAGTTGTTCAAAGATGGAATGCATAAATTCCTGAGGTACTGAGGACCCGTCCCTGGGAGGTTCAGCTTAGGGTAGGTGGCACTAGCATTGTTCATATAGTGGGCAGTGAGATGAAATTGTGACTGTATTTCTATCGTACTGGAGTGTAGAGTATATGCAGAAAATCTTTTTTTTTTTTTTTTTTTAATATGTAGAAGGGCCTATAGTCCATAGGCTCTGGGGTAGTATTTTTCCATATATGATCTATAGATGCCCTAAATGAGAATCAGTCTCAGTGTTTGGAAATTTCTGGACCCCAAAGTGGACATGCTGCCTGGAAATCTTAACTTTTAATAAGCTCCCCAGGTGGTTCTGATGCCCACTGAAGTGTGAGAGTCTCTGCATGTGAAACAGAAACAACTACAGAATTTGTGCCAGACAAGTATATTTCAAGAATGTGGCTCTTAGATGACCATGACAATGTATATAGTAAGTCTCTGGGGAGAAGATAGTCAATGCCAAGATTTTTTTAAAAAATTGTGTTCATTTTGATTTCGTAATTTTATCTCCTCTCTTCATTTTATATTTTTCTTTCACTTCATGCTATAGCAATAGTGATGAATGCTGATGAGGCTATAGTTAATCCAACCCCAGGCACTCATTTTCAGGTAATTATTTGAAACCAGCACTGACTTACCTGTTTGGGAGATTAACTAATTAAAAGCTCAATCAAGACAGGCTTTTTTTTTTTTTTTTCCTTAAACTGGTTAAGAGGAAGGAATAATAAAAAAAAGAATATTTTGCCTTCTAATGTTTTTCTGCCATCATTTTATATTATTAAAGTATGGAGTGTATTACTCTGTTCTGTTAAATAGGATGGCAGATTACTATGAAATGGTGGGGAGAGGCACAACTGAAAAATGAATCAAATTTATTCAGCCAGATTTATTTCAAAAGATGCAGTAGAAGAGGGCAATATTTCAGACAAATTATATAGATTAAGAGAAAAAAAAGTTTTGGATTTCATTAGCTGGGTATATTTTTATAGTGTCGCAAGCCACTGTACTTTGTGGATGTAAATTTTAGTCCTAATTATCATTGGTCTAATAAGACAGATTAATGAGATATACTACAGTACACGAAATCACTCCACTGATTGCATAGAAACAAATGTCACTATCTTGTCATTGATACAATGAGAGAGAGGATTTGGGGTTTTCCTGTTTTTTTTTTTTTTTTTTTTTTTTTTTTCCTTGAGACAACCATCGAATCAAACTTCAATATATTTTCCACAGTATTACACTTGGTCAGGTCAGTATTGAAAATGTGTCTTCCTGAGCACCCTTGTTGCACTTGGGTGCCCATTTACTTTTGGAGCTGTGTAGTGTTATATCAAAACCATCTTTTTAAAGAAAAATCCATTTCAAATGACAGTAGTCTATCTTTAAAAGTTTCCAGCTGGAGTGGTGGGGGGTGGGAGGGATGGGGTGTCTGGGTGATAGACATTGGGGAGGGTATGTGCTATGGTGAGCGCTGTGAATTGTGTAAGACTGTTGAATCACAGACTTGTACCTCTGAAACAAATAATATATTATATGTTAAAAAAAAAAAAAAAAGAAGAGCAGGAGGGGAAGAATGAAGGGGGGGATATCAGAGGGGGAGATGAACCATGATAGACTGTGGACTCTGAGAAACAAACTGAGGGTTCTAGAGGGGAGGGGGGTGCCAGGATGGGTTAGCCTGGTGATGGGTATTAAGGAGGGCACGTTCTGCATGGAGCACTGGGTGTTATATGCAAACAATGAATCATGGAACACTACATCAAAAACTAGTGATATAATGTATGGTGATTAACATAACATAATAAAAAAAAAGTTTCCAGCCATCTAAACGTTCTAAGAAAAGATAAAATACCGGGCGCCTGGGTGGCTCAGTCGGTTAGGCGACTGCCTTCGGCTCAGGTCACGATCCCAGGGTCCTGGAATCGAATCCCACATCGGGCTCCCCACTCTGCGGGGAGCCTGCTTCTCCCTCTCCCACTCCCCCTGCTTGTGTTCCCTCTCTCGCTGTCTCTCTCTCTGTCAAATAAATAAATAAAATCTTAAAAAAAAAAAAAAGAAAAAGAAAAGATAAAATACCTGCTATGGGCAGCAGGATTTTGGCTTAATTTTACACATTATTAATCTTATGATGTTCGCTCATATACTCTGGGTAGTTGGTTACACTTTTCCTTTTCATATGCACTTTTAAATTGTGTAATGTTGCTCTGCTTTCTTCTCAGAGGTGGCTGTGATATCGTTGTGTGTGAAATGATCCTGTTCATAGTTTGATGTCATCTTTTTAAGTGTGGAAAGTGATTAGGGGGTCCTTTGGTTTGAGAAACACGTTGAGATATGACTATTGCCATTCATGAATTCAGTTTCATCCTTGTAAATTATTTCCCCCAACCTTGTTTTTCCTTTGAAATGCAAAGATGAGGGATTTTAAAATTATTCTTAAGATGTTATGTGCTCTTCAGTAGAATCTGAAATGTAACTGAAATATTCATCCAATCTATAGGATTTGCACACAGACTTTATCACCATTTCAATTTCAAGCTTTCATTATCTGCTGCTAGCACTGTCACTTTGGACTAGCTCATCTTCCCCCCTTTGATAGAGACAACAAAAGATAGAGGCTCTTTTTATATTTTGTCATAATGTTTAGGCTTAGTAGAAAATCTTGTAATATTCATTCATTCATGCATACTTGTCTCATGGGATAAGGCAACCATATCATTTGCTTCATTTCTTTTCCTTTTCTTGTTTAAATTCTGAAGCTCTTCTTTTTATTTCTAAATTCATTTTCTTTAGTCCATCCAGTTTTCTCCAGCACGCCCATACACAGCTGTGGGTGGTGATGGGCGATGTATTGAGATAGCGCTTCCCCACTCTGCACATTCCCCCCTGAGTGACTTTATAGAACATGGGAAAGCAAAGTACAACTGTGGCAGATGGACTTTCAAATAGCATTCACTGAGATCTTTCCCTTTCATATCAAGAAACATGAGCTGTATACCCTACTTAGTATGCTGACATTTCACCATTGATATCCTCATATATTTTCCCTTTCGCTTGATAAGCAGGGATGGGAATTGAGGTGCCCTTTTCAAACAAAACATGCTTTCTTTTTTAGCATCTCTGAATGTTGACTACAATACATTTATCTGGCTGAATTTTACTTGTTTTCTAAATTCCTATGTCGCATACCTAACACTGTGCCTACCAAGTGTTGGGGTAGTTCTTTAAGAGTTCGTTACCAGTTTGGCTCAATGATTTCTATATTCCAATGTATATTTAGTTAGGAAATTGTTAAGAAAATAACTTTTATGCCATCTTTTATTTCTTTTTCCCTCCACTAGTTTGAGTAATTGTATTTTATTGGTTTAAAAATGTCACAGATATTGGTGCTAAAAGGACTCTTGAACAGTTTGATAGCAAATATAGTGTTTAAAAAATCTTGACAGTGAAAAGCATCATCTAGTTTAGTCTAGGTCCTGTGTTTTGAACTTATTTTTACTTTGAATTCTGGAACAATTAGATGACCAAGTAATTTTTCCCAATGGAAAAAAATGAGTTTTGCCAAAGAGATAGGGAATTGCATGTTACGTCTTAAGCTTCTTTATAAAAGGCAGTTTCAAATATCAAGAACTTTCAGTAGAAATATCACATGCTTGTTCTCAGTCCTGCAGTAAATTTGGTTATGGAAAATTTAATATATTCTGCGTGGAGAGTCTGGAGATAAGTAAATATGTTGTTTCCTCTTGGGTAACTCCAAATTGTTTTCCTTAAACTTGTGATTTAGCAGGTCATCCTCTAGGTGAACCCTGACAATCTGGTTATACTGTAACACCAGGCCTTCCGAAAGTAGCAGGTGATTGGCTATCTACCTCACTGCTTCCAGCTCTGTGCCTAGAGGGGAAAGAGACATGTGTTAATGATGAATTTTAGTGTGGGGTTTATTTAGATTGAAAAATATCCATGAATAGTCATAAGAGAAGTTTTGGAGGGGTTTAGGACAGCAGTTTTTGAAAATTTCATTCGAAGAGGTGTAACCCCTGGTACCACCTCTCCTGCTGATTTGAAGGGGGGAATGCTTATGAAAAAGATTAACCTATAGAAACAGAAAAAAATTGTTTTCTGAGAAGTAGAAAAGAATCTGTCATGGGTAAAGGTTCAAAAGCAATGACGCTGACTATTTTGTAGTAGGAGAAAGTAGATTTTGTTAGAAGTGAGTGGGCACAGCAGGGACAAGTTATTATTTATGAGAATAGCTAACATTTTAAGGCCACAATTATATGCAGATGCTGGGCCAACTGCTTCTTTTGTATAATCACATTTTATCCTTATAACCCTATAAAGTAGGAAATATTAATTCTCCTGTTACACAGGTGAGAGAATTGAGACTCAAAGATAATTATGGAAGACAGAATAATGGCTTCCCCAAATATGTCTACACCCTAATCCCTGGAACCTGTGAATGTATTATCTTACAGGCAGATGAAATTTTTCAGATGTGACTAAGGGTAAAGACCTTGGGATGGGGGGCAGTTATCCTGGCTTATTTGGGTGGCTCCGTCCTCACCACTTAAATCCTTAAAAGAAGGAGCTCCTTTCCTGTTAGTAAGTCCTCATCTATCAACAATTACTTTAAGTGTAAGTGGATCGAATTATCTAATCAAAAGTCATAGAGTAGCTAAATGGATAAAAAATAAGATTCAACTATACACTGCCAATAAGAGACTAACTTTAGAATTAAAGACACACATAGGCTCAAAGTAAAGGGAAGGAAAAAGATATTCCATGCAAATGGTAACCAAAAGAGAGCAGGGGTAACTACCCTTATATCAGACAAAATAAACTTTAACAGGAAAACAGTAGTAAAAGCGAACAAGGTCATTTTATGATAATAAATGTCCAAATTATCAAGAGGCTATTACAATTGTAAATATATACACCCAACATTGAAACACCTAAACATATTAAGCAACTACTAACAGATCTGATGGGAGAAATAGACAACAATACAGTAATACTAAGGGACTTCAATACCCCACCTTCAATAATGGATAGATCATTCAGAGAGAAAATCAAATGCAGAAATGTTGGACTTGAACTTTACTTTAGATCAAATGGGCCAAACAGACATATACAGAGCATTCCTTCCCACAGCATCAGAATACACATTCTTCTAAAGCATGGACCATTTCCAGGATGAGGTCATATGTTAGGTCACAAAACAAGTATTATCATTTAAAAAGATTGAATTTATACCAAGTAGTTGTCACAAAACAAGTATTTTCATTTAAAAAGATTGAATTTATACCAAGTATTTTTTCCAACCACAGAGATATGAAACCAGAAATCAATACCAAGGAGAAAACTAAAATTCACAAATATGTGGAGATTAAACAGCACACTCCTCAACAACCAATGAGTCAAAGATGAAATAAATAATATATTGAAATGAACAAAAATGGAAAAACAATAATACCTAAATTTATTGGATGCAACGAAAGCAATTCTAAGAGAGAAGTTCATAAGGATGAATAGAAGTATGTCAAATAAACAACGTAGAGAGGAAACACAAGATAAGGTTAAAATCATGAGCCAGATCAGTCAGGGCATTTATAAGCCAAGCTCATGAGTTTGAATTTTATTCTAGCCACTATAAGAAGCCATAAAAGAGTGTGTAAAGCAAGGGAATGACCTGACTTGATTTATGCCTTATGAAAATTTGATATGCAGGGAATGAATTGTAGGGAACAAAAGTCAACGCAGGGAGACGGAAGAGGTTTATAATCCAGACACAGTAAAGATACCCACTGCTCTTCTTCAGTCTTGCACAAGTTTAGTGAATGTCTCCTCCTAAAAGAGATTATACATGATTATTGTCTCTAGAAAAAGGCAGAGGGGTTGCATTATACTATGTTATCTTTTAGTCAAGATTTCAATTGCTAAAATATAAACTCCTTAAATGACTGGACATAAACAACAAAGATTTCTGTCAGCCTTGATATCATACTAAAACTTACCCTCTCTGCATAGACATTTGTATATTTTTCCCCAAAATTTGGTAGGTGTGATTTGGGGACAAGTATTAATCTAATCTGTGAGTTGGAAAGCTCATGAAGAAATAACATCTTTTTTTTTTTTAAGATTTTATTTATTTGAAAGAGAGAGAGAGAGTGAGCATGAGCAGTGAGGGGGTGCGGGGAGGGACAGGGAGAAGCCGACTCCCTGTTGAGCAGGGAGCCAGACGTGGGGCTCAATCCCAGAACCCTGAGATCGTGACCTGAGCAGAAGGCAGACGCTTAATGGACTGAGCCACCCGGGTGCCCCAGAAATAACTTCTTTAATATCACAGTTTACATATGAGTCATTTTAAATATCTCCTCCGACTCTTAGTGTAATTTATAAAAGTCAGGATAAATATCCAAGTTTATTAGTTACAAAATCATGTCTGGTATGGATCTAATATCTCTACATATTCCTATTATCTCTGAGGATGAACTCACCTTTATGTAAGAAGCTCTGTTTTTCTCTCAAGACATTACGTGGAATTTAAAAGATGCCAAAAATGGAAGAGAATGCAACTTCTAATTTCATTTTGAATTAAAAAACCATCACTAGTGTAAAACTCGACAATAATGACAAGCTGAAGTTTTATATAGAAGGAAAAATCCTTTAAGAAATTCAAAAGCTAATCATCTTACAACAATAAACACTTAACACACATTGTTTATACGTAGTATTCCACTTGTTAAAGAGATTTTAAGAGTCTGCATTAGTGTGTAGAGTTAGTGCCATGTTGGTGAATTAGAGTTGCTAACTACTTGAATTGTCAACTGTGATTTTGGTAGATTTTTGCCTTGAATGCTAATGTGGTCTTTTAAGTATCATTTTGATGAATTTTATTGTTACATTGGATACACTCTGGTTTTTCCAGTCAGTCATGTCCACTTCATCACTGTCAATGTGCCTACCATAACATTAAATGTGACCAGAGGTAAACTTTATTGAAAGCTGCGCCTGCTACTGATGTTTTACAGTAGTGTAATTTTGTTTTTATTTCGTTTGATTTTATGCTGATAGGGTTTCAGCAGTATTTGCCTGCAGCCTCTTTCAACTTTTCCTTTTAATTAAAAAGCCTAATTGGGAGTAATAAAAACTTCCAATTAAGCCTTTTAAATAAAAACTGAAAGCTGAACGTAGCTGTGGTTGCAGATCGAGGCCAGCACTGACATTTTCATTATGGCAGGATTCTATTACCACAGGATGATTTGTGGTTTCAGGGTTTCACTTGACACCCGTGACTTAGGAGGAGTGGACCTCGGGAGGGATATCCCAGCAGATAATGAGGCAGTTAAACATCCATGTTTTTGGAGGGGGCTTTGTTTTTGAGCAAGAAGAGGACTAAAGGGGCGCTTAAATCAGTCATCATCATGGAGGGTTCATTAGATTAATGTTTCAGCAATATTGTACTTTTAACAATAAAAATGAAAGATTTTAGTATTTGAACAAAAAGATAAAATATTCTAGCTTATTTGTCACTTTCATTTAGGTATAAAATAATACAAAAGCTTTGACTGCTTTGTTTTCGTTCATTTCCTGCACTAGAGAAATGTGTTTAGAAAAAGCCTGCAATGACCCTAGGATTACACAATCTGTAATTGGGCAGATTGGTGCATAATTTGCTGATCTTTGTGTACTAACTGAGTAATAAAAGGCTAAAACAGACTTCTTATACTGTTTGAAATGTGTAAATATGTGATTTTCTGGGGTTTTCCTCTAAATACAAATTTAATAAATTTAATTCCTCTTAGCCTATGGTATCATATGTCTGGGAACAGGAGGGAAGGGTATGATGAGACTTGGGAAGGGCCGTTTTAGCTTTGCTTATGATTGGCTCTTAGTTGATTTCATATACTTTGGAAAAGTTAAAGAGGGAAACTTTCTGGGGTTGATCTGACTCAGCTAAGTAAAATATTATTTTAAAACAAATTTTTATCTTTTCCTATCTATGGTCACCATTTATATCTATTTTTAACATTCAACCTATTGTTTCTTTTCTTTTTTAAAAATTTTTTATTGTTATGTTAATCACCATACATTACATCATTAGTTTTTGATGTAGTGTTCCATGATTCATTGTTTGTGTATAACACCCAGTGCTCCATGCAGAACGTGCCTATTGTTTATTTTCTAATACAAATACTACCTGTTGCTTCCTGAAGATTTGAAGTGTATTTAAAGCTCAAAATCAGGTATAATCTTACCACAGACCACACTTAACATGTTGGTGTATTTCTGTCCAATTTCTTTTAATGCACTCTTCCTAAACACACAAATGCAAATGGGCAAAAATAATAAAATTGGGATTATATTATTTATAATGTTTTATTTATTCCTTTTTCATTTATTTTCATTCATTTATTTATTCATTTTTCATTTGACATTATATCTAAGCATTTTCTATATTTCAAAGACATATATATTCATCCTAATTTATTTGAACTGTCTTCAGTTTTTGGGATCGAGGGGCTGAATATCATAGCACGTCAGAGTCTGGGTTTTCGAGTCTGGATTTATTTCTTGGTTTGAAAAATCTACTAGCTATGTGATCTTGAGCAATTCCCTACCCTGAGTTTTTATTTCCTGCTGCATAAAATGCAGAGAAGCATAATATGCACCCCTGGTATAGAGATGAAGGTTATGTGGGTTATATATGTAAAAGTACTGAGGCACATAGTAAACACTATGTAAATATTAACTTATTATTTCCAATTATTTTCCATTTTCAATAATCTGTAATTTCAAATCATCTAATATTTCTACTTGGTTAAGATTTGGCAAAATTAGCTCATTCCCTGTTATTTTTAGTCCCATTAGATGCCTCTAGATGATTTATTTAGATCTGTGGTTATCCTCAGTAAAGTTTGGGAGCTTACTTTCTATGGGGCCACATTTTTTATTGTTAGGATTATTCTTAGATATTTTATATAATTTTTGGTAGCTTCTTTATATGTTTTGGTAGTTTCATTGTAAATGCAATCTTTTTTCTTCATTACATTTTTCAGTTGCTTGTTATTTGTATAACAGTTTTTAGATATCGATCCACTAAAACTTTGTTTTATTTTTACTAATAATTGAAATGAAATGTTAAATGCATAAGGGGCATCTTAGTAAAATTGTTTCCAAGCCTTTTAAAATACCAATATTTTCATGTATTTTAACCTTTCTTACCTGAATATTATTCTTTTTAGGTTTCTGTTTTTCTTTGAGTAAATTTTGAAAAATAATTTTTTTGCAATACTGTATGTCAACTGTATTAGATCTCTTAAAAATGTGAAGTATAATTAACATACAGTATTATATTAGTTTCAGGTGTACAGTATAATGATTCAACAGTTCCTTACAGCTCATCACGGTAAGTGTTCTCTTAATCCTCCATTTCACTCATCCCCCCCACCAGCCTCCTCTCTGGCAACCATTAGTTTGTCCTCTGTATTTAAAGGTCTGTTTTTTGTTTGTGTTTTTTTTCTTGGTTTGTTCATTTGTTTTGTTTTTTTAGATTCCACATATGAATCAGACATGGATGTACCTGGAGGGGATTATGCTAAGTGAAATGAGTCAAGCAGAGAAAGAATTATCATCTGGTTTCACTAATATGTGGAATATAAGAAATAGTGCAGAGGATCATAGGGGAAGGGAGGGAAAACTGAATAGGAAGAAATCAGAGAGGGAGACAAACCATGAGATTCTGGACTCCGGGAAATAAAGTGAGGGTTACAGAAGGGAGGGGGGAGGGGGGTAACCGGGTGATGGGCATTAAGGAGGGCATGTGTTGTGATGAGCCCTGGATGATATACATAACTGAATCGTTGACCACTACACCAAAAACTAATGATGTTGGTTAACTAAACATAATAAAAAAAAAAGAAAAACAGTATGCAAAAAAGTATGTATAATATAATCCCACAAAATATTGACAAAATCCTATATATGTGTGTATATGAATAAGCATGAGGAAATATGGAAGGATGTATCCTAAGAGTAACATGGGTTACTTGATGGAAAGAAAAAAAAGAGAAGGGAGAGCGAGTGAAAAGAAAAGGGGAAAGCAAACTTGCAGATTATGATCACATCTGTATAAAATTATATATGCATCTATATATTTTTGTTTTAAATGTTAATGAAAATATTACTAAAATGTTTAAATATATAAAAAAAAAGAAATCGTATGGTATTTGTCATTCTCTGTCTGACTTGTTTCACTTAGCATTATACCCTCTAGGCCCATCCATGCTGTTTCACATGGCAAGATCTCATTCTTTTTTTTTTTAAGATTTTATTTATTTATTTGACAGAGACAGAGACAGGAACACAAGCAGGGGGAGTGGGAGAGGGAGAAGCAGGCTTCCTGCTGAGCCGGGAGCCCAATGTGGGACTCGATCCCAGGACCCTGGGATCATGACCTGAGCCAAAGGCAGTCGCTTAACCAACTGAGCCACCCAGGCACCCGATCTCATTCTTTTTTATGGCTGAGTAATATTCGTGTGTGTGTGTGTGTGTAATATACCACATCTTCTTTATCCATTCATGTATTGATGGACACTTGGGTTGCTTTTATACTTTTTTCTTTTTCAGAAAATTATCTATTTTACGAATTTCTTTTCAAATATATTAACATACAGATTTGCATTTAATCTACTGGTAATTTAAACAGTCCTTTTACTTGTTGTCAGACCACCTTTTCCATGTTTATTTACCTATTATTCAATCATTTATTCTTGACTAGATTTTCTAGGGATTTACTATCAATATTCTTTTTTAAAGAAAATATAAGCTCTTGGATTCATTTTATTTTCATTTTGTTTCAAATTTACTTTTACTCTTATTTTTTAAATTTAATTATTTTAAATAATTAAATAATTAATTAATTAAATTAAATAATCCCTCCACTGGGGAGGGTGTGTGCTCTGGTAAGCGCTGTGAATTGTGCAAGACTGTTGAATCTCAGATCTGTACCTCTGAAACAAATAATACATTATATGTTAAAAAAAAAAGAAGAAGAAGAAGAAGGTAGCGGGAGGGGAAGAATGAAGTGGGGGAAATCGGAGGGGTAGACGAACCATGAGAGACGATGGACTCTGAAAAACAAACAGGGTTCTAGAGGGGAGGGGTGTGGGAGGATGGGTTAGCCTGGTGGTGGGTATTGAGGAGGGCACATTCTGCATGGAGCACTGGGTGTTGTGCACAAACAATGAATCATGGAACACTTCATCTAAAACTAATGATGTAATGTATGGGGATTAACATAAGAATAAAAAAAAAATAAAAATAAATAAATAAATAAATAAATAAATAAATAAATAAATAAATAAAAATAAAAAAACACACACAAAAAAAAACTCAGCCATCCTTCCTGGGAACTTTCAGAGAGTTTTGAAGTCATTTCCATGAAGCACTCACCATATTCTATAGGCATCATTTGCCTCAGTGCTTGTCTCCACAGTGACTGTTGATAAGCACAAGGAGCAAGTCTTCCTGACTTTTATATCACAGTTACATTTAATCATTAAAATATTTCTGTGAATTAGATGTTATGTATCTTTGAAGATGAAGAAATTGAGATTCTGAGAAGTTTAATATTTCCAAAGTCACAGAACTAGTCAATAACATAGATAGGATAATAATCCAACTTTATATCAACTGCATTAATGTTTCGTATGCTTTGACAACAATATCTCCTCAGGGTCGAAGAAATGTTAGGGTGGAGGGCAGCATCTGTAGGTTTTGCCCGAAATAGCACACTATAAACACAAATTCATTTGAAGCCCTCTTTTTCGTAGTAAGCCTCACTAGTTTAGTTCTACTCTAAAATATATTTATATATGTTCAATATAAAGCAATATTTTATTATTCTCCATTAAGAAAAATAATTATCTTTTACCTGCATTTGCTAGTTCAGTGTAGATGCTATTCTGTGATGAGTCTATCACATTATGATTGTTAGGCTGAATTATAAAGAGATGAAGCCACATTTTAAATTCACCCCTGAGGTGCTTTTTTTTTTTTTATGTTAACCCAGACTCCCATAAATAATAGGTTCACCCTTTCAGTCACTGAAGACATCTACAACTACCCTAAAAAGTTGATATGATACAAAGTTTTAAAGCTATTCTTGTGGAAATTTCTATATGTTTATCATCTTATTGAGACATCAAACTCAATTTTTATATGGTGAATTGAAAGGTTATTTGAGCTTTGGCTCTTTTATTATTTCAGGAAAATTATTGTAACGGGACATTTTTAGTGAAAATAAAATTCTTAATTACTTAATTCTTAATACTGACTCAAGCAACTCTCTCTGTCCATTCTCAAACTTCATTTTCACCCAGCAGTTGTGTGCTTTGCAGTAAAAATATTAATAGTTTTCCATGCCAGTGGTTAAGCACTAAGTCTGGGGTTCTAGAATATTTGCTTGATACACTGGTTTTATGAATTACTCTATAATTTTTTTAAAGTTTTTATTTTAATTACAGTTCGTTAACATACAGTGTTATATGAATTGAATTACTCAATTAATAAGGTTATAAACAGATTAACAACTTTGTTGTTTTAGTTTCGTTTCCTCAACAGAAAAAATAATGCACTTAAGCAGTGAATTAGAAGCCTCTGACCACTGCCTTCTTAAAACCTAGGAAAAATCTGTATAGTAGAACAATCCTTCGTGTTCAAATTTCATGATTTGCCTATGATGAAACTTTACAAAGTATTTAAATCAGTTACCTGCTCCCATATTTACCATCTCTACCACCTTATGAATACTGAGATGATCTAGGAGCAAATTATTTGAGTTACAATGTTCATAGTTGTCAGTATATGACATCATAGCTGCAGGGATGAATTTGATGCAAGCCAGCTTTCCTGTGGCTGTGAGTGTCAGAAATTTGGCTCCCTATTCACCATACTTTTTTTTCTACTTAGTAGTGTTCCTTCTTGTAAAAACCATCAGATAGATTGTTGAAAAGTTGTTTAACAATTATTTTGCCATTAATCACTTCACATTTCTACATATTTTTATAGACATCATCACTAGAGATAGTATGCCATGATCTGCATAATTTTTTAAAAGATTTTATTTATTCATTTGAGAGAGAGAGAGCACAAGCAGTGGGGAGAGGCAGAGATAGAAGCAGACTGCCTGCTGAGCGGGAAGCCCGACATAGGACTCGATCCCAGGACCCGGAGATCACGACCTGAGCCAAAGGCAGACACTTAACCATCTGAGCCACCCAGGTGCCCCTGCATAATTTTTTTTTTAATCATTCTGTATTCTTGCCTAACAACATTGTTTCATATACGTAGTAAGCATATTAACAGACCTGGGACGTGTGATAAGGCATCAGATTGGCCATTCTCATCTGAGATCTTTACCCACTTTCTCCTAATATATGAGTTTTGCTTTCCAAGATAATTTTGAAGTGGCTTTGAAGGAAACTTTAAGCAATTTTAATTTACTCACTTGACTGTAATTTCCATTATGTTACTCTAAACCCCTCCCCTGCTTAGCTCTTGGCAAAGCATTTTGGTGATTTGATTTCAAAATGTCCTTGATGTTGGATTGTAGATGTTGTTGTAAGGTGGCCTCCTGTGGTTCTGGGGCAGGGCTTTCATGTAAGAGATATAACAAGGTTTAGACGCATTTGACTTCCCCTGGTAATAAAAATCAGTGTTATCAATAAGCATGTAAAGATGTCTTTACTAACTCCAATTTACAAGTGGTGGTTGGGTTAGGACTGTCATCTCTTTCACCATTAAGTTCATTTGATGCAGCTAGAGGGATGAAACTAGAGAATTATTGGATTTCTCTCATCATGAATATCTCCTAGTTCCAGTCTTGCCCTCTGACTACTATTTCTGTTTGAAAATAATTAGCAGAGTTATTAATCTTTGAAAGGTAAATGAAAAGATAACACAGAAACAACCAAAATTAGAATTTTTAGAACTTAAGTGTTCACAGGAAAGTGAAAGCAATAAAAAATAAAATTATATCTTAGATTTTGTAAACCACAATTTCATCGGAAAATTGACCTGAATTATAGAAACCAGTGTGTGTGTGTGTGTGAGAGAGAAAGAGAGAATTCAAACCTTTCAAAATTCTGTAGTTTATAAGGTGACAACTGCATTTGAAAAAAAGAGAAGAGAACATACAATGCAACATGTGTCCACAAACTTACTGAGTGATCAGACAGTAAGCTCATCTCCCCTCATGAACCAATGGCATTAAAATAATGTTTCTCCAAGCCATCGCTCTTTCACTTTTGAATGCACCTTAAATATTAATTGATACCTTTGATTTTCTCATAAGGGAAATGTACCAAATTTTATAATCACTCTTTATTATTGTAAATATTCTACTGTTACTGTGTTTTCATGGAAAAACATGGATTGTCTAGAATGGACAAATAGAATTCTAATATATTTGTGCACAAATATGACAAACCTTATGTCATCCAATTTCCAGCCTCCCTACCCCACTCCCTCCTCCCTTACTCCCAAACATTTATAGGTCACTTTGCTTTAGTGCTTATTGGGAAATAAGGGCTCTTGTTTTGTCTTCATTTAAGAAAGTCATTCCCATTGAATCTACTTCTGTAGTCCTTCCTAGTCCTGCCTTGGGTGGCCACTCACTTCTGGGCTGTTTGTTGTTGGTTGTTTCTGGATGTAGTGCCTGCAACAGGATGTTCCTTGTTTTGCAGCAGAGCCAATAGAGAGGTAAAAATGAGTCTATGGAGTTCCCTATACTGCTTCCTCCCTTTATTTTCCCTCACCACTGTCAATAAATTAGTGCACATTTATCAAGCTTGACTGAAGTGTTGAATGTAGTTTGTCAAACACTGGAGGTTTATTATAACGAGAAGGCAAATACTTTCACCTATAGCTTTCTATGACTGCTGTATTGATGCAAAGGAAAACACCTAATGGGGTGCCCTAAATATGATCTGTAGGTCCTAACTTTGTTCTCCAGAGTTCCTGACTGTTCTAGAATACCTCCTTCTTTAAAGAGTTTATTTATTTGAGAGAGAGAGCACACACATGCTCATGAATGGGGTGGGGGGTGGGCAAAGTGGGAGGCAGAGGGAGAGAGAGAATCCAAGGCAGACTTCCCGCTGAGTATGGAGCCAACTCAGGGCTCAGTCTCAGGACCCTGAGATCATGACCTGAGCTGAAACCAAGAGCCAGGCGCTCAACCGACTGAGCCACCCAAGTGCCCTAGAATACCTCCTTCTTTAAATGTTCATGGCATAAATCTCCATTATTTTAAAGGAAAACTTTTGAGGCAAATGCTCCATAGTAGGATATGACCCAAATATTCGGCTATTTATTCTATAATAACCTGAGTAATGCTTTCACTAGGAAAGCCCCCACTATAGATTTTAGCACTCGGAACTCAAAAAAACTGGATCCTACTAGATTGAATATAATGACATGTCTATATTGATGTTTTTTCTCATGGTAAGAAATGTTTGCCAGCATTATATAAATTTTGGTAAATCATGTTTTAAATATGCTAGAGATGTTTGATACTTGAAGGACTAATATGATGAATTATTTTGTAAGACAATTTGTAATCAAGCTTATTGTAGCATCTTGGTTACACATATCATCTTAAAGTTGGCATATATATGTATACATTTGTCTGGTTTGAAATTTGTCAAACACTAGGTATATTGTGCTACTACCAAATTGTATAAAAAAGTCAGAGTTCTTTTCCAACTTTGTGGAACAATGATCATTCTCTGTAGATGTGGGAGTAAATGTGTGTGTGTGTGTGTGCGTGTGCACATGTGTCTGTCTGTTGGTCTTTCGGGGGGGACATAGACACTACTAGACTAAATGTTAACTTTCATCAATTATTTTCTCTACTGAGTTCTTGGGCTACAGTCATTTATAAGGTAGCCCATAAAAGAAATAGAGGAGCACCATATATCTCAGATTAAGTATCCATCTTCCTTCTGTCCACAAATGTTACCTATGTGAGGTCTTGGCTTTGGGGACTGAGGGCTACTGAAGAGTGTGGATGGATGGGAGGACATCAGGGGCTGAGAAAGAGGTAACTTTTAAAGAAAGAAAATATTAGCTCAGTAACTGAGATGCATGAGGGGCCAGTCAAGAAGCAGCAAACTCTCCGGGTATTTCCAGTAGAGATTTTTTTACAAAAAAAAAAAAAAAAAAAAAAAAGTCACACAGGTGAAGATCTGAAAAGCCAAACAAGGAATGGTGAGTCAGTTATGATATGGCAATAGGAGGAAATCAATATCATCTATGCCTGGGGAACAGCAGGAGGCGATGTCGTTACCAGAGCTCCCAAACAGAGGTATATAGGTGGGAGCTAGATCCGTGGTGAGGGCTGATTCGTGGGAGCCGGTTCTAAGAAGAGGTGAACTGTTCCGTGTGAGCTGGAGCCATGGGGAGATGTAGTGATAGATGCCACTCTAGGGCTGTGGGCAGGAGAACTCGGGTGGAAATAACGTTGTTTCTCTCTTCCTCTCATCCTCCAATTTCCTACTTTCTCCTTCCATTAACCAAACCCAGGTGGAAATCAGTTGGCAAGGGTGTCTAGCTCATTTATAAGATTAATTACCTCAGTATGCAAAACAGAGCAATAGTAGAGCAGTGAGTGGAGCTGGGAGTAAGCAGAATGGCTAGAACATGCGGTGTTGATATTTTTATTTCTCCTTGGAAATCAAACATCATAGAGATGTGGATGCCTTGTTTGGTTAAGGAAAAAAAAAATTAAAAGGTAGGTAGTAAGAGAACATGGGGTTATGGGCACTGCCAAACTTCTCCAGAGAGTGCATCTAGAAAATGGGTGGGCTTAAGTTCAAGTCATAAAATAGAATGAATCCTAATGGAGCTGTGGGAAAAAAATTCTGGACTGGGAATAAGATGGAGACTATAGAATTGTTTCATCATCTCCCTAGTTATCTGTTCTTGAATAAATTTTTATCATTTTGAGTGTTGATTCCCTTCCTGCCTCCCTCCCTCCCTCCCTCCCTTTCTATGCTCCTTGACTGGTAAGTTTGAGGATTGGACAGGATGCTCCTGAGGTTCCTTTTATGTTTGACATTTCATGCATGTTGGAGAGCAGAGTTCTATCAGTAAAATATGCTTTTTCCAAGATTTTATCCATATGCCCCTGCACTGTGGTCTGACATTCATAAAATTATTCTAGCCAATAGGAGTTCTGCCTATTGGGATTTTACTCTTGTTATTCTTTTTAGGACCTGGGGTCCCTGAGGTGAAGGGTGGTGACTTTCAGTATTTTTTAATGGTGAAATCCCTTGAAAGCATCTTTTCCTGTTAATAAAAGCTTGGTTTTTCTCTCTTCCTTTCCTTGGACTCTTCCTATTCCTCCCTTCCTCCTTTTCTTTTTCCTTGATAATGTGCATTTAGGGTCTAATATGTATAAGCTATGAAAAAATTAAATAAAATGTCCTCTAAAATGTTTCATGGAAGAATTACATAATCATCAGAAAGTGAACATGCAGAAAATGAAATCACTAATAAGATCTGTAGACAATTTGCTACTGAATATTTGGTTTGAAAATGTAATGATTAGGTTAAAAAGTAGCAATTGTGGAGGCGCCTGTGTGACTCAGTCATTAAGCGTCTGCCTTCGGCTCAGGTCATGATCTCAGGGTCCCGGGATCGAGCCCCACATCGGGCTCCCTGCTCGGTGGGAGGCCTGCTTCTCCCTCTCCCACTCCCCCTGCTTGTGTTCCCTCTCTCGTTGTGTCTCTCTCTGTCAAATAAATAAATAAGATCTTTAAAAAAAAAGTAGCAATTGTTTTTCAAAAACCCAGCTGCTAATTATTAATCACCTTTTCTGAAATTTATCCTAAGGCTTCATTCTAACCTATTGATTTTTATCATCAGTGAAATTTAAGTGGCATCAGACACTGGCACCATATGCCACCAGAGCCGATCAGGTACATTTTTAGTTCATTTGGGCGCTAGATACCCTATGGAGAATGGAGTGGGGCACCCCACTGGAAAGATAGAAGAGAAATAAAGCACTAAATGGGAGTCCTGGGAATTGAAGGGAGATCTTTGCCTATTTCAAATATATACTTTAAAGCAGGAAAGGAAGGTTTTAGTCTGTGTGAGGGAGATTGAAGGCAGCTATATTTGCTCTCTCTTCTCTCTTTCAACTAACTCTCCACATGTTTTGCCTCTAGACCCAACAAACTCAAATGCTTGGATGAGCTACTAAGTAGAAATAAAAATGATAATTCTCTTTTATTTCTTCTTTTTCTATGCAGTCATAATAGGTGGATTTTCATTAAACATGGGAAGATAAAAAATGGGAAACGCACTTTCCCTGAACTCTCTCAATGTTCTGTAAAATGTTCAATTAACTGTACTTACCACTGTCCATATTTCTTTCCATACTCTCTAGATTGCATGAGCTCTCTCTAGTGTTTCAGTTACATTAAAAAAAGAGAGTCAATTTATTATTTTTCACTGAACTCAGAATAGTTGGGTGAATAAATACCGCTACTAATCATTTCATTTGCTTCGTGACCTATTGTTTAAACTTTCGAGGAACCATAACACAGTAGGAACTAAAACCATCTTAGAAGAAAAGTCTGCTAGTAGATAATAGGAATAAAACTTGATTTTCCCCCTGCACTTATGTACCATATCCAACCACCATCTTTACTGTGGGCTATCAAACCATGTAACAGCCATGCAAGTAATTCCATTCCATGTATCACATAGAGAATTAATAATAATTAAAATTACAAGGGAGAATAAAGAGCTGGTTAAGAATCTGAGGCATTATACATAGAGAATTTAGGGTATGCATCCCAGCTCTGCAATGGAATAGCCATGTGATCTGGGCCGAATTATTTACTCTCTCAAAGCATTACTTTCCTTGTTTGTAAAATGGGGATAATAATACTTAGTCACAGGTTTTTGTAAAGATTGAGACACTGAATGAAAAACATCAAGAATAGTGAATATTTCAGGGTAACAGCTCAGTAGCTCAGTAATGCTATTATCCGTGGAAATGAAGCAAGAAACTTTTTTGTCATTGTTTTCATTGACTATCTTGCCATGAGAATGCAGAGGTCAAAATAGTGATTTCTCTTTTTATTTCAGAAAATGTGGGTCTACCTCTGTCAGTTTCTATTAATAGGGAAGTGTGTGTGTGTGTGTGTGTGTGTGTGTGTGTGAAAAAGATTGAGAGAGAGAATGTACTGGCACAGTGATGTGATGTTCCTTCTTGGGTGTATTTAAATTAATTGCTTTAAGACATTATTTAGTGGCAATGTATGGGAAAGAGCACTTAATTCAGAATAAGAAAACTTAGGTTTATGTTTTAGCACTGCCAAATATTGATTGTATTAAAAACTTGATTCAGGTAGGTACCCCCCAAAATGTTAGATTTAAAAACAAATGAGTTGTTAGTCCCTGATTATTGGGGTTGAATATAATTTCAGTAGGCTGCACTATTTGCTTTTCTTAAAGATCTTGAAAGAGTGATGAGAACTTGAAATCAAACTTAGCTTGAGTAGGGGTTCCTGTTGTGGAACAGATTGAAGCTGCTAGAAATATCACATCTTACAAAATGGTTTTTTTTTTTTGCTGACCTGGAGCCACTAACAGGGACATCATTATTACTGAATAATGTATCTACTTCAGTGATTCTCAAACTTTTTTGTCTCAGGATATTTTCATACCTTTTTAAAAAAAGACTTGTTTATTTATTTGAGAGAGAGAGAGAGTGTGTGTGTGTGCAAGCAGGGGGGGGAAGACAGAGGGGGAGCAGACTCCCTGCTGTGCGGGGAGCCCCTTGCAGCTAGATCTCCCTGCCAGAAGTTCATGACCTGAGCCAAAATCAAGAGTCAGATGCTTAACCAACTGAGCCACCCAGGTGCCCCAGGATATTTTCATACCTTTAAAAATGACTGAGGGCCCCAGAGAGCTCTTACTTATATGAGTTAAATTTATTGATACTGCTGTATTAAAATTTAAAACAAATTTAAAATATAAAACCCTTATATATTAACATTAATAATATTTCCATATAAAAGAACTACATTTTCCAAAATAAAACAAAAAATTTTGAGAAGAATGGCATTCCTTCTCTCCTGCCCCATTTTTGCAAATCTGATTAGTGTCTGGCTTCATAGAGACAATTAGATTCTGCATTCATCTGTTGAGATAGCACCTATCATGTAACTTCTGGAAAACTCCACTATATGCTTATAAAATAATAAGAGTGAAAAATCATTGAATATCTTAGATTTGTTATAAAATAAACCTTGACCTCATAGGTCGTTTTAAAAGATCTCAGGGACTCACATGGGTTCCTAGCCCACACTTTGAGTACCACTGTTATTGATTAATCATTGTTTCTTTTAGCTGTCTTCTTTAAAATTCAAAGACTCTTGGAAAGGGTACTACATTTACTCAACACCACATGGTGAATTGATTAAACTCTTGAGTCCTGAGTGGGAGAGTGGAAAAGAATGAAAATGATGTAGACTTGAAGGGAACATGGCCTTGAAAAAGTGGGAAATCAGAGGCAATGAATCCTAGTATCAATTACATTTTGGAGTTTGTAAATTAGCTCCATCACTTAATAGTGGCTTAAATTTGTAACTGTTACTTAATTTTTCTTTTTTATCTTTTTTTTTTTTTTTAAGATTTATTTACTTATTTTGGAGAGAGAGAGTGTGTGCAAGCTGGGGGGAAGGGCAGAGGGAGAGGGAGAGCCCTACACAAAGCTCCATCTAACGAGCCTGAGATCATGATCTGAGCCAAAATCAAGAGTCAGACACTTAACCGACTGAGTCACCCAGGTGCCCCCACAGTTACTTAATTTTTTTAAGTCTCGGGTTATCCATCTGTAAAATACAGATAATATTTAATTCATGGTGGTGGTGTGATGATTAAATCAAGTAATATTTGTAAAACACTTAGCTTAATATCTGACATATGGTAAGTAGTCCATTATTAAGCCATTATTTTTATTGTTATTTTATCCAGGATTGACATGCTCATAAACACATGTAAACTCTTTCTTCAGAGTGACACTATGTGCAGCAATAAATATCTTATTCTATGGGCTCTATTTATTCTGTTTTAAAATCCTAGTAGAAATAAAGCAAGAATGAGGGCAGTGTGGAAGATGAAATAGAGGTAGATTAGACTAGGGTTGAAATTCCAGGGCTCCAAGTCCATGAGATGGGCTTTCAACTAGGACTCTGGTAGTAGGAATGTGGGAGAGGGCTTCAGATGGTGTTATGTGCTAGATGTGTCCCTTCCCAAATTCATATGTTGAAGTCCTACACCCTAGGATCTCAGAATGTGACTATATTTAAAGATAGGGTGTTTAAAGAAGTAATTAAGATGAAAAAAGTTTGGGGCTCCTGGGTGGCTCAGTCGTTAAGTGTCTGCCTTCGGCTCAGGTCATGATCTCAGGGTCCTGGGATTGAGCCCTGCATTGGGCTCCCTGCTCGGCGAAGAGCCTGCTTCTCCCTCTCCCTCTGCATCTCCCCTTGCTTATGCTTGCTCTCTCTCTCTCTCTGTCAAATGAATAAATAAAAATCTTAAAAAAAAAAGATGAAAAAAGATCATTGGATACAATAGTCAAATTATGGGAAAAGCCCAAATGTCCATCAGTAGTCAACTGATGAATAGATAAAGAAGTTGTTGTATATATGTATAATGGACTATTAGCCATAAAAAAAAGAATGAAATTTTGCCATTTGCAACAATGTGGATGGAGCTAGAGAGTAATACACTAAGCAAAATAAGTCAGTCAGAGAAAGACAGATACCGTATGATTTCACTCATGTGGAATTTAAGAAACAAAACAAATGAGTAAATGGGGGAAAAAGAGAGAGGCAAAATAAGAAACAGACTGTTAACTGTAGAGAACAAAGTGATGGTTACCAGAGGGGAGGTGGAGGGGGGGAATAGGTGATGGGGATTAAGGAGTCCACTTGTTGTGATGAACACTAGGTGGTGTATGTAAGTGTTGAATCACTAAAGTGTACACCTGAAACTAATACTACACTATAGGTTAACTAACTGGAATTTAAATTTAAAAAATTAAAAAAAGAAAAAGAAAAAAGGAGATCATTGGGATAGGCACTAATCCAATATGACCAGTGTTGGTTTATTTTTTATTCTTTTCAAGATTTATTTATTTATTTTTTAGAAAGAGAGCGGGGGGTGGGGTTGGTGGAGTGAGCAGGAGGGGCAGAGGGAGAGAGAATCTCAAGCAAACTACACTCTGAGCATGGAGCCCTATGCAGGGCTCGATCTCACAACCAATGGACCACCATAAGTTGGATGCCCAACCAACTTCACCACCCAGGCGCACCATGACCAGTGTTTTTATAAGAGGAGAGTAGGATGGAGACACACAGAAAGGGAAGACCTTGTGAAGATGTTGAAAGACGGTCTCTATAAGAGTGTAGTTAAGCCCCTCAGAGGAGATGGGTTTTTGCCTGCTCCCTCTGCACTGAGCCCTAGGGGAATAGCCACTGGGAATGCTTGCCTGCTGTTTAGCAACTGCTTCTTTATTTGCTGTAGTCTTGTGGGACACATAATGCTGAAACCTCTTGGCTATCAGAGCTTTGTGATTTGGGGCCTGTCCCTAAAGCGGCAGCTTTAAAAGTTGGGGCTTTAGATGTGTGAACAAGCTACTTCCAGGGGGATGCTGGCGACTTGATATTGTTGTTGGAATGACCAGGAGGGAGAAGACAGAAAGTACCTGTCAGCTCCCCCAGTATTGCAGTCGACCGTGGTGCTTGCTAACTGGAAGTCAGACCTTCAGGCAGCAGCTTATAAAGTGTGCAGTCTTCCAGGGAGGACCTGGGAGATGTGGATTTTTGCCCGTTTTTTTTCTGTGCTGAGCCTTGTGGGGACAGCTGCAGTGAGTGCTTGTTGGCTGTAGGCCTGTGGGACTTGTGAATGTAAGTCTCCTTGGTTTTCAGAGCAGAAATGGGGAGGTTGGGGGAGGAGGTGAGGGGCTGGTGAGGGGGGCTTAGCCCCTTAGGTTGGGCAGTTGATGTTGGGATACTAGATGTGCCGTCCGAACACTTCTCTCCTCAGGCAGAATCTGGGAGTTGGACTTCCATCCCAATTATATGTGTCTATGAGGGGGTGGGTTGATGGCAAGAGATGGGTCAGCCTTTCTGAGTTGTTTCAATATGTATGTTTTCTTTTTTGCCCCATGAGACTCCTGTCCCTCACCTAGTTTCTGGATTTCTGTCAGAGGGAATGGCTTCATGTATAGCTGGTACATTCGGTGTGCACATGGGAAGAAGGAAATTCACGATCCTCTTATGTCACCGTCTTGGTCAAGAGTCTAGTCAGTGTTCTTTTGAGTGACCTCTGACTCAGTTTTCTGGTTGACTCGGTGGGATAATAATACTGCCAAACATATAACTGGTAGGGCCTCTCTTTGAGTGTGTAGTTGTTGGTATAAGGTATGGATTTAATCCATTCTTTTCATAGGAATGTTTCCTTTACTAGTTCTTTATAACACTTGTTCATTCTCACAAGCATCAAAATTTTTTCTTGGTCATTTATTTTACAAATGACCTTTAATTTGCCTTTTAAAATTTTTAAGTTAACAACCAAAAGGTCTTCTTTCAGGATAACCTTTGCCCTTGTTAACTTTTTTCCTGGTAAACTTTTTTTGCAAGTGTTGCAAGCTGATTTGGAATAAATTTAAGCTTCCTTAATTGCATAAGGTTTTATTAAAGTTATAGAACTATGGATAATTAAGTCATGAACAATAAACTACATGAGAGTCTAGTGGGAAAAAAAAATCAATGCATGCAAACCTGATTGTTGTTTTTCTTAGAGATACTAAATTAGGAACTGCAAAGACTGTATTGTGTATACTAAATTTGGAGCTTTTCTTAGCTGGTCTACATTAGCAGAGAGACCATAAACAAAATTAATTTAGATGATGGCTTCAATGTAGCAACATTTTTCCTTTTCTGACTTTCTGAACACTGATAGTAGATTCTCAAGTATTTTTTTTAAAGGACACTGCTATTTATATCATTCGTTTCTTTTCTTTGTCAAATCAAGTTAAGTAGAAAATACTTAATAGTGATTTGGAATTCAGCAGAGATGAAATAGCAAATACTACATTTAAAAAAAAAGTCTTAGAAAAGGTTTTTTCTGAAATATTTATTTTATACTGCCTACTCCTTGATTTATTAGTTTATTACTAAAAACATTTCTTTTTGAGCTAATTTAGAAATTAAGATAGTAGAATATCTTTATTTCTACAGGAATCACTGGAAAATATGTAGAAGAACATTTATTCATAAAGGAGCATAAATCCTTTTAATAACTTGAATTTCTCTTCCCTTTTTATTTCCACTCTCTGGGTCAGTATGTAGGATATAATTTGTATAAAAGATGATGGAGAAATTTAAATAAAAAGATAATATAATCCTAGGAACATACAATATTAGAAATGGCAACGATGTAACTGCATCTTCTCATAAACTCATGATTTACTTAAAATCATATGCATTTCATATCCTAAATATATCTTAGTCTCAGCTGTTTACCTCTCTCACTCTGGCTCTCCCTTCCTCCCTCCATTTTAGCCTATAGGTTTCCTTGTACTATTTCAGGGGAACCGTTCATGCTGCAGTCTCTGTGACTGGAGGCCCTGAAGTGATGCTGTGCTCAACCTTTATGACCTCACATAGCAGTCCCATGAATCTAAGATATGGTCACTTCTTACTTAATTTCTACAACACCTCCATAACTGGCCTTTATGAATTTCCTTTACTCAGTTTTCTAATTGGAACTCAAGTAAAAGAAACAAACATTTGAGTTAGAGAGGGGTACTTGCTTGATGTGAGGTGCTTTCAAACAATAAAATACTCCTTGGGAAATATGTCCATAGGGTATATTCAGTCTTCCTTATTAATTGCACTACCAATCCATTTCACTCATCTGTTTTTCTGAAGTACTTGAAATTCTTCTAAAGAGATCTTTTAGTATCTAAAAAAAAAAAAAAATCCATGTGAACTTAATATTCACTGTTTATTGGGTTGGGCATCAAGAATTTTTGTGGATCTTTGCTTTCTCATCTGCAAAATGCAAGTTGTGGAACAAAATCAGAGCTTTTAAATTCAGAAAGTGTGGGACAGTTGCCAAAAATATAGATTCTAGGTCTCCACTCTAAGCCTTTGAAATATGAGTATCAATGACTTGGACCTGACACTGTGGATTTCCTAGGTAGCTCTGATTTGGAAACCATTGGAACAGACATTATGATACTTGTACACATACCAGCTGCTCATGATTTTTTTCGTTTACAGTTGAGTTTTTGTAATATCTTCCCCTTTCTTCTTATCTTCCTTTTCCTCTCTCCTCCCTTTCATTATTTTGCATTTAGCTTGCTATTCATTCTGTTTGCTAATTTATTTTGAGCCATGAATGCAGTGTTAGTGTGTTGATAGCATGTGTTGTACCTAGAGCTGCTTTACCATATGTCTGCTTCCCATATTCAAAATGCAATTGCTCTTTTGAGTTATTCGTTATTAATTTTGGAGCTTAAGTTATTGGCTATATCTACTTTGATTTTCATTGACTATGGATGGCTTTTCCTTAATAAGGATCAAATGGATTTCCTGAACAGATATAGAAGAGAAAATACTAAAATGTTAATAAGGATGAAACTACTGTTGCTGGGCTAACTCTTGCAATAGGAGATATTGTGATAGAACATTAGAAGTCAAAACTGCCTCTGAGTTTTGCATGTTTAAAGGGGATTACAGGATGAGAAGAAAAGGCTCTGTTGCTGAAAAAATAATGGGGTCATTGATTAAGTCAATAATTATTTTGGGGGCATCAGGTTGTTTGGATGATTCAGAGGTAAGCAAAAGAGGACAAGTCTTTTCTCATCTGGATTAGGTTCATGCTGGTGGGGAGACAGAGATGATCAGTAATTAGCAAAGAAATAGTAAATAAATACTACTAATAAAATAGTGGTAAGTGTTACAAAGAGAGATTTAATAGGAAGACATGATAGAAAGTGTCTGTGTTATGGCCACTTGGTATTAGGAGGTTAGAAAAGTCTCTCTGAAAAAGTAACATTTAAGCATAGAATTGATTGACCAGAAGGCAGCTATGCAAAAATCAGGGAGAAAAACATCTGAGAGAAGGGAGCAGTTTAGTGCAAAGGCCCTAAGTCTGAGGATGAGCTTGGTCATTTAAGAAGTCAAAAAAAGGCCAGTGTCAGGAAATGAGAGTACACAGAAATGAGAAAAGCAGGGGCTCAATCTCATAGGTTTTTGCAATTATTACTTGTAAACCAAAATAGGACTTTTGTAGGTAAGGAGTGGCATTATTTAATTTCTATTTTTTGGCTGCTGTGCAAAGTACGTACTAGAAGGAGCCCTAAATAAAATTAGGAAACCCAGTTAGTGGTCTATTGCATTGGCCAAGCAAGAAATGGTTATGCCTTGGAGTAGAGTGGTCATTGGTGGGAACAGAGCAAAGTATGGGGATTTGAAATGTGATTTCAAGGTAGACTAGACAAGACCTGCTGATAGATTGATAATGGTATTGAGGGAAAGAGAAACATAAAAAATGTATGTCTTGAGCAACAGGGGGTCATGCTGTTTACTCAGATGTAGGTCCCTGACAGCAACCTGTCATATACCCATTCTTCCTTTATAACTCTCTCAGTCATTTTGATTTGGGATGTTGCCATCAGTCTTATGTAGGGAAGAATTGATAGTGAAACATTTAAGCTCTACCCTTTACCACCTTTGACCAGTGGGAAGTTTGCAAAGATTTTGTGACCTCAAATTTCTAATTTGTGATTGAAGCATTAGATGAGATTATGAATGTATATAGCAGAGGATCTGTACCTATAAGAGCACAGTTCTTCAAATACATATGAATTCAAACCTTCCCCAGCTATATTCTGGCCCCTCCTACAGGACTTCATTCTTATGACTTAGATGCCACTATTCAAGGTTGTCACTTATGCTCATTTTAATAGAGTTTATCTGAAATGATGAGGGACTCTGAGGGTTTTTATCGCCATCTATTTGAAGATAAGCCTATCTTGAACTGTAATTGCCGTTTGAATTTACTTTTTAAGAGCAAGTGTTTTCTAATTTATCAACTCACAACAAAGTGACCATTTTGGAAAAATTATTTTCTCTTCTGACCTTGCCAGGTTATGTGTCTTCTTTTTTCTCCCCTCAGCTCTATTGAGACATAACTGGCATAACATTATGTAAGTTTAAGGTGTACAATGCAATGATCGGAAACACATATATAATATGAAATGTTTACCACAATAAGATTAGTTAATACATCCTTTACATAATTACCATTTTGTTGTTATTGTTATGGTGAGAACATTAAAGCTTTACTCTTCTAGCAACTTTCACGTATATCATATAGTATTGTCAACTGTAGTCACCATACTGTACATTAGATCCCTAGACCTTATTCATCTTATAAGTGACTGTACCATGTGACCAACATTTCCCTATTTATATTCCCACCCCTCAACTCCTGGCAACCATTCTACTGTTTCAATGAATTTGATGTTTTTAGATTCCACATATAAGTGAGGTCATGCAGTATTTTTCTTTTTCTGTTTGACCTAGTTCACTTAGCATAACACCCACAAGGTCCATCCTTGAGGATGGCAGAATTTCCTTCTTTTTTATAACTGAATAATATTTCATTGTATGTGTGCACACACATACTTGTGTGTGTATGTATGTATGTATAAATATGTATGTGTGTGTGTGTGTATATATATATATGTATATATATATCACGTTTTAAAATCCATTCATCCATTAAAGGACATTCATCCATCTTGGTGATGTCACTTGTAAATTCTGTCTTTTTAATTTACTAAAGGAAAATCATCACTCTTAGAGGCAAAAAATAGTATGATAAACTCAGTAAACTGGTGAAAACTCAGCTGTGACTCACAATCGGGGTTTATATGTATATTTACAGACACATATTTGAATCATATATGAATACAAAGCAATAAATGAGAATAAGAGAGATATATTAAAAATCTGGATGCTACTAGAAATACAATTTCATAGTTTTTCTTTTTTTTTAATTTAAATTTAATTAGTTAACATATAGTGTATTATTAGTTTCAGAGGTAGAGTTCAGTGATTCATCAGTCTTATATAATACCCAATGCTCATTACATCATGTGCTCTCCTTAATATCCGTCACCCAGTTACCGAATCCCCTTACCCCCCTCCCCTCTAGCAATCCTGAATTTGCTTCCTAAGATTAAGAGTCTCTTATGGTTTGTCTCCCTCTCTAATTTCATCTTGTTTTATTTTTCCCTCCCTTCCCCTATGATCCTCTGTTTGGTTTCTTAAATTCCACATATGAGTGAAATTATATAATTGTCTTTCTCTGATTGACTTATTTCACTTAGCATAATACCCTCTAGTTCCATCCACGTCGTTGCAAAAGGCAAGATTTCTTTTTTTTTTTATATAGCTGAGTAGTATTCTATTATATATATACACCACATTTTCTTTATCCATTCATCTGTTGATGGACATCTGGGCTCTTTCCATAGTTTGGCTATTGTAGACATTGCTGCTATAAACATTGGGGTGGAGGTACCCCTTCGGATCACTACATACATTGTATCTTTGAGGTAAATACCTAATAGTGCAATTGCTGGGTCATAGGGTAGTACTCTTTTTAACTTTTTGAGGAACCTTCATACTGTTTTCCAGAGTGGCTGCAACCAGCTTGCATTCCCACCAACAGTGTAGGAGGGTTCCCCTTTCTCTGCATCCTCACCAACATCTGTCATTTCCTGACTTATTAATTTTAGCCATTCTGACTGGTGTGAGGTGGTATCTCATTGTGGTTTTGATTTGTATTTCCCTGATGCCAGGTGATTGTGAGCATTTTTTCATGTGTCTTTTGGCCATTTGTATGTCTTCTTTGGAAAAATATCTTTTTATGTCTTCTGCCCATTTCTTGATTGGATTATTTGTTCTTTAGGTGTTGAGTTTGATAAGTTCTTTAAAGATTTTGGATGCTAGTCCTTTATCTGATAAGACAATTACAACTATCTTCTCCCACTCTGTTGGTTGTCTTTTGGTTTTGTCGACTGTTCCCTTTGCTGTGCAAAAGCTTTTTATCTTGATGAAGTCCCAATAGTTCATTTTTGCCTTTGTTTCCCTTACCTTTGGAGATGTGTCTAGCAAGAAGTTGCTGTGGCCATTATTTCATATTTTTCCCTTAGCAGTATAGAGTAAGCATTTTCCCACCTTTGTGTGTACTGTGATTTTTTAAAAAGATTATGTATTTATTTAAGACAGAGACAGAGACAGACAGAGAGTGTGGCAGGGAGGGGCAGAGGGAGAGGAAGAGTCCCAAGCGGACTCTGTGCTGAGGGCAGAGCCCGACATGGGGCCCAGTCTCATGACTGTGAGATTATGACCTGAGCTATAACCAAGAGTCAGACTCCTAACCGACTGTGCCACCCAGGTGCCCCTATTCTGTGATTTTTAATGTAAGGGTGGTATTGCACCATTTAGATGAGTTATGTGCTATTTAATACATTCTCTAATCACCAGTGAGGAACTCTGATTTCACCATCAGCATCACAATTTTATGCTATTTAACAAAATAGGATTGGGTGTTTCAGAAACTTGTAGGCTCACTTGTTTGTGGATTTACTCTGCTTTTGGCTGCTAATAGAGAGTTACGATCAGCTATATCCCAGTGGATATGCTCTATATCTTGAGTATATGTTCTTTGAGGACTGGAATTTTGATACGCTCAATCATAGCTTTGGGCTCATACTTTTTTTCCTGGATGGTGGACAAATTGAATTATTTTTTAAAGGGCAGTAAATGGTATGCTTTAAGAAGTCTGTATAACTTACCTTTAGCTCCTTTTCTATATTTAAATATATTTTAGAGAAAAAAAAACACAGTGCCTAAGACGTTTAAAGCTAGAATTAAAGTGCATTAGGCTTTCTTGAATCTTGTTATCTGTCATCTTAAATCCTCTTGAAGTTAGGTATAAAGAATAATAGATATATATTCAGTGAGGATACTGAAGATTTTTACTGGCTTTTGGATTAGAAGATTTTCAACTATCAGTGTTTAAGCCTCAACTTGCTGTCAGTTAGTCTTGACAAGGCCAAAATAAGATTCTAATAGTTGTGATTGTGGAAAGGGTGCTTTTTCATTAGGTGAGGCAATGTGTCAATTAAAAGGGTATTGAGATAAAGAAATTGAAACTCGATTAAGTTTATACTTTTTCATGGATGATAAGAAAATCCATTTTCAAGTTACATTTCATTGAGGATATACTATCAGGGGCAAAGCTGGAATACCCTGCACACTTAAAAGACTGCCTTTAGTTCTCAAAAGACTTATTAACTGCCTAATCATTTCAAAAGAATTTTTGAGATATAAAACAAGCATACTTTAAATAAAATGAAATGTCAAGGCCACATAATGGCAGTAACTTTTAAAGAAGCTACAATTAGCAGTCTTATTTTCCCCTCACTCTTTCCTGGTAGTTCCCTATCACGTAAATACCAAGCAGTCTTTCAGGGGGGTTTCTAATCTTAAGAGGAAGTCTGAAAACTATATTTGATATATATCCACAAAAAGGAATACTGTGTACATTTCCAGCATGACTCTCCTTTTTCAGAGGCAGTGCCTGGTAAGACTAAACTTAAGATTATAGTACAACATTGGAAATTGAGCATTCATCTGCTAAAGGCATGAAATTCAAAGCTAGAATTGCTATCCTGACTAAGCTACATAAATAAAATTAAGTTTCTCTCTGCTGGTTACTGCATATCATGAAAATGTTTTGGATAGATTTTCTGAAACTTAGAAACCCTTCTTAGGACTTAATAATGTAGGCTATGTATTAAAGAAGATATTCACTTAGAGAGGACCCAGGGGACCCCTCAAAGAAATACCTCCAGTGGAACTTCGAGCATTGATTTGCAGAGAGCTGCTTCTCACATTCCAACTTGATCTAGTTTGCTTCTAGGTAAGTAGCAGCAGACATTTCTCTATATATCCAAAGAGAGTTAATAATTCTTCCTGTTTGTTGGGGGGGAAAACATAATATTGAAATTTGGCTCCTTCCTTCTGCTCTCTACAGTTTCACATGAAAAAAAAAAAAAACACCGTTGTCATTACAATGAGTGTTCTCCTCTGAGTAATGCATCACTTCTGTCTGACTGCTCTCAAAATGTTTATTTTGTGTTACTTTTCAGAAGCTTAATTATGATGGTCTTCCCAAGGATTTCTTTGAGTTTATCCTTTTTAAAAAAGGTTTGCTTAGTTTCTTGAATCTGTAGATTTGTGTCTTTTGCCAAATTAGGGATACTTTCAGCCATTATTTCTGTGAATACCCTTTTCAGCCCCACTTTCTCCTTACCTTCTGGGACTCCGATGATATGAATGTTAGATCTTTCTGTTATAATCCCACAGGTCTCCAAGTCTCTGTTCATTTTTTTCCCAGCCTACATTCTCTCTATTTTTTTTATACTGAGTAAATTCTATTGATCTTTCCTTAAGTTCACTGATTCAATCCTCTGTCATCTCCACTACTGTTGGGATCATCCACCATATTTATTTTTCTTATTAGATTTTTCAATTCTATGATTTCCAGTTAGTTAATTTTTATTATTTCCATTTATTTCCTGAAATTGTCTATTTTTTCCATTTGTTTCAAGGCAATTTATTATTGATTGTTGAAGCATTTTTACAATGGCTGCCTTAAAATCCTTCTCAGATAATTTCATTGCCTGATCCATCTTGTTAACATTAGTTGATTGCTTTTCTCATGCAAGTTGTGATTCCTTGATTTTTGGCATGAAGAGTGATTTTTTTTTTTAATCCTGGACATTACATCTATTATGACAGGAGACTCTGGATATTACTTAAATCTTTTTTTTTTTTTAAAGATTTATCTATTCATTTATTTGACAGAAAGAGAGACAGTGAGAGAAAGAACACAAGCAGGGGGAGTAGGAGAGGGAGAAGCAGGCTTCCCATGAAGCAGGGAGCCCGATGTGGGACTTGATCCCAGGACCCTGGGATCATGACCTGAGCCGAAGGCAGATGCTTAATGACTGAGCCACCCAGGCGCCCCTGGATGTTACTTAAATCTTATATTTAATAAGCAACTACCCTGTTGTTTAGTACCTAGGCCCTGAGTTATTGTTTTGGGGTGTAGTTCTAATAGCAGTTTAATTTTCAGAGTATTTGCAATGTTATTTTGGTCTATTTGGTTTAATAGGAACTCATGTGGTTGTTATTGGTCCTTGCTGATGCTGTCTAAGGGGGCGTGGGGCAAAAGGGATTTCCTGAGGCTTGGCAGCAGGTGTCTCTGGGTGGAGGTGGGGGAACCTCAGCCCTTAGGGACTTTGAGGCTTCCTGGGCCAGGTGGGGTTGTGGCAGGATCCCTCTTGCCAGTGTTGCTTAGCTACTCTTTGTCTCTTAGTAAGAGTCTCAGGTCGTGCATGGAAGGAGAGCACTTCCCCTAGCAGCTTATTGTTAGTGGGGTTCCCTGCCCATTCTCCTTACAACTGGCTGGTGTTATCAGAGGGACTCCCATCGCTTTGGGGGAAGAAAAGAGCCTCCCTTGGCTGTCTCCTATTGCTAGGTTGGGAAGAGAGTGCATGTAAATTTCCCTCCTCTTGTATTCTTTTTCTAGCCCTGGGATTGCAAACCAGTTTGCCTTCCTCTTTTCACCTTCCAGAGTTTTTCTTTGATTGCCTTTTATTTATTTCCAGAATTTATATTTAAACTTATTGAGGAGGAGCAGGGAGAAATGATCCTACACAACTTGTCTGGATCTCAAGTTGCCACTTACCATGGCCTATTGGAAAAAGAAAGGAATTTGAGTCAGTTTCAGCTTGGAATCCTTGTTGAGCCACTAATGTACATGACCTATATGATCTTAGAAAATTTATTTAACTTCTCTAAGTCCCATTTTCTTCATCTGTAAAATGGAGATAACTCGTTTATCCATCCACTCTTTATTCATTTAACAAAATGTGTCATTGCAATCTTACTCTAAGCTAGTCACTATTCCAGCATGAGATTCAGTGGAGTGAAAGAAAGGTAAGATCCCTGCTCTCGTGACACTTTGTTCTTATGGCATGCCCAGATAATCAACAGGTGACACAAAAATAAATAATTCCAGAAAGGGATAAGTTCTATGAGAAAAATAAAACATGGTGATGCTAGAGAATGACTGATGGGTACTTAGATGAATATACTTCAGTTCTTAGGGAGGGTCTCTCTCAGGAGATTACATTTCATTCATTCATTCCATTGATTCAACCACATTAACTGAGCTCTTAGTAGGTATATATTTGAACAAAGACCTGAATGATGAGAGGGCCCCAACAACTTGAAAATGTGCTAGGATAGCATTCCAGGCCAGGCGGACACTCTGTTAAAAAAAAAAAAAAAAAGGTCTGAAGTGGGAAGAATCTGGACAAGATCAAGGAACAGAGAAAGGTGTCCAGTGTGGGTGGACTGTTGTAAATGAAGGGGAATATTATGCCAAAGTGATCAGAAAGGTAGGCAAGAAACTGCCTATGTGGGGGCTTTGGGGCCATGATATTGAGCTCAGTTTTATTTTGTCAATAATGGGATGTCTTTAGAGGGTTTAAACAGATAAGTGATACAATTTATGTATGTTTTATAATGATTACTCTAGCTGTTTTGTAGGTAACGGAAGTGGGAGAGCAAAAATAGAAGCTGAGACACCAACCAGTTAAAAAGTGATTTCAGTAGTTCAAGTAAGAAATAACAAAACTTGAACTTGAGAGGCAGCCATGGAAAAAAGAAGTTGTAGGTTGAAGATACACTTTGCAGTTCAAGCAGGCAAGATTTTCTGAAAGATTGTGAAGTTAGGAAAAATGAAGAATCTATTTCAGATTTAGGCTGGATGATGGGAGCCATTTTAGACACGAGAAGATTACGAGAGGAGATTGTATTAGAAATGGGGTCAGAAATTAAATATATTTGTTTTGGATAAGTTAAGTTTTGAGGTGTCTGTAAAACATTCATAGAGATGTACTATAAGTAGTAAATATCCAGTTCTGGAGTTCATGGGATTCGAGGCTGGTGCTACGGTATAAACCTGTGTATCACCAACATTTAGATGATGTTTAAAGCAGTAGGACTCATCTAAGGGGAAATTACAGAAAGAAGAGAAGGATCTGAGCTACTCCATAATTTTAAAATCAGGAGTAGGAGGTGCATCCAGCAAAAATAGACCAAGAAAGCAGGAGAAAGTGGGAACAAAAATTAGGTAATTCAGTGTTAAAGAAGTTAAATGAAGAAAATATTTCAGAAGGGAGAAGTGTTCAATGTTGTCAAATGCTTTAGTAAGATAAAGACATAGAATTGACTAATGGACTTGGTAATTTGGAGATATTAAGTGGCCTTCACAAGAGTCATTTCAGTGGAGTAGTCAGGGTTATTATGAAAATCATTTATATATGAAGTTAGGCATTCTACTAATTTCAAATTACTTTCCCTGAGTTTCTTCATGGGTAAATGATGATAATGGTGTTTTATGCCCACATCATTCCTTTTACTCTCATATTACTAGATTTTTGTAAGGATCAAATGACAATGCATAAGAAAAAAATGACCTATGCAGAGTTACACACAAAAATAAAATAATGTTTATTTTTCTTTTATTTTTTTAAAGATTTATTTATTTTAGAGAGACAGAGTGTATGGAGGGGAGGGGCAGAGGGAGAGAAAGAATCCCAAGCAGACTCTTCAGTGAGCACAGAGCCCTACGGAGGGCTTGATTTCACAGCCCTCAGATCATTACCTAGCCGAAACCAAGAGTTGGACATTTAACTGACTGAGCCACCCAGGTGCCCCTATTTTTCTTTTGTATATTTGGAGCTAGACATGTTTTAGGCAAATACACACTCATACATCCAATGAATGGATACTTATTCCTTTAATAAATATGTATGAACCAATAAGAATTGCCTCTGCATTGTAGATTCTTAAACAGTTGGACTTGTCTTTAAATATAGATGGAGATATGCAAAAATATACATTATTTTAAAACCAGATATTAAGCCACACTTTTCTAAGGTGACAGTAGAAGCATTTTAAAGGTGCTTCCAAAGTTTGTTTTCAGAGATTTCCTTATTTTTAAAATAACCACTACTACTAACATTGCCAAAATAATAACCACAATTAAAATCACACCAATAATAGCTACTATTTTTAGGGCATATTACGTATCAGGCACTTTACGTATATTATCTCATTTAATTTTTATAACCACCCTGCGATATGAATACTATTATTATCTCCACTTTACAAGCAAAAAAATTAGGTCTCAGAGAGGCTAGGCAATTTTTCCAAGAACTGCAGATAGTCTGAGTCAATTTTTAAAATAAAATCTTTTTAAATCCATTGTTCTTACTCTTAACACAATTCTGATTTTCATTTTTGGGTGTGTTGAGAGGTTTGGATTTGGTAAGATGAGAGTTTTGGAGCACCTACACAGGCAAATCTTCTAGACTTGTGACCGAAACCAAGTTTTGTTTATTCTAAGGAAAGAAAACTGCATAGGGAAAAGATAGAAGATAGGTCAGAACATCAGATCAGAGAGAGAAAGGACTTGAGATGTGGCAAAACCACATGTGAAATGTGGAACTCTCCCCGAGACTGAATGTATAGATTGAAAGAGGGACAGGGGAGCTAGCCAGGCCATGGGTACATAAAACATAATATATCTTGGTTGTCAGTTTACTAGGGCAAGAGAGAATTCTAGTAGTTACAGTTGGGGGCTGCTCAAGTTTAAAGATAGGCTATCCATCACTTGGAAAGGCTCAAAAAAGGGAAAACGAATATGCATTTTTTTTTTTTTAAGGGGAGCTGGGATTTGTTTTAATCAGGTAAGGTAAGACATGCAGTCATGGAAGTGACCGTCATAAAGGAAGAAGTTTATTGTATTCACAGATCCTTAGAAACAGGGGGTATGGCACACAAGGCAGGGTCATACAGAGAAGTACTGGGGAGGTTGGAAGGCAGAGGAAGTAAGAGGAAAATATGGACAGGTTCCTTTATTTGTGGGAGGAAATGAGCAAGGCAAGAGAAGCAGCTTAGGATAGGTTAGTTTGATTTCAGTAGGCTTTGGGGTATAAATTGGTATTTGGCTCTAGCAGAAAGTGAAAACTGGCCTGGAATGTGAGAGGCTGATAAAGAAAGTGGTTGGATTTGTGCGATCTGCACTGACTGGTTTGCATCTGAAAGATGCCCACACAGGCAAGTAGTTGCTGTCCCTCCCAGGTCAGCAAGGTCCCAGATGCCAAAGCATCCTAATACAGAAAAGAAAAAGACATCACTAATATAGTATTAAACACCTACTGTATACTAGGCACAGACTTTGTCTCATTTATTTTTCATGATAACCCATAAGATAGGAATTATGTTTTGATTTTATAAAATAGGGAGTTAATGTAGGTTGACTGTGGGAAAAGTCCCAATTTGTGATGAAGTCCTGCCAGCATACACTAAGTAATCACTTCACAGTACTAGACCCTGCCATTCTGCAGTTGCTACCAGCTACAGGCTGGTGGAAAGAAATAGGATTAGATAGTTTCTAAGGTTCTTCCCTGCCTAGGTGGCATGGTATCATCTGATGGGATCTGTAGGAGAGGAGTGATCTGAGGAAGTTTATTGTGGCAGGGTGTACAGGAAGCACTGCTAAGAGGAAGCTCACCTGGGAGCATGTTGTCACAGAGGCAGCAGGCCCCCAGGAGAATTAAACCAAGAGTCAGGAAACTGCATTCTAACTCTCCCACACCTCTCTCTTGCTGGGTAACACTGAGTGACTGCCCAGACCAAGGGGGCAAGGACTAACAACTCCAAAGAGCTTGGGATTCAAAGTTTAGTAGAAGAACTGACAGTGATGAAATGAAATTGGTTGGAAAATCCTATGTTGAAATAAGTTGTAGAAAATATTCAATAAATATATATTGATTGGGTATAATTTCATCCAGTAGTAGGTTTTCTAGGAAAAGCAGGCTGTAGTTAACCCAAAGAGAATCTGGATGTTTTTCTTTTTTTTTTTTTTGGATGTTTTTCTTAAACATAAATGTAGAGATTCCCACTACTCCTTCCTGTCTTTGTTCAGTTCCTATAACTCTGGTTAGCTACCATCCATTGTCTAGTAAATACTGTGGTAATTATTAATTGCCCTTTATTGCACTCCTCATGTTTTTCCTCTTTCTTACAAAAGTAGACTATAAGCAACTCAAGATAAGATCTGTGTCTAGACCCCTCATAGCATCTAGCAAGTTCTGGACATATGGATACCCAGTAGATATTAAGAGATTATGAATTTGTTGCTTGAAAGAACCTTAGAAAGTTTCTAATTTAGTCATTTAGTCTTGCTGGTGAAGAAACAATCTTGAGGAGGATGAGGTGCCCATCCAATGTCAAAGGTGAGGTAGTGATGGTGCCATGACTCAGGCTAGTGCCTGCTTCTCCTCACCAGGCTTATTGATTAATAGATTGAGTATTCAGTGCTTGCTTTAGCTTCCTTATGAGATTACTAGGCTTTTAAAGAAAAGCTAAATTCATTTAAATGTTTTATAAATTCTAATTGCCCATAATTATATAAAATGTCTCAGATGATATAATTTTTTTAAAAGATTTTATTTATTTATTTGAGAGAGAGAGAGAGCACATGAGAGGGAGGAGGGTCAGAGAGAGAAGCAGATTCCCTGCTGAGCAGGGAGCCCGATGCGGGACTCGATCCCAGGACTCCAGGATCATGACCTGAGCCGAAGGCAGTTGCTTAACCAACTGAGCCACCCAGGCGCCCTCAGATGATATAATTTTTAAGTAGGTTTTTATTCTGTCATTTGTCATTGATATAGATGACAGGATTAGGATATGTGTTAAAAATGTCAAGTGTACTAGGATGATGACATTTTATGTAAGTATGTGTAATTAAATCATATTTTGGAAGAACTGATAATCTCTATTTCCAAAAAGGTGAATTATATTTGAGAACACTTTGAGAGGTCTCCAGTTGGCATTTCATAACTCAAAACCAGTTTTGTATATTACCCCAGAGCTACCAAAGAAGAAGACAAGATGATACTCTCTATGGCGACATAGGAAGGACTATGTAAAATGTACAGATGTCTAAATGCTTCCCCAAGGCACAGTGGAGGTTGCACATTTTATTTCCTACAGCATGTCCTGGGGCCAAAAACAAACTGCTCACCTTCATTATAAACATTGACAGAGGTATGACCCAATATGGGATTAACTGAAAAAATTTGTTTGCTTACAAGGAAATAATACCACTCTAAGGCTGCAGGTGATACTATTAAAAAATGGTATTTTGCAGCACTAGTGTTTGGCAACACCTGTGTTTCTACCCTAATTGTATATAATTCTCAGATTGCCAAACTCTCCACTCAATCTCTTGTTGAAAGAGGAGAGGAGTGTTGATAATTTTTTAAAACTTGAATATATCATAATTCAACATTATAGTTATCTGAGCCTAGTTCTAAAGGGCAGATGATGTGAGTAATGAAAATAAATGTGTTCTTTTTTAGTAACAGCTTTGTGTCAGAACTCACTTTTATGCTGTAAACAAATATGGACAAAGTGAGGGAGAAGAGTTAATGGAAGGCCACTGTACAGAGGAGATGGGGGTGAAGTGGTATTCTCAGTGGGCCAAAAGTTTCATAGATTAAGTTCAGACAGGGATTTTTCAAATCTAGTCTCTTTCGAGTGGATGTTGAAATTCAGGGGAAATGCGATAGGTGGGACAGGGGGGTTGTACAGCTTTGTGAGATGATGGAGCTCTAAGTTTAGGAGAACTTCCCTAAGATAATGTTGGGGGAGAAATGGACCGTGCTAGTAAATTGGCTTCAGAAGCTACAGGGACACAGGGCCATTGGACCATTAAGCTACAGAACTCTGAAGGTCAAAGAAGATAGAGAAGCCTTGGGTATCTAAGAAGCATCAAAAGTAGGGATCAGGTAACTGACCTGTCTTCCCCATGGAAGACATACAAATGGTTTTAGTAATGTAGAGGACTAGTGTCAAGGAGGCACAAAGACTTTTCTAAAACTTGCCATTCAATGAGGTAAGAACTTTGATAAGTTGTCTTACTGGTATCTCTTTGGTTTTGGCTTACAGGCAAATGTACTAAATTAAAGCACAAGTTCAAAGGAGTCTAGCAGTCCGTGAGTTTCATCCACCCTTTGGAAGTTTAAAAATCCTTAATTATCACTGCTGCTGCCATTTTTTTTTTTTTTTTTTTTTGTGGAGAACTCAAGGACAGCTTTGGCTCTCACAGTCACATTGTAATGCTTTGTTTTAAGTGTGATTCACTTTGGTACCGTGGTTACAGGATAGATAGGGAGATGAAAGATATGCAAACATAGAGGGAAACATGTTTTTGCTTATGAACAACAGCAGTCTGAATTTAACATTGAAAATTACTGCAAAGACCACAGCTGTTTTCTATTGTGGATGACAGCCCAGGGAAGCAAAGTTTGGGTTCTCAAACATAGAATGTTATCTATTGTATTAATATTTATTGCATGAAGGCGCTTCAGAGAGTTCAGTGAATATATGGCAGGATATAGATGCTCATCTCTCTCTCTCGCTCTCTCTGTTGCATTAGAAGAATGCAGCTATTTCTTCATCTTAGTACCTAGTTGGATTTGAAGATTAAGCCAAAAGGGAATTTATTTTCCTTCATTCAGACTGAATTTTAAGGACTACTAAGTGCTATTTGTTAAAGGATATGAGAAGAGAGAAAAGATTTTGCTTAGAAATGAGAAAGGAGAAGTGGTTTTGCAGAACAGACAAAACACAGGACAAAACTTGCCATTTGATGGGTCAAAAGCTTTGATAAGTTGTCTTCTGTTTTTGGCAGAAGAAAATATTTCCATAGTTACTTATGGAAATATGGAAAATGATATAGAAAATATATTTATATATGTCTCTCTCAATATATATGGCTTGAGGACAAACAATATATAAAGGGGAGGTTTTCAGAACGAATAATCTCTGATAGTTGATCCCAAGAAAAGTTTCCCAAGAAGGAAGCCTGATATCTGGGAAGAGCCAATAAAAGGACCTGCAAATAATCAACGCAGAGTCATTGTTGGGTTTTCTGGCTTCACATAGGAACTGAGCCATTGCAAGCTGTTCTGGCTGCACTTGAGCATGCACCTTCCATGGGCTTCCAACAGGTATACCAGTCTTAGCATTTCCTCCTGTCAGTCTCATGAGGGCCTCACTTCTTCATAATGCAGGGTCTGTTGCTGTTTTTGCCCAGCAGGAGAGATGCTTGACCTTGCCCTATGACTTGTCTTATTCCTGTTTATTTTACTCTTACCAACTCCCCACCCTTTGCATTTGCCTACTACAAATCCCAAGGACATTTGTAAGTAAAAAATTGGGGATTGAAAACTCTGCTCCTGGCCACATCCCTCTGCTTAAGACACTTGAACTAAATCACCTGGTGACTTTCTCAGGTGTGGTAAATATAGCCATATTACAATTGTATCACCTTGTTTAATACTAATATCTGGAGTAAGTTCAGCCATTTTTTAAGCAGATTTTATAGATTTTTCTTTGAGAGATTACCCAGCTTGCAGGAAAATAGAGTCATGTGAGGAATCCCACTTGGTGAGCTCCAAACCCAAGTTCTCGATCATTTTTCTTTTCTTTTTGCCACTGTCTTCCTGTTTCTATAAGCAAAATATCAAGTTACTATGCATTTTTACTTTTATTTTTTTTAGAGATTTTATTTATTTATTTGAGTGAGAGAGAGTGCACGAGCATGGTGGGGGGTGGGGTGGCAGAGGGAGAGGGAGAAGCAGGCTCCCCATGCAGGACTCAATCCCAGGACCCTGGGATCATGACCTGAGCTGAAGGCAGACACTTAACCGAATGAGCCACCCAGGCACCCCTCCATTTTTACTTTTAAACAAAGGCCTTCCCCCATTGTATTCTGTCTTGCCCCAGTTGGCTAATATCAACTTTATCAACTGACCCTGGCTCTTACATCCATGAATCAGCCTTCTTGCCAGAACAGAATATAAATATTTTAAATATTTAATAAATATGTTTCCTTGTAAGTTATGTAATGCATTGCTAGGAGTATAGTTTATTCATGACAGGCAAGACTATTTAAGGCTGAATGTCTTGCTATAAATAGCTGAAAGAGGAGATGGGAAAGGTAAGACAGACAAAACACATACAAATTTAGAGATTCAAAAATCTGTCAATTTTTTTTTTAAGCTTTTGCACAGCAAAGAAAACAGTCAGCAGAACAAAAAGACAACTGACAGAATGGAAGAAGATGTTTGCAAATGACATATCAGATAAAGGGCTAGTATCCAAAATCTATAAAGAACTTATCAAACTCAACACCCAAAGAACAAATGATCCAATCAAGAAATGGGCAGAAGACATGAACAGACATTTTTCCAAAGAAGACATCCAAACGGCCAAATAGATACATGAAAAAGTGCTCAACATCGCTCGGCATCAGGGAAATTGAAGTCAAAACCTCAATGAGATACCACCTCACACCAGTCAGAATGCCTAAAATTATCAAGTCAGGAAACGACAGATGTTGGCGAGGATGTGGAGAAAGGGGAACTCTCCTGCACTGTTGGTGGGAATGCAAGCTGGTGCAGCCACTCTGGAAAACAGTATGGAGGTTCCTCAAAAAGTTGAAAATAGAGCTACCGTATGACCCAGCCATTGCACTACTGGGTATTTACCCCAAAGATACAAATGTAGTGATCCATAGGGGTACGTGCACCCCAATGTTTATAGCAGCAATATCCACAATAGCCAAACTATGGATAGATGTCCATCAGCAGATGAATGGATAAAGATGTGGTATATATATATACACACACACAAAGGAATATTATGCAGCCATCAAAAAATCTGTTAATGTTCTTAAATGGCTAACTTAGCCTCCTCCTGAATTATTTATATCTCACTATCCTGTCAATTAAAAACCTTATCCCATTGGAACAAATTGGAAACTATTTCATGTTATTTATTTATAGTCTTCTTTAGATCTTTTGAAGTCTATTTTGATGTACATTTCATAAAAATTATAGCATTATTAATATGTTTTGATATTTTCTTATTACAGTTTTCTATAACCATCATAATATGTGGCTAAGAATAATAGATTTTTTTCATCCACGTCTCATGTCTCTCTTTCAATTACATATGATTTGGGCAATATTGAAAACAAGAGAACCATTGTATCACCTATCAATACTGATATACTCTTTAAAAATGTCTATCTTAGCTCAGTAGCGATAAATTAGTAAAATATAGGTTCAAAGGGTAATTTATTCAAAAGTTTGTTAGCATTGCACTTTAAGGATAATATGAGGGTTTTGTTTACTATTGTCTATATGGTTTGAACTTGAATGTTAAATGTTGGATTGAAATGGAGCTTGATCAAACAGCCTGTGTGAATGTAAAGGAGTCTGCCTTACAAATGACACATTGGTAATCATGTTATGGTCCAAAGCAGTGACAGGCATCTCTAGATCTTGGTACTCAGTTGAATTAGTTACTTGTAAGTGATAGTACTGGTGGTCAAGTGAGCAGTCTCACAATTTGTCAATAACTTAGTCTTGCTTTTAATATGTCATATATAATTCATATGTATAGATAACATCTAGGACAGTTACTTTCTTATTTAATATTTTTCTGTTAATTTCCTGTTGTCAGTAGAGGAAGGAAAGAAAACTAATTTTTGCTTGCCAATGAAAAATCCAGGGTTTTGTTTCTCAGTATAAAACTGTCAGTGTGTCTGAAGTGGAGTTTTGCTGAAGAAATCCCTTTTTCATCAGGAAGGTGCAGTCTGGCCCTTTCTTGAAACAACAGAAAAGTAAGTATAAAAAAGAATTGAATTTTTTCAATTGATTCAATTCAAATGAGCAACACATTTACATAGCACTTTATCCACAAGTCCGACTAAATAATGATCAGCTCTACTACTTAAATGGGACAATAGTTTCTTGGAAACTGGGAAATTACTCAGGGAAGGATAAATAGAATGGAGGTTCCTCCCACCTGACCCTCTGCCAATTTTCATGTTTATTCTTACTTCTTTATACTTGCAGAGTCTAACACATTTATTCTTCCCACAGGAGTTACTCTGATATGCATTAGACGTTAATATGCACATCTGAATGAGGAGTCAGGTTTCAAGTTACAATAAAAACCCCTTATAAAGAATTTTCTCCTGAATTCAGATCTTTAAAACAGCCACAGCAGATTAAATTATTTTTTAAGGAAGGTAAGTTGTGCTATATTACTTCTTTTTAAATTTTCAAAATTTACTTTATTAGTTATTTTATGGTATGTCCTTAATGAATACATTCATATCAGACAAAGGGGAATGAAACCCATCACTGAGAAGGCTCTCTAATGAGCCATATAGAACTGAAATAACTACATATGCATTCCACAAATGGACCATTAATTGGAAAAAGAACCAAAGTGTGAAGATATAATCCTATAGGATGGAATTTAAATGGTAATATATTTTAAGGTTTTAGAACTTTCGATTCACTTGTGTGGAGGAAAAGGTGAATGTGAAACAGTTAGCTTTTCCTTCTGTCTAAGGTGAAGCATTTCCATTAAACCATGGTGCTAACCTAACTTTGAGAAAGAAATAATTTTGAGAAATTTGTGAATTTAACAAGAACTGTTGTCTCGACCTAATACTTTTTCTTTTTTTTTGATTATTTAAGTAGCATGTTCTGTCATACTTGTGGCTCTCTGCTCCTGCGTTGACAGTGCTGCTGGGCTGCTTAAGACATGACAGACTGACCGTGGGAGGAACAAGGACATTTTGATACTGCTGTGCCCACCGGAACAAACCTGACGAGAGCCAGGACTTTCTGTGGATGAGCAGGTAGTTTATCCTCAACTGGCTCCAAGGGGCAGGGCAAAGCTGGGAGGGGCATTAAATCAGGACACAGTGGGACCAGCGACCACCAGCCTCCACTGGCTCTGGAAAGAGTAGCCTGGGCTGGGTGAACAACCACCTCCTCTCAGCCAGTCAACCCTATCGTGTGTCCCCACCCATTTGTTATTTTTTTTTTTTTAAAGATTTTATTTATTTATTTGAGACAGAGAATGAGAGAGACAGAGAGCACATGAGAGGGGGGAGGGTCAGAGGGAGAAGCAGACTCCCTGCCGAGCAGGGAGCCTGATGCGGGACTCGATCCAGGGACTCCAGGATCATGACCTGAGCCAAAGGCAGTCGCTTAACCAACTGAGCCACCCAGGCGCCCCCCACCCATTTGTTATTGACAAATTGTGAGACTGCTCACTTTCACACCCACTGGGGCTTTTGTCCCTAGTCCCCAGTGGGCTTGCCTTGCTCAGGGCAGCCCTCAACAAACAGACGACTCACTCAGCTGGGGCCACCACTGGTCCCCTTTCATAACACATTTCAGACAAACATGACTTGCCTCTGCTTTGTGAAAACAAAAATGATACAAAACAAAAACAAAAACATTGGATGCCTCTGTGAGGGAAAAGGGGAGCTATTAATATTTACAGTTGGATCACAGGCATAAACCTGCTCTGTCCTGGACAGTGGGATATATGGTTGTATTAGGGTTCTCCGGGGCTCCTTATTTTATAGATGCATGGATATAGTATGTAATATATACAAGGAGATTTATTATAAGAAATTGGCTGGCAAGTCCAAAATCTATAAAGCCCAGCCCCGGTTCCCATCCAAAGGCTGGAAGCTGCCATAAAACCCGGATAGCTGTGGTCCCAATTTGAAGATCATCAAGCAGAATTCTCTTACTCTGGGAGGGCTGGGCTTTTTAAGGTTTTATTTAAATAACTGATTGGATGAGTTAAACTGCTTTATTAGTCTACAATCTAAATGTTAATCTCCAAAACCACCCTCACAGAAACATCCAGAAAAATGTGAGACCAAATATCTGGGCACTCCATGGTTCAGTCAGGTTGACACATAAAATTAATTGGAGGGGCCACCCAACTTCTTTGAAAGCAGCAGATAATTTACTGTCTCGTGTTGAGCCTCTGTCCACAATAATGCACACAGTATTTTCTTTTACCTTTACTACAATGAATCCAGTCTCTCCTTATTCTATACTTCCTCTTAGTTTGTGTCAGAACTTCTCTGGATCCAGCCCCATTATGTTTATTTATCTCTTTTCTAGGTATTTAATTTTTTTTTCAAAGATTTAGTTATCTATTTTTGTGAGAGAGAGCACACGCGCACGAGTACGGGAGTGGGGAAAGGGGCAAAGGGAGAAGTAGACTCCCGCCTTAGGGAGCCTGATGTAGGGCTTAATCCCAGGACCCTGGGATCATGACCTGAGCTGAAGGCAGACGCTTAACCAACTGAGCCACTCAGGTGCCCATCTAGGTATTTGATTTAACATGTCATTTTAAAACAGTGATTTACAAACTATTCTCTGTGGAGGGATGTGGTGTGGGGGTAGGTAAATGGAAGACTGAAGGCAACAGGTGGGTTGCTGGGCACCACTTTTGCTTCAGCGATGGTAGCTCTGTTTTTTATTCTTTTATTTGTTTTTTTTTTTTTTTCCCAGTAAGCTTTTATCTGTGGACAGATTAGTTGGCTCAAATGTATTTGAAAATTGCTACATATTTTCCTTAATGAGTCCATGATTTTGCTTCAGAAGGTCCATGAAACTACTGAAATTGTATGTAATAATTTCTTTGTGAAGTTGTATTTTTCTGAGGAGAGGGCACACAAATTTCTCATTTATTTAAAAAGATCTATAACTCACAACAAATTAATCACCATTGGTTAAATATTATGCATAGCATCTTGTATTTTCTTTTTTTTTTATTCTTATGTTAATCCCCAAACATTACATCATTAGTTTTAGATGTAGTGTTCCATGATTCATTGTTTGTGCATAACACCCAGTGCTCCATGCAGAATGTGCCCTCCTCAATACCCACCACCAGGCTAACCCATCCTCCCACCCCCCTCCCCTCTAGAACCCTCAGTTTGTTTTTCAGAGTCCATCGTCTCTCATGGTTCATCTACCCCTCCGATTTCCCCCGCTTCATTCTTCCCCTCCCGCTACCTTCTTCTTCTTCTTTTTTTTTTTTCCTTAACATATATTGCATTATTTGTTTCAGAAGTACAGATCTGAGATTCAACAGTCTTGCACAATTCACAGTGCTTACCAGAGCACATACCCTCCCCAGTGTCTATCACCCAGTCATCCCATCCCTCCCACCCCACCCCCCACTCCAGCAACCCTTAGTTTGTTTCCTGCGATTAAGAATTCCTCATATCAGTGAAATCATATGATACATGTCTTTCTCTGTTTGACTTATTTCGCTCAACATAATACCCTCCAGTTCATCCACATCATTGCAAATGGCAAGATCTCATTCCTTTTGATGGCTCTATAATATTCCATTGTATATATATACCACAGCTTCTTTATCCAGTCATCTGTCGATGGACATCTTGGCTCTTTCCACAGTTTGGCTATTGTGGACATTGCTGCTATAAACATCGGGGTGCATGTACCCCTTCGGATCCCTACTTTTGTATCTTTGGGGTAAATACCCAGTAGTGCAATTGCTGGGTCATATGGTAGCTCTGTTTTCAACTTTTTGAGGAACCTCCATAGTGTTCTCCAGAGTGGCTGCACCAGCTTGCATTCCCACCAACAGTGTAGGAGCATTCCCCTTTCTCCGCATCCCCGCCAACATCTGTCGTTTCCTGACTTGTTAATTTTAGCCATTCTGACTGGTGTGAGGTGGTATCTCATTGAGGTTTTGATTTGGATTTCCCTGATGCCGAGCGATATTGAGCACTTTTTCATGTGTCTGTTGGCCATTTGGATGTCTTCTTTGGAAAAATGTCTGTTCATGTCTTCTGCCCATTTCTTTTTTTTTTTTTAATTTTTAATTTTTTATTCTTATGTTAATCCCCATACATTACATCATTAGTTTTAGATGAAGTGTTCCATGATTCATTGTTTGTGCACAACACCCAGTGCTCCATGCAGAATGTGCCCTCCTCAATACCCACCACCAGGCTAACCCATCCTCCCACCCCCCTCCCCTCTAGAACCCTGTTTGTTTTTCAGAGTCCATCGTCTCTCATGGTTCGTATACCAGTCCGATTTCCCCCGCTTCATTCTTCCCCTCCCGCTACCTTCTTCTTTTTCTTCTTTTTTTTTTTCTTAACATATATTGCATTATTTGTTTCAGAGGTACAGATCTGAGATTCAACAGTCTTGCACAATTCACAGCGCTTACCAGAGCACATACCCTCCCCAGTGTCTATCACCCAGTCACCCCATCCCTCCCACCCCACCCCCCACTCCAACAACCCTCAGTTTGATTCCTGTGATTAAGAATTCCTCATATCAGTGAGATCATATGATACATGTCTTTCTCTTTTTGACTTATTTCACTCAACATAATACCCTCCAGTTCATCCACATCATTGCAAATGGCAAGATCTCATTCCTTTTGATGGCTGCATAATATTCCATTGTATATATATACCACAGCTTCTTTATCCAGTCATCTGTCGATGGACATCTTGGCTCTTTCCACAGTTTGGCTATTGTGGACATTGCTGCTATAAACATCGGGGTGCACGTACCCCTTCGGATCCCTACTTTTGTATCTTTGGGGTAAATACCCAGTAGTGCAATTGCTGGATCATATGGTAGCTCTATTTTCAACTTTTTGAGGAACCTCCATACTGTTTTCCAGAGTGGCTGCACCAGCTTGCATTCCCACCAACAGTGTAGGAGCATTCCCCTTTCTCCGCATCCCCGCCAACATCTGTCATTTCCTGACTTGTTAATTTTAGCCATTCTGACTGATGTGAGGTGGTATCTCATTGAGGTTTTGATTTGGATTTCCCTGATGCCGAGCGATATTGAGCACTTTTTCATGTGTCTGTTGGCCATTTGGATGTCTTCTTTGGAAAAGTGTCTGTTCATGTCTTCTGCCCATTTCTTGATTGGATTATTTGTTCTTTGGGTGTTGAGTTTGATGAGTTCTTTATAGATTTTGGATACTAGCCCTTTATCTGATATGTCATTTGCAAATATCTTCTCCCATTCTGTCGGTTGTCCTTTGGTTTTGTTGATTATTTCCTGTGCTTTGCAAAAGCTTTTTATCTTGATGAAGTCCCAGTAGTTCATTTTTGCCCTTGCTTCCCTTGCCTTTGGCGATGTTTCTAGGAAGAAGTTGCTGCGGCTGAGGTCAAAGAGGTTGCTGCCTGTGTTCTCCTTTAGGATTTGGATGGACTCCTGTCTCACATTGAGGTCTTTCAACCATTTGGAGTCTATTTTGTGTGTGGTGTAAGGAAATGGTCCAGTTTCATTCTTCTGCATGTGGCTGTCCAATTTTCCCAACACCATTTGTTGAAGAGACTGCCTTTTTTCCATTGGACATTCTTTCCTGCTTTGTCAAAGATTAGTTGACCGTAGAGTTGAGGGTCCATTTCTGAGCTCTCTATTCTGTTCCATTGATCTATGTGTCTGTTTTTGTGCCAGTTCCATGCTGTCTTGATGATGACAGCTTTGTAATAGTGCTGGAAGTCCGGAATTGTGACATCTTGTATTTTCAAAAGAAGATATGATTTAGGGGCCCCTGGGTGGCTCAGTTGGCTAAGCGACTGCCTTCAGCTCAGGTCATGATCCTGGAGTCCTGGGATCGAGTTCCGCATCCAGCTCCCTGCTCAGCAGGGAGTCTGCTTCTCCCTCTGACCCTCCCCCCTCTCATGCTCTCTCTATCTCATTCTCTCGCTCAAATAAATAAATAAAATCTTTAAAAAAAAGAAGATATGATTTAAAAATTACATGTGAGAACTTTGAGAATATTGATATTTAGTAAATCATGTCCTATGTTTCTATTGGATCACTAATAAAGTGATAAGGATTCATTTGCAACCGAAAACAAAAGAGAAAAAAAAAAGCCTTTCCAATCTACACTTAGCTGTAGACATTACTGCCTTCTTGGTGGGGTAGCATATTTGATACATGGAGACTTAAATATCTATCTTCTCAATAATCTTCTCTGAAACTTAGCTAAACAGAAAAATATTGAGTCAGATCAAGTTTAAACAGAAAAATTTTCAGTCTCCTATTGCTGCATAGGAGCATTCCCAGCACTTAGTGTCTTAAAATAACAGCATTTATTATTTTTTTATGATTCTTTTGGTTGACTGGGTGGTTCATTACTCCACATAGTGTCAGCTGCTTTAAGCTGGGAGGTTGGCCAGGCTCCCTTGGCTCTCCATGTGGTTTCTTATCCTTCAGAGAATGTGTTTCCATATGTCCTCTCTCTTCAGGAGAATAGCATGGAGACTGAGTTCCAAGAAGATAAGTCCTGGTGTACAAATGCTTGTCAACCCTCTGTTCACATCATGCATGTTGATGCATGGCCAAAGTCTCATGTCCAAGCCCAGAATCAATATGGGAGAGAACTATACAAGGCTTGAAAACTGGGAGCATGATTCTCTGGGAGCCAACATTGTAAGGTCTAACACAGTAAAGAACTTGAAAAAGTTGTTTGTACCAAGCAGGCTGGTAGCTCATGGTCAGAAATTAAGTCTATTTTTAGAAATTAAAAAATTATGTCATTTTAAACACCCCAGATTTAGGAGATGCATCCATAATATAATAACAAAAATTCATACCTTAAAAACCTTTACTATTGAAATAGGAAGACAGAAAGTGAAATAATTAAGTGCCTTATTCAAAATATTTTTTAAGTCCATGAAATAAAAATTAAGAACATAGGCATAAATGATAAGGCAAAGGAAGAATTTAATAATTTGAAAAACCACCAAAAAAGTGATAGATTAGTATCAAAAATTGCTTCCTTGGAAAGTCTAATGAAATAAACAAAGCTCTCATAATTAAAAATTAAGTAAAACAGAGAAAACACAGACATAAAGAATGAAAATTTGAATTAATAGTTAATTCAAGGCTTACTATTATTCTGAAATCCATTACCAAATACTATAAAGAAATACAAATTTGAAGTTAAAATATTTGAAAGGATGGTGCAAACTTATCATTATTTGTAATGTGATTTGTTATCCAGATAAACTCGAAATAACTCAGAAGTATTAAGATTAACAAGCAATTGAATATTTATAAAATGCATATAAAAATAAAGAGCTATATTAATCAGCAGTGATCACAAAACATTGTAGAGAGCAATTTTCATTCACATTAGTAGCAAAACTGTATCTAGGAATAAATTAACTCATAGTCTGGTCCATAGAAGTCTCTCAAAAATATTTTCTGTATGTTCAAAAACTAATAAAAATGAACAAGAATGTAGAACCTGTATAAACAGAGCTAGTACACTTCACTTGAGACATAATAAAGAACCCTTTTTAAAAATAAAGGGTCTGGATTAAATAAATGTATATTAAATAAATGTATATCATGTTCCAGGATGGGAAGTATGAATATTGTAAAGATGTTAATTTTATCCTATTAATTTAAATACTTAATTCAGTTTCCTCCAAAACATTTTTTGGACCTTAAAGTCATACAAAAGTGTGATAGAAGAGCAAAAAAGGGGAGAAAGGTATACATTTCTTTTTTAAAAAGAAGAGTAAGGTATGCAGGTACTACCAAATACTTGATATTAAGACAGAGCCATGATAATCAAAACAGCATGTGATTAGCACCAAATCAGTTAGATTAATGAGACTGAATAAAGATGTCAGGAATGGGCTTTCATGTAATCAGAATTTAAAATATGATAGAGACCAGTAGAAAATTTAGTTTATTTAAATAGTGATGCTGAAAGCATTGTTAATCATAAAATAAGATCTCGACATCAAATTATAACCCATAATAAGAAAAAACAATGGTAATTGGCATATTTGCCTACATAAAACTAAAAATTTTTGTATGTCAACATATTATGAATACAAGTTTAAAAATGTAAGTTTCAGTTATGCAGAACGATAAGTTCTAGAGATCTGCTGTACAACATCATGCCTGTAATTAACACCAATGTATTTTACACTTAAAAACTTGTTAAGGGAGCCTCGGTGGCTCAGCTGGTTAAGCATCCAACTCTTGGTTTTGGCTCAGGTCGTGATCTTGGAATCATGAGATCGAGCCCCACGTTGGACTCCTCACTAAGCATGGAGTCGGCTTGAGATTCTCTCCCTGTCCCTCTGCCCCCTCACTTGCTCTCTCTCTCTCTCTCATAAATAAATAAATCTTAAAAAAAACCAAACCTTGTTAAAAGGGTAGGTCTCATGTTAAATGTCCTTACTATAATAAAAAACAACTTAATGATATGTTTTCCAGAAAATTTCCCCCAAATCCCCCCAAAGTAAATATTCTCATTAAATAAAGAATCTTTTTAAAAAATCATGAAAGCATGAGCAATAAAAACATAAATAACAGAAACATGAATAGGACATAAGCCAACAAAACAACACAAAATGGAAAAAAAAGAATGGGAGTTTAACTTCACAATCGATTAAAGAAAATAAAAATCTATGTATTTTGTATTTTAAAATTGGAAAAATGAAAGAAAAATGATAGCTAGTGTAGTCAATAATTTAGGTAAGTGGGAGTTATACATTATAGAGGGAAGTAAAAGTGATATAACGTGTAGAATAATTTGGTAATATGTATCAAAATATTTTTTAAAAAATATCTTTTGATCTACTGATTTCATTTCCTAAAATTTACCTTAAGGAAATAATGATGGATGTGAATTAGACCATTAATATTTAATAGAAAACATAAAAAAATAGGTAAACAACCCACATTTGCAGCCAAGGAATATTATTAAAGGACCTTATATCTGTATGATGGGAATACCTGTAGGCATTAATAACGCATGGCAAAAGAACTTCTACTTCGTGACAGACAATAATATTCAGGGTGATTAACATTATGTGAATGAGTAGTTGATAAAATATTAAGCACAGTGTAATCCCAGTGGAAAAAAATCTTGGGAAATATATGCCAAAATAGTAATAGTACTTATTTCTTGTATATGACATTATGGGTGATTTTTATTTCTTTTCTTTTAGTGATTTTCTGTATTTTTCAAAATTCCTTAATCACTTTTATTTTCATAGTCAGAAGAAAACTGTTCAAAATTACTAAATATTATAGACAAAAGGTGATAAAAATAAGAAGTTATCCTTTTGCTTGCATACTCTTATGTGAACGCATGTTTACGCACATGTGTTCATGCACACACACACACATCTCCAAGGGTACAGGTGTCTTATTTTGTAGCATCAGTTCTTTTAGCATTAACTGTGAATTTAATAGGCTTCCAGAGCTACAACATCTGTGGCACATGTGGAATATTTGGACAATTCTTAGCATGTATCCCCAACCACATGAGGCATTGAAAACATTTGGGACTACTTGGTGAAAACAGATTTGGTCTGCTATGGGCACACCTGTTATCTGAGGGATTTCCTTCAGACCCAGATCTGACCATTCTCAAGTATTCGGAATTTTATTGGCTTAAAAGATGTTTATTTTTCACACTGTCCCGTCAGTTACTCCCTGAGGAGTTCTCTGTCAGCAATTGATATAAGATTAAGTATTTCATATAAGTCAGAAAGAAGACATTGCTATTTACTTATTCTTCCTCCCACCCTTTCTTTTGTTCCTTCTTTCCTTTGTCCTTCCCACTTTCTCTCTGTTATTTAGTTCTTTTCATCCTTTTATTCTCCCTCCCCCTCTACACCTTCTCCCTCTGTTATGCCAGATGTAACACTTCGTGTTTGCCAATGACATAGCAAACCTCTTAACGTGCCTTCAACAAGCTCAGAGATACTTGAGGGGATACTTGCACATAAAATAAAATTTGCCATGAAAGTGTATTGTGTTTTCAGAAATTTTATGAAACAATACTTTGCAAAGATTAAATTAATAATTCTCACAGGGATTTAGTGAGAAAGATAGTGAAAAGCTTAAATATTTGGAAAGAATACTTCAACAGAAGCCAGGCAACTTACCTTACTCAATGACAACCCTATTACTATGGAGCAAAATCTCTGGGTGTAATGATCAATTTGCAAACCATATCCTAGCAAATTGAAATCTCTTTTCTCCAATATCCTGCCACAGACTGAATGTTCCCATTCCCCTAAAACTGATTATGTTGAGACCTAATCCCCAGTGTGATGGTATTAGGAGGTGATCAGGTCACGAGGGTGCAGTCTTTATGAATGTATTAGTTCCTTTATTTAAGAGATTCCAGAGAGGTTTCTCGCCTCCTCCCCCATGTGAAGGTACAGTGAAAGGCAGCCATCTATGAGGAAGTGGACCCTCAATAGACACCGAATCTATCAGTGCCTTCATCTTGGACTTCCCAGTCTCCAGAACTGTCAGAAATAAATTTCTGTTGTTTATAAGCCACCTGTCTATAGTGTTTTGTTATAGCAGCTCAAACAGATGAAGATATATCCCCTGAAAAGTGTTTTCCAGCATACCCTGACCCAGAAAAAAAATTTCTTCTTTCCATTCACTATTAGGTATGTATAGGAGCATCTCTTAGCCCCAATTCCCAACACCTGCAAATTGTTTTTTCACTCTTACTATGTTTTCAAATGTCATCCTTCATAGAACATCCAGCTTTTCTAGGGTGGTTAGAAAAGGAGACTTGAACTTTGCCTTCTTTTTCTCTGTTCCCCATCATTAATCTCTTTTACCTTATTTTGATTTCTAAAGATTCTGTGTCTGAATATATCAGTTTGAGAGTTGGGATGAAAAAGGTGAAACAGGATTTTAATTTGTGTATGGGAATTTTCCCCTAGATATTAAAAAAAATAGTCAAGACCATCCTACTGTTCAAAGTTCAGATAGTACATACACTCATGAATTAAAGATAACATAGTACTGGTAGACAGGATTCAGATAGAAGAATGTTCTGATTTGTTAAACTTGTCTTTCTAAGTAAGATAAAGTAGTTGAGCTAATAGACAATACGAGTCTCTTCTTCCTGAGTCTCAGAAGGAAATAATTCTGCTTTAAGAGCCTTGGGAGAGAGAGAACTATAAAAACAGGTTCTGCTCTGATGAACAGACACGGGGAGAGGGACTATATAATTTTGTACATTGACTGAGGCTAATTCAAATAGTGTTAATTGTTCCTCTGCTTCCAGTCAAGGTGATGCCCTGAGACTCAGCACAGCTCCACTGATCTCCCCTGCCTGGAACTGAAAGTGTTAGAAGCTGATCTGTGTTTCAGGAGAAACAATGATCTTTGCTTTAGCTATGTACTGCATCCATCCCAGCATACCTTGGAGCTGGGGGCAGGAAAGTAGAGAAGAGGACAGGTGCTGGTATCACTTCTATTACTTTGGTCAATGCTTCCTATAAGTTAACTTTTGCTACAAAACAGTGCTTTACTTAATTGTGCAGATGGACCAGGGAGAGTTGACTTAGGACATAGAACAATGTTAATAGATTAAATTTTTATATGATACCTTTTTTGACCTTCTAAGCCTTCCTTCACTCTCATTCACCTAAGCACCCATGAAATCCCGGAAGAGGTTTCAGGTTCTGAAATTCAAAGAGAGGGTGTTTGCACCTATAAGTTGCCTCACAAGCCAGGCTATTGTTTGGTGAATCAGTTAAAGTTTATATCCCTTTAAGCATGAGAGAAGTAGTGTTTGGCAAGCTAGATCACTGAGTTTTAGATAGCGGAAATTTTGGTAGGTAGAAGAAGAAGGAGGAAAGGGAGAACTCCCTTGCCCAGTCCTTGTATGCTTGTGGCAAGGAGATGGAGACAAAGTAACATGTGAAGTGGAGGAGATAAGATGAGACCCTCTGGACCTGAACTCTGAACAGAAACAGGGTCCAAGCAAGGAAGAATGGACCAAAAGTTTACCAGGGACCAGCTTTTATATTGGAGACTAGAGGAGGCTGACAGTAGGTTGATAAGGAAGCTACATTCCAGAATTGTAGATTGTCTTGCTCTGCCTTTAGTCCAGAGCGTGTGAACAATACAACTGTCTTGTCATTTGAAGAGAAGCAGCTAGAGGAAAGTTATTAGCAAGACTGACCTTTTTTTTTTTAAAGATTTATTTATTTATTTGTTTGTTTATTTATTTATTTAGACAGAGAGAGAGAGCACAAGCAGGTGGAGAGGGAGAAGCAGGCTCCCCGAGGAGCAGGGAGCCCAATGCGGGGCTCGATCCCAGAACCCTGGGATCATGACCTGAGCTGAGGGCAGATGCTTAACTGACTGAGCCACCCAGGTGCCCCAAGACTGACCATTTTTATCTAAGAGACTGAATATATCCTGAAGGGCTCTTTTTTGATGTCAGACTAAAGTTTAGGTTAGATTGGGTATTTACTTGCATAAACAATGTGGGACACAGTAGAAAGAATAGATTAGTTATAGACAGAATAGTAAATTATGCATATAAAAAAGTTTGTTAACACGTAAGCTTTTAGTTCTTTGGGTTATATAGTATGAATAAAAATTGACAACTGTTCTTTAGATGTAGATTATTGAAGTTAGCCCACAGATGTCATTCTGCAAGATTGTCTACTTTCCCTTTCAATTTTTTAAAAAATTAAATTCTGATTAAAGTTGAGACAGTTCAGTTGCTTGAACTGTCTTCTCCTTTGATCCTGTCTTGTTCCTCCGTCTTTTCCTCACACCTCAACCCCTCTCCCTCAACTCCGCCCTGCAACTTCTCCTTCTAATGTTTTCCACACTAAATTATGAGAAACCAGACTTTCAAGATCACAAAGCTTGGCTTGACAAAATTTCATTTAAAGAATGTCATCTACTGTGAACCTACTATGCTCATATCTTTTATAATTGTTGAAACTTCCATGCAGGTGTTCACATCTGCATTTCTGAATCTGGAATTCATCTTTAAAGAATATTGTTTAAGACAAGGGATGAGAAATGCTATTGCCTACTCCTGTCTGAAGTTGTAAAAGACTCTCCGATTTAACAATTTATAGCAATAAGAAAGGTTTGTCATACAGATAATCTGCATCTGGATTTTGCTTCTCTTTATTTGGTGCCTAACTCTGTGCTGTTCTCTGCTTTTCTTGTCTCTCTAGGTCATAATTTTTGTTCTGAGGTATGCACGTGCTTCATGGACTCTGTGGATCCACTGAGCTTATATGCATATGCTGTATGAATAGACATTTTTTTCTGAAGATCCATATTTTCATGAGATTTTCAAAGAGAAATGAGACTGAATAAATTTGAGAATTCCTGTTCTATCTTTGTATGTCAGCCTTATTCTATCTCATCAACTCCTTTCTCTTCACTTGCATCTTTCTCTTTCCATAATATGGGTAGAAAATATATGAACATAGAAGAACTTTGCTTTCCTTTTTTTTTTAACTTTGCTTTCTGATTGTAATATATAGAAGAAAGAATAAAAAATTGTATATATCTTTAAAAAATAAAGTTTTGCTATGTGTTCCTTGCCTTATTATTTAACTCTAGGTCATTAACTATTGTTAATTTTTTTTTTTTTTAATTGCAGGATTTGAACTCATGTGGGGCTTGAACTCATGACCCTGAGATCAGGACGTGAGCTGAGATCAAGAGTTGGATGCTTAACCAACTGAGCCACCCAGGCACTCCTAGATCATTAACTATTTTAAAACAAAGAAAATCAAAATAAACCAACAAAAACAGTAATAAACATCCTCTAGATTCCTTCTGATTTTGAAAAGAAATATAAAAAATGATTACTTAGTATTTTGAGGAATTGTTTTCTAAATGAAAACAATATTTTTGTGAATATTAAAATAAATTATTTTTAAAACATTTAAATTATACTTAGCATAGAATATGTATACTTTGAAATCCTACCACCCAGAATGAATCACAAGTGAATCTTTTAGAAAAAAAAATTTCTAAGGTATCTTCTGTATTAATACACAATTTAAAATAAATGGGGTCATAATATAATTTGTATTTTGTAATCTGCTTGTTTTTCCCACTGAATAATATATTGTGGTCATTTTTCCATGAAAGACATTTAAACTATCCTTTTTAATACATATGTAGACTGAATTTATATTCATATATCACAGTTTTATCCATATTCTATTAAAATGTACTTTAGTTTTTCCTAATTGTTCACTATTGTAAATAGTATTTTCATGTGTGGCTTTTTATATATATCCTTATATTTTTATTTTAATTACGATGTATTTCAGATATATAAAAATACATAAAGGAAAATGTAGCAGACACACATATATCCACCACCAAGCTGAAGACTTAAGACAGTCCCATGGAATTAGTTCCCCTATTTGTACCAACACGTTTGTATAGTTCCATAATTGACTACTTTAGGTAAATTCCTAGAGACTAAATTTCTGGATCAAAAGTGAAATCATTGCTTTGGATACATTTTATTTATTTGTACTATTTATTCAGTAGGTATCCAGTAAGTGTTGCATGCTGGGGACTATGCTCAGGTCAGAGATAGATAAAAGACAGTTTCCATCTTCAAGGAGAAAATAATAATATTGAGTCAAATAAGAACGGCAAGTAAAATACAGCATGAAAAATGATGAAATAGAAATAAGGATAGGATACAACAGAAGTATATAGAAGTTGAATCTAATGGATGGTCATAATAGGTCTGGTAGAGGAAGTGATTGATTATGAATTAGTTAAGAAATGAAGGTGAGCATGGAAAACCTTTTAAGTGGGAGAGCATCATTTGCAAAGGCCAGGAATGAAAGCGTGGGCCCCACTGGGAAATTGTCCCTAGCCTGGTACGGCTAGAATACGGAGTTCTAAGAGAAAACAGTGAGGAAAGAAGGCATAAAAGAAGGCAGAATTCTAGTGTTAGAAACAGAGAGAAGGGTTGTTAGTACTACTGGGAGTATGAGTTGAAAATTGTTTTTTAATAAAGTAGTAATTAACTTGTTTGAAGAGAGAAAGGGAGAAGTTACGAGGGAAAGACTGAGGATACTAAAAACCATTAAATTATGTGATGGATTTTAGTATGTTTGCCATTCTGTTTCTGTCTCATCACTTCTTAAATCTTAAATATTTTCTTTCAAAAGTCAGCATAATAAGTATTCATTCCTCTGGCTCACATTTAGGATGCAGCTTTTAAAGAGCAGTCTATGGCTCTCCCTTTCATATCCTATCCCTTCTGGCTCTGTCTGTGAGGAGGTAAGATGAGGTGCTGTGTTTCTTTCTGACTGGATGTTCTCTGTGCTCATATTGTTTGTACAGAGACCAGATTGTGCTGATATGAGGATTGGGACTAGTGAAATTATTAGGTCTCTTTTCACTAAAAATAGAGCATCAGTGGTCATTCCAAAGGAGTAAATTGGCATGCAATAGCAACTTATTCATGTTAGAGGCACTTCACTTTCCAGTTTTGTCTAAAGGAATCATGCTTCCTATGGCAAGTTCTGTATAAAATGCATTGCATTTCAGGTTAATGCTATTGACCACCAGGGAAGACAGAAAAATTGAGAGTGTGTGCCAAATAATCTTCCATAATAGTAGACTCATGCTCTCTTCATTTGACCTTTGATTGCCTAGAAGTCATGGGCTGTGGTATACTGGAACAGTGTGCAATGTCCTGGGTCTTCCAAGTCTTGGCATCTGCTTGGGGCTTAATGACTCACATCACTCTTGGCAACGATGCTTTGGACTTACAGCAGCAGTGCTGGTAATGTGGATAATGGAAACAGGTTTCTATCTCTGTGGTAGTAAATGGTCTTAAATGAACTTTGTTCAAAGAACTTTTCCTTAGAAAACCATTCACACTGTTTTTCACCTTGTATGGAACTCGTTCTTCACTGCAAAAATGGTCATCGCTAGCTAGAGAGATAAAATTATGTACCTCTCATACATGACCGGCATAGCCTGTAACATGAAAATTGAAGAAAAGAGATTTTTTAAAAAACCATTTTCTATCCTTTGCTGTGTAGTTTTATTGTTTCCTCTATTTTTATGCTTGATACTCACTTTTTGAGACTTATATTACCCAAGTAATTGGCTTTAGCAATTATTGAACTGCCTAATAGACTAAATGGTTTAGTGTCATTTTTACGTTTTGACTTTTAGGAATTTAGAATTCTAATGAGGGATTTCAGTTCTAATTTACTCTGAAAATAAATAAAACTACCCAGCTTTTAAATTTTAAAGAGTACTTAAATGAAATATTGCAATAAGCATGAAACTTTACTTTTGTGTTTTAAAAATTAATTCCTTTGTTAAATACATGTGTGTGTGCATACATATGTGTGTATTTGTATTTAAACAGGCTAGGATGGTAACATGCCTAAAATGTTACAGAAAGAATCAGGAGTTAGGAGGAAACATTTGAATCTATCAGAGATTTCACTTGGTGGAAAACCTTAGATGAAACTAAGCAGAGCATGAACTCACTGAAAATGATAAAGTTAGAACTAAAGTTGCTCTAAAAGGATCTTTTTAAAGATCTATGAGCATTGCTAGAATATTGTTCAGGCATGTTTTAAGAGCTGATTCTGATTACTTCTTTATGAGGAAAATATTTAGATTTCTGTACACTCAGACCTTCTCTTTTAAGATCTATTAAAAATTAACATCAATTGGAAAATTTATTCTAATTATTGAGTGTCTCTCATATGCAAAGTGCCATGATAGATATTCTGAGTAATACTTATTCTTTCATTTCACAAATATATATCGAATATTTTCTGTTGTGAGTCACTGGAAACTTTGTTTCTAAATCTCTTCCATTTATTAGGAAGGAAGGCTCATCTGCCTGTGGTAAACTAGGATGACTGATGGGGGAGTGAAATGAAACTAAAGCCAGGGGGAGCCTGCGTGGCTCAGTCGGTTGGGTGTCCGACTCCAGGTTTGAACTTACTGTGATCTCACAGATGGTGATCTCCTGGGTCTTGCAGTCAAGACCTCCTCGGGCTCCAGGCTTGGTGGGAGCTCTCCTTGGGGGTCCTCTCCCTCTGCCACCCCACCCCCCTCTAGCATGTGTTCAAGCTCTTGTTCTCTCTCTCTCTCTCAAATAAATAAATGAATCTTTAATAATAATAATAAATAAATAAAAACCCTGAAGCCAGGGAGACTGCTTTGGAGGTTATTCAACGGCCAAAGAGTAGACTACAAAGGATCTAGACCAAGGTAGTAGTAATGGGAATAAAAATAAAGAATAGACTGAGGAACATGTTTTTAAAGTTGACTGAGTGTTTGTATGTGGGATTAGCAAAAGAAAGAGAGAAGTGAAAGAAGATCCAAGAGTTAGTTTGTGTCATTAAGTGAACAGTGAAACTACTAGAAATAATAAAGCCAGGGGGGCAGGTGGTCAGTAGAGAAAGAGCAAGTCTTTGATTCTGAAAAAAATACACAGATAATGGTAGAGACTTCCAGCTGATGGTATTGATTGCCATTTGGGGCTATGCAGAGGAATGGGTAGAATGATGCAATCATCTAGTTGGATGGAGGAAGATATAGGACAGGAAAATTGAAGCTTCCCTCCCATGTTCATGTTGCTGAGATTGATATAAATAAGTGAATTTGAGTTAAATATTCCATATTCAAGAACTACTATATCACAACTCTCATTACATTGTGGTAGATATCTGGGAACTTAGTGAGGTGTTCAAGGTTTAGTACTTTATACACACATAAATAACATATACAAATAATCACATGGATTGGGCATGAGTGATGAACCTTTCATCTTAGTTTTTTTTTTTTCCCCCAAATTTTATTTATTTGACACAGAGAGAGAGACAGCTAGAGAGGAAACACAAGCAGGGGGAGTGGGAGAGGGAGAAACAGGCTCCCAGCCTAGCAGGGAGCCCGATGTGGGGCTCGATCCCAGGACCCTGGGATCATGACCTGAGCCGAAGGCAGATGCTTAACAACTGAGCCACCCAGGCGCCTCCATCTTAGTTTTCTATGATTTATTTTGGTACCTACTTACGTCTTGGGGCAAGTGTGATACATTTGCAGGTGCAAGGTGAAGGTTAATCCTACATAGGAGGCAAAGTTTGTGCCCATCACAGAATTTAAATTGAGCATATTCCCTTTCTGAGCTTCTTGAGCTTACCTAGTAAAAGTGGATCTGTAAGAAAAAATGCAATTCTATAATGCTTCTTTTACTTTTTTTTTTTTTTGGTAGTGGAACAAATGGAATTGTTTAAGTAGAGAGATTGGGAAGACTTGGAGGGAAAGGGATAGGGAAATGAAATTATATTAATTTCTTCAGAGGGGGGAGGGGAGCTTACCCAAGACCTCACTACTCAGTGCCATCTCAACTGTGTTCCCTTTGGTCATAGTCTCATCCAGACTCACCACATAGAGCCCCGTCCTCATTCTGGTAGTGATCTTACTGGGTTCATTATATCCCATTGGTCCCCAGCCAATGCAAAGACCAAACTGCCCTAATCTCCTCTTTACCAAGATCTAATGGTAATGATAAACTGCAGGCAGACAGTTGGAATGGGAAATGGAAAAGGGAGCAAAATGAAGAAGAGGGATATTACATTGGGAGGGAGGGTGAGATTTGGAAATGAAAATCTAGCAAGGGAGAGCACTATCAGGAAGTCCTTGCAACAAGCACCCAAAAAATCTATCACTGTGTAAAAGGCTCTTTAAATGCCAACCTGGCACTTAGGGAAATTACCCTTACCTTAATATAAGTGATTAGTGTATGGATTAGTGTATTACCAGAAGGGGAATTCAGGAACAGCAACCAAGCTAGAAAAACAGACATAAGAAATGGAAGCATACAAACTAAAATGATGCTTAGGAACAAGAAAGAAACACAGTTATCAGAACTGAGATCCTGCATTGTTATTTTAGAACAAGGATCATGATGCTGACTCCCAGAGAATGATGCTAGAGCTAGTTAATGACTATATCTCAGCAGAGATTTTGGTTTCTGATATGAGAATGAGAGGGAATGTGGAAGCTGAGGACCAGTCTGGATCTATAAAACTCCCACTGTATTAGCCTTTTTGCAAATTTTGAAGAAACTGACAATTACAAACTCATCATCTCTGTCTTCTGTCTCTGTATGTATATGCGGAGAATTCTACAGAAAATATTGGAAGTTTTAGAATGAGTTAATAAAGCTTGAATGGAGGGAAATTCTAATCAAGGTTTAGGAGGTTTCAGATCAATTCCCTCTGGCAGCCATATATATATATGGGACTACTGTAACCCCAAAACTTCATTTCAGCTTTCGTTCTTTGTGAGGACAAAATAATAATGAAGGCATTTCAGTCATGGAGACTTGTAGCTGATCTTTTATTTTCTTTATCTCTCTCTTCCCCTCATTAAGTCAAGCATGATACAGAATGATGGCCTGAGACTAGAAATCTTGTTGCCAGCAAACATCACAACCGCTATCCACATGGAGATTTGTGCTGTCCGGATAGTGGTGCCCTCCATGGCTGGTGAGAATTTGAGGAGTCAACTGTGGTGTCACATCATAGGAATTTCATTTAATCCCTGCCTCAAATCTGACCACTCCTGCTCCTCTGTAGCCACACTACCAGTTACAAACCTGGAGAGAGACTAGCGTGGGAATTTTCAGAAATGATTTCAAAAATTATCTCAATGACCTTTTTCTTTTTAGAAGAAACGTCAGAGTAATTTTCAGAAAGGTTCTTGGTGGCTGTGAATTTCACCTACTGTCAAAATAGGCTACTTTCACCACATATTCTTTTTGACTTTAGAGATTACTTGGAGCCTGGCTACCAAGGGTTATTCCTGGTCAAGTACAGGTAAGTGTTCTATGGCTTGAAAAGAAGGAAACCTGTGGAAACCAAAGTTGATTAGAATTATGCAGATTCTTTGCATGACCTTGACATTAGGATGAGAACAGTTGGATGGAACTGGTCTGAGGCATTTGGTAAAGAATGTGGGTCCTGTGAATAGAAAAAGAAACAGGACAAGTGGCCTTTCTCCTTCTAGTATCATTTGTCTCTAAGCCAGGAAAAAACCATCTTTCTACTGATGAAACTTACTCTCTTATATTACATGTCTTTGTACTGGTGTTGTACCTACTAAGTCAAATGTAAGGACTTTGAAAACAAAGGCAGAGTATCAGTAACCAAACAGAATAATTATTAAGTAGAATCCATGCCTAATACGGAGCCCAACACGAGACTTGAACTTACATCCCTGAGATAAAGATCTGAGCTGAGATCAAGTGTCAAACACCTAACCAACTGAGCCACCCAGGTGCCCAAACAGAATAATTATTAAAATTTATTTTTAACTTTGCATGCAGAAACATTTATTCTTTTGGTTTACATTTCTTTGAGTTTTGACCAAACCATAGTCAAGATACTTAACATTTCCCTCCAAAAACTCCCTCATGCTGTCCCTTTGTAATCAAACCCTCTACTTACCCCTAACCCAGGCAACCACTGATCTATTTTTTAGCTTTCTATGTAAATAGGCACATACAGTGTGTAACCTTTTTGAATCTGCCTTCTTTCACTTAGCATAATGCATTTGAAATTCATCCATATTGTTGAGTGTATCAATAGCTTTTTCCTTTCTATTCTTGAGCAGTGTTCCACTGTATGAATGTACCATAGTTTATTTATTCACTAGTTGGAGGACATTTGGTTAGTGTGGTAGGCAGGATTTGGGCTCCCCTGAGCTTTGCCCCCTGGTGTTAAGTGGTGAATATATTACATGGCAAAAGGGAATATTTGTAGATGGAATTATTGCTATAGATTGCAGATGGAGTTAAGATTGATAATTAGCTGACTTTAAAACAAGAAGACTCTCCTTGTGAGTCTAATGTAATCACAGGTCCTTAAAAGTAAATGAGGAAGGCAGAAGAGTCAAACAGATATGAGGTGAGAAGAATTTGGCTTGCTGTTGTTGGCTTTGAAGATAGAGGAAGGGAGATGTGAGCTAACCCTAAAAGGTGATAATAGCCCTCAGCTAATAATCATCAAAAAACCCCAGGAATCTCAGTCCTACAACTGCAATGAATTGAATTCTTCTGACAACTTAAATAAACAAATAAACGTATTTTCCCCTAGAATCCTCAGAAAGGAACTTAGCTTTATCAACACCTTGATTTTAGCCTTGTGAGATTCTAAGATTCTAAGCAGAAACTAAGCGGAATCTGCTGGGCATCTGACCTATGGAAACTGTGAGGTGATAAATTTGTGTTGCTTAGTTAGCTATTTTTGTGGTAGTTTGTTATGTCAATAACAGAATAGTAATATAGGTAATTTCTAGTTTGGGACAGTTATGAAAAAAGCTGTTATAAAACTTAAATGTGGATGTTTTGTTTAAACCCGAGTGTTCATTTATCTTGGGAAAATACCTAGGAGTGTCACAATCAATTCTCATTATTTGTGGTAGTAATGTTCTATAAAGTCACCTTGAACATTGAATTAGCGAGTAATGAGACATTGCTCCTAGGGGAAATGCAGAGTTACGTTCCTGTGAGCCTCTGGCCACAATGACAGTTTTGTCAACTGATCAATACATAACCTTGTTATATGTGTGTTTTCTGTTTAAAAACACCTTATTTCATATATATTGTTGATTAATTAACCTTGAACTCACAGCCAACAGCATTGTAACTCATGGTTGAATGAAACTGATCTAACATACATATTTTCTCCATAAGGCACATCACAGCTTTCTTGTGTTTGAAAATACTAAACAGCACTTAAGCATTACACACTTGGATGCCATTTTAAACAGCAGAATCACCAACAAAAAGCACAAAAATGCAAAAAAAAACCCACAAAAAAACACCTCACTGAAAAAAAAATGCACAACTAGATAAACCAAGAAAAAGGACACTTACTTACAATATGAGAGTTAAAACAAGAATCAAGAGCATTGCCTTGTTCATTCTCAGCGAGGCACATGAATGTTGGCTTAGTCTAGCTTTTCATTGTTCTGCACATGCCATTGAATGGCTGCAAAAGTCCCACAAGTATTGATTTGTGGGGGGCGCCTGGGTGGTTCAGTCGGTTACACATCTGCCTTTGGCTCGGGTCATGATCCCAAGGTCCTAGGATCAAGCCCCGCATTGGGCTACCTGCTCGGCAGGAAGCCTGCTTCTCCCTCTCCCACTCCCCCTGCTTCTGTTCTTTCTCTCTGTCAAATAAAAAAGAAAAAATATATATATATGAAGTATTGATTTGGGGTTATAAATAAATTTCAGGTAGTGGGCAAACTCAAATACAGATGTGAATAATTAGGATTGATTACATTAGCAGAGCATATGGTGAGTTTATGTTTACCTTTTAAGAAAATGCCAAACCATTTTCTAAAGGCACTGTGCCATTTTGTATTCTCACCAGCAGTGTATGAGAATTGCAGTTGCCCACTCCTTCACAGTGATTAATATTATCAGCTTTTCTGACTTTAGCTATGTTAATAGGTATGTAGTGGTATGTATATGTAGTGGTAACTCACTGAGGTAATTTACATTTCCCTAATAACTAATGATTCTGGGCCTTTTTTCATCTACTTATTTGGCATCCCTATATATTTTTTAAAGATTTTATTTTATCTACTTGACAGAGACACAGCGAGAGAGGGAACACAAGCAGGGGGAGTGGGAGAGGGAGAAGCAGGCTTCCTGCCGAGCAGGGAGCCCAATGTGGGGCTCGATCCCAGGACCCTGGGATCATGATTTGAGCTGAAGGCAGATGCTTAACAACTGAGACACCCAGGCGCCCTGACATCCCTATATTTTCTTTGGTGAAGACATTTCTGTTCAAATATTTTGCTCATTTATTAAAAATTGGGTTGTTTGAACCTGGTTGGCTCAGCTGGTAGAGCGTGTGACTTTTGATCTTGGGGTTATAGGTTCAAACCCTACATTGGGTGTACAGATTACTTAAAAAATTAAAAAAATCTTTTAAAAAATTGGGTTATTTAATTTCCTATTATTGAGTTTTGAGAGTTCTCCCTATATTCTGGATATAAACCCTTTGTGAGATATGTGATTTGCAAATGTTTCCTCCTAGTGTATGGCTTGTCTCTTCACTCTCTTAAGAGTATCTTTGGCAGAGCATATGTTTTCGATTTCAACAAAGTCTAATTTATTAATTATTTTATTTAGGGGTCATGCTTTTGGTGTTGGATCTAAAATCTTTTTGCCTAGCATAAAATGATGCATATTTTCTCTTATGTTTTCTTCTAGAAATTTTATAGTTTTACATTTTACATGTAGGTTTATTATCCATTTTGAATTAATTTTTGTGAAGGGTAAAAAATATAAGTTGAAGTGTAGATAAATAGATAAATGTCCAGTTGTTTCAGAGCCATGTGTTGAAAGACTATCATTTCTCTATAGAATTGCCCTTAAATATTTGTAAAATATAAATTAGCCATATATGTGTTGATCTACTTCTGGACTTTATTCCATTGATCTGTGTGTCACTATTTTCTCTAATACTACACTGTTTAATTAGTGTAGCTTTATATTAAGCTTTGAAATTAAATATTGAGATATTTATTGTTTTTCTTCAAAATTGTTTTGGCAATTCTAATTTTGTATTTACATATAAATTTTAGAATTAGGGGCACCTGGGTGGCTCAGTCGTTTAAGCATCTGACTCTTGGTTTCAGCTCATGTCATGATCTCAGGGTCGTGAGATTGAGCCCCATGTCAGGCTCCATGCTCAGCACAGAGTCTGCTTGAGACTCTCTCTCCCTCTCCCTCTGCCCCTTCCACCATTCATTCTCTCTAAATAAATAAACAAATAAATAAATATCTAAAATAAAATTTAGTATTAGTTTGTTGACAAAAAAAAAATCATGCTGGGTTTTTTTAACTGGGATTGCATTGAATTTATTATCTATTTGGAGTATTTTGATGTCTTTATAATATAAAGTCTTTTAACCCATGAACACATTTATATTTAAAAAAAAGTTTTTGTGTATAGTTGACACCCAATATTACATTAATTTCAGGTATACTTACCATGTACATCAACATGGAAGGAACTGGAGGGTATTATGCTGAGCAAAATAAGTCAATCAGAGGAAGACAATTATTATATAGTATCACCCATATGTGGAATATAAGAAACAGCACAGAGGATCATAGGGGAAGAGAGGGAAAACTGAATGGGAAATCATCAGAGAGGGAGAAAAACATGAGAGACCCTTAACTATAGGAAACCAACTGAGGGTTCCTCGAGGGGAAGTGGGTGAGGGGAAGGGGTAACTGGGTGATGGGCTTTAAGGAGCGCACATGATGTGATGAGCACTGGTATTATATGCAACTGATAGATTATTAAACACTACATCTGAAACAAATGGGTGTACTATATGTTGGCTAATTGAATTTAAGTTAAAAAAAATTTCAGGTGTACAACATAGTGATTCAACTTCTCTATACATTATGCTGTGGTCACCACAAGTGTAGGTACCATCTGTCACCATACAATACTATTACAGTATCATTGACTATATTCCCTATGGTGTGCTTTTTATTCCCAGGACTTATTTATTCTGTTACTGGAAGCCTGTATCTCCCAGTCCCCTTTACCCGTTTTACCCTTACCCCCTTCCTTCTGGCAACCATCAAATTATTCTCTATACTTATAGGTCTGATTCTGCCGTTTGTTTGTTTATTCATTTGTCTTGTTTTTTAGATCCCACACAAGAGTGAAATTGTATGGTATTTGTCTTACTCAGTCTGACTTATTTCACTTAACATAATACCCTCTAGGTTAATCCATGTTGTCGAAAATGGTATGTATGATCTCATCCTTTCTTATAGCTGTATAATATTCCTGTGTGTGTGTGTGTGTGTGTGTGTACACACATTTTCCTTATCCATTTGTCCATTGATGGACACATATCTTGGCTATTGTAGATAATGCTGCAATAAACATAGGGGTGCATATATCTTTTTGAACTAGTGTTTTCATTTTGGGGGGTAAATACTCAGTAGTGAAATTATTGGATCATATGGTATTTCTGTTTTTAATTTTTTGAGGAACCTCCATATTGTTTTCCACAGTGGCTGTACCGATTTACATTCCCACCAAAAGTACATGAGGGTTCCTTTTTTTCCACATCCTTGCCAACACTTATTATTTCTTGTCTTTTTGATTTTAGCCATTCTTACTGGTGTGGAGTGATATCTCATTGTGATTTTGATTTACATTTCCCTGATGATTAGTCATGTTGAGCATCTTTTCATGTGTCTCTAGTCATCTGTATGTCTTCTGTGGAAAAATGTCTGTTCGGATCCTCTGCCCATTTTTTAATCAGATTGGTTTTTTTGGTGTTGAGTTGTATGAGTTCTTTATATATTTTAGATAATAACCCCTTATCAGATATATCATTTGCAAATATCTTCTCCTATTCATTAGCTTGTAAATTTGTTTTGTTGATGGTTTCCTTTGTTGTGCAAAAGCTATTAATTTTGGTGTAGTCACAATAGTTAATTTATTCTTTTGTTTCTCTTGCCTTAGGAGACATATCTAGAAAAATGTTGCTGTGGCCGATGTCAGAGAAATAACTGCCTGTGTTCTCTTCTAGGATTTTTATGGTTTCAGGTTTCACATTTAGGTCTTTAATCTATTTTGAGTTTATTCTTGTGTGTGGTGTTGGAAAGTGGTCTACTTTCATTCTTTTGCATGTAGCTGTCCAGTTTTCCCAGAAACATTTATTGAAGAGACTGTCTTTCCCCATTGTATATTCTTGCCTCCTTTGTTGTAGGTTAACTGACCATATGAGAGTGGTCTCTTTTGGGGCGCCTCTTTTGGGTGGCTCAGTCATTAAGTGTCTGCCTTCGGCTCGGGTAATGATCCCAGGGTCCTGGGATCAAGCCCCACATCGGGCTCCCTGCTCTGCGGGAAGCCTGCTTCTCCCTCTACCAGTCCCCTTGCTGTGTTCCCTCTCTCACTATGTCTCTCTCTGTCAAATAAATAAATAAAATCTTAAAAAAAAAAGTGGTCTCTTTTGTGTTCCAGTGATTTATGTGTCCATTTTTGTGTCAGAACCATACTGTTTTGGTTACTACTAACAGCTTTGTAGTATATCTTGAAATTTGGAATTGTGATACCTCCAGCTTTGTTTTTTTCTCTTAATTAATTTAAGTTCCCTTTGATTTCTTTTATCAGTGTTTTGTGTTTTCAGCATGCATATCTTGCACCTATTTTACTAAATTTATAAATACATATTTCGTTGTTTAGGGCTATTATAAATAATATTGCTTTTTAAACTTCAATTTCAATTGTTAATTGTTAGTATATTGAAAAATAATTGAATTTTATATATTGACCCTATAATTGGTGATTTGGTAACTCTCTGATAATTCTAGGAGTTCTCCACCTATACCTTTTTTTAGATTCTATAAGGACTTTCTAAGTAGATAATCATGTAGTTTATAAAGAGTGATTATTTTATTTCTTCTATTCTAATCTATATGCCTATTTCTTTTCCTTCCTTATTGATACGATGTTGAATAGGAGCAAGTGGACATTCTTGCTTTTCCCCAGGTTGGGGGAAAACATTCAGTCTTTTACCATTAATTATGATATTTGCTGTGTTTTAGAAAAATGTTATTTATTAGGTTTTTTACTATGGATGTGGAATTTTGTAAAATGCCTTTTCTGCATCTTTGGAAAAGATCTTATGGTTTTTCTTTTTTAGCCTGTTTATATGATGAATTATATTGATTGATTTTTGAATGTTGAACCAGCCTTGCATTTCCAGGGTACAACCACTTGGTTCTAACATAATTTTTATGTATTTCTGTATTTAATTTGTTGTATTTTGTAGATAATTTTTGTGTCTGTGTTCATGAGGGATACTGGTCTGTAGTTTTCTTGTAATGTTTTTGTCTGCTTTTAGTATTGATGTAATGCTGGCCTCACAACATGAGATGGAAAGTGATCTATTTTTATATTCTTGGGAAGATATTATATATAATCGGTACTACTTCTTCTTTAAATGTTTAGAAGACCTCACCATTGAAACCATATGGGACTGGATTTATCTTTGTTAAAATGTCTGAATAATGTTTAAAATATATAATTGAGTACCTACTATGTATCTGAAATATTGGTTACTTTCTCATTTTCTCAATTTCTGTAATATATTTATTACCTCTACAACAAGTTTTGACTTAAGTTAGAATGAGATATTTGATTCAAACTAGACACAACTCTGTTATTATTCTTCTATTTCACTGAGGATGCTGAAAACTTCTGGTACAAAGTTAGGTTTATAGTTAAAGATGAGATAAACTTGTGACCTTAGATTAAGTCATAGGACTCCCTTGAGCCTGAGTTTTCTTGTCTAAATAAATGGATATAATGCATCATAAAATGTTAGATTGGATAAAGTGTCCAGAATTTATAACTAATTTATAAATGACATAATTGATCAGATTTTAATGAAATATAAACATTTTTCATCAAGTTAAAAAATATCAAAGGTTTAAGTTACTTAACTATGAGAGAAGCAACTAGTTGTTCATCAAAAATTGTGTTTGCTTTCTGGGTACATAGTAAAATTTTATTTCTCAGCCTCCCTTGGAGGTATTTGTGACTTTGTGACTGAATTTGAGCCAGTGTGATGTGAGAGGAAGTATTGCATGCCATTTCCGTTCCTGGTTCCTAAGGACCCCTATGTGCAGTTCTCCTTGTTTTATTGCCCTTCACGCTAGTGGGCATGGAGACAATCAGTAGTGACCTTGAAGATTACAGAGCTGCTGTGAGCCTGGGTCTCTGAATTATTACATGGATGAGAGCGCCCTGCAATACATTCATTCGCCTTTCCAGTAATGGTGTGTGAAAAACAAAATAGTCTAAATTGTTTGGATCATTTGGGGATACATTTGTTAACAACAGCTAGTTTGTATAATTTGGTAGGATGAGAGTTCTCCTTTAATAGTACTATAATTTTCTTATTAGGAAAAATCAATGTTCACATTTTAGCAATCCCAAATGGAACAGAAGTATCCTGTTTCGGAGAGGACACAATTCATGATAAAAACGTATGAATCCAAGGTAAAAAATAAAAATAATTTTTAAGAGTTGTTCATCAGTTGAAAAATTCAAGGGGAGGATATTTGTGATTGTGTTCGGTTGTTTAAGGATAAGATTGGTGATCTAAGTAATGGTCCAGAATAGGGCATTCCAAACAGCAATGAAATTTAGTTTATGTAGCTAGGCACTTTACTCACACCTGTAACTGTGTCAGACACAGTGTGTAAGCAATGTTGATAGAGGAATTGCTAAGTGACTACCTGAGAATAAAGGATTTATATATAATTAAAAGCAATAGGAGCTATCAGGTATTTATATGGTTCACTAATAATTTCCGTAATTCTACTTTAATGCTGAAAATATTTGCACACATTTAAACAGAGTTCAACAGTACTTAAGAAATAACCAATAATTAAATTGCAAAGAGATAATAGATTCATGTGCTTTCCGTGTGATGGAAGATTGTTTAGATTTCAAGGTTTATTTTGTCCTGCCAACAGTGTTATTAATCATTGTTCCTCATTTCCTTTCACTGCTGGGATTTGACAAAGATTTTATTTCACCTTGAAAAACTGCACATAGTGGAGAGTTTCCTCATTTTATTCCTGCAGTCTTAACATACCCTACTGAGTAAAGGTAAATTGCTTTTTATTCTGTATTCTGTTATACTTTTGAAAAATGGTTTTCAAATCACAGATTTGATTCCTCTCTTGGTACTGAAAGATCATAAACAAATATGTTTTTATGTTATTTTTCTTTAGTAAGCTTTATGATTGTATCCTCAGCAACTGGACTAATTCAATAAGCAGCAGACCATAAGGCAGTAAATGGATACACTATTAATTTTTATTGCTAAAGTTTCTTTTATGTACTATTTGAATCTAAAGATGTTATTCACATTTTTTATGGTGATTCTGGCAGACTTTAAAAATCTAACTCTATAATTCTTATTGATAAAGCCTGGATATTTTAAACTCAGTGGCCCAAGGAATGGCAACAATTCATATCTCACCAACCAGTTCATTAAATGAAAATCTTGAATGAGAAAGGGAAAGCAAAACAAGTAGATTGTAGTTTAGTTGCCTAGTCAATAGAACACAATTGGGAAGATTAAACTCCAGTACTAATATCAGGTCACTACAAGAACTTTGTGAATGATTTGTTCTCTTCTTTATTCACCCTCAAAATGAGAGTTTAGGCCTGAAATACCTCAAGAATAGCTTCTAAAAATTGCTTTGATTCTGTGGTTGCACAGAATGGGAGCTGAAGCAGTTGACCATTAAAAGAGAACGGTGAAATTAAAAAAAAACACAAAAACATAAAAGGTAAACAAGGATATGCCTCATTTCCAGGTGGGCTGGCATTCTGCAGGGCCTCATCTACAAAACTATTTTGCTGCTGATTTTGAAGTTGTGCTAATTGATAAGTACAGCAGAATCTCCCACCCTAGGCTCACACTGATTAAATCAATGCTCTCAATTTATATTCCTTCCTCTCTGAAACTCATGTGCATCCTATGGAGAAATGGAAGTGATGGATACAATATAAAACCCTGGGGTGGTAATGACTGTACAAACCTTTAAAAGGACTGTATTACATCAATTTGACCAATATTTATTGAGGATGTCACAAAACTACAAATATACACAGTCCCTGCCCACCAGGACCTTAATCAGAGAAATAAGATCCAGTCATAAAAGATACATAAAAATAATCACACAAAAACTCTTTTAAATCTGTTCCATGCTACATGCTGAATGACTGGTGTGGGTACTGAAAGGTGAAGTAGCTCATTCTATGCTGCTATGGTCTGGTCTGGGAAGTTGTATGGGCATTCAGTTTACTCTTCAAAGGTTGTTTTGTTTTAAGCAGTATTAGAACAGAAAAGATTATTATCTTTACATCCATGAAGCAGACAATAAATACCAAAGACACTCAAAGAGGAAGACATGATTCAAGGCTGGAGTGGTCTGAAAATTCTTTACAGAGGACATAAGATATGAGTCGAGTATCTCCTAAAATCTATGGCAAGCATAATACTTAATGATGAAGTGTTAGAAACTTTCCTTTAATATGAGGGATGAGATAAGTATAGCCATTATGATTGTTTCTATTTAACATTAGGCTAGGGGTCCTTGTAAACATATTAAGATTAAAAGCAATAAAGGAATGAGAATTTGAAAACAATATACAAAACAGCCGGGATGCTGGACACAAATCTATAATAGACATTTTTTCATAGCTTTCATGAGATAGAATTTACATACCATACATATCAACCTTATTTAAAGTGTACAATTCAATTAATTTTTATATTAATTTGAGTATATTCACAATTGTACGACTATCATCATAATCTAATTTTAGAACCTTTTGTCAATCAAAAAAGAAACCCTGTACCATTATAAAAAAGAAACTCTGTACCCTCATCACACACACCCCCAGCTTTGGAAAACAACGTACTTCTGTCTCTAAAATTTGCCTATTATGGATGTTTCATATAAATGGAATAATACCATATGTGGTCTGTTGTGACTGACTTCTTCCACTGAGGATCATGTTTTGAGCTTCATCCATGTTGTTGTATATAATAGATCAGCACTTCATTACTTTTTACTTTTTATTACCAAATAATATTCTACTATATACATAAGCCAAATTTCATTACCTTCTAATAAGTAGATGGGTTGTTTCCACATTTTGGCTATTACAATTAATGCTGCTCTTAGTATTCATGTACAAGTTCTTGTGTGGAGGTTATGTTTTTATTTCTCTTAGTTAAATAGAAGTGCTTGGTCATATGGTAACACCATGTTTAGCCATTTGAGGAACTGCCAGACTATTTTCCATACCCACCAGCAGTATTGAAATTTCTAATTTCTCTACGTCCTCACCGGATACTTTTATCTTTTTGATCATAGTCAATCTAGTAAGTATGAAGTGATACCTCCTGGTTTTGATCTGCATATCTCTGATAGCTAATAATGATAGCACATATTTTCATGCACTTATTAGCTATTGGTATATGACCTGTGGAGAAATGTCTGTTCCAATCCTTTGCCTATTTTTAATTGGTTTATTTATCTTTTCATTGTTGGCTTCTAAGGGTTCTTCATGTATTCTGAATGCAAGTTCCTTATCAGATATATGACTTGCAAATATTATCTCCCATCTTGTGGATTGCTTTTCACTTTCTTGATGTGTTCCTTGAGCAGAAGTTTTTAATTTTGATGAAATCCAATTTATCTACCTTTTTCTTTGTTGTGTTTTTGAGTCATATCTTAAGAATCCATCACCTAGTCCAAAGTTACAAAGATTTACTCCTGTATTTTCTTCTAAAAGTTTGTTTTAGCTCTCACATTTATTTTATTTTCACATTTATTTTATTTTGAGTTAATTTTGTATATGTTCTGAATAAGGTGTCCAAAATCTCTCTCTCTCTCTCTCTTTTCTTTCATGTGGGTAACTAGTTGTTTCAGCACCATTTGATCATTTGTTTAAAAGATGATTCTTTCCCCACTGGATTGTCTTGGTACCCTTGTCAAAAATTAGTTGGTCATAAGTGTGACAGTTTATTTCTGGACCTAAAATCTTTTCTTTTCTTTTTTTAATTTTTATTTAGTTATTTGACAGAGAGAGTGCACACAAGCAGGGGAAGCAACAGAGGAAGAAAGAGGTGCAGGCTCTTTGCTGAGCAGGGAGCCCGATGTGGGGCTTGATCCCAGAACCCTGTGATCATGACCTAAGCTGAAGGCAGACGCTTAACTGACTGAACCACCCAGGAACCCCCCTAAAATCTTTTCCATTGATCTATAGTTCTGCCTTAGGGCAATAGCACAGTGTCTTGATAACTACAGCTTTATAGTAAATTGTGAAATCTGGAAATGTGAGTCCTCCAACTGCATTGTTTTTTCTAGGTTATTTTGTCTCTTCTGGGTCCCTTGAATTCCCATATGAACTTTAAGACCAGTTTGTTCATTTCTGCAAAAATGCCACTAACTGGCATTTTGTTAGCAATTGTGTTGAACCTGAAGATCAAATTTGGGAGCATTGCCATTTAATAATAGTAAGTATTCTGATCCTTAAACATGAATGTTTGGGGAGGATGGATAGAACTTGGACATGAAGACTAGGGTATCCAAACTCGTGTGTGTGAAATCTACAAAGGACATGATGGATCTGGGGTGGGGAGGAGAGCTGGTTAGGGGTCTGCATTGGTACCCTAACCTGGACTCTGCAAATATTAAGGAAGTCCTGGTCTCTGTATTATCTCTCTTTTCCTTTATTTATTCCTGAAATAGAGAATGTTCCTTTATAACTAAGAAACTGTTCACATGCTGTTCTGTTTGTCCTGCATGGCTTATTTTTACTCTCAGTTTCTTAATTCCCTGGTCACTACCCTTTCAGGCAAACTCCTAATCTTTCATTTCTTAACTTAATGTTGCTTCCTCAGACACTTTTCTTGATAGCATGTGCTAGGGTAGCCTCAATAACAGGCCTGAGGAAAACCCCAGTATGTTTTCCTTCATAGCACATACTCACAGTACTTAAACTTATATAGTGTATAGTGTGTGTACCAACTTCTAGACGTAAGTTCCATGGCAGTTGGCATGTTGTCTGTTTTATTTATAGCTGTCTTCTTATCACCTGGTATAGTGCCTGGCACATAATAAACATTTAATAGATGGGTGAATAAATGAACAGACATGTGAGTAAGTGGCAATATCTCCATGAGGTCAGAATTTTTCTCAATTACCAATATTATGGGAAGCTATTTTAGGCTTTGTGTGCAGTGCAGGGTGCTATTCCTGAGTTTGAAATTTGAGGAGCAGACTAATTACTGCTCTTTTTGAAGATGCAATTCTGTGGTAGGTGGAATAATGGCCCCCCAAAGATGTCCATGCCCTAATCCTCAGAACCTGTGAATGTCTTATCTTACATTGCAGATGCGATTCAGGTTATTGACCTTGAGGTAGGGGGATTATCCTAGATTATCCAAGTGTGCCCAATCTTATCACACATGCCTTTAAAGTCAGAGAATTTTTCCTGGCTATGTAAGAGAGAGATGGCCATGTGAGAAGGATTTGATGCCTTGTTACTGGTTCAGAGATGTCATGGCTTATGTGCAAGGACTAGAGAGAGGTTTCTAGGACCTAAGTGTGGCCCCAGTTGTTGACAGCCAGGACACCAAGTCTTCAGTCCTACAATCATATGGAACTGAATTCTGCCAACACTAGAATGAGCAGGAAATGGAATCTCCCCCAGAGCCTACAGGAAGGAAAGCAGCCATGTGAACACCCTGATTTTAGCCTTGTGAGACCTGTGTCACTCGTCCTACCTATGGAACTGTAAGATAATAAATTCGTGTCCTTTTAAGCCGCTAAGTCTGTGGATACTGGAACATAGATAATGAATACAAATTCCTATCCAGTTCTGAGCTGTAATGGGGTCTTCAAAATTGAAGACTTTTCTTTTAATCTGGGGATAATGTTCTTTACTGTCCTTAGATTAGGAAACATTCAATGATTTCTTTCATCTTACTCATTTATATATATTTTTTGCAATCTCATACTACTGACAGAAGAGTTTGCAGAAAGTTCTACTACATTCTTGAAGAATTCTCTTCATGACATACTGAAATAATTTTCAAAAAATGTTTAATTTGGGGCACTTGGGTGTCTCAGTCAGTTAAGCTTCTGCCTTTGGCTCAGGTCATGATCCCAGGGTCCTGAGATTGAGTCCCACATAGGTTTCCCTGCTTGGTGGGGAGCCTGCTTCTCCCTCTTCCTCCCGCTTGTGCTCTCTCTCTCTCTCTCAAATAAATAAAATCTTTTAAAAAAATGTTTAAGATGTGGTGTACAGCATAGTTCCTGGTTCTCAGTTGTTTTTCCTTTAGTTTTACATATATTCTGCACATTTGAACAATTAACTTGCATCTTTTAACAAAAGAAAAATACAAATTTTGTGATAAAGTCATGTAAATTAGAGCAGGATCTTAAATAATAATGATAAACTTGATATGCATACAACTGTGATGTACTCTTTTGAGAAAACATCTTAGAGCTGAGGATGATTTTAACCTCTTAACCCTTGAAAGGAGGAAACTCAAGCCACAAGATATAAAATATAAATGACTTGCATGGGTTTATCTGGTTTGCTATGGTAGACGCAGAACTAGAATTCCAGTATTACATTTTCCAGTTGAAGTCAGAACCTACTAAATATTTCATTTTTTAAAAAAGAGGGTAGAGGGGCTCCTGGGTGGCTCAGTTGGTTAAGTGTCAGACTCTTGATCTCAGTTCAGGTGTTGCTCTCAGGGTGGTGGTTTTGAGCCACACATTGGGCTCCATGCTGGGTATGGAGCCTACTTAAAAAAAATTTTTTTTAAAGATTTTATTTATTTATTTGAGAGAGAACGAGAGAGAGCACATGAGAGGGGGGAGGGTCAGAGGGAGAAGCAGACTCCCTGCAGAGCAGGGAGCCCGATGTGGGACTCGATCCAGGGACTCCAGGATCATGACCTGAGCCGAAGGCAGTTGCTTAACCAACTGAGCCACCCAGGCGCCCCCCCAAATTTTTTTTAATTAAAAAAAAAAGAGGATAGAGTTTTGCAATGATGTAGATGGAGCTAGAATGCATTATGCTAAGCTAAATAAGTCAGTCAAAGACAAATACCGTATGTATTTCAGAAATACCATATGAATTTCTTAAATTCATGTGGAATTTAAGAAACAAAAGAGATGAACATAGGGGAAAGGAAAAAAAAGAAGGCGACAAATCATAAGAGACTCTTAACTATAGAGAACAAACTGAGGGTTACTGGAGGGGAGGTAGATGGGGGGATAGGCTAAATGGGGGATGGGTGTTAAGGAGGGCACTTGTGGTGATGAGCACTGGGTATTACATGTAAGTGATGAATCACTAAATTCTACTCCTGAAACTAATATTACACCATATGTTAACTAACTAGAATTTAAATACAAACTTGAAATATTTAAAAAGAGAGGGCAGAGGATATATACATATCCTCATTTATAAATATTATATAATATAAAATTAATTATGTATCTACATACATAAAATTTAGATTTAACTAGATCCCATAAACTCAGTAGTTTAATGAAAGGGAAATATATTAAACTCTTAGGTTTATGGAGTCCAGCTTAAATCTAAATTATAATGTAAAGGGTAATATATAGTAGTATGTTTATTTGTGGTTCAGAGTTTACTTTCCTTAAAAAGACATATAATTTTGACATGCTGAGATTGATAAATGTTAATAATTGTTAGGGTAAGTAATAGATAAAATGTGTTTCATTATACTGTTTTCTCACATTTGTGTATGTTTGAAAATTTCCATAATTAAAAAAAGAACATGCTGTAGTTCACAAGGTTAAACTGTCAGAGGCAAAGCAAATTCTGTGGAGTTTGAAGTTTTGAAATTATCAGAAGGATATTAAACTTTGTTTGATGTTATCATGTCATGTTCTTTCACATCCTTTTTAAGAAATTTTTTTTGTGGGTGTGTGCTCTGCATATCATTCAGTCAAAGGCATAATGTCAAGAGATCTTTTCTATAAAAACAGTAAAACTCTGGGCATTTAAATTAAGTGATAGAGAAGGAACGTGGAACGCATTAAAACAAGGAAAAGTTAAGCTGAAAATCAGTTCATTATATAAAATATATGCAGGTCTAGATATTTGCAGATATAGATGGGTATGGTTATTTAAATTCTGTTCTCTATTTTAAATAACTTTCCCCTTTGTGTTTCTTCTAAAAAAAAAAAACTATGACAACCTTGAGAAAATCGACAAATTTAATTCTGCATTTAAAAAAGTTTTTAATATTTATTAAGATTATAAATTTAAGGATAGTTAAATTACACACTTGCAAATTTAAAGGAAATTAATGGAATAATAAAAGAGTACATTGCAATTTAATGGTATTACCATTACTGGTCTTTTTTTCTTCAAGTAGGTGTATCTGGAGTAGCAGATTGTGATGCAGGTATGATTTTTATATATTGCTAACAATTGAATGGAGAGAACCAACTCAAACTGGTCCTGTCTTTTGGTGCTTCTTTAATATTGTGTTCTAGCTCATAGCACTATTAGAGTCAAGCAGAATTTCTCATCTCATCCTCTGATCTGTCAGCTTCTAGTCCTTTAAAATGAAACCCCAGTGGCAATCCTATTTTAAATAGAATGAGACATAAGCAGTTTAGGGTTACCATTTTATTTTCACCCACAATGAAAGAATAATGACTCAGTGTTTTCCCATATATCCTTTTTTTTTTTTTTTTTAAGTAAGCTCCACACCTAGCATGGGGCCTGATTCAGAGCTTGAACTCACGACCCTGAGATCAAGACCTGAGCTGGAACCAAGAGTCAGACGCTTAACCAACTGAGCCACCCAGGTGCCCCCACCCATCCCTTATATCCTTTCAATAATATGCCCTGAGAAAAATTCCAGACTTTATATCTGCCACTAATGGTAAATACTGATTATCTCTTTTCCTAGCCCTGATGTTCAATAGCATTTTTCTATATACATCTGTCATGGGAGAGGTTTTGGCCTCTACTTTTATTTCATGGGACATATTTTTCCCCCCATGGGACATATTTTTAAAATCCAGTAACAATACTTAGAATCATGTCTTCTCTTGAAAGTCTCTTTCACAATATAGTGGATCTCAGGATAAAATCCTGATCTATGGAAAAGAAGTTAGATCTTAATGGCCATCTGATTTGGCTTTTTTTAAATCCTGGAATTACACCTATGTGGTTTATTTCTACATCTATGTAAGACAAGATCTGGCCTTTCACTGGTATTTTTTTCTTATTTTAGGCCAAGTTCACTAAAAATTTACTCTTTAAATGCAACTAAAAGTCATCATATTTGCATATTACATTTCAAACTACTACCAGATCATTTAAATTATATATGGAAGATTTTGTTGAAAGGTCCAGTATTTTATAATATTAACAATATTTTACTCTTTTAGAAAGAGGCTGGCTAGCAATGTGTCTTCCAGGTGCTTTCCTTCTGTAGACCTTTGTTTGTCAAAAAAGATGATCTTCTATGTCTCAGGTTATATGAGCACATTTACTCTTCTGTTCAAAACAGTAGTGTCTCATTTTTCACTACTGAAAATTCCTCATTGGCTCTTAATTTGGATATCCACTGACTGTACCACTGACTAGGTCCTATTTCGTTTTCCTTTATTTAGTAAGCCATCAATTCTGACATCTTTGTTGCATTTTGTTTTAAATCAATTTTCCTTTTTAATTCCAAAGTCTTTTTTGTCTCTTGTTAGTTTCCCTAGCAACAGGATTTAGAACTACCTTAGGACCAGGATCTCTCCCTCCCCATGAAGCTACAGAATACAGGTAAAAGCAGCAGAGTCAGAGGAAAGCATGAGGATTTTGGTGGCCAAATAGATCCATCTTTGAATCCTATTTTTACTTGATAAGGTTGTTGAGAGGAGTAAATTTATTAATGTATGCAAAGATTCTGGTACAATGTTGGTGTTCAAGAAATATTATTTCCTGTCTATTTCTGGCCAACATTTCTTCTGAACCATTTTATTATTTGTATTTTTGGTTTTAATTAACAAGTAAAGTATTTGGCAGAGTGTCCATCATATAACATCATTCAACAAATATTTGTCATTATTAAAATTTTACCTTTATATTTCTGCCTCAACTTTTCCTTACTCCATTTCCTGTTAAGTACTTTATGCTTTCAATAGCAAATATATTTATTGTTCTTCTCTAAATATAAGCTGAGGAAGTTCTTGTCTAGGAACTGGCTTGTTTGTTGTAATTCTCAAGAGGCTAAGTTGCTAAAGGTGAAAAGAGGAGGGAAAAAAAGGTAAGTGGGCCACAGTATTAAATAACAAAGGAAAGTTGGAAATGAAAAAAATGAAGCTATATTTGCCTTGTTTGGATAGTATTTAAGAAATACAATTTTTGAAGAGCAATGTACATTCAATAATGAATTGTTATGATATTGATATTTTTAGATTTACTGTTTGGCCTTTTGACTGATCCATTGTATTAATAGTGCATACTGGTGTTTGACCAATTTAACAGTAATTGAATGTAACATGATGCATGAAATCTGCTGTGTGATTACCATCAAGATACAATATTATTTCATGAATGATGAAGTTTTTTGAAATGGGAACTTCACATTTCACCTTGAGATAAAATATGTAGTCATGTTTCACTACAGGTAGCTAGATATATTGTTCAAATACATTTTGAAGAAAAGGAATAAATCATGGCCACTTGTATGTTCACTGTTATATGAAGTTAACAGAAAATACATCTTATTTGAAATCAGTATATTCTTGAATACCTGCTCTAGGTAATATTAGTTATAATAATTTTTTATATCTTCTTATCAATGCTGGCTGTTCCCTTCTCTATTTTTTTCTATATGAGGTTTTGTCACAGAATGACTTTCAGGTTTGATTCCAGTCTACATAAAATCCTCTCTTTAACCAGCATTGTTGTATTAAAAATAGAAAGTAGATATACAAAGTGCCTCATTGACCCTTCTACATATTTTTAATATTCATTCAGCTTATTATATATGAATGCCATGTAAGTACTCTCACCTGGAGGGATCTCATTCCCTCCAAGAGCTATAATTACAAATTCACAAATTGTTCCAAAGACTTCTGGATCTATGCTACCAGCTTAGGTCTTTTCCCTGAATTCCATGTCTGCATTCTAAACTGCCTACTGTTCCTTGCTACAGACATTTAAACAATAATGAGGAAGAGCTGGACTCATTAATTTTCCTCCACACAAATATTTTTTTTTAAATATTTTATTTATTTATTTGACAGCGAGAGAGAGCACAAGCAGGGGAAGTGGCAGGCAGAGGGAGAAGCAGGCTTTCCACTGAGCAGGGAGCCTGATGTGGGGCTCGATCCCAGGACCCTGGGATCATGACCTGAGCCAAAGGCAGACACTTAACTGACTGAGCCACCCAGGCGCCCCAACCTCCACACAAATCTTAATGAAAGATATCACCACCCATATAGTTGCTTATTTTCTGAAAACAAAAACAAAAACAAAAAAAAAACCTGAGTATCATCCAAATGCTTCCTTCTCCATAAACAGACCCGCTTTCAGTCAATTACTGTATCTCCTCAGCTCTACCTCCTTAACGGAATCCAGTTCCTTCTCTCCATCTCTGTAGCCCTACCACCTTTTAAGTCATCAACATCATCTACCCCGTTGACAGCAACAGCATCCTATTTTGTTAGCCTGCTTTTTGCATGGATACAAATGCGGACACAGAGTTATTTATATCGTGTCACTCCTGTGCCTGCACATGTGAATGGCTCCCTTCTGCCCTAAAATTAAAGTTTAAATTCCTTAACTTGGGTCACAGTTTCCTTTATGATCTGGTTCTAGCTGTCTACTCCAGACTTATCTCTCAGTTCTTCCTCCCCGACATTCCCTACTACAGTTCCACTGAACCACTCCCAGTTCCTGGAATAGCTCATTCACTATCCTGCTTCAGAGATTTTTGCCCTGCCTATTCCTTGCCTGAGACACATCTTTCTCTACTCCATTTTTATTATTCTGCTTGTATTAGTTAGGGTTCTCTAGAGAAACAGAATCAATAGAATACATACAGTATAAATTCCAGTCTGAGTCCAAGTCCAAAAGCAGGAGAAAACCAATGTCCCAGCTCAAAGACAGGCAGAAAGAATGAATGAATTTTCCTTTACTCTGCCTATTTGTTCTATCCAGGCCTCTAATGGATTGGATGAGGCACACTCTGATTAGGAAGAGCAATAAGCTTTATTCAGTCTACCAATTCAAAAGTTAATCTCATCCAGAGATAGCCTCACAGACACACACAGAATAATGTTTAACCAAATATTTGAGCACTTTGTGGCATGGTCAAGTTGACAAAATTAATCATCATACCATTCTGGTCTCATTCTAGATAACCCTTTTTCAAGAAAAATTCCACCTGTCCCCCCCGCCAAATCCCACAGGTCCTGATGAGATTGCATCTTTACTCTCTTACCTGCTTCCATAACACACTGTCTTTCTCCATCATAGCACCTACCACAGTATATCATCATTGCCTGCTTACTTATGTCCCATACAAGACTCCTAGTCTAGTCCATCCTTATCTCTGTAATTCCTACTTTAGGAGTTAGGAATTACACTTTGGTACTTCAGAGATGTTCAATGAATATTTGTGCAATGCATGAGCTGTTCTATTAACCTTTAACGTGAATTCTTACTAGCATTAAAACAATACAATTATTTTAGCCTGATCAGTTATATAAAACTAACATTTACTCCTGGCCAATTATGGCTGAATATATATGTAACAATATTCAACATTCTGGTTTCATTAACTTTCCTCTGGGGTTTATATACTAAACCCACTCAATCTGTGGTTTAGATATTTTTTGCTGATTAAAACTGTGGCTACCTTGTTAGAATTCTCTTTGTTGCTCACCACCGGAGAAAAGGGCATTCAATTTAGCTGTTTGAAATTAAAAAGTAGTATAGGAAAGGAGCAGAGGCTTTGGAATAAAACAATTAGACTAGTGCTGGTTGTCTTCATTCTGACTTAGTTACTGGCTTCTGTATACTGAGTATCTAGAAAACTACTGGGCACAAAATCGGTTCTAAAAATTGCTAGATGAGTCAACTTTGATAAGTTACAAAAAGTATTTTAGTCACAGTGTTGTCGGGTGAACTTAGGGAGACCCCAGGCTCTGGGGCCTCGACCCAGCCCCTCCCAAAAGTGTTTCCTAAAATTCTTGGTCTCCACAAGAAAGAATTCAAGGACAGACATGCAACACAGTGGATGAGCGACACAAACGGGAAAATTTATTAAAGGGAAAGTACACGCTCAAGATAGGAGAGCAAGAGAGCTTAAGAGAGAGCGATAGAGGGGTGGGAGGGATGGGTTGGCTGGGTGATAGATATTGGGGAGGGTATGTGCTATGGTGAGTGCTGTGAATTGTGTAAGACTGTTGAATCACAGACCTGTACCTCTGAAACAAATAGTACATTATATGTTAAAAAAAAAAAAAAAAGATAGCAGGAAGGGAAAAATGAAGGGGGGGAATCGGAGGGGGAGTTGAACCATGAGAGACTATGGACTCTGAGAAACAAACTGAGGGTTCTAGAGGGGAGGGGGTGGGGGGATGGCTTAGCCTGGTGATGGGTATTAAAGAGGGCACGTTCTGCATGGAGCACTGGGTGTTATACGCAAACAATGAATCATGGAACACTACATCAAAAACTAATGATGTAATGTATGGTGATTAATGTAACATAATAAAAACAAATAAATAAATTGGGAAAAAAAGAACTATTACATAAAAAAATAAATTTCTATTTGAAAAAAAAAAAAGGGAGAGCTATAGAGCTGTGTGCCCTGGAGGTTGGGTTTTTATCTCGTATCGATAGCTGTTAACTAGGGGGCAGAATATTACTTGGGGCAAGGATGCAGAATTTCATACTTTTTCTTTTTTATTCATCAGGGGTTCCTGTGATGGCTCCTGCCATCTTGGTTTGATCCATACTTGTATGGAGTGCTGCCAGGACAGGCCTCTGACTTACCTAGTAGCCTCCAGGTAGCCTGTTAGAACTTAACTGTCTACTCTAAAAATAGGCTTCTCATATAGTAAGTGACAGTAACTGTATTTGCTTTAGAAACATTTTAAAGACTAAACTGTGTTTATATACTTGAATACAAAGTAGATGCAAAATGAAAGTCTTTTTATTTCTTATTTGCATAGCATCAGAATACTGCAAATGTGTTTATAAGTGCAAAATATTTGTTCCATCCTTCAGTCCCCAATCACACACTTTTCCCTTAATTTTTAAGAACTTAATATGTGCCAGGCATTATCCTAAGTGTTTTACATACATCATTTCATTTCATTTTAATAAAGTATTGGTCTTCTCAATTGACAAGGAAAATCTCATTCATAAAGATTCAATGACTTGCCCAAGTTTACACAGCTATGGGGTTGCAAAGACTACACTGGCATGTGGGTTTATCCGATACCAAAATTCAGTGGTCATAACTGATTTTAAAACAAAATAAAGTCTTTAAAATGAACTTTAGAAGTTCATTTCTCTCTCCTCCTTGTCCTACAGGATCAGCGTTCTGCTGTTCTGTGTCATTTACATTTGCACATGCACAGAGGGTATAATGTTTAGGGGAACATGGTAGGACAATTTTAAAAGCCTTTCTACCAGGCATGCAAAGATGCTTGCTCCAACTGCTCTTGGCTCCTTCCCATTTATATTGACCCCCTCACCCTCCCATAGGTAGGCATTCATACCCTGGCCAGAGCTGGAACAGAGCCATGGCTGCTACAATTGCAGTCCTCCCTGAACAGACTTTTGTCAGACTGTCCTGCAGAATTTCTTATGGGAAGGTTGTTCGTCTTTAAGGTCTGAAAAGACCCAGCTGGCTACATCCAGATAAAGGGAGAAAGCAGAGCTGAAACTTACCTTACATCTCTATACTTCTCCCTCCCCACTGTTCAGCTCAATATATAAATTGTCTCCCTCTCCAATGTTCAGCTCAATATATAAATTGTGTACCTTAAATTAACTTTCACTCCTTAATCCTAATACCGGATGATGTTCTTCCACCTGTATTTGGGAAACTTTCCCTTCCTTTCTCTTCTCAGATTTACTTCCACAATAATCATCCTCCCATTCTGTCACTGGTGTCTTTTTCCTCATTGTTATTATTGCCCTGTTCTTCCTCTCTATCTTTGAGAATATTATTTTTTCTTTCTATAATAAAAATAACAACTAACATATTGTCTTGATTCTGATTTTTCTTTTAATTGTGATCTTTTCTTTTTCAATTTGATGCAAAACTCTTAGAACATCAGGTTATCTTAATTTTTCTCTCATCACCTTCCAAATTCTACAATTTAAATTTTGGGAAAAGAGCCCTAGTAAGATATTTCATTGAGTTAAAAACCATCAACTGAATTACATTTACAACTTTATAAATTAACTGAATGATACAAATTGATTCCATTGATTTTAAGCTGATATTTAATATATTCAAATAAGCATTTATAATGAACTGTATTATATTTTATCCTGGGAGAATCAAAGTTTTTTTATGCAGGTAGTAGAGGTCATCTTTCAATATTGCAGTATGAGCCCATTTACAAATGAGTCTACCTTTTCACTCAGGGTTTTATAAATTTATTCTTATAATAAATTTATTTAATTATAATAAAAATATATTCTTAATGATAAATGTTAATAATTTTAAAATTTTAAATATATGAGTACCCAGTTAGTTTTGTTCTTAATTAACTGTACATTCACAGACACACAGACATAATTTTTTTTGCTGACTCCAACTCACATAAAATTTAATAGTTATTTGACCAATGTGATAAAAATTATTCTATTTATAATTACTTTGAATTTTTCAGAAGAACTTTGAACACTTGGTTCCTAGTGGAAATTAACGTTTTAAAGATTACAGTGTCAGAGAGTTCAGCAAAGCATTTGATTATTTTTTAGCCTCAAGATGTGGCAAAATTGTATTTATTTAAATGTCACTGTTTTGTAAAGACTTTTAGTCTCTCTTTTCTTTGTCTTTTTGTCTTTCATTTGTGAGTGCCTACAAAATATATCCAGTAAGTGTATTTTTGGAAGTATAACTATATTTAACAGATGTAGTCCTTAATTTTATTGTTCCATATTTATATTAGAGATTAATATGTTTGCCTGAATGCTTGGCAGATTAACATCTCTTTGTTTAACTTTATGATTTTTGTTTTAAGCACTGAAGAAGTCTGTCATTGACAAAACTGAGCTAATGTCAGTGATTTTATTTTTCAGAATTTTTTGTGACATTGAAATTTTGAAAGAACCAGCATGTATGTAAATTGGATGATAATGGTAGAAACTGAGGCTTCAGTTATAAGAGTTACACAGTGTATTTTTTATTCTTAAGTCTAATAGATGAGAAGATTCAAGCCATTATTCTGTTTTTTTTTCCATAATTTATTGCTATTTTAAAAACGCTTTACCATGTTTATTTCAATTCTTTAATTCCTTTAATAAGAAAATCAACCTAATTAAATTGTTAAAGGTTAAAATTAAATTCCACTTCAATATTTTTTACCTGGGAACCCTAATAAGTTTATAAGTGTTTAATTAACTCAGTTGTGTAAGGGTTAACAATCAGAAATATATCCAGGTCATCTAAGTCATACAATTGTCAGATGGTTGCTAGGCAACAGATATCAGGTTTGGCTGGTGCATGTTTCTAGGCAAAGCTTATAGTGTGAAAAGAAGAACAAATTACATGACACCTGCATTTTTGTTGTTATGCTTTTTGAAAATAAAGTTGTATTTGGAAGGGGAATAAAAAGCATTGACATTTATTATGCACGTTGTCTTTCTTCTAAATGTCAGAACTATATCTTTTGATAGTTAAGTGATAAGGGACAATAATTTAAAATGACAGCTGACATTTTATTTCTTATGTGGTTTTAGATATGGGTCTTTCACCTAATCCCATTCTTGTATGTTGTCATCTTGTTAATTAATTTTCTAAATTCATTATGATTGAAAAGAAGCTGCAAATCAAAATTAATTGAAATATAATTAATTTAAAACATACACATCTCAAAGCCACTGAGGACAAGAAATGCAAATGACTGATACTACACGATTCTAGCACAACATCAAAATATGTCACCAGTGATGGAAATGATGTTGAGAGAGAGACCACGTTTTAGAAATCTAGTGTAAAAGTCTAATTCATTGCAAATGACTTTTTTAAAACTACTGTTTCATATTACATATTACTTGATTAATTTTTATTTTCTGATCTAATGCTAGAACATTAAATATGATAATAAATATAAAGTGTCCAGCATAATGCCTACCTCCCAGTTATAAATTCCAGTGATGTTAGTCTTTCTCTCTTTTTACTCTCCTTCTTAATAATCAACATATTTAAGGAGTAAGTGAGAATTTTGGTTTTGGTTAAAGATGGTTCATTGCAAACATGCCCAAGAGGAAACAACCAAAATTATCTATTAGATGGCCAGGAAACAAAAATACATTGTTTAATCATTTGTTTTCAAACATAATTTTTAAAGCATATATTTCAGAGGTCTGATTTTTATTCCCCAAATGAGGAGTTGTGGCAAAAATCCTTTAAAAAAATTTATCATTGATTAGTTTTTCACTGGGAAAAAAAATTTTTTTTTTAAGATTTTATTTATTTATTTGACAGAGAGAGAAAGCCAGAGAGCACAAGGTGGGGGTGGAGGCTGATAGCAGAGGGAGAAGCAGACTCCCTGCTGAGCAGGGAGCCATGTAGGCTGGATCCCAGGACCCTGGGATCATGACCTGAGCCGAAGGCAGATGCTTAACTGACTGAGTCATTCAGGCGCCCCTCGTTGTGAAAATTTAATTCAAAATTTAACAAAACCAATATATATATTTTTGTAATTGGATGTAATCTGTCACAAATTAAGAGATTTTCCAGTGAATTTTCAGTTGTTGTGATGAGATAAAAACAGAAGATATATGTTGAAATTCAACATTTTTACAAAAGAGAATTTTGTCAAATTTCCATCTAGAATTATGATTCTGGTACCTCTGTCTGATTTCTACTATTAGATAGCAGAACTTGGAGAACTTAATTGAAATAGAGTACATAAGGTAGATAAGCCAGGTGGAGTTGTATAGTGACAGTGATTTAACAAATCAACTAAAAAATACCATAATTTTTTTCTAATTCAAACCAAACGTTCTGTTTGTATAAACTTGAATTTTATATTCAGGTCACAGAGCAGACACCAGCTTAGTTATTATAGACTTAAAAAACTGAGCCCAGGATTTATTTTATCTCTTGGGAAAATCATTCAAGGAATATATCTTTATATTTTTCATGTATAGAGGATTTCAGACCCCACATGAATTTGCTGGTGATCAATAACAAAAATAAAAATAAAATAAAAATACTTTAAATTATGAAGCTTCAAGTTATTTATGAATATGTCTAACATAAAGAAAATCATGATTATGCTTATTATGTATTCTCTAAGCAGCAGCTTTTAAAATATGTAACCTTGTTCAAGAGCAAACTGTCTGCCTAATACTTTCTAAAATAATCTACTCAGATAAATATTGTTACCAGGTTTTAGAAATGTTTCAACATGTTATGAAATAAGCACATTTAGAAATCAGGGTTGTTATAAATTGAGGACTAGATTGCTCAAAAGGTGATGCTGCTTTCAAAGTTACAGCTCTTAAAACCATTACACTCAATTTTCTTTTTCTTTTTGACATCCAGAAACAACAGACATGTCTGGATGAAAAGAGTTTCACTTAAAAGGCAAGAAAAAAATCCTTAAAGAATTAGTATAGATGCTTGATGCTCTAATATGAATTTCTGGGGATATTTTGGTAGTTAGTGGGGCTAACTCACCTTTTTAATTTCTTCTAGCTCTCTTTCACATCGAGGGACATGTGAAATCAGTGGCTTCAGATGTACAGAAGAGAATCACACTGTAACATCCCACCTCCCCTAAATTGCTAACCACAGTTATCTGCATTTTAATAAGACCTTTATTAGTATTGGAAATGCTTCTTTTCTTACAACTTCCACTGAGTTGTTAAATCCCAAACTGCTTCTTCTCATCCCATTTTTTAAATAGATCACCTGTATAGAATTTAATGGATGTTCTAAGAAATGTTATAGACCCTTTGGTCTTGGATTGAAGTGGAGTAAAATAGTAAACTTTTTTAGGTCAATCAAATCATGATATCCATTTCAATTTTCTCATAAAGCATATTTTTGTGCAGCCATAATAGGATCTTCCTTTTGAGACATACTTTATTTTCCCTCAACCTATGGACATAATCCTCTAAAAACTGACAACATACCTGTATCAGATAGCAAACAATCCCATTTATACAGAAGATTTCCAAACTTGACTTGGAACATTTAAATGTGAATTACTGAGAGAGACTGGTCCAAACAGGTGGCCTGCTCAGCTATGAATAGGACAATAGAAGAAAAGATGAATAAGATGAAAAAAAATTAAGAAACACTTCATGAAAACATTAGTTTGGCTTGCAGTGTACTTGAAAAATAACTCCATTATAATTACATTAGAAAACAAGTTTGAAATATGACCATATATGTTAGAAAATCCTTTCTCAGGAGACTAAGAAGTTTCAGAATGCTTATTGTACTTAGAAGAGGAACTGCATCTGTGGATTGGAGAAGGAGAAGGAATAGAGAAGAAGAATGGGACAACATTTATCAAGTGCCTGCCACTTGATAAAAACTATTCTAGATGTACATTATACAATTTAACATTTATAACCCAGTAAGGCAGGGAGTGTCATCTCCAACAGTTAAATGAGGAAAAACAAGGAACTTCAAGGAGCTGTGTAAGGAAACCTTTTTTCTGGAGAATTTTTTCCTGCAAAACTTTTTAAACTGGTACCCAAGAGAGAAGGCATTAGAACACAGCTATGTCTGCCTGCTAGGCCCATGTTTATAGTGGTTGCTGAACCTGAAATTAGCAGAGGTAGCAGCCCCTGTAGCAAAAGATCCATCATTATGTTTCCCGTTTTATAGCATCCTGATAGATGCCGAGGAAAGAAACCCTCACTGATGTAGGCTCAACTTTAGAAGATAATCGATTATTTAATGGAGGTTCTGACACATTATTTATGTTTATTTATGTAATATGTTTGGACACATTATTTAATGGAGGTTGTCTTAGCTTACTTTATTGCCTAAATCTTATGGAAGACAAATGCTTACATTGCAGATACACAGATAACAGCCTGAGTGTGTTCATTTTACTAAATGAAACTAAATTTACTAAAACACAAATGTTGGTGTTATGAGAACATTAGAACAGTGGTTTATAAATTTGTGCTTTCATACTTATGTTTGAATGTGACTCACTGTAAGGAAAATATACTTACATCACCAACACACACATACACAAATTTATAAAATAGTATTTTACCTTAACTACATGGAATGCCTTATATATCCCATCCTATCCAAATTCATGCCCTGACAAAACATTCCTCCGCTTTAAAAAAATACAGTGGTTATAGACACACTGAATTGATTTCATAACACAGTATGGGCCATGATTTATAGTTTGAAATTACTGATTGGAAGGTATCAGATAAAGCTTCTGGAGAATATAACTTTAAATTGTAAACTGGCACCAAAAAAATAAGTGGAAGGTAGCCAACAAAAAGTAGATGGGAGGCAGTGTATAATTGTGTTCTGGGCAGAGAAAACAGAAGGTATGGAAGCTCACCCAGATTTGGAAAGGAGTTTGGTGAGTTCAGGAAACTTGAGAGAAGGGACAGTGAAGCTGGAATATATTAGCAGAGTGGGAGAGTGATATGAGTGAATCTATATGCATATGGCTTGAAGCTATGTAGACCCTATTAATAATGAATTTTTTTAAAAGATTTTATTTATTTATTTCAGAGAGAGAATGAGAGAGAGCACATGAGAGGGGGGAGGGGCAGAGGGAGAAGCAGACTCCCTGCCGAGCAGGGAGCCCGATGCGGGACCCGATCCTGGGACTCCAGGATCATGACCTGAGCCGAAGGCCGTCGCTTAACCAACTGAGCCACCCAGGCGCCCAATAATGAATATTTTGAAGGATGCTATTCGAGGAGTGAGTGGTGTTGACTTGATCAGGTTGGCCTCATGAAGAGCTCACCCTGAAAGCAAGGTGGGGAAAAATATGAAGAAGGGCAAGAGTGGATATTGGAAGAACAGTTAGGAAGGAGGTTTTAAGAGTAGACTGGGTGAGAGATAAATTTGCTTAAAATAGACCAGCGCAGAAGGATTGGAGGGAAATAGATGAGATAAAGATATATTTGGAGAATAAAAACAAGAGGATTTGGTGATGGATTGGTTATGGAGAGGCAGGTGAAGGAGAATGATGGGTTAAAGACAATAGTTGTAATAATTACTAACATTTTAGAGTAGTTACTGTATGTCAGACACTTTTCCAAGCAATTTATATGTTAAATTTGGCTTTCAAACATTTTTCTAATGTAACACACATTAAAAAACCTATTTTATGTTATCATATACACACATGTTTTTATGAAACAGCACTTCTCAGATTGTTGGCTTAATAATGAGGGAAAGGCTAGTGCTATAAATTAAAAAAAAGAATAATGGAGAAGTCTTTTGGAGAAGAAATACGGGGATGATGGGTTTGATGTTCAGTCTGATCATGAACTTGAGATGTTTCTTTGTGGATCTGAGCTCAGAAGAATTATTTGGACTATAGATAAAACATTTGGGAGTGATCAATGCATAGATAAAAATTAGAGCATATGGACTAAGTGAGAACATCTGGAAAGAGAAGATAGAATGAAAAGAAAATGAGATTTAGTTTGGAGCCTTGAGCAAATCAGATATTAATAATCAAACTGAGGAGGAAGAGCTGAGAAAGGAGCCCAAAAAGAGTAGCCTAAGACAAAGGAGAAAATCAGGAGAGAGTGTGGTCACATGGTCACAGGGGGTTTGTTTGCTTGTAAAATGATGAGTATATAGGAATGGGTAATAAACTGTATCAGATACCTCTTAAAGTCAAGTAAGGTAATAATAATAAAAGTTCCTTTTGGACTTGGATACGTGGCTCCTGGTGGTATGAAAGGTGATCCCTATGGTGGAATGTGTAAAGGTTGTAAATGTGTGACTTAAACAGATTGTATTTAGTCTATGATTAGGTAAAGTTCACAAACTAACATGGTATTAAGGTAATGTTCCCATTTTTGGATAGTTAAAGGCCTAGCCAAAATTACAGCTTGGCCCTCTAAATCTGAGGTTGGAATTTTGTCCGCTGTGGAGACTACTCTTCCATCGCATAAAGATATGCAAATGAGAAGACCTGCAACAGGATGAAGAAAACAATAAAGTAAGGGGGGGTCTTCTAACAGCAGAAAGAAAGTTTTATGGTGGTTGGAGAATGAGGAGGAGTTGGAGGCATGGAGAGTGGAGGGATGAGGAGATAAGAGGCCGTCATTGTATAAGATGTACATACACTGGACCTCCCTCTCCTTTCTCTGCTTATCAAGTTTCCTTGGATGGTTATGGCAGCTGCATGAGAGCAAAGTAGAAGTTGATACTTTTCTCAGTTGCCTTAAATCTAGTCTCTGAAGTTCCAGAACACAGGAAGGTTACCAATTGTATGATGGGACAGATTTTCAGGTTAGAGTAGATACAAGAGAGAAAGAGAAGTAAAGTACTGAAGACTATTAAAAACAGAAAACTCCTTAAAGAGGATTGCCCATGAAGAGAAGAAGCTAGGTTTGAAATCAAGGAATTCCCTGGATGAAATTCAAAACTGGCCCCTGTGCATAGAGGGCAAGGAGAGACCTAAGAAAGAGGCAGGGCACTCCAGATTGGTAGATGGCAGTTTTAATAAGCAAGGAACTTACATAGGAGGCTTGACTTGAGTAATTGCTAGATGAGTAGATCTCTGCTTCTGCCCACCAGGATCTTAAAAGTTTATGTAGAGGCTTTAATGGGGTTCAGTGATGTATACAGTCCAGATGGTCTCAGTAACACACTGTTCTCTCAGTGTCACATCCTTGATATGGCTCCTAGTGTGAGAGCAGTGGGCAGAATATAGAATATACATTCCAGGGATGGGGAGGAGGTATGAAGCCTCCTATTTCCTGGATCCAGCTTGAGAGTCAAACAGCAGTCACATTCTCTGCATGATCTCCTCCTACAATACCTCATGTATCATAATGAGAGAGAAAGTGGAAAGAAAGGGAGCCATTTTAGGTAGGCTTATGGATATGGTGGTGCAAAGTTGGGTTGGTTATCTTTGAAGGCTTCTACATTCTCTGTGAAAAAATAGATAAATATAGACAGTGAGATAATCTCTTGGGAGAAAAAGAAACGGCAAGTTGGTGAGAGAGTTAACAAGAGAAACCTAGCAGTATTTCTAGGCAGGATTGAAGTCCCAATTTAAATTTTCATTGTTTTAATCTCCTTGGGTTTATGAATTTCCCCTTAGCTCCACAGCCTGCACAGGGTAGATGGTTGGCTGGATGCATCCTGGATTATTGTGGGAGATATAACTAAAGGATACAGGAAATTATGTTCAGAGTAGTAGTAAAAGAGTGAGTAACCTAATGGACCACCAACATTAATTGGTAGATTGGAATTACACACAATGACTTCCAGTGCAAAAGTGTCTATCTGAATTTTTTAGTTCTGAATTCATCTTGAGGTGGACCTCCCATTTCCACTGAGGGTAGAAAAACAAATTTGACAATTAAAGATAACTCAAAAATAACTCAAAGACAAAGATAACTCTTATATTTTAACATAGTCTCTGGGAGCAACTATTCCATTAATTCAAAGTTCAGAATTCTTTTCATGAATGTTTCTCTTCATCTAAATGTGTCTTGCCTTCATTTCTTTCTCAGGTGGCCTGTTGATAAAGGAGTTCAACACTGGTTGGTTGAGGGAAAAGGACAGTTAAGTCTACTTTTTGTCCTCATTCTTCTCATTTTCTCTCTCTCCCCTTGGCTACTTCTCTCAATAGCTAGAAATGCCTACCTCAGTGTCCTGTGGGAATAGGAACTACTACCATATCATATCATCTTCTTTGTGCAGGAACAATATTATGAAGAGGGGAGCTGCTATAATAGGAATAAAGTAGAGGGGTTGATGGATTGATGGTCCCACTGTGGTAGGAAAACAGATGTAGCAGAAGTGGTTCAGGAAACAAGATGAAAGAATAGGAAGATGTGCTCAGGGAGGGTGATGTCTAATTTAGTATTCCAAAGCTGGGGAAGTTTTTGTAGATGGCAATGTCCCAGAATATGCCCAAAGGAGTTGTTAGATGAGATAAAATGGTGATCTCGGAGACCACATGGTGGTAATGAAAGACCGGTATGTAGTTTGGGTCATCAACACTGACTTGGAATCATCTAAGACAAGCCTAAGAGTTGGAATGGAGATTGAGACCATGATCCAAAATCTTCAGTTAATGAGGCAAGTATTCCAGATGGCTGTGGTAAATGGATTTTAAATATTTTCAGTAGAGACTCTGATCACCCTAGAATGATAGAATTGAAGGGAGAAAATATAGTATAGATTCTTTTTACAGGTAGCATGAAGAAGGGAATTTATAACTAGAAAGTGATCAAAGAGAACAATGTTAGAACTTTCATGCCAAGACTTGCTAAAAAAGATATGATTTCTAATGTATTCTGGAAGTTTTGTCATTGTTCCCCAAATGTTACTGTGGCATGGGGTAAATGTTTTCTTCTAAATATATAACAGATAGGAAAACTCTACATGAGTAGTTGGATGAAAGTTACCAAGATGCCCTTCCCTCCTCTGCCCCTTTGCCTTAATCTGGTCACCAGATTTGGAGTCACCACTGTTATTGCCAGCAGCCATGTCTGCTCTTTGTTGGCATTTTACATAACAGAATAGTGAGTTGTAAAATAACCACTGTCATTTTCTCGTGTTTTGATGAGAAAGACGTACTGAAATATCCTTGGACAAAAGGACCTTGCTGAAAGTGGTTTCCAGATATCTCACCCTGCTGATTGGGATGTGAAATGCAGGAAAGCAGTGGGTGTTGGGAGGGGACTGAGGAGAGAAAAGTAGATAATTTCTGGTAAATGTCAACTAGGAGAAGCTTTGAAAGTCACTGTTTAATTGTGATTAACTAGTTAAACACTTGGTTTAATTAGTAGTTGCTCCAATTAGAGGAGAATTTGGTGGGTAATTTTTTAAATTTCCCAGGCTTCATTTAGTAGCTAGGTAAATTTTCTCTTTTATAAAATGCATTTGCATGTAAGACTGGTTTCTTCAATTGCTTTTTCATAAAGAATTCTAGAATTGACACTTTGAATAAAGTTCCATATTATGCAAAGCAGTCTTTTTAAAAAATATATAAACCAAACTGTTCTGATGAATTCAGAGCTATCATGTGGTCTCTTTATTTACAATCTTTAGAATTTATGCTGTTCTCAGAAATTATACCTTATTACATGGCTTATTTTTTTAATGCTAAAGGTGTTATCTAATTACAGTATAATTAAATGTAATTTATCAAATAGAAATAAAGACAAAATCGGTAATCAAAGACTCTTGCTTCATTCATAGATATTCAGTGGAGGTGTATCGTGTAATTAGTTTACCAATGTTTACTCTCGAACAAGTAGAATAAAATTGTCATCATTTTTCCTTTCATCATCTGACAGCACACTTGGAATTCATTTGCATAGCTTTACAATGGAAGTCATTACCCTCATCACAGATCTACTGTTGTATAACCAGCAGTGAAAGAGTGAAGTTTATGAAGAGTTTAGAGATAAGAAGATGGACTTATTGTTGAAAGAAAGAGTTCAAAATTTCTATTCTTTTGAGGGGAGTAACTAATGTTAACATAGAACTCTTACAATCTCAGGTTTGACCAGATCTCCAAGGACAGATTCTACCAGTTCCGCCACATAAAATGAAGTAAGAAAGACTACTGACATATGACTTACAAAGGAGATGGCCAGAAGCTGGTGCTGGAAACTTGGTCCCTCATCCATCAAAAGCAATGAAGGGATTCAAGTTGGAGAGGGTAGGCAGTGGGAGGTAGATTCTTCAGAGTTGGTGTGCTCTGTGTCCTTTCCATTCCCCAAGGTAGTGTGTGTGTGTGTGTGTGTGTGTGTGTGTGTTGGAGTGGAGGATTATTTTCTTGTCTAAAATCTATGAAGAGGCACTGCGTGAAAATCTCATGGAGATCTACATATGTGTATCTGTGGTTTGGAGAACACAAAAGCTAAAGCAGGAACTGCTTACCAAGCAACTAAATGAAAAGAATTTATTTGGGAAATACACTCACACCGATACTGCCTGAGGTGTATGTGTCCAGTGCTTTTTTAACAAGAGAGCTATATTCATCTGTACCATACACTTTCATTATAAGAGAATTCCCTTCTTAGTTAGCAACTATCTAACTGGCTTGAGTTCAGGATAGGGAAGCACCTTTTCCCACTTCTCCATTTCCCCACCGCACTCCCTTTTCCACTCTTGGCTTTCTCAAATAATAGTCTCTCTCTCTTTTTTTAAGATTTTTATTTATTTATTTGAGAGAGAGAATGAGAGACAGAGAGCACGAGAGGGAAGAGGGTCAGAGGGAGAAGCAGACCCCCCGCTGAGCAGGGAGCCTGATGTGGGACTCGATCCCGGGACTCCAGGATCATGACCTGAGCCGAAGGCAGTCGCTTAACCAACTGAGCCACCCAGGCGCCCTAATAGTCTCTTTTAATCCATTTATAGTGGTTAAATGCATGGACATTGGGGTCAGCCACACCTGGAATGGAGTTTTGGCTGTCATTTACTGACACGTGAGAAGCACTTGCAGTTTACTAAATATCTTTGGCTTCTATGTTGTCATCTGTAAAATGGAAGAGTGTAGTGCCTACCCCACAGAATTACTGTGAAAAATCAGTGCATGTAATTAATTAGCTCTGTGGATGACACAGAGCTAAATAGATGTTAGCTATTATAAAGTATGTATTAAAAACAGACCTGTACCTCTGAAACAAATAATATATTATGTGTTAAAAAAAAAAAAAAAAGAAGATAGCAGGAAGGAAAGAATGAAGAGGGGAAAATTGGAGGGGGAGACGAACCATGAGAGACTATGGACTCTGAGAAACAAACTGAGGGTTCCAGAAGGGAGGGAATGGGGGCATGGGTTAACCTGGTGCTGGGTATTAAAGAGGGCACGCTCTGCATGGAGCACTGGGTGTTATACGCAAACAATGAATCATGGAACAATACATCAAAAACTAATGATGTAATGTATGGTGATTAACATAGCATAATAAAAAAAATGGGTGTTCACTCTTGAGTGTCCTAGTGTGCCCAATCCTATCCTAAAATGTAGATCCAGGAGTTTCTCCTCTGAACTTAGTTGGGAGTCTTGTGATCTCTGTTGATATTTTAAATTTTCAAGTGTTGCTGGGAGATGTCTGCATTGAGTAGCTGAATGGTACAGAATGGGAAGTCCCATATTCCTCATTATGGTTAATGGGCAGATGACAGAAAAGGCTTCTGCTTAAAGTCAGGGAATTATCCCTATTCATAAATTGAGTTGTCAGAAATAGCTCTATATGGCTACCAAGTGTTCTCACTTAAATAATTCATGAAATGACCAGCTGCATCAGTTCTCTGGAACCATTATGGGTCCTAGGTATTTGAATCCTGTCCCTTAAAGAAGTCTTCCTCCCTCCAGAATCTTTTCAATCACCCGTTATACCTATATATTTAGGAATGGCAGTCATTCCAGGGGTCTGAATCCTGGTATCCTTTTAACATCCCCCTCTTAACCCCATCCCAGCCAAAGCTCAATTTTTCTTCCCCACCCCCACAATAGAACTTGGTGAGGCATTGAAAAAGACCAGATGTTAACAACAACAAACATGTTTACCTTCCTGGAGGATAAAGGAAGTTAGTTCAGGAGGCCATGGCTTTTAAAACCATAGCTCTCCTATAGTTGAAGGGAAAAAGGAGACACTTTCCCACAATACCTTTTCCTTTATGATCAGATAACTTCACATGAGAGAGGGAGAGGGAGGAAGAGAGTAGGAGAGGAAGAAAGAATCCTTCTCTTATTACATATATGAACACATATACATTAATAAATAGCTAGGCAGGGATGCCTGGGTGGCTGTCAGTTAAGCATCTGCCTTCGGCTCAGGTCATGATCCCAGGGTCCTGGGATGGAGCCCGGCATCATCGGGCTCCTTGCTCAGCGGGGAGCCTACTTCTCCCTTTGCCTGCTCTGCCTGCCGCTCCCCCTGCTTGTGCTCTCTCTCTGTCTCTGACAAATAAAGAAATAAAATCTTAAAAAAAAAAATATTTAGGCAGCTGTCCCCCCCAGGATGCTAGGCTCTGTGCTAAGTGCTTTCTTTCGGAATTAATCTTGCGGTGATCCTAAAAGAATGGTATCATGTTCTAGGTATATGCTAGGAAATCATGGTTCAGAGGAATTAAGTACCTTACTTTAGTTTCCATAGCTAAGGAAGGGGTACAGACATACATTGTCTTACTCCAAAGCCAAAGCTCTTTGCACTCTACCATGGTACTTTTGATTACTCGAGTTCAGTTAATTTTTATTCCTCAAGTGGAGGTAACAAAAAATGGCCATTCCTCAGGAAAAAGTAACATAATGATTTCATACAGCTATTCATAGCTTTTCCTGAAATGAATTTTCCAAAAGAAAAGGAGACGATACATTAAAAAACCTAGACAGAGAAATGTAAATTTGGTTCACTTCATATTATGGTCTAAAGGTTACATTACCAGATATAGAACCCCCAGTATTTGCACACTTGGAAAAATAAATAATTTATGTGACTTCTATCATTAAGTTGCTATGATATATGGTATTAGGCTGATATTTCATGTAATATCGAGTAAAAACACTTGGCTCAATAGTCTTTTAAACCCCTAACTACCAATCAGTTTTTGTTTTTATTTTTTCTCAAAAAACATTACACCCAAAGTTTCCATGTACTAAACTGTTTCAAAATTTCATTTTAGGAACATCATTTCTTAGATCATGAAATATAAATTATTCCTTACTACTTCATCATTCAACATTGTTATATAAATTTTAAGCAGAAATTTCAGATGCAAAGACACATTTAAATGATATTTAAAAACCAAATAGGACCCATATCTATGCACTGGTTTATGCTTAGAGTATGAAAATTAACATTTCTTATCTGTAGTTATCAGATGTTTTTTCCCAGAAGGAACATGAGTTAATGGATTCTTATCCTAGTTTTCAAAATCACAACTAAATAAATAGTTGAGCTTAAGGAATGGTAATCTGTGTAATATTCTACTTCCCCAGGGGACTATCAATTGCCTATGCTTTTTAAGATAGAACTAAGTGGGGTTTTTGTTTGTTTGTTGTTTTAGTTTATATAATTAGAAACACACAGTACAAAAATATAATGAAATACACATATGTTAATTTTCTTATGTCAATTGTTATTTCTAATCTACATTTTTCTTGTACCTAAATTGCACAGGCATTCGATCTGGTCTGTTGTGGATGTTCATGGAATAAATCCAGAGCAAAATCTAGATAATCTACCCCTGATATACATATTACAATATATTACATTAGACAAATACCTACTTTTTCCATCCTTATGCTATAAAAATTTAAACTTTCTTAAGATATCACTGTATTGTATTTTGAAAATATTTTTCTTTATATCATCATTAAAATTTGCTGTGATTATCATTTTACTGTTTAACATAAATAAGAAAGAATGTAGGAGAATAAAAGCATAGTATTTTTATTGATATTAGTATATGTGTGTACTATGTCTAGTGGAACTCATTTATTTTGATTTATATCTTTTTTTGCTATTATTAAATATCTAAACAATTTTCTACACTTTGTGCTTAATTTTACCATCCTCTTTTCCCATTTTTTGTTGACCAGAGGAGTATAAGACAGATGATGATGGGACATCATGAGAGTAAGGAAATTCTGGGTGAGGGCCACCCCTATTTCATCAAAAAGCCGTTGAGGACTGACATTTCCATGTGAATATCTTCTAGGATTTTGAGAAGATACAGATATACTGCTCCGGAGGGAAGTTAATTTCTCCGAAGTTAAAATGGATGTTTTACTTAAGAGTCTTTTCCTTTACATATATTTAGGTTAATGTGTTTACATTTAAGATCTCTTGTCTTTTCAATATTCATGTTTTGTTTTTAGCACCTTTTCCCCAGAGAAAGAAAAAATCGCTACAGTCCATTTTCAATGTCCCATAGGATTTAGAGATACTGTACACCAGAAACTTAAATCTCAAAGTATTGATAGCTCAGCACTGTCTGTGGGTGGGAGGCTCTGAGGCAGCTGTCTGAAAGTGAATGGGTGAATGTTTATTGTCTTCCCTCTTCTAGGCCACAAAATCCAGAGCAGGGTCTGAGGCTTTTTCTGTTCGTGTCCAGCACAATTTGGGGGCTCACCCCTCTCAAAGTAAGCACTCCAGCAGACAAGCAAGAGAAACCAGTAAGTGAAAGGAATGTCACATTGTGAGTTAACTCTAGCTTTTGTTTATTGTCCCACTTGCTCTAAGAGCACACACTACACTATTTTTATAAAACTCAGAAGTAATGTAATTGGTTGGAATGGGCCCTGGAAACTAATCTCACTCCTCATGGATTCCTGTCTCCCAAATTAGAGTCAAGGTTAAAATAACCCAGTGCTGATCATCGTATGGTCTAAGGCTGTCTAGATGAGGTAAAAATGTTCTCATAAGCAGTTTTGCAGAGAAGAAAAATACAGGTTTGTGGAAATTGCCGGCTCAAGGCTTTTGTGCTATTACAAAATGAGAACTATGATTTTATTTCTTATATATTTTACAGCAAGTAAAATGAGTGAGTGAAAGCCATTTTATGGAATCTGTTCCATGGAGCAGGAGGCTTGCCCAGAGTCCTCTGTGTTCAGGATGGAAGTAGAAAAAAAATCTAGATGTGATCTATTCCAACTTCAATGTACAGGCTCAACTCTCCCTTTCAGCTCATCTATGACCTTTTTTGTTATCATTCTTTGGTCTTCTTCTGCTTTGAGCTCTTTTTAAATAAAGATATATATATATATATTTAAGATTTTATTTATTTATTTATTTATTTGAGAGAGAGATAGAGTGAGGAGAAACAGCATGAAAGGGGAGAGGGTCAGAGGAAGAAGCAGGCTCCCTGCTGAGCTGGGAGCCCGATGTGGGACTTGATCCCAGGACTCCGGGATCATCACCTGAGCCGAAGGCAGTCAGTCGCTTAACCAACTGAGCCACCCAGGCGCCCCGATATATATTTTTTTTGAGTGGGAAAATCCTTTGGCTCAATTTTTCAGCTTTTCCACAGCAAATTTTCTTCATTTGCTTTTTTATTCTTGTTTCTTGCCTTCTATGTACTAGTCGTTTTTAACATAGATTCTGTGTTGGATCCTTTTTTGATCATGTCTCAACTTGAAAAGACATGAGATCTTTTCAGATAAAAAATTTGTAGGAGGGTGTGTGTGTGTGGGGGGGTGGATGGGTGTGTGTGTCTATACTTTTTAGAAATGAAAAAGACCAGTGACTGTTTTTTGAAAGGTAGCGCATAGGTTCCTATATGGAAATATGAAGCTTCTGTAAGCTTACAAATAGCAGAAAGTGAATGACTTACACTGGTATAAATTTAAATTACTTTCTCTAATCATATGTATACATGGTAACTAATTGAGTACATCAGAAGTGTTTGTGATGAAAGTAAAAATCACTAAACTCTTCTGTCCTAACCCTGACCCACAGCTCAGAGGAAATCTTTTCATTCTATTTTTATTTTTAAAATTTTATTTATTTATTAAGAAAGAGAGAGAGCGGGGGGTGGGGGAGGGAGAATCTTACTAATCTCTATATCATTCCAGTTTTCAGTATGTGTGCTGCCGAAGCAAGCACTAGAGGAAATCTTTTTTTTTTATTCATGAGAGATATATAGAGAGAGAGAGAGGCAGAGGCAGAGGGAGAAGCAGGCTTCCCGCTGAGCAGGGAGCCCGATGCGGGGCTCGATCCCAGGACCCTGGGATCATGACCTGAGCCGAAGGCAGACGCTTAACGAATGAGCCACCCAGCTGCCCCAGGAATATTTTATTTTATTTTATTTTATTTAAAGATTTTATTTATTTATTTGAGAGAGAGAGAGCACATGAGAGGGGGAGGGTCAGAGGGAGAAGCAGACTCCCTGCCGAGCAGGGAGCCCGATGCGGGACTCGATCCCGGGACCCTGGGATCATGACCTGAGCCGAAGGCAGTTGCTTAACCGACTGAGCCACCCAGGCATCCCTAGAGGAAGTCTTTTTAAATTGTTCTCTTAGTGATCTCCTTAACCAGATAACATGATCACATCTCTACTTTTTTGTTTTACCAACTTAATTAAAGATCTATTGATTGTTATGAAAAGTCATTTCACGTTATTTTTCACATTATTCTGATAGTATAAATGTAGAGGTTGGGGCAAAAATTAGATTGGAATGAGGTGGAAAGGGAAGAGATATAGGGAGTCAAAGAGAGCGCGGTCCTCAGCCGCGGTTTCGCTTTCCGCAGCTTCAGTAACGGGAAGTCAAGGTCTCCTTGAAAGCGCTGCTCCTCCTCCTGACGAACCGTCAGAAGGTGAGTAGTGGCCTAACTACGTCACAGTGCCTACGTCATCCCCTGACGTCACCGCATCACGTAGGCATTTTAGCGTCTCGTCTCATCAGGAGAAGGGTGAGTACAGCGCCATGAGATATTTTGGGAGAGACTACATTCAGATAACTTGTGTTACAGCATATTGTTATAATTGTTCTGTTTTATTTTTGGTTGTTCATCTCTTACTGTGCTTAATTTATAAAATAACTGTGTCATAAGTATATATGCATAGGAAAAAGTATAGTGTACGTAGGGTTCCGTGTTATCTGCAGCTTCAGGCGTCCCCTGGGGGTCTTGGAATGTGTACCACTGCTGTATTGTCAATTTTGTGGCATTTTGCTCTAAAGCGGACTGGAGAATGGACTTGTAGTTAGAGAGGGATGTGTGGTTGAGAAAGGTTTTTATTTTCATTTGTTTCATTAGAACTAGATAAGCCAGTGTTTGTAAGCCAGTAGGAATGATCTAGGAAAGATGGAGAAAGTGTTTAATTTGTGCCAGAAACTATTCTTAGTACTACATCTCTATCTCTATGCCTTTGTCTGTCGATATTTTATTTCTATATGTATATATTCATTGAATTCTTGCAGCAGCCCTGAGATACTCTTATTATACCCATTTTACAGATAAGAAATTTGGGCACTGACAAATTGAGCAATATTCTCAAGATTACAAAGCTAGTAAGTGGCCATGTTAGGATTCAAATTAGAATGCCTGGATTAAAAAACCAGAAACTTAATCACTGGTCTTCTGGCTCAGAGGCTTACTTTAGAGTCCTACTTTGGCTTTCTCCAAACAGATTATTTCAATTGTTCTAGAGTATGCTATCAAGTGTCATGACTGGGGGAAAGTCTGGAGAGGTTCTGGAAGAGAAATGAAGAGAAATTTATTTTATGTACTATTTTTAATGAATCGTCCTGTTTTCAGTCTTATTTCTCATTTTGGTTCTTTGTTCCATCAGTTGACTTTGAGCCCAAATCCTCCACAGGTTACTTTCAAATGAATGTTTCACACCTACTCAGCAGTATTTTTATGACATATTCTAGCCTGTAGTTTTTCCCCTCTGTTTCTTTTCTTTTTTTTTTTTTAAGATTTTTTTTTCTTTTTATTTATTTATTTGAGAGAGAGAATGAGATAGAGCATGAGAGGGGGGAGGGTCAGAGGGAGAAGCAGACTCCCTGCCGAGCGGGGAGCCAGATGCGGGACTCGATCCCGGGACTCCAGGATCATGACCTGAGCCGAAGGCAGTCGCTTAACCAACTGAGCCACCCAGGCGTCCCTTTCCCCTCTGTTTCATCTGTCCATGTGCTCACATAGAAACTTCATCTTTGAAAAGTTTGTTGAAATCTCTTTTATTCTTTAATGCTCCTCTCATTCTTTTCTCTGGTATGAAATTACTTATTTTGTACTTCCAGATCTTTCAAGAGTAATTGGAGGGGTGGATAAAAAGCAAACACAAGTTTCCAGCCTTCGTCTTAAATTGGAAGTGAAAGAATTGACTACTTTTTAAACAGATAGATGGATTGGTTAGATATATTTTGAGTGACTGATTTCAGCATAGTGATTAAGAGCACAAACTTAAAAAGACTTTAGTGAAAAACCAGCTCTACCACTTAGTAGTTATACTCCTTTTAACTGAACACTTAACTAACGAACAGTTACCTCGAGAGTATAATATGTTGAAACTGTTAATTGAGATGACAAAGGATTGACATTAAGAATAGAGTATATGTCATGTTAAGTACTTAATGAATAGTAATTACTATTCTTCTTAGGTAAGGTAAGATCCTGACGGAGAAATAACTGTGTGAGCAAAGTAATATGGGTTATTTGGTTTATATTGTTGGTAGGATCATTGTCATTATTAAATATCAATTGAAGGCTACAGTGTCATAAGTGATGAGAATATAAAGATATAAAGGTAAAAATTGTTTTTCTATAAATACACCTAAAATAGTTGTTGAATGTAACATTATATATTATTTTTATATTATAACAGGGATAAGATTTTCCTTTGAGAGAATACTTCCAATTTTTATAATGCTATGTATAATAAAATATTTTATTAACAGAAATTATTTCAATGAGACTCTTTTCTATGGATAAGCAAATTTCTTATTTATATAGTTTTTTTAAAGGAAACACTGCTAAATATAATATATATTTGAAATACAAAAGTAGCTTTCAACTTACATAATTATCTTTTAGTATATATATTATATAATTCTAATATATAAAATATATACTAATAAATATTTTATTATAATATACATACATATATAATATGAATACATATAAATATGTATATATACACACACATATACAGACTAGGTAAAGGACCTTGTTATTCACTACATCTCTGCTCCCTTAATCAGACAAAAATTCTAGCTAATGAGTTGCTAGAAAATTATTAGCTTTGAGAGTAGAAGAACCTTGCTTTTCTTTGAAGTTCTAAGTCATTTACCACTATGTGCTCAGGGAAAATTCTGAGACTTTGTACATTAAATAAAAAGACCACAAATACAAACTAAATGTGTTCTGTTTAGGAAAAAAGGGATGTATAATTATATGAACAGTGGCCAATTCACCCTTCAAATTTCATTTTCTCTATTCAAAACATTACCATCTCAATTTATGGGAGCTGAGACTTTATTATGACATATTACCATGTTTGTGGTAGCCTTGAAAGCACTTTGTGTTTAATGTTATTGACTTTTGGAATTTTTAGTTTTCATCTGGAAAGCATGAATATTTTTACATAACTTATCAATTGCCACAAATAAAATAGTATATGAATTTACAAATTGGAAATCTTACATTTTTCTTACCTTACTTGATCTCTTTAACATTTGTCACATTTGACAACATTTTCTTTAGAACTTCTTTTGAACTCCCAATTTTGGTTCTTTTCCTACTTTTTTTATTGTCCTGTATTGTTAGATATTCTTATGCCCTTTGATTTTTCTTGCTCTCCATTTTTTTGGGGGGGGGAAACTTATCCACAACAGTCATTCATCTATCACTACAAAACACTAATAACTGCTATAACTGTATATCCTGCTCAGATCTGTTTCCTAAACTGTATGTCTCTATCATCTATTTATCTATCAGCTGTTTTACTGGATATGTCTGCATGAATATCTCGGAAGGTATCTAAAACTCACAATGTTACAAACTAGTCTTATGTATAGCCTTCTCTATGGAAAAGCACTCCCTTTTTACTCCCTACAACATGCACGATACATCCAACAACAATCTCTGAATCTATTACTTTTGTCAGTTAATAGCAATATGATCAAACCAGTTTCTCAAATAGTAAGTTCAGGGTCTTTCAATTCCCCTCCCCCCCCTTTTTTACTTTTAACTTTACTTAAAAAAAATGATCACAACTTACTTTCTTTAAATTTATCACCAAATCGTATTGATTTTGATTGAAAATATTTTTTGAATCTCTTCTTATTCCATTCCATTCTGACCTCCACTTTTGAAGTCTTTATTACCTTTCCCATCCCTTTCTTTCTATTTATTTATTTATTTATTTATTTATTTATTTATTTATTTATTTATTTATTCTTTAAAATCATATCATGGGGCAGTCTCTATGCCAGGGACTTACTTCAGGTAGCCAAGGAAGCCCTCTCACATGGTGACATTTACATCAGTGATGATGGGAAGATGAGCAGGAGTCTAATTATTCTCACATCTCCTCTCCCCTTCAGTGCTACTTCCCATCATTCATTCTCCACAGTGACTTCAGATCCAGTACAGGTCCTAAAATGCAAATATTGCTAAAGTGCTCAGATTTAGGACTCCGGTTACCTATGGTGTAAAATCCAAATTCCTTGAAGGTACACTTTTGCCTTCTTTGCCAGCATGGATTCTTTCCTGTTCTTTTCTATATTACAGAAGTACAAAGAATTTGCATTCTCTAACAAAATCTGAACAAAACAACACAAAATAAAAAATTTTTTTATTGCTGTCTTTGCATGTGCTTGAAATGCCCACCTTCTGTTGTCTGCCTAACTCATCCTTCAATACTCATCTCAAGTATAACATCAATGAAGTTTTCATGAGAGAATTAGATTCTTCTCTATGCTCCCTCATTTCTCAGCCTCTAGAAAATACCTCTATTATAGCACCTGTCACATTAAAATTCAATCATCTTTTACATGTTTGTTTACTCAGGTCAATTGAACTTATTCAAGTCAGGGACTGAGATATTCATTTCTGCTATTTCTAGCACCCAGTTCAGTGCCCAGCATATTCGGTATTTATTTATTTATTTATTTATTTATTTATTTATTTATTTATTTATTTTTAAAGATTTTATTTATTTATTTGACAGAGAGAAACACAGTGAGAGAGGGAACACAGCAGGGGGAGTGGGAGAAGCAGGCTTCCCGCCGAGCCAGGAGCCTGATGCAGGGCTCGATCCCAGGACCCTGGGATCACGACCTGAGCCGAAGGCAGACGCTTAACGACTGAGCCACCCAGGCGCCCCCATATTCGGTATTTAATACAAGTTTGATGAATGGATAGATGGATGAAGAGATGAATGACAAAAATTTGCTTCTGTCTAAAAGTAATTGCTTTGAATATACCGTTAGTTTTGCTCTCATTTCAATGCCACCAATTTAAAGAGATTTCAGTGACATCACTTTTCTGACCCTGTAAATAAATCCTATATTGTACAACTCCCAACACAAAGAGCTAAAAAACAAACAAACAGAAAAACCACTCCCCCAGCTTCTCAACTTGTGCATTAGATTCTTTTACATTTTTAAGATTTGAGACGTGGAAGGAGAGCTTAATGGAAATTCAAAGTGGGTTTGAAGGACATCTCAGTAGTTACTTGTAAATAAGAGCATTCTGTTTATCTTCTTCTGGTTGACTAAGAAAAGAAAAGAAAAGTGAAAAAAAAAAAAGCAGCACTGGGGAAAAATAGATCCTGCATTTTGAATCACAACAAACAAAACTAATAAACAGCAATCCACAGGGACCTGTCAGCTGAAAGAAGATACAGCATTCATTTTATAAACAATTCACTAGTGTGTCAACAGTCTGACAGGGAAAGAAAGTGAACAATATTTTTCAAAAAATATCTATTTTGCTGAATAAATCTTGAGCAAAATATTGTGTGAGCTGTATTGATTGAGAGTAAGGGCCATCCAAACACAAGGAGGCTGCATTTTGTACATTAAATATTTTTTTTTGGTTGAAATACATTTTCTTTGAAATTTGAAAATTATTCCACTGTCATTAATATTACCCCCCTTTCTACAACAGAACATTGAATAGATGTTACAAAAGATTCTTTTCTTTCTAATAATGAAAAGAGTCAGGTGTGGTGATAGAAATACTAAAATATGTATAGTTAGCTCATATTAACAGCACAATCCTCGTGATAACAGAAAGAAGTCATGAAATTAAAAACAGAATTATTAGCATGTCGACCAACTGATATGATTATCCACTCAACTTATCAAAAATTTATTACAAAATGATCAGATTAAAATTTTAGTATAATAGAATTCTTGTCATAGTTTGGGTTCTCCCAAAAGCAAATTTTTAGATTTTGATTTAGGCATAGATAGCTTATTTGAGATGTGTTCCCAGAATGCTGGAATAGAGAGAATGCAGTGGAAGAGTTAAACATGGATGAGGGAAAGCCAATTAAAAGTGGGTTCTTGAACTGGTTATTACTCTAGGCAACTGAGTTCAGTCTTGCTAGGGGTCCTTTGGGAAACCATGTAGAATAAACCTCAGAATTGTCCCTCCAATGAATGTGAGACTGGGACATCTACCCACTGACAATCATCTGTCAGAGACTGAAGGTTGCTCCTGGAGATGTCTATCTGCTGCACTTACGGACTGTGCCCCTAGAGTAAGATACCCTGGGAACTTGAAGAGGGAAGCCTACAGTATGTGCAAGAACTGTCCACCACAGCTATTGCTGAAGGTAGAGCTGGCCCTAGGGTGTGTGGTGTGGGGCCCCAACAGTGTCCAATGTGTATGTGCATTTGAATTTAATTTATAATTTCTCTAGCAACTACTTTAAATATGAAAATGTATATTTTTGTTATTTAATTGCTCTGAGAGGAAATAACCTGAAAGAGATAACCCAGTATTTAAAACAAATTTGGAAAAGTCATAATGTACTATTTGTGATACATACATAGTATGTACATTCTATCATCTTCTTGTTGTTGCTATTACTAATGGGCTGGAGATAATTCTGCTTTTAGTAATTATAAGACATCATTCCAATGAAAATCCCTTCTTGTCATTCTTTAAGACTTCTTTCTTTGAGTAGATCATGCTAATAAAAATGGGAAAAAAATCTTCTGACATCTACAAGTATTACTACCACCTCATCCTTTTGTTACAGATAGAGCAAAACTCTTCTTGGGCATTGGAACAGGAGCTAACTTTTCTTTTTGCTACTAAACTATGTCTTAAATTTTTTATAAACACTGTGTCATCAAACTTTTAACTTAAAATAATTATGAAATTTTTCAACAAATATCTATTTTGTTGTGAAAAAATCGTGAGCAAAACATATGAGCAGAAGGTGCTTATCATGTTCCAGGCACTGTTCTAAGGATATTGTCTGTATTAACATATTTAAACTTTCTTTTTAAAGATTTTATTTTTAAGTAATTTCTACATCCAATGTGGTGCTTGAACTCACAACCCCAAGCTCAAGAGTGGCATGTTCTTCCAGTTGAGCCAACCAGGCCCCCCCAACATATTTAACCTTAATTAAAACACTGTGAAGTAAGGAGTATTATTATTTTTTTAATTATATGGGTAATGAAACTGAGGCATAATGAAGTTAAGTAGCTTCTAAAGGTAATAGAGATGATAAGTATTTGAACTAGGTTTTGGAGCCAGGCAGTCTGACTCCAGAGTCTGCTTGTAACAAAGCTAGTAAGTGGTAATATTAGGATTTAAATCAGAGTATAACTTAAATCTGAATTGGTCTGATTCCAAAGCCTATGTTTTAATGTTTAATCCCATATCATGTTGCTTCAAAATCACCACTTTTCTCTGTTTGTCCAACAGTCTGATTTTTCAAAGTACAAATAGTGTCACGTCTTACCTCATCATTTGTCTATTTGAAACGCTTCAGTGGTTCCTCATTACTTGAAGGATCAAGCTGAAGCTGCATTTTATGTAGTTCATTTTTACCTGCTGGCTTCACATTCTGCAAATCTTGAAATGCCACATTCTGGTCTTATTGACTTTCTTGCAGTTACTCATTTCATATTTTCCTACCTCCAGGATTTACACAGTATACACTCTTTATTTGGATTACTTCTCTGACTTCACTTGGTTTCACCCCATTATTCTCTATACTATTACCCAAGATTTAACTATTAACAATTAACTTTAATGACTATCACCTTTTATCTGCCAAGTCTTAACATAAAATGAGACATTATTAAAAAGGTATGCCACTGCCAAAGTACAACATCCATTCATTATAAACACCCTCAAGAAAGTAGGGTCAGAGGAAACATACTTCAACATAATAAAGGCCGTCTACAAAAGACCCATAGCTAATATCATCCTCAGTGGGGAAAAACTCAGAGCTTTTCCTCTACGGTCTGGAACAAGACAGGAATGTCTACTCTCACTGCTGTTATCTACCATAGTACTGGAAGTCCTAGCATCAGCAATCAGACAACAAAAAGAAATAAAAGGCATCCAAATCAACAAGGAGGAAGTCAGACTTTCACTATTAGCAGATGACATGATACTCTATATAGAAAACCCAAAAGACTCCACCAAAATTTTGTAGAACTGATACACAAATTCAGTAATGTCTAGGATACAAAATCAACATACAGAAATCTGTTGCATTTTTATACACCAATAATGAAGTAGCAGAAAGAGAAATTAAGGAATCAATCCCCTTTACAATTACACTGAAATCATAAGATACCTAGGAATAAACCTAACCAAAGAGTTAAAAGTTCTGTACTCTGAAAACTATAAAACACTAATGAAAGAAATTGAAGATGACACAACAATAGGAAAATATACCATGCTCATGGATTGGAAGAACAAATATTGTTAAAATGTCTATATTACTCAAAGCAATGTACACATTTAATGCAATCCCTATCAAAATACCAACAACATTTTTTCCAGAGTTAGAACAAACAATCCTAAAAACTGTATGGAACAACAAAAGACCTCGAATAGCCAAAGCAATCTTGAAAAACAAAAGCAAAGCTGGAGGCATCACAATTTCCGACTTCAAGTTATATTACAAAGCTGTAGTGATCAAAACAGTATGTACTGGTACAAAGACAAACACATACATCAATGGAACAGAATAGAGAAGTCAGCAACAGACCCACAACTATATGGGCAATTAATCTATGACAAAGGAGGAAAGAATATCCAACAGGAAAAAGACAGTCTCTTCAACAAATGGTGTTGGGAAAACTGCACAGCAACATGCAAAAGGATGAAATTGGACCACATTCTTATACCATACACGAAAATAAATTTAAAACGGATGAAAGACCTAAATGTGAGACAGGAAACCATCAAAATCCTAGAGGAGAACACAGGCAGTAATCTCTTTGATATCAGCCCTAGCAACTTCTTACTAGATACGTCTCCTGAAGCTAGGAAAACAAAAGCAGATATAAACTGTTGGGGCTTCATCAAGATAAAAACCTGAACAGTGAAGGAAACAATGAACAAAACTAAAAGGCAACCTCTGGAATGGTAGAAATATTTGCAAGTGACATATCTGATAAAGGGTTAGTATCCAAAATATATAAAGAACTTATAAAACTCAACACCTAAAAAACAAATAATCCAATTAAAAAATAAGCAGAAGACGTGAATGGACATTTTTCCAAAGAGAACATCTAGATGGCTAACAGACACATGAAAAGATGCTGAATAGCACTCATCATCAGGGAAATAGAAATCAAAACTACAATGAGATTTCACCTCATAGCAGTCAGAATTGTTAAAATCAATAAGACAGGCAACAACAGGTGTTGGTGAAGATGCGGAGAAAGGGGAACCCTTTTACATTGGTGGGAATGCAAACTGGTGCAACCACTCTGAAAAACAGTATGAAGTTTCCTCAAAAAGTTATAAATAGAACTAACTACCCTATGATCCAGCAATTGCACTACTAGGTATTGATCCAAAGGATACAAAAATACACATTCAAAGGAATACATGCACCCCGATGTTTACAGCAGCATTATCTACAATAGCCAAATTATGGAAAGAGCCCAGATGTCCATTGACTGATGAATGGATAAAGAAGATGTGATATATATTTATACAATGGAATATTAGCCATAAAAAAGAAATCTTGCCATTTGCAACAACGTGAATAGAGCTAGAGAGTATTATGCTAAGTGAAATAAGTCAGAGAAAGACAAATACCATATGATTTCACTCATATGTGGAATTTAAGAAACAAAACAAATGGTGGGGGATGGGCTAAATGAGTGATGGGTATTAAGGGGGGCACTTGTGTTGAACACTCCGTGTTGTATGTAAGTGATGAATCAGTAAATTCTACTCCTGAAACCAGTATTACACTGTATGTTAACTAACTAGAATTTAAATAAAAATTTTGGGGAAAAAACCCTAAATAGTAAAATCTAAAAAAAAAAAAAAAAGAAATAAAACAAATGAACATGGGGGGAAAAGAGAGGTAAACCAAGAAACAGACTCTTAACCAAGAAACAGAACAAACTGATGGCTACTGGAGGGGAAGTGGACAAAGGGGATGGATTAAACAGGTGATGAGTATTAAGGAAGGAACTTCTAGTGACGAGCACTTGGGTGTTGTATGTAAGTGATGAATCACTAAATTCTACACCTGAAACCAATATTGCATTGTATGTTAACTAGCTGGAATTGAAATAAAAACTTAGTGGGGAGAAAGGTATGCCAACATAAGTGTAGCCCAGCACTTCTAAGGGCAACCTGGGATTTGTGGTCTCCTCACTGAGAAAGGTCTTTTTTTCTCTTCATCTCTTCTATCTTGAGTTAGGTATTCCTTTCTGTCCCTGTATCTTATAAATGTGATGTGCTTTTAATGGGCTACTGAAATTAATCCTTTTGAGTGTCTGTTTCCTTGGATATAAAATTATTGAGGATAGGAGTTTTATTTTGTTCACCTTTGTACCACTTCTCAAACTCTCTTTATTATAAGTGCTCTACAAGTATTTATTTAATGGATTGACTCAACATGCATTTCTAATAAGCTAACTATAGTAGGAGAGGACAGGTTCATGGAACCTTGGTTTAGTATATAGGACTGGTAGTGCTGGGTACTGGTGGGACTTCCATAAAGATATAGCCAAATTTGTGGAGGTTAAACTGGGTCAATTTTTTTTGGCAGGGCTAAGGATTAGAGTTTGGTCTCAAATGGGGGATTATCCGGTTTGAGGTGGGATCATATACCTATATCAAAACTGGATTAGTAGGAAGGACTTACTGAGGTTGCAATGAGGGACAAATGTGAGAATAAGAGAAGCATGCAGCTCAGTTTTGGTAGGATCTGAGCTAGTATCAGGTCTTTCTCACAATTAATTTAAACATTTCAAAATAATAGTATCTTAAATGATCATTTCCTTCTCTGCATTCTGATTGCTTTTTTATATGTGCATGTAATGGAAACATGTGCAAAGGCTTATCTCTATTTATATATTTACTATTACATCATATTGTATGCATGTTGATATCTCTTTGGTTATATACCTGTTTTCCCTATCAAACCATATGCTTTTTGAAGGACCGGGGACTATGTCTTTTTATTCTGATTGTAATTTTTTTAAATTGAAACATCATTGACATATAACATATTAATTTCAGGTGTACAACATAATGGTTTCATATTTGTATATTTTACAAAATGATTGCTACAATAAATCTAGTTAACATCCATCACCATACATAGTTACAACTCTTTTTCTTATGATGAGAACTTTTAAGATCTACTTTCTTAGCAACTTTTGGAATATACAATACAGTAGTATGAACTGCAGTCACCATGCTATATAGACATCCCCATGACATTTATTTTATAACTGGAAGTTTGTATCTTTTGACCACCTTCACCCATTTTTGCCCACCCCCACCTCTGGCAACCACCAACCTGTTCTATCTATGAGTTTGGTCTTTGTTTTGTTTCATCTTGTTTTTTATATTCCACATATAAGTGAAATTAGTATTTGTCTTTATCTGACTTATTTCACTTAACCCACAAGGTCCATCCATGGACCTTGACAAGATTTCCTTTGTTTTTATGGCTGAATAATACTCCACTGTGTGTATGTGTGTATTTTCTTTATTCATTCATCTATCAATGGGGAGCTATGCCTTGTACACACTTTTCTTCTCTTTCCTTTGCTGTGTTTGACGTATAGTAAACATTTAACTAATTTTGTTAAATAAATGAAAAGTTTTCCTTATTTAACTCAGTCACTTTCTGTGTTTTGATCCAGCAAGCTGCTGTTGGACCTTCACTAAGTATGATTATGTATTCAATAAATAACAACAGAATGTAATTTTTTATTTGTTTTGGTTAACTGATCATTTATATTTTTCCATTATTTTACTATAAGCTTTGTGAGGGCAAAAATTATGTCTGCTATGAATATTTGTATCCTCCGTGGTGAATATAGGGATTGTCACATCATAAATCATTTAAAATGTTGAATGAATAAGTTGGAATGAACAGATTTATCTTTGAAGAAGATAGGATCTTTCGTGAGTTGATTTGAGTCTTTGTTGGAACTGTCTCTAACATTTTTCACCTAGGATCCTCTCTATTGCATGGGCAGTTCGAGTGTTTGGAAAGTCAGTTATTGCCTATGACAGTGAAAAATGCCCTACTTTCCTTGGAACCGCTCTCATGACTTTTTGCTGTTTTTTCCCCTAAGTGATATTTGTAGAAGCTTCAAGTTTAGAGTTAATTAATTCATACATTTTGCAAGTATTTATGAAATGGGTTAGTTATATCTAGTATTCTCCCATCTTAACTCCTGGGCTTTTTCCTCCTCAATACTCACATTCTTACTCTAAAATCTCAAGTCAAGTGACTAGCTCCCTTTCTCCACTCCTGATCTACTCTCTCTAGGGAATACTTCATATTTTGGAATTATGACACCTTGCTTCTCACTCTGAGAGGAAGAGAAGTGGGATGGAAGCCTTAGCCTGTCATTAGAGCTTGAACCTAAGCTTTTACCAGCTTACCACTTTATCTTTTAATACCTGCTTATTGAATAGAGGAATGAACCAATGGAGACTAAAGCAAAGATAATTGACAGGTAAATCCTAGGCAGCATTTATTAAATAGCACTTGGGGGTGAGAGTCATGCTTCACTGAAGTTTTACATTTCTAATTCATTGTTGTTGTTGCTTGGTTTCTGATAGGTAATGCTTTTTACTTTTTAAGAGGTTAATTTCTCCTCTGAACATTGAAGAAATTATAGAATTGATTTAAAAACTACATGTCAATTTCCTTTCAAATGGTCATTAGATCAAAGAAACTAGATAATCATCTATGCTTAAGTTTAACCCAAGGTAGGAGCAATTGTCCTTCTTCCTTCTTATTTTCCATGATTTCTGAGTCATTACATGCATAATTTCATAACTCTATTACATTTTGAAGAGGGAAGAAAAATACACCAACTCATGTAGAAGAAAAATGTAATACTCAAGTACTTAGTCCACATCATAACAAAATTTTATTCTGTAGTACACAAAATGCAACAAGTTACTCAATTCAGTCATTCATTTAACCAGCATTCCTTGAGTGCATACTATGTGTTGGGTACTGTGCCAGGGTTTGGACTGTGGAGGAGGTTACAAAGTTGACCAACAGTCTTTGGGGCATTAGTCTCCTAGAGAAGACAGATAAAATGTAACTGGTGTTAAAGGAATAGGGAGAGGGGATGATGTTTTTCTCTTGGGGGACAATCATAGGCAATGAAATTTTCATCATGATATGAAAGGAAGTAAAATTATTCCAGAAGAAGCAAAACACAAAGTAAAAGAAAATATGATTTGTTTGAGAAATTATAAGAAAGGTTGAATGGCTAAAAAATAAAGGAGTGGGCCCTTGAGAAGAATTATTTGAATTGGGGGCTTAAAAATGTGATATTGGGGCACCTGGGTGACTCAGTCAGTTAAGCACCTGCCTTTGGCTCAGTTCCTGATCCTGGGGTCCTGGGATTGAGCCCCACATCACATTGGGCTCCCTGCTCAGTGGGGAGTCTACTTCTCCCTCTCCTTCTGCTCCTCCCTCTGCTTGTGCTCTTTCATGCTCTCTCTCTCAAATAAATAAGTCTTAAAAAAATTAAAATGTGATGTTGACAGTGACAAAATGATAAATGACAACCTACAGTAAGGAGAGACTGAAGTAAGTTGACACCTGGTAATAATCTAACCAGGACATGATGAGCGTCTGAAATAAAGCTCTGGTGATGAGAGACAGGAAGGGGAAATATGAGGTTTGTTTAAGCGAAAAAATCCATTTCATGTATGTGTTGAAGGTGACTGAGGATTTCAAGGAGGCTCCACCATTGTTGGCTTCTGCGCAGTTTGAGCATCATGATCTTTTTTTGATCTAACATTCATAAGTCAATCTTTTTCCATGTTGGCATGATACTTTTTTTCTATATATCTTTCAAGAATATATGGTACTGTTAAAATGTTTTCTAAGAATGGCCACACCTAAGGAAAGGTGTGTGAACTCTACCTATGTTGGTAGTGATAGTGAAATATTCACCCTGGATAAGATAAATTTTCTTCCTGACTTTTACACATTAAGTCAACGTCAATAATAGTGATGTTTTATGTCTTTGTCTTTGTCACAATAACTGGAAAACAAAAGTCTATATGTTTTTTTAAGAAATCAATATAAATTCTCTTCACACTGCAACACAGTGTCATTGCTATGGTGTTTTTGACTGGGCAAGATAAACTTTTATACATATATACTTAGGTAAATAGTTACTTAGAGCCTGCACTAGCTACCAACGAACAATTAATGAGGAGTCAGGATCTGAATTCTTGTCCTGCTTCTGCTAGAAATATTTATAAAAAACTTGGGTAATCTATGCAGTCTGAATTGTAGACAACCTACCTAAAAATATATAAGCCCCTTAGAGAAGGAAGAGGCAAGGAGATAGGCTTAGGTTAAGGAACTAAATGAAAATTTAAATTAAATGATCTTGGGATGAAGACTCCTGGGTTATATTTTTGGTATTGTCAATAATTCACTGCCTAGGGTACCTATTTTACCTGAACACTATGAAGAAACTGTTGATTACATGAACTCTAAAATTATATGATTCCAGAAAATTTTATTCATTCAAATAACTAATAATAGTTAAGATATAATAACATATTTATTGAATGTTTCTTATGGACTAGGCATGGGTATGTACATTTTCTCATGTGCTTCCTCAACAATTCATGAGGGATCATGAGTACTGTTTTAGAGAGATGGAAATGAGTTTCAGGGAGCCATAGCAACATGTCCCAAGTCACAAATGGTGGTGATGGGGATCATATGTCTGGGGATCAAATGCCTACACACACACACACACAGACATACACACACACAGACACACACACACATCCTGGACAGTTTTGCAGAACTAAAATGAAGCAGGATATTGCAAAATTGCCTGATGGATTTTAGTTGTCTTGATAATTATGTGAATAAATATTTGCCTGTTGGGAGTGGTCATATTTATTGATTTTTATATCTTGAGCAACAATTAAATTGCCTGGCATATGGATGCTCAAATAATACTATTTGAAGTGATTTAAATGATCTGAATACTAATAAACAGAATTGTTCTTGGAATTGTTGGATATGTGTCTGGGACTCTTGATAGAGTAGATTAGGTTAGTATATGGAGCAAAACCAGCTTCCCTGGCTCAGGATGAGGATAGAGGGGACAGGTCAGAATTGAAAGAAAGAAAAAAATATAACAATCTGACCACAGAACAAAGCACTGAGATATTAGAAGATTATTTATATAATACTATGGACTTTTGCTATCAACTGTGTGTTGCCAGACCAAATTTATTTTCATTGAGGCTTTAAGTTTTGTTCTTTTCAAAAAACATCGCCAATCATCTTTTATTTATTTTTTTTGTAGTATATTGAAATTCAAAGTTGAGAGTATAATTAGGATCTATTTGAATAACCAAGAGTTGAGCTAAAAAAAAAAAGCCCCGGGGGAAAAAGTCATAGACTCTCAGTTATAATTTACCTCCCTAATCCCTGCTGCTACCATTGATCCAGCATTCCTCTTTTAAATATTATACTTAAACCTGTTTTTAAAAATGTCGCTAAGATATGTATCCCCAGGTAATATAAAGAAACATGATTTCTCTTCTTCTTACTACTCATTCTCTTGGGGAAAAAAAATAATTTAGGTATTTATTTTGTGATAACATCTGTCACAGCTTTCAATCCAGCTTTTTCTTAGAATTCTTTTATCCAAGGCGTTATGTAACTCTTAAATGCTACTTTGAAGCAAAACTGAAAGGTGACGTCTGTCTTTACATGTTGCTTCCTACTGTTAGTGACTTTTATTTTCCAGTTTTTCTTTTTAAGTATTTGCCCTATTATTAAAAAGATTTTTAAAAAGTTATCCTAAAAAGATTTTATTTTTTTCATGCATTTTCCAGGAAGCTGCCTGAATGTTTATCCTACTTTTACTAAAGGGCTTCCTGCTGTCTGTTTTGGTACTAGAAATAGTTCCATTGGTACTATCATAAGTTTTTCAAAAATTTATTACCATACCATTATTTCTCAGATAATTATAAAGCAGGAAAACTATGATTGGGGGCTGGTCAGTTTTTGTTCAAGTATTTTGTCTTTGTTCTTGGTTTGTCTTGGAAACAAAATGCACATAAGAAAGTTACCATGAAAAACTGCATGTAGTTCATAATGGTTCTGAAGAGGAAAACTAGAAGCAGTGGGTAAATATTACATATGGAAAGAGTTAAATTTATTATGGGAATTAACACTATATTATTGCAGCTATCAGAATTTTAAATGTTAATCAACTGTACATTTTTAGGGATATTTAAGAAGAGATTTAATGAGCTCTTGCCTGAGATGTGATAGAAGAAGTTATATACATATAAGCAGAATTGAATGAAGTGAGTAGATTGTTTTTCTGACTGTAGACATGTAAATACACACATAGTTATGTACCTACTTATATGCATACACATATTTCTCTAAATTACGTGTGTGTATGTGTGTGTGTGTGTGTGTGTGTTTAATAGAAAGAGTTGAATGTAGGGGTGCCTGCGTGGCTCAGTTGGTTGGGCACTCGACTCTTGATCTCAGCTCAGGTCTCGATCTCACAGTTGTGAGTTCAAGCCTGGCATCAGGCCCTTAAAAAAATAAAAGAAAGGGTTGAACATGAAATATTGAGTAAAGAGAGAAATTATGGCATTCTAATTTTCAAAAGGAGTCCCAATGTTTGAGAGATTGTCAAATCTATAGATACAGTTGGAAACCACCATACCACCGTGACTCATGGTTACCTTTGCTGAGACCAAATTGGAGACTTGCATGCTGATAAAGAGTGAGTCGGGTAGGCAACAGATTCATTGTGATATATGGAATCCTAGAATGTGGGAAGTAATGATATGACAACCTAAATACTGAGAGGGCAATGACAGAAAATATGGTTGCTTTCAATTGGGACAAATCAAGTGACATTTTCTTGATAAGTGTGAGGTTTAGTTTGGGAAGAAGATCATTTGTTTAACTTAGAGAAGTTTTTTCCAGCATAGTTTTGGGAAAGAATGGAAATTAGTACTGTCCTTAGGAAACTGGGAAAGCAGACTCAAATCTCATGTGCTTGGCTTGTGATAATACTGGAAGATGTGTGGAATAAGCTGGGTTTATACTTGAAATCTCTTACAAGAGAAATGTGATACTGGACTAGTGATATAGTCCCACTTGCTCCACAAAAGAATAGAAGTTTTGGTGTTTTTGAGACTATTGCCTCTGTGTGGCTGTGGGTCAAAAGCTGGGAGGTATTTCAACTTCAGAATATATGGATTTTCTTTTCAAAAAGGAATGGGGTTAATTATGAAAAAAATTGTCTACCTTTCTTGCTCACCTTTATTTTCCATATTTCCTTTGGATCTTCTGGCATAAAGAGGTTGACTAGATGAAGGTTACTTGTTCATGATGAAAGTCTGGACTAGGAAAGTGATAGAGTAAGTACTAAAACCCTTCTCTGGCTGATCATAGAGTTTCAGGTTTACTGGAATATCTGAGATTGAACCTTTTAAAGGATGATCAGTTCAGCATTATTTGACATATTTCTGCCCAAATTTGTACATCGTGAGAAGCAGCCCAGATTGCTACTCTGCTCAAAATGAACAGAGCCCTTCTCATCACCACCCCTATTCTTAGTGGGAAACTAATCTTGTCCCAATATTGCTGTAAAATAAGAACAACTATTTCCTACAACCAATGCTTCTTAGCCTAGAACTTCTTAATGTGTGAGATTATATAACAGCAGTCCTTTCAGAGTGGAGGATGAAGGTTGTCTACGAATGCAAGAGTCTGAGTATCCATATCTATGTTCATTTTGCTATGGTGAATAGCAAAGAAGTCAGCAGTGCAGCTCCAACTAAATCCAAAATATTAACTATTCAGTTGTTTCTGTTTTCAAAATTAGTTATTTGGTCACTTGTTCAGTCTGTATAGTCTTCATGTTGGAATTGGATATTTTCACCTCATTCACTGGATTTAGCTACATTTATCTCTTCATTCTAGTATAAATTATTAATCCCATCAACTAGTCATCAAATGCAGGAGGTAGAAATGGAAAAGGTAAATAAGTATTGCTTTAAAGTGATCAGGAAATATGATATTATTAGAGTCCATACTTTAAAAATAAATTTGTACACTACATCAACATGCTAAATGACAATGGTAAGTGAACAGTTTTGCAGGCTGAGCTCTTTTACAAACTCTGTGGTTAAACCAGAAGCATCTCTGTACTTCAAGAGTGTTCCTCATTTTATCCCTATTATTTAAGAGTTCTGTTTTTGATAACGCTGAATTTTTTCATAATTAACCCCACTCTTTTTTTTTTTTTAAAGGAAAATACCCATATCAATCAAGAACTAAAATTCTAGACCAACCAATCTAGTGGTGTGAGGAGGGGATTGAGAAAGGCCATAGCAGGTGAAAGCAAGCTAAGGCACTGCATTTTCAATTCCATCCCCAATGGTGTGTGTGTGTGTGTGTGTGTGTGTGTGTGTGTGTGTGGTATATTACATTGCTTTTGACTCCTGTATAATTTTCTACTTTATGTATCTACCATCTTTGACTTTTCCATTTCCCAAGTGATGTTCACCTTAGTTGCTTAAGTTCCTATTTACCTCAAACAGTGGAGAGATGAACAACTTCATATCTGTACCCTATTGGATCTGTTTATAGTTTCTCCGACTCATATATTATTGAGTCATTGTGTACATGCCTCCAGAGTCTCTCCTAAATACTGCATAATGCTCTTCAAAATGCCTTACCAGTTTGGCCTCTTCTCAACAGAAAACGAAGGATCTTGCTTTCTCACATGTTTGATAATCCTTGGATTTACCTAAATACAATATTTTGCCAAATTTAAGGATGACCAGTAATGTCTCATTGTTTCAATTATTCTCTGATTATCTGTTCAGGCTGAGTATATCTTTATGTATTTTTAAGGCATTTGGATTTTCTTGTTTTGTATGTTAGCTATTTATAGCCTTTGATCACTTTTCTATTTCATTTTGTTTGTTGTCTGTTATCAACAATATCTTTTTTCTTCCTGACATTAATTGCTTGATGGGCTGAGACATTGAAAATGCAATTTCCTATCTGGCAATGTCTTTTAATTTTGTATATGGTGCTCGTTATTGAACTGAAATGTTAACTTCGATGTAGTCCAAATTCCTGTTTATTGTTTTGAGTGCTTGAAAAGGATATGTTGTTTACATGTAGCTTGTATATATCTGTTATTAACTCATGGTTATTTAAATATTTTCTGTCTTTGCTTATTTAGCGTCCAGCATTTCTGTTTCTTTTTTTTAAATTAGATTTTATTTATTTATTTGACAGAGAGAGAGATAGCGAGAGTAGGAACAAAAGCAGGAGGAGTGGGAGAGGGAGAAGCAGGCTTCTCGCTGAGCAGGGAGCCCGATGTGGGGCTCAATCCCAGGACCCTGGGATCATGACCTGAGCCAAAGGCAGAGGCTTAATGACTGAACCACCCAGGCGCCCCAGCTTTTCTGTTTCTGAAAGTGATGTGATCAATTCTGTAGTTATAATTGTGTAATTCAAAGTCTCGTACTTTGCTTGTTTTTATGGCTCTATTGCAACATTTTTCTTCTTTTTTTTTTTTTTTTTGGCAGTGGTCCAGGGAGGACTTCAGATACACCAAACACAGCATCAATAGTTTATGCAACTCAATTCTTTTTTTTTCTTTTTATGTATTTTTTCCTTTTCATTCTCCATTTCCACTCCTATACTCACCCCTACCTCCACCATGGATAGCCATTCTGGTGTATTAAATATATGGTCATGGATATACATATATGCTTTAAAAATCTATATTTTTGTTTTGTTTATTGATATATGTTTCTTAATTTAAATGAATAATTATGTTGCTATGGTACAGATTACATATTATTTATTTTTGGATTCTTTTGAATTTTTTTCAAAAACCATTTTTCAACTGGGTCTAATGTGTCTGAGACCACTTTATCTTGTTTTTGCATTTAAATAAAGTTTAGCTGGACATTAGCATTTTAGGTTCAAATATTCTTCCTTCATCACTTTGAGAATATTGCCCCATTGTGATTGTGTATCCTGAATCAATTTATGTTCACTTATAGATAAATTTACTTCTTTGATTTCTTTTGCTGTCTCTTTGTTTCTGATCTCAACCCCCCCCCCAAAAAAAACCCTATCTTTTTTTTTTCTTTTCTATCCTATTTGTTTTGTGAGGAAAACTTTCATTCTGTAGGGTAACATCATTTTTTTTCTTTTTTAAATTCTAGGGTGGTCTTAATTGTGATTTCCTCCCCTTTTATTTTTTTCTTTCCATATGAGCTTCCAGATATGTGATAACACTTCTACATCTGTCTTCTTTATATCTTAACTTTAATATTTTCCTTTTCCTTGAGAATTTTCCTGCTGGTGCTCCTCAGATATTGCCTTATTTTCCCTTATGTGCATATTTCGTAGAAGTGTCAACATAATATATATCTAGAAGGGAAAGAAAAATTTCCAACCTAGCCTCATTTGTGTCCTTCCTAGTGAGTTTTAAGAGAGAATGAAAATCTATATTCAAAAAGGAAAAAAAAAGCCCCTCAGACAATCTAATAGAAAAATAGGCAAGATACGAAAACATTCAATTAATAGAAGAAAAGAAGCAGAGGAGACAATGAAAGAAAAGATGTTCAACCACATTGCCAATCAGGGAATGCCATTTAAACCCACAGTGAAATATTACTACATACTCAGCAAATTAACAACATTAAAAAACGTATGACAATCACTGAACTCTACCTCTGAAACTAATAATACACTATATGTTAATTAATTGAATTTTTAAAAAATTTATTTTATTATGTTATGTTAGTCACCATACATTACATTATTAGTTTTTGATGTAGTGTTCCATGATTCATTGTTTGCGTGTAACACCCAGTGCTCCATTCAATACGTGCCCTCCTTAATACCCATCACTGGGCTAACCCATCCCCTCTAAAACCCTCAGTTTGTTTCTCAGAGTCCATAGTCTCTCATGATTTGTCTCCCACTCTGATTTCCACCTCCCCTTCATTTTTCCCTTCCTACTATCTTTTTTTTTTTTTTAACATATTATATATTATTTGTTTCAGAGGTACAGGTCTGTGATTCACCAGTCTTACACAATTCACAGCGCTCACCATAGCACATAATTGAATTTAAATTAAAAAAATGTATGGCACAATCGAATCCTGGTGAAAATGCGGAGCAATAGAAACTCTTGTACACTGCTGGTGGGAATAGAAACTGGTAAATCCATTTTGGTAAGCAATTTGCCAACACAGAATATGTACATACATACTCTAAAACCAATAATTCAACTCCAGTGAATATCCTCTAAGGAAATGCATACACGTATGTTGGAGGATACATGTGTAAAATTTTTCATAGCAACACTTTTTTGAAATAACTCTCCACATACAAAATAATCATCTGCAGTATAAAAGATAAATGCATTTGTATAATTGTACAATTGACTATTATATAGCAATGAAACTGGATGAACTACACTTTATACAGCAACAGAATTCCTATAAATCACAATGTTTGAGCAAAAGAAGCTTTATACAAAAGAACTCAAATTACATGATTCCATGTATATAAAGTTCAAAACCAAGTGAAAAATATTTTTTATTGTTTAGGGAATGAACATATAGTGGGCAAGAACAAATCCCCTAAGAGATTAAACATTAAAATCATGTTTTACAAACATACTGGGGGAGAAGGCAAAAAAGTACGGAAAATTCTGTAAGACCAAAAAGAGAACAGAACGTAGCGACCTGTTGGCTCAGAGCTTCATTCCAAATGAGTCTTTACTCTGTAAGAAATGGAATACATAATCTAGGATTCAAGCACAACAGTAAGCCATTTGAATGGAGACATCTGCAGGAGCTCAACCTAGTGAAATAGATAAAACAAACATATATAGGGGCGCCTGGGTGGCTCAGTCAGTTAAGCAGCTGCCTTCGGCTCAGGGCATGATCCCAGGGTGCTGGGATCAAGCCCCGCATTGGGTTCCCTGCTTGGAGGGGAACCTACTTCTCCCTCTCCCTCTGCCTGCCTCTCTGCCTACTTGTTCTCTCTCTCTATCTCTCTGTCAAATAAATAAATAAAATCTTAAAAAAACCCACATATGTATATAAATACATAAAATAATTCCACCCTGTCAATGAAATATGCTGTTTATGGCCTTTGGTTGTAGGTGGAGGGGAAAACATATTTTCACCTAAATAGATCTAAATGTAAACTATCCCTAATGTGGCTAGAGGTATTTGTAAATCTTTTAAAGCTAAGAGGGGAGTACATATATATTACTTTATTATTATTCTCTAATATGAATAAAATATTTAATAACCAAAGAAAGAAAAGTGAATGCAGTAAATCTACAAATACTGATAAAAGTTTTCCATTTCAAAAGCAAGTAAACATTGGGACAGATAACTATTGGGGAATAGAAATGAAAATCTTGTCTGGAGGGAGAATCAAGAAATAGAATTTTTGTCTTTTTTGTATCATTTTATGGTCAAGTGCATACATTACCTATGTATTCATTTAAAATAACAATGGTTGTTTACCTGGGTGATGAAATTATGAACCATTTTATAGTGTCTTTAGATAGAGCTGCATTTTTAAAATTCTCCCCAAATTGTTATTAAAAAATAGTTTCCTGTGGGTAGTTCAACTGGATTGAATAAAAAGACTTAACTTTACATTTTATATCCTTTGGGCTTTGTTTGTTTTAGTTTATTACTTTTTGCAGGTATTTCTCTTAATAGAAAATAAATAGTCTCTGGTGCTGAAAGAGAGAAACCTGTCCTGTTGTTAATAAAAATCTCTTACAATTGAAAGAAGTGAAATACCTGAACTTTCAAATGCAGAGGAAGATTTTATTCCCCAAAAGTCATTGCTGGAAAGCAAAGAAAAATTGCTATGGAATGAATTTGGCTAGTCAAGGGAAATAATTGATAAAATGATTATTGGTGACCCAGTTGGTACTGTTTTCCAGATAAATGTTGGTAAATTATTAGAAGAATTTAGCCTAAGAAAAATTGTGGGTTTTTTTGTGAAATGTTTTCTGGAAATTAAAGACAAATAATTCCACTCCCAGGGGAACATCTCCTTGACCATGTGATCAAAGCTGGCCCATCCCACAGTAAACAAAGGGGCACAGAGTCTGGCTAAGATCTGACGCACACAATGGTAGTACCTGGAGAATGTCTATAAACTTGTCCATCCAAAGCCCAGAGAGATTGTCCCTTCCCTTCCTAAGCCTTGGTTATATGCCCCATTCATATCACTAAAATGCCCCCATTTTTTTTCAGTCAATTTCAGTCAATAGCTTTTTTTTTTTTTTTTGCTTCATTTAGACAGAGTTGATCTCTCTTTGTTTCTTTTTAGTTGAAGGACCCTTAACCATTTCTCAGAGCAGCATCTTATTCTTTTTAAGGATACCTTTATTGAGATATAATGCATATGCTATCCAATTCACCTATTTATTTATTTTTAATTTTTATTTTATATTAATTTATTTTTAGAGAGAGAGGTAAAGGGGAGGCCAGAGGGAGAGAGAGGAGTCTTAAGCAGGCTCCACACTCAGCGTGGAGTCTGACCCAGGGCTCGATCTCATGACCGTGAGATCATGACATGAGCTGAAATCAAGAGTCAGATGTTTAATCAACTGAGCCACCCAGGTGCCCCCAGTTCACCCATTTAAAGTGTACACTTTAATGCTTTTTAGCCAGGGTTGTGTAACCATCACCACAATATAATCTTAAAAGATTTTGTCTCCCCCAAAGTAACTCCATTAGCAGTTAATTTGTTATGCTGCCCCTACCTCGAGCCCTAAGTAACTACCAATCTTTTGTCTATATAAATATGCATATTCTGGACATTTGATATAAATGGAATTTATACTTTTTGGTCTTTTGTGATAGACTTCTTTCACTTATCCTAATGTTTTCAAGGTTCATCCATGTTGTAGCATGTTTCAGTCTCCTATTCCTTTTCATTGTTGAATAATATTCCATTACATGGTCATAACATACCTTTTATTTATCCATTCATCAGGTGGTAGATATTTGGGCTGTTTTTAAACTTTGGCTATTATAAATAATGCTATTGTGAACATTCATGTACAGGTTTTCATTTCTCTTGGGTCTATACCTAGGAGTGGAATAACTGGGTCATATGGTAACTCTGTTTAACTTTTAAAGGAACCACTAAACTGTTTTCCACAGTGGCTGCACCATTTTACATTCCCATCCAGCAATGGATAAAGGCTCCAATTTCTCCTGCTCTTTATCAATGCTTGTTATTGTCGGTCTTTATTACAGCCATAATATTGAGTTTGAAGTAATATCTCGTTGTGGTTTTGATTTGCATTTCTATGGTGATTAATGACATTTAACATCTTTTCATACCTGTATTGGCCATTTGTATGCCTTCTTTGGACAAATGTCTATTGAAATCCTTCACCCATTTTTATTTAGATTATTTGTCTTTTTATTATTAAGTTGTATAAACTATATGTTCTGTATGTAAATCTCTCATCAAATATGTGATATGCAAATATTTTCTCCCATTTTGTGGATTGTCTTTTTATTTCTTGATGGTGTCATTTGCAGCACAAAAGTTTGGATTTTAATTTTGATGTAGTTCTATTTACCTATATTTTTCTTTTGTCACTTGTGCTTTAGGTATTCTAGCTAAGAAACCTTGTCTAACCCAAGATCATAAAGATTTACTCTAATTTTTTTTCTAAGAGTTTTTAGATTTTTGCTTTCTTTTTGCATTTAGGTCCATGATCATGTTGTTCCAGTACCATGTGTTCAAAGACTGTTCTTTCACCATTGAATTGTCTTGGTACACTTTTCAAAAATTGATGATAAAGTCAAGAGTTTATTTCTGGGCTCCATTCTATTCCATTGATCTTTACATCTATCTTTATGCCCATACCACGCTGATTTGATTAACATAGATTTGCAGCACGTTCTGAAAATGGAAAGTCTAAGTCCTACTTTATTCTTATTTTTCTGTATTGTTTTTTCTGCACAGGGTCCCTTTTATTTCCACATAAATTTGCAAAAATATCAGCTGGGATTTTAATAGGGATGGCTTTGAATCTGTAGATTAATTGGGGGACTATTGCCATCTTAACAACAACCAGTTTTCTGATCTATAAACGTGGAATGTATTTCTATTTATTTAGGCATTCTCTTTTTTTCAGCAGTGTTTTATAGTTTTCTTTATACAAGTTTTATACTTGTTTTGTTAAATTTATACCTAAGTATTTTATTCTCTTTGATTCTATTTTAAATTGTTTACTTACTTTCATTTTAAGGATGTTCTTTGCTAGTATAGAGAAACACAATTAAATTTTGTATATTGACTTTGTATCCTGAATCTTGATGAATTTGTTTATTAGCTCTTATAGTTTTTTAATGGACTTACTGTGTGTGTGAAATTTGAAAAAAGAAAAAAACAATAGAAAAAATAATAGAAAATTATCTTTAATTCTTCCAGTGCAATATGGACGCAGTGTATTATTATTTTTCCTGCTTAATCTCTCTTGTTAGAACCTACACTACAGTGTTAAATCAAAATGACAAGAACAGATATCTTTGTTCTGTTCCTGGTCTTAGGGGAAAAATATTTAGTCTTTCACCACCAAGAATGATGTTAGCTGTGAGTTTCACATAGATGCCCTTTATTAGGTTGAAGAAGTTCTCTTCTAAGTTTGTCGAGTGTTTTTATCATGAAAGGGAGTTGAATTTTGTCATATGCTTCTTCTGCCTCCATTGAGATAATCATATTTGTTTTTCTCCTTTTCCCTTTTATTCTATTTTTATTTAAAAATTTTTTTTTTCTTCTTTTAAGAGAGAGAGCACGAGAGAGAGAGAGAGAGAGAGAGGGCACAAGCCCGGGAGAGGGGCAGAGGGAGGGGGAGAAGCAGACTTCCCGCTGAGCAGGCAGCCCCATGCGGGACTCTATCCCAGTACCCTGGGATCATGACCTGAGCTGAAGGCAGACGCTTAACTGACGGAGCCACCTAGGCACCCTTATTTTTTTTTAAAGATTTATTTTAGAGAGAGAGAGAGCACAAGTGGGGGACAGGGGCAGAGGGAGAGAAAAAGAGAGAGAAGAGACTCCGCACTGAGCATAGAGCCCGACATGGGGCTCAATCTCCTGACCTGAGATGAAATTAGGAGTCAGACACTCGGGCGCCTGGGTGGCTCAGTTGGTTAAGCGACTGCCTTCAGCTCAGGTCATGAACCTGGAGTCCCCGGATCGAGTCCCGCATCGGGCTCCCTGCTCGGCAGGGAGTCTGCTTCTCCCTCTGACCCTCCCCCCTCTCATGTGCTCTCTCTCTCTCAAATAAATAAAATTAAAAAAAAAAAAAGAGGCAGACACTCAACCAACTGAGCCACCCAGGCACCCCTTCCTTTTTCCTTTTAATATGAATGATTTTGTATTGAACCACCGTTGCATTCCTGACAAGTCCCACTTGGTCTTATAATTCTTATATGTTGCTGAATTTAATTTGCTCATATTTTGTTGAAGACTTTTCAATCTGTATTCATAAGAGATATTGGTCTATATTTAGATTCTTGTGATATTTTTGTCTGATTTTGGTATTAAGATAATACTAGCTTTATGGAATGAATTGAGAAGTGTTCCCTTTACCCAATTTTTTGGAAGAATTTTAGAAGGCTTGATACGAATTCTCTTTGGATGTCTGATGGAATTCACCAGTGAAGCAATCTGAATCTACCTGAGTTCTATTTGACTCTTCATGGTATTTAAAAATTACTCACTAGATTTTACCATTTATAATAGTTATCTAGTGCTGCCATAACTTATTACCACAAAGATTGTGGCTTAAAACAAAACAAATTTATATTTTAAATGGCTCTATAGATAAGAAGTTTGAGACAGGTCTCACTGAGCTGAAATCAAGGCATAGGCAGGGCTATGTTCCTTTCTGTAGGCTCTGGGTGAGAATAAGTTTCCTTGCCTTTTCCATATTCTACAGAATGTCCACATTTGCTCATGGTTCTCTTCTTTCACCTTTGAAACCAGCCTTGACATATTAAGTTATTTTTACACTGCAACCCTTTGATCTTCCTTCCATAATCACATTCCCTCTAATCAACCTCAACTGGGAGAGGGTCTCTATTTTTGAAGACTCATGTAATTAGATTGGGCCCATTTGATTAAATCCAGATAGTCTTCCTGTCTCAAAATCCTTCATCTTAATCACATTTGCAAAATCCCCTTTTTCATGTAAGGTAACTATTTACAGGTTCCCGAGATCATGGGATCATGATGTGGACATCTTGGGGAGAGGACATTATTTTGCCAACCCCACTTTCAAAAGTCTATTCAACTTTACACACATTAATTTATGCAGCTTCTTAAATTAGTCCAAATGACTCTTTAGTTGAAGAAATATTCACTTATACTGTCTTTTGTGATTACCTACATAATCACCTTTATGAACACTCGTTTTTATTTTTTTAATGTCTGTCTATTTCAATTACTGGCTGATGCTAACTGCTTCCAGCATGAAGAACTTCTTTTAGTAGTTCTTGTAAGGAAGATCTCCTAGCAACCTTATAATCAGATATTATCTGAGAACATCTTTATTTCACCTTCTTTTTTGAATGATAATTTTATTAGCTGTAAGACACTTGGTTGACTTTTTGCATTTTCAAAATGTGATCCCACTGCTCTCTGTTCTCCATTGTTTCTAATGAGAAGTCAGATATAAATCTTACTGCAATCCTTTGTACATGATGTGTTGTTTTTCTTGTTGCTTCCAAGATATTCTCTTTGTCGTTTAACACTTCAACTATGGATCTCTATGAATTTATTATACTTAACGTTTGTTAAGTAACATTCTCCATCAAATTAAGGAAATTTTCAGACATTATTTCTTCAAATATTTTTTTCTCTTTCCTCCTTTTAAAAATTGTTTAGGTATTCTCATTACATGTATGTTGATATGTGTAATGGTATCCTACATTTCTTTTAGGTTTTGTTCAATTTTCTTCATTGTTTCTGCTTTCTGTTCTTCATATTGCATGATGTCCTTTGATCTCTCTCTTTTTTTTAAAGATTTTATTTATTTATTTCAGAGAGAGAATGAGAGAGAGAGAGCGAGCACATGAGAGGGGGGAGGGTCAGAGGGAGAAGCAGACTCCCTGCTGAGCAGGGAGCCCGATGTGGGACTCGATCCCGGGACTCCAGGATCATGACCTGAGCCGAAGGCAGTCGCTCAACCAACTGAGCCACCCAGGCGCCCAATGTCCTTTGACCTCTCTTAACATTTGTTGGTTCTTTCTTCTGCCAGTTCCAATCTGCTTTTGAGCCTCTCTAGTAAAGTGTTCATTTCAGTCATTGTACTTTTCAAGTCTAGAATTGCCTTTTGTTTTTTAAATAATTTATACCTCTTCATTGATATTCTCTGTTTGATGGTAAATTGTTATTATATATGTTTTTGACTCTTTATGCATGGTTTCCTTTAGTTCTCTGAACATATTTATAATCAGTGATTGAAATCTTCATCTGCTCAGTTCACCGTCTGAACTTTTTCAAAGGCAATTTCTATTTTCTGCTTTTCGCCCCTGAGTATGGTTCGCATTTTCCTGGTTCCTTGTGTATCTCCTAACATTTTGTTGAAAGCTAGACATTTTAGATAATATATTGTAGCAACTGATCCCCTAGAAGTGTTATTGTTTGGTGTTGGTCATTTGTTTATTTACTTAGTGACTTGACTTAACAAATTCTGTAAAGTCCTTTCCCCCTGCCATGTGCAGCCTCTGACATCCCTGCTAAGATAATGATGATGATGTTGATGATCATTGCTCTTTATTTATCTTTTATCAGAGCTACTTAGGAGAAGCTTCTGGACTGGCATAAAATTTTATTGATTAAAGTTATTCTTAAGCCCCCTTAGTCAGTTATATTTTTATTCTTTACTGTTGGTATGCATGTGTGCTTAAAGGCTCCTATATCAGTTCAGGGACTTTTTATGCTCTTTGTCCCCTTGTTAGTCTGGGACTAGGGCATGCACCTAATCTTCCCCATGCTCCCAGGATGACTGTGATATTATTTTAAATTTTGGCTGGGTTAGAGTAGATTATTGTTCACTCAGTATTTGGTGAGAAATTGTATTTAAGCCCAGCCAAAAAAAAAAATCAGACATAGGTAAGGAGAGACTTTTTGATGGGATTATTGCAAAGGAGAGGAAAGGGACTGTTGCAATAGGGAGAATGCAACAACTATATCAACCAGGACTGGACAAAAATAATTTTTCTTTTATAGGGAGGAGGGAACAAAGCTAGAAAGAAGTGAATGTGGGTAGGTGGGATGAAAGGGTAGAACAATAAGAGGGCAGATCAGAGAATTTTCCTGATGTCAGCCTATTTTCAGCATGTTTAGGAGACCTTGTATGCTGGCTCAGCCCAAGGGTAGGCCAAAGTTCAGGAGTAAGCGGTAAGGAGAGAAATTTAACTAAAGTTGGTTAACAAATATTTTGTTCTGGATTAATCAGTGAGGACAAATAGTTTGGCAAATATTTATGAGGCACAGAATGGAAATTTAGAGCGTCTGTGTCTGGTCTTGTCATAAGTAAACAACTGTGTCTTATAGGAAAGTGTATTTCTTTGTAGTAATCCATTTTCAGAACACAAAGGGTGGAGAATTTCTTTAACCATGAGTCAGAGGACCTCAGTAAAATTCAAACTTGTCAGCCCCTGTTGCCATTCTGAGTTTTGCCCTGTATTGATGGGACTGTGTGTCATTTGGGAATGCTTTCAAGCTGCACCTTGTCCAAGTGATGGACCCCAGTATCCACCACCTCCTCCACCTGGGGCAGAATTGGGGTGAGATGAGAAAAGAGAGACCAGGATCATCTTTGCAACACCTGCCTGGAATAGAGCTTCTACAGGGGCCAGGGGAGGGGGACAGTGGGAAGGGATGAGAAATGCCAGCACTTGCCCCTCCTGGGATGATATCATATATTCTGGGAAAGAGGGAACCCTGTCTTCTTGGCTACAAGTGCCTAGGGTAGAGCTTTTATAATATGGAGCTAGGGAGTAAAGGTGGATAATGAAATGATGAAATGAAACCAAATTGTACAGACTCTCCTTGTTCTTACCAATATTTAGTAATTTTTTGAATGAATTTTTATGCATTTTCTGTGTACCCTTATGACAATTTTCAGAGACTTTAAATGATTGTTGGTTTTTTTTTTTTAATTTTATTTATTTATTCATGAGAGACAGAGAGAGAGAGAGAGAGAGAGAGGCAGAGGGAGAAGCAGGCTCCCAAGGAGCAGGGAGCCCGATGCGGGACTCGATCCCAGGACCCTGAGATCATGACCTGAGCCGAAGGCAGACGCTTAACCATCTGAGCCACCCAGGCGCCCGATTGTTTTTTTTTTTTTTTTAATATTTTTCACCACTTTGTTTTTTAGCTTTTTTCTGGGGGGAAGATCCACCAAGTTCTTTGCTCCATTCTTTTAGGAGTAGTTTACTTTTACTCTGGTTTCTTCTCTCTTTTTGTTTTTCCCCCTCTCTAGCCTCCCTACTTTTATTTAAGTGACCTCAAGTTTTTACCTCTTTCAAACTCTTCCCAAATTACATAGGGATCTGCCAGCTTCCCTATTCCAGGTCAGAACATAGCTTTCCCACAGCTTCTTTTTTGTGTTGACTATTGATGGACATTCATAGATAATGGGTCTTTTAACTTTTCAGAATTCCACATGATAATATTTATTTCTAGCCATAAACAGAACCACTGGGCATCCATATGTCTCAATAATTCATTGTTGTAGATATCCTTTATGCCTCTGTGTGTTTTTGCACTCATATGCTTGCCTCCATGTATTCTGGTTAGAATGTAAGTTTCTAGATTACAGAAACCAGATCTACCTCGTTTTCTTGGTGCAATGGCTCCCACAGTGTCATAAAATAAAGTCAGTGTTAAATGCCTAAATGAAATTATGACTATGTTCAAACTAACATGGAGCATGAATGGAAAGAATCTTTCACACCAAGTCAGACGAACTGGCCTCAAGAAGAAATAGGTTCAGAGCATAACAGTCAGCTTCCTCATCAAAAATGGACTCATTCACCATTCATTTAATACAGATTTCCTGAACATTTATCATGGGAATAATAATTGCTCTATCTTTCTTACAATATTATGGTGATTTTCCAAATGAAATAATGATTATGAAAGTTTTTTTCAACTATTAAAATGTATAGATGTAAAATTTTGACTCCAATTACAATGTGTATGGAGGGGTGGTTTTTACACTACCAAGCAATTTTCTGACATCAGCTGGGTGTCCTACAATTCAACTCAGTTCTGACACATCTACTTGGAGATCTCACAGGTTAAGGACTCAGTTCTACAAGACTGCTCCCTCTTTTCAGATGCCAGTTGCATGCTTAGGTTGTCACATTTGCTTCTATAGATCAGAGGTTTGAACAACTGGCTTCTTGGTTTCAATTAATTTGCTAGAGTGCTCACAGAACTCAAGAGACACATTTTACTTACTAGATTCCTGGTTTATAAACCGGATGGAAGAGATGCATAGGGCAAGGTGTGGGGAAAGGATACCAAGTTTCCTTGTTCTCTGAGTAGCCACTCTCTCCAAATTACCATGTGTTCACAACCAGGAAGTACTTGAAAACCCCTCCTTCTGGGTTTTTAAGGAGGCTTTACTACATAGGCAGGATTGATTAAATCACTGGCTATTGGTGATTGAACCCAATCTCCAGTCCCTCTCCCCTCCCTGGGAGGTCTGGGGGTGGTCTGCCATGACAGTGAGCCCCCATTCTTAGGTGCTTTCCCAAAGTCACTTCATTAACATAAACTCAGTTGTAGTGGAAAGGAGCTTGTTGTGAATATCAAGACACTTTTATTGTTCTTATCACTTAGGAAATTCCAAGAGTTTTAGGAACTCTGTGCCAGGAACAGGGAAAAAGATCAACTATATATTTCTTATTATACATCGCATATCACAAAATGTAAGGTTATGTCATTCATCACAATTGTTTTCAATGATATATAGTACTCATGACAACAATCAAAATTAGTATTTGCTGGCTGCAATCTAATTGTTTACTATCTTTACACACAATTTGAGATTACAAAGAAAACCAGATTATTAAAAACTATGTATAAAACAAAACTCACAATATACCAAATGTTCCAGCCATGTTATGAAATATCTCTGCCCATTATTGATCACTTGCTATTGTATTACAAAAATATAAAGTAATATGTAAGAAAAGACACCGTCAGAGGAGACCTGAGTCAGACATCAATACACTTTATAGCCTTAGGTAAGTTATTCAATTTTCAATCACATTCTCTTGAGGTATTATAGTACCTGTCTAGTCTAATTTGCAGGATGGTTCTGAGAATCAAATGAAATTTGTGTGAAAAGATATTGAAAAGTCAAAAGTATTATACAAGCCATAGGTGTTAGTCACTAACAGAATATATTCAGTGGAGTTATGAGATTTTCAGAGCAAAGCTGCAAACTAAATATAAACTGTATTAAAAGCCCAGAAAAGTATTCCCTTGTTCCTGAATGGATAAACTTAGCTTCTGGGTGATAATAAATAGAGAGTAAAGCTAACATCTAGTAGAGGACACCTCTAATAAAACAACGGTAGACATGAAGAGAGGAGCCAGAGGCAAAGCACTTAGGGCCAGAGGCATTATTGTATTGCTCTGGAATGCACGCAGTCCACAGTGGAATAAGATTTTGGCAGAGGATGAGATTAATTTGTGTATAGATTCCTGCTGGATATGTGACATTTCTGTTCATTACAAGCCCACTTGGTAGGTTTGATTACTGCTGTGGCCAGACAGTCTCTGAAAAAAAAAAAAAAAGAAAGAAAATAGATGAGCCAAAGATCTTTGATATATTAGAGTACAATAAATGACAGCAGGAAATAAACCATTGTCTGAGGGGTGTGGAAGAATAAATGGTTAGCACATGCCCTGACAAGTTCTTCCGCTGCTTGAAGAATTTCACACTGGCATTTCACAAAGACAGAGTTAATTTCTTGGAGGAATAAAATATTTTCACACTATTTTCCCTAAAGAACAGTTAATTGGGAAGGGTGATACAGGGCAATAATAAATAAATAATAATGATAGTCTTAATTAATATTAGCTTAGAATTCATGTATATTTTCATTTAATCATTACAGTAATCCAGATAGGTATTAGAATCTCCAGTTTAGAGCTGAGTGGGGTTTACATGCCTGGACTAGTGTCACACAGCTAATAGGTGGTGGATCAGAATTCAGACCTAGATGAGTCTAAATCTAGATGTCATGTTCTTTGCCTCCATGTTTAATTCCCAACACCAGTCATTAAACTGGTGTTTCTTCATGTCAAAATTTTCACTGGTTTGCTGAATATCTTTCAGAGGAAATCATGACTGTATGTTTAATAAATCTTGGACAAAATTAAAAGTTGAATATTCTGTATGTTATTATATAGTAAATTTCCTATTTGTAAAACTCAGACATCTTTACATCATGCTGACCATGTGAGTAAATGAATAACAATATTAAGTGCTTAAATATAAAATTGCATCTCTGAAAAGTATTAGTCAGATCTAAGGGTCAAATTATTCTTTTATACCCAAATGTTTAAGTCACATGTACTAAAACAATAAATACACCAACAGGGTATGAGGAAATCTTATCATTAAGCTTCATTTTTAAATTGTTGATATTTAAAGCATTTGCTATTGCAGGACAACACTCACTAACTGTGAAGACCAGACAGACATCCTTTAAGGAGGCACACTTTCCCTTCTTTTGTGTCTGAGTGCACATGGCATTTCCTAGGGTTATTTCCATGAATTTTCCTTGTGCTTTCCTTTACTTTCACTGGGGCCTTCATCCAATTTGTGGTTGAAAATATTAAAGTCGTTGCTTAGAAACGCTGAAGTTGGAAATTTATGAGTTTTCAGAGGTTGCATTGAAGTGTAGGGGTAGCATATGGTGATCTGACATGTTTTGTTCCCTAGCCAAGGATTGGGGTAGCCTTCTGTGATCTCTCTAATTATTTCATGGCACTTTAAGATGCCAAGCTGAATTGAGAAAACAGCAAGGCATCAGGGCTAAGAAAAAACAGAATGTACTTTTTTGTATTCAGTATTTATGACCAAAATTTTTGTTGTTCTTTTTTTAAATTAATTGGAATAGTTTTGGAAATATTAGAGCAGAAGTTTAGCTTTAACTAAAGGGTAAAATTAAAGGCTTATTACTTTGGCTGAAATAGAAAGAAAGAATGTTTCTTAATGTAGAAAGAAAAAAGGCAGCAATGAAATGAAGATATTTCATAAGGAAGAGTTTTGGTCCTAAAAGTAAATTTTGACATATCAAAGTCTATTTAATAACTGTATAATGGAAGATAATTCAATTTGTTTTTTTTCAACAGCTCAAGAAGATTGTAGATATTAGGAAACAGAGTCAAGGAAGACAAATACAAATAAATTATATAAATGATTAAGGAATTGAAGCCCTAGTAATGCATAGGTGTTAATTTGTGTTTTGAACTTGGTCTGGGGAAAATGTCATGAAAATCTGGGTGAATGAACATAATAATTCATTCATTTTCTCATTCTTAAAATGTTAGTTAGGATCTAGGGATAAAAAGAAGAGAAAGACATGGACTTGGCTGTCATAGAACTTAAAGTTTTTTAAGACATAGGCGTATAAGCCAATATGGAACCCCATATGGAAAGTATAATGATAAAAATATGTCATGAGGCTTTGTGAACATAGAGGGACATTTAATATTGTCATGGAAAATTAGGAAGATTTCAGGTTAGACTAATTACAGAACAGTTCCAAAATATCAGTGGTTTAATAGAGTAGGACTTTTTCCTGCTCATTCCTTGCTATATATTTGTATACTTGGTGGGGCCCCTTTCACTTGGTGTCTCAAAGGCTTCCATCCTATGGTTCTGGCATCTCCTAGGGGCTGAGTTCTATTGGATCCTGTGCATCAGGCAGGCAGTGAGGGACAAGGAAGACGAGGTATATTCTTTATGGGCTAGGCCAGGAAGCAGGCATAGTTTATTGACCACAACTTAGTTAGATGGCTACATTTAACCTCAGTGGAAGCTGTGAACTAGGAGGAGTGGAAATAAGTTTATTGACTAACTAGGCTGCTTATGATACAGCTTTTGGAGATTTCATCTAGCTGGGCCTTAAAGTGAACCTAGTATCCAGATGAAGATTGGGCAAGGACATTCCAGAAAGAAGGAATATCATGATAAAAGACATAGATGTAAAAACCTTATGGGACATTATAAAGGTCAGTGTTGTTGGAGTATACATTTCAGGTGATGATTAATAAGAGATGAAATTCCACTGCTAATGTTTTTTCCTCAGTTACACTTTCCAGTATATCCAGTTACTTACTTGACATTTATCCTCTGCTCATTCAAAGACATATCAAATTCAACCTGTACAAAACCAACTCCAGGATCTTCTGTCCTGCTTCCTGGCCCTTGCCCCCCTTCAAACATAGTCCTCCTTATCCTATCATGCAAATAAAAAAAATGGAAATGATCCTTGACATTTCCTCTAATTCCACAAAACTAATATATTACTAAATCTTATATGTGCTAAAATCAAATTTTTCTTGAATATGTTAATTTTGTTCCATTTCAACTCTACCACTCTACTCCAGACTAACATCATCTATTATCAGATCTATCACAATAGGCACCTAACTCATCTCTCCTTTTGTCATCAATATTTGCTTCTCTTCAGTCTGTTATATACAGTTATCCATTAGAGACCAGGCCCATTACCACCATCCTAGTCTGCACTTACTGGGTGCTCACAAAGTCCTAGGCATTATTCTACATACATTGCACTGATTGTCTAATTTAGTTTCCATATAGCCCTATATTGCAGGGCCTATTCCTATTTCATTTTATAAATAAAGAAACCAAGACTTAGAAGGTTTTGGTAGCTTGCTCCATCTCACACAACTATCATGCAGGGTAACTTCTAAAAATCTAGGCAGCCTGCTTCCTGAGCCTGTGTTCTAAATCACTATGCTATATTTTCTCTCAGTGTAGACATTTAAACCACTTATTTATTGAATGAATGAATATAATGAAGAAAAAGTGGCAGACTGGCAAGTGCCACATATAATAATCATGTTGACACATTTTATTTTGTCCATAGTTGGAAAAGAACCATTAAAAGATTTTAAGAAAGCAATGATAGGCGCACCTGGGTGGCTCAATCGGTTGAGCATCTGACACATGATTTCAGCTCAGGTCATGATCTCAGGGTCGTGAGATCATGCTCCATGTTGGGCTCCGCACTCAGCCGGGAGTGTGCTTGAGATTCTCTTTTTCCCTTTCCCTCTTCTCCTCTCTGTCCCCCACCCCCGCTCGTGCTCTCTCTCTCAAATAAATAAGTCTTTTTTTTAAAAAAGAAAGCAATAACATAGTCAGATCTAGAGATCTGAAAGAGGTTTTTATTATGTGCATGGAAGTTGGAAAGGAAGAAGAAAATAATCAAAGCAGAGAGTAATTTCATTAGAGTATAAAAGAAATTAGCAAAGGGAATAAGGACTACATTATATCATAAAAGGTTTGAGGTTCTTTCAAGCTCTTGACAGCATACTCCTTTGTCTCCTTTGTAATCTCATTTCTTTCCCCAATATATCACTTAGTCCAAATGCAACATTAATTGCATTTCTTAAAAATAATTTCAGAGTCAACAGACTTTATAATGGTGAAATGAGACCTTATATATAGAGTGTCCCAGGCAGTTCTTCAAGAAAAGGAAATTTTTTTCTTTACCCTCTTCACAATTCATCCCCAAATAACCTGGCTATGAGAGAGAAAAGAATGTAAAGTTATTATAGTCTTGAGTTTAGAAGAATAAGCAGTCACAAAAGTATTAAAAAATAAGGATAAAGTGTTTAAGCTTGGAGAAGTTTACTTTGCTTAAAAGATAGAGAAAAGTCAACAAATGTGTTTTAATTTTGCCTAAGTTTTGCTTTTTCTGCTTAGTTTTGGTCAGAGCTAATGCTTTCAAGTGATCCCAAGTGGACTTTAAAATTTGGCTAAATATAAGTACATATTCAAGTAGTAATAGAATTGTACAGTTTTAACTATTTATGTAAATGCTTAAAATAAAATTTAGCATACAAAATCTCCGTGTGTGTGTGTGTTTGGATGTGTGTGTGTGTGTGTGTGTGTCTGTGTGTATACTAATAATTAAAAGAGATTTCTTTTTTTTTCAAAGATTTTATTTATTTATTCATGAGAGACAGAGAGAGAGAGGCAGAGGGAGAAGCAGGCTCCCAAGGAGCAGGGAGCCCGACGCGGGACTTGATCCCAGGACGCCGGGATCATGACCTGAGCCGAAGGCAGACGCTCAACCATTTGAGCCACCCAGGCGCCCCTAAAAGAGATTTCTTAAACAGAATCTATCTTGAGATATTTATTCTGATATACATAATATGACCCAATGTATCAGTTAAATAACATGTGATAAAATATGTAGGGCTACATTTCTAGTTTCTACTTTAAATGCCATAAATCTATTCATGTATATAGGGTTCAGGATAAAATAGAAAACCTATGTATAACAAGAATATTCAATGAATATATCAGAAAATGTAATCACAAAAATACTAAAGATACAGGTTCTGCAAAATGCTATGCAGTTTTGCTGAATGTGTAGGACCTGTATTTTCTGAAAATGTAGAGTCCCTCTGTGCATTATTTAACTTTCAAAGCAATGAATTGCAAAGACTAGAGTTATAGAATGAATTCTTTATAGGAGAGAATCTGGGGAATGACACAGAAGGAGACAATGGCAAATGAAAAGGGAAATTTCTTCTATGTTCCTCTCTCTGTAAGTGCACATTTCTAGTGCAGGGAGAACACTTAGCTAAATAATCAATAATTAGCATGACGTTTCTCAGAAAAAAAGAAATGAAAAGAAAATTTGCGTATACTGTTACAAATCTTTTTCTGTTTTGTATACTGACTTTTATTTATTTTTCCCAACCCTAACTGTATCCAGCTTCATTAAAGATACTTTTCATAAACAGTCATGGTATTTCAGGCAGGACATGGGCAATCATTAACAGTATACAACAACTTTCCAACCCCCTTCTTCAGTGGACTGTCAAAATCAGAAAGCTACTACAAAACCCAATGAAGTCTTCAAGTGATGCTCCGAACAGGGAAAGTTTACAGTGAGGGTTGACATTTCACATTTAGCATGTTGCTTAACAACTTTTCATAAGCCGACCTTGACTTTGATGCAATGAAATGAAAATGGCAGAATTATCAATCTGAAGATTCACAAGCTAAAAACGGAACTCTTTTGAGGAATGCCATCTCCGTGGTGACACTGTAAAGTCCAGATTGCCTAACATGCTGGAAACCATTTTTGGGAGTCAGGTTCCAATAGGTCTCTGGTTTAAGGGAGTTAAGTCTATGTTGAAGGTAGAGAGGGACAAGAGGACATAAAAATGAATTTTAGTTTTTCCACACTACAAGGTGTTTGTGCCAAGGTGGTTAATGTGTGTCAACATGAAGGAATCCCTCTTCCTGGGAACCAAGAGGAAGTTTCTCAAAAATAGAAGGGAAGGGTGTTTCTTCCCGAATCAATCTAGCTTCAGAGATATTCTATTAGTGACATATGCCCTTCCCCCAAAACAACAATAAAGTCTTCTGTGTGTTAACAACATAGCTTAAAAAAGAAATAAAACAAAATCCTGCATTTTTATAAAACGTGATAAAAAACAGTATTTCAAACTGTACAGTCACCAGAAGTACACGGTTATCAAAAATGCACACACTTCACTTGGCATCTTCAGCATCTTTAGCTTTCTGTGCCTGGTCTGTTTTGGCCTCTCGGTTTTTTGCAGGGTTATCTCCATCCTTGCCAGCATCAGATTTCCCCTTTTTCTCTTTGGGTACCTTCTCTCCCTTTTTGGGGGGGCCTGGGCTCTGGCTTTGAAGGAGCAGGTTTAGCAGATAACCTTGCACATCTTTGTGCCTCATCCTTCACCTTGGCTTTATCTCCTTTAGCGCCCCCTTCAGCCTTTTTCTTGCACATGGTGGTGACAGCCACAGGTGGTAGGCGCTGGATGCAGGGATGAGACGGTGGGCAGGCTTTGGCTGGTCTGGGGGTCTCTCTTGCCTCTTCTTCACATGGCTTATATTGACTTTTAATACTTGTATTTTTCTTTCTAGCTTTAGATGGTTTATTCACTATTAATAACATATCAGTAAATTCTCGTAAATATTTTCACAATGATTCTAACATGAATATGATTATGAACAAATATAATGAGTGAATCACAATAATTTCATATATTGGAAAGAGGAAAGATAAATTCATGTTTGGACTTTTGTCATTGGGGACTGGGTGAAATGGGTAAAGAGGGTCAAAAGGTACAAACTTCCAGTTATAAAATAAATAAGTCATGGGGATGTAATGTACAACATGGTGACTATAGTTAATAGTACTGTATTGCATATTTGAAAGTTGCTAAGAGAGTAGTTTTCATCTCAAGAAAAAAAAATTTGCACTGTGTATGGTAATGGATTTTAACTACACTTATTATGGTGATCATTTTCAATTTATACAAATACTGAATGATTATATTGTATACCTGAAACTGATGTAATGTTATATGTCAATTATCTTTATTAAAAATAATAAAATAAAAAGATTATAAATCACAGAAGTCAATTGGATGTGTTAAGAACTTTAAAATCGGGGCACCTGAGTGGCTCAGTCGTTAAGCGTCTGCCTTCGGCTCAGGTCATGATCCCAGGGTCCTGGGATCGAGCCCTGCATCGGGCTCCCTGCTCAGTGGGAAGCCTGCCTCTTCCTCTCCTCCTGCTTGTGTTCCCTCTCTTGCTGTCTCTCTCTCTGTCAAATAAATAAATAAAATCTTTAAAAAAAAAAGAACTTTAAAATCAATAAAAGGCAACTGTGAAAAAGACTGATGATTTTATATAGAAAAGACTCTATCAGAGAAAATGCTTTTTTTTCTCCTGAAATAGATCAGTGTCATGCTATGAGAGGTAGATATGATTAAGAAAACTGGTTAGAATATGTGGCAAATTTACTAAAATTATTTTGCTTATTTTAATTGTTACATTCAGATAGTCAACATACTTTTTTAAAATTACCTTATTATACATGGATATGTAGTTTTAGAAAGAATTTTAGTTTTGAAAATAGTTTTTGGGGGCACCTGGGTGGCTCAGTAAGTTAAGCGTCTGTCTTCAGCTCAGGTCATGATCCCGGGGTCCTGGGATCGAGCCCTGCATCGTGCTCCCTGCTCAGTGGGGAGTCTGCTTCTCCCTCTCCCTCTGCCTGCCGCTCCCCCTGCTTGTACTTTCTTTCTCTCTCAAATAAATGAATAAATAAATAAAATCTTTAAAAAAAGAAAATCGTTTTTGATTCAGGACTATTTTATAGGCTATTTAATAAATAATATTTCAAAATTATATAATTTTAATTATTTTCAACATTCTCTGTCACTTACATAATTGCATGGTTTGAACAATAAATTTGCATGGACATTCTCACTCTTAGACATACGTGTGAAACTCCACGTTTCCACCTCCCCTGGTGCCTCCTCGGTTGCCTCTTTCTGCTTCCACTGTACTGCTACCATTCTCAGTAAAGAAACAGCTCAGTGGAAAGAAGGCCAGAGAACGACAGCCCTCTGTCTTGAACTATGATATCAGAGCTGGGCCCTCTGGGAACTGCTGACTTTCCTGACTTTAGCCACCCCCTTCACAAAAAGATCATCCACTTTTTTAGGAAAATATTTGATGCCCCATGACCAGGGAACTAAAGAAAGGGGGCAAGACTAAATCCTGAAGACAAAACTAGGTAAATGCTTACTAGACATTGTGACTTTGAGCTGTGACCAACTTATCTTTTTGTTTAATATTTGAAAGATGACTTGAAGTGCATCGGAAAAATACGATATGGGGGAATTTGTGAGAACACCTTTCCAACTGGCAAACATTAAAATATGTCTTCATTATTATGAACATTTAAAAAAGGAACATATTTCCAATACTTAAGTCTGGCAAACACACATGTATTATGTGTCTTCTTTTATATTGAATATAAATGAGAAAATCCTAATGATACATCAGCAAAGTAAAGTAAAAAATTCCTAAAAGTAATCAGCCATCTCGACCAAGCAAAGTTTACCCCAGGAAAATTCAAATATAGTTCATTTGTCTAAAATATAACAACTATGTGTGTGTGTGTGTGTACATACATATATATATATATCACATTAAAAGATTTAAAAAATGCATTTCATATCATCATTTAAGAAGGTGCCCCCAATTTAATATTCATTCCTGATGGTTTAAAAATTAAAAACTGTTAGAAAGCCAGGAATAAGATATTGAACTAATACATAATGCCTATCTTTAACCAAAAATCTGTATTATACGTAATAGTGACTCACTAGAATCATTTGTTTTAGAGTCCGAAAACAAGCTAATGTTAATCTTTCCTAATTTTTTATGAAATCTTTTGAGGAAAATAAGACATAAGCTAGAAAGAGAAGACCTAGTTATTGTATAAAAGGACATAAAATTTGCTTTAATTGCAGGTGTGAGACTATATAATAGAAAATATAAAGGAATACATTGAATAACCCCCATAATTACTAAGCAACTTCTATGAATAATATAAATAACAATTATACATGAAGAGGAAATAAAATAGCTTATACATTTGAAATATGTTAAGCCTCATTGAAAACCACACGCAAAAAATTAATCCATTTTTTATTTGATAGGTAAGAATGGACAGTAGATATAAATAAAAAAAACATTGAAACAGATATTTGATTCTACATTAGCAAAGTAATGTAAGGATATGTGTGAATATCTGATCTGTGTAAAAGTTTTTTTTTTTTTTTTAAAGATTTTTTATTTATTTGACAGAGAGAGATACAGCGAGAGAGGGAACACAAGCAGCGGGAGTGGGAGAGGGAGAAGCAGGCTTCCCGCCGAGCAGGGAGCCCGATGCGGGGCTCGATCCCAGAACCCTGGGACCATGACCTGAGCTGAAGGCAGACGCCCAACGACTGAGCCACCGAGGCACCCCTGATCTGTGTAAAAGTTTTCCATGTCCAATCAACACATCCAGATAGTTTAGACATAACTGACATTTCATTCCCTTTAAAGTGATAAGAACACACAACTCAACTATGTCAGATTGAAAGCTCTGTCTTTGTTGGATAGGCTGGCCTTGTACAATGACCGAATCAAATGAATATTGGCTTAAATATTCGTCTCCAAAAGGCAAGCATGGTTAATACATAATTTCAATCTTTTCAGACAAGTAAGAAATCCTTCTATTTAAAAAAATGCATTTATTCAACAAACATGTATTGAGTTCTTCCTCTGTGCCAAACCCTGGAGATCTGTGATGAGTTAGAAACAGTCTCTGCCTCAGGGAGCATACAGTATTTCTGCACAGAAAAAAAGCTAATAAACGTAGTATAAAATTGCGGGCTTCAACTTTTTATGAATCTAAATAAACTCTTATTAAAGTATAGATAGTATTATTTTTGGTGGGATTTAGATATAATCTGTAGATGGTGAATTTGATAGGGAGATATCAATAATAGCCCTGCTTGTTATAAGACTGTGCACAGCAAAGGCAGGGCTGGCATATATTCCTGAAAAGAGTAGTTTGTATGTAAAACTGAATTAGACAAAGAGACACATGAATATCTTGTCCTAGGAATGTAGGCTACATGTATATTCTTTAATAATTATTTTGACCTGAGATAAGTCTGTCTTGCCTCTTTATCACTATTCTGCTGTAGGAGCATCATGCGGTAAAGTGACATGTTTGTGTGTGGGGTGGAAAACTTGCCACGTCTGAGTTCTGACAAGAGATGGAAGATTGCTATAAAAGAATAATTTTCATACAAAAAGGTCACATTCTACGGGTGCCTGGGTGGCTCAGTCGTTAAGCGTCTGCCTTCGGCTCAGGTCATGATCCCAGGGTCCTGGGATCGAGCCTGGCATCGGGCCCCCTGTTCGGCAGGAAGCCTGCTTCTCCCTCTCCCACTCCCCCTGCTTGTGTTCCTGTTCTTGCTATCTCTCTGTCAAATAAATAAATAAAATCTTTTTTTTTTTTTAAAAAGGTCACATTCTAGCATCTTTTGTTTCTAACTTTGGAAGTTATTCTTTTCGGATATGTAGCTTTAGCTTTACTTCAGATATTTAGTTTTACAATAATATTGGCTATACACTGATAAAAGAGAAAAAATCTATTTGAGAGCTTTATAGGCTGACATATATGATCATTCAAAAAGAATACATGTATATGTGCAGCTGAATATTTAAAAATATCTATCTAGGATGCAATTTTGGAAGTGATTAAAAAAAAGCAGTTGGATTACATATGTGATTTTTGTACATCTTTATGTCAAAATTTTCTTGAATTTCAGGCTAATTACTCTTTATAATGGTCTATAGAATGTGGAAGAATTCATGGTAATTCATATGCCCAAAGGATATAAAATATTAAAAACATTTATGAGGGGATTTGAAGGGCAACCAATATTTCTGTCCAGCCATGTCTAGCCACAAATGAGGTGCTGCCCACATTTCTGGCTAGCCATATATTGGGGCCCCCAAACTGATGGTTGCCAAGCCAAATTATCAGTACACAAAGTGTGACAAACAAGAAGGCAATAGATGCTCCTGGAAGAGAAAGGATCCATAACCGGTGTTCTTTCCTGCCAATCTGAATTTGAAAAAGAAAGGATAATGTGAAATTTACCTTCCTTTCTCATCCTGGCACCAAAGATAGAGATCTGTGAGAGCTGACTTTGGCAAGAATTCTTAGCCTTTGCTGGCTTCTGCCAATTTCCTCAGGATGCCATCTGTAGGCTCAGGAGCCAGTTGGGTGTCCCATCAGGTCTCATACTGGTCACCGGAAATTGTAGGGGAGGTAAAATCAGTTTCCCTTTACTTTTTATAGTGAGTGCTTGGCTGAAACCCCTTTTTCTCTAGGGTACCATGTAAATGGATAAGCTTATCTAAGATGGTTAACAGTTCTCTACTATGGCCACTGTTATTCAGGATTATCTTTGGTAAGGTTAATCTACTTGTTCAGCCTCAAAATTTTATTAACCTGAGGCCTCACACTGGATGCAGTCTGGTTCCTAAGTTGGAGCTAGTCCCACCTGGATTCAATTCGACTGCATCCAGAAAAAGAAATGCCCAAATAAAGTCTGAAAGCTCATAATGCAAAAGCCACAGAGGTAGGATTTAGGATCTGAGAGGGACTTACCCATGACCTCCAGAGACAGCAAGGAAGCAGCAAGCTCCAGAGACTCAAGAGGTATCTACACATGGTTGCTCATTGCTCCTGGGGGCCATTGGGGTGTCCCCTTCAGTTCCTTCTTCTGACACCTGAACTGTTAAAAGATAAATTGAGGCATATTAAAATTTTTAAGAGTTCATTTGAGCAATGATCGATTCAAATTGGGCATGCCAAACCAGAGTGGTTAGGATGCTCCCTGGGGAGACAGTGATGGGTGCCAGCACTAAGCTCAGAGCTGAGGTTAAAAGATGAATAAGGAAGTCTTTGCCCTTACATAGCTTACAGTCTAACAGTTTTAAGACTCAAAGTGGGAGGTCGCATGTGAATGAAAGGAAAACCACAGACCGGAAATCTTGCCCTGTCTTTGAGATTGTACACGTGTGGTGCAGCTTTATGTATAAAGTTTCTCTTCTCTTAGCACATAAATTGGTTAACCCTTCTGCTCTTTCTGAAGGTTGAAGCAATTCTGGGTTCATGCACCCAACTTCATTTCACTCTTCGCGTAAATTGTTTTAGGAGGACATCTCTTGCTCCTAAATTATCTTTCATCCCTATGAAAAGATTGATAGCCCTGCTGATGCTGGGTAGCTAAGAACTCAGAACAAAAGTAAAATAAGGTTTTAGTTATTTAAACACTGAATGTGATGGACTGAAAGGCTGTTATGAGACTTGCATGCACCTCACAGCATGGGTCAGCAGGCCAAGTTCGGCAAGGCTCACAATGAGCCACATGCCTAAGTTAGCACTAACTGGACTTTTCCTCTCTGCAGGTGTCCAGCAGAATGATTGAGCTAGGACTAGGACTGATTTTTTGTGTGCATACTTTTTAAATTGGTGTGTTTACTGGTCATAAAAGCTCAAATTTATGTATAAAACATTCTAAAGAAGCTGATGTATGCAATTAGAAAATTTCTCTGTACAGATGTATATATTAGCTCTTCTAATAATTACCCTCAAAATAACTATATGAAAGAAAAGATTTAGTAAATTATAGTAATAGCTCCGACCACCATTCAAATAAAATGTTGAAATAACAAGGAAATTAAGAATTGGCCTGGATAGCTGTCCTTCATTATTCCAATCCATAAGCCACATCAGGGGGACAAAAGGCTTGCCACTGAACACTCTCCCACTCATGCCCCCATTAATTACACTGTGTGAACACAGAGACCTTTCAAAGAAATGAGTGGAAAAAGCCATCCCAATCTAGCTGAGAAACTGAATAGATGTTGTTTATTTTTTCCTATTAAAAGTAAATTAGGGTTAAATTGGAATAGTCATTACCATTTACATAAATAGTATCTGTAATAAAGTATCAATTTTAGAATGGCCAGGAGGACCTTGCAGATGAAATAAGCTCTGGACCACACTTTGACATTCTTATATACATTTAGGTGTATAAATGAACTTAGCTGCTACTTTCATTCAATCTGACATTCCTGTAAGACTTAGACATAAATCCCAACAACATGAACATTTAAAAAAAAACAGTAGTTTAATGTGTAGTGGTGGAAATACTGCTCAAGCTAAGTATTTTATAATCTATTTCATTGAACCCTCCCATTTGCAAATTATTTACAGAAAAAGTTATATTTGAGAATATAAAGAAAAACATGAACTGATAAAGGTATCAAACACTGGTAGCAAATCAGAAAAACTGTTTTGTATTATTAAACTATAACTGGCAGTACAGCTAAACTATTTTTCTGATCATTAAATGGGTTTCGAGTTTTCTATTTAATATGAAGGCAATAATGAGTTAAAGCATGTGAATATCTTAGAGTTCTCAGAAGAAAAGAGCAATGTAAATATAATCATGATAAGAATAATCATTAATATTTTAATATCATAAAGTGTCTTGCTGTAAGCTGATCCTTAGTTATTGATTTAACAAATGATACTCTCAGATGATTTTTTAAAATCAAACATCTTGGACATAGTGATCTTCTCTTGTAGTTCTTATTACAATTAAGGCTGGGTCATAAAATTTAGCTTACACTATACTCAGATGTGCAGAGAAAAATTTATTTATTTTGTATTTAAGCTAATTTGGATTTCTTCATGGGAAGAAATATAAGTAAATGCCCAATCTACTTTAACTTTTCCAGGGCAATATTATAATCGGTCCCTTCATGTAGTGATCAAGCAGTCTATTTGCCTTCTCCTCCCCTCTTATGATAGCACATAGGTACATAAGCCCATGGAAGTAGCTTAAATGGCTATGACATCAGGGGGAACTGCCAATCCTGGACCCACATGGCATCCTTTGGTAAGTGGTCATCTTCCTGGTCTACTGGTTGCCAGGGACCTCTTGGAGCCAAAGTTTGAGGAGAGGAAATTAGGGACACACTCACATCACTCTCTTGTTCTCCTCTCCCCTATTCTTTTTTTTTTCTCCTCTCCCCTATTCTTTGTACCAACACTCAGGCTAGAAAAAGCAGTCTCTTCTTTCACTTTCTTTTTATTGTCTTCTTTCAACTATCTAGCTGCAAGGCTTCTGCCTTCCAGGTTCTATGTGGAAGAGGTAACAACTCTTCTAAAGGAAATCTACTAACACTAGCCAGTCTTGGGCTTTCATATGTGAAGAAGGCAAAATGGCTACCAGGATATATTGGGATACAATAGGTTAATATGCAAGAAAATTATATTTTCACTGAGTAACTATCTGCTTCCCAGAAATTAGGTATTAATATTTTCTTTCTCTTTTCATTTCTCCTGTAAGAAATTGTGTTCTTCCTATAGAGGATGCCCTAGGCCAACACAGTGAAAGTCAAATACATAGAAAAGTAAAAGAGAAAGCACATTAATGCTTTTCTAATTAAATTTAATATCACACAATCTTTGAGTTTTTAAAACTTGGTTTAGTTATGAGGTATTCTAATTTGAAAATGTTATGAAATGCATATTTGATTCAAGCTATAATGGTAAACATTTAAATAGTGTGTATGGACTCATTTCTTGTGCAGCTCACGTCTCTGAAAACCATATTCTTTATTGTGGAATTCAATTTAGTTGTCATATATTCTTTTGGGGCACATTCTTCTTCCTCTCCTATTTCTCCCCTTTTAGTTTTACCCTTTTGCTTGAAGTTTTAAAGTCTACATCTGTCTCTGTTTTTCATACTGTTTCTCACTTAGGTTAGTATTAAAGAACCCAGTGAAATTTTCTCCCCCTCTACTTAGACTCCTTTCTAACATTCCAGTTTTAATTGAGTCAAGTGAATGTACTGACATTTATTACTTACAGGGTCCTGTTGTCTGCATAATGTTCTAGTTTGGGATTTTGTTTCTCACATACTCACATACTTTCCCTACTTTTTTTTTTTTAAAGATTTTATTTATTTTTTGTGAGAGAGAGAGCAGGTGGGCTTGCGCAAGAGTATGGGGAGGAGCAGAGGGAGAAGCAGACTACCCTCTGAGCAGGGAGCCTGATGTGGGGCTCCCTCCTAGGACCCTAGGATCATGACCTGAGCTGAAGGCAGATGAAAGCAGACGCTTAACCTACTGAGCCACCCAGGCGCCCCCTTCTCCCTACTTCTATCCATCAATCCATGTAATGTAACTATACCAAATCTACTTCTTCTTCTTCTTTTTTTTTTTGGAGAAAGTCTGTAAAACTTTATTGAGAGAATTTCAACAGTGAAGTACCCCACATAAAAGTAGTTTGCATGTTTCAGCTTGTCCTTGTTTAAATCTGGGGTAGTCCTTCACTGCTTCCGGCATTTTAATGGGCTCTAAAAAGGGTAGACTTGGCCCCTTGATATCAGGGTCATCTTCAGTTATACCCCCAGCCTTTGCCTGAGGCAGCTCCTGGAGATCAGTTTCCAGGTCCCGTCCTTGAGCCACAGGTCCTCCTTTAACTTCCTTCCCTTGATCAGGTAGAATATCCTGACTCTCAGCTGGTGCCTCCTTTTGTTTTGGTTGCTCATCACTGGGTTGCTGCACATCCACGTGCTGGTTAGACCCTGGATCATCTTTTCTTTGTTTGGATTTGGATCTGGATCTGACTTGGCCACTCACAGTTCACCCAGTTGAATTCAGCTAGCGAGAAAGCTCACCACAGAGAGAACATGACTGCCTCGATGGATCTCAGCTCGGCTCACTATACCAAATCTACTTCTAATCTCATTTTCTACAGGAAGAATTCACTGGTTAATACTAGTCTGTTATGATCTTACTTTTACTCTATTGATCTGTATTACCTATTTGATTCATTATTTATTATGGACGATTCAATTTTTATAATTTTGATGAAACATTTTTTAATTAGTCAAATTAAGATCTAGTTCCACAGTTTACAAAGAGAGATATGATTTTCATATTGGTGCATTCCTATTAAAAAAGTCCAGCCTGTGGCTTGTTCTGGTTTGACCTTATATAATTTCCTTTGCCTTTATTCTATACTCATCATTCTTCATTCCAACCCATTTGTTCTCAACAACTTTAGGAACTTTTTTTTTGTAATAGTAACAATACTTTATAATACAAGGAAGTGGTGGACTAGAAAAAAATGTTTCCTATTTTAATCTCTTATGTGATTCTGATTCTGTTGTATCCCTTGTCTCAACTCCCATTATACAGTTTCTCCCTTTCTTCTCCTTTTCAGTTATTTGGTCCCTATTCATCTCTTGTTCATAAGCCTTCCTAAGATTTTTATACTTTATTATTTAGTCAATTATGTATCACCCAAATGTATCTCTAATACCTCTATATGTTAGCATGATGGGATTCTATCTGACGTTGAAGTTGTTGAAATATAATTTGTATTCTTCAGTTATGTTTTTATCCCTGATTTGAATAAAAATTTTGTGAAAGTATGGATATCACTTATTTATTTTATACATTCATAAACATTAACAGAAATTCTCTAATCTCTTTCCACAATGCCCAGGAACATTTATTACTGTCAATAGAGTAGGCATTCTGGGAAATTAAAATTCATCACTCTTATCAAGAACAAAGTAAACAGCATTCCAGATTCCTATTTTCTAGTTTAAAAGAGCTCTTTATACGCTGTTGCTTCTAGCTGAAGTGGCCTTCCCAGTCATACAAATGTATGATTGTCCTTGAAGATTCAGCATAGTGTCATTTCCTTTGTAAAACCTCTTGTCCACTTTCATCCTAACAACCAACCTGTCTTTAATATACCACTTTTGATTAAAGCCCAATACTCATCAAAGCTTGTCCCCTAATACTATATGTTTTACAATGTAATGTGTTTTTCTGGCTACACATCTGCTCTTCTTCTGAGACTATGAATATTAAGCTTAAGCACTATGGTATTATTCATCTTTTTTTTAATTTTGATGAAGTCCAATTTATCTCTTTCTTTTTATTATGTTATGTTAATCACCATACATTACATCATTAATTTTTGATGTAGTGTTCCATGATTCATTGTTTGTGTATAACACCCAGTGCTCCATGCAGAACGTGCCCTCTTTAATACCCATCACCAGGCTAACCCATCCCCCCACCTCCCTCCCCTCTAGAACCCTCAGTTTGTTTCTCAGAGTCCATAGTCTCTCATGGTTCGTCTCCCCCTCCGATTTCCCTCCCTTCATTCTTCCCCTCCTGCTATCTTCTTCTTCTTCCTCTTTTTTTTTTTTAAACATATAATGTATTATTTGTTTCAGAGGTACAGGTCTGTGATTCAACAGTCTTACACAGTTCACAGCGCTCACCATAGCACATACCATCCCCAATGTCTATCACTGGTGTTATTCATCTTTATATCGTCAGTGACCAGAAAAGAGTACATTTTCAGTAAATACTGAATAAATCAATGGGACTCATATGAAGCTATTTTGACAAGGTGGCATTTGGTTATAATAAGTAGTCAAAGGATATTTTTGCAATGAAAATTATTGGAGATTTTGTTTCCTCAGGTATGCAGCTTGTTTCCTTCATTTACTCACATTTATACATATTTCACTGCATTTGTTATTTCACACATTCTTTGCCGTTGGCTATATAAATCTGTTTGGAAGCACAATGGAGTACCTTGATAGTGGATAAAACTGTGCTCATAACTAGACTACCTTCTTTTGGTTTGTATTTTCTTGGTGAGAAAGTTATATGAACTAGGCAGTTCTCTCTGGATAGAACATACCTGTTCACTTTGGAACCCCTGGAAAGATACAGATCAAATTTTAAGTATAATGTAAAGACAGAGGTTCAACATTTTTTTCCTGAACTTTAGTAGGAGACTTATTCCTTAATGCTTATAACAAAGGATAAGCTATGAATGTTAGCCATAATATCTTGGCTTTGTTTAAAATGACAAAGAATTTTTTAATAAAAAGTCAATATGAAGTAATACTGATAATATATAAAGCTTGAATGTAGAAGAGATTTCCACTTCCAGCAATATGGCAAACTAGACTACCTGAAAAACCTTAACTGGAAGAAAGAATGATAGATAAAAACATAATATGTAATACAAAATAAAATAAAGTGCAATACACAAACATTTAAATGAAACTCATGGCTGAATTTACTAGGAAAAAAGGATAGCCTTGTGGATCAAAAAGAAAAATAAAGTACCTTGAGAAGAAAAGATGTGAGCTGATGCTGAGCCTCACCAGTGCTTGCTATCCTGAGAGAACTAGCCAGTCTGGGTAACTAGGAGATTGAGTTTTAACACCCAAGGAGCAGAAAAGAGATTTGCAACTGAGACCCAGTTTAGTTTACCTAATAATGCCAGAACTCTCAACTAGCTACCTGTAGGGAAGTGTGGACTAGAAAAAAATCCACCCCCTGGAAAAAAAATGCCTTGAAAGACTTTTTTGGAGTGTTCTGTAGGTTGAATTGTTTTCCTGTGATAATTCATAAATACACATTTGGGATTTGAATTTACCCTACCTATATGATCTGGTAACATTCAGATAAGGAATTAACATAAAAGTGTTCAAGAGCCCATAATACCCCTGAAAAGACGTTGAAATCAATCAAACAAACAAAAAACATACTGAAGATTTGTTTTAACCCAAGGTATTGAAGAGTCAAACCCCAGTGAAAATCAGTTCAGTTCAAAATTACATGAAAAAACACAAAGAAACAATGCAATATGAACAAGAGTCAGTAGGTTCAGAGTAGCACTGTCTCCTGATCCTGTTACATAATAGAAATATTGGAAAGAAACTATTAAATATTTTTTAAATGTCAAAAATCATGAGTAAATATTTATAAAAATAGGAATTGAGAAAGATACCATGACCAAAAGAATTACAGTTTTGTTTATTTGATGGTTATTTAAGATGGTTATTTAAGATATTATATATATCCAAATATATTACTCAGAAAGAGAAATATAGAGATAAGGATATTGAAAACCTGAGACATCTATCAGATTGACTGAGAAATTCAACAATTTGTAGACATTCCTTAGCTGAAAACAGAAAATAAAACTGCCTGTTCAAAAGATAACATCTGATAATTTTAGTATTGATGAACGACAGAAATCCTCTGATTTAGGAAACATTGGAGGCAAGGTAAGTTGAGAGAGAGAGAGAAAGAGAAAGAAAGAAAGAAAGAAAGAAGGAAAGAAAGAAAAGAGAAGGAAGGAAGGAAAGAAAAGAAAGAAAGAGAAAGAAAGAAAGAAAAAGAAAAGATCATATATATGAATTCAAGTAAAAGTGAAACAACAGAATATAAAATCGAGAAGATCTGAAAGATGAAGAAAAATACATTGTTTACAAAAGAACAGGAATTAGATTGGAAGCATTAAAAGAAGCCAGAATATAATATGTTCAGAATACTGGGAGAATATAACTATAAGTCTAGGCAGCTAAACTATCTGTTAGGATAAAGAAAAAATATTATGCTATACTGTATATTTAAAAGTTGCAAGATCTTAAGTTCTTATCACAAGAAAAAAATCTATAACAATGTGGGGTAATGGATATTAACTAGATTTATTGTGGTGATCATTTCACAATATATACAAATATTGAATATTATATTTTACAACTGAAACTAACATAATGTTATATATCAATTATATCTTGATAAAATTTCAGACATGAGCAAAGAGTTTTCCACCAACAAAACCTGCTGAAAGGATTCTTTTTTTTTTTTTTTTTTTTTTTTTTTTTTTTATTTTTTTTTTTAAAGATTTTATTTATTTATTTGAGAGAGAGAATGAGATAGAGAGCATGAGAGGGGGGAGGGTCAGAGAGAGAAGCAGACTCCCTGCTGAGCAGGGAGCCCGACGTGGGACTCGATCCCGGGACTCCAGGATCATGACCTGAGCTGAAGGCAGTCGCTTAACCAACTGAGCCACCCAGGCGCCCCCTGAAAGGATTCTTTAAAGTAATCTCTACACCCAACATGGGGCTCAAACACACAACCCCAAGATCAAGTGTTGTATGCCCTACAAACTGAGTCAGCCAGGTATTCCATCTACTGAAAGGATTTTTAAAAGGGTATTCAAAAAGAAGTAAAGTGAACTCAGAGGTGGGAAGCAAAATGAAATGGGTCGTTTTGGCATAAAATGGACCAATGAGACCAATAAAATAGAGAATCAAAAAATAGATTGCACTTATATAGTCTGTTAATTTATTACAAAAGCAAGATTGCAGAGATACAGAGAAGGTACTGAGTCAATTGGATATCTATATGGAAAAATCATATCCTGGCACCTACTACACCCCATACATAAAATTCAATTTCAGAATTAATTTAACATATAAAAAGTAAAAAAAATAAGGTTTTTGAAAGAAGACATGGTAGAATATCTTCATGATCTTAGAGTTGGCAAAGATTTATCAAATAGAACATAAAGAGAAAAGTGATACACCGGATTCCATTAAAGTTAAAAATTCTTGTTCAATAAAGGATACCATTAAGAGAGTAAAAAGACAAGTTACATAGTAGAGGGATATATATATCTGGAAATACATTTGTAATACATATATCTGGAAAAGGACCTACATTCACAATATATAAAGAATAAATCAATTGATTTTATATATCAATCACAAAAAGTCAGAAAAGCTATTAGAGAATTTGGCAAAAAAGCACACCAAAGAAGATTCCAAATGGTTAAAAAAAAGCATATGAAAGTGCTTTTCACTAGTCATAAGTTCATGCAAAATTAAAACTGCAGTGAGATACCATTGCATGCATACTGCATTGGTGAAAATGAGAAAGATATACCAAGTGTTGGGAATAATGTGAAGCAACCAGAATTCCTACACTATTGATGGGAAAATAAATTAGTACAACCACTTTAGAAAATTGTTTGGTTGTAGCTATAAAGTTGAGTATGTATATACCTTAGGCCCCAGTGATTTTGAACAAGCCTCAGTTTACTTACTGTTAAAATAAAGATAATATTACCTATTTCATAAGGTTATTATAAATATGAAATTAAAGTGATTATATTTAAAAAACAGAAAAACATAAAGGATTATTTTACTATTCATCACAGTGTAATTATAGTATTTTGCATACTCTGCTTAAAAGTTGATCAAATCAAATAATCTGGAAATACTCAAAGAAAATTTCTCTTGTGAGTGCTCTCAGTGCTCTTCTCAGTGCTCTCAGAAGTTCTGTGAAATTTGACACTGGATGGGGAAGAGTTTGAGATGAGAGGGCAGAGTTCTCAGGGTACTCCCAGTTCAACTACAATGATTCCTTTATTTAACTGTTTATACATTAAACTTCTTTACATAACAGGAATTGGGGGGGGGTTGGATATTGCTATTCTTAACCACAGCTACTTTTAATAATGCAATTAGTAATTGTAGGAACATTTTAATTATTTGTGTAGGCCACATTCAGCAGTAAGAAAAGGGGTATGCTTAATTGTTCTGTATAATAAAGAACAACATACTTTTGTGCTGTAGAGCAATCTGCTAAGAATGGTGAGAAGGAAAGGAAGGAGAAAGTCTATTGCATTCCTGGACCAATTCCCACTTTGGGCTGGGGGTTCCCAACACACCAACAAATAATTCTTGGAACACCAGCTGGGTGTCCTATAATTCAAATCAATTCTGCCCCTACCTACCCAGAGGTTAAGGGTTCAATCTACCAGACTGCCCCTCCTCCTGGTTCCCATTTCAGACTTCAGTTGCAAGTCTAGTTACCTCTGCTTCTGACTGACAAGCTACAGATTGGAGGTTCCCATGATCTCCTCCTTGGACTTTAGCAGCCAGTCCGAAGTACAGATTGTTAACAACTGGCTAGAAATCAAAGGTTCCAGTGACTTCCTTGGGTTCAATTAATTTGCTAGAGCAGCTCATAGAACTTAGAGAAACATTTTACTTACTAGATCGCAGGTTTATTATAAAAAGATATAATACAGGAACAGCCAGATGAAAGAGATTAATTGGGCAAGGTATGGGGGAAGGGAAGAGGAGCTTCCATGTCCTCTCCAAGTGCTCCATTCTCCCCAAATTTCCATGCACTCACCAACCCAGAAGATATTTGAACCCTGTCCTCTATGGAGGCTTCATTACAAAGTCATGATTGATTAAATCATTAGCCATCATTACAAAGTCATGATTGATTAAATCATTAGCCAGTGGTGATTGATTTAATGTCAAGGCCCTCTCCTTTCCCCTGGAGGTAGAGGTTGCTGTGAGACTGCAAGTTCCAACCCTTTAATCCTTGCTTTGTTCTCCTGGCAACCAGTTTACTTCCTTAGGTGGGGTCCAAAAGTCACCTCATTAACATAACAAGAAATACCTTTGTCTCTCAATACTTCAGAAATGCCAAGGGTTTTGGGAGCTGTGACTGTAGCTTATTGAATTATGAATGCTCCTTACAACTTACATTGCTCAGAGAACTTAGAAGATGTTTGACAACGTTCTTAGAAGCAGTTCTCTTAGAAAAGGGGCAAAGAGGTAGAGGAATCCATAAAAATGCTACCACCAAAATTTGTATAAATATAAGAGGAGAGTCTGACTTCCACTGGGCATAGAGTTTTAGAATTTGGAAGTGTTGAACCAACCGTTTTAGAGTGCCCAACTGGAGTCTGGGATACATGGGCAATATTTCATTTGGAGAAAGGATTTTGTGCTTAGTTTGAAAACTATTCCTGTAAGTAAATAATTCTTAGAATTGCATCCTGTTTTGAACACAGGAGACATGCCACTTTCCATATACCATAAAAATTTTTTACTGCCGTTGAATCTACCACAAGACAAAAAATTGGTTTAGCCTAACCCTTTCCTGGCTGTATTAGAGGCAATCTCCATACTAATGGAGTGGATATCATAGTCATAAAATAACTGTTGATATCAAGAACCAAGTGGGATCAAGAAGGGCCCTTGGCATGGGAACTTTAGCTACTTCACACTTCAAGCTTCTGCTATATAATGTGACTTTCCCTAGGTGCACTGTTTGTTAGTCAACACATGATTCCTCTATTCTAAACCACTTCTAACATGATACCTAGTAAAAACTTGATGGCCATTTGCTGAGTGAATAGTTGAATGAACAAATGAATGGATGCATGTCATTTGTAAATATGTTCTTTATTGCTAAAATCTTTCTAAGCTATTTTTCAGGGATTTTTTTTTATCATGAAGGGAGAAATATAAATGTAAATCTTATAGTATTTTGCTAACTGTAAAGGCAACAACAGTATTTAATAACATCACCTCTGGTAGTAGAATTTGGACATGAACTTAAATAATAGTCACACAAGGTCACTTATGCATGGTCATGATTGGAGAACCTGGGGAGTCTTATTTGTATAAGATACAGGAAACTTCTAAGGAAAAGCTCGTTCTAAGAAAGAGAGAGTGAGGAAAATAAATCTGAAGATAGGCTGAGATTAAAGAAGATTGGCAATTTTGGACCTGTGTCGATTATATTTACCTTTAGTCTTAATGGTTTCTTTTTCCTCTTCTCCTCCCTCCCCTCTTCCTCCTCCCCCCTTTTTTTGCAAGAGTACAGAAGAGTGGAAATTAAAATAAAAATATTTGAAATAGTGACTTCATTAAAATGGCATTGGTACCATAAGTCAGCAATATTCTGGCTTCCATGTAGGAAAATGTGAAAAAAGGGAGAGTGATGTTCCTTGTTTGTGCAGAGAACCCTAACCACAATGAAGCCACCTTTTAGACATCTTAGACCCTAGACTGTTGACTGGTGGCATCAGTGGTAGAGACCCATATAGGAGTATGGCAATCAAAGACATGCATTTGTCTTTGTTAAAATGTTCAGACTGCCCAAAGCAATCTACAGATTTAATGCAATCCCTATCAAAATACCAACTGCATTTTTCACAGAACTAGAACAAATAACCCTAAAATTTGTATGGAACCATAAAAGACTCTGAATGGCTAAAGGAATCTTGAGAAAGAAGAGCAAAACAGGAGGTATCACAATTCCAGATTTCAAGATACACGACAAAGCTGTAGTAATCAAAACAGTATGAAAGTGGCACAAAAATAGACACAGAGATCAACAGAGCAGAATAGAGAGCTCAGAATTACACAAATATATGGTCAATTAATCTATGACACAGGAGACAAAATATGCAATGGGGAAAAGACAGTTTCTTCAATAAATGGTGTTGGGAAAACTGGACAGCAACATGTAAAAGAATGAAACTGGACCACTCTCCTACATCATACACAAAAATAAACTCAAAATGGATTAATGACCTAAATGTAAGCCCTGAAACCATAAAAATCCTAGAAGAGAGCATAGGCAGTAATTTCTCTGATGTCAGCCATAGCAACATTTTTCTAGATAGGTCTCTCCAGGTAAGGGAAACAAAAGCAAAAATAAACTACTAGAACTACATCAAAATAGAAAGCTTTTGCACAGCAAAAGAAAACCTACTGAATGGGAGAAGATAATTGCAGATGATATATCCAATAAAGGGTTAGTATTCAAAATATATAAAGAATTTATACAAGTCAATACCAAAAAACCCCGATACTCCAATTAAAAAATGAACAGATATTTTTCCTAAGAGATATACAGATGGCCAAGAGACACATGAAAAGATACTCAACATCTCTCATCATCAGGCAAATGCAAATCAAAACCACAATGGGATATCACCTCACACCTGTCAGAAGAGCTAAAGTCAAAAACATAAGAAACAACAAATATTGGTGAGGATGTGGAGAAAAAGGAACCTTCGAGCACTGCTGGGAATGCAGACTGGTGCAGGAAGATGGTATGGAGTTTCCTCAAAAAATTAAAAATGGAATGGCCTTATGATGCAGTAATTCCACTACTGGGTATTTATCCATAGAATACAAAAACATTAACTTGAAAAGGTATATTCATCCCTATGTTTATTGCAGCATTGTTTACAATAGCCAAATTATGGAAGCAAGTGTCCATATATACATGAATGGATAAAGAAGATGTGTTATATATACACAGTAGAATATTAGCCATAAAAAAGAATGAAATATCTTGCCATTTATACCAACATGGATGGATCTCAAGGTATTATGCTAAGTGAAATAAATCCATCAGAGAAACACAAACACCATATGTTTTCACTCATATGTGGAATTTAAGAAACAAAACAAATGAACAAAGAAAAAAAAACAGACAGACTCAACTATAGAGAACAAACTGATGGTTACTAGAGGGGAGGTGGGTGGGAAGATGGTTGAAACAGGTGAAGGGGATTAAGAGTACACTTATCATGATGAGCACTGAATAATGTATAGAATTGTTGAATCATTATATTGTACACCTGAAACTAATATAACACTGTATGTTAATTATACTGAAATAAAAACAAAGAGGCATCTGTCTACCCATTCATCCATGTACCCATTCAACAAAGATTTATTGGGGCTGCAGACAATGTACTAAGAATTTAACTGAGTAACACAAATCCCTTTATTCAAGAAAGCGTTGGACCAAATGGACAAGCAGATCAGTACTTCCAGGGCATTATGAAAGAGGAATATTTGGATGGGCAGTCAAGGCTAGTCAGAGATTTCTCAGGCCTGGGCCAAAACCTGAGTGGTAAAGGAGTAAATGTTAGAAGAATGTTTTCATGGCAGAAGGAATAGTGATTGTGAAGCTCACAGACGTGACACAAAATTAAGTTGCAGAATATTTTGGAAAATTGCATGCCATCATCCCCTGAATCCTTCTTTGGGTTTATTTAAATAAGTCATGAGAGTCATAAAATATGAATTCTAAAATACTCAGAAGAAATAGGTACATTTCTTCAATTTGGTTTCTTAACTCCTTTGTGCTTCTTATGTCTCTTACTACACTCCACTTTTTAATATTGACTCTGTATTTCTATTAGTTGCTTCTCTTTTCAGCTGGCATTTTATAGTATCTTAGGTCAGGGTTTGTGTATGCTAAGCAATTACTGTGAATCTTTTTTTTTTTTTGGATCATAAAGAAAGCTCCAAAACTTCTTTGTCCTCACGGCACCTCAGTCATTGCCTGTGCATACCAAAAACCAATCTCTATATTTTTATATAAATTTTCTTAGCTTAAAAATTTACAAATCTATGGGGCGCCTGGGTGGCTCAGTTGGTTAAGCGACTGCCTTCGGCTCAGGTCATGATCCTGGAGTCCCAGGATCGAGTCCCGCATCGGGCTCCCTGCTCGGCAGGGAGTCTGCTTCTCCCTCTGACCCTCCTCCCTCTCATGCTCTCTGTCTCTCATTCTCTCTGTCTCAAATAAATAAATAAAATTAAAAAAAAAAATTTACATATCTAACTAGATCTTCTGTTTGTTTAGATGGTCTTGGTAGTTATGTTCCTTAGCTGACCACCTCATAAGTGGGCAGTTTCTATAATGAAATGAAAAATGCATGATGTTAAAATTTTGTGATGTGCTCTGATATCCATTCCAGGTGCCTGTGATTCAGGTAGATATTTTTGGCAATGTTCTGCAAAGTTGGAAAAACATTGCTCTGTGAGTTTCTGAGAAACATTTGCGATTTTTCTCATGTGCATCATGCTACTAGCAACTTCTAATCAGCAGGAAACACAGGGCGTGAGCAATTTATCCATTAAGTGATTCATATAAGGCAAGCGAGAAAGAGACTTGCTGATGCTTAGAAGTGATATTTTTACATTTCGGTCAAAGATTATTTCTCATAAATGTTTTAACATATGCTAAGCTGGAAGTGCTTTGGTTCAATTGTTAGTGAGGTAACAAAATCTCAGTATTTTTAATGCAAATTTTTAAAACAACTCAAAAACAGCTACGGGTATTTTCCTCAGGACTACTTAAGAATCACTTTTGAGTTGAGATGCCAGAGTTTTAAAGTAACTTTTGAAAAATAAGAAAAATCATTTAAGTTTACCAGTTAATCTAGAAATAAAACTTAAAAACCAAAGAACAAAAATGAAAGAACTCAAATGTTAGAAATCTTCTAATTAAGGAATTTTAAAACCCAAATTTTGAAGTACAGTTATATTTATATCACTGCCTAGTTTTCTGCATTACTTTCGCAATTTTTTATTTTGAAAAATTCAAATATTGGGGAGGGTAGGTGCTATGGTGAGTGCTGTGAATTGTGTCAGACTGAAGAATCACAGACCTGTACCCGTGAAACAAATAATACATTATATGTTAATAAAAATAGATAAATTAAAAAAAATAAATCCTTTTTGCTCAAAGCAAAAAAAGAAAAAATAAACAAACAATGGTCATGTTAACATATGACCTTTAAAAAAAAAAAGTTGTAAGAATAGCACATTCACCAAAGGATAACATTTAATCACGTTTGCTTTGTCTTCCTCAAATATTTCAGCATGTGACTTAAAAAACAAGGATACTTGCTCCGCATAACACCCTCCAGTTCCATCCACGTCGTTGCAAATGGCAAGATCTCTTTCCTTTTGATGGCTGCATAATATTCCATTGTACATATATACCACATCTTCTTTATCCATTCATCTGTGGGAGGATGGGTTAGCCTGGTAATGGGTATTAAAGAGGGCACGTTCTGCATGGAGCACTGGGTGTTATGCACAAACAATGAATCATGGAACACTACATCTAAAACTAATGATGTCATGTATGGTGATTAACATAACAATAAAAAATTAAAAAAAAACAAGGATACTCTTCCTACTTTACTACACTAAAATTATCACAATCAGGAAATGTAACATTGAAAAATACAATTATTTAATATATAGTCCATATTCAAATTCCTCCAGTTATCTGAATAAAATCCTTAATAGGTTTTTTGATCCAGAGAATAACACATTGTGTTTATTTTAGTCTATTAATAAAGTAAAGCTTTGTTGACTATTCATTTATATGAAAGCTAAATTTATCACACCTAATTGAAATAGGAGAGACACCATCTTGACAGCATCTTAGCCATATCTCAAAACAGAATGAAGCTCAAATGGTTCTAAATTGGAAGAATGCACTTCAATATAGATTAATGTAATTTTTTCTCATGATTTGATTGAAGCTAAACATTTTTTCCAGGCATACCCCAAAGGTGATTTTTTTGTCCTCTGTACAGAATATGATGTTATTTGGAACATCATTTTTTTTTTTTTTAAGATTTTATTTATTTATTTATTTGAGAGAGAGAGAGAAACAGCATGAGAGGGGAGAGGGTCAGAGGGAGAAGCAGGCTCCCCGCTGAGCCGGGAGCCCGATGCGGGACTCGATCCCAGGACTCCGGGACCATGACCTGAGCCGAAGGCAGTCGCTCAACCAACTGAGCCACCCAGGCGCCCTGGAACATCATTTGAATAAGGTGTTATCCCTTAGTTTTAGTCATTGCACAAGTTCTTTTTAATAAGTAATCTGTAGGGAGAAACTTTATGGGGATATGACCATCATGACCTGCATATATTCACCAGTATTATCAGCACCCATTATTTCTTTATTATTTTGATAGGTGAAAAACAATACCTTTTAAGTTCTGTAATTTTTTCAACATTTGTTAATTGATTTGTCCATAAGGAAGAGCTTTTCCTTTTCCTCACTTTCTAATTGTTATTATTTAACAACAATATAGACTTTTGGTTCCTTTCTTACTCCTTTTTTTTTTTTTAAAGATCTTATTTATTTATTTGAGAGAGAGAGAGAGCTAGTGAGAGAGAGCACGAGCAGGGAGGAGAGGGAGAAAACAGGCTCCCCAAGGGGAGGGATCCCAACGAGGGGCTAGATCCCAGGACCCCAGGATCCTAATGCAGACACTTAACTGACTGAGCCACCCAGGTGTCCCTTCTTTCTTATTTCAATGCATTATATTCTTATTTATGTTTATACCCAAACAGTCCTACATTTGGCTAGTGGGAGCCCATTCAGGCTGGCTTCAAGATCTTTTTGACATGTTCACATCATTTTTTAAAGGAATTCCTTACTTTCTGTAACAAGGAGACCTTCTAGCCTTACCTTATGCTTTCCCTGCCTTAGCCCTGGAATCAGCATTTCTCCAAGCAACTAGAGATTTTACTCCTATCCATTTCCATGCCATTGTCACCCAGCCCTGTGGGTAGTCAATTTCACTGGCTTTAAGTTTTTCGTTTCCTGTATTTATTTTTCAAAATTAAGGCATTACTTATTAAATATTTCTACTCTTCTTTCTTATCCAAAAAAGCAGTACCTTATAGATACTTTGTTGAACTTAATTTTTTTTTTTTTCATGAAAAGAGCCTATCCTGGAAATTACTACATATGAGTTCATAGAAACTTTCTTTATATTTTTGTTTAAAGTTGCATAATACTTTATTTTGTGGTGAACAGTCATTTATAGAATCAATCCTTTGTCAGTTATATTTTTAAATTGTATTTTTGTAAATTTTTTTTTTTTTTTTTTTTTTTTGCTGTGTCATTTTTATTTTATGAAGATGGTATTATCCCAGCACCCAAACTGGACAAAGACAGTACCAAAAAAAGAGACCCGTATCCTCCCTAAATATACATGTATTGGGTTTTTTTTTTCCCTAAACTATTTTAATCTCCAGGGCTGATTTAATTCTCTGATGTGGAAACATGACCTGTGAGATAATTTTTTTTTAATTTTTTTATTGTTAATGTTAATCCCCATACATTACATCATTAGTTTTAGATGTAGTGTTCCATGATTCATTGTTTGTGCATAACACCCAGTGCTCCATACAGAACGTGCCCTCTTTAATACCTATCACCAGGCTAATCCATCCTCCCACCCCCCTCCCCTCTAGAACCCTCAGTTTGTTTTTCAGAGTCCATCGTCTCTCATGGTTCGTCTACCCCTCCGATTTCCCCCGCTTCATTCTTCCCCTCCCGCTACCTTCTTCTTTTTTTTTGTTTCTTAACATATATTGCATTATTTGTTTCAGAGGTACAGATCTGAGATTCAACAGTCTTGCACAATTCACAGCGCTTACCAGAGCACATACCCTCCCCAGTGTCTATCACCCAGTCACCCCATCCCTCCCACCCCACCCCCCACTCCAACAACCCCCAGTTTGTTTCCTGAGATTAAGAATTCCTCATATCAGTGAGGTCATATGATACATGTCTTTCTCTGTTTGACTTATTTCGCTCAGCATAATACCCTCCAGTTCCATCTACGTCGTTGCAAATGGCAAGATTTCATTCTTTTTGATGGCTGCATAATATTCCATTGTGTGTGTGTGTGTGTGTGTGTGTGTATAACTTTTGTAAATGTTTTTTAAGGGTAAATTCCTAAAGTGGGATCTTTACAAGAAAGGGTAAACACTAGGAAGTTTTGTTGGATACTGCCAAAGTTTTCCCACAGAGCTATATCTATTTTGTATTCTTACCAGCAATACATGAAAGTACTTGTCTCCCACGACCTTCAAACAGTGTTTTCAAACTTTTGTGTTTTTGTCTATCTGTTAAATAATATATGGGCTCTTAGTATAGATGAGATTAACATGCATTTAAAAAAAATCATGAAAGATTAAATATTTTTGTATGTTTAAAGGTCACTTGTATGTCTCTTGTGTCTCCTTTTGTAAGCTATTTATATTTTTTGCTCTTATTTTTATTTTTATTATTTTCCCCTGTAATTTAAAATGTTCTTTAAATATTTGGAGTGATCACCTTTTATCTGTGATATATATGGCAAATATTTTCCCTTCTATGATAGGTGTTTTGTTTCAATGTTTTTTCGGGGGAGGGTGGAGGAGCAAGCATGCAGAATTTTTTTCAATATTTCCTTTTATTGTATTGGAATTTTGAGTTATAGTTAGACTTTTTTTTTAAACCTAGCTTATAAGGAATACACTTGTGTTTTTTTCTCTAGTAATTGTATGGATTTATCTTCTATATTTAGGTCACTGATCCATTTGGAGTTTATTTTTTACTCTTTTTCTTTTCTGATTCTTATGGGTCTTAATTTTTTTCTTCTAAACTAATTTCATGGGCAATACTTACAATATTTTCTGAAGTAAGAGTGGAGATAGAAACTATTCTTGTCTTGTTCCTGAATTTGATGGGCATGCTTCTATTTCTTCCACATTAAGATGCTGGCTTTAGAGCTGAATATATAGTATTATATGTATGTGTGTATATTTGTATATTATTGAGTAAATTTTAATCAGAATGGGTGTTGAATTTTATCACAGGCTTTTCTCTATAGAGATAGTTATATATTTTTTATTTTCATAGCTATCAATATAGTATCAAATTAATTTCTATCTTTGCATTTATTAAACTTCAGTTAGTCATGATATACTATTTTCTTAATGTAGTATTAGATTTTATTTGCTAATATTCATTTAGGATTTTTTGGATTGATATTAGTAAGTAAAATTGGTCTGTGGTAATGTTTTCAGTTTAGGAATCAATGTTTTTTTGCTTCCTAAAATATTTTTAAATGTTTCTTAATTTTCTATGCTCTGTAATAATTTGTGCAGCATTAGAATTATCTAGTTATTGAAGTGTTGATAGAATTTCCTGTGGAATCATTTGGACCTGGTACCTTTCTCTGAGAGCAGTACTTTAATAACTCTCTCATTTTTTCTGTGTCTCTGCCTCTCTTTCTCCTCTGTCTCCCTCTCTCTCTGTCTTTTTTTCTCCCTGCCTGATTTTATGGAAATTATCTGTTTAAACTTTTTATTATTATCAAGTGTGATAAATTATATTTTGCTGAGATGTTATCTATTTCATCAAAGTTTGGGCATTTATTTGCATATGGTTGTGCAAAGTATTCTCATAACATTATTAAATCCTTCTGTTTCAATGGCTATTTTATCTTTGTTCTTGGCCTTTGTTCTTTATTGTTCTGATTTGTTTTAATCTTAGAGATTAAATTAGAGACAATTAAATATATTTAGTGCACAAAATCAGCCCTTTTGCTAAAGCATCTCCAATTATCTCTCTCTTTTTTTTTTTTTGCAGCAAAAGGAGTCTACTATTTCATTGTGTTTTTCATTATGTTATCATTATTCCAATAGTATAATGGGAGTTACATGTTTCAAGGAATAAAACTGCTTTATAATAATAGGGGATTTTTTTCCATTACCTTTTTTTTTTTTTTTAAAGATTTTATTTATTTATTTGAGAGAGAGAGAATGAGAGAGAACACATGAGAGGGGATAGGGTCAGAGGGCAAAGCAGACTCCCTGCCAAGCAGGGAGCCCGATGCGGGACTCGATCCCGGGACTCCAGGATCATGACCTGAGCCGAAGGCAGTCGCTTAACCAACTGAGCCACCCAGGTGCCCTCCATTACCTTTTAAGTAGGTCCCGTTACAATCTTCTCACCACAGTCTCTTCCCACAACAATGAATGAGAATAAAAAAAATTCAGAGAATGATAATTATAATAAAAAATATATCCCTTACAGTATCTTATACATTATTTCAAAGATCTTACATTTTTATTTTGCAATGATTTCTTAAAACAATTTACATTTTTACATGGTGTTTTAATTCAGCCCTTTTTTAAATCTCTAATTTTATTTTTTTAAAGTTTTTATTTAAATTCCAGTTAGTTAACACAGTGTAATATTAGTTTCAGGTGTACAATATGGTGATTCAACACTTCCATACATCCCCCAGTGCTCATCACAAGTGCCCTCCTTAATCCCCATCACCTATTGCACCCATCCCCCCACCAACCACCCTCCCCTGTGGTAACACATCTGTTTGTTCTCTATAACTAAGAGTCTGTTTCTTGGTTTGCCTCCCTCTCTCTTTTTCTTTTTCCCATTTGCTGATTTGTTTTGTTTCTTAAATTCCACAAAGAGTGAAATCGTATGTATTTATTTTTCTCTGACCTATTTTGCTCCAATCATCTCTTGACTGGACTGAACTGGTAAAGGATTGTGTAAGAATGCTCATAGAATATTCCTGGAGTTCTTACATGATTATACAGTTTTCTATAGACTTGACACTTGGAAAACACTTCTGCTGGATTTAAAGTCCTTAGCTCACACTTTTTTTTCTTGAGTTATGAAACCTAAACCGTCCTGCCTTTGTCTTGGTTTAGATGTCCTTGTCTAAAATGCTCATGCCATCAGATTTTATTCCACTGATACCAGACACTCTTTTTGCCTCAATTTTCTGAGGATAATTTTCTTTATCTTTAAAGAAAGAATTGGAATTAAATATTAAAGGGCAGATTTTTTTAGGTATATGGTAATGAATTCAATTTTTGAATTATGGCTTAAAACATTTTCAATTACTTCATTTTATTCTTTAACATCTCCAGTTATGTGTATCTTTTATCTTTTTTGCTTCTCTTTTATTTGATCAGTTTCTCTCTGAACACGTTTCTTTCATTATTTTGATCTTTTTTTTAGTTATTATCACACCTTTCCTGAATGTTCCTTATTAACTTCGAAGTTTAAGGTTTCCTCTTTTGGAGGCTATGTCATTTAGTTTATTTTTTCAAGATGATTTTGTCTTTTTCTTTAATTTACTGCCTGAGCTTGATCAACTCTCATTTCACATGCTGACATGTTAATATTTATCTCAATATTAAAAAAATATTTTCATAGTGAATTAACCTAAACATCCATTTCTCTTAGGAATTTTGGAATTTATAATTCAAGGGTTTTTTATACAAGTGTTTATTTAAGTTTGTTTAATTCACTTTGGAGTGTTGTGTTGAAGTTTTACTTCAGTTAATTAGTCAATTAATTAAGTTGCTTATGAGTCTTGTTTAGAATTTTTAGCACTTGAGATGTTTTGATTCTCCTTGGTTGTTTTCTTTTTTATTAGTTCCGTATGGAAGTAAATCTACAATTTTCTGATGATTCAATGTTTTAAAAAAATTACTCTGGATTGGCAATGAGACTTTCAGATAACTAATTAGATTACTCAATTCAACTATTCTCTTTCCTATTAATATATTGAAGCACAGTTTTAACGGATAATGCTAATTTCAAGGACAGAGGTTTTGATTTGTCTTTGATTCTATCATGCTTTTTTTTCTTTCTCTAGAAAAACAAATTTTCTTTTTCTTATACATTCTTGCCCTTCACGATGAAGTCTCCAGTATGTGCCTCCCCTTTCCCTATTCACTTTACTCTCCTGGAAGTGGTGATATAAAATTAATGAAATAAAATATTGTAGAAGAAAAGAAACAAGTAAGTGAAAACTACTAAAAATACTACTTGGATAAAATTGACAGAATGATGAGGCTCAAATAACAGATGACACCACTTATACTGGCTTAAATATAAGTTGGATTTACTGTCTCATTACAGAAAGGCCAAGCTGGGTTACTCCCATGACTTATTGTTCTCAAAGGCATAGGTTATTGTAAACATTCTATTTCTTTATCTGAGAGAGAGAGAGACCCAGAGCGAGCATGAGCAGGGGGAGGGGCAGAGGCAGAGGGAGAAGCAGACTCCTGCTGAGCAGGGAGCCCGATGCGGGGCTCCATTCTAGGATCCTGGGATTATGACCTGAGCCAAAGGCAGAGGCTTAACCAACTGAGCCACCCAGGCGCCCCTCAAAGGCCAGGTTATTTTAAACTTCACATTCTCACGTTGAATTTTGTTTTCAGCTTTGCCCCTTTATAGTCTTAAACACACTTGGAGAAGAGTGTTTCTATGTAAGAAATGCTCAAGGCCAGAAGAATGTCCTTTTCTTGGGTCCCCTTTTTAGAGTGAGGTAAACTTTCCCAGAACTTTTACTTTTCCCTCCCTGCCCCAAACCTACTGTTTTTCCTTCATGTCTTTGTCCAGATTTCATAAAATCATATGTAATTTTACCAATATTCATTTTTAGATAAATCAATATTTTCTTGTCATGAAGCATCAAGTATTTAAACTCTGTTCTTTTGAAGGAAGAAAGGGTGTGAGATGATTGCTGACTAACTCACCAACTGTTTCTGACATGGTTAATAAGCACAATAAATTCTAAAACTAAAACTAAAACTTAAGTACATTTAATTGCAGATAATATAATAAATAGAACAATCTAAGAATCTGAAAGATAATAACCTTGAAAAATCTTAGAGTAATATAAGAATTATAGAATAATAGAAAAATCTTCGGTAAGTATCTGAAAGATAGTATTCTTTTTTTAAAAAAGATTTTACTTATTTTTTGAGAGAGAGAAAGAAAGAGAGAGTGTGTGTGCAAGAGAACACGAGTTGGGGAGAGAGCCAGAGAGAGAGGGAGACGCAGACTCACAACTGAGCAGGGAGCCTGACTCGGGGCTTAATCCCAGGACGCTGGGATCATGACTTGAGCCTAAGGCAGTGAGCCACACAGATGCCATCGAATGATAATATTCTTAGAATTCAGTAGAGTTCTTAAGGATTTTTCTCTCTAGATTAGAATAACTACAGAAAGTCTTTGAGAAGAAATTCACAGCATAGAAAACTTACTGCTTTACTTATTTTTAAAAACTCAACTCCTCAAATTTGGAAGCTTACACCTGTGGACAGCTGATATCAATCATCTGTTAATGGTGATCCTTCTGTCTACAAACTTACAAAGCTTATGCCAAATTTTCCCCTTACAAAACATAGTGTCTAAGAAATATTAAAAATCATTTAATTGTATCCTTATTTATTGGGAGTCACATATGAAAAGACAAGGGAATTGAGCATTATTTTCTCCCAAGTTCTTGACCTTTTTTGGGAGGCTGGCCTTTAGAAATTATGCTTCCATAGCCTTGATGATTGGGCCATGGCCCAAGAGACCATAACTGCATTGTAATAGATAGTCAGACAAGGCTTTCTCTCTCCTGACTTGAGATCCCAAAACCCTAGTTGGCTATTCAACCAATGATTTGTGTTAGGATGAAGTGGTGTGGTCCATATTTGGTCAGGTGGATGGAAAAGAAGAGAAAGGCAGTCTGCTGAGAAAGAGAAAAATGAAGTAGACATGCACAGAGAAGAAAAGATGAAAGTGTGTAGTCTAAATGAGAGAGAGAGGGCAAGAAAGAGAGAGAGAAAAAGAGATAGAGAAAGAGAATGGGTGGGGGGAGGAAGAGGTAGAGAGGGAATCCCAAGCAGGCTCCATACTCAGCATAGAGCCTGATGCAGGGCTCCATCTCAAGACCCTAAGCTCATGACCTGAGCCTAAATCAAGAGGCTAATGCTTAATTGACTGAGCCACCCAGGTGCCCCTCTCAATTTTATTTTGACTTAAGTTAGTTTTGGCAGATTTCTGCTAATAGCAACCCAATAATCCTGACTTTAACAATATTCTCGTGCTAATGTTTCTATGGTATGTGTGAGGATCAATTTTAGAGTTAAAATGATCCTACGATATCATAATTTCATAGATTGGAACCCTAGAGAGATTAAAATATTACATAGATGGTTGAGGATCCTGACAGCCTCAGACTCCTGATTTTACAAATACCAGCATTTTATAGAAAATTAAAACAAAGATTTGGGATTAAACAAACCACTTTTTGCTTTTCTTCTAATACCAGCTCATTTTCCAATGATACTCTTCTAACAAACTATTACTTGAAATTAAAAAAAAAATTAATTTTGAAAGAAACCCACCTAATGAAAATAGAGATTCCATTCCCTGCACCCAGATATACCAGACATTTTGACATATTTACTTCATGTATCTTTTTTAAAGACATAGATAGTCAAAATCTAGTCAAAACAGTTTTAAAAGATAATTTTAGAGCAAGTAGTCTTAGTATGTATACTTTTATAAACTCAGACCCTCTACTAAACTCAGATATGATTATATAGTCTAATTGTTTTCTGAGTTTCCTAAATAGAAATGTTTAAAGTACATTACCAACATGGGATTCATTTTACTTTTTTTAATTGAAAATAATTTCATATTCATCCCAAAATTAAAAAAAAATTATACTACTGAATGCACTTAGATGTACTTTACTAGCAACAGATTTAGGTATATCTTTACATATTTATATTTGTATATTTTTTATAGTTTTGGAAAATAATCCTTAGTTTTAGCTTCCTTGCCTTTTCTCATCTTTAGCCTTTGCTTGAAGGCTTGAAGGTATCATTCAACACCAGTAGCAATCAGTATTCTTTTCATTCTTGTTAAAACATAGCATTGGTCTGTAATACATGGGGATTAAGAATATCAAGGGAGAATATTTAAAATAAGGTGAAAATGAATTTATATAGTATTTATGTGACTATCAATATTCTTTCAAGGGATTTACATTGTAATTCAAGATTAGTTGAGCATAAGTTAATAAACTCTCAAAGTATTAGCCAAATCTTCTTACGTAAGACTCTGAGTCTTTTCAACAACAACAAAAATAATAGTAGTAATCAACTATGATGCCCCTAGAGATATGCTATAGGGAATCCATGGTATTCTTTCCTCAAATAATAAAGTAGTTAAAATATTTTCTAATTTTCTTCCTTATTCACCGTAGGGTATATATTTTCAGAATATAAAAATTATAAACTTTTATCTACCATTTGATTGTTTTCTTCCTATTTGCCTTATTTTATTTGTTTGCTTTTATTTATTAGCCACTTTTAATTTTGATATAATTGGGAATAATTTCAAACATAAAGTTGCAAGAGTAGCACAAAAACTCCTATACATTACAGTATAATTATAAAAAGCACAAATCTTAACATTGACACAATACCACTATCTAATCCACAGTCCATATTTAAATTTCTTCCATTGTCCTAACAATGTTCTTAATAGCTATTTTTTCCCCCTCCATCAAGAATCCACTCCAGGATAACTCCTTATATTTAGTTGTCATATTTCTTTAGTTTTATTTAATGTGGAGTTCTTTCTCAGAATTTCTTTGTGTTTTATAACCTTGACAGTTTTGGAGAGAATTGGTTAATTATTTTGTAAAATGTTGCCAGTTTGGTTTTATTAAGCTTTCAGATTGTTAGAAATTCCCGTATTTAATTATATTGCTATGTACTTTCGAAAATTGAATTATTTTTTCTTGAGAGCTAAGCTGATCTAGGTTAGTCATTCATGAAGGACATTTATTGTACAGGTTAAGATATTCAGGCTTTGGAGTCAGACAGGTTTAGATTTACTTTCTACCTTTTCTGACAATTAGTTTTACTCATCTTCTCCAAGCTTCAATTTCCTAATCTGTAAAATAGGGAAAATGATGAATTCTCAAAGGGGTTGCTGGAAGGATTAAATGAGATAACATATGCAAAGATTTGGTAAATTGTCTGACATGTAAACAAAGCTCCATAAAGGATTGGGCACATTATTATGTTTGTCAATGGGAAGTAACATGAAAAAACTGACAAGCTAGTTTAGTGGCATTAAATAAATGATAGCACTGGTATTTTGGAGAGGAGGAAAGTGAGTGAAATTGCCTTTTTCATCTGAAGGCCTTTGAAGCATTTGTGTTTCCAAGTTCCAGTGTTAGGTCTTTTTTAATGTCTCATTTTTCAGTGTATAGGACTTATATTTAATTTTCCAAAAGCAAAATATCTCAGTTTATGTGTTTAATATATCTCTTTTTGAAGTAAAAATCATAGATAAGGGAATTTCTTTCTGATAGTGTAGAATTTAAAACAAGGATTTACTAGTAATTTATTCATTTGAAACTAATTCTGTATTTGCTTATATGCTATGTATTACTTAAAAAAAATTATTTTTTTTACTTTTTTTTATTCTTATGTTAATCCCCATACATTACATCATTAGTTTTAGATGAAGTGTTCCATGATTCATTGTTTGTGCATAACACCCAGTGCTCCATGCAGAATGTGCCCTCCTCAATACCCACCACCAGGCTAACCCATCCTCCCACCCCCCTCCCCTCTAGAACCCTCAGTTTGTTTTTCAGAGTCCATTGTCTCTCATGGTTCATCTACCCCTCCGATTTCCCCCTACTTCATTCTTCCCCTCCCGCTACCTTCTTCTTCTTCTTTTTTTTTTTTTTCTTAACATATATTGCATTATTTGTTTCAGAGGTACAGATCTGAGATTCAACAGTCTTGCACAATTCACAGCGCTTACCAGAGCACATACCCTCCCCAGTGTCTATCACCCAGTCACCCCATCCCTCCCACCCCACCCCCCACTCCAGCAACACTCAGTTTGTTTCCTGCAATTAAGAATTCCTCATATCAGTGAGATCATATGATACATGTCTTTCTCTGTTTGACTTATTTCACTCAACATAATACCCTCCAGTTCCATCCACGTCGTTGCAAATGGCAAGATCTCATTCCTTTTGATGGCTGCATAATATTCCATTGTATATATATACCACAGCTTCTTTATCCATTCATCTGTCGATGGACATCTTGGCTCTTTCCACAGTTTGGCTATTGTGAACATTGCTGCTATAAACATCGGGGTGCATGTAGCCCTTCGGATCCCTACTTTTGTATCTTTGGGGTAAATACCCAGTAGTGCAATTGCTGGATCATATGGTAGCTCTATTTTCAACTTTTTGAGGAACCTCCATACTGTTTTCCAGAGTGGCTGCACCAGCTTGCGTTCCCACCAACAGTGTAGGAGGGTTCCCCTTTCTCCGCATCCCCGCCAACATCTGTCGTTTCCTGACTTGTTAATTTTAGCCATTCTGACTGGTGTGAGGTGGTATCTCATTGAGGTTTTGATTTGGATTTCCCTGATGCCGAGCGATTTTGAGCACTTTTTCATGTGTCTGTTGGACATTTGGATGTCTTCTTTGGAAAAATGTCTGTTCATGTCTTCTGCCCATTTCTTGATTGGATCATTTGTTCTTTGGGTGTTGAGTTTGATGAGTTCTTTATAGATTTTGGATACTAGCCCTTTATCTGATATGTCATTTGCAAATATCATCTCCCATTCTGTCGGTTGTCTTTTGGTTTTGTTGACTGTTTCCTTTGCTTTGCAAAAGCTTTTTATCTTGATGAAGTCCCAATAGTTCATTTTTGCCCTTGCTTCCCTTGCCTTTGGCGATGTTTCTAGGAAGAAGTTGCTTCGGCTGAGGTCAAAGAGGTTGCTGCCTGTGTTCTCCTTTAGGATTTTGATGGACTCCTGTCTCACATTGAGGTCTTTCAACCATTTGGAGTCTATTTTTGTGTGTGGTGTAAGGAAATGGTCCAGTTTCATTCTTCTGCATGTGGCTATCCAATTTTGCCAACACCATTTGTTGAAGAGACTGTCTTTGTTCCATTGGACATTCTTTCCTGCTTTGTCAAAGATGAGTTGACCATAGAGTTGAGGGTCCATTTCTGGGCTCTCTATTCTGTTCCATTGATCTATGTGTCTGTTTTTGTGCCAGTACCATGCTGTCTTGATGATGACAGCTTTGTAATAGAGCTGGAAGTCCGGAATTGTGATGCCGCCGGCTTTGCTTTTCTTTTTCAACATTCCTCTGGCTATGCGGGGTCTTTTCTGGTTCCATACAAATTTTAGGATTATTTGTTCCATTTCTTTGAAAAAAGTGGATGATATTTTGATGGGGATTGCATTGAATGTGTAGATTGCTCTAGGTAGCATTGACATCTTCACAATATTTGTTCTTCCAATCCATGAGCATGGAACGTTTTTCCATTTCTTCATGTCTTCCTCAATTTCTTTCATGAGTATTTTATAGTTTTCTGAGTAAAGATCCTTTGTCTCTTTGGTTAGATTTATTCCTAGGTATCTTATAGTGCGATTGTAAATGGGATCGACTCCTTAATTTCTCTTTCTTCTGTCTTGTTGTTGGTGTATAGGAATGCCACTGACTTCTGTGCATTGATTTTATATCCTGCCACTTTACTGAATTCCTGTATGAGTTCTAGCAGTTTTGGGGTGGAGTCTTTTGGGTTTTCCACGTAAAGTATCATATCATCTGCAAAGAGTGAGAGTTTGACTTCTTCTTTGCCAATTTGGATACCTTTGATTTCTTTTTGTTGTCTGATTGCTGTGGCTAGGACTTCCAATACTATGTTGAATAGCAGTGGTGATAGTGGACATCCCTGCCGCGTTCCTGACCTTAGGGGGAAAGCTCTCAGTTTTTCCCCATTGAGGATGATATTCACTGTAGGTTTTTCATAGATGGCTTTTATGATATTGAGGTATGTACCCTCTATCCCTATACTCTGAAGAGTTTTGATCAAGAAAGGATGCTGTACTTTGTCAAACGCTTTTTCTGCATCTATTGAGAGGATCATATGATTCTTGTTCTTTCTTTTGTTAATGTATTGTATCACATTGACTGAAATGCAGATGTTGAACCAACCTTGCAGCCCTGGGATAAATCCCACTTGGTCATGGTGAATAATCCTTTTAATGTACTGTTGTATCCTATTGGCTAGTATTTTGGTGAGAATTTTTGCATCCATGTTCATCAGGGATATTGGTCTGTAATTCTCCTTTTTGATGGGGTCTTTGTCTGGTTTTGGGATCAAGGTAATGCTGGCCTCATAAAATGAGTTGGGAAGTTTTCCTTCCGTTTTTTTTTTTTGGAACAGTTTCAGAAGAATAGGTATTAATTCTTCTTGAAATGTTTGGTAGAATTCCCCTGGGAAGCCATCTGGCCCTGGGCTTTTGTTTGTTGGGAGATTTTTGATGACTGCTTCAATTTCCTTAGTGGTTATAGGTCTGTTCAAGTTTTCTATTTCATCCTGGTTCAGTTTTGGTAGTTGATACATCTCTAGGAATGCCTCCATTTCTTCCAGGTTGTCTAATTTGCTGGCATAGAGTTGCTCATAATATGTTCTTATAATTGTTTGTATTTCTTTGGTGTTGGTTGTGATCTCTCCTCTTTCATTCATGATTTTGTTGATTTGGGTCATTTCTCTTCTCTTTTTGATAAGTCTGGCCAGGGGTTTATCAATCTTGTTAATTCTTTCAAAGAATCAGCTCCTAGTTTTGTTGATCTGTTCTACTGTTCTTTTAGTTTCTATTTCATTGATTTCTGCTCTGATCTTTATTATTTCTCTTCTCCTGCTGGGTTTAGGTTTTATTTGCTGTTCTTTCTCCAGCTCCTTTAGGTGTAGGGTTAGGTTGTGTACTTGAGACCTTTTTTGTTTCTTGAGAAAGGCTTGTATTGCTATATACTTTCCTCTTAGGACTGCCTTTGCTGCATCCCAAAGATTTTGAATAGTTGTGTTTTCATTTTCATTGGTTTCCATGTATTTTTTCAATTCTTCTTTAATTTCCTGGTTGACCCATTCATTCTTCAGTAGGATGCTCTTTAGCCTCCATGTATTTGAGTTCTTTCCGACTTTCCTCTTGTGATTGAGTTCTAGTTTCAAAGCACTGTGGTCCGAAAATAGGCAGGGAATGATCCCAATCTTTTGGTACTGGTTGAGACCTGATTTATGACCTAGGATGTGATCTATTCTGGAGAATGTTCCATGGGCCCTAGAGAAGAATGTGTATTCCGTTGCTTTGGGGTGGAATGTTCTGACTATGTCTGTGAAGTCCATTTGGTCCAGTGTGTCATTTAAAGTCTTTATTTCCTTGTTGATCTTTTGCTTAGACGATCTGTCCATTTCAGTGAGGGGGTGTTAAAGTCCCCCACTATTATTGTATTGTTGTCAATGTGTTTCTTTGCTTTTGTTATTAATTGCCTTATATAATTGGCTGCTCCCATGTTAGGGGCATAGATATTTACAATTGTTAGATCTTCTTGTTGGATAGATCCTTTAAGTAGGATATAATGTCCTTCCTCATCTCTTATTACAGTCTTTGGTTTAAAATCTAATTTGTCTGATATAAGGATTGCCACCCAGCTTTCTTTTGGTGTCCATTAGCATGGTAAATGGTTTTCCACCCCCTCACTTTCAATCTGGGGGTGTCTTTGGTTCTAAAATGAGTCTCTTGCAGACAGCATATCAGTGGATCTTGTTTTTTAATCCAGTCTGTTAGCCTGTGTCTTTTGATTGGGGCATTTAGCCCATTTACATTCAGGGTCACTATTGAAAGATATGAATTTAGTGCCATTGTATTGCCTGTAAGGTGACTGTTACTGTATATTGTCTGTGTTCCTTTCTGGTCTATGTTGCTTTTAGGGTCTCTCTTTGCTTAGAGAACCCCTTTCAAGATTTCCTGTAGGGCTGGTTTTGTGTTTGCAATTTCCTTTAGTTTTTGTTTTTCCTGGAAGCTTTTTATCTCTCCTTCACTTTTCAATGACAGCCTAGCTGGATATAGGATTCTTGGCTGCATATTTTTCTCATTTAGTGCTCTGAATATATCATGTCAGTCCTTTCTGGCCTGCCAGGTCTCTGTGGATAGGTCTGTTGCCAATCTAATGTTTCTACCCTTGTAGGTTACATATCTCTTCTCCCGAACTGCTTTCAGGATTTTCTCTTTGTCTCTGAGACTCGTAAGTTTTACTATTAGATGTCGGGGTGTTGACCTATTTTTATTGATTTTGAGAGGGGTTCTCTGTGCTTCCTGGATTTTGATGCCTGTTTCCTTCCCCAAATTAGGGAAGTTCTCTGCTATAATTTGCTCCATTATACCTTCTGCCCCTCTCTCTCTTTCTTCTTCTTCTGGGATCCCAATTATTCTAATGTTATTTCGTCTTATGGTATCGCTTATCTCTCGAATTCTGCCCTCGTGATCCAGTAGTTGTTTATCTCTCTTTTTCTCAGCTTCTTTATTTTCCATCATTTTATCTTCTATATTACTGATTCTCTCTTCTGCCTCATTTATTCTAGCACTTAGCGCCCCCATTTTTGATTGCACCTCATTAATAGCCTTTTTGATTTCTACTTGGTTGGATTTTAGTTCTTTTACTTCTCCAGAAAGGGTTTCTCTAATAACTTCCATATTTTTTTCAAGCCCAGCTAGTATCTTTAAAGTGATGATTCTGAACTCTAGATCTGACATTGTACTAATGTCTGTATTGAGTAGGTCCCTGGCAGTCGGTACTACCTCTTTTTCTTTTTGTTGAGGTGATTTTTTCCATCTTGTCATTTTGTGCAGAGGAGAATAGATTAATGAGAGAACAAAATGCTAGCAGAGTAACAACGTCCCCAGAAAATATACTCTAAACAAATCAGAAAAGACCTGAAGCAGTGGGAAAAGAATAGGAAAGAGAGAAAAAAGAGAAAGAAAAAAAAAAGAAAAAGAAAAAGATAAAGATAAAAACAAAAACAAACAAAACAAAACAACAACAACAACAAAAAACCAGAATGTGATCAAATATGATCAGGCTGGTATATAGATCAGTGCCACACACTAGATTTGGGGTGTATTTTGGTCTTTTAGAAGAAAGTCCCTCCCAAAATTTTAAAGAAAGAAAAACTTATATATGTACAAAAATAAGGGTTGATATGATGAAGGGATGGAATATGATTGTAAAGATGGAAATTATAAAAAATTGTATGAAAGGAATTGATAAGAAGTTGTTTGAAAAAAGAAAGAAGAGGATTTAAAAAAAGAAAAAAAAAAGGGAGAGGATGTGATCAGGCAGGGGAATAGAAAACACCATATACTAGAGATTTAGGGTATATTTTAATCTGTTAGAAGAAATTATCTCAAAATTATAAAGAGAGAACAACTTATATACATAAGCCAAAAATACAGGTAACTACTATGAAGGGATAGAATATGACTCTAAAAATGAAAAATAAAAATGTTTTTTTTAAAAAAAGGGATTGATAAGATGTTGGTTGAAAAAGGGAAAAAGAAAAATTCAAAAAGAAAAAGAAAGAAAAAAAGACAGTTAAAAAAAAATTAACTTTGAAAGACTAAAGAATCATGGTAAAAACTGCCATGAATTCTATGTGCATTATTCCCCTAGCGCTGGCGTTCTGCCGTTCTCGTTGATCGGTAAACTTGGTCTTGGCTGGCTGTTCTCGCTGATCTTCTGGGGAGGGGCCTGTTGCCGTGGTTTCCAAATGTCTCTGCCGGAGGCGGAATTGCCCCGCCCTTGCCCCCTCCCGGCTAAGTAATCTGCTCGGGTTTGCTCTCCGGGGCTTTTGTTCCCTGCGAGCTTTCTGTACAGCTTTGGAGGCGGAGAGTGAAAATGGCGGCCTCCCAATCTCCGCCCGGAGGAGCCGAGAACTCGGGGCCCGCTTCTCAGTGAGCCCCCAGAGAAAAGCCGTCAGTCACTCCCGTCTCCCCGGTCTGCAGCTGCACTCCGTGCTCACCCGGCCTGTGACGGCGCGTTTCTATCTCTGGCACCGGACCCCGGGTGGAGTCTCCAAACCCAGCAGATCCCTGTGGTGCGCTCCCGCGCGGCTCCTCCCGGGGGAGGAAGGGGAGTCTCCCCGGATCTGCCGCTTGTTGGGTCCCTGCTGGAGGAGCAGGGGCCCGACTGGGCCGCGGATCACGGTTTATGGCCACCCCGAGCTGAGAGCCCGCGCCTGGGCTCCGCCTCTGCAGCCGGCTTCCCTGCTCCGATACCTGGGAGCTCTGCCGCACTCAGGCACCCCCGGTGTTTCTGCGACCCCGAGGGTCCCGAGACCACACTGTCCCGGAGGGTTCCACCCCCCGCTTAGCCACCCGAGTGACGTCCCTCAGCGGAGCAGACTTTTAAAAGTTCCGATTTTGTGCTCCGTGGTTCTATCACTTGCCAGAAGCGGCCAACGGAGGCCCCTCCCTCGCCGTCTATCCTCCCGAATATCGCCTCGGATTCACTTCTCCGCGCGTCCTACCTTCCAGAAAGTGGTCGCTTTTCTGATGAGAGAGTTGTTGCTCTTCTTTTCTTCAATCTCCTGTTGAGTTTGTAGGTGTTCAGAATGGTCTGATCCCTATCCAGCTGAATTCCTGAGACCAGACGAAATCCAGGTCTCCTACTCCTCCGTCATCTTGCTCCGCCCCTCTATATATTACTTATATGCTTATTACTTATATAACAGTATTTTCTCGAGGTAGATGAAGAAAGCCCATTTAGCCATTAAGGTAGCTGAATAGCCAGTAAGAGTAACAGCTTTGATTTGGGCTGTGGGAATAGGGGTTTTTTCAAAGCAGGAGACAGCAGAAAGAGAAGAAAATACACATTTTTAGCGTATTGCTTGATGCAGGATTGATGTCATGAATTATCTTGACCTAAGCTGTGTCTGTATTTGGCAAGCTTTCATGAGCACTTCTGGCCATAAATTCTACTTCCTGGTGATCCTCTGTCCCAGTGGGTTAAGCTTGTAACATGTGACAAATTTGTTATAGCCTTTTCTGCCCTGCCTGTTCATATACAACTCTCCTTTCCTCCTGGGTAAAGAACTCAGATATTTTTCAGAAAATTACTCCATCAGTAAGGAATTTGGGATTCTTTACATTTATTTAAATTTTTCATATTTACATTAAAAATAATATACGTGATAATTAAAATAAATTCCTAATGGGCTATTTTCCAGGCTTCATGTTTAATAGACAGTTTTTGACAAGTTGGAGCCAACTTGTATCCTGAAGTCATGTTCTGTGGAGTCTATAGTCTAATGTGATACTGCTCTTGACATCTTAACTTCTCTAGTTTTGAAGATCTAAGCATTATTAGTGTATTTAGCCACAGCACTCCTGTCTAGGTCAGAGGCATGAATCAACTCATCACAAGATGGGCTGCCTGCCTGGTGAAAGTATTGGAGAGCTTTCTGGGAGTTTTAGACAGGCATATGGCTCTCACACTGGGATATATCAGGCTAGAATATGCCCATGCAACTTTGCCCTGGGTAATTTCAATGGAACAGAATTTTTATTTTATTTTTTTAAGTAAGGAGGCTCAAATTCAACATATTTAAGTTTGTTATGATCTCAGTCAATAGGAATGAAGAAAAAAATACAAAAAACAAATAAATTAAGAAGAAAAATATTTAAGACCTCTCAAATGCACTCACATAGGGTGATTCGCATGCTTTTTTCCTTTATAAGCTTCTGGTCATTTAATTTTTTCTTAAGTTACATTTTTACTTTTCATACAGTGTTATTTCTCATAGCTATTTGCAACAGTTAGAAAGTCACTTTTAGAAAACTAATTTAAATGACTTATAATTTTGGTGCCATCTCCTTCTAGAATTTACACATCATTTTTGTATAGGATACTATTACAGTTTTCTAATACCAGTGTACATTATTTCTTACATTTTAGTAGCCGTCTTTTCTTTGAAATTGAGATTTGACATTCAGATACATTGATATTTAAGTGGCCAGGACATTTTAAAGAAATTGGAGGTTATCACAGAAGTGCCCTTCTGTTGGTGATGCATTCATGTATCAGAGACTTTCTTTTGCATTTATTTAAAAGTTAGAAACATGGTATTGCTATTTAAATAATTTTCCCACATAATAATTCCTTAAAAAGTTGTAATTGCTTTAAGTTTTACTACTGATTGTAGTCATTTGTGTGATTGTATCTATGATTGATGCATTTTAATGTTGCAATTGTTGGCAATTTTCTATGATTATATCCATGACTGGTATTCTTTATGGTACAATTGTGTAGTAATAGTCTGATTTTATCGCTGTTAAGATTTTTACATAACTTTCTCTCAGGACACATTTGAAGAATAGAGTTTTTATTTCCAAGAGTATAAGCTCTTGGTAAAGCAAATCAGTTCATTTGGCTTGGTGAATTTTCTTCATTGAGTCAACAGGCTGAATGATATTCAGAAGAAAACCACCATGTTCTCTTTTTATATTATACTACTGAGAATTTTTTTTAACTAACATCTTCTTTTTTTAAATTTAAATTCAATTAACCAACTTATAGTACGTGATTAGTTTCTGAGGCAGTGTTCAATAATTTATCAGTTTTGGATAACACCCAGTGCTCATCACATCACGTGCCCTCCTTCATTTAAAAATTTGTATTACTAAAATTTTTCTTTTTATTTTTTAAGATTTTATTTATTTATCTGACAGAGAGAGCGAGAGAGCGCAAGCAGGGGGAGCAGCAGAGGGAGAGGGAGAAGCAGGCTCTCTGCTGAGCAGGGAGCATGACATGGGACACGATCCCAGGATCCTGGGATCATGACCTGAGCCGAAGGCAGACGCTTAACCAACCGAGCCACCCAGGGCCCCTAATTTCTTCTTTAAAAAAGATTTATTTATTTGAGAGAGAGAGAGAGAGAGAGAGAGAAAGAGAGAGATGAGCCTAAGCAGGAGGGGTAGAGGGAGAGGAAGAGAGGATCTCAAGCATACTTGGTGCTGAGCACAGAGCCTGATGAGGGGCTCAATCTAAGAACCCTGAGATCACGACCTGAGCCAAAACCAAGAATCAGATGCTTAACCAACTGCGCCACCCAGAAATCAGAAAAAGATCTAATAACAAAGACTGAAAAGAAGAGGCCAGAATATTTAGGAAAAATCTAGCAAAGAGCAGTATAGGAAGGCCAAAAGAAGAAAGAGGAGTGGGCGCCTGGGTGGCTCAGATGGTTAAGTGTCTGCCTTCGGCTCAGGTCATGATCTCAGGGTCCTGGGATCGAGTCCCGCATCGGGCTCCCTGCTACTTGGGAGCCTGCTTCTCCCTCTGCCTCTCTCTCTCTGTCTCTAATGAATGAATAAATAAATAAAATCTTAAAAAAAAAAAAAAAAAAAGAAGAAAGAGGAGTTAATCCGATGGCAGAGACAATTCAGTGAAGTAAGTACTTAGAAGTGTGGGCTGCATCTGGCACAAGGGACAATAATCTTGACCTCCCTGAAAGCAGATTCAGTGGAGTTGTGGAGATATAAGCCAGGTGGAAAGGTAACTAGGAATCAAGAGGCGATAAAGTCATACAATATAGGGAGAATATTTTGGAGGGGGGCAACAATTGTGAAGGAAAGGAGAAAGATAGGATAATATACATACAAAAAATTTGGGATTTGTTTGTTTTAACACAGCAGGGATAATTTGAAGGTAAAAAAACAAAAGAAAGGGGTAAGGTACTGAAAAAAAGGTCTCTGAAGGGGCTCAGAGTTTTATTATAATTGAAGGTAAACTTTGAACAGATAACTTGGCACTTCTTTCAGTGAGAGCTAAAAGAATGAAGTAGGGAGATATATAAAGATAAATTCATTTCTGGGTAATGGTAGGACATTGGAATTTCTCTGCAACTTGGATTCTGTATTTGCTGTAATTTAAGAAGATATATTTTCTCTACCAAGGAAGGATATGGAGGTGTGCATGAGCATGGGGATGGAATGGAGAAAGAGAGGAAAATGTTAAAGAGTTGGAGACCCTGCTATGTAGAAGGGCTGCTAGAATTTACAAATGAGAACAAATAGAGGGATTATTGACTGAACATGAACAGAGGAGACTTGTCTTGACACAGAGATACGATTCTTCCCAGCAGTGCTTAATGGTGTGCGTATAAAAGCAAAAAAGTAAATGCATGGAGTGATTTTCTGATGGTGATACACAGATCCAGTGTAATAGAAGGACAAGATAACAAAGCGGTTGTAGGTTGTGGATAGAGAGTACTTGAAAGTGATGGATCACAGAGTCTGGTTCAGACTGGGATAAAAATACAGTCACTAAGAGGCTGATGACTCAGAATAGATGAAATGGCCAGTGTTCTGGGGTCTTGATGAAATTTAATAATTGGTATAGTGAGAATATGAAAGTAAAAGTGCATAAAGGGTAAATTTTTTTTTTTTTTTTAAGATTTTATTTATTTTTTAGAGAGCGAGCGAGAGGGAAACAGCATGAGAGGGGAGAGGGTCAGAGGGAGAAGCAGGCTCCCCGCTGAGCAGGGAGCCCGATGTGGGACTCGATCCCAGGACCCTGGGGTCATGACCTGAGCCGAAGGCAGACGCTTAACCATCTGAGCCACCCAGGCGCCCAAGGGTAAATATTTTTTAAATAAAACAGGATTTTATACTCAAAGGTTTTGAAAGTACCGTTATTTGGCAGAATAACAAGAGAATTGATTTTAAGATCAGCAGCATTATTCATAATTATTTTAGTTATTTATTGTTTTGAAAATTAACAAAAAATTTCTGAGATATAACTGATTAATTCATTTTGACTAGTGGTTCTCAACAGTGTCTCTCTGTTGAGGGAGGCATTTCTTTGACCGACACATCTCCAGTAGTGACATGATGAGTTAATTGAAAATCACTAATTTCCATCATCAAGGGAGTTTTAGAACTGTGCTATCCAGGATGGTAACTCCTAACCACGTGAAGCTGTTGAGCATTTAAAATGTGGGTAATGGGGGTTCCTGGGCGACTCAGTCCGTTGAGCGTCTGTCATCAGCTCCGGTCATGATCCCAGGGTCCTGGGATTGAGCCCCCTCATTGGGCTCTCTGCTCAGCGGGAAGCCTGCTTCTCCCTCTCTCTCTGCTGCTCCCCCTGTTTGTGCGCGCCCTCTCTCTGTTAAATGAATAAATAAAATCTTTAAAAAAAACGTGGGTACTGCATTGGAGGAACTGAACTTTAAATTTTATTTAGTTCTGACTTCAATTGAAAAACTGAAGCACACGAAGACATTCTTCCCTTAATACTTCTTTGCTTTGTTTCAGAGGTACAGGTCTGTGATTCATCAGTTTTACACATTATTTGTTAAAAAAAAAGATAGTAGGAAGGAAAAAATGAAGGGGGGGGAATCGGAGGGAGAGATGAACCATGAGACACTATGGACTCTGAGAAACAAACTGAGGGTTCTAGAGGGGAGGGGGGTGGGGGGATGGGTTAGCCTGGTGGTGGGTATTGAGGAGGGCACGTTCTGCATGGAGCACTGGGTGTTATATGCAAACAATGCATCATGGAACACTACATCAAAAACTAATGATGTAATGAATGGTGACTAATATAACATAATAAAATAAAATTAAAAAAAATCTTTTTTGCTTTAATGGGACTACATTTCACTTTCATTGCATCGACATTATTGTTTTGTGGAAACATGACAGATACATCATTAATAATATCTCATTAATAATTTTATATTGTGTAAGTGATACTGTTTTGGATATATTGGGTTAAATAAGATATATTATCATTATTTTTTAAAGATTTTATTTATTTTGAGAGAGAGCGAACATGAGCAGGTGAGAGGGGCAAAAGTAGAGGGAGAAGCAGACTCCTGGCTGAGCAGAGAGCCCGATATGGGGTTTCATCCTCCGACCCTGGGATCATGACCTGAGCAGAAGGCAGACACTTAATCGTTTAAAACTGATATCCTACACCAAAAAGTGAACATAAAATAAACAAGTGCAGTGCTCTGTGTGTACACTTCTGCGTGAATAACTTTATGAACCGCTAATGAAAATTAAGACTTCTCTGGGGTCTTCTGGACAGGATTTTTCTTTAATCTTAAAATGCTTTCTCTTCAGTGAAGAGACTTAGGACTTAGTCATTATTCTCACCGTATGTGTTATCTCGACCCCAACTTGATATTCCTCTTCTTTTGGTCCAGCCCCTCAAATTTTTAAAGTTTGAGAATAATTGGCCACCCCGAGGATTTTTCTTGTCACATGTTACTAATGTATTTAGGAGACAGTCTTAATTGTATAAAATTATTATCCATTACTAGGAAAATGAAAATTAAGGCATGATGGGAGGCCAAGTTTCCAAAGAGTGGGGAAACCAACTGAGTTGGGCCTCAACATTCTGCAGGTTGCTTTCTCTTTTACCCTGTATGCACTAGGGGACATTTGCTTATTCTTGGTGGGAGAGGAGAGACAAAGTCGGCACAGAGAATTTCCTAAAAGGCAAAGAAGTTAGCAGAACTTTAAATAATTTTTCAGATCTGAAAGAGACAAAAATTAAAGTTTGGTTCTGCTAGAGCACCTGGATTTGAGGAACATGAAGATCCCAGACAGAAGGGTGGCACAGGAAATGAATCAAATATTCCAGTTTTTCCGTTGGGACATTAGCTGTTTCTAAGCTTCTCAGTACAGGTGGGTAAAATGGAGACCCCCGTCTCCCTACTCTAACAAGACTGCTATACTTGCTTAGGTCATCCTCTCTGCTCTGAGTTTGGTAAATGTCTGCCTATGAAAAATGGGAGATTTTAGTGTTTTCTTCCTTTTTTTCTTAAGGATCACAGCCATGCATTTTGTGTTTTCCCAATATCTGAAAAGAGTTGTTCTGTACTTCTCCAGTGTTCTTGCTTTTAGATGGCAAGTCCAGTAGCAAGGCAAGTTCTATCTTGGTTGGAAGTAGAAATAATTTTTTTTAAGTTTTCATATTTAAAAAGTTTCCCCTTGCATGCTAGTAATAGAGCATCTTTGACATGATTTTTGTGATTTCTTTAGATTATTTTATTTAGAAATTATCATAATTTGGATTACATATAATTTTTGAAATTTGTTCAGAAATTAGCATAATTTGGATTACGTATAGTTTTTGAAATTTGAGTTCCCAAACTGAGATGATTTGTAAATCAACATAATATAGATATATGAATTCAGATTAAGCATCAAAGGCAGCTTATCAATGAATATCAACCAATGTTGTGAAAGAAACATTTAAAAAAAATTTTTTTTTAAAGATTTTATTTATTTATTTATTTGAGACAGAGAGAATGAGAGAGAGAGAGCACATGAGAGGGGGGAGGGTCAGAGGCAGAAGCAGGCTCCCTGCTGAGCAGGGAGCCCGATGCGGGACTCGATCCAGGGACTCCAGGATCATGACCTGAGCTGAAGGCAGTCGCTTAACCAACTGAGCCACCCAGGCGCCCGTGAAAGAAACATTTAAAAAAAATCTTTTTTTCTAGCATTTGGATCAGTTGTCCTCCTTTTATGCCATATTTTAATTTAAATATTTATTATTTAGTGATTTACTTTATTGCCATATTTTAATATAAGCATGTACATACACATTTTTATATGTGCTTAACTCAAAACACAAAGCACATGGATTACTATGTTGTGTTTGTACCACTATTTTATTCTATTTTATTTTTTTTTAAGATTTTATTTATTTATTTGACACAGAGAGAGAGACAGCGAGAGAGAGAACACAAGCAGGGGGAGGGGGAGAGGGAGAAGCAGGCTTCCTGCCAAGCAGGGAGCTGAGGTGGGGCTCGATCCCAGGACCCTGGGATCATGACATGAGCTGAAGGCAGAAGCTTAACCGACTGAGCCACCCAGGCATCCCTGTACCACTCTTTTAACACTTAGCAGAAAGGTACCTAAAGAAAAGGAATAATGTGTGTCAGGGCTGAGAATCCAGATTTAGAATGACTGAAACTGTAAATTTAAAGTTTTTCATCCTTTTAAATAAAAGTGGAGGAATTTGCCAAGTGTAAGAGAGTATAATGGGAATGGGGGAAACAAGAAGTGGCAGATATATTGTTTCTACAACAAGGCTCCTACCTCAGAGCTCTTCCATACATTTGTTATCTTGTTTGCTTCACACCAGTTCTTAGTAGAACACATGTTGCCGATGAATAAAAGGCTCCAGAAAGACACTAGGGATTATCCCAAGTTATTTCAATTACATTGTTCTGCAACTGAACTAAGAAATACATCTGAAATTGACACAGGCATCAATAAATGCCCCTATTCATATCCAAATCTAAAACTATGTTTTCATCTATATTTAGAATGCAAATGGTGGGTTACCTCAACAATTACACCAATTCTTCATCCCCAGTGCCAATATTCTGTTAATTCCTGAAGCTGATAATTTTGGTGATGGGAACTGTCAATTCAGTCAAATGGAGGTTGCAACTTTGTAAGAATGAAGTAAAATGATGACTAAATTTAAGGGATAATTATGACTTATTAATTACGAATTTTTAATCTACTTTCCAATGAAGCAAATTTCAGAAAGCATTATGTATATTAAAGGGGGTGATTTATTTCTTAAAGTCTTCTTAAGAGTTAAATGAGTTAAAATATTCTGAGTTTTAATAAGAATTCCATGAAAATTGTTGTGAAATCTGCTACCATGTTATTTTACAAATACAATAGTGTCTAATTTAGGTCTCTTTGATTTATTGCAAGAGTTGTAAGGTAACAAAGATGCTTAAATTAACAGCTTTGCACTTTTGGTGGTTAAAACTAAAAGATGCATTAAAAACTTAACTGGCCTTCTAATTTAAGATTTATAAAAATAGCATCAGCAAAAAAGTGCAACGTATAATTATACTTTTCCCAACATGTTTACTTCTTTTTCTCATTGTCTTGCTTTTGAAAACAAATCTGGGCACTAAATATTAAAGTATTCAACTGTTACGCTAGCATTTTTAAAACATCCAACATAACAAAAATAATTGTTTTAACATCTGTTTCTTTTTCAATGAAATCCCAAGTTTCCTCGATCATCTGTAAAATATCACAGGCATGGAGGTAATTCAAATTCACTACTCCTCACTTTGAATTTATGTGCTCTTTTACATACCCTACTCTTTAATAGCCATACTTTTAAAATCACATCTTAATTTGAATATTAGGAAGTGATACATACTTTTCCTCTTGAAATCTTACCTATCCATTAAAACACATTTCAAGGGGCGCCTGGGTGGCTCAGTCAGTTAAGTGTCTGACTCTTGATTTCGGCTCAGGTCATGTTCTCAGGCTTGTGAGATGGAGCCCTGAGTCCAGCTTGCACCACGCATGGAGACTGCTTAAGATTCTCTCTCTCCAGCTGCCCCTCCTCACCCCTCCTCTCTCTCTCTCTCTCTCCCCCTCCTCTCTAAAAAACAAAACAAAACAAAACACATTTCAAGGCCCACTTTCTTCAAGTGTTCTGTTTTTTTCTATCCTACACTGGTATTTCCTGTTCTGAATTCCCATATCATGCTTCCTCTGTCCTACTTGCATAGTCTTGTGTACTCTTCACTTTTGTATGGCAGGAAGCCAGCTACACTTTAAGATCCTTGGGGATGAGAACCTTAATCTTCTACATCTCTTCAACAGTGTCAGAAATGGAGCAAGTTTTCCAAAGATATTTGATTATCTCAGTTGGCTTTGAATAATGAAACTATCTCTTGGAACCTGAGTGATTGGTAAGAACTACGTGATCTTCAAAGTACATATCAGGAAGTCAAATGCAGTAATCAGAGCCACTTAGCTGTATCTCACAGCCAAACCTATACGAACAATTTCTAAGAGTATTTATTGGGAAAGTCATAACTTGAGCCCTGGGGTAGATAGTACCTGGTTGTTATCATAACTGAGGCGTTGTGGTAGTCGGAAGGCCCTCATGGATCTCTTTATTTCTATTCTTAGCTGTTGCACAGTTGTCAAATACGTATCTCAAACTTTTAATCTGAGATATTTCTCAGTGTGGGAACTGAGAGATAATTTTAGTATAGTACCTTCTTTGTCAAAGATGATTATAACAACCAAAAAATGTCAATGGGGAAATATTTATATATAGGCCAAGTGTGCCCAAAAGAATCAAAAGAAAATGGAAATTTAGAGCAAAAGATTTGAGGGGAAAGAGATATTTAGCAACTTCTTCCTTAGAGATTTTTAAAAAATGAATTAAAAAGAAGATCTAGATATAGAAATATGTGGGAATCTACAAATTACCAATAATATTCCTTAATAACTACCCTTCTTAGCTTTAACTGTTAAAACTCTATTAAAAAATCATTTGGAGAAATATCTTTGCTTCACCAAATATTTTCTGTTATATTCAGCTGAACTTATTTGTTTTAATTTTGCAGATACCATTTTGATACATTTATATACAAAGAACAAGGCAATGTTTTATTTCTAAATTTCATACCTAAAAATTCCTTCTGTGGGTTTTATTTAGTCACTAGTTCCTTTTGAAAAGGAAAGGCAAAGTCATTAATGAGGCAATCTGATAATGGAGTTTAAAATTTCCTTCATTTTAGAATAGCTGTCCTTTTCTTAGGATTATCATCTCTCGCTCTATAGCAAGTAGAGAGCCTTTTCTTTACTCCTTACCAAGTATTTGCAACTGGGATAGCTTGCCCTATTTCTTTTTTGCAAAATCTTGAAAATATTTGTCTTAATGGAATTCCATCATTTTCCCTGATAGCACAGTTCCTGCACTTGAGATAAACTATTGACTTGAGAAACATTTTGTTCTTCCAGAGAATCTAAACTTATAAAATAATCAGAAAATTTCATTTAAATGAAATTCTACAGCAATGTAACCTCTTCCATTCTGTGTAAACATATATGGAGTTTGGTTTCTATGGTTACTTGTTGTCAGTCCTGTGCTCTTTGGTTCTGTGCAGAGCCGGACAAGAGATCAACAAACCTAGAGTGTCATTATAATGAGGCAGAAACTGAGATAGTTTCTTTAGTTGATGGCCATGCAGCAGTTTAGAAGGCACACTATTTTAAGGTAACAGTTATAAAAAAAAATACCAGAGGGGTTTTTTCCTCCTTAACACTAACTCGTTATTTGGTAATGTCATAGGAACAAGAATGAGAAGAAAGACTGAAAAGCATAACTGTATCGATTGTCTATCTGTTTATCCAGGATGTGTGACTAAAAGAATGTACTCATTCATAAAGTTGAGGTTTTCAAAAAGCATGGAATAGTTTAAGTACAATATTAGAGCTCATGTGAGTCTGTGCATGCATGTGCATGTGTATTAAAAGATAATTCAAGTTTACAAATGTGTATTTTGACCTAAGGTATTTCCAACAAATAAAAAAAATTGAACCTCTTTGGAAAAAAAGCTATTCTCAGGATTCCATACTCAAGAATAGCTCTGATCCATTTTATTCATGGAAATTATTTAGTTTTCCTTATGAAACAGTAATATAATACAGATTTGGAATGGTGTTCAAAAAAACCAAGCAATCCTTTGAAAGTTATGTTTTAGTTGGGTACATGCTTTGTGTGTAAAATTAAAATATTTTGATACATCTTTAGTTTAATTTGGCATCTCGATAGTAACCATGATGTAGTTATCACCTTCAAATTACCTACAAGAATGTCAAAATTGTTATACAGAAAAAGAGCTGAGGGAACTGATGGTGGAAATCTTTGATAATGAACCATTGATAGGTAACCTATGTATGATATACTTCAAGAAATCCAGCAGCAGTCCTTATCACGATGGAGAGTAGAAATATGTTCTGTTCTTTCATTATTATCTTCTTTTTTTTTTTTTAAAGATTTTATTTATTTATTTGAGAGACAGAATGAGAGAGAGAGCACATGAGAGGGGGGAGGGTCAGAGGGAGAAGCAGACTCCCTGCCGAGCAGGGAGCCTGATGCGGGACTCGATCCTGGGACTCGAGGATTATGACCTGAGCCGAAGGCAGTCGCTTAACCGACTGAGCCACCCAGGCGCCCTCATTATTATCTTCTAATTGTCTTTGGAGACAGGATCTGTGCCAAGCAAAAAAACCTGAGTACTGTCTCTCTGCTTCAAAAAAATGGCTTTTGGAAAAGGGCAGAGTGCAGTCTTTTTCCCTCTCACAACTTCTAGAGACCCAAATCCCCATAAGTAAGCTATGATGGATAAGAACAAAACTGGAGCCCTAGAGCAGGTGCCCTACCGTGAGCTCCAAATTCAGGAGATCTATAAAATTGGATAGGAAAAAGTAAATCTTTCTTTTCATTAATCTGTCATGGAAATGCAGCATTCTTTTTAAGTTTGGTTGTAGGCATAAACCACAGTTATATTAGCAGGACTTGTGACTTTCTCCCCAGTAGAGGTTATTAATATCTTGATATCATGTTTCAGTGGCTTCAGGTATCTTAAAATATTAATACTTATGGTCATTATGAAACCTTCTGATAGATCTGGCATTAATGACTAATGAAGCACATATATTGGAGTATAATGTATATTTTATTTTTTAAAGTAGACTGCTCTCTGTATTTCAATAGAATTTGTTTCCTTGGGAGCCTGTTTACTTTTTAAAGGTTTCCTCATCGTTTACTATTTTGCTAAATCTTTTTTAAAGATTTTATTTATTTGTCAGAGAGAGGGAAAGCACAAGCAGGAAGAGAGGCAGGCAGAGGGAGAAGCAGGCTCCCTGCTGAGCAAGGAGCCCAATGCGGGACTTGATCCCAGGATCCTAAGATCATGACCTGAGCCGAAGGCAGGCGCTTAACCGATCATCCATGTGTCCCTGTATTGCCAAATTTGTATATAGCACAAAAAGTAAAGAAGATGTGCTCTATGATGAATATTTGTTGAAAATTGGTAATAGACTGAGACTTCTGTATCTAAACCTGCTCTTTAACCCTCAGTCCAAAATGAGGATTTAGCCAGCATGCAAGCCTTAATTATTGTCAAAGCAAAACAACACCAGATCTCTTGGTAAACACTAACTCTAGGTAACTCCTACCAAGCTTAATAATGAGAAGAGCAAAAACAATGTAGAACAAGGGAAAGAAAAATATCAAAATGAAGATTCAGAAAAAGACAATACCCCTGCAAATGAGTTGCTCTTATAAAAACCATAAAAATTACTTCTGAAAGCTCTGTGACATCCATGATTTAGAAAACCATCAGGATTGAACAGCGTAAGGTAAAAAAGGGAGAAGATAAAGAAGTAACCAAAGAAACAAAATACCCAATGTCTGAATTAACATTTCATTCGAAAAATTAGAGAACAGGATTCCCAAAGAAGAGAGAAATTTAATGATCTAGAAGATAGACTGTAGATACTTTCCTACATAGCAGGGGGTAAGGAAAATAAAAAGGAATGACAGAGAATAGAATTATAGTTATTTCAGCAGGAGAGGAAAACAATAATAACTAGATTAAATTATTGTTGGAGAAGTATTTCTTCAGGAAAAAAAAAAAAACTACAAATATACATAGAATGAAGTAGCCTTCTGGAAAAACTTCACTACCCACTTCAGGTAAAACTTTTTAAAAAAGTAACCTTGGGGCACCTGGGTGACTCAGTCAGTTAAGCATCTGCCTTCAGCTCAGGTCATGATCCCAGGGTCCTGGGATTGAGCCCCACGTCAGGCTCCTTGCTCTGTGGGGAGTCTGCTTCTCCCTCTCCCTGCCGCTCCCCCTGCTTGTGGGCTCTCTCTCTCTCTCTGTCAAATAAATAAATAAAATTAAAAAAAAAAAAAAAACTGCTTCAGCTGCTCTCTTAAAAAAAACCAACAACCTCTGTTTCAGAAAAAAAGGCAACTATGCACATGGGGAAAAATCTATAAGAACACATATAAAAAGAAAAACAGACTATCTGTAGATGTAGTCTAGTCCCCAAATTCTAACACTAAATACCAGAATTCAGAGGAGAATATTTATGGAAATTTGAGATAATTTTTATCCAATAAATTTCCTTAGAAATAGAACAAGTATTCAAATATACAAGAGATTCACTTACAGGTTACTTTGAAAAGTGTTTAAAAGTTTTTGGTACGCGATTCAGTAATATTCCAACTAATTATGAAAGAATTCCAAATCAAACTTCCATAATTAGAAAGTTCAGGTAGAGAGATGTAACCAATGTTAGAAATTAAGTCTGTATCATTATTCAAGAGAATATATGAAATGTAAAATTAATTGCAGTGACCTTGGTGTAAATCATATTACATTAGAAAGTGTAGTAATAAAGGAATGAGCAGGGGAAAATTAGAGTGTTAAATTACTTATAAAAAAGAGTTGGCACTTTATTTAGATTCTAATACTATTTAATGTTTCAGACTATCTCTAGATTTGTTAATAAAGTTAAATTTATTAGAACTTTCTACAGTAAGGGTAATACTGCAAAGTCTTAACTACTATTTCAAAAGTGGAAATCTAAGGTGGGAGATTTATAGACTTTGAATGTAGGATCAAATGACTTAAGGCAGATCTTTCACAGTGGGAATCTGATGGAGATAGGGCTAGATTCATGATATCATAGTTTAGGAGTGGACACAACAAAGCAGGGGTCTTGAACTGGGTCTTGACAGATAAGCAAAATGTTTGTCTAGATGACCAGATTATGTCTCTGATAGATTGATCATGGGCATTTCCTGAATGAAATAGTAAAGTTATATAGTGGTTTATAGCCTTATCTTTCATGGACCAAGTTTTTTTAGAACAAATCACTAAGTCATGTTGGCATAGTTGGCCTTCAGGCTTATCTAAGTCACATTGATACACATAGCCTCAGTGATGTTTTAACACCTTTTAAAAAAGTAACCAGCCATAAAATTAACACCACTGTGATGTGGAATATATAATTAAAGCAGAATAATATGTGTGTATATCAAAACATATATGTTAAAGTATTAAAATTCTCTTAAAAATTTGAATGCTTAAACTATTATGTTGACAAGACTCTCAGCTTTAGTAAAGGTAATAAAATTCCAGTATATGCTGTTTATAAGAAATATACATAAGACAAAATAAGCAAAAAAAAAAAATAAATAAAGAATGGGCAAATGTTGAAATAGCAAGTGCAGATAAAAAAAAATTAGCATTCATTTAAGGCAAAATTGTCATCAAATTTAAAGTCCTGTAAGGGAAAAGAAATAAATTAAAAAAAAAATAGGCCTTAATGATGAGATGACATGCTTTAATGGTAAATAGCAGAGAAAAACAATATATAGAGAAATAACTTCTAGGAATCTAAAGAAAAATAATCGAGGAGACAATTTTAATATATTAAAAATTTGAGCCTTTATCAGAAAAAGCAAATATAAATTTATAAGTAGGTTTGCAGAATTATGAATTATCTACTAAAAAGTGTAATTATTGTGGAAACAGAGAAGGTTGAGTATCCATTTAACAAGATCTCAAGCAAATCCTATAAATACAAAAAGTCAAATTATACAGGACACGGTATCTGATTTGTGTGCCATACAGATGGTAATTATTGTTGAAGGTTTAAGCATTATAAATAACAACAGCAACAAATTACAACCATTCTTAAGTTAAAAACAGTACAAAACTATCCTAAACAATTTTGGAGTAGAAGTAGAAATTAAAACAACTTCAAAACAATTAAATACAACAAGAACACTATTTTCCAAAACTTACATGATACAGCCAAGGCTATACTTTAGAAGAAAGGCAATAACTTTAAAAGCTTTCATTAGTAAATAAGAAAGAAGGTAAAATACCTAATCAATAGTTCAAGGAATTAGCCGACAGTATATAAAAAATAAAACCAGGGAAAGCTAGAGAATGATACAAAAGGAAATTATGAAAATAAAATGGATGAAAAGAAAGTTAATTCTTGTAAATTTTTTTTCAAGGGGCATTATGTGTTAACTATTTGCCAAGTACATATCATGAATCATGTAAATTAATCCTCACAACTGCCCTATGTGGCAGTTATTACACAATTTTATAGATTATTATGACATTACATCATTTTATAGATGAGAAAACAAAGCCTTAAGAGAAATTGAATTTCTTGTGGTGTAAGAGTACATAGTTTACAAGTGGTGAGGTTATAGTTTGATCACTTTTATCTCTAATTCCACAAACTTGGCATTATCAACAACACGAATTTACGATCTTATTGTTCAGGAGGTCAGAAATCTAAAATGGGTCCCATCGGGCTAGCATCAAGGTGTCAGTAGAGTTGTGTTTCTTCTGGAGGGTTTCAGGGACAATTCATTTTCTTATCTTTCCAGCTTCTAGAGGCTGCTGCCTACCTTGGCACTTGGCCCCCTTCCATCTCCAGAGCCAGCAGTGGCTGGCTGAGTCTCAAACAGCATTACTCTGATACTGTTCTGCCTCTTTCACTTCTGATTAGATTTGGCCCACCCAAATAATCTAGTATGATATTCTTATTTTAAAGTCAATGAGTTTTATTTGCAACCTTAATTTCCTCTTGGTAATATTGCATAACATATTCACAGGTTCTGGAGATTAGTGTGTGGACATCTTTGAGAGGTATGCCACAATAAGTATACTTAAAATGTTGCTCTTCCAAGTACACTTGACTCAACAATATGGGTTTGAATTGCATGGGTCCATTTACGTGTTGATTTTTTTTTTTTTAAGATTTTATTTATTTATCTGACAGAGAGTGAGAGAGCACAGCAGGGGGAGCAACAGAGGGAGAGGGTGAGGGAGAAGCAAGCTCCCTGCTGAGCAGGGAGCCGGATGCGGGGCTTAATTCCAGGACCCTGGGATCATGACCTGAGCCGAAGGCAGACGCTTAACTGACTGAGCCACCCAGGCGCCCGTACATGTTGATTTTTTTTTTTTTAAACATTTTATTTATTTATTTGACAGAGAGAGAGACAGTGAGAGAGCTTCCCGTTGAGCAGGGCTTCCCGTTGAGCAGGGAGCCTGCTGCGGGACTAGATCCCAGGACCCTGGGATCATGACCTGAGCCGAAGGCAGACGCTTAATGACTGAGCCACCTAGGCACCCCCCTACCTGTTGATTTTTTATAGTACAGTACTGTAAATGTATTTTCTCTTTCTTAGGATTTTCTTAATATTTTTTCTGTATCTTTATTGTGAGTATATAGTATATGATACATAGAACATACAAAATACGTGTTACTCCACCGTATGCTACTGGTAGGGATTCTGGTCAACAGAAGGCTATTAGCAGTTAAGTTTTGGGGTAATCAAAATTTATATGTGTATTTCTAACTGCACAGGGAGATTGGTGCCCCTAACCCCCATGTTGTTCAAGAGCCAACTATACTGCCTCTATGAACATCAAATATGCAGTTCTGATGAGAAGAACGTAGAAATTGGGAATGACAATATCTTAATACATAAAAATGAGTTTGTGTTATATAGGTAAGTTGCTCAGCAGAAGGGACTCTAGCTTGTTTAAGTAGAGAGGGATTTAGTAGGGGATATATCTTGCTCACAGGAATACAACCACAGAATGGGACCAAAGGAATTGCTTTATCTCTTTGGTGTAGAAGCTGCCTGAAGCTACTGTTGGCTACTCTGCTTTTTACTCTAGTATATTAGTCTGCTTGGGCTTCTAATACATAATACCACTGACCGGGTGGATTAAATAACAGAAATTGATTTCTCACAGTTTTGGAGGCTGGGGAATTCTAAGATCAGTGTGTCAGTATGGTCATGTTCTGGTGTCAGCATGGTTGAGTTTTGGTGAGGATCTCTTCCTTGCTTGGTGATAGAAACCTCCCTGTGTGTCCAGGGTGTTCAAATGACCTCCTCTTCTTTGTGCTGGGGTGTGTATTAGCAAACTTTCTGATAAAAATTCTTATAAAAAATATTAATCCTGTTAGATTAGGGTCTTAGAATTATGACCTCATTTAACCTTAATTATTTTCATTAGGGGCCCCATCTCTAAATATAATCATATTGGGGGGGTCATGGCTTCAACATATGAATTTTGGGGAAGGGGATAGAAACATTCAGTCCATAACATCTAGTAAAGTGGAATTTCCATTTCTAACCTGGATTATCATGCAACTAAGTTCTAAACGCAAGAATCCTATGGGAATGTTCAGTGGCAGAGCTGAAATCTAGTGTCAACACCATAGTGACACAGATGTGAAGAAATGTAGAGGTTCTGCTTATCTGTTTGCTTTTTGGAAGGTGTGATTCACTTGTGGGGGACTATCAACTGTGGGAAAGATACTTAGACTATTTCAGGTAGTCACAGAAGACAGAAAGTCCTTAGAAGTAAATACAGAAGAACTATGAAAATAAACATATTCTGTAAAAATCTTAATTTCAGGGTTCTTTCTGTGAAATAGATGAATCATCAGGAAATTAACAAAGTTGACAAAGTCAATATGGAAACCTGAGAAAGCTGAAGTAGATGAGAATGTTGCTTTATCACCTAAAAGATTGGATTTGGATTATTTTATGAGTTACTTTTTCCAAATCCTCAAGGAACAATTAATTCTCAGCCTATTTAAGTGTTTCTGGGACATAGAGAAAGAAGAAAAGCTACCCTGTAATGCTGGTAATAGAACCCAGCAAAGAGAATATAGAAAGAAAATATCGATCTCAATTATGAATATAGATGCAAAAATAGCAAGTAAATTATCAGCAAATGACATCCAGCTGTATTTAATCCAGCATGACCGTGGGGTTCATATTATGAATGCAAGAATGGATCAATACTAGGAAATCTATTGATCAGATTCTTCATATTAACAGATCTAAATGGAAATATATTTAACCATCCCCATGTAAAATTTGATTGAATATAATTATCATTTCTGGCTCAAAGTAAAATACTAGAATTTCTCCTTGACCCAAGAAAACTATACAATGTGTATTTTGGACTTAAAACCGTCCTTATGCTTCATGTATAATGTTAATCTGTTTAAATGGCTAGTTCATTTATCACAAATTAAAAGGTATAAATGTTTTAGAACAGAGGCAATCTTTTCATTACTTACAGGACAATTATCTGTGTATCCTTTGGGCAATAGAATCTGGAAAACTGAAAGAAGACATGTAGTATATACAGTGATGATTGTGTCTTTGAGGTCTGATATTCAGGTCAGCTATTTGCCACCTTGGACAGTTGTTTAACATTGTATAATAGATCAACTTCACTAAATCTAATTTTGTGTAGGTTAAAATGGACATGCCATTTGTGCTGATTCTTCATTTTGAAAAGGTTGAATGAGATTACATACCTCAAACACTACACATGAGGTTGGCACAATGTGAATGTGGGTGCTGTTTATTGTTAATGTTGTTGTTAGGATACATAGAATAACAAATATAAAGTTGATATAAAAGAATCAGTAGATTCCTTGTATGCTAGTAATATCCAGTCTGAATTAAAAAAAATTCAACTTCCTTTGTTTTATTTATGAAAACATAAAAATACAGTTATCATATCATCAGAAAAGTAATCCCACAAATTCTGTATTAACACATGTAGGAAAAGAAACTGAAAGAACAGAGAATAATAACAAGAAGACACCTTGATTGACTTGAAAGATTTAATTGACTAAAATGATGACTTATTTTTTTGCCTGCAAGCTTTTAATTAGTGTCTACCAATTTGTGGAGAATTGGGGTGACTAATTGACTTTGGCTGGTTGGTGCTAAATATATTTGTACGGACATCATCACTAACAATTGTTGAAAAATTAAGAAACACAACTCTAGGACCTCCTAGGTCATTCCATTGATCCTCTAAGGCTAGGAGAATGTGAATACCTCCTCAAGTACAAATTAGTTTCCTGTTATGATTCAAATAAATAATGGATAAGCTTATCAGAAAGAAGCCCAGTACAAATCTTCCTACCATTTACTCTGTCATTTTCCTTTAATTTTATATATGTTCCTTCATATATATGTTGTTAGTATTTAAAATTCATTTTGTTCTTCCTGATTCAGTAGTCTGAAATGAACAAAAATGATCTTTCATTCATTCATCCGTTCACTTATACAGGCACAGAACAAATATTTACTGAGTACCTATTCTATGTCGGGTACTGTACTAGATGGATGGAATACATTAGTGAACAAAACTGACTTTCTGTGGTCTATATTCTAATGGTAATTTCCTTATATTGTAGGTATATGATTCCTGGGAATTATGTGGATTAGAAAAATAAATTATGGTGTATCTGGAAATCTCTCATCAAAAGAAATCAGTATTACTTTGCCAGTAGTATTCCTGTTTATTTTAAATGTCTTCCCCATATGTCTTATCACATAGAACTATTTCTGTGCAACAGAAAATAATTCAAAAACAGTGCATGACCTGTGTTAGAATCACCTTAGCAAATTTGGCCATAAATCTGTACCTTCAAGACCATGTTTTCTTCTACTAATTATAGGATCTCTACATCCTTTTTTATAGTATCCTTTGTCTTTTGACAAGCTGTAAGTTTTCTCTCTGTATAACAAATTGAATATTCAGTTCAATTTAACAAATATTTTGAATGGGTATGATTGTGTTATATCTTATTTAGTGAAGAGATTTATTTAGTAACACTTTTCTCGAGGACCTTACAGTTGATTGGGTGAGATTGTACAAAAATGATGAAATTTAACATAAATGAGGGAATAAAACAAAAAACAAAACAAATAAGGGCATCATCATTAAACTCAGTCTTGAAAAAAATGGGAAAATGTTAATAGATTGAAGAAAGAAAGGAAAGTCCAGGGTGAAAGAACAGGATAAAGCCTTACGGATAAAAGAAAAAAAAAATATTTGAGCTTTGAAAGATGTTGAGAAGTTCAAAGTGGCTGGACAATAGGGTACATGGAAACAGTGGCAAGAGATGTGTCTGGACATGTATAATTGTAAAGAGCCTTAAACACTTAAGATAAGGAGTTTAAACTTTACCATATAAATAGTAGAATATGATAAAATTTTTTTGAGGCCCAGGAAATAACTTGTGCTTTATTTTAATAAAGAGGGTTGATATTATGGAGTAACCTGGAAAAAGGTAGACATTAAAGATCTAAATTTCCAGTTATAAGCTATTACCATAGTACATTTGATATGTGATATGGATCTGAACTAGGGTATTGGAAGAAGGAATGGAAAGGAAGTAGAACTTACAGATTAGATATAAATGATAGAAAGAACTAGATGTGACTTTACTATTCAGAATGACTGGTAAGGGTGGTGATGCCATTAATCAAAAAAAGTGAACATAGTTAAAAGGAATTTTGGGGGTAAAAACTTTTTGCTTTTAGCTTTGGTTATGTTTGATATGTGCTGTGGGAGGAGTTTAATGTGGAAATGCAAGCTGGCAACAATGTATTCTACTTAAGATAAATTTCATATCCAAAATTGTACCTTATTCACACCTTAATATTTTGAATATCAATGATACTAGCTATGCCTTTTAGAAAAATTAAAATTACAAAATATTTCATATATTGGTAAGGAATTTAACATACAATTCCCTTATCATTGGCTGGATTGTGTTTGAATGTTAAAACTCTGGTAATCATTAGAAGGTAGTTCAAGGGGGGGGCGCCTGGGTGGCTCAGTCGGTTAAGCATCTGCCTTGGGCTCAGGTCATGATCCCAGGGTCCTGGGATCGAGCCCCGCATTGATCCCCGCATCGGGCTCCCTGCCTAGCGGGGAGTCTGCTTCTCCCTCTACTCCTTCCCCTGCTCATGCTTGTGTGCGCACTCTCTCTCTCTTTTTCCCTCCTCTCTCTCTCTCTGAAATAAATAAATAAAATCTTAAAAAAAAAAGAAGGTAGTTCAAAAAAGAAAAGATGGGGAAGGATAATTAACATTCAATACCGAAGAGAATGTTGGATTACGTTTGCTCCTTTCACTCAAATTCACAATCAATAGAAAGACAAATTTTGAGGGATCATTAAACATGTCAGTGAGATCGTGTCTAGTTATGCCAATGTACTGTGAATAAACAATCAGTGGTCTGTGTTCTCCAAGGGAAGTACCCAAAGACTTAGTTAACCTCTCAAAGAAGCAGATTTTAAATTAATGTGTTTCAAATTTTAATTCTAAGGCACTTTAGTCTTAAAATGTACATTCTGATATAGTAGGTGTGGACTGGGACTCAGTATTCTGTATTTCTAGCAAGTTCCAGGTGATAATGAAGTCATTACTCTATGGAACACAATGAGTTAGCAAGGCTCTAGATTTACAATGTGAACTTTGGAAGAGAGGAGATGAATTTGGTGATTTAAAATTTCCCAATGTATGTTTTAGCAATCCATAGGGAAAAAAGCTTGTGGGGCTTTTTGTATTAAATTATTGGACAGTTTTCATACCTAATTTGATTTGATTCAGATTCTGAACACTGGCCATGTTGCTGGAAATGGCTGATCATGTTGCAAAATGTGGAGTCACAGGTCTTTTTCAGTCTCAGTTACCTGAAAATTGAATCTTGAGTTGTGACGAATTCTTAATCTTGGCTCAGCACAGGATGGCCTTAGGTGCCACACATCCCTGGAAGCAATAAGTACCTTAGGTTCTAATGTTGCTGTGAGTTTTTTCAAGAGCACCTTCATTTTTTTCTTTTTTGCTTTGAAGTTTCTTTGATCTCTCAGCTACCTGAAGAGAATGGGCATACCTTCTAGCCTGTCAGGAAAATATCTCTCAACCACCCCCACTGCAAATAAAAACAAAAAATAAACCTCAGATGCAGAATCATTTTTTTTTTTCTTTCTGGTTTTCTTTGCTGAATATTTGATAATGGGTTCAGTCATAGATTTGTGAAGTAGCTGAAGATTAACTTCTGTAACATCCCAGCCTTCAAAAACCCCTCCTTTATCCATTCCTAGGAATCCATATTTTAATTTTTTTCCTCTACTTGTTAGCAAGCCATTTATTTGATCTTCTATTCACATGAGGTATACATGATTAGCAGTTGAAGTATTACTTGTCTCTTGAAGAATTTATATAGTAGTTAATATAAACTAAGTTTTAACTGGTAAATTTCAAACATAAAATCAGGAACACTTACGAATTAATTTGGGGGGCGCCTGGGTGGCTCAGTTGGTTAAGTATCTGCCTTTGGCTCAGGTCATGATCTCAGGGTCCTTGATTGAGCCCTGCCTCAGGTGCCCTGCTCAGCGGGGAGCCTGCTTCTCCCTCTGTCTCTCCACCCCTTGCTCATGCTTGCTCACTATCTCTCTCAAATAAATAAATAAAAATCTTAAAAAAAAAGAATTAATTTGGGATATACAAGACCGTCTCTATGGCTCTTAAATCATACCCATTTCTTTCAAATAGTTCAGTGAAAGACTGTCAGCCAAGGCAGTGTCCTGAAAGAATTCATACACTTGTATGATTTGATCGATGAAGACTTTGTGAGCACCTGACTAATAATCAGAGGGTGGAGGTTGTTTCTGTTAATGCAGGAAAAAGAAATTTGGAGTCCTTAGTATGCAGTGTCATTGCGATTATGGGTAACTGTGGGAAACGCAACGAGAACCAAAAAATTTTAAGGATTTTCAGTACGCATGCAAATCAGTTGTATTACCTTCTTTCACTAATTGGTAATTTTTACCGTTGTTTTTAAATCTCTGAAATTTTATTTAGGCAAAATTAAATCATTTGCACTGTAAGAACTGCCACCTAGCCCACAAATGTCCTCAATTGGTACTTAGCATTTGCATATCAATATGATATTTCTCTCTTCTATATCTATCTTGTATAGAATTCTTAGGAAATTATACAATACTGCATTCCCTAACAATATTTTGTTATGATCTCAGAAATTACTTTTGTACATATATTAAGAATCCATTGACCTTAGACAGCAAGTGGGCACTTTTTTCATACTTGAGCATTTCTTTTTTTTTTTAAAGATTTTATTTATTTATTTGAGAGAGAGAGTGAGAGAGAGAGCACAAGAGGGGGGAGTGGGAGAGGAAGAAGCAGACTCCCTGCCGAGCAGGGAGCCCGATGCGGGACTCGATCCAGGGACTCCAGGATCATGACCTGAGCCGAAGGCAGTCGCTTAACCAACTGAGCCACCCAGGCGCCCATACTTGAGCATTTCTATTTTAGTTTTCTACCTCTTATCCTAATTTTATTGTGTTTCTAAAAATCAGAATACTAAATTTACTAAAGCTATTAAAATTGGTCCAAGAAAATTCATATACATAAGAAATTCTGTATGTACATCTTAGGGCAATAGAGCAGATTTCTCCAAAATGTATCTTTCTTAGCACAATTTCTTAGCTATTTAAAAGACAATACAATTGTTTAGCATCCAGTAATTTTGAAGACACTGGGTATTTTTTCCTTAACATTTATGCATATTAAAACATCTTGACTCATTATTCTAAATGTTTTACGGTTATTCTCTCTCATGTCTTTCATATTTAAAATGCATGTTACTTGTGTTTCAGTAGAATGTGTTTTTTCTCTTTTATTTCTTTGTACTTCAAGGAAACAATAATCTTAACAAACAAGTAGATTTTTTTTTTAGCTTTTTCTAAGTTTTAGTGTAATCTTTTGTGTTTTCCATACCATGAACATTTTGTCCTTTATCACTATATGCTGTGAGTTTCTGGTGATTACAATATATAGTAAATATATGAAAGCAAAGAGAAGCAAATCTCTGCTAGAATTTTATTACTCTAAACAAAGGGATCAAGAACACTAATATTTCTACATTGTGTATGCTTAATGAATCATTCATGACATGCCTTGTCTCAAAAGGAGATACTTGCAATCTTGTGAAAAGGACAGGCCATTTTGATACTAATGTTAAAGTTAGAATATATCTGAAATTACCTATGAAGTTACTTTTTAAGCATTTTCTAGTTATCCATATCTTGGAGTAGTTTTGATTCCACAAGTGAAGTATGTGGTCTTATGGTGGTATAGGAATAGATAAACTTTGGTTGGATATCTCTTCATCTTTTCCTATCAATTTCAATTTATAACCTCCTGTAACCTCTCAGTGGTTATCATTCTAGGTGGAAATCCTTTTTTTTTTTTTTCCTATTTTCTCTGTCTCTTGGTAATTCTAGTTGTTTTTTGTTAAAAAATATTCTTTTGCTTGACTACTAGGAAAAGTAACAAACAAAAATAAATACATCATTATATATTGTAGTATTTGTTAAGATAAAAAAGGGGAATTTTAAAAGAGACCATTTGGGGGATCTAATATAGATAAGGTGATACCCCTGAGCAACTGATATTTAAGAGGTATTTTCTGAGACCAGGAAAATAGGTAGTACTTAGCTAGATTGTGAGTGTTGAGGACTTATCTTCTAGGTAAAGGAAAAGCATGTGCAAAAAACTCTGAGGTCAGATTATACTTGGCGAGTTAAGAGATTGAAAGGGTGCCAGAATTTTCAGAATGTAGTGAGAAATGTGTGAAAGAGAAATGAGATGGTATTAGAACAGTAGTTACTGGAGGCTGTAACAAAGACTGGACCTTTGAGTCTTTGAAAGTCAATGGTATAAAAATTGTATTTAAGTTTTTATTTTGAGTGAACATTCAAGATTGAGCTCCCCCAGGTTCCCACATGACAATTTTTATCATAATTTTTATAAGTTTCATAATAGATTTTTAAAAATATTTATTTATTTTAGAGAGAGAGGCAAGGGGAAGGGGCAGAGGGTAAGACAGAGGGTCTTAAGTACCCTCTGCGCTGAGCACAGAGCCCAAAGTGGAGCTCAATCTCATGACCCTGAGATCACAAGCCTGAGAGCACCACCTGAGCCAAAACCAAGAGTCAGACGCTTAACTGACTGCACCACCTAGGTGTCCCTATAATAGAGTTTTTAAAGTACTCTTCTAGAAAGACCAATGAAAATCCCTGTGTTCTGTATTACCATATTTATTTTTATTTGTTCTTTCCAGATATATCTTTAAAGAACATATATGTGTAAGTGGAAATATAACTTTTCATTTTGGGTACATTTTTTGGCTTTATAATTTTTATAAACATTATTCTCTCTAACATAAAGGTGTCTGGAAAATATTATGACTGATTTTCTGTTGAAACCAGAAAGTCATCTTCCATTGACACATTGAAGATACTGAAAAGCTATTTCATTAGGAGGAAGTGTATCTTCAGTAACATTTATTTTATACTTACTCATGCTCTGATGGAATGTTTTGTTCTCTTCTTGGACTACTTAGGCATTCATTAATGAGACAATTCACTTCTTAGAGCTTTGAGTTTAGATGTATTTTAATTATGCTTGTTTAGATGTGTTTTAATTATGCATATGCTTCACTATGAATGGAGCTATTATAGATATCTTTAAATTCAAACTTTTATCACAATTGTTGTAGTTGGAAGGCTTTACGTGAGAAAAGGATGCAGAGAAAATATAGATACTGAGATTAAGATTACACCCATAAAACTCTTGTTGTATTAAACCTTTATAATTTTAACTGATTTAGGTATTGGACTTCTGCCATTTTGCTTGAGATCATTGAAATCAAAATGATTCTTTATACTACCAGCAAATTTTAAAAATATTGACCATATATTTATTCAATTTCAAGTGATCTTCTTAATCAGTCAACTATCTTGAAACAAACCCTCTTTTTCTTAATCCTGAACACATTTCAATATATAGGCATTTCAGGTGCTTTGTCCTTCAACTTGATACCATTTTAAATTAATTGGTATACTTTTAATGTACTTCCTTTATTTTTATGAGTAATTTTCTTGACTTTTACCGATTTTTCATTTCCAGATTTTTTCTAGGTAATTCATTCATTTTGTGATAATGAAGGACTGATAGCTGAATTAGCTAAATCATTTAACCAGAGATTATCAGTTGATACAAGAGATACACAGGATGCAACTTCATGTCCTTTGGTAATAACTTTTTCATCTTGATATATTCAACACTGTTTACTTCTCTTTTTTCTTGGGTCATAATTTTCCTGGTCTTTAATTCATTTGGATTTTCATTTATTCATTTGAATTTTTATGTGAGTGAAAATCTTAGCCAATTTAATTAATTAATTCTAAATGATACTTGAAAAATACTACTTTCTAAACTTTACTAGAATCATCTGGTCTATGTAATTGCTACCTTATTTTTGTAGAATTTTATTATCATAGAAATTATTCCTGTTAGTCTAACAGGGAATTTATTTATTTATGTATATATGTATATATATATATTTATTTATTTTTAAATATTTTATTTATTTATTTGACAGAGAGAGACACAGCGAGAGAGGGAACACAAGCAGGGGGAGTGGGAGAGGGAGAAGAGAAGCAGGCTTCCCGCTTCAAACAGGAAGCTTGATGCAGAACTCGATCCCAGGACCCTGGGATCATGACCTGAGCCGAAGGCAGACGCTTAATGACTGAGCCACCCAGGAGCCCCTCTAACAGGGAATTAAAAAAAAAAAAACAACAACATAATTTCTCTTAGCCCTGAAGCAAAATATTTTGTATTATATGCAAGATACGTGGATCCTTGGAATATGCATCTCTTGGTCTCCTCTTACATTTGGGTTGATTGATCTCCTTTGATGGCTTCTTTTTCTCTAACTGCTACCTAAATCTGTTTTCCAAGTCTTGATCTCAGCTCCTCCTCATGCAAATGCCTTCTTGTGTAAACTCATTCATTCCTGCAGGGTAATTATCATCAGTAATACAACTCAGTGTCCTCATCCTCAGAACATGGTGATTAGGTGATTAGACATCTCTAGCTGATTTCCCCCCAGACATCTCATGATGAAGAGTTTGGTTCTGACATTAGATAATCTAGGTTTGAATCCTTTCTTCACAATTTGCCAATTGTGTATCATTTGAAAATATTACTTAAAATTAACTTGTGTTTTGGTTTCCTTATCTCTAAAATGATAGAATAATGATATATGCATCATAGGGTTTGTTTTGAGGCTTAAATAAGGTACTATATAAAAGTGCCTGAGAAGAAATGAACAGACAGTTCTCCAAAGAAAACATGAAGATGGCCAACAGACACTCGAAAAGATGCACAACGTCACTCATTATCAGGGAAATACAAATCAAGACTACAATGAGATATCATCTTTTACCTGTCAGAATAACTAAAAAACAAAAGAAACAAGTGTTGGCAAGGATGTGGAGAGAAAGGAACCCTCTTGCACTGTTGGTAGGAAGGCAGCCACCGTGGAAAACATTTGGAGGTTCCTCAAAATGTTAAAAATAGAACTACCTTATGATTCAGTAATCCCACTACTGGATATTTATCCCCAAAATACAAAACAACTATTTCAAAAGGATACATGCACCTGTTTGTTTATTTCAGCATTCTTTACAGTAATCAAATTATGGAAGCAGCCCAAGTGTCTATCAATAGATGAATGGATAAAAAAGATGTAGTATATATGTAGAATGAACTATTATTCAGCCATAAAAAGAATGAAATCTTGCCATTTGCAATGACATTGATGGAGCTAGAGAGTATTATGCTAAGTGATATAAGTCAGAGAAAGACAAATACCGTATGATTTCACTCATATGTGGAATTTAAGAAACAAAACAGATGAATAAGGTGGGGGGAGAAGAGGGAGGCAAACCAAGAAACAGACTCTAACTAGAGAGAACAAACTGATGGTTACCAGAGGGGATGGGGGGGGATGGGTGAAATAGGTGATGGAGATTAAGGAGGGCGCTTGTTGTGATGAGCACTGGGGAATGTTTGGAAGTGTTGAATCACTATATTATACACCTTAAACCAATATAACACTGTATATTAATTATACTGGAATTAAAATGTAAAAAAAATGCACCTTGTACAAAAATAAAAGTGCCTGAGACACTAATGTAAATGTTCTATGTGTTTATGAAAGGCGTTGCATTTCCAAACTGCAGAGATGGTGAATTAATTATTACATCACCTTTTTATTTGATTTATTAGATTCCTACATATTCTTCCATTCTCTGTGTAAATAACTTTATATCTGGTTATGGATGCTATTAATTGTTCCACTGAAGGTGAAGGCAGTACTACATCATTTATCATTTAATGTGCTTCTCAGATATTTTAAGACAAGGTGGTAAATTTAGTACTTCAATTTAAATCTAAATGCTAATGATAGATAACATAAAAAAAATAGAGCTATAGCTAGCCTCAAATATGAGGCAGATCTCCACAGAGCAGCATGTCAGTAGTCGTGAGCAGAGCTGATTTTGTGGGCCTGCTGGCCTCTGGGTTAATAAATAAGAGGTGGAAGCCAGAAATTTAGCTCCTATCAGTAAAAGAGCATTAGAAGTGGTTTTCAAATAATGTATTTAATTGTTTGAAAACAGAGATTAAGGTCTGGCACCCTATTCATAAGATATGGCTGAGGGGCACCTGGGTGGCTCAGTCGGTTAAGTGACTGCCTTTGGCTCAGGTCATGATCCTGGAGTCCCAGGATCGAGTCCCGCATTAGGCTCTCTGCTCAGCAGGGAGTCTGCTGCTCCCTCTCACCCTCCCCCCTCTCATGTGCTCTCTCTCTCTCTCATTCTCACTCTCTCAAATGAATAAATAAATAAATAAAATCTTAAAAAAAAAGATATGGCTGAAAAAAACTGTCTCCAAATTCATTTTGGGATTATGCTAATCTCTAAGAGCCCAAAGTATCTTACACACTGGGAGTAAACCCATATTCTTTTTTTTTATTGAAGTATAATTAACATACAATGTTATATTAGTTTCAGGTGTACAACACATTGATGTAACAATTATATACTTAGTGCTCACCATGGTAAGGGTAGTCACCATCTGAAAGGGTCAGCTACAGGCATTGTTAAAAGCGCTAGACAAAGGAAGGTCACACAAAGAGTGGGGAAGAGAGGAAAAGCATATTCAGTATTAATAACAACATATACATATTAATGATAATAAATATTCCATCCAGTGTGAGCCTAGAATAAAATTTTAAAGCACATTTAATACCATGCTAAAGAAGACAAAAGAATTTATCCTGGATGAAAACAATTTTCTACAATATTCTGATAAAGATTTTGAAGTAAGTATGTTGTAGATGTTCAACAAGTGAAATTAATACTTAGCTTCTGTGGAAACAAAATAAAGAATTATATTCTTGAAAAGTATATCCTAAACACCTCCAACAGTACTGCTACATAGAAAGCACTCAATAAATATTCCGTGAGTAAATGAATAAAAAGTATAGAACGTTGTCACTTATGAATATAAGTTTAAAGAGGGGAAAGGAAATATTAGCAAGTAAAACAGCAGTGTTTATAAAGTAGTATAAAGTATTAGCAAACTGAATTTATCAGTGTATATATATATATATATATATATATATATCACATTTTATAAAATACGGTTTATCTCAGTAATTAAGTTGAACACCACAAAATCTATTATTGCAGTGTATATTTAGTTGACACTGTGACGTATCACTAGATATTTCTTCTGGGCTTAAGGACTATGGTCCTAGTGCCTGGGAATGCTGCTAGTGGATAACCCTTGGCTACTGGTCATTTTCAGGAAATGACTAGATGAAGAGAGTCACCTTGTCCAAGGTCAAGCCCCCTTTCCTGGACAACTTGGCTCAAATGAGTAGTCCATCAGGAAGTTTAAGGACATGACCCCCTCCTGTCAGTTTAAAAAAGTCTGGTATACCATCCCGTCTTAGCTTTGGAGTTTCTTGTGGTGTTGGCTGGTGTTTCCCCTGAGATTTCATTACAGCCTAATTTTTCCCTTTGTCCAGTCCTGCTTCTTTCCCTTCTCTTCCATAGATGGTGTTTGCAAGACTTGATTCTCTATCAACTTTCCACCTCATATTCCGCATCCTGGGAAACCTGGCTAGTGAAGGAATAATATTAATGTATTAAAGAAAAATATACAGGGAAAACAATGAACAATTTAAACAATTTATTCAAGATGTATCTCTTAGGAAACTAGCATTTGAGGAGTATATTCATAAAGTAATAAAATATGTTGAAACTAGAAGCAAATCTAAGAAAATCCACAGAGCATTGGAACGCATAAGAAAGTGAAGCAAATTTTGGGGTGCCTGGATGGCACAGTCAGTTGAGCGTTTGATTCTTGGTTTCAGCTCAGGTCGTGATCTCAAGGTCATGGTCTCAGGGTCTTGAGATAGAGCCCTGCTGGGCTCCATGCTCAGCTGGGAGTCTCTTTGGGAACTCTCTCTCCTTCTCCCTCTGTCCTCCACCACCCACGCTTGTGCTTTCTCTAAAATAAGTAAAAAAATAAATAAATCTTTTTAAAAAAGGGAAACTGAAGCAAGTTTTCTTACAGACAAAATCAACATGCAAAGGCTCAAAAGCATTCCTACACAGCATTAAAAACTAATAGAAAAAAGGGATGCCTGGGTGGCTCAGCTGGTTAAGCGTCTGCCTTCAACTCAGGTCATGATCCCAGGTTCATGGGCTCTTTGCTCAGTGGGGAGGGAGCCTGCTTCTCCCTCCTCTGTCTGCTGCTCCCCCTGCTTGTGCTCTCTCTCTCTCAAATAAATAAAATCAAATCTAAAAAAAAAAAAAAAAAGAAGACACAGAATGCTTTTTAAAAAAACTAATAGAAAATATACTAAAATATACATTAATAATGGCATTTAATAGTTTATATTTATTGTTGCCCAGTACTTTTTTATTAGTAAAAACTATATCACACTTTTTAAAACGTTGAGTGTAGTGGACACACGATATTATGTTAGTTTCAGATGTACAACATAATGATGCAACAACTCTATACATTATGCTGTGTTCACCACAGCGTAGCTGCCATCTGTCCCCATACAACACTGCTACATCATTGACTGTATTCTTTATGCTGTACCTTTTATTTTTATTTTTGTGGGGGGAGCAAATAATTAAAAAAAAATCTTTTTAAACAAATAACACCAAAGAATCATGCATTGCTGCCAGCATCAGATGCAATCCTGGGTCACAGGTATGCACACTCTTTTGCAACTGGTCTGATAACAGAACCTTTCATTTCACCTGTATTGTTTACTCTGACCCCCACATTATCTTCAGAATTGAGAAACACACCATCTTTTCTCTGATAACGACTTTTGTTGTCGAATTACCACTGCTGGATGTACCTTCTTTCTGAGCTCTGGGTGGCCTTTCTGAGCTCTGGGTGGCCTTTCTTCACTGTGGCCATCGCCATGTCACCCACACCCCAAGCAGAAAGTCTGTTCAGTTGTCCCTTGATCCCCTTCACAGATATGATATACAGATTTTTAGCTCCTGCGTTGTCAGCACCGTTGATCACGGTTCCTACTGGAAGACCCAGAGAAATCTGGAATTTCACACCAGAGGACTCACCACATCCTTCCTTCCTTCCTTCCTTCCTTCCTTCCTTCCTTCCTTCCTTCCTTCCTTCCTCTTCCCTTCCCTTCCCTTCCCTTCCCTTCCCTCCTTCCTTCCTCTCTCTCTCTCTTTCTTTCTTTCTTTTCTTTGACAGAGAGAGGCACAGCGAGAGAGGGAACACAAGCAGGGGGAGTGGGAGAGGGAGATGCAGGCTCCCTGCGGAGCAGGGAGCCCGATGCGGGGCTCGATCCCAGGACCCTGGGATCATGACCTGAGCTGAAGGCAGTCGCTTAACGACTGAGCCACCCAGGCACCCCAACCCACCACATCCTTGCTTTGACATCTTGAACACCAGAAAGGGACAGAGGCCTGTGCCTTTTATTTTTATGACTTACTCATTTTATAACTGGAAGCCTATATCTTTAACTCTTGCCCAAGCCCCTACTTTTGCTTTAGCCCCTACTTCCCTCCTCTCTGGCAACCATTAGTTTTTTCTCTGTATTTACAGGCCTGATTCTGCCTTTTGTTTATTCTTTTCTTTCTTCCTTCCTTTCTTTCTTTCTCCTGTTTTTTTTTTTTTTTTTTTAGCTTCCTCTTATGAGTGAAATTATATGGTATTTGTCTTTCTCAGTCTTATTTCACTTGTTTGCCTGGTATTTTGATTAAGGCTTTACATATTTCCAAGTAAGATATGAATAAGTATCTAGGAATAATCTTAATAAAAGATGGCAATGTGTATATGGAGAAAATTATAGAACAGTATTTACGGGTAGAAAAATTCTGAAAAAATGAGGGATAAGCCATTTAGGGATTATAAGATTAATGAAACTTTAACAAGCTAATCTTAATATCTATACATAAAATCTAAGGGCCAAGAAGAGCCAAAACATTATTCATGTTGTTGGAGGAAATTTCCTTATCGTATATAAGCTCACAATAAATCTATGATAATAAAGACAGAGTAGTATTAGGATTGAGATAAATAAAAATAGATAGGTGTAACAAAATAGAGAGCTCCCAAACTGTCTGTTAATATATGGACCGCTGATATATGACAAATAGGGCATTCCACAACAGTAGAGAAAGAATATGGTAAATAGTTCTGGGACAGTGACCGATCTTATAGAAAAAAAATAGATTTTTTTAAAAGATTTTATTTATTTATTTGACAGAGAGAGTGAGAGAGCACTCACAAAGAGAGGAGCAGTAGGCAATGGAGAGGGAGAAGCAGGCTCCCCGCTGAGCAGGGAGCCCAATGACCTGGGGCTTGATCCCAGACCCCGGAATCATGACCTGAGCCAAAGGCAGAGGCTTAACCAACTGAGCCACCCAGGCGCCCCTAAATTTAGATTCTAATTACACAGTGCGTAAGATCAATTCTAGCTAGGTTAAAAAAAAAAAAAAAACCTTAATGCAAAAAAGCAAACCTTTAAAAAGTTTTAAAAGAAAATATTGGTTATCATATTTATCATCTAGTGGTTGAAAAGGATAATTTTGAGGAGAAAAAAGCTTAATCCATAAAGGAACCAACTGATGCATTGACTTCATTAAAATTTAAGTCTGCAAGCAAAAGATACATGACTTCATTTTTTATTATTTCTCAACTTGTTTTTAATACTTTATTATGTATTTAGAGATTTTCAAATGTTATATAGTATTTTGCAGAATTTTGAACATTTCATAAATAACATCCTAACTTAATTTTTCTTTTCATTTAGTTATATGTTTGTATTTTTAAGATGGTAGTTCATCCATTTTTAATTTTCATAATATATTGAGTTGCAAGGATATTCTTCAACATACACATTGATATAAATTTATATAGTTTACAATTTTTTCTTCCTTTTATGAACAGTGTGGCTATAAACACTGTTGGGATAGTACATTGCATCCGGCTTACTCTAGAGACAGGGTATGTGGAAAGGTAAGGAAGGGAGGCTGAGAAATAGGATGAAGGGAGGACACATGGTGTTTTATACAGAACAATAGACAAAAAGAAATCTGAAGCAAATACAACATACAGTTAAATTTGCAAAAGTTGGGCAAAGGGCACAAAGCTGTTCTTCATATTATACTACGTGATTGTTTCAGATATAAGAAAGAGCTTCTTGTTCTTAACGCTTTGTGCCTTGAGTTCAACCTTAGATGGTAGTGATATAATGAACTCTTTTTGTTCCTTTCTGATGTATATTTGCATAATCTGTTCCTTGTGACATTTCTGAACCATTTTCTTTTTTATTTTATTTATTTTTAAAAGATTTTATTTATTTATTTGAGAGAGAGAGAGAGAGAGAGCTCATGAGAAGGGGGGGAGTCAGAGGGAGAAGCAGACTCCCTGCTGAGCAAAGAGCCCGATGCGGGACTCGATCCCAGGACTCCAGGATCATGACCTGAGTCGAAGGCAGTCGCTTAACCAACTGAGCTACCCAGGCTCCCCTGAACCATTTTCTTTTAGATGCAGTTTTAAAAATACTGCATAAAAAATGAGTATTGTTTCTTGATTCAATCTGACATCCCTTTTTCCTTCCAATAAATAGATGGGTTAATCTTACTTATATTTTTCAACAGCTTCATTGAGATACAATTTATTTATTATACAATTCACCAATTTAAAGTCACTCATTTAAAGTATACAATTTGATGTTTTTTAGTATTCATTCACGGTCTATGCAGCCATCACCAAACAATCAATCTAACATTAGAATATTTTTGCCCTCCAAAAAAGAAACTCTATACCCGTTTACAGTTTTCATTTTTTCCCACCAGTACCCTCACTGCTAGGTAAAACTGCTCTAATTTCTGTCTTGTTAAGAATTGTCGATTCTGGAAATTTCATATAAATTGAATCTTAAAATATCTGGTCTTTTCTGTCTGGGTTCTTTCACTTACCGTAATGTTTTTGAGGTTCATCTAGTGTATATATATCATCACTTCATTCCCTTTCATTGCCAGATAGTATTCCATTCAATAAACATGTTTTGTTATCCATTTATAAGTTGATAGGCATTTCTATTGTTTTCACTTGTTTTTGTTGCTATTTTGAAGGCTGAATAGAACATTCATGTACAAGTTTTTGTAGGTTGTATGTTTTCATTTCTTTTGGTTGTATACCCAGGAGTGGAATTACTGGGTCATATGGTAATATTTTGTTAAACATACAATGCTCAACATTTTGAGGAACTTCCAAACTGTTTTACAAAGCAGCTGCACCAGTTTATATTCCCACCAGCAACATATCAGAATTCCTGTTTCTCTACATTTTTGTTGATATTTGTCGCCTGTCTTTTTAGTTATAGGCATTAAGTGACTGTGACGAAGTATTTCATTTGGGTTTGATTTGCATTTTCTAAGTGATTAATCATGTTAAACATCTTTTCATGTGGTTATTGACTACTTGTGTCTCTTCTTCGGAGAAATTGTTTATTCAGATCCTCTGTCCCATTTTTAAATTGGATTATTATTGAGTTGTAAGAGTTCTTTATATAGTCTGGATACAGGTTCCTTATCACATATATGATTTGTAAATATTTTATCTCATTCTGTGGATTGTCTTTTCATGTTCTTAGTGTTTTTAAAGCACAATTTAAAGCACAAAAGTTTTTATTTTGATGAGGTCTAGTTTACCCATTTTTTTTTTTTTTCTCTTGTAATCTGAGCTTTAGTGTCATCTGTAAGAATTCTTTGCCTATGGATACCTGCATGGCTCAGTCAGTTAAGTGTCTGCCTTCGGCTCAGGTCATGATCCCAGGATCTTGGGATCGAGTCCTGCATCAGGCTACCTGCTCAGCAGAGAGTCTGCTTCTCCCCTTGCCTGCTGATCCCCCTGCTTGTGCTTTCTCACTCTCTCTCTGGCAAATAAATAAATAAAATCTTTAAAAAGAAAAAAAGAACGCTTTGCCTAATCCAAGATCACAAGGATTTAAGCTTGTGTTTTCTTCTAAGAATATTCTAATTTTAGTTTTTACATTTATGTCTGTATATATTTTAAGCTATATATATATATATACACACACACACATATATAACTATATATATTTATAACTGTATAGCTATAACTGAGGTTTTAATTGAAAAAAATGACTCTTTCCCAATGAATTGTCTTGGCATCCTTGTTGGACATCAGTGTATGAATTTATATCTGGGCTCTTATGTCTATTTCAGTGATCTAAATGTCCAGCCTTATGACTGTACCACACTGTCTTGATTACTAGAGCTTTGTAGTAAGCTTTGAAATTGGGAGTTATGAGTCCTACATATTATAATGTATTACACATTATATAATACATATTCTTATTACCATCACTTATTTTGTTTGTATTTTCATTTTAAGGATCCTTTTACTTTCTCCTATATCATCTATTTACTGTTGTTATTGCTGTTATTGTATATAGATGTATTTTCTTTCATTAATCTTTAATCAGTGAAAAAAATTTTTTTTGTTATTTTTGAGTAAAATTCATATGCTTGAAATATTTTTTTAAATTGAAGTATAAGTAACATACAATGTTAAGTTTCAGGTATACAACACACTGATTAGAAAATTATATACATAGCTCAGTACTCTCCACAATAAGTGTAGTCGCCGTCTGTCACCATACAATCTTATTACAATCCTATTGACTATATTCCCTATGCTATACTTTTCATCTTTGTGAATTACTTATTTTATAACTGAAAGTTTATACCTTATTCCTTTATTTATTTTGCCCATCCCTCCACCCACCCTTCCTCTGGCAACCACCAGTTTGTTCTGTGTATTTAGGAGTCTATTTGTTTGTTCATTTGTTTTGTTTTAGATTCCTCATATAAGTGAAATCCTATGGTATTTGTCTTTCTCTGACTTATTTCACTTAGTATGTTCCATCCATGTTGTTGCAAATTGCAAGATTTCATTCTTTTTTATGGCTAATATTTTATTGTATATACATACCATATATTCCTTACCCATATATCTATCAGTGGACACTTAGTTTGCTTCCATATCTTGGCTATTATAAATAAGGCTGAGTTAAACTTGGGGTGCAGGTATCTTTTTGAGTTAGTGTTTTCATTTTCTTTGGGTAAATAACCAGTGGTGGAATTACTTGATCTAGTGGGATTTCTATTTTTAATTGTTTGAGGAACCTCCATACTGTTTTCTCTAGTGACTGCACTGATTTACATTCCCATAAGCAGTGCATGAGCATTCCTTTTCTCCATGTTCTTGCCAATACTTGTTATTTCTTGTCTTTTCGATACTAGCCATTCTGACTGGTGTGAGGTGCTATATCGTTGTTTTAATTTGCATTTCCCCAATGATGAGTGATGTTAAGCATCTTTTTCATGTGTCTGTTGGCCATCTGAATGTCTTTGGAAAAATGTCTATTCAGGTCCTCTGCCCTTTTTTTTTTTTCTTTTGAGAGAGAGAGAGCAGAAGTAGGCAGAGTGGCAGGCAGATGGGGAAGGAGAAGCAGACTATTTGCTGAGCAGGGAGCCGGACGTGGGGCTCTACCCCAAGACCCCAGGATCACGACCCGAGCCAAAGGCAGACACTTAACTGACTGAGCCACCCCCTCTGCCCATTTTTAAATTGGATTGTTTGGTGTTGAGTTGTATAAGTTCTTTATATTTTGGATATTATGTACTTAGTATACACTTAATGAATATATCATTTACAAATGTCTTCTCCCATTCATTAGGCTTTTTGTTTTGTTGATGGTTTGCTTTGCTGTGCATATTTAAAAGTTTGAAATATTTAAAGTGTGAATTTTTTATAACTGCCGAACAATATAGAGTATATCACAAATACTTGTGTAACTATCATTCAGAGAAAACAATTGTTAATATTTTGTCATTTTTTAGCCTCAAATTTTTGATAAAAGAAATACAAATTTGTCCCAAGGTTATAGTTCTCTTTGGATCTTTCCCATAAGAAAATAAAGAGGCAAACCATAGCCTGTGGGAACATATTTGCTTTCTCTGTCTTTCCGTCTCACTCTTTCTGTCTCCATGTCTTTCCCTCCCTTCTCTGTCTCCCTCTCTCTCTTCCCCCCCCATAATTATCTGTCTACTTATGTACCTATCTCTTTGATCTTTCTACAGAACTGCTGTTACGAATTTGATGTTTCTTTTTCAAGTACACATTTAAAAATATTTTAATATTTGTCACCCATTCATTCACTCATTAAATATATATTGAATGCCCAACATACACAAGGCATTATTGTAATTGCTAGGAAAAAACAGTAAAAAATATAGGAGAAATTCCTTCTTCCGTTGTTAGAGCTTATATTCTAGTAAGAAAGGTGGTAAACATGATTTTAGGAATAATTAATGGTATGTGAATTAAAGCAATTAAGGGAATGAAAGGTGATAAGATGGCTGTATATGTGTTTTTGAGGGGTATTGTTTTTGATAAGTTGGTCAGGGAAGGTAGCCATGGGCAGGTTATATATAAGCAGAGATTTGAATGACATGAATAATGAAAATACCAATATAATTTAGAGGAAGAGCATCTCAAGCAGACATTTCTCTTAACTTTATGAGATAGCCACCAGTATTTTGAACTATTGATTTTATGCTTATTTCTGCTGAACTGAGTTTAGTTAATAGCTGTATGGTGATGATGGCTTCTCCTTTCACTCTTCAAGTTCTTGCTACTTCCCTCAGTTGCAGGAAGAGTTAATAGAAAATTGAAAAGGACAGCATGTTTGAGTTTTATCTCCACTTTCCCTAAGGACCAGTGGGAGGAAATCTTCCCGATTTTGCCATTGACCTGTCAATGATGTTTGCACATGGCTTCAAGAGAGGGGTATTGTTGGAGTTTTTAAGGGTTATGTAACTTATTTTTAGCTCATAATCCTTAAGAATAATGTATCTTTTCAGACCTTTTGGATGGTAGAGATGGTAATTGGTATTTTTCTTGATTTCATTCCATTCCATTTGTAGATAATCATACTATTTTAATTGCAGATAGTGTCTGTTTCATAATTGAATTAAAGTTTTTAAAATTTATTTTTTAATTTTATTGATTTTTTTGAGGATGCTAAGAAAGAAATGGGTGAAAAAGATTTTTTTTAAATTTTTGACTTCTCCTTCATTATAATTTTTTTTAAAAAATCCAGTATAGTTAACATACAATGTTATATTAGTTTCAGGTCTACAATATAGTGATTCAACACTTCCATACATCACCCAGTGCTCATTACAACAAGTGCCCTCCCTAATCTCCATCACCTATTTCATCCATCCCCCCTATTCTCTTCCCCTCTGGTAAACATCAGTTTGTTCTCTACAGGTTAAGAGTCTGTTTCTTGGTTTCTCTCTCTCTCTTTTTTTTTTTTCTTTTTTTTTCTTAAATTCCACATATGAGTGAAATCATATGGTATTTGTCTTTCTCTGACTGATTTATTTCACTTAGCATTATACTCTCTAACTCCATCCATGTCATTGCAGGGTGAAAAAGATTTTGACAGCTCTTATAGAAAGTCAAAATATAATCTTTTTAGATTTTCTTACATATAAATTTTACCTCAGCACTAATTTACCTTAGCATGGTTGCTGTTAAATATAACTGACACTTTCAAATTATTTAAAAAATTAATGTGGTGAAACCATTTTTACTTTTCTGTTTTTATCCACAATATTTGTCTTATAGATTGAAATTTAGATGGTTTATTTAGATTATTAGCTATGTAGATTAATATCTTTGATACCTTTCATATAAAGCTATTACCATTTATATGTTGTATGTATATCATTATGTTGAAATTTTACACATGATTAAAATTGCTATTAATAGCTTTTTGCCTTCATTTAGGTTTTATTTTTAAACTAAACCTGTTATTCTTTAAAACATTAATATAGTGTTTTTTAATCACGTGCTCTTTTAACTACTAAGATTTTAATAACATGTTTATGGTCATCAGAATTTTAAAATGGCTCCCATGACTTCCACCCTTTGGTGTTACTTCCATGATTATGTTACCATATTATATGGCAAAAGGGAAATGCACTCTCTAAAAGCTGAGAGCCACTCCTAGTTGACAGTCACCAATGAAACGGGTACTCCAGTCCTACAACCACATGTAACAAGATTCGGCCTTCAATCTGAATGAGCCTGGAAGTGGATTTTCCCCAGAGTTTCTAGATAAGAGCCAGCTGGCTGACACTTTGATTTTGACTTCTCATACCCTAAGGTCAAATTTCTGACCTTTACAACAGTGACATAATAAATGGTTTTTAAAGTGCTACGCTTGTGGTAATTTGTTATGCAACAATAGAAAACTAATATGATATTAAAACATTAAAAATCATAAAAATAGTGTATTCTTTTTAACTAATGAAAATGCTCTAAATGATTTAAATATCTTTTTAAATATCTATTTTGGTTTTACATCATAGGCAGTAAAAGTACTTCTTTTATTTTTAAAAATTTTATTTATTTATTTGACAGAGACATAGCGCGCGAGAGAACACAAGCAGGGGGAGTGGGAGAGGGAGAAGCAGGCTCCTCACTGAGCAGGGAGCTCGATGTGGGGCTCCATCCCAGGACCCTGGGATCATGACCTGAGCCGAGGGCAGGTGCTTAACGACTGAGCCACTCAGGCGCCCGTAAAAGTACTTTTTTTTTAAAGAGCCAAGGGCTTTGGATATACAAGGAGACATATGAGGCAGTTTCTATAAACTTAAGTACTTAAACCGTATTTCTAGGCTTAGGTCCAATACGAATATATCTGATAATATAGTGAGGCTTGACAAGTAAGTCACTCTCTTGGAGGAAATAAATTTTTCCCATTGTGAAAAATTAAATCTTGTAGAGCAGCATGAACTATTTAGTACAGTTTCTTCTCCTTCAATACACTTTTAATGTTTTGAAAGAGTTTGACTCATTTTACATGTGGGATCAGTTTACCACTGGCTTAAAATAAATCAGAGTTATAAATAACTTGCAGTGTTATACCTAAAGAGTTCTGAAAGTTTTTACACTTTTCACCTTTCCACTTTATTTTAAAAAGTCTGAAAGTTCTATGCCAATAAAATTTATGTACTTAAATGATATCAAGGGAGATGTCTTTTCCTCATGTTAAACATATATGTGCATATATTATATGTATATATTATCTCTATATATCATACATATGTGTATATAATCTATTGTAGACTTCAAAGTACGGTTGATCCTTGAACAACATGGGGAATAGGGGCACTGATGCTCCACATATTCAAAATCTGTGTATAACTTTTGACTCTATACTAGAGTTAACTATTAATAGCCTACTGTTAATAGCCTACTGATAGCCTACTACTACTAATAGCCTACTGTTGCCTGGAAGCCTTATTGATAACATAAATATGCTATATGTATTATATACTGTATTCTTACAGTAAAGTGAACTAAAGAAAATAAAATGTTATTAAGAAAATTATAAGGGAGGGGCGCCTGGGTGGCTCAGTCGTTAAGCATCTGCCTTCGGCTCGGGTTATGGTCCCCGGGGCCTGGGATCGAGCCCCGCATCGGGCTCCCTGCTCGGCGGGAAGCCTGCTTCTCCCTCTCCCACTCCCCCTGCTTGTGTTCCCTCTCTCGCTGTGTCTCTCTCTGTCAAATAAATAAATAAAATCTTAACAAAAAATAGGAATTATAAGGGAAATACATTTATAGTACTGTACTGTAAAAAATCCGCATGTAAGTGGACTCATACAGTTCAAACCCATGTTGTTCAAGGGTCAACTGTAATCCTAACCTCATGGGCCTCTTTGGCTGTGGCTAACACTTATGGCATATTAGTAAGTTATATTATTCATAAATTTTTTCACTGAATGTCAAGAAAGTGCCATGACCTGTGCTGTGATTTTATGTACATACTGAATAACTTATGGTCTGTACCTTTCAGGAGTTACTTAGAAACAGATGAAAAACATAAAATGTGATAAATTTTATAAGAAATATGGCAGGGTAATAAAGATTTTTGATTCACTGCATAAAGGAATAAATAGTAGTAGAGGGGATACTAAAGGGATTTTTTTTACTGTATTTGTTTAAATGCCTCAGGCAATACTTTCCTGAATTCCATCTTCATTATAAACAGCAAGTTTAATTTTTAATACTCTCCAGTAAACACTGAAACAAGTGTATTACTCTTCATTTATCTTTCTGTGTTTTGTGATATTTAAAATAGTGAAAATAAAAGCACTCAATTTATAGTATTGTAGAAATATTGGGCGCCTGGTTACCTTAGTCAGGTAAGCATCTGCCTTCGGTTCAGGTCATGATCCCAGGGTCCTGGGATCGAGTCCCGTGTCAGGCTCCCTGCTCAGTGGAAAGTCTGCTTCGCCCTCTACCCCTCGCCCCTGCTTGTGCTCTCTCTCTCACACTCTCAAATAAATAAAATCTTTAAAAAAATACTAAGGAATTAATTTTTCCAATATGTCAATTATACCCTTATTATCATGAGCCAGGAATTTTCAAAGATTTTTAATATATGTATTTTATCTCAATAGGAGATTTTTAACAAAAGGAGAGCTGTTGATATTTGTTAGTGTGATCTTTTAACCTTTGATATTTGATTACATAGCTTATGCCATAATAAAAAATTTTATGATCACTACAGGTCATACAAGAAGAAAAAATGACATACGATGAAAGTTAGATGTACAGAGAAACTTTGATTTTTCGGTAAATATGGCTAATTAGAAAAGTTTAGTTTGTCTTAGGTTATTACCTGGGAATTAAATAATTGTAGGTATAGAGTGAAGGACAGGGTTAGAGTCAAAATATCAAAGTGAATCCTGATGCAGACATAAACTAACTTTATATTTTTTTATTTATATACTTTTACCTTGGATAAGATATTTGAATTCTCTTGGAACTCTCTTGAACTCTCTGTTCAGGCAACAATGATGACATTTTTCTGTTAGGGCTGTTAGGAGATTCAATATTAATAATGTAAGAGAGATTTCATTTTATGCTATAAGATATACCAAAGCAGCAGATGTAATACTACGGTTATTTATAATAATGATATCAAATAAAAATAGGTAATTGTCACTGTTTAAGAGCAAAGACTCATGATGTATCTCATCTCTCCAAGGATTGTCAGTAGTCATTCTTCACACATTTACATGGAGGCTGAGGATGATGTGAAGTCAGTATTATAAAGGAGATATGCATGGCAGGGTTTGCAGGTTTGAAGATGCCCAGAACAATAAAGTGTGGGATAAAATAAGTGGAGAATAATATGGGCAGATGGCACATAATCAAGAGTCCTATTGATGCAGCATCTCTTTCTCCAATAAAAGATTCTGTAGAGAGGATTTTGTTAAACTTTTGTGTTAGACATGTTTTAAGCCTTTTTATACAATAATGTAGCAAGAACTTTTTAATATACATTCTTGATTGGTTGGTTGGTTGAATGATGATACATTCTTAGACAAAGTAATCAGATTACATTGTTAGCAGTTTTCAAGACAGGGAGGAAGGGTTGAATTCACCAGGGCTAGCTCTGTGTAAATGGTCAATCTGTTTCCATGGTTACAGGCTGGCTGAGTAAACTATAAATTTGTAGGTGTTGGTTTGTGCCCTCTTATCTTAAAGAATCTGAAGAAGATTGTTTCTATAAATACAGTTTCCATCTCTGGGCTAAATATGGGTCTGAGGATAAAATTAGGAAAGAGACAGCTTTTAAACTATATAAATAGCAGTTCATAAAGATGACTTCCCTGCATTGTCTACCATGTCTTTAGTATTAAACATGACGATATTTGTGGTTTCTACTATTCTAATGATAAGGAAATACATTTTATCACATCTTTTCTAAAGGCATCCATTTTTAAGATTTCGTTGGCCACAGGTGTTGATGTAGTTCTCAGTAATGCAGAAGGCTGTCTTTTTAAATATAATTTATCACCTTCTTTTCAGGACTATTACAGCAACCAATTTTAGCAGACACAAAGAGGATTTTAAAATATGATACAGAAGAGATATTTTCAAATCTAAAATAAGGTTTAGGAACTTAAAAGAAACATGAACATATTTGGGTCTTATTTAAAAGAATGGAGAGGTTTTGTTTGTTATACAAGAAATTGCATGGCTGTTTTTAAAATTTTTATTTTATTATTTTTACACTTTTTCTATAAAATAATATTTATAATTTTATTTCTTTTAATTAAAAATAGCCTTGCCTCATTTTTTCTTAATTTTGAAACCATTGAACTGTTTTTTTTTTTTTCTGTTTGCTTTGATTCTATTCAGTGTTACACTGCAATTTTTCTTTTTCCCCACCTCCCCACTCCCCTGCTGAGTTGAATTGATTGCAGAGCTCCCATTGATTTCAAAGGGAATTCCATACCCCCAAAACCTCCCTGGCTATGTGTATGTGCACATAGCCAAGTGATAAAATGCCTGAGAATTACTTACAGCATGTGCAAGATGAAGATTAGAATAATAATTTCATCATTATCATGATTATTGCTATTTAATATTTATATAGCACCTTACTCTGAGAAGCTCAGGAAACTATGAATTTTAAATTATCCAATGAGCTCCAGTCTTAACTACACCCCTATGTGCTGGGTAAGGCACAAAATTAATAATGGATTTGAGTGACATAAATTGCTAGGGAAATCTATTTCCATTGCTCTTTAGGCTTCTTCTGTTATTGGAAAATGGCATTATATATTTGCCTAGAAAGTTGGATTGCTATCTCATTATTTTAATGCTGGGGGTCTATTTGCTATTTATTTTGGAATAACTCCAAGTGACAGCTTATTCAAATGTAAGTGATATATAAGTGCAAAGACAATTTTAATTTATATTTAGCAGTAGTCATTAACAACACAACTTAATCTTTGATGAAAAAAGAAAATTTTCCTGCTTTTTATCTTTTACAGATAATGCTAGTTTAACACTCAGTGTCTCAACTTACAGGTATCTGATAAATTTTCCTGCTCCTTTAAGGTAAATAAAACTGGATTTGGTATTCTGTCTTTGGGTCTGTTTTACGTATGAAAGTGAATTTTAAATTATTACAATGAGTTATTTCACACTACTCTCCTAAAATTATAACAGAATGCAAACAGTCTACATTTCATGAATCTAATGGAGTTATTAAAAATATTAATTTTCTCAATAATACTTCACCAAAAGCTTTCATTTCTTAGACTTTTGAAGTATAATTTTAGCTCTACTGGATTTAGATGCAGATTTTAGATATTTTTTTTCTTATATAATATACTACTAATTTTTGTTAAGACTCTTATCTTTGTATACCTCTTTTTCCATTAAATGGTAATAATCTGAGAACTTGAAAATGTTTGTCCAGAATTGGCTAATTTATATCTAGGAACATTGAAATAATACATATAAATAAATAAATAGTAATAGTATAATAATAGTATGATCAAGTAAAGAATACAATTTAGCAGGTGGGGAAAAGGAGTGAGTAGTGTGGATGGGGATATGTGGAGAAACATTATTGGTTACTTAATTTAATAATCATAAAATTATAAATGTATGCTACTTAACTGTTTCACAAATAAGGAAGTTGAAACTGAAGAAAGCTAACTAATTTGAACAAGGTCATACAGCTGGTGTGTGGTTGAAGAAATCTGTTCTCAAATCCTGTGCCTCAAAATCTATGGCCTTCATTGTCAAGTAGGCCAATAATGAGATAGATTTTGACACAAAGGAACATATCTTGAGGGCTCCTCAATAACCCCAGCATGTGAACACTGACATCGTGTTCACAGGAACTACTATTTTATGGCTTACAGTCATTGCTCTCTTTGGCCTTATCAAATATTTTCCTTTTCTTTTTTAAGATTTTATTTATTTATTTGACAGAAACACAGCAAAGAGGGAACACAAGCAGGGGGAGTAGGAGAGGGAGAAGCAGGCTTCTCGCTGAGCAGGGAGCCCGATGCGGGGCTCAATCCCAGGACCCTGGGATCATGACCTGAGCCAAAGGCAGATGCTTAACGACCGAGCCATCCAGGTGCCCCAAGTATTTTCCTTCTATATCCACTCTCACAGTGGGCTTTATTTCTAAACCATTTTACATTTTATATAAACAACTTAGATTTGCAGGGATTTTCAATATGAATAAATAAATACAATTCCAAATATTCTGACTACTACTACTACCTCATTGTGTGGTGGTTTTGGGCTTATCTTACTTGCCTATCTGCCATGCATATTTTTTCAAGTCATATGCACAGCGAAACTGCAAGTAAATACATGTCATAGACACTCAGAACCACTATAAACTACAAACAGTAAGTCCACTGTTGCCAAGCGGGTCCTGGAGTTATCTGTTTATTATGTTTTTAGGCCTTGCTCTTAACTTAATTCTTTGAGGAATCACCCCACAATAAATATTGCTGCCACATGAATTTTGTATCACTGGGGAGCCTAGATAGCTATAGGGGGCAATGCTGGAGAAGTCACTTGGTTATTGTGTACCAGTAGTTCTAACAAATGGATTTCATTTACAGAAGTGAAATACATGTATTTAAACATGTATATTTAATTTAATAATATTTATAATGGTTGCTTTTATATTCTTCAGTAAAATTGGTCTGTACTTCCCTTTTCCAAATTTTTCTTAACTATGATAATTTAATCCTGAGAGTATAAAGAATAAGCATCAAATTAGAAGTGCTGGGGGACTATAGGTCTGTCTGCAAATACTGTTCTTTACTCATCATCCTTGCTGGCCAGTAGACCACTGTGGCAGACATGAGATATACCACCCAGACCCCACTTCAGGGAAGGATTTACTGCCTGTCTTTTGGAAGTATGGTGAGCCTTCAGTAGTCCGCTCCTTCACGGTCTTCCTCAGAAGCACAGAGCTGCCTCAACAAGTTCATGCCTTTTCCAGAGAAATTCACAACTGGTCACGAGTGAGTCAGCGGTAGGTAATACCTGGCCGTTTCATCTTGATGCAGGACATAAAACTTGCTCCCAGACTATCTACTTGTTAGGTCAAAAATGTGCTAGGCCTGCATCATCTTTTGATTGCTCCTGTTCAAGCCTGCTTTATCCTCCCTCTTTTCATAGGTATTGGTCTCTAGTAAATGCATTGTACCTCAAACTCTTATCTTAACATCTGCCTCAGAAAAACCCCACCTCTGACAGATACCCTGACGTAACCTGTTGTACTTATTTGTTCATGGCTCACATGAGCAATGTGCAGTACAGTGCAATGTGCAGGAGGAAAATAACATCATTAGAAATTTTCCTTTGGTCTTTCTCTCCACTCTGGGCTGCCATTGCCCAGCAAAGGGACATAAATAAAAATTTCTTTCTCTTTTTTTTATAAATAAAAATTTCATAAAAGTTGGCTATTAGTTTCTTAAATCCCACAGTTTACTTGTTGATTCTGTCACTTTACTAGGATTGGGTTTAGGAGAGAGCCAGTGATCTGCATTAGTTCCCATCTTGCCAAGAAACTATCTGTGTGATATTAAAAAATCATTTAAGTGCTGCATATATTTCAATGGTTGTAAGATACCAGTAGGCCTTCATATATTTTGTACTTAAATCATAAAAATACTAAGGACTTTTCAGATCATGGTATTGAGATAAATTAAAAAAGATTTTTTTTTAGATTGTAAGATTTGAATTGAATGAAATTTCTTTTTTTTTTTTTTTTTTTTAAATATTTTATTTATTTTTTAGAGAGTGAGCGAGAGAGAAACAGCATGAGAGGGGAGAGGGTCAGAGGGAGAAGCAGGCTCCCCGCTGAGCCGGGAGCCCGACGTGGGACTCGATCCCAGGACCCTGGGATCATGACCTGAGCCGAAGGCAGACGCTTAACCATCTGAGCCACCCAGGCGCCCAAATTGAATGAAATTTCTACATTATTTATCCCCACCAGAAGAGTAGCCTTAATGGTTATTTGTCTAAAGAAGCAGGTTTAGTAGAGAATCTGTTTTCTAGCAGTTAAAATTTAATTGGATAATTTGAACTCAGCTCATTTGAGGTTGACATTTTATGTTTCTTTGTCATTCTTATCAGTGAAATTTTACTGTAATACTGACGGTGACATCAAATATATAATTGTAAGACTGCACAATAAATACTGCATAATACTGAAGGTACTCTCTTTAAGAATATACTTTTCAGTAAAGCTCTAAATATGTCATTAACCTTAGTCTACCACTCTGGATTTTCAGTGTCAAATACGCAATTACTTGATAAAGGTCTATGAGGAAACTAAACCTGGATAAAACTTTGTTAGCAATCCCTAAGGTGTAGCAGTAAGGAAACAATAAAAACTTTGCCCCATAGACATTTATGTGAGTAAATATTATAGAGCCAGCTCCTGGGAGCAGGGCTGAGAGATAACACCAGGTGTTCCATTTAAATGAGATGGGCATGCCAGTTAACTATTATTAGGAGTCATTCAAATGCACCGAACTAAGTCTCTGTCTTGCTGATTATTCCTATGAAGCAGGCATGCCATTTAGTAGGGTAATGAATAAGTGGAACTCTGTTAATTGGGGCACTCAATTTCTTGGTCCATTCTGCTCAGCAAATTGTAGGGTAGGAGTTTATTTTTTTCTTCCCTCACTATACCAGTTTTCCCAGTATGGATTCTTGGACCTTAATAATTATTTGTTTGAAAGTGATTATTCTCGTGCTGCCAATTTCAGTTTGACCATTGAGAATATGTAGTTGAACAGTTCTAAACAGGAACCCATTCTTAAAGTTCCTCAGTACCAGTTGGTAAGCCAATATCTGGGAACTTACTTCACATACATATTCCTATATAGAAAGTGTTGGTTATGGTTATGTCAAGGTGATAGGATTATAGATCATTTTTATTTTCCTTTTGTGAATTTTTATATTTAAAACAATGAACATTTAGCAATTTTCTAATAAGGAAAAAATAAATATGATTTAAAAAAAATGGATCCTTTTTATTTGGCACATTTAGATAAGAGCAATGCAAATGAGTGTTTTAGAGTCAAGAACTGATAGTATAATTACTTAAAAGAAATAGCACAGAATCAAAAGCAGAATAACTAGATTTCCTTCTTCCATATAATGGTTAGCTATCATTAGTACTGACTTTTTGTTTTCTTTCACATTTCCTTCAGCAGAAGTGCCTGTTACCCATCTGTTTCTCTTACAATAAACATAGATAATAGACACAGAAAATCTTACAGTTGAAAGAAACCTTAAATTTCAGCAGTTCTCACAGCTTTTTTTTTTTAAAGATCTTATTTATTTATTTGACAGAGAGAGAGATAGCGAGAGCCGGAACACAAACGGGGAGTGGGAGAGGGAGAAGCAGGCTTTCCGGCGAGCAGGGAGCCCGATGTGGGGCTCGATGTGGGGCTCGATCCCAGGACTCTGGGACAATGACCTGAGCCAAAGGCAGTCGCTGAACGACTGAGCCACCCAGGCACCCCAGCAGTTCTCATAGCTTTATTTTATAGGTGACAGTACTTGAGTTCCAAGAGTTTATGTTGTAGTGGCAGGCTTATCTCCTGATTTGTAGTCAGGTTCACTTGACTATAGTCCGTTTTATTGCTTAATTTGGGGAAATCAGGAACTCTGGACACAGCAATACTATTTTTGTAACATGACATTACTGCTTTGACAGTGTTAATGTGACCTCTCAATTCATTTCTTGGTTATGAAACCCTAGGTCTGTTATTCTGTCTTCCAGAGGTCACATGCTGACCCAGGTAAAACCCTTGAAAACACTTCTTTAACCAGGGCTTAAAATCAGATGACTTTTTTCTCTTATTCATACCCATGACAAAGAATCTTTCCCCTTCATTTTATCATCTTTAGTGAAATTATCTTTTTTTCCCCTAGCAGCTCCAAAATAATATGACGCTGAAGTATGAAATATGAGCCTGAAGATTTAGAAGTCACAGAGGAATGAGTGAGAAGAATTGCTTGTCATTTATCCTGGGTTCTGTGCAGCTGCAAAGACCCAGTCCAACAGATGCAGCTGTTTAGGCCTGCTTCGCTTTGTAATTTTTCCAGCAGCATTTCCCTTAAAAAGTGTCATCAACTATTATGATCATCTATCTTATGTAAAAATAGAGTGCTATTTAATTTGAGCAAAGTTACTCTTCCTAACTGTCTTCTCACAATAGCAAAATGAAGTAAAGGGAAGTTTCATGTTCTTTTAACTATAGTCTTGGCTGCAGTTTTACTGGAGGCACTGTTTTCTCACTGTAGTTTGGTGGTCCCAGCCATTGTAGACAGATTTTACCAACCTTCATTTGTATTAATCCATTAGAATTCCCTTGGTGTAAAAAGGCAGGATAGCTTTATGGATTTTTTGTTGGAGCTTGTTTGTTTGCTTGTTTGTCAGAAGGTAAGTCCTCAGTTTATCTATTAGAGAGGAGAAAAGGAAGCAAGTCACTAACATCTCTAAGCCAGGGGTTCCCTCATTTTGTTTTTTACCAGGCTCACTGGGCTGCAGTGCAAGGTGATGGCCAGTAACCTCTTTAATTCCAAGCCTGTGGAGATTCAAGAGGGAATAGTGCTCAAAAATTGATTTGTAAATGTATGTTTATTATCAGTGAAGTTGGTATGTACTTTAAAGTTCTTGATAATATTTTTCTTCTCGACTGAGATCCTGAGCCAATTTGAGAAATAAGATGAAAAGGCTAGTGCGTGGAGGCCAGAATAGTCACCTTTATTTTTATGAAAGTTATGTATATATGGGCAATACTGAACCCAAGAAGTAGCAGCCTTAGCCATCTAACAGGGCTGGACCAGAGCAGGTGTCTCTCCAGCCGGTCTGGGAGGAGTCTTCTCTAAAATTGGTGGCATAGAGGAGCAGATCGATGTTTCCTAAAAGCACCTCACCTTGAAGAAGACCAGAAGCAAGCTCTGTTCTCATGGGCAATTCTCCTTTCAAACTCATAATTAGGTAAAAAATGAAAGAGGGAGTGGAAATAGGCCAGTGTTGTTAGAGCTAGTGAAGTTCTTCCCCATGGAGGGAAATATTAAGAATAGGGCATTTCCCACATCCTCATGCATATTGAAATGGGTATTCCATCTTAAAAGCAACACTTCTTTATTTTATCTAACAATATTTATATCATGCTCTGTAATATGCAGATAATACTTAACCCTCCCTTATTTATTTTATTTTGTTTTATTTTCTAAAATGAAAGCATGATTGAAGACATGTTGGGGGGGACCTCTTCTTTCCCTTGACTGACTGCCAAGTAGAACAGTTTGTGCCAGTTGGCAACAATATCTTACATGCTGTTGTTCCATGCTATGAAGAATTAGGGGACATTCTGATCATATCCAGAGTTGCAGCAGACATCTGAATCTGATTTATTTATCTTCTTGGGAACTGCAGATGGTCAAGTCTCCCTTTCATTGCCTTTGGGATCAATCCATTTCCTGAGCTGATGGAACTAACTAGCCTGCTCTTCTTGGTACACCTGTCCCCATTGGCGGAAAAGACTGCTGATTTTCCATCAACATTTGTTTTAAGGTCTTATGGCAGATGTTTGATTGAACTACCTGTCCAAGGTTAAATTCTTGGGGAAAGAAAGACCTGGACAGTAGGTTTGATTATAATGGATATGCGCATTTATATGACAAGGTAGACTTTTCTCATTAACTTTCCCATAGAAGTTTTTTTCTTATTGTCGACTCATAATAAATAGCAGTTTTTTAGGTCAAACATAGTCCAGTGTTGGCAACTTCATGTGGTTCAACCTACTATTATCTGAATTCATTCAAATTTCTTAAAATGCTATCTACATACTCTAGAGAACCTTAAATGTTTATGTGTAGATACATACATGCACACATAATTACATATGTATGTAACATTTAAGGTATATACATTATATATTACATACATGTGTGTATGTGTAGCAGTTAGTTTTTAAGAGCATGTAGATTAGCATATCTTGAATATATAAAACAAGGGTGCCTTTTAACATAAAAAGAAGCTTATAAATGAAAGGTTAGTTGCAATGTGGAATCTGAAACCAAAGCAGTGAACTTTTATACTTTGTCCAGTCGTGAGGGAATGAGAGTTTAAAAGGCAAAATAATATCTTAATATTGTTCTGAAAATAGATCTGAATATCCAGTCCCTTTGAAAAAGTCTGGTGGTTCCCAATTAGTCCTTGTACTATACTTTGAGAACCATGACTTAATAAAATATGCTAATATAGTAGAGCATAATATGTGTGTGTGTGTGTGATGGTACAGTATTCTATATAGGGTAGTACTTCTCTGAGGAAGTAAACTTTGAACCAAAGGATAATGGATAAAGAGGAGCCAGCTACGTGGCCACCTTGGAGAAGAACCTTGTCTTCAAAAGGAGCAGCCAGGTCAGGTGCCCTGGGCAGAAAGGAGCTGAGGAGTCTGCATTATCAACTTACTCAGATAATTAGCTAATCCCTTCATAGAAAGAAACCTTTGTCAATTTCAGTCACTTGAAATGACTTCAGTTTTTATTTAATTAAAGGTTTGACAACAAGGAATATGATTTTATCACATTGCTAGTTTACTAATTGCCATTCTGTTCCTGTGGAGTCTAGGGGATGTGGATGTTCCCTGCTTCTTTTTCTGCTAACTTTGAGGATTTAAATTGCAAGGTATATTCATAGCCCTTTTTTTCAACTCAATAAAATATAATAGTTATTAAGATATATAGTAATTAAGAAATTAAAATATTTGCTATCTTTTACTTGTGAATATGGGAAAGGTATAATTTGTTAGAATTAACTATGTGTATGTTTATGTCAAATAAGTTTCTGGTATAATTATGGATAGTTATTTCTCTTTAAGAAATTCCCAGGTAGAACTTGCATTTATCATTCACATAAGTAGCAGAATTTGCAAGTATGTTTTATTCCAGAATATGCCTGAGAAAATATTTCTGAAAGCATAATTTATATTATATTCATGATCTACTTAAATTTACTTGTTTGGTATCTTTAGAATCTTTTTATAAGAATTTTTATTGGTGATCTCATTTTTAAAAGTCTACAAAAAACATGTATTTAGTTGTACTCTTAGTATCAGAATTTATAAAATTTTAATTCAAAATAACAAAGATATTCCTCAGCCTCTCTTTTCCATTTACTTCAATATGTGGCAACCTGTCCTATTAGGAAGGGTCCCTAGTTTTCATATACCTTAATATTATCATTCACTGCAACCATCTTATTTAAGTGCAGCTTTCTGTCCTCAGTAGATATGAAATACAGATAGTCTACACTGCATCTCCCCAAGGGAACTTCTCAGGGAATTGTTAGATCTCAGGCTGTAAGAATTTGATTAACTGCTTTCCCTAAAAAGTAATCAGAGTTACCTTCTTTGCCAAGCCATCTGTGAAAATTGGGAATGTTGTATGGGAGGACTGGGCAGGATGTATGAAACCTATCAAAGTGTTAAATTGGTACCTTTTATGGCCTTTTGTTTCTAACATGATCCTTTCTGGTTTTGCTACTTATGATTCATTTCTTTTTTTTTTAAAGATTTTATTCATTTATTTATTAGAGAGAAAGAGAGAATGAGCAGGGGGAGGGGCAAAGGGAGAGGGAGAAGAAGACTCCCTGCTGAGCAGGGAGCCCATCTTGGGGCTGGATTCCAGGATCCTGAGATCATGACCACCTGAGCCAAAGGCAGACGCCCAGCTGACTGAGCCACTCAGGCGCCCCACTTATGATTCATTTCTAAGTGTTTTCTTTTTTTTTTTTTAAAGATTTTATTTATTTATTTGACAGAGAGAGACACAGAGAGAGGGAACACAAGCAGGTGGAGTGGGAGAGGGAGAAGCAGGCCCCCTGCGGAGCAGGGAGCCCAATGCGGGGCTCGATCCCAGGACCCTGGGATCATGACCTGAGCCAAAGGCAGATGCTTAACGACTGAGCCAGGCCCCTCTAAGTGTTTCTGAATCATTTCAAAATCTTGGTATATGGGGTCTGACTCAAATACCACCTCCTTTGGGAAGGCTTCTTGAATCCTCTTCTGTGCTTCTCTAACATTGCTTTTTAACAACCAGTTAAAGTTCTCTGAAAGATACGTCTTTCAAAGTACTGCCTCAATACCTTTTATTGTCATGCCAATCACACTGTGCTTTGTGTTAGAGTTATTTGTGGACTGTAAGCTGCTGAGCTGTGGTGCTGGGAATAATGGAAAAAGTACATGTCTTCGATTTATACATTGCTGGGTTCAAATCCATTTTGATGTTAGGAATGTTTTGTAATCTCTTTGATTTTCAGTTTCCTCATTTGTAAAATAGAGTAACTATATATTTTGTTTGGTAATTACGTGAGATTTTGTCTGTAAAGTATATAAAAACATTGAATGTTCTGTAAATGTTTAGTCCGCTTACTTTTCCCTCCTTGCCTAGAGGTTGGGATTATGTTTTATTCATCATTAATCTCACAGAGTGCCACACCTAATCTATTATTTTGGGTTTCTAGAAAAAAACAATTGAAATTGTGCTGCCTCTTTTTAAATATTGGAAGCATTATTTCCATTTTTATCAGTGGTCTAATCTGAGAACCGTTTGGCTCAAAATATTACAGAGTTAAAGAATAAGTAAGTTATATAGGGAAAGGAAAGGAGGGGGTGGGTAAGGTCTTGGAGGATAAGTCTCCAGTCCTGAAGGGAAGAAAAATAATGCCACGTCTGAGAGAGTTAAGCATAGAGTAAGTATGGCAATAAAAGTAGTTAGAGAAGGAGGAAGTAGGAAAATAGACATAACTTCAGCATGGATGGTCTTTGTAGACATAATAAGGACTTGATCCTCAGAGATGTGAGAAGATACTGAAGTATTTTAAATACCAGGTTAATATAATCAGACTTATATATTTTAATAATGTTAGAGTGGAGAAAATGTGTTTGTAAGAGTGACAGTAGAGAGATCAAATGAGGATGCCATGATCCTAGTGCAGGAGGTATTTTAAGTGTGTATACATGCACATGCACACACACACACATAAATACATACATAGATGTACATAAATACAAGCATAAAGTATCTTAACTTCAGTATCGATTTCTTCTCTCTGGTGTTATAATAAGAGGTTGTTTACTTTTATTTATTTTTATATTCTGGTTTTCCCATAATAGTTATTATTTGTGTGGAAATGAAGTATTATAACTTTATATAGATTACTTTATCCTGGGTTTCATTTATGGAATTAATAAGTCATGGGGATGAAGGGTATGGGCCTAGGGAATATAGTCAATAGGACTGTAATAGTGTGTGGTGACAGATGGTAGCTATCCTTGTGGTGAGCTTGGTATAATGTATAGAGTTGTTAAATCACTGAAAAAAGATTCCTTTGTACAATTTTATGTTATATTTTCATTAATACATATACTAAGGTAGTATTGATTTTGACAATTACATAGAATCTTTTTATTTAGTTGTACAATACTACATCCATTTCCATGTACGTTTTTTGAGAATTTCTGCTCGATTTCCTCTCCTTTTAGTATTTTGAGTGCTCTTTATCCCCTCTTGTTTTCCATGTTGTTTCTCAAGCTACATTTATTTTTCCTGGCTCAATTTGAATAAAGCTACATTTGTTTATACTGAGAACTTTTATTTTGTTTTTGTTTTTGTAATGGATTCTGCTTTCTGTCCAATGATACAGTAGTCAAATACTCTTCTCACGTGCACTTTACTACAGTTGAATGTCTGTATACTTCTATCCAATTTTAAGTAGTAAATAAAAATCTGGAAGTACAGCAAACACTGCTACAAGTGTTATCTGTTTCACTCAGCACCTGAATAAGCTTCTTGTTTGGAGAATACAGACAGTTCCCAAACAGGACTAGCCACCAGCGCATTGGTTTTACTAATGTATATTCCTAGACCCTACCTAGGTGTTTTTAATTTAGTATCTCTGTATGGGAGCTGGACATAGGTATTACTCACAGCCTTTGCAGGTGACACTTATGTAGATTTATTTACCATGTATGGGCATTGCCCTGCACACTTTAGACACTTTAATTCATTTAATTGTCACAATCCGACAACTACTGCTATTACTACAGTTACTTCCTGTTTTACGTGACAGCAAATTGAGATATTACTTTTCCCACAGCCGTAAGTGGTGGAGCCGGGCTCTGCACCCAGGCAGGCTGATGCTGGAATGCAGTCTTTTAACCACTGTGAGGTCTGCCTCTTAGAATGTACCTGTCAATATGTATTAGGCCACTGAGAGTTTTTTTCTAAGATCTGGGCAGATTTGATGATTTTACATGGAAAACATAGATGGTGAAAATTATTAGTGAGAGCAGAAGGATAGGTTGACTTGGTGGAATAAAGGTCAGAGAAATAATATTCTGTCATAACCACAAACAGCTTTTCAGGGATTTAGAAGGTGAGCTGCTTTGTTTTCTTGCATGTACATACATCTTTGACTTAGGGACTGTATGGTGAAGAATGTGCGAAGCATCTTCCTATCATTTTTAAGCCGTTTCTGTTTCACAGTGTAAAGTCCAGTGCTGTGGACTGAACTGTGTTCCTTCACAACTTACATGTTGAAGTCTTAACCCCAGGGCAATGTGATGGTATTTGGAGGTGGGGCCTTTGGGAGATGATTAGGTTTAGTTGAGATCATAGGATTAGTGCTCTTTTAAGAAGACATACCAGGAAAAAAAAAAAAAAAAAAGAAGACATACCAGAAAGTTTACTCTCTCTGTTTCCACCATGTGAGGAAACAGTGGGAAGGTGGTCATTTATAATGACCAGGAAGAGCGCCCTCATCAGATACCTGCATCTTGATCTTAATACTTCTCAGCTTTCAGAACTGTGAAAACATAAATTTCTGTTGCTTAAGCTACCCAATCCTGATTAAAATTGACTGCTAATATTACTGCTATTTTCTTGTGTCAGCTTTTATGGTTATTTTTCATAATAGATAAATCTGAACCTCCAATAGCTTACACTCTTCACATCATATTTTTTCTTTTTGGGAAAAAAAAGAGTACTTTGAAATTACTGTTATTTTCCAAATTTGACTTTTCTCATTTTAGGCAGTTTAGATTATTCATATGATGACAGTCTACTTAACCAAATTGTAATATGGACTTGAGATAATTTATTTTTAACTCTGGGGAGTAAGTGGGAGGGACTGTATCATGTTTGAATTTTTTATGTAACATCCCTAGAAATTAAGGTAATACAATATTTTTAGAAAGATTATTAACCAGTGTGTATAGGAAAACAGTTTTGTTGATAAATTCAGATTATTTTGGGATATTTTCCTAAATACTTTGAATAATTTCAGCAATTAGCTGCTTCATTTTACTTTTGTAAATCTAGATTGAAAGATAGGAAACCTGTCATTTCATCCTGGCTGTCTTCATGAGGTTTTGTGGAATCAGAGCCATCCACAATCATGTGAAGCCAAAATTTGGAGCCTTGATTCCCCTTACTTTCTTGATACATCAGTGTTCTATAACTTGGAGATTTGCTACCATATTTTATATTTAAAAAAAAAATAAGAGCATATGACTTTCCTTATTTAATGGAATAATTGAGATAAACAGTAAACCTATACCTTGCTCATGAAGAAACGGAGGATGGTTGGTTAGAAGACAGAATCAGAAGAAGGGTGTTCTGAGTACCTGAGAGATTCCATCTATGGTAGGAGTGAAAACCCTTCAGTCCCCAGCACAGTCTAAGAGCTTATGTTTGATTCTTGTGCTTAAAACATGGGGAGATAGTAGCCTGACACTGATGTGTACCCTGGAGACTAATAGTACAATAATATATCCTCTATTTTTTAGAAGCACATTACTTTATAATTTATTTGAATATTTTATGGGGCAAAATGAACAGGTCTGTATTTTCGAGGAAACATATTAGTATGACTTTATCCCCTTTTTTAGATCTCTCTGTGTATATTCACACAGTTCTTCATTTTCATCTGTTTTCTTTCCTTAGAAATCTGGAGAAATACTCCAGAATTTTGCTGACATTGTTGATTAAATATAATGCAATATCATTTTTTTAATTGCTTCTGATGCAGGTTAAATTGTTTTCTCACATAAGTGTTTCCCAAATATCACATGGGATGTATTTATAAAAAAAATATTTACTGTTTATCTGAAATTCAAATATAACTGTGTATCCTGTATTTTTATTTGTTAAATCTGGCAACCCAGAGGAATTTATTAAATCTTTCCAAATGTTATAGAATACAAATGTCTATAATTTTGAGTCAATATATACATAAGAAAAAATACAGCTGAGAAAATGGAACCAATAAAAGGAAAAAAATGAGTCATGGGATGTGGATCTTTACATATTATTGTAAGTCTGTTTATTTTCATATCACATTGATCTATTTTAAGATGTAGTATGGAGAAAGCTCTATAACTAAGTCGTTAACAGTTTAGTCTCTGTGATTGCACAACTGGCCATATAATTTGCAGGGCCTACTAAGTGAAAATGCAGCCTCTTTGTTCAAAAATGTTTAGGAATTTAAAGCCAGAGACAACAGAACACTTACCCAAGCATTAGCCCTTCTGAGTGGGAGCCCCTGTGCACAGGTTGCATGACTGTGAAGCTGGCACTGATGGTTAGATCTGGTATATAGGAGGTCAGTATTACTGCAGATAATATGATTGTCATTTCACAGATGAAAAGTGAGGTTTTGGGGCACCTGGGTGGCTCAGTTGTTAAGCGTCTGCCTTCAGCTCAGGTCATGATCCCAGGGTCTTGGGATTGAGCCCCACATCGGGCTCCCTGCTCAGCGGGAAGCCTGCTTCTCCCTCTCCCACTCCCCCTGCTTATGTTCCCTCTCTCGCTGTGTCTCTCTCTGTCAAATAAATAAAATCTTTAAAAAAAAAAAAAGAAAAGAAAAATGAGGTTTTGAGAGGTTAAGTAATTAGCCAAACCAAAGTTCTGACTCAGATTTGAATCTAAGTCATCTGAGACCAGAGTGCTCCTAAACATGAACAATACTAAATTCTGCAATATTGAATCCTAGAAAAAATAAAACCAAAGGAGAAAGTGGACCCTAACTTTGGGAGATAAATGTTTAGATGGGATTTAAATGCCTGTGAGAATTAAGCAGATCAAATAAATGAATAAAGCAGATTAGGGATCATTCTAGCAGGACTGATGGAAATTGTGGCAAACTGGAGCTCACGTACAATGTGCAAATCCATTTAAATCCGAAGTGATAAAGCAAGATTGTGAGCTAAATTTGGCCACAGAGGGGAGGCAGTTCGTGATCCTGAGACCCTTGATTTAGATATTGTGAATAATCCTATTCATTATCTTCTTTATTTCAATTCCACTTTTCCTAAATGACCGTTGTTGAAATGAATGTAATTGGGGGGGGGGGGAGCCGTTAGGGAGCCTTCTGAAGTGTGGCAATAGCAGTCATATTAAAAAAAAAAAAAAAGCTGTCCTTCTATTTGATGAAAAGGAATTTATAGCATCTGCTCCAATGACAGAGTATAAAGCATCCTGGGTTGGTGTATACCGATTGTACAAAGAGCCTTTCTACTCTTGATGCTTTTGGCTTTTATCAATTGATTTTCATAAGGGTTAACTAACTAGGTACTCAAAATTGCCACATACTTTTCTCATACTTCAATCATAAAACCTTTCTGGCACCCAGAGCTAGGATCTGAAAATGCTAAGCATTAAGCAAAATGGATTAGTCTTCAGAAGGGGAGCTTCAGACTGTCAGTGCCAGAGGGGTTAATGGAAAACAGTGTGTCATATTTGCCATTTCCCCTATATTATCTTGCCTAGAACACCTGCTTAATGAACTAGACATAAATTATCATACTATAAGCACATTCTTTAATAAAAAAACCTTGTGGAAGCATTCCTTCTTGTTGAAATAATAAACTCAGAAAAATGATTTTGATGAAGTTTTCTCAAATGCTACATGCAAAAAATGTAAAAAATTGATGACTCTACTGGATTTTTCCATTTTTCTGGGAGTAGTAAAAATCATTTTATGATTTTAGGTGGTTTATTTCAACTGGAATTTGAATTTTGCTTTGTCAGGGTTGTAGGTGCTTTTGATTTGGTAAATTTTTAATCCTGTAAATGATCCTTTAAAGATTTCCCCCCTCATGTTTCTTTCACTTGTAATAACTCCTTAATTCTCCTTTCTCAGTTTTCCCCTTTGAGATACAAATATATATCAAGATGAGGTACATATTAGATTAATATTACTGTAGTTATTTATATCTCAAAGGTAAGAATTATTTAAATATTCAATATATTTAACTTGATGCTCATATATCATTAAACACAAGTTTTGCTAATTAGGAATATATGGATAAATATTGGTATTAAGTCCACATGTCATGCTGACACATGATGCTTTTTTATTTTAAATGTTTTAATATTCTGTTAGAATTTTGGAAAATAGGTAAAGCTAGATGGATCACTAAACCAAATAGTATCTCTTCTTAAAAATGCTTTGTATATAAGAGAAATGAATTGAAATCCACTATATAAATTAATATTTCCCTTCTTCAAATCCAAAACATTTCTTCAGAGCATTGTTTATTTTTATAATGCTCTAATCCCTCCTGATTCAAGGGGGATGACATTCCCAAACACCTTATTCAAATATTTTCTTTCACTGAGAATTTGCAACTAATAATCTTCACATGAAATATCAAGAAGATACCAAAAATACTTTTTAAAAACCCGCAAAACAGGGTTCCTGGGTGGATCGGTCAGTTAAGTGTCAGACTCTTGATTTTTGGCTCAGGTCATGATCTCAGCGTCTTGAGATCGAGCCCCACATCGGGCTCCGTGCTCAGCAGGGAGTCTGCTTGAGATTCTCGCTCTGTCTCCCCCTCTGCCCCTCCCCCATGCTTTCTGTCTGTCTCTCTCAAATAAATAAATAAATAAATCTTAAAAAAAAACCCACAAAGCAATGAAAAGTGATAACAGTTCTCCCCTTTGTTTTGTATTGTGTTGCTTCCAGGAATTTCCCTCCGTCAGAATATTTGATCTTAAGTGCTTCAGTGGCAATGGTACCCAGATTCCACAGGCTGGCATCAAAATACAGGATACTTCTTCATTGACAATTTATCATATAATCACCCAATTCACATTTTTAAATGGCTGGAATTATAATTACAATGATTTAGCAACAATTTTTACTTAGAGAAACTCTCTTTGTGGCCCTCTAAAATTGAAGTTTATTGGCAGAGAAGATGCTACTAGGTATTTTAGATTCAGGACATAGAGGTTCAAGGAAAACTATACCAGAAAACTAGGTATTATTGTTCTCAGAGGCAAAGGAGTTGAGATTACATTATGTCATCAATGTTAGAGAGCCAAGCACTTGTGGAGCTATTCTTCAGTTGCATCTTCAAAATGTCTATGAGGGGCTTAGGGCCCATACTGGAGCTACTTCTTGGAACTAACTGGGAATAGAAAATACTCTTTAAATTTGATTGAATAATTATTTTTTTGTGATATAAAGGTGTTTTTGCATATAAATTCATTTATTTTGGTAAATAAATCATAGGCTTACTGTGGATTGTTAGTAATAGAAACTTGTTATAGGTTAAAAACCTTCCCCAGTAACCACTTGTCTTGTTACTATTGATAATCATAGAGCAGAGTTGGGTTTCTGAGTCACATCCTTCAAGCCAGGTGGTCACCTTGTATATCAGAGCAAATTATATTTTGTACCCAAATGTTAAACAAAGCAAAATTGGGTCTAGGGATGCCTGGGTGGCTCAGTCGTTGGGCATCTGCCTTCGGCTTGGGTCATGATCTTGGGGTCCTGGAATCGAGCCCTGCATCGGGCTCCCTGCTTGGTGGGAGGCCTGCTTCTCCCTCTCCTGCTCCCCCTGCTTGTGTTCCCTCTCTGGCTGCCTCTCTCTCTGTGTCAAATAAATAAATAAAATCTTTTAAAAAAAATTGGGTCTATATTTTGGTTTTGCTCACACTTAAAAAAATATTTCAAGTAGCACATATACAATCCAATTTTAATAAAAGTGGATTCTAGATCACTTAAGAGGTCTATAAAGTGAGTTCATTAACTGCACAATTTATTTGTTTTGGGGATATAGGCAAGTAGTTACACAGTTTGGTTGATTATCTGTTGGTTCGAAAAACTATATTCTTAACAAAGCATATGGATGGGAGGAAGCATGTGTCAAGAGAACCCTCAATTAAACAATTCATAAAATGGGCTTTATATTTGGTACATTGAGTTATGGTGAATGATATTTTGAGGAAATATTTCAAAAAGACAAAGATTCTCTAGGGGGGCTAAAGAAAAAAATTAATAAAAAACTTGAAGTGTAAATGACTAAATAATAATCAATGCATGCTAATATGATCCAATAAGACTTTTCAGGGGCTGGGTTAAAAATATCTCAGGGCTGAATTGTCCAGTGAATATTTAAAATGTAGGGCAAAAAAAAATCCTTCTTGTTGTACTGATCAAGGGTCATATGCTTATATTATCAGAAATAAGAGGAAAGGTGTCATTCTATTTTGGCAGTTTAAAAGACAAGCTTCTATCTTTTAGTTTGATCTGCTGATATTTTTAAATACCTCCTGTGGCAGAGACCAGAATTTTTCACCAAGAGCTTTGCATCCTTCTAACCTATGTACAGAGATTTTTGGAGACCTTCACATTATGGAACATATTGTAGAACTTTTAATTAGAAGTTCCAGGTTACAGATTTGAAAAGATTTTACATTTTTAATATTTTTCTTGGGAATTAGTATATGTGTAAAGAAATGCATCCTATGGTGAGAATTATGATTTATTAATTAACACTTGGTTATGATACTAGCACTTGCCAAAATATCACATTAGGTGAGAATAAATATAACAAACACAATTCAAACCCTGTCATTTTGTGAATGGAGGGGCTTACATCATGCCATGCATTGTAAAATCTAATTAAAAACGAAGATTATTACTACCATTATGATTTCTTCTTTCTCAAATTTTTATTTTTCCCTTATGTCTGTTTTAATTTTTATTTCTTTTTAATTATTATGTGCTAGACACTGCATTTTTAAGTTATAAATTTAATTTTGTTAATTTAAGATTAATAAAATTAATTCTTCTAGGCCGTTTATGCACAAGCATTCTGTCGGAAGTTGAATTTTGATGTTAGAATGTACTTATTAGTAAATTCAAGTATCTTTAAGTAGCTGACTAAACGTGATAAGTAATTTATGTTCTTACTCATTCGATTTGTTGAAAAAGCCTCCATAGTTCTTGAAACACTATATACACTGGAAAGAATGCAAAGAATTCTGTTGTCAAGTCAAATATACACAAAGCAAAGCTCTTGCTCAGGGTATGCCTTATTAACAATTACTCAATGGCCAAGGGGCACTGGTGAAGCAAGAAGATGTTCAGAGCCCCAGTATGATTCCCCAGCCCTTTGTTCTCTCACTGGAAGGCACTCTGAGTCAGGTTAACAGATTAAGTATATCGGTATTTTACCTAGAAAGGAAGAGCATTTTAAGTCAGGGAAGATCTTAATTTTATGATCTGTTATGGACTGAATGACCTTTCCAAATTCATATGTTGAAGCCAGCCCTCAGTATAGCTATATTTGGATATCGGGCCTCTAAGGAAGTAATTAAGGTTGAATGAGGTCAAAGTGGTGGGGTCCTGATTCAATTGGATTAGTGTCCTTATAAGAAGAGACACCGAAGAACTCTCTCTGCATGCACACACTGAGGAAAGATCGTGTGAGAATCCAGCAAGAGGGAAGCCAACTACAAGTCAGGAAGAGATCTCTCAGCAGAGACTGAATCTGCTGGTACCAATGATCATGGACTTCTAGCCTCCAGAACTGTGAGAAAATAAATCAATGTTGTTTTAAGCAACTCAGTCTGTAGTGTTTGTTATGGCAGTCCTAGAAGGCTAATGCTAATGCTCATATTGTTATACTGCTTTTGGGACACTTTCTACGGAGCCATGGCTAAGAAATTTATAGGATATAGGTTTGTTTACCATAGCTGTCTTTGAAAACCAAGTATATTCTGATAAAAGGAAGTAAAGGAATCTACTGCCAGCAAAAATACATTTAGCATATTTACAGGGAGATTGTGAGAAGGAACACATGCTTGCTTTCTTTTCTTGGAGTGTCCCCCACCAAAATCCCTCCCCAGGTACAGGATATAATGGATTGAAGGTCTGTTGCTTGTAATTCTATTTCACTGTTCACACATTTTATTTATTCTATTTAAGATATGTTTGTTATATGTTTGTTATCAGAACCTATAAAAATAACACTTTTAAAAAAATTATTTATTTATTTGACAGAGAGACACAGCGAGAGAGGGAACACAAGCAGGGGGAGTGGGAGAGGGAGAAGTAGGCTTCCCGCTGAGCAGGGAGCCTGACATGGGGCTCTATCCTAGGACCCTGGGATCATGACCTGAGCCGAAGGCAGATGCTCAACAACTGAGCCACCCAGGCACCCCAAAATGACACTTTCTAAAATAGTTATATAGTTTGCTTGTTGTATGGGAACACTCAATTTTATAGAATGTTTAACTTTGATAGACATCTCAAGTATTTGTTAACAGAAACTGCTGCAATATGTTTTATATTTAACTATATTTGATTAGTTAGTTGTTAAAACATATTTACTCTCTTCCTCTCATCTTCATGGGCTCAGCATATTTTCTCCTCTTTGATTTTGGGTTCAGCCATATGACTTGCTTTAGTCAATAGAATGGTCAGAAGTAAATGTATGCCAATTCCCAGCCCAAGTCCCAAGTAGCCCTGCATGTTTTTGCTTGCTCCCTGGAGTTTCTGTTATCAACCTGGAAGGAGTATGGCCAGACTAGCACTCTGGATTCAGGAAAAGAGGGTAAGACATGTGAAGCAGAGCCAAAGTTCTGTAGCTAAATTTAGCCTACATCAGAGAAAGAGACCCTCAGATGCCTGAGTAAGCCTAGTCTTAATCAGTAGAGCTGCTCAGATAAACTCAGTCTGGATCAGTTAACAGATGGATGGGAGTAAATTATTCTTGTTTCAAGTGACTGAATTTTAGAATGGTTTGTTACAGAGTATTTTGTGGTAGTAACTACAACATGTATGCCTATATGAGGGATATATTTTTAGAACTAGAAATGTTGGGATAAGACTATTTCCCTCATTCCATACATTATAGATTTCATTCTTTATTGATATTCTTGATATATGTTTCATAATAAAATATAGCCTAAGTCAGTATGTGTCTCCATTTATAGTTTCTGCATTTGGAAATTTATCTGAACATGAGACCATTTTGAAAACATTAATCTTAGTAGTCTATTCTTTATTTATTAATTGCATCTATGTATATATATTATAGATATGGATATCTTATTTTTACAGAAGCACGAAGTTCAAGATTATGTAGTCTACTGTGTAGAATACTGAAGTCAAATACATGAGTTCTTTCTCTACTCTGAACACTCTCTTTATAGAAGAGTTCTAGGTGTATACCTTCCTGAAAAGAATTTGGGTATGTTCTGTATGCCCCTTTATTGCTATATGGAGCTTTAGGATTCTCTACAGTAGAACAGAAAATGTGCATTCTACAAATAGTTAATATTATTGAGGATGTTTTTTGTCAGTGTTAAAGTAGGAAAAACATTTCCTGAGGGTACTCTGGAAGTAAACTACACTTGTTAAACTTCTTACTTTACCTAAGAAAATATCTATCTTCTCAGATTGTTGATGCACATGGCAATGTACATAATAAGAAATATAGTTGTATTTTAGATACTTAGCAGAGGGTTAAATATGGACCCGAGAGCTGCTCAATAGCCATAAAAATCACATTGAAAACAACTTCATTTGCTTAAGCCTAGCTGATCCACCTATTTCTCTAGACATTCTAAGTACCTGTCAAGTGCTTCAGAGAGTTGTGTACATGTGGATCACATTTGGTTTCCTATTCAGCTCCTTATTACTGAATTGTTTGGTGAGTTGTCATCATCTTATACTAAGAGATATTAGAAGAAACTCCTCTGTGAACGTCATTGTACTTATTTTGAGTTGTTGATATTGTTTAGTATATAACAGAGTCTTCTCTTTGAAATCTCATAGTAAATATTTTTTCAGTCCTACTTGTGTAACCATATTTTTCTTTGTCTCACATTTTCAAAGTTTAAATTCATTTGGGATTGTATGCTACTTGTATTTTTGAAAGCCACTCTGAGACTTACAATTATATAGCAAAGTGTAAAATATGGATATAAATAAAAAACTGATTGAAGTGTGATAAAGTGCGACAAACATCAGGATGTCCTTTCTATATGACATTAAATTATGAGACAGAGATGGATTCTTCCACACACACTTCATTCCTCTGCATAGCTATTAATTTAACTGCCTACTTGTTTTGGCATTAGGTTAACAAGAACAAATGTGTAGAACTGCTCCCTGCTTCTCTTTTCCTCTTTGGAATATAAAGGAGAAAGTATGGCCCAGAGAACAGTTGCAGAATGATATTCATAAAATCTGTCAAGCCTCCCCACTGATTCATGACATACCGTGGCCCTTAAGACACTAAAAATTATATAATGCACCCAGATTTTTATTGGGTAGAAAAAGAGGAAACATCTTGCACAGAGCCATCACTCTTGTACAGCAATTCAAATGATTGTCTTATTTTGTTAGACTCAAATTGTCTATGCAGAGGCCCCAAGTCAGTATTTCCAAATCATGCAGGTAGCAGGTACATATACCTCATAAAGGTTAAAACAGCCAATGGTTAAAAGTTTAAAACATAAAAAAATACATAAATGTTTTTAATTATCTCTATAAATGTGAATTATTTTGGGGTACACTTTAAAATGTTCCATTTTTCTCTGCACAGAGATCTTTATGTGATTTAGACTATATATTTTAAGATTTTGAAGTCGTTCTTTGGCTCAACCTAACCTGCCTGAATTAGCTAAGTAGATATTTTTTTTTTCAAGAAACAAACAAAAGAAAAAGTACAGTTGTTAAAGAACATTTATTTGTTTTGGAACACACACACACACACACACACGAGCTTTGTTTTTAAGGCACGTCTAAAGATTATTCAAATTCTGTGGTATTTATATTTTTGCTTTTAGATACTGCATGGCATTTGTCTTTGGTATTGGATTTTTACTTCACTTTGCTTTTTAAACCCTAAATAAGTTATTATATTCACATAATCAGCACAATGCACTCTTTTTGTTATGAAATTGTCAAATTAGAATAAATAAAACAAGATTCAGCCTTGCAGAATAGTTCATAATATCAGATGTTAAGTTTGGATGTTGGGATGCCTGGGTGGGTCAGACTGTTAAGTGTCTGCCTTTGGCTCAGGTCATGATCTCAGGGTCCTAGGATGGAGTCCCGCATTGGGCTCCCTGCTCGGCAGGGTGTCTGCTTCTCCCTTTCCCTCTGCCTGCCGTGCCCCCTGCTTGTGCTCACTCTCTCTCTCTGGCAAATAAATAAATGAATAAATAAAATCTTTTTAAAAAAAAGTTTGGATGTTATCCCATTGGTCTGAAGAGGATATGCTGCTCAGTGGAAGTTGATCTCACTGTGTATTTGAGAGAGTGGTTGAGGGAAAATAATGAGAAAGATTACTGAGTGTGAAGAGCCTAGGACCAAGTATCATGGGACAGTATTCCAAATTATCAAAATGTTGACTTTCAAAAAGTGAGGATATGGTAATAGAACTGTTGCAATTTCCAGTTTGAAACTTCCGTTTAACAATGTTGTGATATTATATATTTCCAGAAAAATAGGTGAAGACTTACAGTATTTGTTTGCTACTTAGCTTATAGCTGTCAACAGAAGCATCACTTCCCCAGGGCAGTCTTCCTTGATAACCTCATCACCCTCCCGGTCTAGGTTAGGTTTTATTTATTTTTTTACTGTACTTTCAAAGAACCATGTTCTTTCCCTTTGTTGTAATTAAATGCTCATTTGTATATTTATTTGATAATAAGTCCTTTTCTAAAGGTTTTATCACCAGAATCTGTACAATGTAGGGACTGAATAAATGATGTTTAACTTTATGAACAATGAAAAATGATTATTGATGAATTGAAAGAGGTTGCTTTCTTTTCTATCAGGACACATTTTTTTTCTTCAGAATTCTGGGCTGATGGTAGATGTATGAGTGTTTCTTATTTTAAGACACATGTTACTACATATTTTCTTTCATATATATAGCATATATTATATTTTAGAAGGAAGTTTTCTATTCTCATTAATATGGCTGGCTAGGTATTGGAACTTACCTTCTGTTGTGAGACAATTCTGTTTTAACTGCATGTCTTCTGAACTGAGGGCACTGACAGGTTTTGTCTATTGTGTTTGAAATGCAGACATCTTTGGAAGCAAGAGACATGTGTTTCTCTAGGTTAGAGGGAAGATTTTCTTTTTTTTTTTCTGATCAGGAATATAAAGACAATAATTCCCTATGGGCAAAACTGGACAGGTTTTAAAATCTTTAAAAGATTAAGAGTTTCTTAATTTTGAGGTTCCTTAGTTATGACAAAGACTCTTACATATATGACAAAGACTCTTACCTTGGCCTGCCTCTGCATTATCCCATGGAACTTGGGAGAGTAAGAGTAACCAATGTGGATGTGAACTAATATTGTTTGCTATGGCATAAATAATAAACTAAGTCCATTTGGACTTGTCTCCTTCCCAGGATGTCTTGCAGAAGTAAATGCCAATGTTCTTTGGAAGAAGGCCCACTAATCCTAGACCTGAGAGAATTTCTATAAATAACTGGCTAAGGAAAAAGAACAGCTGACCATGAGTGAGAATCAAAAATAAAAACACTAGAAAGAGGAAATGATCTGCAAAAACTTCAACTGCAAAAACTTCAACTGTCAGGCATATATTATTGAATTATAATACTTAGTATGTTTGAAAGAAGACAAGCTTGAAAATTGAAAATATCTTCAGAGTACAGGAAGCTATAAAAATGGACCAACAGATTTGAAAAATAACCAAAAAGAATATCTGAGAATGAAAGATAGAACAACTGAAAATAAAATTGAATGACTTAATGGATGCATTTAGCAGTTAATTGGATGAGCAATAGGAAAATTAGTGGACTACAAGATTGAAGAGAAGAAATTCTTTAGAATATACAACAGAGGTAATAAGAAAAGGAAACCATAAAAGAGAGAAAAGCCATGGAATATTAACATAAGAAAGTTCAACATATGTCTAATTGGAGTTCCAGAAAGAGAGGAAAGAGAAAAATGGAATGTAAACAATATTGGAATAAATAATGCTTGGGATATTTTTGGAAATAAAGACACCAATCTGCAGATTTTAGGAGTAACAATTAGACTGACAACTTCTCAGTATTAACAGTAGAAACAGCCGAAGTCAAAGAACATATATGTTCAAGGTGCTAAAAGAAAATAAGGGCTAATCTAGAATTCTATATTAAGTGAAAGTAAGTGTCTAGAATTAGTGTAAAAAAAAGCCATCTTAAAGAGACAAAATCAGCAAAAATGTTCCCACCAGTAGATCTTCATTAAAGGAAAATCTGAAAGATATATTTCAGGCAGAAGTGATACCAAGGACATGGTGAAAAGGGATGAGTAATGAAAGAAGTGGTAAATATGTAGTAAATGTAAGTGAACTTTAATCTTTCAGAAGCAAAGAATACTGTTTTGTGAGGTTTAAAGGCACAAAATAGAATTAAAACAAAAAACAATAATGTATAAATGAGGAAGAATAGGAATTGAAATTTTCATAGGATAAAAGAAAGAATAAATATACTGATTAATTTTCAACATTAATCAATTATATATGTGTGTTGTAATTTCTAGACTAATCTTAAGGGAATAGAGTAGGGAGCATACAGTCCAATGTAGTAAAGGAAAAAAAATAATAGAATTTGAGAAAAGATGCTCGAATAAACAACAACCAAAGGCAATAATGGAGAGAAGGAAGAACATAGAAGAAATAAAATGGAAGTGAGAAATAAGATGGTAGATACAGACCCAGATATATCTGTAATTAAATTAAATGGGAATGGAATAAATGTTCCACATGGAAGCTTAAAAAATCTGGCTTCATAAAAATATGAATTCTAATTAAATAATTTTTAAAAGATCATATCTAAAATATCAGAAATGAGAAAACTGGAAATAAAAAGGTGAAAAATAGGGGCACCTGGGTGGCTCAGTTGGTTAAGCATCTGCCTTTGGCCAGGGTCCTGGGATCTAGCCCCGCATGGGGCTCCCTGCTCAGCTGGGAATCTGCTTCTCCCTCTCCCTCGGCCCCTTCCCCTATGCGTGCTGTCTCTCTTGCTATCTCTTTCTCTCTCAAGTAAATAAATAAAATCTTTAAAAAAGGTGAAAATAATGCAATGCTATCTGGTGTGACTATATTGATATGACCCCAAATAGATTTAAAGCAAAAATCATTACTAGACATAAAGAAGGTCATGTTATAAGGAGAAAAAAATAATTAGAAATGTATAAAAATTTTTAATTTATCAATCTTTCAACAGCCTCAAAAGTTCTGATTGACAGAACCAATACCTTGTAAAATGTTTTGAATTGGAGTCATAGCATCTAAATTAAATTGCATTTTTTTCATTTATAGTAATTACACATTGAAACTTCCAGATATTTTCAGAAGTTTATGATATACATCATTTATCTTACTGCTAGAAAATATGTTGAAAATGCCTATTTAATTTTTAAATGTCTATTATTTATAGATGTCAAGCACAAAATTATCTGATAAAGTTTGATTAAAATTACAACCAAATTTGTCAGAGTTTTAGTTTGTAGTTTTCCTTTGCTATCGCTGAAATGACTGATCATGTCTTACTCTGCTACTCTTAGGCTGAACTAATTCTTTTTATACTGTATTCCTTTTCAATTTGGCATGAATATTTGTTTTCCCTTATTCACTATGAGGTCAGATCTTAATTATTGTGTTGCATAGAAAAGCATTTGTTTATCTAATTAGAGTCGGTGGATTCAGTATTGTGATAATAGATTGAAATTTAGATTTGGCTTTTTTTTAAAAAAAAAGCACTTTAGGGGCACCTGGGTGGCTCAGTTGGTTAAGCGACTGCCTTCAGCTCAGGTCATGATCCTGGAGTCCCAGGATCGAGTCCCGCATCGGGCTCCCTGCTCGGCAGGGAGTCTGCTTCTCCCTCTGACCCTCCCCCCTCTCATGCTCTCTCTCTCTCATTCTCTCAAATAAATAAATAAAATCTTTAAAAAAAAAAAAAATAAAGCACTTTAGTTTTGGCAGTCTTTGTGATTTGGAGTGAGACCTCCCAGGACTATGGCAACTGGATCTAGAAAAGATTCATTAAGTCAAGTCCTTATTAAATAACCATAGTAATGATGATGCTACTGCTAACAATAATCATTATAACTACTTCTACTCTTTTACGCCTTTCTTAATGCTACTGTATACTGTATTCATTCATGTTTTAAAGATTATTGGTTTGTAAACATTTTGAACATATTCTAGATACTATGTCCTTACTAGTTATATACACTGAAAATACCAGATTCCTTTGAGTAGACTGTCTCTTGTGGGTCATTTGTTAAAAGAAACAATTTCAATATAATCAGTTTTATTATTTTCTCTTATTTATTTAATTTAATTTTTTTTAGATTTTCTTTTTTTTATTATGTTATGTTAATCACCATACATTACATCATTGGTTTTTGATGTAGTGTTCCATGATTCATTGCTTGAGTATAACACCCAGTACTCCATTCAGTACGTGCCCTCTTTAATACCCATCACCAGGCTAACCCATCCCCCCACTCCCCTCCCCTCTAGAACCCTCAGTTGGTTTCTCAGAGTCCATAATCTCTCATGGTTCGTCTTTTTTTAAAGATTTATTTATTTATTTGGGGGAGAGAGAGAGAGTGTGTGTGTGTGAGTGGGGAGAGGGGCAGAGAGAGAGAATATTCAAGCAGACTCCACACTGAGTGCAGAGCCCAAAGCAGGGCTCAGTCTCAGGACCCATGAGATCATGACCTGCACTGAAACCAAGAGTTGGCCACTTTAACAACCAAGCCACCAGGCACCCCTATTATTTTCTTTTAGAATTTGTGTTTTTGTGCCTTATTAAAAGAAACTATGTGAGATTTCTGTACTTATTTTATGAAATTTCTATTCAATATGTTCTTTAATATAGTTTTACATTTTTCTATAAAATGTACTAGATATATTCGAGAGTTCTTGTAATTTAAGCTTCTTAGCAAATGAATCTTTTAAATTATGTGTTCTTTACTTTTTTTCCCCTCTAATTTATTGGAACTCCCATTGTTTTAGAATATTGATCTTGCTCTCTGGCAATCTTGTTGAATTCTTATATTAATTCTAATTATTGTCTGTATATTACCTTATGTTTATTATATAGATGATAATATCATCTATACATAATAACACTCTTTACAGTTTTTTCAACTTTACACCTCTTATTGCTGTTTAAAAATTTTTTTAATTTAATGTATTTATTTAATTGACAGAGACAGTGAGAGAGGGAACACAAGCAGGGGGCAGTGGGAGAGGGAGAAACAGGCTTCCCGCTGAGCAGGGAGCCCAATGTGGGGCTCGATCCCAGGACCCTGGAATCATGACCTGAGCAAAAGGCAGTGGCTTAACCAACTGAGCCACCCAGGCGCCCTAAATTTTTTTTTTTAATTACTGCATTGGTTAAAATCTCATTGTAGTGTTAAAAAAATGGACCCAGTCAACATCTGTGTCTTTTTTAATGGAAATGTTTCTAACAAATCACTGTGAAGTATGAGGCTTTCTGAGGGTTTTGATAAATCCTAAGACCTTTCTATTATACCATACTGCCTAGAAAGTTAATATCTTTACATTTTTGAGAGAAAAGAGACTTAATCTTTGGGAGGGAAGTCTATGCCCTTTGGAAATATGAGGAAATATATGGATTTTCTTCACAGGAGTAAAATGGGCTTTTGTACATCAACAGAAGTACTTTGTGTACAATTTTAGGGGCTCATGGGTCTGTTAAATACCTTCTATTGACTCAAAGTTAAGACCCTTTGATATAAAATAATTTTATTCATTAAAATATTCAAGAAACATTTATTGACTACCCATATGGCAATGATTAAAATGCACTGTGTGTGTACAAAAGAGCACATTGAAACCCATGAACTCTAGATGTTCATCGTATAGAACATAAACTAATGGAGATGTTAAAATACAGTAAATGAGACTTTTGAGAATATATAAATTCTTATCTCAGCGACATTTTTCTTTGAGTGTTTTAGTGAAAGTGCACAACCGAATTTCAAATACTATTTTGTTACAGTGTAGAAGTTCCTGATATGAATAAACAGTAGACTGGGCAAATGAGAATGAGTTCATGTAATAATAAATGATTATATTCTGTTTAGCCTCTCTACTCCCATTAGTTTTTTCTTTCTAAAATTGTACTACATTTCATATTACACTGGTACATACTTAAGAGGCTTTATTTTGGTTCAGCCAACATATTGGCACTCAGCTTTTTTATTAGTAGTTTTGCAAAAATGTCTGCAGGTCATTTTTCTCAAAAGGAATAACAAATCCCTTCAGCTTTTTTTGGAAGAAGCTTTGTCGGCCTTTGCCTTCTAAAACGTCTTTGACAACTTGAAAATAAATAAATGGATAAAATGCTTTGAACAGATTGTAGTGATGAACAGGCTCCTTCTCGAGGGAAGTATGGCTGCAGGCCTGCTACACTGAGGATGGATTTAAAGTATGGAACTTTATCTTACCTGCAGTGCTTGTTGCCTCTTGGCATGAAGAACAGATGATTATTTTCACTGGACCTCTCAGCTGCTGCTCAGGCCTCCTGCACATTTCACCAGTTTATATAAACTCAGAGGAGGCATTCTGCCTGTGGCTGGATTAACCTCACTTTTTCCTGGATCTTTAAAAGGAAGATGTCAAATTGGTCAAAGATTCCTTGGGTGTATTTCTATTCCATCAATCTTTTGAAATGGAATTGCTTACACCTGTTTCTAGAGAGGTTTCAGGAGGGAGTTTTAATTTCAGATGATTAATATGTGCAATGTCTTTCTCACTAACAACTAATGCTAAAAATAATACATAGAAATATCCCTTTAAACTAAGTTTACACGAAGTTTTGGGGTAAAGCATAGTAAGTAAATTTGCATGTGGATTTTTGACTATCAGCTCATACTTAATTTTTTATATGTGTAAGAAGCTAAAAGATTTGGGGAAAGAACAACTCTTACACAGTATAATAAAAACAGTACATCTATCACTACAGAAACTTAGGGCAGCTCATCAATTGACTAACCCTCAATATATGATCTTGGATATAATCGTATGTCAATCAGTTTACCTAGAATTTGTAAAATTAGCTATCAGTTAATTATGAGACTTACGTGCTGCCCACTGCAGTTAATTAAATTAAAATGAAATCCATTCCATGGTGCAGTTCTGAGTTATTCCTTTACTTAATGTTTAGTGTTCACATAAACTATTGGATCATTAGTTCATGCCCAGTCTTGAACTTGATCTAAGACTTGAAGCCTTGATCTTTTGTTTCATGGATATTTAATTGACTGAACTCTTTTCCTCTTACAGCGTGAGCGAGAGTGAAACATTCTTTATTGCTAAAGTTTTCTGTTGTGTTTGGCGTTTTAATTTGCTTTCTTAAACTTTTTAACCAAGGACTATTTCACTTCCAATGAGCATACTTTATCACACTTTTTCAGATGATTACATTTTCTCTTTTAAAAAGTTTTTTTTTAAAAAATTTTTATGAAACGAGAATATTTCTCATCTAGTTTTAGCTTACTAAACATGACATTGAGGTCATACAGAAATCATTCTCAAATCATAGTAGAATGATTTCTGTATGAATGTATCGTACTTCTAAATATCAAGTAGGAATGATCCAACATGAGTCATCTTCATTTTTCTAATTGATCAGTGGTATATGTGACTTATTTAGAATTAAGCATATTAATATAAATTATATCTTGGAGAGATTTATTACAAATTACCTGTTATAACTACCCTTCCTTCCACTCCCCCAAATGTTGTCTCTCTTCATTAAGTGGTGAGATGGATTAAGAAGCATCATGTTGAGCTTGCTGCTTGTATAGGTGGGTAAGAAGAAATGAATCTTTGCTGTATACTTCTGTATATGCTATATTTAGTATATGTAAACTGACCTGATTTACACAATAGTATTGAAGTTATTGATTTCAAATTAACCATTATTACTAATACAATTTAATTATGCTGTGAATTGTAAAAATATCTTATGACTTCTCAAGCATTTTCTTTTTCTCATTTTATTCTCATCAAGTAGATGATGAGTAAATGATGTTCATATATATTTATTAAGTAATATGATCAAGATGAAAAAACACTTTTTTGGAAACTCATTTGGCCATCTTTCAGTTACATTGTTGTTATATATATTTCAGTGTTTCCCTGAAATTAAGTGAAATCATTACCTATATTTGGAGCTTCATTTGTTTAAATCAGATATTTCTATACCGTCTTTAACATAGACTTTATCCAAGTAGTACAGAGGTCCAAAATTCTGGTCAACAGCCTGGATCTAGCCTGGAGATGTCTTTCGTTTGTCTCATGTACTGTTTAATTTTTAAAAAACGGAATTTGCATAAAAATCTGGATTCCCAGCTTCTTTTGAAAAGTGGGAATATTGGGTAAAAAAGATTTTATGTCTCTTTGTGGAAATCATCAAATAGTGCTAAAGAGTTGCTGTCTCCTTGATAGAAGATACTGTTTTTAGTAATTCAGTCCTTTGTGTCTTCCTGACACTGAGACAGTGTCAGCTGCAGAACTAAGAACAAAATATGATGACACTATGTTACCAGAATTCTTACATGAGGCTCTCTTTCCTTCTTTGTGTTATAAGCCTGACTACTATAGGCAGTTGATTTGTGACACCTGATTACATCATTTACTCCTACTTTTGGGTTGTTTATATTGACTTCTTAAACTTCTCATCATCTATACATCTCTTAAATGATGGTGTTCCTATCTGGAAAAGAGAGAGGATTGTCGTATGAGCGTCCTCTTCATCCTATAAAATATTTCTAGGAGGCTTTTAATCTTAACTTTCAGTGAAAAGTCTTACATTTATATCTCTAGACCATCTTTCTCTTTATTTCTTTGGTGTTTAGGCTTCTGTATCTCAGTTTCTGTTGCACATCTCCATTTGGGTATAGTGTAGAAAGGTCTTATTAAACTGAATTTTTCATGCAGTTACCCAAATATGATCTTCCTTCTGTATTTCTGAATGCAGAGTATGGTGACATCATAATATAGTTACTAAAAAATAGAAACACTGAAGTTTTCTGTCTCTCATTCTTTTTCTCAATTCCTAAGAGCTAAAAAGTAACCAGTGTATTTTCATTTGACACTTATCACCTATGTATGTGGCATTGGGCTCCCTTCTTAGTGGGGAATCTGCTTCTCCCTCTGCCCCTCCCTCCCCCCTAGTGCTCTCGCTCAAATAAATAAATAAATAAATAAATAAATAAATAAATAAAATCTTAAAAAAATAACACTTAAATACTAATAGGAAAGATCTCAAAAAGATTATATACACTCCCATGTTTATTTTAGCGTTTATTCAAGACAGCCAAAATATAGACACGCCATTAATGTTCATCAGTGGACATTAATGGATAAAGAAAATGTGATGTATACATACAGTGGAATGTTATTCAGCCATAAAAAAAGAAAAGGATTCTTCCATTTGCAGCAACATGGATAAACCTAGAGGACATTCTACTAAGTGAAATAAGCCATTTCAGAAGGATAGATACTGCATGATACCATTTATATGAGGCATCTAAAATAGTTGAACTCAGAACTCGAGAATAGAATGGTGGTTGTCAGGAGTTGGGGGATGAGGATACAAAAAGCTAATAATCAAAGAGCACTAAGTTTCAATTATATAAGACTTAGTAGTCTAGTATACAGGATTTATTTATTGAATTATTGAATGCTTAAACATTTGCTAAGGGGATAAATCTTATATTAAGTGTTCTTATCACAAAAAACAAGTACAGAGGGCAGCAGGAAACTTTTGGAAGTGATGGATATGTTTACGGCATAGATTGTGGTGATGGTTTCATGGGTGTATACTTATAAATGATCAAGTCATATACATTAAATATGTACAGCTTTTTGTACATCAGTCATACTTCAAGAAAGTGGTTGTAAAAAAAGTCTTTCAACCTTATTACTAGATAAGGGCACAGCTGTGTCAATAAGTGACCAAAGAGGGGTAGACAAAATGAAATATTCAGATAATTGAGATTAACAGACAGTAAGCTGGAAAAGTTAGACTCATTGGCCCTGTGTTTCCACTAAGCCTCATATCATAGACCGATGATTTACTTTTAAAAAATTCAAATCAATACTGTGATTTCCTCCACTTTGTGTGTCACTCTACCTCTCACTCTCTCTTCCATTGCTCTCACAAGATTTTCTCATTTGAGGGCCCCAAAGATCAACTCTGATAAGCTATATGGCCTTGGTGTCTTTTCTTGTCACTTTTGACACTGATTGACCCTATCTAGCTCAGGGAAGTGCTAATACACTGCTTTAGTCTTACTCTTTTCATTGCTTCTTTTGTGACAAAAGAAAAGATTATGACCCTCTTGGTAAAAGTTTGAACTAGTGTCTGTGTGGGCAAAATACAAAAACTAGCAGAAAATGTCTTTTCACACATTTTCAAGTTTTTCCTCTTCCTAAAGGGTCATGTGATTAAATGCATGAATGTTATTCTCCAGCACATAGCAGCATCATGGTTGTTAGTCCCTATTGTGTCCTCAGGGATATTTATATATGAATTTCCAGGAAATTTCATCTGGTTCATATGACTGAAGGAATCTGATAAAAGGAGTGTTGCTTCATAATACTAATAACCTTAGAATATCAGAGGAATTTAAGAATATATAAAGAATAATTCTTATAGGACACTTAATTGGCCTAGCGAATTTTGCAATAAACTATGTTGTTTGATAAGTTTTTGATTCACATGCCTTTAGAATTCTTTTTATTGATCAATTGCCAAAATTGAGAGAGGTTATCAAAGTAAAGTAGATTTAGGGAGTCCAGTTGGGCAAGGGGAGAGGCACAATAAACAACCATCATCATGGTAGTTTCGGTACTGTTTGGTCTGCCTTCCGATCTTTTCCAGTCCTTCCTTTTCTCTGTCTTTGCTGCATTAGGTCTTTTTGACTTTGTGAGTGATTCAATTGCCCTCCAAGACTCTGGGTCATTGGTGACTGACTGTTTCTCTGAAATTCAGTTACTAACGGGTTTCATGATTCCTGAGTGACCTGCTTTTATGGTAACAACAAAGTCATGGTGTCTTGTTGGGCATCCTTTTCCTCATTGACTGAGTTACTTCACTTCCACTGTGAATATGTTCCAAAAATCTCCCAGTTTTTCTCTTCCAAGCATGTGCACACACACATTCTCATGCACATATGCAATGACCCCTATTTAACTTAACCTCTTATTCTGTACTTTCCCTTCAGTGAGATCTATGAGTTTATATTTCTTTCTTTCTTTTTTGTTTTAAAAGGATAAAGCAGAACTCTCCTCTTCAGAATTATTCACTGTATGTGATTTGAATTCTTTTGATATTTTTAAATTAAATTGGTTTGAAGAATATAAGAAATGAAAGAAATGTTAACTAGCTCCATCTGTGCATAAAGATGAATGAATATATTAAATTTCAGGAAAAAAATTATCACTATACCTAAGACCTGGGAATAATAATCAAAAGGAGAATTATCTTTAGTTCGTTTGAAAAAAAGGAGAGAATTCACCCCAAACCTAAAGTTATTTCTGTCATTTAAATTAAAGATTGATAAGTTTTAAAACCTGAAAATACTAATACCATTCAGTTCTTATCAAAATGAGAACATAGGACAGTTCTTAATTTGACATTTTTCTTCTAGAACTTGGTTCTTCGGTGATTTAGGACCCTGCCATTTGCATATTGATTTCATTTATTTCTAAGATATCTTTGTTTTGTCAAAAAGAGTTTATAATTAATTATATTGACTTAATGTCATGTCTTATTAATTCCATATTTTGACTTTTCTCTTTTAAATACCATATCATCTTGACTAAATATTTAATCTATTTTGGTGTGTATAATGTGAAGGCTTTTACCAATAGATAATTAATATTATGGGGTTCTAGCTTATAACATAATAATTTTCTTCATCTAAAATGTGATGAACTGCTCTGAATTCTTCCAACTGGACACATGAGGGCAAGGATACGTCAGTAGTTGCCCCGTTGCCAAAAATATCCTTGACATGGGTGAATCAACCTCTCTCCCCGTCTCTCAAGATATCTTACCCTGATGTACTTTGCTGTTGTTTTACATGGTACTTAAAGCCTTCTAACATAGTATGTACTTTACTTAGTTGTATTTATTTTTATTTACTGCTTTTCCTGGTTTAATTTTCTGGGAGGCAAGGAACAATTAAGGAAATTGTTTAAACAGTTTGTTACCTTGCAACCCAATTTATATTAATATTGTCACCAATAAAATGATAGAAATAGCAACAATTTTATGACATCAGAACAACTAAGAATGAGGGAGCAGATGGGAGGAAAATCTTGTGTAAATTGACACAAAAGTCTACTCAAAATCAGCAAAACAAATTAGAGTAGGGAAATTACTTAGATGAATCAAGCTAGAAAAAAAATTAATGTGAGGCCGAGAAACAGAAATTAGCTTGTCTTATAAAATATGTGTTTAAGAAAAAAAAAGATTATGTTGAGTATAATGTATTAGGCATATTCAACATGACTGCCCCACAATATTCATAATTGTACTATATCCCAAATTCCTATAAACTAATTTGGTTAAGTCATGGAGCTCAAAGAAGTTACTTTTTCAAAAAAGTACTCTATACAGTGTCTAACTCTAGAAGGCGCGATATGAAGAGAGAAAAATTAAAGTACTTTACTGGTATGTACAGTGTTTGATATGTCCAAGAATAATTGCACTGGATGACTTAAACAGGCAAAGAAGACTTTATTCATGAGTTTTGCAATAGAGGAGAGAGATTGAACTGAATTCTACTGACGAAAAAGTGGGAGAGTTTTTAAGCATGCTTGGGTCTACTAGAAAAGTACTACAGGGCTTTAGGGGGAAGGTTGGCAGTATGATTACACCATCTCTGCACCTTGTTGCTAATGGAAGTTAGGCTCCTGTCCTCCCAGAGACTGGTTGAAAGGGGCTCCATCTTTCCTGGGGTTTACATTTTTAGGGATCAGCTCTCAGGGCCTTAAGAAAGATATTCCTGGGTTGTAAAACTGGCAAGAGTCTAAGAAGATTTACATCTCAAAGGAGCTGAGAAAGAATTTACAGTTTTAAGTTTGCTAAAATAAATATTCTAAGGAAAGGGAGGTCAGGGCTTATAGTCAGAGGAAACTTGTCTAAAGTTTGGTCCAGCTAAGAGGAATATTCAGGCCATCTTGGTCAGACAAAAGAAACTGCTCAGGTCTCTACAATGAACTCTCTCTCTTTAGCTTTTTTATTTTATTTTTTTTTCTTGTAGTAACAGTTGTTTGCAATTCGGAGGAAACCATTCTTTTGCTCTGGCTCATTATAGAGATGAACAGGTTAAGTGCTTGATTCCAGTGAAAGAATTATATTCAAGGGAGTTTCACTTTTTCCTGGTATTCAGAGTTGTAGCAAATGAGCACGCCTCATCTGAGTGCTCAAAAATTTAAAAATCTTAATATAATTCTGTAACAGTGTATTAACAATGAAGAAAACCACATTATTTATGGTAGAATTTTAAAATACTTATATGAATATTATTTGTTAGATATCAGCATTATGTTTGTTATCTAAATAATTGGGAAGTGTTAAAAATAGTCAACATAAGAACAATATCCCCAAGGAGCTTGTTTACTTTGTGTTCACAGCTGGATATTAAGAATAACTCTGGACATATGTCTTCTTCAAGTGAACAAAAGCAAACAAATATAGAAATCTGTAATCTATTATATACTCAAGTAGGTATATTCTGTTTATATATATATGTATAGATCTACCTATTTGTACAATTAGACATTACCTATATAAATAAGTGTACACATATAATATTATATGTGATCTTTTTCTGTTGTATTATTTAAAGAGGAAGGACATATTTGAATTCTTTTTGCTCTCTCCAAATAAGGTGGAAATATATTAATATATAATTTAAAAATCAATATAGATATCTACTATTAAAATGTTGGGATTATGGTTACTATTTAAATTACTATTAAAATTATGATTTTAATTAAGATTAATTGTAGTGGAAACACATAGATACATATATTTCATAGTTTTGCTTGTTGCTAGGAAGTTCAGAGTTAGACTTAATGTTTAATCACTAGTCTTAGGGATTGATCTATTTTTTTATTCTGTGCTGTTGATTCTAAATAGCCAAGAAAATACAAGCCTCCACTGGGAAGGTATATTAGAGTCTCTGTGTTCATGAAATTTTTCATCATATTATTGCATGGATTTATAAAAATGTTGAGAAAATTGTGTGTTTTGTTTTATTTTATTATCTGCAAGTTTAATAGCCTTGTTATGTATATGGCTTTTATTGATTTATCTCAAGTCCTTTTAGAAGAACAATTTACATTATATTCTTTATTCCAGTAAGTGTACATTTTCCCCTTGAAAAGCTCTATAGTTAAAAAATAACATAATTTAAAAAAAACAGGGCATGGTTATGTTCAACAAACATATATTGAGCCCTGTAACATGTAATGTGCTATAGATAGAAATATGAACGACCAGATCTTTTTTTCCTCTGGTAAAACTTGGTTGGAGATGAATATTTGAGGGGATCATTTCAGTAGAGTGTTGTACATGAGAAATCATATTTGTAGAGATGTTAAAGCTAATGTACTCTGGAGCCAGACTAATTGAATTTGGATTCTCAGCTTTGTAACTGACTCGCTGTGTGGTCTTTGGCAAGTTAATTAACCTTTCTGTGTTTCTATTTCATTACGCATAAAGGAATAATAATATTAACTACTTTATACAGTCGTTGTCTGGATTACATAATTAATGTAAGTTACATGTTTAGCCTAGAGCTAGAATTATTGTTAATCAAATATAATTTATCACTGTGACTAGTGGTGTCAGGATTGGTGAGAAAAGTTAGGGATGTCTTCCAGGAAAGCTCTTTTGCAGAGATGATTCTGGTTCTTGTTGACAAGACTGTGATGTTATAATCTTGAAATGTTATCAGTTTTATATGATAGAATTGTAAGGTATAAGGTGGGGAGTGGAATAAGGAACACTAAAGAGATAAGCAGGACCTTGATCATGAAAAGACTTATATGTCCCTTAAAGGAGATTTGACTTTACCGTGTAAGTGATGGATATAAATTAAAAGTGTTTTTTAAAAAGGGAGTGAGGGGCGCCTGGCTGGCTCAGTTGGAAGAGCATGTGACTCTTGACCTCCGGGTCGTGAACTTGAGCCCCATGTTGGGTGTAGAGATTACTAAAAAAAAAAAACCTTTAAAAAATAAAATTAGAGGGGCACACAAGTGACTCAGTTAAGCGGTCAAATCTTGATTTCGGCTCAGGTCATGATCTCAGGGTCATGATAATGAGCCTTGTGGCAGGCTCTGTGTTGGGCATGGAGCCTGCTTAAGATTCTCTCTCTCCCTCTGCCCCCCGCACCATGCACGCACTCTCTTTTACCCTCTCTCTCAAAAAAATAAAAAAATAAAAATAAGAAAATTAGAAATAAAAAGGAGTCAATTGGTTAGATTGGATTTTGCATAGGTCTCTCTGGGTGCAATAGGTTGAGAGAAATAAGATGGAAGGCAGAAAGCAGGTTATGAGGCTATTGAAAATATCACTTGATAATATAGATTAAGTTGTCTGTCATAAGGATTAATTTATAGGTCTTCTGTTTTTGAAATAATATGACTTATTTGATGTTTTAAAATTTAAGTGAGAAGAAGGTGAACCAATTCTCATGGGAATAGCATAAATGAGGGAAGAAATTTGATGTTGTTACTGATCATATTTTTGTAAGAAGTTCGTGAACATCCTATGTGATAATTATACAGATAGATGCAAAATTAATAACATCATTTCTTCCCTTTTCTACCTTGTAATGATAGTAGTAGTAACAGTGGTGACAGCAGTAGTGTTCTTATAACTTATTTGGTAACGAGAATTGGATTATATTTGAACTCAAATAATAAAGTTAAAAAGGGTTTAGGTTCATGTCTGTTCATTTGAGTAAGGTCTTGCATCAAGAATTGTTTTTTTTTCCTACTGTTTACATTTTTGTACATTGATTAATATCATATTAGTATAATTAGTATAATATTAACAAAATGTAATAATTGTTTGAATTTTAAAATATAGACAGAATGTTGTTCCATAGGAAATATTGATGTTCTTTCTCTTATGTGTAGTCTGTGATACTTATAATAAAATCACTATGCATAGATGCATTAGGGATCTAGAATGGGGTATGTAAGAAGTCCACATCCTTCTGTAGAGCTAAGGTCTTAATACTATGCGTACGATCCACACACCACCCTGCTGGGATAGAAAGAGCAGTGTTCTCCTTTTTACACTTGAGGAAACTGACTCCAGCTGGTTAGATGACTTGTCCAAGGAGCAGCCCTGAAATTTATACCCAGGCTTTTTAACTTCACATCCAATGTTTATTTTCTGGTGTAGCATTGCTCTATATCCTAAGAACAGTGGAAAAAACATAATTTGAACTGCTGCCCAGATTCATAGATACCTGAATTTTAGCCCCGTTACTGAGAATGATAAAATGGTATTTTGGGCATTTGAGAATTTACTTGGAGCCAAAGGAATTTGGTGAACGTGTGTCCTGACTCAGAGCAAAGCAGGCAGAAACAGCTGTAAAAAAAAGTAAAACCTAGGCATGACATATGCTTAATTTATTAGGTACATCATTTAATCTCCAATTCTTCCTTCAAACAATTTATCTAGTGAGTTGTAACAATTACCTCACAAAGAAGTCAAGATAATTAAATCGTAACTATGTACAAAAGGCCAGGAATAATTCTCAGTACATACTAGGCATTCTTTCTTTATTAGTCAACTTTGTAGATCTTTGATGGAGTTCTTGAAAGAATAGTTCCTTGAGAAATTCTTGGCTTTTGAGGACTGTTTTTCTATGTAAAGTATGGCTAGGGCCAGTAGGGGGCAGCAGAGCACCAGTCCCCAATCCAAATTTCTGGTAGTCTCCTGGTTTTACAGTGCAGGTGAGACAAACCCTTGGCTTTCCCAGAGATCCAGACTGGTTGGGAAAGGACTGAAGAGCTAAATCCGTACTAAATGTACTTACACAACTTACAAGCTAATGTTTGCCAAAGCAGACATCCAAACCAAAGACTGGAAAGCCAACTCAAAAAGCAGTGTCCGCTAAGCCACATCCAACGCAGTAAGGGCATAAAAACAGTTAAGAGGCAGGAATGAAATTGAAGTCGCTGTGGATCATATTCTCAGTTCTTGGGAAGAAGATTCTTGTGGCACTGGAAGAGCTTTGTTTCTAAATAGGGCTCCACTTTGCTCTTTTGAGGACATAGCTATTGCATTGTTCAGTATGTCAGAGTTCCTCAAACCAGCCTACCCAGGTGCTTTAGGTTTGGAGTGGTCATTGCACTTTCTAAATCATTATCAGTAAAATTAGGTGAGAAGATGGGAAACCCTGGGGAGAAGCATAGGCTCCTAGGTCATTTTATTTTAGATTTAAAAAGGACCAGATTTAATACAGGCTAGATGGTTAATGTGTACCACTTAGTTGTTCAGAAGTTCTTTAGAAATTCTTCAAATTTTGATACAGACTTTATTAATGTAGCCATTTCAAATATTTAAAAACTGTTTAAGAAAACGTAATAGAATGAGTTCCATGAAAGTTGTCACACCGAGAAACCAGCAAAATTTAATTTGTGTTTCTCTCGGTTAAACTTCTACTTGCATATACTTTTTTTTCATAGTATTTTAACTTTACTATTTTTTTTTAAAGATTTTATTTATTTATTTGAGAGAGAGAGAGCATGAGGGGGAGAGGGTCAGAGGGAGAAGCAGACTCCTCGCTGAGCAAGGAGCCTGATGCTGGACTCGATCCCGGGACTCCAGGATCATGACCTGAGCCGAAGGCAGTCGCTTAACCAACTGAGCCACCCAGGCGCCCTAACTTTACTTTTTTTTTTTTTTTAAGATTTTATTTATTTTTTGACAGAGAGAGAGACAGCGAGAGAGGGAACACAAGCAGGGGGAGTGGGAGAGGGAGAAGCAGGCTTCCCGCTGAGCAAGGAGCCCGATGTGGGGCTCGATACCAGGACCCTGGGATCATGACCTGAGCTGAAGGCAGACGCTTAACGACTGAGCCACCCAGGTGCCCCCTAACTTTACTATTTTTTGATAAGTTTTTTTTATTGGGTGAAATTGGCATAAAACATTATATAAGTTTCAGGGGCACAACTTTATAATTCTATATTTGTATACCCTGCAGAAGGGATCACTACTATAAATCTAGTTACCATCCATCAACATACAATTGAGTCCCATCACCTGTTTTGCCAACAGCCAACCCCTTCCCCTCTGATAACTACCAATTTGTTATCTTTGAGCTTTGTTTTGTTAGATACCATACATAAGTGAAATCATACAGTATTTGTGTTTCTCTGTCCGACTTATTTCACTTGGTGCCATTCCCTCAAGATCCATCCATCTTGTCACAAATGGCAAGATTTCCTTCTTTTTTTATGGTTCAGTAGTATTCCATTGTGTGCATGTATGTGTGTGTGTGTGTGTGTGTATGTGTATCACATTTCTTTATTCATTCATCCATATAGACACTTTGGTTGTTTCCACATCTTGGCTATTGTAAATAATGCTGCAGTGTTTGTAGGGGTATACGGGTGCGTATATCTCTTCAAATTAATATTTTTTGTGTTCTTTGGATAAATACACCGAAGTGGAATAGCTGGATCATATGGTAGTTTTATTTTTAATTTTTTTAGGAAGCTCCATATTGTTTTCCATAGTGTCTACGCCATTTACATTCCCACTAACATTGTATAAGGGCTCCCTCTCCAACACTTATTATTTCTTATCCATTCTTTTTTTTTTTTTTAAAGATTTTATTTATTTGAGACAGAGAGAATGAGAGAGAGAGAGCACATGAGAGGGGGGAGGGTCAGAGGGAGAAGCAGACTCCTTGCTGAGCAGGGAGCCCGATGCGGGACCCAATCCAGGGACTCCAGGATCATGACCTGAGCCGAAGGCAGTCGCTTAACCAACTGAGCCACCCAGGCGCCCTTCTTATCCATTCTAACAGATGTGAAGTGACATCTCATTGTGGTTTAGATTTTCATTTCCCTGATGATTAGTGATGTTGAGCATCTTTTCATGTGCCTTTTGCTCATCTGTATGTCTTCTTTGGAAAATTGTGTATTCAGATCTTCTGCCAGTGTTTTAATTGGTTTAATTGGTTTGTTTGTTTTGACCAATAAGAGCTCTTTATATATTTTGGATATTAACCCCTTATTAGATATATAACTTGCAAATATTTTCTCCCATTCAGTAGGTTGTCTTCTTTTTGTTGGTTTCCTTTGCTGTGCAGAAGCTTTTTAGTTTGATGTAGTCACTTTTTTTCTTTTTTTTTTTTAACTTTTGCTTTTGTTTCTCTTGCTTGGAGAGACAGATCCAAAACACCATCACTGAGACTGGTGTCAAGGAGCTTACTGCCTATTTTGTTCTAGGAATTTTATGGTTTCAGGTTTTACATTCAAGTCTTTAATCCATTTTGAGTTGGTTTTTGTGTATGATATGAGATAGTGGTCTGATTTCATTCTTTTGCATGTGACTGTCCGGTTTTCCCAGCACAATTTATTGAAGAGACTGTCCTTTCTCCATTATCTATTTACCTCATTTGTTATAACTTAATTGACCACAGAAGTATTTATTATTTCTAGGTTCTTTACTCTGTTCTGTTGCTCTGTGTGTCTGTTTTTGTGCCAATACCATACTGTTTGGTTGCTATAGCTATAGTACTGTTTACAAGCAGAGAGTGTGATACCTCCAGCTTTGTTCTTTCTCAGGACTGTTTTGGCTACTCAGGGCCCTTTGTGGTTCTGTACAAATTTAGAATCATTTGTTCTAGTTCTGTGAAAAATGCAATTGGTATTTTGATAGGGGTTGCATTGAATCTGTAGATTGCTTTGGGCAGTCTGGACATTTTAACTAATTCTTCTTCCAGTCCATGAGTAATTGAACTCTTACCAATCCATTAGATGCTAGAGATTTTACTGCTGGACAGGAGAGTCTAATGTTGTAACAGTTTTAATTTACTCTGCATCTTTCATGAGTTTCCTAGAATAGATTATTGACATGATGGAGGCATTTTTTTTAAAAGATTATTTATTTGTTTGAGAGAGGAAGAAGGAACATGAGCAAGGGGGAGGGGCAGAGGGAGAAGCAGACTCCCCGCTGAGCAGGGAGCCCGATTCAAGGCTCCATCCCAGGCCCCTGGGGTCATGAACTGAGCCGAAGGCAGATGCTTAACTGACTGAGCCACCCAGCTGCCCCAGTGGAGGATGGAGGCCTTGATAGTAATATATGCAATGGGTCTGAATAGAGCAAGGCTAAACTTGTCAACTTAAACTATGACGAATGTGTAAAAAACATATTTGAGGGACAATGGATAGAACAGGGAACTCTAATATTTAGGTTGAGGGTTGAATCAGATGCTCTAACTCTATTGAATACAAGTGTATTATGTCTTTTAGTTTTCTGGATTTAGCAGGACAAAATAGATCATAGAATAAAAATAAGGTAAAAATATAATGACAGAATTCAGTTTTTGCCAAATCATGGTATTTACACTTTAGATTAAGATCTTCTTCTGGAAATCTGAGGGATTCTTAGTTTAATTTCTGTTATTTGGTAATCTGCTTTATTAGATCAAATGGTAGGTAATTATAGTTTTTCTTCTTAGTGTGACCACGTTTACCTACTTCCAGAACTACATAAGCCAAAAGGGTAGACAAATCTCTTTCTCTAGGGGTCATAAGCTGTCTTGGGACAGGGCCGAGAATTGGAGGTGTAAGGTTATCCTCAGAAAAATGTTCTATCTCCTTAAACTTTCTATAATATGAAAACATTTTCTTCATTTATGGAAAAAGTATTTTGAATTATGGCTTTCTTAAATATCTGGTCATGTGGAAGTCAGTGACTTGTTACTTAATAGCATCTCCAGCACCCCTGCATTAGATCTTTCACCACCAGAAAAGACGTTTAGATTTAAGGTTTTTTTTTTTTTTTAAAGATTTTATTTATTTATTTGAGAGAGAGAGAATGAGAGAGAGCACATGAGAGTGGGGAGGGTCAGAGGGAGAAGCAGACTCCCTGCCGAGCAGGGAGCCCCATGTGGGACTCGATGCGGGACTCGATCCAGGGACTCCAGGATCTTGACCTGAGCCGAAGGCAGTCGCTTAACCAACTGAGCCACCCCGGCGCCCCTAGATTTAAGGTTTTAAGCCACTACACTCCCAGAGTAATGATGACTTGTCCCTTGCTCCCTCCCATTCAGTCTCAAATAGCTCTGAGGTCCTTCTGCTGTTAGATTTGTATTTTGTCCCCCCAGAGTTCACATGTTGAAGTCCTAACTCCCAGTACCTCAGAATGTGACCTTATGTGGGATAAGGTCGATATAATTAGTGAAGATGAGGTCTTTAGGATGGGCCCCAATCCAATATGATTAGTGTTCTTATGAAAAGGGAAAGTTGGACACAGAGACAGACAAAGCACGCAGGGAGAATTCCATTGGAGTTATGCTGCCACAGCCAAGGAACTGCCACAAGCTGGGAGAGAGACCTGGAATATCCTTCCCTAGTGCTTTCAGAGGGAGCATGACCCTGCTGACACCTTGATCTCAGACTTCTGGTCTTCAGAACTATGAGAAGATTTCTGCTCTTTAAGTTCTTAGTTTGTGGTACTCTATTATGGCAGTCCTAACGAACTAATATGAGACAAAAGTACATAGATCTGTTGAGTGCTCTGTTGGTAAAGTGTCCTATTTCTGAGGATAACATTCTCACCAGGATGATCTCTTTTAAGAAATTGTTACTTGTCATTGAAATGGCACCAGAAATAAAACCTTTCTATAGTGTATAATTTAATTTCCAATTTTCTCTTCTTACCACTGAGACAGTATTCAACTTTATCAAGATTCCATTTAAGGTTAAATTCACAAGCTTAATAAATACCTTTGTTTATAATAATTATAAAAATGTAGATAAGGAAATATATTCTAACCAGGCAAAAAGAATGATGTGAAGAATGTATGAAACAACATGTCATCATTCTGACAGATCTAATTGTGGCAAATTGTTTTATAAGCATCCAACTCTGCTCAACCATTCCAGGAAGTGAGGCCCAATGATAGTATTGAATTTACTCAAAATCCTACAGTTGTATAATTGTTTTCTGCACTTCTGTATTGATTCTTTTATAAACCTTTCTTCCACATTTCATTTGATGACATCAGAGTTGTATATCACCAAAGTTATGAAACAGATGGAAAATACAATTGAATGCCATTAACATAACCTTAATTGTAAATATGAAGAATGAAGATAAATGAGAAAATAAGAAACTCAGAAATTCAGTAAAGACAGTTATTTGCAATATTAGCAGTACATAGATATTCATACAGTGACAATATTAGCAGTACATAGATATTCATATAGTGAAGGACAATATTGAATTATAAAATTTTAACTCTTAACTCATGAAAAGTAAAATCCTATCTGAAAAGTATGGACTTTCAATCCTTAGTTAACAAAGTGAGTATGAAAAATGTCTCAGTGTATCCCTCAGTGTATCCCTCTATCCCTCAGTGTATCTCTCAGTACAATATATACCTCCTTTCTCCCAATATCCTGCCACTTCAATGGGTAATAAGTAACCCAGTTTATTGAGATGGCAACCAACCCATCTGAGATTATCAAAATGTTTGCTAATTGGGTATCTTTTCAGTATGGAAAGGTTAGATTGAAAATAGGAATGACAAAATAAACCTAAGGTATTCACACTTTGGTGTTAGGTTTAAGAGTAATATCTATAATTGGCATTTTGTTTATTTATGTTTTTAAATTTTATTTTATAATGTTATGTTAGTCACCATACAATACATCATTAGTTTTTGTTGTAGTGATCCACGATTCATTGTTATCATATAACACCCAGTGCTCCATGCAGTACGTGCCCTCCTTAATACCCATCACTGGGCTAACCCATCCCACCACCCCCCTCCCCTCTAAAACCCTCAGTTTGTTCTTAGAGTCCATAGTCTCTCATGGTTCATCTCCCCCTCCGATTTCCCCCCCTTCATTTTTACCTTTCTTCTCCTAATGTCCTCCATGCTATTCCTTATATTCCACAAAAAAGTGAAACCATATGATAATTGACTTTCTCTGCTTGACTTATTTCACTTAGCCTAATCTCCTCCAGTCCATCATGTTGATGTAAAAGTTGGGTATTCATCCTTTCTGATGGCTGAGTAATATTCCATTGTATATATGGACCACATCTTCTTTATCCATTCATCTGTTGAGGGGCATCTCGGCTCTTTCCACAGTTTGGCTATTGTGGACATTGCTGCTATGAACATTGGGGTGCATATAGCCCTTCTTTTCACTACATCTGTGTCTTTGAGGTAAACACCCAGTAGTGCAAATCCTGAGTCATAGGGTAGCTCTATTTTTAATTTTTTGAGGCACCTCCACACTGTTTTCCAAAGTGGCTATACCAACTTGCATTCCCACCAACAGTGTAAGAGGGTTCCTCTTTCTCCACAACCTCTCCAACATTTGTTGTTTCTTGCCTTGTCAATTTTTCCCATTGTAACTGGTGTAAGGTGGTATCTCAATGTGGTTTTGATTTGAATTTCCCTGATGGCTAATGATGATGAACATTTCTTCATGTGTCTGTTAGCCATTTGTATGTCTTCTTCAGAGAAGTGTCTGTTCATGTCTTCTGCCCATTTTTTGACTTGATTATTTGTTTTTTGGGTGTTGAGTTTGAGAGTTCTTTATAGAACTTGGTATCAGCCCTTTATCTGTAGTGTCATTTGCAAATATCTTCTCCCATTCTGTGGGTCTTTGTTTTGTTGACTGTTTCCTTTGCTGTGCAGAAGCTTTTTATCTTGATGAAGTCCCAAAAGTTCATTTTTGCTTTTGTTTCACTAGCCTTTGGAGATGTAACTTGAAAGAAGTTGCCGTAGCCGATGTCAAAGAGGTTACTGCTTACGTTCTCCTCTAGGATTTTGATGGGTTCCTGTCTCACATTGAGGTCTTTCATCCATTTTGAGTTTATCTTTGTGAATGGTGTTAGAGAATGGTCGAGTTTCATTCTTCTTCATATAGCCGTCCAATTTTCCCAGTACCGTTTACTGAAGAGACTGTCTTTTTTCCATTGCATATTTTTTCCTGCTTTGTGGAAGATTATTTGCCCATAGAGTTAAAGGTCCCTATCTGGGCTCCCTATTCTGTTCCATTGGTCTATATGTCTGTTTTCATGCCAGCACCATGCTGTCTTGGTGATCACTGCTTTGTAATATAGCTTGAAATTGGGCAACGTGATGCCCCCCAGCTTTGTTTTTATTTTTCAACATTTCCTTGGCGATTTAGGGTCTTTTTGATTCATACAAGTATTAGGATTGTTTGTTCCAGCACTTTGAAAAATGTCATTGGAATTTTGATCGGGATGGCATTCAAGGTATAGATTGCTCTGGGTAGCATAGACATTTTAACAATGTTTATTGTTCTGATCCATGAGCATGGAATATTTTTCCATCTTTTTGTGTCTGCTTCAATTACTTTCATTAGTGTTCTGTAGTTCCTAGAGTATAGATCATTTACCTCTTTGGTTAGGTTTATTCTGAGGTATCTTATGGTTTTGGTGCTATTGTAAATGGAATCGTTTCTCTAATTTCTCTTTCTACAGTGGCATTGTTAGTGTATAAGAAAGCAACTGATTGTTGTGCATTGATTTTGTATCCTGCCACATTACTGAATTGCTGTATGAGTTCTAGTAATTTGGGGGTGGACTCTTTTGGGTTTTCCACATAAAGTATCATGTCATCTGCGAAAAGAGAGTTTGACTTCTTCTTTGCCAATTTGAATACCTTTTATTTCTTTTTGTTGTCTGATTGCTGTTGCTAAGACTTCTAGTACTATGTTGAACAATAGTGGCGAGAGTGGGCATCCTTGACGTGTTCCTGATCTTAAGGGAAAGGCTCTCAGGTTTTCCCCATTGAGAATGATATTTGCAGTGGGTTTTTCATAGATGGATTTTATGAACTTGAGGAATGTTCCCTCTATCCCTATACTCTGAAAAGTTTTAATCAGGAAAGGATGCTGTATTTTGTCAAATGCTTTTTCTGCATCAATTGAGAGGACCATATGGTTCTTCTCTCTCCTCTTATTAATGTGTTCTATCACGTTGATTGATTTGCGAATGTTGAACCATCCTTGCATCCTGGGGATAAATCCCACTTGGTCGTGGTGGATGATCCTTTTAATGTATTGTTGGATCCTATTAGCTAAGATTTTGTCGAGGATTTTGGAATCCATATTCATCAGGGATATCGGTCTGAAATTCTCCTTTTTGATGAGGTCTTTGCCTGGTTTGAGGATTAAGGTAATGCTGGCCTCATAGAATGAGTCTGGAAGTTTTCCTTCTGTTTCTATTTTTTGAAGCAGCTTCAGGAGAATAGGTATTATTTCTTCTTTGAATGTTTGGTAGAATTCCCCAGGGAATCCATCAGGCCCTGGACTCTTGTTTTTTGGGAGTTTTTTTTTTTTATTTTTTATTTTTTAATTTTAATTTTTTATATTTTATTATGTTATGTTAATCACCATACATTACATCATTAGTTTTTGATGTAGTGTTCCATGATTCATTGTTTGTGCATAACACCCAGTGCTCCATGCAGAACGTGCCCTCCTCAATACCCATCACCAGGCTAACCCATCCCCCCACCCCCTCCCCTCTAGAACCCTCAGTTTGTTTCTCAGAGTCCATAGTCTCTCATGGTTTGTCTCCCCCACCGATTTTCCCCCGTACAAATGTAGTGATCTGAAGGGGTACGTGCACCCCGATGTTTTTGGCAGATTTTTGATCACTGCTTCAATCTACTTACTGGTTATTGGCCTATTCAGGTTGTCACTTTCTTCCTGTTTCAGACTTGGGAGTTTATAGGATTCCAGGAAGGTATCCATTTCCTCCAGGTTGCTTAATTTATTGACATATAGTTGTTGATAATAATTTCTAATAGTTGTTTCTGTTTCCTTGGTGTTAGTCGTGATCTCTCCCCTTTTGTTCATAATTTTATTAATTTGGGTCCTTTGTCTTTTCTTTTGGATAACTCTGGCCAGTGGTTTATTGATCTTATTAATTCTTTCAAAGAACCAGCTTCTAGTTTCTTTGATCTGATCTACTGTGTTTCTGGTTTCTAATTCATTGATCTCTGCTCTAATCTTAATGTTTCTCTTCTCATGTGTGGCTTACGCGTCATTTGTTGCTTTTTCTCTAGTTCTTTAATGTGTCGAGTTAGTTGGTGAACTTGTGATTTTTCTATTTTTTTGAATGAGGCTTGGATGGCTATGTATTTCCCCCTTAGGACTGCCTTTGCAGTACCCCATAGGTTTTGGACTGATGTGTTTTTGTTCTCATCGGTTTCTATGAATTGTTTAAGTTCTTCTTTGATTTCCTGGTTGACCCAAACATTCTTGAGCAGAGTGGTCTTTAGCTTCCAAGTGTTTGAATTTCTTCCAGATTTTTTCCTGTGATTGAGTTCCAGCTTTAAAGCATTATGGTCTGAGAATATGCAGGGAATAATCTCAATCTTTTGGTATCGGTTGAGACCTGAATTGTGACCCAGTATGTGGTCTATTCTGGAGAAAGTTCCCTATGCATTCGAGGAGAATGAGTATTCTATTGTTTTAGGGTGGAATGTTCTGTATATATCTATGAGGTCCATCTCGTCCAGTGTGTCATTCAAAGCTCTTGTTTCTTTGTTGATTTTCTGCTTAGATGATCTGTCCATTGCTGAGAGTGGAGTATTGAGGTCTTGTACAATTAATGTATTGTCATCAATATGACTCTTTATTTTGGTTAACAGTTGGCTTATGTAGGTGGCTGCTCCCATATTGGGGGAATAGATATTTACAATTGTTAGATCTTCTTGTTGGATAGACCCTTTAAGAATGATATAGTGTCCTTCTCGGTCTTCAACTACAGACTTTAGTTTAAAATCTAAATTGTCTGATATAAGAATTGCTACCCCGGCTTTCTTTTGAGGTCCGTTGGCATGGAAGATGGATCTCCATCCCTTCACTTTCAGTCTGGATGTATCTTTAGGTTCAGAATGAGTCTCTTGTAGACAGTATATGCATGGGTCCTGTCTTTTTATCTAGTCTGCAACCCTGTCCCATCTTATGGGAGCATTTAGGCTGTTCATGTTGATAGTGATTATGGAAAGATATGAATTTATTGTCATCATATTGCCTGTGAAGACCTTGTTTTTAGAGATTGTCCTTGAAAATTTCTTTTCTATATCACTCTTGGGGTCTTTCTCCTTTTATAGAACCCCCCTTAATATTTCTTGCAGGGCCAGCTTAGTGGTCACATATTCTTTCAGTTTCTGCTGGTCTTGGAAGCTCTGCATCTCTCCATCAATTCTAAATGAAAGCCTTGCCAGATAAAGTATTCTTGGCTGCATGTTCTTCTTGTTTAGTACCCTGAATATGTCTTGCCAGGCCTTTCTGGCTTGCCAGGTCTCTGTGGATAGGTCTGACGTTATTCTGATGTTCCTCCCACTGTAGGTTAGGAATCTCTTCCCCCTAACTGCCCTTAAGATAGTTTCCTTGGTTCTAAGATTTGCAAGTTTTATTATTACATGCCAGGGTGTTGGCCTGTTTTCCTTGATCTTGGGAGGGGTCCTCTCTGCCTCTAGGACTCAAATGTTTGTTTCATTCCCCAGATTAAGGAAGTTCTCAGCCAAGATTTTCTCAAATACATCTTCTAGTCCTCTCTCTCCACTCCCTCCGGGATTCCAATAATTCTGACACTGGAACGTTTCATGGTGTCACTTATTTCTCTGATTCTATTTTCATGGATTCTGAGTTGTTTTTCCCTGGCCTCCTCTTTTCCCTTTTTATCTATTATATTGTCTTCCAGGTTGCTTATTCGTTCTTCTGCCTCAGTTACCCTAGCTATTAGATTATCTAGTTTGGATTGGATCTCATTGATAGCATTTTTAAGTTCTGCCAATTCACCTTTTATATCTGCCCTTAGAGACTCTATGTTGCCATTAATTGATTTCTCCATTCTAGCCATTGTCTTCACAATTGCTAGCCTGAATTCCATCTCCGACATCTTGGTTCTATCTGCATCCATTTGTAAATCTGCAGCATAAGTCATAATCTCTGAGTCTTTCCTGTTTTGGGGGCGCTCCTCCTCCTAGTCATTCTGTTGATGGGTGTTTGAGGGAATGTATAGAGTCCAAATTATTGACCAGAACCCAAGCAAGATGCACCTGTTTTCTTGGGACCTTAGGGTTGCTGGCCTCTTGTTTTCCCAGCCTGTCTTCTATGGGAGGGGCCTGCCGCACTGTTACTCAGGCAACCCTGTTTGGGCGGAGTTGCCCTGCCCCCCTGTGGTGGGGGATGGCTCAGCAGGAATCAGTCTTTGGGGCTTTTGTTCTCTGGTGCCTTTCCCTGGCAGCTTTCCGAGTCTCTTCTGTGAGTCAGAGCAGAAGAGACCGTTTCCAACCCCTCTGCCTCAGAGCAGAGGGATTGCGGTCTGTTCTTCAGTGAGCTCTCCAGGCCGCACCATCTCCGTTTCTGTCCGTGCTGCTATAAACTGCAGTGTCCTGGGTTGTGTGCCCCTCAGCAGTACTCCCAGTCCTTGCCTCCAGGTCAGGGCATGTCTCTGTGCTTCTAAAACTGCCAGCTGCCCCCAGTTAGCACAGGGGGCCCCTCTCCGGGTTTCTGTCTGGGGGGCTGCCCTAAAGTCCTTTCCCCATTGTTGTTGTTACTGATCTGCGAGTCTGTGCTAGTCCCCAGTGTGGGAGGCTTTTAATCACCAGTGGTGTATGATCTCTATGGCTCAGCTCCCTCTCCCTTCTGTTTATCCTCCGATATCTGCCTGCGGAATCATGGCTCCCTGCTTTGTACCTCGAAACCAACAGGTTGCAATATTCTGTTTGTAGAAATCCAGGTCTATCTTCTTACATCTCAGGCTGATTTCGTGGGTGTTCAGAGTGGTCTGGTAGATATCCAGCTCAGTTCTGGGGATCGGTTGGAATAGGGTCCCCTACTCCTCCACCATCTTTTCCCCCCTCCTATAATTGGCATTTTAAATGTTTATAACATTTAAGAGAATTTAACATACTAGAGTATTGGAGATTTTATTAGATTAAAATTTAGTTTAAAATGTACAATTGATTTTAGATTTGTGATTTCAGTATAAAAAATGTAAATGAGTTTGGCCAAGATCCTAAACTATATTGAGATAATCAAAATAATTTGAGTAATTGTGTAAGTTTAATTTACTAGATTCTCAAAAGTTATTTTTAAGCACTTGGAAACGTTTTGCTTGTTAAGTCATATATTTGAAGAATATAAAAATAAAATAGAATTATTAAATTTTAAGTAGACTTAAATGTGAATTATAATTAGGCTGTAAATAAAACTTCTTTGAGGGAAGTTTAGTTTGAGTTAATCAAAGAAAAAGTGAAGATTATTATCTTTTTTTTTTAAAGATTTTATTTATTTATTTGAGAGAGAGAGAGAATGAGAGAGAGAGCATGAAGGGGGGAGGGTCAGAGGGAGAAGCAGACTCCCCACCGAGCAGGGAGCCCGATGTGGGACTTGATCCCGGGACTCCAGGATCATGACCTGAGCCGAAGGCAGTTGCTTAACCAACTGAGCCACCCAGGCGCCCGATTATTATCTTTTTTATTAGATTAATAAATGGAATAACACTATTTGTACATTGAAATTATGAGCAAAGTAATGTTTCCATATTTTTCTTTAACATCTTGAATATTAATTTTATTTTTTTACTTTTTATTATTTTTAAAGATTTTTTTATTTATTTGACAGAGAGAGATACACAGCAAGAGAGGGAACGCAAGCAGGGGGAGTGGGAGAGGGAAAAGCAGGCTTCCCGCGGAGCGGAGAGCCTGATGCAGGGCTCGATCCCAGGTCCCTGGGATCATGACCTGAGCCAAAGGCAGATGCTTAACAACTGAGCCACCCAGGTGCCCCTTGAATATTAAGTTTAAACCTAAGAAACTATAAGTACTACTAAGAATAAAACAATGATGAACATCATGCAATTCACTTTGACACTACGCTGTGGCATAAAATTTCATTATGAAATGAGTGTGTGAAACCTGGCTACTTGAGACTTTGTGTTCTTACCTTCCTAGCAATATCAATTAGTCAAAGACTCTGAGAGATGCTATTGTCAGACTCTGTCAGATTTTTCCTGTGAAGAAGTTTTGAATATCAAAGCACACCCAGTTCCAGCACCTCATTTTTAGCAGCTTTACAGATCTTGTTTTCTTTTTTTAATTTAATTTTATTATGTTATGTTACATCAATACATCATGAGTTTTTGATGTGATGATCCACGATTCATTGTTTTTGTATAACACCCAGTGCTCCATTCAATACGTGCCCTCTTTAATACCCATCACCGGGCTAACCCATCCCCCCACCCCCCTCCCCTCTAAAACCCTCAGTTTGTTTCTCAGAGTCCATAGTCTCTCATGGTTCATCTCTCCCTTCATTTTCCACGCCCTTCATTTTTCCCTTCCTTCTCCTAATGTCCTCCATGCTATTCCTTATGTTCCACAAATAAGTGAAACCATATGATAATTGACAGATCTTGTTTTCTTGACTCTAAATGTGGGAAAAACTACTGTTTGAAAAGTTATACTTTAGGGCCTTATTGCCCTGTAGCAAGATCTCTATTCTTTATGCTCCCTAAAGTGTAGTTTTGAAGGAATATACAGCTTTCTGAAGTGACATTGTCAAATTTACAAGATTATCTTTTTTTGTGAGACAAGAAAAATCATTTTACTTTTTTGTATATTGTGTATGAAATAGACATTTGATATTTCTACTAAGGGAACAACAGGAAGTCTATGGCATCAACATAAATTAGAATTTACAGAGCAGTGAGTTCAGACACATTTCTGTTACTTGTGGTTCATAAGCTGCCAAAGATGTCACTTAAAGAGTTTGGAAAATAATCTGCATTGAAATTCTGTGTTATATTTCTGCTTTCTGAATTAACTAATTCTGTGAATAATAGTAAGTTACTTTATCTGCAAGTTTTGCTGTAGTTGTAAAATGCCTTATTTAGACCAATGATCAGCATGGTGTCTTTCTGTATAATCCTTTGTAATTCTTGAAACTCAGGTTATATATAGCTATTTTAACTTGTTATAGATGGTGTCAAAATTTAGCAAGACATGCATCATTTACATAATGATAGCTTTCTTTGTTTTCTGTTTTATTTGTTTGTTTGCACTTAGTTTTCCTTTTCCTGCTAACTAATTGTTATATCTTCTCTTGGCCTTTCTCTCTGGTGAGGAGGTAAGCTAAGGAAGGAGCTTTGGTTTGGGCCATGGAATGGAAAACCCTCTGGCCAAGGATTGGACATTTGACTTTGGTCGTGAGACATGTTTTTGATCAAATTAATTAGTTAGCTTGGATTCGTTTTGAAAGAAAAGGAATAATCACAAGCATTTATACAGGTTGCTGAGGGAAATATATGTCTTTCTACTTCCTATTTGCCTAAGAATTTTATAAATGTTATATAATCATAGATTAAAGATTACAGCAATGAAGCTTTTACAGTCAGAGTCATTATAACACAGTATGCCAAAAAAAACCCAAACATTTTTTAGTTTATTTTTTTGGTCAGTGAATTGCATGCTTCTTTGCCTTTGTATCCAATCTTCCAATATAGTGCCTGGTATGAGACAATCTGTAAACACTGGATGAACCAGTGAATGAATGAACCACCATTTTCTATTTGTTAACTATTGTCATATAACAGATTGCTCCAAAATGTATTGGCTTAAGCCAACTATAGAGATTTATTATCTTGGACAGTTTCTGTGAGTCATGAATTTGGGATTGGTGTAGCTGGGTGAATTCTAGCTCAGTCTCATGAGGTTACAGTTAAGATTTCTGGGTCTCTTCTTAGGACTGCTTGTGTGTGCTCATGTCATAGAAGCTGGCTTCCTGTAGAGCACATGATCTCAAAGAGATCAAGGCATAAGCTTTAATATATTTTACCATTTAACCTTGGAAGTCACACAAAATCATTTCCATAATATCCAGTAGGTTAAACAAGCCAGTCCTACTTATTGTGGGAAGGCATCACACAAGGACATGAATACCAGGAGACAGGGATTGTTGGAGGCCATCTTGGAGGCTGGTTAATACATATTAAAGACATTTTATATTAGATGAAAGCTTTCATATTTATTAAGTCATTTTCTCGTTTGTTTAGATCTTTCATGTTAGAATGAGGCAATAATGGCACAAGGTAAATTAGCCAATTCATTATGGCTCATTGGGATCAAGAAGTATATTCTCAACAAACTCTGGAAATATGCAGCAAGCTGAAGAATGATGTTAACAAATGTGTATTTATTTAACCTTTCCTGACTGTTTTCTAAAACTCTTGCTGTAAAGTCCTGTGCATATCCTGATGCAGTATAAAATGTGAAGCATCCTTATCAATCTGAGATTTGCCTAGTTAAAGCCTGAGCTTTCATGGGAATGAAACAACCTCAGTTAACATCAGTAAATCCCTTTAGCTTTAAGTGCAAGAAGTCAATCACAGAAAAATCACAAAGCATAAAGTACACATAAAATAACACTGCCAGTCTGATCTCTTAGGAAAAACAAGCAGTGAAAGGGAAAGATGCTTTCTGAAAGCACGCACAACCTCTCCTGGCAAAACAAAAGCCAAAAACAAATTACCGTGTGTGTTTACGCTAGAATGGCTATTACCTTAAGAAAAGTCAAGGCAATTTTCCATAAAAATAAGGTCTTCACATCCCAGAGTAAGAACAGTCACTAAATTGAGGCCAACCTTATTCAAAAATACAGTCGTGTGGGGTGTGGGGAAGACCAAGCTCTGAAATTTAAGAAACCACACAATTAAAAATTACATTTTCTGTGCTTTTGGCTTTTGTTTCTTTTGGAATTTTTTTCCTCTGGATTTTCTTTTTTGACTTTTTTTTTATTTTTAATGAGAATACATATGTTCCTTTCTGTTCAGGAAGAGTTAGCTAGGTGGTAATAGTGATGTATTCTCAATAATTTATAGTAAATTATTCAAAATGGAGAATGTTATTGTTTTCCCTGTTTAGCCAGTTCTGATTTTTGTTTGAAGAAATCTTCCATCACAGATGGGAAGGGAGAAAAGAGCTCCCAGCTATTTTTTTTTTTCCTTTTATGTGCCAGGCACTGTGTGAAATAGTCTACTTTTATTATTCCATTTAATCTCCACAACAGACTGATGAAGGATAATCTGAGATGCAAAGGGGTTGAGGAAGCTGAAAATTAGAGGTAGTATTGCTTGTGGTTAGTAGCTAAGAAGGGGCAGAGCCAGAATTTTGTCTGACTGTGAAGCTATTTCTACTACTCTGTGCTTGTCTCCCAGGGGAAATACAAGGTTCAAGAAATCTTCCATTCTAACATCAACTAAAGACGGATGTAAGGCTGTCAGGTTATTTTACCAGGAACTGTAGAACTTATAGAATTAGAGAACTAGAAGATGGTGACCAAATAACACCATATTCCTTTAAAAATGAACAAAAATACCAGTTTCTGAATAATTACCTGCTTCAAAAAATAATAAAGATTTTTCTTAAATAAATACAATTATATTTTCAATGACATACAGGTATGATGGCAGATCCTAAGTTAATTGTTTTGCTATTTACTTTCCTTTTCCTAATGCCACACAGTTTAGTTTGGCATAATTGCATTAAAACTATTTGACCAGAAATACTTTCTGGCATTGCACTAGATTTGTGTTTAATTCTGTACCAATTTCTGTTGACCTGATGACCAGGCATGACTCCTGTCTCTCATCAACCATCCCCTTAAATATAGCTTGAACAGCTTCTTGAGCCTTGTAGGAAATTAGGTAATGCCCACCACACTAATACATATCAACCATTGAAATGACAGCTGTATTAATTTATTGCGGGTAATGTACATAAGGGGAAAAGGTATTTAAAAAACATTGTTAAAAAATACTCTAGATTTCTCTTAGTCCAATACCCTACTTTCATGAAATAATTGTACATAAACACAAATACCTATTACATTCAGGCCATGCACTGGGATTTGACAACCCTCTTTCAGTTTCTTGCTCCAATGTTTGATAGTCCTGTCATGAAGTTCTTTATTTAGTGGCTTTAAGTTTCAAGGTACTCAAGTCCTCCTAAGCTCTTCTCAATCTTTTGTTTGCTTTCTAGTGATCAATCCACATGTATTTTATCCTTCAGTCTAAGTGATTCATTGTTCAATTAACATTTCTTGCCTTCTATAAATTATTTCTCAATTAAGTTTAGTGTAGGGTAATTGGTTTAACCTGTGGCAGCTTCCTCCCATCTGCATTACTGCAGAGACTCACCGTCCAAGAAGCTCTGGTGTTCTTGATACCAAATGCATTTCAAATGCACTTTTTCTTCCAATCACATGCTATTGAGGTCAGAGGAAAAGTTATACACTCATTTAAGGACAGTATGGGGCTATTAGCACAGCATTTTCAGTTCTTCTCAAACTCATTACTATATGAAACTTCATGAATTTATGTGACTCTTTGTCATACAGAGTACAGACATCTTTATTACCACCGTCATCCTCATCATTATTGCAGATCACTGCTGTGTCTGTTGATGATTCTTCTTGTGTTTAATAACTTCAGAATATCAACGTGGTCTTTTTATGAAATGGCCAATCTAAGACTGAAAGAAGGAAGCAAAACTTGGCAGAAGTCTTTTGATGTCTCTGCAGGATATGCATATATGTATGTACAAATATAACCTAGATGAGGGAATACACAAATAGAACAAGGAAAACTTACCTTCCTGTTGTTATGATTAGAAGTTCATCCTCTTGCTAGAGAGTATGGTGTAATGAGGTGGAGGAATCGGACAGAGTCAGGAGACCTGATTTTTAGGTTAAATTTGTTACTGCTTGCTTCAGTGCTTCTCAGTTTTTAAGTGCATTATAAATCCTGTGGGAGTTTTGTTAAACTACATTCTCTTTCAGTAATTCTGGGGTAAGGACTAAGATTCCGAATTTCCTACATTAAATTCTTAGGTGATGTTGATACTGGTCTACATTTTGTGTAATAAGAACTTGCTTAACTAACTTTGAAGAAGTCCGTCATTCTTTCTGAGTTTTTTTTTTTTTCATTCACAAAATAAAATGATTGGACTGACAAGTATGCAAGGGACTTTGTCAATCTTACAATGTTTTGAATTGCATAAGCCCTCTGTATCTCTCTTAAGATATATTAAATTCTATCCTTTGGTGATTCTGTCATAAATTTACTTAAGAGAATTTGTTCCCGTAATTCTTTCCATGTCCCTGATGAAGTTTGAATCACAGTTAATGAAATATTTGAAATAAATGAAAGCTTTTCTTTTTATAATTAAACTATAAACCATAACTTCCTCTTACAGAGACATACTAAGAAAATAATTGCGTCTCTATACAACAAATGCTTTGTATGTGCATATCATCTTTATTTCTAAGTATATGATACTTATCTGTGAATACATATATATATATTTACTGAAAACTGTAAGGATATATATGCCCATGCACATATAAGGGTAAATAAATTGGGGGGGATAGAAGGGTAGCATAGGAAATCCTGAACTCACTTCCTTCCATGGATGCACCAAATCTACAGGTACATATGAATCATTTCCCTCTGAAAAAGATCTGAAAACTGGATAACTTTTCTCCACAAAAAAGAAAGATTAAAAGACAAAAGAAGGAAAATTAAAACTACAATAATTAGTTTGGGATATATAGAATAAAAAGATATAAAAAGTGATATCAAAAACATAAAACATGAAGGAAGAGTAGAAATGTAGAGTTTTGGAATGTGTTCAACTTTAAATTGCTATCAAAGACTATCATATACCTATAGGGTGATATATGTGAACCTCATGGTAACCACAAAGCAAAACCTTAATGAGAAAAGAATCTAAACATAACACTAAAGAAAGTTATGAAGCTATAGGAAAGAGGGAAAGGAAAGAAAGAGAGGAACAAAAACAGCCAGAAAACAGTTTACAAAATGGCAGTAAGTATATACCTATAAATAATAACTTTAAATGTAAATGGACTAAATTTATAAATATATATGTACAATATAGGAGCACCAATATATATAAAGCAAATATTAACAGACCTAAAGGGAAAAATTAACAGAAATACAATAATAGCAGGAGATTTTAACACCCCATTTATATCAATGAATAGATCATTCAGACAGAAAATCAGTAAAGAACATTGGCCTTAAATGACACATTAGACCAGATGGGCTTAATAGATACATACAGAACATTACATCAAAAAGCATCAGAACATACGTTCTTCTCAAGTACATGTGGAATATTCTCTAGGATAGATCTCATGTTAGAACACACAAAAAAATCTCAGTAAATTCAAGGAGACTAGAGATCATATCATGCATCTTTTCCAGCCATAATGGTATGAAATCAATTACAAGAAAAAAAAACTAGAAAAACTACAAATGCGTAAGAATTAAACAACATGTTACTGAACAACTACTGGTCATAGGAGATATCAAAGGTGAAATGAAATAGCTAAGGAAAAATGAAAACAAAAATATGACAAGTCAAACTCTATGGGACATAGCACAAGTGGTTCTAGGAGGGAAATTATAGCAGTGCAGGCCTACCTCAAGAAACAAGAGAAATTGCAAACAATTTAAATTTACATCTAAGGGAAGTAGAAAAAGAAGAACAAGCAAAGCCCCAAGTTCATAGAAGAAAGGATATAATAAAGATCAGAGCAGAGTTAAATGAAATGGAGACTAAAAAGACAGTAGAAAAGATCAATGAAACTAAGATCTGGTTCTTTGAAAAGATAAAATTGACAAACCCTTAGCTGTATTCACTAAGAAAAAAAGAGGGAGGGCTCACATAAAATCAGAAATGAAAAAGGAGAAGTTGCACTTGATATGAAGAAAGTACAAAGAATCTTAAGAGACTACTATGAGCAGTTAAATGCCAACAAATTGGACAACCTGGAAGAAATGGGTAAATTTCTAGACATTTACAATCTTCCAAGACTGAATCCTGAAATAGAAAATCTGAATAGTCTTATTATGAGCAAGGAGGTTGAATCAGTAATTAAAAACCTCCCAACAAGCAAAAGTCCAGGATCAGATGACTTCATTGGTGAATCTACCAAATATTCAAAGATTTAATACTGTTCTTCTCAAACTCTTCCAAAGAATTGGAGGGAAAGATTCCAAACTCATTTTTTTAAAAAAAGATTTTTATTTGAGAGAGATAGAGAGAGAGAACAAGTGGATGGGAGGGGCAGAAGGAGAAGAAGAAGCTGACTCTTCACTGAGCAGGGAGCCCAATGCAGGGCTTGACCCCAGGACCCTGAGATCATGATCTGAACTGAAGGCAGATGCTTAACTGAATGAGCCACCCAGGTGCCCTGATTCCAAACTTATTTTATGAGGCCAGCATTACCCTGGTACCAAAACCAGACAAGGACACTACAAGAAAAAGTTACAGGCCAATATTCCTGACCAACAAAATCCTCAACAAAATATTAGCAAACCAAATCCAACAATACATTAAAAGGATCTTTCACCATGATCCAATGGGATTCATTTCAGGGATACAAGGATGGTTCAATGTCAGCAAATTTATCAGTGTGATATACCACATTAACAAATGAAAGATAAAAAATCATATGATCTTTTCAATAGATGAAGAAAAGCATTTGACAGAATTCAACCTCCATTTATGATAAAAACTCTCAGTAAAGTGGGTACAGAGGGAACATACCTCATCATAATCAAGGTCATACATAACAAACCCACAGCTTATATACTCACTGCTGAAAAGCTAAAATCTTTTCTTCTAAGATCAGAAATAAGAGAAGGATGCCCACTCTTCCCGGTTTATTCAACATAGTATTGGAAGTCCTAGCCATAGCATTTAGGCAAGAAAAAGAAATAAAAGGCATACGTATTGGAAGAGATGTAAAAGTTTTACTGTTTGCAGATGACATGATACTATATATAGAAAACTCTAAAGACTCCAACCAAAAACTGTTAAGACTGCTAAATGAACTCAATATATTTGTAGGATATAAAAGTAATACACAAAAATCGGTTGTGTTTCTATACACTAATAACCAACTGTCAGAAAGAAGAATCCAAGGAAACCTGTTTATAATCACATCAAAAAGAATAAAATACCTAAGAATAAATTTAATCAAGGAGGTGAAAGACCAAAAGAGTCTTGAGAAAGAAGACAAAGCTGGAGGTATAATGCTCCCTTATTTTAAACTATTCTGCAAAGCTATAGTAATCAAAACAGTATGGTTTTGACATAAAAACAGATGCATAGGTCAGTGGAACAGAATAGAAAGCCCTGAAAAAAACCCATGCATATATGGTTAATTAATCTATGACAAAGGAGGCAAGAATATACAATGGGGAAAGGACAGTCTCTTCAATAAATGATGCTGAGAAAATTGGACAGCCATATGCAAAAGAATGAAACTGGACTATTGTGTTACAGTATACATAAAAGTCAACTAAAAATGGGTTAACGACTTGAATAAGACTTAAAAAATAAGGCCTGAAACTATAAATCTCCTAGAAGAAAACATAGGCAGTAAGCTGTCTTAGTGATTTTTCTTTCTTTCTTTTTTTTTTTTTTTTTTTTTTGGATTGGTCTCCCCAGGCAAGGGAAACAAAATCCAAAGCAAGCAAATGGGACTATGTCAAATTTGAAAGCTTTGACATAGAGAGGGAAACCCATCAACAAAAAGAAAAGGCAATGTACTGAATTAGAGAAGATATATGCAAATCATATATGTGATAAGTGGTTAATATCCAAAATATATAAAGTACTCATACAACTCAATAACAACAACAACAACAAAAATCTCAATACTTACCAAAGTATTTTTTGTCAGTTGCTTCCATGGGATTAAAAAATGAGCAGTCTCAATAGACACTTTTTTCCTAAAAGAGACATACAGATGCCTAACAGGCACATGAAAAAATGCTCAACATCACTAAGCATCAGAGAAATACAAATCAAACCATAATGAGCTGTCACCTTACACGTATCAGAATGGCTTTTATCAAAAGGATAAATAACAGGTGTTGCCAAGGATGTGGAGAGAAAGAAATCCTGTGCACTGTTGGTGGGAATGTAAATTGGTGCAGACCCTATGGAAAACAGGAAATTTCTCAAAAAATTAAAAATAGAGCTACCTTATGATCCAATAATTCCACTACTTGGTATCTATCCAAAGAAGACAAAGACACTAATTTGAAAATATGTATGCCACCTCTATGTTCATTGCAGCATTATTTATGATACAAGATATAGAAACAATCTAAGTGTACATTGGTGGATGAATGGATAAAGAAGATGGGGTATATATACTGAATGGAATACTACTCAGCCATAAAAAGAATGACATCTTGCCATTTGTGACAACATGGATGGACATTGAGGGTATTATATGCAGTGAGATAAGATAGAGAAGGACAAATAATGGCATGATTTTACTTACATATAGAATCTAAAAAACAAAACAAACAAAACCAAACCAGACTAGTAGATAAAGAGAATAGATTGGTTGTTGCCAGAGGAGAGGGTTTTTGGTGGGGGGATGAAGTGGGTGAAGAGGCTCAAGATGTACAAACTTCCAGTTATAAAATAAATAAGTCTTGGGAATGCAATACACAGCAAGAGGAATATAGTCAGGAACATTATATGAACTATGTAAGATAACAGTATCTAGGCTTATTGTGGTGACCATTTCAAATGTATACACATGTCAAATCACTGTGTTGTACACCTGAAATTAATATAATATTGTATGCCAATTCTAGCCCAAGAAATTTTTTAAAAGAATGTAAGTAAATATAAATGTGTATGAACATTTGATGTTTGTTTGTTATTTTGAACATCTTTTTATGGAAAGCTTCACAAGTGTAAAAATGCAAATGAACATACATACCAATCACCAAACTTTCAAAATATATATATTAAAACATTTTTTTATTAATATATAATGTATTGTTTGTTTCAGGGGTACAGGTCTGTGATTCATCAATCTTACACAATTCACAGCACTCACCATAGTACATACCCTCCCCAATATCCATCATCCAGCCACCCCATCCCTCCCACTCCCTCCACTCCAGCAATCCTCACAAACTTTAAAAGTATTAATATTTTTACCAGTTTTTAAAATCTGTGCCGTGTTCTTCTGCCAACTCACTTTTTAAGAGGATTCGATTATTTTAAAATAAATGCCAAATATAATTAGTGAATTTTTCTAAATACAACATTATTTTAATAACATTTACTACAACATTAAAAATCAAAAAGATTGTTGCTCTTTCAAGACTGCACTTTGTGTGTGTGTAATTCTGTAAACAAAGTTGCATAAATCCAGTGGTGTCCTGGTAGATGTTTGCCAACTGGCTCTCTGAAAACAGCAAAACAAAAGATAGCACAAACCATTGGTTTGCTGCATTTACAGTTTCTCTGGTGTAAATACTTCCACCATAACTAGTTTGAAGCCAGCAATTTGACAGTAAGAACGTGTATTTGAAAAGAGGTGCTTGTAACAGTTCTTTGGGGCCAGAATAAGCTGACTCCAGCACACTGTATAAATCTGCTTATTTAATTACATGGTTTAGGCACATAAATATATATTTGCCTCTGTGACTTAAACTACTATTTGAGTCCTGGGTCATTTTAAATGTGGAATGGGTAACTTATTTCTGTAAATATTTTAATTTATGTCAACAAGTTATCAAAGTATTTCTGTCAATTTACCTGCATGGGAGGTATGGAATATGCTAGAAGTAATGATTTCTTAATTTGATTAAACAACATCATACATCCCTGTCATGGCACCATGTACCAATGGACACTCAAAAATTTGTTCAATGAACAAATGAAATGCTGCATTATGTAAATGAAGTTATAGTTATGCAAAAATACATACTCTCTTTCACGTATCATTGAGGCCAGAGAATTGGGTGTTTTATTTAAAATAATATTCTTAAGCTATATAGGTGATTTATATTCAAAATTTAAAATACCTGGGGCCGTTCTGTTCTCAGGCATGTGAGTCATATAAAATCAAGAGATGGAAATCCAGGGAGTGCAATGTTAAATAATGCGTGAGTGATGTAATTTTATTGTGGATCTCAGTACAATGCTGCAGGAGATGGTAATGTTAAAACAAAATAAAACTTTCTTTTCTTAGACACCGTTTTTCAGCATCATCACATTTAAAGAGTCAATTTTCAGATGACCTGATGGGAAATCATATGAAGTTATAATGTAGTACAGACAGTTGCTATTCTGAGGATCAGAAGGAAAATCATGAATCTCATTTCTAATTCAAGCTTCGGTCTCTTCCTCTCTCTTTATTTCCCCTCTTTTTAATCTTCTGCAACAAACAATTTCACATCTCTTCCACCTAATAAAATGTAAATTACCTCTTGGGTTCACAGTTATTAGAGCAGTTTTATTAGCTCTTGCACTGTGCAGCATTCTTGTAAGGAACTGGGTTATATAAATAATCATCTTTTTCCTTATCTCCTGGCTTCCATCTATAATTGATGGTTTACATCACCTTATCTTACAGACAGCCATTTCTTCATAAACAAATATGTGATCTGGTGCAGATGTGCCTGAGTGTCCTAAAAAGCCAATATAACAATTTTGCTACATTTTAAAGCCTATAATTTCATGCCTAACACTTGGCATTGTAACCATGGTATCTGCAGTTAGATGTCGGATCCAGAAACATCAAATAGAAAGATTATTTCTTGAGTCTGTTATATACAGTCAGAACTATAAAGGGGACAAATTGTGAGAACATGTAAGAAGACTGTGTATAATATTTTTTCATGTTTTTAAAAATATTTAACTTAGGGAATTTGTTATTTGAAATCCTTACCAGAAAAAATAGTTACAATCAAGTTAGTGTATTCTATATATGATCCTCAGTTTTTATAGTTTCTCTTCAAATAAAAATATTTTAAAAATATATTAGCTGGGGGGCGCCTGCGTGGCTCAGTCAGTTACATCTGCCTTCGGCTCAGGTTATGATCCCAGGGTCCTGCGATGGAGCCCCATGTGGGGCTCTCTGCTCAGTGGGGAGCCTGATTCTCCCTCTCCCTCTGCCACTCTCTCACTCTCTCGCTTGCTTTCTTTCAAATAAATAAATAAAATCTTTAAAAAACATATTAGCTGGATTTTCCCATGTGAGGAATAACTGAGCTGTATTTCTAATTTGTAAATTTTGAAACATATGTAAATATATAAATATAAAATTTTTGAAATAATAACTTTTTCTAGATGTCAAAGCGTTTTTTAAAAATCTTAGTATTTTGATTAGAGTCTGTGGTAGACATCTGTTTTTAATTTTTCCTGCTCAGCATCTGTTTTCCTTTTCTTACAACTTTCCGGTCTACCTTTAGGAATGTTTTCCACTCACTGTGTACAGTTTTGGTGGAAAGTTAATCAAGGTGCTCTGCCTACAGTCAACAGAACCTAGAAGAGTTCTTGCAATCTCCTTCAGCCAAATACCTCATGTTAATTGACTGCTCTACCCTCCCTCCCCACAATTAAACTTGTGGGGTAGGCAGTGCTGTATTCTAATCTTGAGCAGTAAGACTTTCTCAGGAATTATGAATATTACTTTATATAAGAGATTAAAAGAGAGACTGATTTGTTGTTGCTGTTCATTCACTTGTTTCCTGTCTTTTCCTAGTTGAGGCTTGAGTTTTAATTTTTAAAATCACCAAAAGATCCATTAATGGATTTAACTAAAATAGATGCAGTTTACTCAAGGGGAGATTTAACTACATTTTTAGGGAGCAGAAAAAAGCTGCCTTGTGATTTAAAATAATTCTGACAACCTCTTCTTCTCTCTCCATTTTATATTATGGGTGGATATTATAATAGAAAAGATGGTGTTTTTCTGTCCTGGATCACAGGTGTCTGACACTGCCATCTGGAGACAATATCTGTCTGGAGACCGTTATGAAGTAAGACATCTTGGAGCAATTCCAGGATGCTGTGGAACTGTATAGGGTCAGAGGCTGGGACCGTGAGAGCTGTACTGAACCAGGCTAACTGTCAATAGGTGGTTAACTGACATACTCATGGGCTCTGTTCTCTGAGACCCTATATGAACCATGTGATTCTGGGAAAAAAGGACACCTATTCTTTAAGACTGATGATATTATTCATTGGAGAGAAAAAGCTTTTGCTTTTCCTTCGTTTGGTTTTGTGAAGAATGGCTAAAAGTTCTGCATTCTAAGCTCTTCTTCATTCAGACCAAGGACAAGGAATATTCTTGTTTCACCTTGGCTAAGTCACGTAACCTGGACCTTAATTTCTTGTAATAAAATCCAGGCTCATTACCCATATAACAATGTGGTTAGTTACCCCATAAGTTAAAGCGCTTTGCATTTTCTAGTTAAAATGAAATATGTAGTATAATTAAACAATAATACAATGATGATTAATCATTTTTCACAATTTAATTATGCAATGTGTATGATTAATCATTGTAATTTAAAGGGTATAATAAGCAAGCAGAATAATTATGTATAATGGAACATGAGGTGTAGGTTAAAAGGTATATATTAAAATTACTCATAAGTATCCTGGAAAAAATTATTAAATGATATCACTGAATATGCCTTTAATGAAATTAGTCTCAGGGTTTTATATGTAAAAGACAGGCATTTCTTTCCCTTTGCACCAGGCAAGGAAGCTTTCCCTTGTTTTCTCTATCTTCTTTTTCCAGCTGAGTGTATATTTTTAAGTGCTCTGCATTTTTTATTCAAGCCTTCTAAAAAGGGAACAGAAAGAGATCTGAGATTTTTGGAAGGACAGACAGGGTCAGCTCTCCTTGTAGAATCTTTAATGCTAGTCTTCATTTGAATGAACTATTTAAATACAGACAGCTTCCATCATACCAACACCTCATCTTTAATTGCCTGAAGTTTGGGCGAGTTTATCCATGCAATGTCAAGAAAAGGTTAGTTTTTTTTTTCTTTTAATTTATTTCAGCAAAAGGAATGTGTTCAATAAGAGGAGGTAACCCAAAATTCCCTGCAGTTCTTGCTGCTTGATACCAAAAGAGGCAATTATTAACTTTTTCCTCTGTAGTGGTAATATAGGAGAAAAGATAACGAATTAAGTCTACCGGAGATTTTTAGCCTATTTCAGGAAATTAACATCTTTAATAACATCTTTCAATGGGAAAAGACATTCCGGGTTCTAGACAAATGACTGAGTTTAATTTTGAAATACAACTTAGTGTAAATTAGAGCCTAGCTATTCTAAAAGATAGACCACCAGGATCACCATGTTATGGCAGGGATAATAAAAAGATGCAGATAAAATTTTTCTGCTTTAATATCCTAGAATTCATGTTAGGTAAATTAAGAGCAGTGTTTGATTAAATCACTAAATAAACAAACAAAAAACATTTTGAAAAGCAAGTGTCTCCCATCCAAGTGTCATTAGTTATGCCTTTAGGGAATGATTCCTCAATCCCACACTTATAAATAACTCTCAGCAACATCAACAGGAATTAAGCATGTCTCTGGAGAAGCACATAAGCAATCTGAGGTGACAGGACCCTAGCTGGGTCTTGCTGCTATGAGTCATGCTAAAGCAAAGTGTCAGGCAGTGCAGCAGAGGTAAGAATACTGGGTAAGAACACACAATGTATCTGTTGAGAGCTATTAGAATGGCTTCTTGGAGAAGTGGTCATATGGAGTGAGAAAGAGAGGAAAGGAAAAAAGAACTGAAAAGATGAAAAGATGCAGCCAAAATAGATTCTACTGTACACCAAGAGGCAGTTGCATTGGGCTACAGAGAATTTATTGATCTCTCCATTTATTTCTGCTCACCTTGCCATTGGGATAGTCTTTTAATAAAAATAGAGGAGCTTATGGAGCCATTCTCTTTGTTTGGCAAGGACCTGTTTGGTCCTAATCATTTTTGACCTATTATGTATCTAGAGAAAGATGGGCCCATTATTGTATGCTGAGGGAATACAAGACATAGATGGGAATTGCTAAATTAATACTGTAAATCTTACCTTCTATGGAAGTCCAGAGCAAATTGCCACCTAAGCAAGCTTCACTCTGCAAATGGAACTTAGTTCAACCTTGAAGGAAATCTGTTACTTAGACTACAGGATTAGGAGAGTGTACCATGGAGATTAATATTGAGTAAAGGTCTGAAGGCATAATATGTAGGCCAAGTCAGGGAGATAATGAGCTGATCATTTTGGTGTAGCAAAGGAATTCTTCTGGACAAGAAACTGGTATTTCTTGTGTTGGACTAGAGTTGCTTACTTATAGCTTTTCCAAATTCCATTGTCCTCCTAGTCTTAATGGCTTACACTCTGCAATTATAAAAGTAGGCTAGCAAGTGAATGGATTTCATTCATTCATTCATTCATTCATTCATTCATTTAGTTTGGACTATGTGGTGGTCTGTTTTATGTGTGTCATTTTGGCTAGGCTAGTCCCCATTTATTCAATCGAACACTAATCTTGGTGTTGCTGTGAAGGCATTTTGTAGATGTGATTAAAGTTTATAATGAGTTAACACTAATTAAGGAAGACTGTCCTAGGTAATCTGGGCATTCCTAATTCAATTAGTTGAGAAGCCTTAAGAGCGGAACTATGGCTTCCCAAAGGATGAAGAAATTCTGCCTCCAGATAGTGGTTTATGCTTGTGCCTGAGAATTCCAGCCTACCCTTCATAATGGTCAATTTCAGAATTCTGACTTACCCAGCCAGCTCTACAATCATGTAAGACAATTCCTTGCAATAAATCTTTAATATATATCTCATACTGGTTCTATTTCCTTTTTTGGGACCCTGACTGACATAAGATGCCATAACAAATAGATTTGAGGGGGAAGGTGTAGTGGGAATGTTTTAGTAGGAAATGTTTTAGTAGGAAGATGTTATGTGAAAAGTGGGGCTTTAATAAACAATGACTACATCTAGTGATAGTGCACAAGGAGAGTGTGTGTTGGAGGTAACCTGACTGGAATGTTGAACTAATTCAGTGAGAAGTTTGAGACTCGGTTTATAGGACTGGACATGAAGGGGATTCCTGCTGAAATAAGGGACCTGAGGAATCAGAGTAACAATTAAAGTTAAGTCTGTTGAAAAAAATCTGATGATTGAAAAAAATCTGATCTGGAGATGCCAAATCCAAATACACCCAGGGTAGGGCTCTTGGTAGCAGATGTTTTGAAGCCAGGTGAGATGTGATCTAGGCTAGATCAGAGGTGGAAAGAGCCACTGGTGATGGATGTTGTTCCAGGAAGATTCAGATTGGCTTAAAGAGCCCAGGGCAGGATGAGATTCAAAGTACTATAAGACAGCTTAGGATGCCATAGCAATATGTCATAATAGAAATAACATATGGTTCAATTAAGGCAGTGTTGAGAATGTAAAAGAATGGGATAGAGGAAAGTGACATTAAAAAAGAAAAAAAATCATATTTGCAGGAGAATTACAAGAATAGAAGGAAAGGGAAGCAATGTGCTCCCCAAATTACAAAGTGTTTAACATGTGAGACCAAATGTGCACAGATACACCCTTCTGTATGACTCTGAGCAGTGTTCTGCAGTAATTCAAATATTCTAATATCATTTCCCTGCAACAAAATTGCAAACATATTAAGCTATCGAGCGATGAATTTAGACTGCTTTATTTCATTTTTCTTTATTTTCTTTTTTCTACCTTTTTCTTTTTTATTGCGTTTTTAATTTTAATCCCTACATTTTTTTTTCTTTATCGGTGATCTGTTTCCCAGTTCTACACTAAGCAGGAAGTGCTTTAGTATATGGCACTAGTTCAAGATATCATGGTCTGGTTTTATTGTAAATAAAAGTAGATCTTCCAAACATTGAGAATCAAGCTTTCTTTATCTCTCAGCTTTTGACAGTCTGAAGTTTCATCTCCTATATGTAGCCACAAGGTTTTGTCCCTGAAACTATTATGAATTTAATGAGAAAATTAGAATATAGTCATGCCATCACTGGAAAATATGTGTAGTTCTCATTTTAAAGCAGTTCTTACAGCTTTTCAAAAAGATATGTTGGAAGTAGACAAATGATGTCCAGTGTGACAGAAGTGTAAGAGTGAGTGCTGCCTTAGAAATTGAGAATTCTTACAAAATTGCCTTTAACCCCAGTGGTCCTAGGAAGCTACCTCTCTGAATGGATTACTGCACAGTACTTAACCAATCTATGATTTCCTGAAGCCCTCAAGCTTAGTTTAAGGATAAAAATTTCAGGCCAGTCCAAGTGAGCAAGAGATATTTTAGACCACTGGCAACCTCAGGCACTGAAGTTACTCAGAAGTAGCTGCATCTAAATGAATTCACTTGTTAGGGTCTCAGAACAACTGTCACAGAGGCCCTGCATTGAAATTAACAAACTCTGTAGATTTAAAATAAGAATATGATTTACCAAGAAGGGCTGCATAAAAACTGTACCCAGGAAAGAAGAAAGAAGAAAGCATTTCTTGTGGCCTCCATGATGTTATATTGGTTGCAGTGCATATTAAAGTTAAAGATTAATATAAATCAGAGAGAGAGAACATCAGTGATACTCATTAGAGAGATAAAACAGCATATCTAAATCCTTTTTCAGAAAATCTCCTTGTTTTAATTTGATGAGCAAAAAATATAATCTTATTTGTTATCAGCATTAACAAAGCATTTGCAGTATGCCAAACCGTATAATTATGTTGACTTATAATAATTAATAGAAAAATATATTATAAATAATTACTGATGAATACTATATGGGAATAATGAGGAAATTGATCTAGTTCTTCATTGTGGAACATAATTAAAATTTATAACTAAAAGTATTATGCTTTGTACTAGGTATTGGTATACGTTAGATCTGACATTTTAAATTAATGAAAAGTATGATTATTTAATAGATGGTATTGGAAAGCTAATTTTCTCAAAAGTAAATTCAATAATTTCCTCATGATATATCAAAAAAATCTCATATAAATTATAGTTTATTTTAATGGTGCCATAAAATAATGTCTGTTTGATCTTGGTGTAGGAAATCCTTTCAAAATGTGCATGATAATGTTTTATGATATAATCTTTTTTTTTTTTTCTTTCCCTGCATTTCATCCTTTTCTATCAAGCATACTGAACAGGTAGCTGGCTTTCTACTTCAATATTTTGATAAGGATTGTGGCACACCAAAAGATAGAAATAGACCACATCTATTCTTGGATTTCTTTATTTTCTTTCAAGGCCAAAGTGCAAGTGTGAATATAAGGCAGTTTGTGGAGGAGGAGAAAGGAAAAGCGGGACCATCTTACCTCATTACCTGTTACTTGAGCTCTTAGCCCATGACTGTGGCACTACTCTGGAGACCTGGCAAAACTCTATTATGGGATAGAGTTTTCAGGAAACTAAGGCAATAAACAAAGGCAGAGATACCACAAAGGAAAAATAAATTCTGTATTTCCCTGCCCAAATATGGAAAAAAAAATTTTAGGCCACTAAATATTTTCTTTGTTACTGAATAATAGTTTTTCATATTATACACTATATTTAATTTTTTAAAAAATTTTTTTTAAAGATTTTATTTATTTATTTGAGAGAGAGAATGGGATAGAGAGAGCATGAGAGGGGGGAGGGTCAGAGGGAGAAGCAGACTCCCTGCTGAGCAGGAAGCCCGATGCGGGACTCGATCTCGGGATTCCAGGATCATGACCTGAGCCGAAGGCAGTTGCTTAACCACCCAGGCGCTCCCACTATATTTAATTTATTTAATTGTATACCTATTTTTGAAAATTTCGTTGGTTTCCAATTTGTATTATAATAAATAGTACTTTAAAATGTGATTTATATAATTTTCAAACACAGCCTCAATTGTTTACTCAGAATAAATTCCTTCCATTTGGAAGTCTAGAGTAAAATAAATAAATAAATAAATAATATATTATATATAATGTATAAATAAATATACAATATATATTAAATATAATATATTAATTTAATTTAAATATTAAATATTAAATATTAAAGCCTCTTAATGCATATGGGCATATTTCTTTCTGGAAAACTTTTGGCAATTTTGAATCTAACACAGAATGTGTGAAATGGCTTTGTCATTATACTTTTGTTACCATTATCTTTTTTCTCTCCTTTTTTTTGCCAATTTAGTGGGCAAAAGCTTACATAGTTATTTCAATTTATATTTTTTTACCACCAGAGGAGATGCAACTTAAGTTTTTTTTTCAATTTGTAATGATTCTTCTTTTAAAAGAAAACGTCCATTTTTTTCCTAATGTGTTTAAGTGTTTTTAATGCTTTATAAAACCTTTATGTACATTAAAGATATAGTTTGTCCATGAAATTTGTTGCAAAAATGTTATCCATTTGCCTTCCACTTTTTGGTTTTATGTCTAACTTTGTAAAGGGTCATTTAGTATTAAATGTTAATGTAAACCATTCTATTTTTCATTTCCTTTGTTTTTTTTTTTAAATTAATGGTATGCCTTTTCCATTTTCATTTAGAATTAAGTCGAAAAAGTTATATATATTTTTTTCTATTTCTTTGGTGCTTTCTGTTTTTACTACTAACCCTAATCAGTCTGAGACTTATGTTGCCAGGGTATAGTACAAAATATTTTTCCTCATTCATTTATTGATTATCTAGAGATTTAAGCTTATAGCTATTGTTGGCTAGTCATGTCCTGGGGATAAAGTGGAGTATATAAGACAAAGTCCATGCTTTTAAACATTTTATTCCTTTAAGCATGTCACCTAGTAGTAAAGAAGAAATCTGCAGAAAGTATGTGAGAGAGCATTGGCCATTTAGGAGGTGGAAAAAGGTCAGTGGGGCATGTGAAAAGAATATGAAGAGAATCACATGATAGGAGTAAAAAAAAAAGATAATCAAAATCCAGATCACACAGAGCTTCATGAGAGACACTAAGAGACTGGATTCAACTTAACTAAAGGCAAAAAGTTGTTGAAGGACGCTGTAGCAGGGATGGAGCATCCTACAATTTTGCATCATCCTGAGTCTCTGAATAAGTTTCTAGTTAAAGTATCACATCCCACCTGCAATCAGGAACACCCATATTGGCTTGCTCTGTGCTGGGAAATAATGCTTATTCTGTTAAACCACTGAAGCTTGGGGTGGTTATTACAGCAGCAAGCAGTTTCCTGTCCGTATATAGTGAAGATATCAGATCTCCCACTGTTGAAGTACTTGTCATTTATTCAGCATTCAAAATATAATGGGTGACTTTTTTTTTTTTTTAGGATTTTTATTTGAGAGAGAGAAAAAACACAAGCAGGGGGAAGGGTAGAGGGAGAGGGACAAGCAAACTCCCCATTGAGTGGGGAGCTCAACCTGGGCTCTATGCCAGGACCCTGAGATCATGACCTGAGAGCCAAAGGTAGGCACTTCTAACCAACTGAGCCACCTAGGCACCCCAAAATATGATGGGTGATTTCTAAATAAAAATCCATCTGTTAAATCCTATGGTGGTTATAATAATAAGATGTTGTCTGCATTTAAAATATATGAAGAGATTTACAGTGACAGGTAGGGGGAAATATTAAAAAGAGAAAAAATAAAAAAAATTGCTAGCTAGGACATCAGCTTGGGAGTTGTCTCTCCTCTTGAGTATTCTTCCCTGTTGTTCAGTATCCAGTTTCAGTCATGAATAGGATCACTTTAAATGATTAAATGATGAAATGGGGGAGCATGAGCTTTAGCAGTTAAGTAGTCTTATATATAGGGCACGCATGTGCACACACGCACACGAAAATTTTCTTGTGAGATATGAATGTTCAGCCTTACTGGTTGTACCACCTAAGGTATGTAAGTACAAAAAAGTTTAAGTGCTCTAAGACTAAACTCTTACCTGTTATCACAATGCGTTTAAATACATGAAATGGTAATGTTTTTCTCTCAATAGATTGCTTTATTTTTGGAAGGTGCTTGTACTATAGACTGAAGTGTTGGTTGAAGATAGAGTTTCTCTTTTTAATGTCTAATAATAAGCAGTGTAAACAGAGAAGTCAATTGAGGTTGGCAGGTTGGGAGAGTAGGGTTAGAGTTTATGCTATTATCCGCAGAAGCAAATTGTACAGGCAAAAGCAATCAGCATAGATCAATTTAGCCTGTGGAGTTGGGTTTGTGGTAAAATACTGCTCTACATTCCACCTCCATTTACACTTGCCCCAGAGGTTATTATTTATTATTGAACATTTTTACAAATTCTTAAGAGAAAGTAGTGTAATTCATTTGAAGTGATGCTACACTATTGTGCATGCAGTATACTCAAATTCTTGAAATTATTATTCTGACTTATAGGGTAATGAGCTGTTATTCAAGTTACTTCTTGTGGTTACAGCTTTAACAGATTCATTTCTATTTGTTAAAGTATTATGCTTATTTATAGTCATTAGGAAAAATAGTTTTTAGTTAAGTGAGCTCTGAATCATTATCTCTGAATTCTTTGTATGTCCTTTGTAAAATGAACTAAACGTAGTGGTCAGCTTGGTAAAATATGTAAAATCTATGAACTATTTTGGCTATTGAGGAAATTTTGTTGAAGTTTTTATCAAAATTACATTTCAGTAGTTACAACACACTGAGAATCAACATTACATACTCATTTCTAGGTTATATAGTTCCTATAAGAGTGATGCCATGAGGGGCGCCTGGGTGGCTCAGTCGTTAAGTGTCTGCCTTCAGCTCAGGTCATGATCCCAGGGTCCTGGGATCGAGCCCCGCATTGGGCTCCCTGCTCGGCGGGAAGCCTGCTTCTCCCTCTCTCGCTCCCCCTGCTTGTGTTCCCTCTCTCGCTGTGTCTCTCTCTGTCAAATAAATAAATAAAATCTTAAAAAAAAAAAAAGTGATGCCATGATATTCACTTTGTATTGCAAGATGAATTGTGCATGTACATAATATATTATTACTCTCAGCAACATATCAAGTGTTGCTGATCAAAAATTGTTTAAAAATTAAAGAAATTAGGGGGTAAATAATAACTAGAAATTTATTGAATACTGTAACTGTAGTGTACTTTACATTAAATTAAGGGCTATGTGGTATACAAATTAGGTGCAGTGTGTAGCTGTCTTCCTAATCCTATAGTTGGGAAGACAAAAGTAATGCATGAGAAATAACTAGAGAAAGAAGACAACAAAGTTAATAAATCACATGGTAATTGAATACTGAAGTTCAGAAAAAGGTGAGGTGAGTAGAGGCTTTAGCATTCAGAATATTTCATTCAACAGTTTAAATTTGAAAATTGAGGTGACTGTAAAAGTTTGGATAATTAAAGAAAATGCCCATTCTGGATTTGTAGAATATAAAGAGCACATACATATAAGTTGGATGTAGTTTTGTGTTTTAAGGGAACCGAAGGGTGGAGGAAATATTGGTTCTCAGTGAGAAAACAAGTCAACTAAGTAGAGTGGGCAAGATTAGAGAAGGCTTTGAAAGCTATGGAACAAATATATAAAAATCTCCATCATCTCTCTATCCATCATCTATCTATCAGCTATTGATCTGTCCCAATTCAGAAGCTCTTGAATCTCTAGATCAATAATGAAAATGCTTTTATGAACTGAGAGTATTTTGGGTAACATTGACAACTGATGATGGTAAGTTTTGATTTCAGTATATTTTCCCTTCAAGAACATAGCCTCTCCACCCAAAACCTGCTGTTCTTAATCATTTAAATAATTTATACAAGAGGGGTGCCAGGGTGGCATAGTCTGTTAAGCTTCCAACTCTTGGTTTCGGCTCAGGTCATGATCTCAGGGTCATGGGATCAAGCCCCACCTCAGGCTCTGCGATCAGTATGGAGTCAGCTTGAGATTCTCTCTCCCTCTCCCTCTCCCCATCCTGCTCATGCTCTATCTCTCTCTTTCTCTAAGATAAATAAATCTTTAAAAAATGATTTATACAAGAACAGATGATTTTTCTTTGGGTGTAAATTAAGTGGTTGGTTTATGCATGGAAAGCAAGCTATCATTAATTATTATGTTTTAGACATGGGACTAGGTACATCATGTGTTTTATTATATAATTCTTCACAGCAGTGCCTGGAATTAGATGTTTTTATCATTTAACATTAGTGATCAGGGACATTAGAAATATGTTATTAAGCATATCCAGACCTCTGTAATTCCAAAGTCTATGCTTTCTTTTATAATCAAGCTGCCACGTCAAATTGTCCTTGGTTAGATCTATTAGATGTGTTCGTCTTTGTTTCACCTCTTTCTGAAATAATATGCACCCTCTACTCTCCTTTTTCCCAAAGCTGAGATGGGCATGTTGATACCAGATGTCCCTGTAGCTTAGCTGACAGTAACCAAGGGCAAGCACCTCATCTAGGTTGAGTCAGACAGTTTCTCTCACTATAGAAATTTGAACTATGATGCACAGTGATAAATTGAGCAGATATTGGTAATTGGATCTATAAATGATGAGGTTAAAGCCAGAATCACTGCTATGAAGAGTCATGGTATGTTGCAAGTGAAACTTATGTGGAAGCAGAAGCCTTAGAGAAACAAGTCCCTGAGAGGAAAATGAAACAGATGTGGACTGAGAAACAGAGGCATGCAGGAGTCTATGTCTTTGTATGACTAAAAGTGTCTTTATTAGATCCTTTTGCTTGAATAGACATAAGACTCTAGGTTCGAAATCCTATTTTCATTGCTAGTTGTGGATTTTATATTATTTTACAGCATCTTGTGGTACGAAAGAGCTGCATCCTAGTTCATTTTTGTCTCTTTTTAAGCAGTTTAGTTTTTCTTAGTGGAAACTTGTAAGTTTTGTTGTCATTTTTATTTGTTGTTGTTGGCAACAAATATCTCAATGAGCCACTGTGATTTAGGTATGCAAAAATGACACATTATTCAATTTTATTTAGTAAAACTCTATGGTAATCATTTTCAGTGTGAATAGAAATATGAGGAACTTATGCATAAGTAAATTGATCCTATCTGTCGCAAATAAATTAATCTTTTCTTCTTCATGAAGAAGCACTAATAGTAAAATAATTTAACCCAAAGTTTTTGCTTTCCTTAAGTCACTAGAAAAGTGATTATTCCAAAGATTCTTATAGACAACTATCATGTGTGAATATTGTATAAGAATGTCAAGAAAATTCATCACATTTATAAACAGTGAATCTAATGCATTTAAGTAATAATTCAACAATAATAGTATGAAACCATTATTAGTTTGGGTGCTCTGCAGGTAATAAATTATTTCTTTAGTATTAATATGAAATGTGACAGCAATTTCTGAGAATGTCTCTATGCAATGAAAGTCTAATTAGAAATAATGAACAGCATATTTGTAAGGGGTCAATGGATTTTTCATTCCATATGGCAGTACCTTAAGGCTAGAAATTTTTGGAAAATGGATGTAATTTGTTTTTCCAATATATATATATATATATATATATATATATATATATATATATATATATATATTTCCCTTCAAAGATATTTCATGCAAAGGTAAACTAGGTATAGAAAAAAATTAATGGTTAGATGATATAGGTATTATTCTATAGATGTTTGTGGATAGCTATTGGTCCTATTTGGCCATACAGGAAGGAGGCACTTTTCTGTCCCCCCTTTAAACAGAGTTAAACCATATTTCAAGTGACAAGAAAATGACATGTGATAAGAGGAGGGGTTGGAAAGAACAATTTCCACGGTTCTTTGAATGATTATAGTGAACTAAATTCTTTAAACCACTGTTTGTTGATTCAACAAATATTTATTGGGTATTCTTATTGTGTCCCAGGTATTCTTCTAGGTGTTCAGAACACATCAGTGAACCAAACAGACAAATACCCCTGCTCTTGCTGAGCTTAAGCTTTTTTTTTTTTAAAGATTTTATTTATTTATTTGAGAGAGAGAATGAGAGACAGAGAGCACGAGAGGGAAGAGGATCAGAGGGAGAAGCAGACCCCCCGCCAAGCAGGGAGCCCGATGTCGCTTAACCAACTGAGCCACCCGGGTGCCCCGAGCTTAGGCTTTTTCATATGTCCATTTTTCTACACCTAATTAAAATGCATCATAAATGCTTGGCAGCTTTCACCAGTAATGTGCAAAATTTGATGTGTATTTATGCCTCTCCTTTTCATCTGCTTACTCATTCAATTTGCTTGTTATCTCAAATGTTAAGAGCAAAGTGCTTGTAAATCCCTACATTTTTCAGTGCAAGATCACTTGCAAAGACCCATGGCGGTGCTACTTCAGAGAACATATGAAACTGTCATAAAAGTGCTGACCCCTCTAGGCTACCATTTTTTTGCAAGATAAGTTAGTTGTAAAACCAGCCAATTCATAGACATTAGTTTACATATCTAGTTTGGGGAACTGTGAGAAAACCATGGATATATTTAGAATTCCATTTGTGCCTAGTACTTCATCAGGAAGATGAGAAATAGAGAGCTCAGGGGAAGATAAATGTCGGGTTATTGCCAAATCCATGTAAAATCTCAATCTAGAGATCTCCACAAGATCATTGTTGACTCTACAAAGAAAGACTTGGGAAGACACACACTTCAAGGGATAGGAAATTATACCACGAGCTAAAAGAATATCTTTGAGCCGGGGTTTAAATTTAAAGAAGTCAAAAGAAACTGAGAAAGTAAATAAGAATATATAATTTCATATCATTATACAAAAGGTTTCCTGGGTACACTCTTAGGAGATTTGAAAGAAATGCATAGCACAGGAACAGTTGTCTAGAGAGGATGCAGTTAGTGGTGGCACTGGAAAGTCAAACCAAGGAAATCGGGTACTACTTCATGTGGCTAGAGACACCAGAGGGAAACAAATCCCTCAAAGTTCTGTTGCTGTAATAAACTACAGAGGGTTCCGGAAAGCCATTGTTAATTCAGAGAGTAGAGCTTCTAGGTTCTGCCACCAGACAACTACATAGTATCGCCAGCAGCTATAAGAATCCATGGCCGTCAAGAGGCATTGCTATTAAGGAAAATTTTATGGAAGTTGTAATTAACATCCAAAAGCACTTGCAATATAATATCAAGTGAAAATGAAGGATGCAAAACTTTCTATGTAATACAATATAAAGAAATAAGTATTTTATATATGTCCATATGTAGAACATAGAGAAAAGGGATATGTATTTTCTTCAATGAACATGATTTAAATTTATAATCATGGAAAAGTTTTTTCTGTAATTCGGTCTAATTACTGTCAACTTTTATGTAATACACACTCCACTTTTGACTTAAGTCCATCTTAATGTCCATCTGAAAGAGTTTTACAGTTTGGAGACTTTCTTTTTCTGTACATCAGAGTTGATTTATTAAAATATTAACATAGGAGTGAGTGAGGAGTGAATCATAACTTCAAAGTCCTGTATTCTTTTATAACGAATCAAAGGGTGTAATGGGGGAAAGGAAGCATAACTACTTCAAAGATATTTTAATCGCTTAAAATACTAGTTACAACAATAAGAGTTATTATGATTTGGGTCCCATTCTCTGGTTACAGAGACATCTACTGGACCTGCTTAGGATTGTATGAAATGAGAAAATACCGTGAAGGAAATTAGTGATTGTACATACGGGGTGTCAGATTTAGTTTCCTTCTAAGAAGCTTTCCTTCAGAAAGAAGAAGTAAGGGACGACTTTACGTAGGATCAAAGTCAAGTGATAAATAGGTGGAATGAGAGTTGCTAGGAACGTTTTCTTAAAGATTATGAATTTGATTTCTTTCTAGATTACTGACTCTTCTGTCCTTTTCTTTAGAAGTGTTACCCGCCAAAAGGGACTAGGCCTTCCACAGCTTTTTTTTCTTTTTTTCTGTACAGAACTCACCTTCAGTTTCTTGCTAATACTAATACTGTTTGCTGTTTTAATAAAGGATTCACCCCTCACAGTTTATATCCTAGATTGAGGTTGATGTGTGTATGCTGACCACCAAAAAGCTTAGTCACAAATTGTGAGAGCAGCCAGGGTGATGTCTGGACTGTATCAGGGATGGTAGCCAGGTGAAAGGGAAATTAACTGTGTAATCCATCCTTTTAGAAAGCTGAGAGGCACTAGTTCTCCAGAAGTGTCAGGATAACTCTCCACAGGTATGAAACAGGGTATCTTTTCATAGATTATTAGGACAGATTTGAGTGCCCACAAAAATCTGCATTAGGCAAATGATCTGTCAATTGGTCAGTTTTAATCTAATAGTCACTCACCATAAAGAAATACTAAATATAATGAGAATGAAGAAAGTCAGCCATCAAAACTAGCTTCCACATTTATTAAAACTGCTTAGTTCTTAGATTGAAATTGTCAACTAACAGCCCATAAGTCATGAAATAAATTGAAATACTGTGTGACAGATTGTTAATCAATGCAGATCATCTGGGATAATATGTTTACTCAAATTAACATGGCAGTCAATAAGATAACAGATATTGCAATCCAGTAAATACTGTATACACTCAGTAATTAATACATTCAAAAACATTTGCTGAACTCTTGCATGTGAACTTTTATGCAATCAGTTTACCTTTCGTCTTGACCATAGGTTTTTGCTGAAGCATTTGGCATATAATCAAGATGCCTCATTGGCCTAAATGCTCATTAGCAAGGCTGAGGCATTTCCTTAATAAAAAAAAAAGTTCATTCTGTGAATCTGCCTGTGAAAAGTCTGTGTCCATCATATTTGTGTTTATTATACAGGAACACAAAAATCTGGGTGCTTTTGTCAACAAACCGACAAATGCTAGAGAAATGAAAACAGCAACTTTGACAGTAACAGGGAGACTGCATTTTCATTATTCAAAGAGTATGCTAGTGTCATGATTTGAGAAGTAAGAGGGAGGTACAATCAAAGTAAAAAACATTTAGCTGCTTTCTCATGCTTTGTCTAAGGGAATTGAAATGAATTTGTTTTGAATTTGATTTGAATTGATTTATCTCTCAATTCAAGATAGAAACATCATTTGTCATCCTGTTAGGATTACTTACTACTAATTTTAATTTTAAGTGGTTGACTAGGTGATTTTAACTCTCTATTCTAAGATAAACCCTCTAAATTCTATATTTAAATATTATTTCTATCATAAACGTCATTGAGCATTGAAAGCTTGATCCAGCTCTCTAATCCTATCCAGCTCTGTTCTTATGTTTCTAGAGCTTTTAAAGTCTTTGCATTCATGCCATGTTTTTGACATTTATATCAGGTACAATAGATGAGCTTAAAATAAAACAAGTGATGCTTACATGTGAGGTACACAATCTCTTTCTGCCAAGGTTCTTATCTTTTCAAAAAACCACAGAATTTATTGCCTGTGTTTTTTTATTTAGGAGAAAACTTGACCTTGTTTCATACCACATACTCTTGACACGCTGTAATAAATGGGTTTCTTTTCTTTCTAATTGCTTTCTTTTAAAAAATTAAGAGAAGAAACTTCTCCCTACAGGCATCTAATTCTTACCATCTTCTGTTATTTTTTTGTTATTGTCAGAAAATATGTTCTCAAGGCTATCTCAAAAATTATATTCCTGTAGAAGTAGTTCTACTTCATATAGCCATGCTATAATTGTGTGTGCTCTCCATAAAATTGAAGGGAGAAACAAAATTATAGAATAACAAGGTAAAAAAAAATCAAGCTTTATTTCAAGAGCAAAACAGTTGACACATTGAATTCTTACTATAGACGAAACACTCTCTTAAATACTATAAATATATCAATACTTAAATTGGCATAAGATGAAACTGAAGCTCATAGAAGCTAAGTGACTGCCCCATAAGTGACTGCCCCAGGTCATCCAGGAATTAGGTGATGGAGTTAGGAGTTGAACATATGTGTGCTTACAGACCTTGACATCTTATGACTATACTATACTATTTTCAGGTGTTCCTTTAAATACTGACTTTCCTATCAATATGAAGCACAAATGGTAGATAAATGAAGGGTTTTAAAAACTAAAGATAGCATTCACATGAATTCAGAAGAATTTTAATAGCATGTAAATAACCTCATACCATTCTGCTCTACTCGACCACTTTATCAAAGTTCTGAAAAAAAGTTTGTGTTATTATGTGTTGACTTTTTTAAAGTAAATATATAGTTGATGACTTTGTAGTTTTCTTGTGGAGGGTATGTGTAAAGAATAAGTTTCCTGGTTATATAAAAAGATTTTTAGTTTGTGAATATTTCTAAAATTCCCTGAGACAGTAAACCATTTATTTTTCATTATTGATGTTATTTATATTTTGAACATTAAACATTTCCTGGTGTTTGAGAACACATGCCTAATACTGAGGAATATTGGGGGAAAAAACCCAATTACAAAACAGATAAAATATAAGGAATTTGTTACATAATATTCTAAATGAGATGTAAGAGAGGGGTTCTATACAGTAAAGTAAAAGGGTATCTATCAGTAGAACTATATAAATGCTATTTACTGTTCTGTCATGTTTTTAAGCCAGGAGAAGAGTAATGTGGACATAACCAACAATCTACTTAAAGAAATCCCAGATTTCCAGTTAAGATCTCAAAGCTGTTTATTATGGATTGAATTGTGTCCCTCCAAAATTCATATGTTGAAGTCCTAACTCTCAATACCTCAGAATGTGACCTTGTTTGGAGATGGGGTCTTTCTAGAGGTATTCAAGTTAGAATGAAGTCATTAGGGTGGGCCTTAATCCAATATGGCTAGTGTCTTTATAGAAAGGTGAAATTTGGAGACAGATACACAGGGCACAGTGTATGAACATGAAAATGGCCATCTACAAGCCAATGAGAAAGGCCTGGAACAGATTCTTCTCTCATGGCCCTCAGAAGGAGCCAACTCTTTCAAAACTTCAGTTTCAAACTTTGAACCTCTAGAATTGTGAGACATTAAATTTCTATTGTTTAAGCCGCCTAATTTGTGGTACTTTCTTATGTCAGTCCCAATAATATAATACACCCATATTATTCTTTATTGGTACAATGGCATGCCATTATTTTTGTTAAAAGATGGTTACTATTTTGCTAAAGTATTTTGTGAAATGACATTGTGGCTACTGTTGTAAAATGGAAAAAAAGACAAAGTATCTAAAACAATGAATACGGTAGAGTTCTTATACTCACTTTTATTCACAGTCCTCACTTCTTGTATTGCAGAATAGTGGTTGATATATTTTTGTCACAAATTAGGCCTGGTTTAAAAGGAAACAATTTGGGACACCTGGGTGGCTCAGTTGGTTAAGTGTCTGACTTTGGCTCAGGTCATGATCTCAGGGTCCTGGGATCGAGCCCCGCTCTGGCTCCCTGCCAGTGGGGAGTCTGCTTGTCCCTCTCCCTTTCCCTCTGCCCCTCCCCCTTTCCCTCTGCCCCTCCCCTCCACTCGTGCTCTCTCTCTTAAATAAATAATTTTTTTTTAAAAAAGAAAAAAATTTGTTTGTATATGCATAAATTTGCACAATTTCCTCTTCTGTATTTTTATGTATTAAGAAAAATTCTAATAATTACTTTGTTCATAATATTGCTTAACAGTAAAACTATTAAATGATTTTTCTTTTAACCAATAATAATACTAAAGTCAATATAATTTTGATCATTTGAATGCTCTCTGAAATGAGTTGCTTTTACTTTCCTTCTTTTTTTTTTTTAGTGGAACTCATTTTTTTATTATGTTAATCACCATACATTACATCATTAGTTTTTGATGTAGTGTCCCATGATTCATTGTTTATGTATAACACCCAGTGCTCCATGCAGAACATGCCCTCTTTAATACCCATCACCAGGCTAACCCATTCCCCCACCCCCCTCCTCTCTAGAACGTTCAGTTTGTTTTTCAGAGTCCATAGTCTCTCATGGTTCATCTCCCCCTCCGATTTCCTCCCCTTCATTCTTCCCTTCCTGCTATCTTCTTCTTTTTTTTTTTTTTTTTCATATAATGTATTATTTGTTTCAGAGGTACAGGTCTGTGATTTAACAGTCTTACACAATTCACAGCGCTCACCTGAGTTGCTTTTACTTTCTATTTTAACTCAGTTGAAATAACTGAATTGGGATTAAGAGGATAAAGATTCTATTTTAATTGTTTGCTTTTTTCCTCCACCTCCTATAATTTAAATATATTAAAATTATAGGAACAATAGGAACAGAATAACTCATCAGGGGAATGAATTTAAAAACTGTTTTTACTATCACTTAGTTGAAAATAGAGCTACCATATGATCCAGCAATTGCACTACTGGGTATTTACCCCAAAGATACAAAAGTAGGGATCCGAAGGGGTACATGCACCCCAATGTTTATAGCAGCAATGTCCACAATAGCCAAACTGTGGAAAGAGCCAAGATGTCCATCGACAGATGACTGGATAAAGAAGATGTGGTATATATATACAATGGAATATTATGCAGCCATCAAAAGGAATGAGATCTTGCCATTTGCAATGACGTGGATGGAACTGGAGGGTATTATGTTGAGTGAAATAAGTCAAAAAGAGAAAGACATGTATCATATGATCTCACTGATATGAGGAATTCTTAATCGCAGGAAACAGAGGGTTGCTGGAGTGGGGGGTGGGGTGGGAGGGATGGGGTAACTGGGTGATAGACACTGGGGAGGGTATGTGCTCTGGTAAGCGCTGTGAATTGTGCAAGACTGTTGAATCTCAGATCTGTACCTCTGAAACAAATAATGCAATATATGTTAAGAAAAAAAGAAGAAGGTAGCGGGAGGGGAAGAATGAAGCGGGGGAAATCGGAGGGGTGGACAAACCATGAGAGACGATGGACTCTGAAAAACAAACTGAGGGTTCTAGAGGGGAGGGGGGGTGGGAGGATGGGTTAGCCTGGTGGTGGGTATTGAGGAGGGCACATTCTGCATGGAGCACTGGGTGTTATGCACAAACAATGAATCATGGAACACTTCATCTAGAACTAATGATGTAATGTATGGGGATTAACATAAGAATAAAAAAAACAAAACAAAACAAAAAAAATAAAAAAAAATAAAAACTGTTTTTACTATCACTTATAATTCTGAAAATATGTATTATTGTAGGGAATTACACTTTACTGCACTTTCAAACTGAGAACTAATTGTAACCACAGAGTCTTTGGTGGTTATTTAGAAATAGTCTTTTAGAAAGTACTTCCGTAAATATTATAAATAGTAACTTGAAGCCTTTCTCACTGAAAAGGCCTAGAGAAAGAAGTTGTTAGATATGTATTAAAATTTCATTATTATCAAACGCTTCAGAATAGATACATCCACTGTTAAATGCTATAAAAATATTTAGAACATATGAACTTGACCGTAAAAATGCACTTAAATTATCATCTATTCCCATCCTGACAATAGGCACTTAGCAAACGGCAAAAAGGCATTCAGTTTTTATTAGGTAAAAACTTGCTCTGCAGCATTATCTTCTGAATTTAATATCTTTTTCCGAATGATAGCTTTCCTTTGTCATCCAAGTACAAACAGCCTGTGGTAGTTGTCATGGTGTCTGATTCATTGTCCATAGTATCTTCATGTATAGTTTTAATTAAATCTGGAAAGGTTCACTTCTACAACTGCCAGTGGCTCAGCATTTTCCCCCTGCAATCTTGGTATCCAGCCTATAATAGTGTCTCTTGCTGTGTTAAACAGCTATTCAGTATGTATAGTTGCTGGGCCTGACCTTTTCATCTTCTAGTGTTCAGATTAACAGAAGGTAGAGTGGCTGAGAGGCCTTGCTGATGAAATCTTTGTGTTTAATTCTTAATTCAGAATATGGTGGTAATGATAGTTCTTAGCTTAAGCACAATCCATTTTAAAAGTTCTATAATTGCTAAATTATAATAATCATAATCATGTGAGATGACTGGAAGGGAAGAGATCAGGAAATACACTTTTCTGTTTTAAAAGGATTTTTATTTCATTCATTTCAGAGCATGCCTGCTTGAAGCAATGTACAGCTAGTATTTCAATTACACAATTTTTAAGATGCTATCACTGCCATCACTTACTTGGAAATAATGAGGAACTTCTCATTCCATCACATCCTTCAGTATGATAGTGTATGTACCAATCTTTTGGATCTACTGGCAATCAGTAACAGGATAGTAGTAAATTATTAGAAATTGGTTAGGCATTGGCTTAACAAAATAGATGGAAAGAAGAGATATATTGATTTCCATTCATGAAAAATATATATGAATGATTATGTACATTTAGTACACTTTATTCTTGGTTTGGATATCATTTCCCCTTATACAAAAATAACACCTTCATGACTTCATCACATTAAAGAACCTTGTTCGTGGTCCAACTTACGAAATATGGCTTTTAACCCTGGAGCATTGGACCTTCTGTTTTCTTCAGCCACTGTAGGAAGAACCAGCGTCTGAATGTTTCATCATTTTAACCCTTTATATCACTCTGGAAAATATACTCAAAAGTTTGAAATCATATGTTTATGTTAAAAGCTTTGAACGGATTTTGAAGGTTAGTCTTTAAAGCTTAGTCTTCAAGAAATTATTCCTAAGTGGAAAGAAAATTTTACAATTTCATAGAGCAGCAAATTTAGAAAAGATTGAAGTCTGAGTATCCTAATAATGTAGTTTGAGGAAGAGTGATGTCAGATACATGTTAGTGACTTTCCCTTAATATTATGAGCTGATTAAATTAGCATATGTAAATAGTTTAGTAAGTATTGATAAGCAATAAGTATAGTTAAAAATATAAAGCAATAGGGGCGCCTGAGTGGCTCAGTTGGTTAAGCGACTGCCTTCGGCTCAGGTCATGATCCTGGAGTCCCTGGATCGAGTCCCACATCGGGCTCCCTGCTCGGTGGGGAGTCTGCTTCTCTCTCTCCCACTCCCCGTTTGTGTTCCCTCTCTCGCTGTGTCTTTCTCTGTCAAATAAATAAATAAAATCTTTTAAAAAATATATAAAGCAGTAGATAAAATTCTGCACATTTTACAGTGACGATACTTGCAACAGGTCTCCCTAAAAAATCATAGATTTTGGAAACTTAAATAGACTTTAGAGATTATTTTAATCCCTGCATTTTCTAGATGATTAAACTGAAGCTCAGAGTTGTTAGGAGAATTGCCAGTGGTCACAAAGATAGATAGTGACAGAACCAAGAATGTTACCCATTCTTCTGTTTCCTATGTGATTTTCTAATCAGAAAGACCTAGTTTAAAATATGTCTACCATCCAGTGTTTTAGAGACCTTGCCTAAACCATACAGAACAAAGGTTTCCTCATCTGTAAAGGATGGAAAAGTATGAGAAGGGTTGATAAATGTTTTTAGGTGCATGGTCACATGGTATATATACTGAAGACTGATACCTGTTATTACTATTAAAGATTATATAACCTTGGGCACATTTTCTTATCTATATATAATTAAAGAAAAAAGAATGATCTCTCTGTATGAAGAGAGCACATTTTTATATGGGTCACTTCTCTCTGTAGAGACTAGGGTTTTAGGGGGCCCTAAGTATATGATCATTTAAAGGAAAAATTTTAATTCAATTTTTCTGCATTCTTTAGTATTAGCTCAATGTAGAAAACCTGCAAAAGTGTTTCTTTTCTTTATTAGAGGAGCTTTAATGAGTAGGGGAAATACAGATTTGAGACTAGAATTTAACATCTGGTAAAAAAGCGAAGAGCTAAATAGCTCTCTCAGCAAGGGAGGACAGGATTTGGGGGCATAGGACATTGTCTCAGGTGAAGGAGAGAGATTCAAGGAGAGGAAATACAACCAGCAAGAAACTTCTGAATGGGGAATGGCTCAATAATTTTAAGAATACATCTATCTAATATTAGATTTATTCTATTGAGGGATATCCAACACTGCCATAGAAAGTAGAATTTGAAATTGATTTGATCTTTTCTTTAACCAAAAAATTATCAAAATTTTAGCTGCACAGGAGTGCCTGGGTGGCTCAGTCAGTTGAGTGTCTGCCTTCAGCTCCAGGTCACGATCCTGGAGTCCCAGGATCAACGCCTTTATGGTGCTCCCTGCTCAGCGGGGAGTCTGCTTGTCCCTCCTCCTCTACCTCTCCCCACTGCCCCTGCTGTCTCTCTCACTTGCTCCCTCTCTATCTCAAATAAATAAATAAAATCTTAAAAAAGAAACTTTAGGTGCACAGAGTTATGCTAACAAAAATGAAAATGACCCTGTCGATGATATTTTGATGCAATTTGAACATTCTGGGCAAACTGAAAGAATGATCCTAGGAATAGTCATTCCAAAGATTGCATTCTCCGCCCTTGCATTTTCTAAAATATAATCTGGAAAAAGGCAATAGCAGCCAACCAGGTGGCTGGCAAGGGACTGGCAAAAGAACTATAGAATGTTCTCCAATGAATACCATTGTTGCTATAGTTGAACAGCTTAAGTGAGAAAGAAGTTGCCCACAGAAGAACACTGTATCCCATGTACGATGGTCCTGCTGTATTCTGTATAAGCCTGTCTAGTGCACATCTTAGTTCTAAGTCTGTGAATAGGATAGTTCCACTCTTAAAAAGAAGATCACAAGCTTAGGGACCCTGACAAAAGAGTGAGATACTTACAAACAGTAACAAGCTCTGTTTATGTGGGTTTTGTTCTAATACATTTTGTTCCCTGACATTTGAAGGTGAGCATATTTATGCATGTGTCTGTGCATGTAATATATATATGTATAGGTTGTAAGTGTGTAGATATATACAATCCTCTTTCTATATACTTATATATACAAATATGAATATAAATATACATGACCCTTAACTCCAAGATCCAGACTTGAAGCACAACTCACATGTGACTCTTCGAAGTTTCCCTAACATTTCCCTGGCCATACATAGTAAGCCACATGGCCAAGCCTGACATTAGTGGGGCAGAGAAGTACAATTATCTCTCAAGGAAGTTGCAGTTAAGTAAATACAAAAAATAACACAGTTTATCTTAAACATTAATTAAAAGTATACAATTTAACAACAGGTATATAGTTTTTAGGTTAAAAAATATTGAATCAAGCATTCTATATCCAGATATCCTCAATGCATTAATTTGTAAATGTTATTAAATGTTGTTGTACAACAGAACTAAAAGTATTTTTCAAAGGAAAATATATATAATGTAAATAAATTAAAGTTATTATACTAGTTATAAAGTCCCAAATTATATCACCAAATTCTAGAAACTGTAGACAAGTTGGGCCTCCCTCAATTTCTTACTAATTGATAAGGTTTCACAAAAGAAACTCCACATACTATTAAATTGAAGAATTATACTAATATCAAGTGTAATAAATTAGAAATGTGACAGTTATTTTCATCTTGTTAAGTCCAACTAAGGAAGGAAATAACTGTGACATAATTAACTTTACTGTATAAGGTAGTGATTACTTGAAAAATGGCAGGAACTGCTTTTATACCATCCCTACCATTGCTCCATAATGAAAGGCTCACTTCCTGTGTCAATTACATGAGAGATCTGGACAGGTGAACTCTCTGAGAAGTGACAGTAAGCAGTTGCCTCTGCTCCCAAACTTCATCTCTCCTTCATCTCCATTTTTTATTTATCAGTATAGAAATTTTATATCCCTGAGTATAAATGGGCTAGAAGGAGGGAGGGACAGGATTCTGAAAAGGATGGGTTCTTCTGAGAAGTGTGTATCCCACAGTAAAGCAATATATATGTGGATGGCATTGAAAAAACTCAAGTAAATCAGTTGTTCAGCATCTTCAGAGTGTAAAGCACTATGTTAAGACTTCAGGGTAGGGGGCGCCTGGGTGGCTCGGTCGTTAAATGTCTGCCTTAGGCTCAGGTCATGATCCCAGGGTCCTGGGATGGAGCCCTGCATCCGCTAGGCGGGAAGCCTGCTTCTCCCCCTCCCACCCCCCCCGCTTCTGTTCCCTCTCTTGCTGTGTATCTCTCTGTCAAATAAATAAATAAAATCTTAAAAAAAAAATACTTCAGGGTAGAGTGGGAAGAAGAGCATATATAGTTTCTGCATTCTTAGATACATAGAGAATAAAAGCATGCCCTTAATATTTAGGAATAAGTGAATGTTTGTAATTGGAATGGAGAAAGCTCTGGCATGACACTTTTTAAGCAAAGACATGAAGGCTGAGTGAGGATTAGCTAAATGGCGTGAGGTGGGAAGAATTGTTACAGGAAAGGACCAGAAGCAGGTGGCAGCATGAACTACAAAATAAAACTAACGAAGACCAGCATGGTAGGTGGAGTGAGCTGGAGTTTAAATCCAGTTGAGAAAGCAGAATTAAAATAATTCAATATATGATGGCTTTTATGAGTGGAGAAGAGTGGTAGAAAGTCACAAAATAAGGTAATTTTATCCCTATCCTAGGACTCAGGGAATGCCTCCATGGAAAAATGACAGTGAGAAGTCATTGAGGAAAATAACAAAGTGAAATATAATGTTCTTAATAGGGGTGACACCATATGTCATGGGTTTCAACCTGAGAAATGGACTCTGCTTGCATCAGGTTATTAGGAAGTGCTCTTGGCATTAACACCTATTGAAAGGGAAGAGACAAAAACTGGAATGTGCAGAAGGAGAAGTCAAGCTATGATGTAATCTCAACAAAGCCTTGTTCAATCCTATTGGGGGCTCTGAAGTGTAAAGATTCTTCAGAGTTATCTTTGAATTGGCCCTAAAAAGTCAAATTTTATACCTCTTTGTAAATGAGTAATTGGAAATAGGCTACTCTCCCCACCCTGCCCCAAAGGGGGCATGACTTTGGGTGAGGCAGTTCTTTTCATTTGATGCAATCCCTAAGAGGACTGACAGTTGAGATACATCTCCTGGTGGCAATCTCAATAAAACCTTTATTTCTGGAGTGGCATCTGGGCAACACCTTGTAGCATCTACCACATGACGTTTGAAAGATTGGGAGTTAGTTTGATAAACTGAAAGAAATCTAAGATGACTGGCAAAGAGAGAACCCAAAGAATGGTGGCAAAGCATAAGACTGGACATAACATCGGAAGCTGGATCAGGAAGGACTTTGTAAACCATCTTGGGATGTTGGATTTTAATAATTTAAACACAGAGAGAAGCCACTGGGATTTTTAAGAACAGGAGTGACATGGACAGATTTGGATTGAATTGTCTCTTTAGAAGCTTTGTAGAAAATACATTGTAGAGGAAGCCAGTAGCAATTCAGAATAACCAATATAACAAAGAGTCTAGGTGAGAGATAACGGTAGCTTGGAAGTAACATGCTAGTAGGGAAATAGCACAGCTCCATGTATTGGTTTAGAATTTTTGAGCACTTTTATAGAAATTGAGTTCTTGTTAAGTCTAGGAAATGAATGAGATCATGATGGGAGTGAGTGGATGATTAGCAATGTAGAGATCCTAGGGAAGAAATCTAGAGGTATTTCAACATTTATTGGTCAACAAGAGAAAGGGGGACTGGCAAATTAGAATTTCAAGATGTTGGGGGCACCTGGGTGGCTCAGTTCTTAAGCATCTGCCTTCAGCTCAGGTCATGATCTCAGGGTCCTGGGATCGAGCCCTGCATCGGGCTCCCTGCTCTGCAGGAAGCCTGCTTCTCCCTCTCCCACTCCCCCTGCTTGTGTTCCCTCTCTTGCTGTATCTTTCTCTGTCAAATAAATAAATAAAATCTAAAAAAAAAAAAAGAATTTCAAGACGTTGGAGGGAGGAGAACTAAAATAGAGTTTTACCGAAAGCTAGAGCTGAGAGTATTTTTCAAGAAATAAAGAAGGTGATGTATCTTGAAAGAAGTTGCTGTGGCCGATGTCAAAGAGGTTACTGCCTGTGTTCTCCTCTAGGGTTTTGATGGATTCCTGTCTCACATTGAGGTCTTTCATCCATTTTGAGTTTATCTTTGTGTATGGTGTTAGAGAATGGTCGAGTTTCATTCTTCTGTATATAGCTGTCCAATTTTCCCAGCACCATTTATTGAAGAGACTGTCTTTTTTCCATTGCATATGTTTTCCTGCTTTGTCGAAGATTATTTGCCCATAGAGTTGAGGGTCCATATCTGGGCTCTCTATTCTGTTCCGTTGGTCTATATGTCTGTTTTCGTGCCAGCACCATGCTGTCTTGGTGATCACTGCTTTGTAATATAGGTTGAAATCAGGCAGCGTGATGCCCCCAGCTTTGTTTTTCTTTTTCAACATTTCCTTGGTGATTTGGGGTGTTTTCTGATTCCATACATCTCCAAAGGCTAGTGAAGCAAAAGCAAAAATGAACTTTTGGGGCTTCATCAAGATAAAAAGCTTCTGCACAGCAAAGGAAACAGTCAACAAAACAAAGAGGCAAGCCACAGAATGGGAGAAGATATTTGCAAACGACACTATAGACAAAGTGCTGATACCCAAATCTATAAAAAACTTCTCAAACTCAACACCCAAAAAACAAATAATCAAGTCAAAAAATGGGCAGAAGACATGAACAGACACTTCTCCGAAGAAGACATACAAATGGCTAACAGACACATGAAAAAATGTTCATCATCATTAGCCATCAGGGAAATTCAAATCAAAACCACATTGAGGTACCACCTTACACCAGTTACAATGGGAAAAATTGACAAGGCAAGAAACAACAAATGTTGGAGAGGTTTTGGAGAAAGGAAAACCCTCTTACACTGTTGGTGGGAATGCAAGTTGGTATAGCCACTTTGGAAAACAGTGTGGTGGTGCCTCAAAAATTTAAAAATAGAGCTACCCTATGACTCAGCAATTGCACTCCTGGGTATTTACCCCAAAGACACAGATGTAGTGAAAAGAAGGGCTATACGCAGCCCCCCAATGTTCATAGCAGCAATGTCCACAATAGCCAAACTGTGGAAAGAGCCAAGATGCCCTTCAACAGATGAATGGTTAAAGAAGATGTGGTCCATAAATACAATGGAATATTACTCAGCCATCAGAAAGGATGAATACCCAACTTTTACAACAACATGGATGGGACTGGAGGAGATCAGGCTAAATGAAATAAGTCAAGCAGAGAAGGTCAGTTATCATATGGTTTTTCACTTATTTGTGGAACATAAGGAATAACATGGAGGACATTAGGAGAAGGAAGGGAAAAATGAAGGCGGGGTGGAATTGGTGTGAGAGATGAACCATGAGAGACTATGGGCTCCGAGAAACAAACTGAGGGTTTTAGAGGGGAGGGGGGTGAGGGGATGGGTTAGCCCTGTGTGGGTATTAAGGAGGGCACGTATTGCATGGAACACTGGGTGTTATATGAAAACAATGAATCATGGATCACTACATCAAAAACTAATGATGTATGGTGACTAACATAATAAAATTAAATTAAATTAAAAAAAAGAAATAAAGAAGGTGGATCTTTGTCAAGTGCCACTGAAGGGTGAAATAAAATTAGGAATGAAAAGTACTACATTGGCAACAGAATAGGGGTAAGTATTAGGAGGTGAATCTAAAAAAGGTAGTTGTAACTGTTTAGTTTTGAGAAGTTAGTATCTTTTTTCCTGCTTATTTTCTGTGTGAAAATAAGTCTTAGCTAAGTCTGCTAAGAAAGTGAAGAGAGAGCATAGTTTGAAGCTGGAAGAGATTGAAATATTATTTGAAATATTATTTTTGGAAGTGGAAAGAGAAAAAATATCCAAAAGACCAATTACACTTGCTGGTTAGTTATGTGCTGATGTTTCTGATGATAAAATTGTAACACTATTGAACTATTTGTGTTGTTTATTTATTCATTTGTTTGTATTACCTCTGTCCCTTCGGTATAGACAAAAAGAAAATATTGGCATTTAGCTGGGTAGATACTAAAAGTAAAAGAGCAGGGGAGCTGGAGTTTTGATAAGACAGTGTCTGAAATGATGACTCAGATAATCAAAGTTAGATAGGAAGGGAATTAAGGAAAGGGTGTAATTACATTTTGTGGCAGAGACAACTTCTAAGCTGCAAAAACAGACAATCTTGAAACTAATAGCAGGACTTCAACTTAAACATAGCAGACCAAATACCCTTGTTTACTTTCATTCTCCTTGAGATACCATGAAAATGGCAGTACCATGAATTTTCATAAAGTTATAAGTCTAAAGGCAAAGAACCCGAGGGAAGAGGTGAGCAACAGTATTTGGAAAGCTGGAAAGTGGAAGATTGAGTGGTAACTAACTTGGCAGACCTGAGCAAATTGCAATTTTGTCAGCCCCAGGGATAGCATAGAATCAGGCTGATTCAGGAACTTTGGAAGGCTCAGAATTTGGATGTACAAAGTACTTCTAAAATTGGGGCTATAAAAAATCAGAAAACAGGAATATTGGTTAAAATATAGCTATCCATTTGTGTGACATTATCTACAGACAGTGTCTCTTGACTTCCCACTTTCTGAGATAAGAACATTAACAACTTTATCCTTTCTTGCATTTATCTTTTCTTCTACTTCACATCTCATATTTGTAGTTTTATGTTGTACTTTTTTCTTTTTTAAGTTATCTTTTTAAAGAATAGGAACTGTTTATGTTTAATTTCTTTTCATGAGACAGCTACATTTTTTTCTTTTTGAGTATAGTTGACACACAATGTTATATTAGTTTCAAGTGTACAACATAGTGATTTGATAAGTTTATACATCATGCTGTGTTCACAAGTATAACTACCATCTATCCCATTACATCACTATTATAGTATTATTGACTGTATTCCATATGCTCTGCTTTTTATTCTCATGACTTACTCATTCTGTAAGTGGAGGCCTGTATCTCCCTCACCCCTTCACCCAATTTCCCCTTCCCCATCCCCCCTTAAACTATCAGTGTTCTCAGTAGTTATGGTTCTGATTCTGCTTTTTGTTTATTCATTTTCTTTAGATTCCATTTGTGGGTGGAATCTTATGGTATTTGTCTTTCTCAGTCTGACTTACTTAGTATAATACCCTCTAGATCCATCCATGTTGTCTTAAATGGCACAATCTCATCCTTTTTTATAGTTGTGTAATATTCTTGTGTGTGTGTGCCACATTTTCCTTATCCATTCTTCTATTTATGGACACTTAGGTTGCTTCCATGTCTTGGCTACTGTAAATGATTCTGCAGTAAACATAGTTGTTTTGTTTTGTTTTGTTTTGTTTGTTTTTAAAGTAGGCTCCATGCACAATGTGGAGCCCAACTTGGGACTTGAACTCATGACCCTGAGATCAAGACCTGAGCTGAAATCAAGAGTCAGATACTTAAGTGACTGAACCACTCAGGCACCCCAGGGGTGCTTATATCTTTTTGAGTTAGTGCTTTCCCTTGGTAAATACCCAATAGTGGAATTATTGAATCATGTGGTATTTCTATTTTTAATTTTTTGAGAATCCTCCATACTGTTTTCCACAGTGGCTATATCAGTTTACATTCCTACTAACAGTACACGAGGGTTCCTTTCCCTCCACATCCTTGCCAACACCTGTTGTTTCTTGTCTGCTTGATTTTAGCCATTCTAACAGATATTGTGCTGTTGGTTTGCATTTCCCTGATGATTAGTGATGTTGAGCATCTTTTCATTTGTCTGTTGTCCATCTGTATGTCTTCATTAGGAAAATGTCTATTCAGGTTCTCTGCCCATTTTTTAAGTGGATTGTTCATTTTTTTGGTATGTGGTTGCATATATTCTTTATATATTTTGGGCATTAACCCCTATTGGATATATCCTTTGCAAATATCTTCTCCCATTTAGCAGGTTGTACTTTTTGTTGTTGTTGTTGTTGTGCAAAAGATTTTTATTTTGATATAGTCTCAATAGTTTATTTTTGCTTTTGTTTTCCTTGCCTTAGGAGACATATCTAGAAAAATGTTATTGTGGCCAGTGTCCAAGAAATTATTGCCTGTACTCTCTTATAGGATTTTTATGGTTTCAGCTCTCACATTTAGGTCTTTAATCAATTTTAAGTTTATCTTCATGCATGTTGTTAGAAAGTTGTCCAGTTCATTCTTTTACATGTAATTGTCCAGTTTTCCCAGCACCATTTATCGAAAAGACCATCTTTTCTACATTTTATATTCTTGCCTCCTTTGTCATAGATTAATTGACCATATATTTGTGGGTTTATTTCTCGGCTCTCTATGATGTTCTTTTGATCTGTGTGTCCATTTTTGTGCCAGTACCATACTGTTTTGCTTCTTACAGCTTTGTAGTATTTTTTTTAAAAGATTTTATTTATTTATTTGAGAGAGAGAATGAGAGAGAGAGAGCATGAGAGGGGGGAGGGTCAGAGGGAGAAGCAGGCTTCCCGCCAAGCAGGGAGCCTGATGCAGGACTCAATCCTGGGACTCCAGGATCATGACCTGAGCTGAAGGCAGTCGCTTAACCAACTGAGCCACCCAGATGCCCTGTAGTATTTTTTTAAAGTAGGCTCCATGCCTAGTGTGGAGCCCAATGCAGGGCTTGAACTCATGACTCTGAGGTCAAGACCTGAGCTGATATCAAGAGTCAGATGCTTAACCGAGTGAGCCATTCAGACATCCCCAGCTTTGTAGTATATTTTGAAATCTGGAATTGTGATACCTTGATCTTTGTTCTTTCTCAGGATTGCTTTGGCTATTTGGGGTATTCTTTGGTTCCATATAAATTTTAGTATTATTTGTTCTAGTTCTGTGAAAATGATGTTGGTATTTTGATACAGATTGCACTAAATCTGTAGATTACATTGGGTAATATGGACATTTTGACAATACTAATTTTTTCAGTCCCTGAACATGGAATGATCTTTTCATTTGTTTGTGTCCACTTCAATTTCTTTCGTCATTGTTTTATAGTTTTCAGAGTACAGGTTTTTCACCTCTTTAGTTAAGTTTATTCTTAGGTATTTTATTTTTTTTTGGTGCAATAGTAAATGAAATTGTTTTTAAAATTTCTCTTTCTGTGACTTCCTCTGCAAAAACACTACCAATTTCTGGGTATTAATTTCATATCCTGCCACTTTACTGAATTTCTTTATTACTTCTAGCAGTTTTTTTGTGGAGTCTTTAGGATTTTCTGTGTATAATATCATATTGTCTGCAAATAGTAACGGTTTAGCTTCTTCTTTATCAATACGGATGCCTCTTATTTCTTTTTCTTGTCCCACTGTTATGGGTAGGACTTTTGAATAAAAGCTGTGAGGGTGGACATCCTTATCTCATTTCTGACAGAAAGGTCTCAGTTTTTTTTACCATTGAAGATGATGTTAGTTTTGGGGGTTTTATATTTAGCCTTTATTATGTTGAGGTATGTTCCCTCTAACCCCATTTTGTTGATAGTTTTTATCATGAATGGATGCTGTACTTTGTCAAATGCCTTTTCTGCATCTATTGAAATGGTTATATGATTTTGATCCTTTGTTTTGTTTATGTGGTGTATGACATTGATTGCTTTGTGAATATTGAAACATCCTTGCATCCTGGGAATGAATCCAACCTGATGATGGTTAATGATCTTTTTAATGCATTGTTGTATGCATTTTGCTAATATTTTGTTGAGGATTTTTGCATCTATGTTCATCAGGGGTATTGTCCTGTAGTTTATACTTTTTTTGTGGTGTCTTTGGTTTCAGTATCTGGGTAATGCTGGTCTTATAGAATATATTTGGAAGCTTTCCTTCCTCTTCTGTTTTTTGTAATAGTTTGAGGAGAATAGGTATTAGCTCTTTAAATGTCTGGTAGAATTCATTTGTGATTATATTGTACTTTATGTTGCACTTTTTATATTTGAATTTCATCTTTGTACTTGTATGTTATGACATATAAGATGGTGATTCTTGGGATATTAAATAGTGAGTAATTATGACTCTTGAATTACTCTTTTAAGTTTAGAATTGATAGAGAAAGAGAGGGAGAAAAGGAGAGAAGGAGGGAGTGGGTAGAGAAGGAGGGGACTTAAATGTCTTCTTTGCTTTACTGCTAATAAAAACTGAAAAATAGGAGACCAAAGCTAATTAACTCAGAACAGACTGAACAAAACAACTACCGACCTTCCCTGAAGGGACAGAGACAGCTTATATAAGCAAACCACATGGGAAGAGAGAGCCAACCAAGATGTACCTTCTTTGAAAGGAAAAGGGAGGAAGAAGGATAGAAAGAAGAAAATGATGGGATAAGCATAAGCAACTTACTCTCCCAGGAACATCATCAGATAAGTTACAGAGTGGTGAGAAAAGAAGAGAATCTTGGAGTGTTTCTCTCTTATTTTTCATGCCTAAGAAGTCAAATGAAAATTCCTATTCCTCTATGGGCTACATTAGGAATGGGGATATGTCCCGCCAAACAATTATAAAGTTAAAGGTTAATGATGTTTAGATATTATGACTATGCAAATATTGTTTGATGCAGAGTCAAGTAGTATACCATGAAAGTGCTCTTTTCTTTATGTCTTTTATAATTTGTGTTTATTTTGTTTTTATTTCTTCTTTTGAATTTTCCTTTGGCTCTCCTGGAGTCAGACTGCCTGATTTGAAGCCAAAGCTTCAATCACATCCCAGCTGTGTGGATTTATTTTTGTGATCTATAAATAGTGATATTAACAGTATATTCTTTATAGAATTATTGTGATGATTTAATGGGTTAGTATACATAAAATGCCTAGAACAATGCCTGACATGTAGTAAATACTCTATAAGTATTTGCTATGATTCTGCCTTTATTATGGTATATTATGTTCATTTAGTTTCTCAAGTCATATAATATTATCTAAATCATATAGATGTAGATAAAACTTTTCCCTAAAGATTTCTTCTGGAGTCTTCTGTTCTCTTGTCCAGTGCTGAAAAAATTGTGATATATGCCTGTAGACGAATGGCCATCTGGAATTTTCCTCTTGGGTTTTGTACGTCAGATCCTCAGTGGTCCTTTTTTTAATTGCCTTTCATTTTACTGAAGTACATCTTTAATAATAAGAAGGTGTGTGTATGAGGTAAATTCTTTGGATATTTGCAGTTTGAAAAGTATTCTTTTCTCACTTTTAATTGCTAATTTGGTCATTAAAGGTTTTCTGTTATTTTTCTCTCTGACTTTTTAAGGCATTTTTTTTTCTTCTAACAGCTACCTTTGATGATAAGAGGTCTGTTTGCAGTCTTAGAAAGGTTAATTTGTGAGCAATCTGTTTTTCTTTTCCTCTTTAGAATCTTTTAGGAGTCTTCTTTTTATCATTGGTAATATGGAATTGCAGTGTGGGTCACTTATTTTTATTCACCCTGCTTAATAATTTATAGAATCTTTATTTTGATGATGAATGCCTCCCTTCAGCTTTGGTAAATTATCCTCTATTATTCTCTCACTCTCATTTTTTTCTTGAATTCCTATTAGCTAGATGATACCTCTCAAGTAAAAATAATTGCTTGATATATATATATATATATATATATATATATATATATAATATGTTACACATAAATAACATGATAAATGATATATATATAATATGATAAGTGATTTGATAAAATATAAATATGCTTATATTAAGGAGATTTCTTTAGCTTTGTCTTCTAACACTTATGTAATTAGTTTCTTTTTATTTAGGTAATTGCATTTTTTATTTTTCAAGAAATTCTTATTGGTTTCTAAATGTACTTCTTATAGCTTTGAGCTTACTAATTAATTTTCCTAAAATTTTTCTTTATTTGTTGAAATATGTGCACCTCCCCAGTCAGTGTTTTGGATTTTTTTTTTCTTTGCTTGTTTTGATCATTTTTTCCCCATGATGCATGCTTTCCTTAAATATCTGGTAATTCCTGCTCATGCATTCATATTTAATGTAAGGTGATATGAAGGATAATTATAGTTCATGTATTTGTGGATAGAATTTTCAACAGACTGTCTCACTCTGGAATAAACAGGCTATTTTAGTAAGGCTATTAAGTGCAAGAATTCAGAATACTCTGGGATACTATAATTGCCTTAGCGCTTTCCTTAGAGTTTAGAACAGTTTTGTTTTATTTTGTTTTTTTTTTTTTTTTTTTTAGAAGATAACCATCAATTGTTTTAGCAGGGATTTAGTTGCCTTGTGGCTTTCATTTTTCTCCAGGACCTGAGAGACTAATGGGATTATTGCCTCTTTTCTGTTTAAGCCTTCAAATAATACCTTTTCATTTCCATTCCTTACTCTTAATTTCTGTTAATTTTCAGTCTTTGACTTTATGGTCTCCTTGGGCATCTGCTAGGTGGGCTGACTACCAGAATTCTAGGTGATGTCTACTTAACTCTGCTTCACTAGAATTAGTTGAAATCCCTCCTCTATTGGTGACTTTCATTCTGTTTTCTTTGTGGTAGGATTATATTGTTCTTTGCACATTTATTTATATAATAATTTTAATTAGTGTCTCAGGAGAGTTATAGTGTATGTATACATATTTAGTCTGCCATCTTGACCTGGACCCAAGTTTAGTTTGAAAACACTAAATGTATATGGAATGTGGACTAGGGTAAAGGAAGAATAGAGAGTGAGGACTAATTAGAATCTTAGTCCAGATGAGATGATAGTATGTTAAATTAGACTGGCTTCCATGGAGATGAAGACATCGCGGATTCAACAAGTGTTTTGGAAGTAAAATCAACATCCCATTATTTAGTGATTTGGTAAATAAAGTCACTTTTACACAGTTCAGGTTTTTTTTCACAGTTTGAGTTTTTTCGTAGCTTTTGTTTTACAGAATGAAAAGACGATTCTAATCTTTTAAATTTCACTTCATAAAGCAGTAACTATTTCTTTTATTATTTAGTTAATCATTTATTATTCTTTTCAAACTCTGTTTTATTTCTTAAGGAATGGGAATCATAAATGCACACAGTATTCTAGGTGTGGAAAGACATTATTTGAAAATTATGAGAATGTCAATCCTGTTGCCCATGATACTGTGTAACAGGAGGCAGTTTCTGAAACAATCTTGGCCAGGTCAAGGTCATATGAAAAGCCTCAGTCTCAGCAGGGCTGGGGTACTCTTGGTAGTTATTTCATTAGTAAGATTCAAACTTATACTGCTGTGGCTCATATTCTCTAAATCCTGACCTGTTAACTACCATGATTACAGATATCCCTTGAGAAAGATAAATGCTTATAAGATAGGCCAAAAGAATATTATATAATTAGCTTGGATTTGGCTTTAGAATCGTGGTTGGGCCCATATCAGTCCTGGTGATCTGCAGTGAACCACATCAGAGTATACCACATCAAGTATTAATTTTACATGTGAGGCCTATATGCTAAATCAGTCATGAAAACCTTCTCCAGTAAAGGGCTCTTCCTGACTAAGAGGCTTCCACAGACCATATTGTTACACAGATTTACAATAATAGGGAATCAATCCGAAAAGAATAAATTTTGAAAGGTTAGACAAAAAATAGGCCTGATTATTATTATCAAAGAGACATCTATCTTCCTATTACTTTCACCCATTCAATGTCATTGTATTTGACCCATCATACAAGAATCACACTTTTATGAGATGGAGTAAAAAGAAGATTCAAGTTTCTGTTAAAGATGGGTATACTAATGGGGCACCTGGGTGGCTCAGATGGTTGATTGTCTGCCTTCAGCTTAGGTCATGATCTCCAGGTCCTGGGATGGAGCCCCATGTTGGGCTCCCAGCTCAGCAGGGAGTCTGCTTCTTCCTATCCCTCTGCTGCTCCCCTGCTTGTGCTCTCTTTGTCTCTCTCTCTCTCCCAAATGAATAAATAAAATCTTTGAAAAAAAAGATGAGTATAGTAATAAAATTAATTAGAATTGACAATAGGAAATTGAAGCAAGAGATACAAGAGAAGTGATTTGTAAACCTAGCTGCTCATCAGACATCATTAGGGTTTTCAAATTTTTAGGTGGATTTTGAGGTTGAAGTGATTCTGGATAACTTCCAGGTTGAAAGTCCATAGATGTTTTGAGGAAGGTTAAATTTCAAGTCCATGGGTAAAGCACAGTTTAGGATGTTTCAGAATATGGAACTGGGATTGCTTTTGCTAATGATCTTTTTTGCTTTTTTGAGATATAATGAACATATAACATTATATTAGATTCAGGCACATTTCCTGAAGGGACTGTGCTTTCCCCATTGTATATTCTTGACTTCTGTGTTATAAATTAATTGATCATATATGCATGTGTTTATTTCTGGAGTCTCTATTTTGTTCCTTTGATCTGTGTATCTGTTTTTGTGCCAATACCGTGTACTGTTTTGAATACTATAGCTTTATAATATAATGTGAAATAAGGAAGTGTGATGTTTCTAGCTTTGTTCCTTTTTCTTAAGATTGCTTTGGCTATTTGGGGTCTCTTGTGGTTCCATACAAATTTTAGGACTGTTTGTTCTATTTTTGTGAAAAATGCCATTGGAATTTTGATAAGGATTACATTGAATCTGCAGATTGCTTTGGGTAGTATGGATATATTAATAGTAGCAAAAACCAAACCCAATTAAAATATGGGCAGAGGACCTGTGTAGACATTTTTCTAAAGAAGACATTCAAAAGGCCAAAAGGTACATGGGAAGGTGCTCAGTTTCACTAGTCCACAGGGAAATGCAAATCAAAGCCACAATGAGATATCACCTTATACCTGTTAGGATGGCTGTTATCAAAGAGACAAAATATAAGTGTTGGAGAGGATGTGGAGAAAAAAGAAGCCCCTTGCACTGTTGTGGGGTATATAAATTGGTTCAGTCACTATGGAAAACAGTATGGTGGTTCCTCAAAAAATTAAAAATAAAATTACCATGTGATCCAGCAACCCCACTTCTGGGTATTTCAAAAAAGAATGAAAACAGAATCTCGAAGAGGTATCTGCACCCTATTGTCATTATAGCATTAGTCACAATAGCCAAGATATGGAAACTACCTAAGTGTCCATCTATGGATGAATGGATAAAGGAGATGCGGTATCTATATATAACAAAGGAATATTATTCAGCCATAAAAGAGAAGGACATTTGCCATTTGTGACAACATGGAGGACTTTGAGGACATTATGCTAAGTGAAGTAACTAAGATGAGAAAGACAAATACTATATGATCTTCCTTTTCTGTGGAATCTAAAAAAATGAAACTCCTAGAAACAATGCCAAGACTGGTGGTTACGAGGGGCTGGGAGGTTTGGGGAGAAGGAGAGTTGTTAGTCAAGAGTAAAAATTTCCAGTTATAAGGTAAATAAGTTCTAGGGACTTAACGTATAGCATAGTGATAATAGTTAATCATACTATATTATGTACCTGAAAGTTGCTAAGAGAGTAGATCTTAAATGTTTTCATCGCAAAAAAGAAGTGAAAATTATATGACGTGTTTTCAAGGCATACAGTACAGTACTTAAGTGTATTTTCTTTCCTTATGATTTTCTCATCACTTTCTTTTCTCTAGCTTACTTTATTGTAAGAATACAGTGTGTGTAATACATATACAAAATGTGTGTTAACTGTTTATGCTTCTGGTCAATAGTAGGCTATTAATAAAGTTTTTGGGGAGTCAGATTTATATGTGGATTTTTGACTGTACAGAGTTTGGTGGTTAGGTGCCCCTAACTTCTGTGTTGTTCAAGGGTCAACTGTATATCTCAACAAAGCTGGAGAAAAAAGAAAATACAGAGTAAGCTTAAAATAGAGTTGACATCTCTATTTTAGAGATTTAGTTGAAATCTCTAGATTTGGAAGCTTCATTTTTAGATCACACACCTAAATTAGAAAGTACAATAGAGGATAAGAATAAACCAGAAGAAAACCAGGAAAGATATTTATTCAGAAACCAAGAGAGAAGTACTTACCTTAAGTACTTCTATGAAAAGGTCAAGAAAGAGAGATTGAGGAAAAGTCATAACAATAAGTTATTTAGAAGTTACTTGTGGGAAAAAAAAAAGAAAAAAGAAAATCACATCACTTACTGACATTTTAGAGCAAATTTCTTTCTTTTTTTGTACTCTGTGTGGCTTAAATAAAACATAATTGTAACCACATTCAACATATAATTTCAATATTGTAATTGAAACTTTAGAACAATGCAATTAGTATATATGGTATGCATTTTATGTAAATAAACATTAGGTAAATATATAGAATGGTGGCATAATATTGCATTGAATGGATAAATCATAGTTCAAGATTCCCTGAAAATGAACAATTAATTTGCTTCCAATTTTGGCTTTAATTAATATTTCAATATTGTTTGGTATATGCTGGTTTTCTCTACTTATTTCAGGACTATTTACTAAATAATTCCATATTTAAATTTATTATAAAAATTTAACTATTTTAGAGGGTCATGATTTACATCACTAAATTGCTTTGTATTTATAATGACTTGAGCAGTGTACATTGGGGGATCTTCAGCAATACTTTTACAACTTAGAGGTATCTTCAGTGTTTTTAAATCTTTGCTGTTTAATGAATATTGGGTCAGAGCAGTTATGTTGCAGCCCTCCTCAGAGAGGCGGCTGCAGAATGTTTGGGTTTTTACAGATGTTAGAATCCAGATAAAATGTGGAATATAAAGACTTCATTTTAATATCTCATAAATTACATCCCTATTTTTCTGCATTCTGTTTCTATTGTGTATTTAAATCTGTATTTTGTTTTATGCAGCAAGTAATTGCTGTAGGAGAATTTTCATATCTTAGGAAATTTAGTGGGTAACAAACTCTGGCGAGTTATGATGTTCTAGGAAATGGTGGTGGGAATCTTAAAGTTTAATAAAGTTGCTTAGGTTACCAACAGATTGGAATATTAACTCATGAGGAAAGATTTGTAAATTACTATACAATATGTTTACAGAAAAATGAGTTGGAATATATATGTTAGCTGCTATCATGCAAACAAGAAACAGTAGAACTTACACACAAGATAGAAATAAAGAAAAAAGGAGATACTGAGGAAGGGAAATTTATTTTTAAATGACAGGTATTAGCAACTCATATGAACTCCTCAATGCTAATCTGAAATCTGGCTAATTCTGATCCAGACACAAAGTAACAGATTAAACATTAGTTATTCATGCTTTGCTTATGGAACAGACTATTGAAAGGAGATTGCTATTTTGGGAGCAAAACAGGTCTAATAATCACCTGAAAACAATTCTGACAGTGATAAAGTATTGTCCAGTTCTGATTTTTTCTGTAAGGTAATGATTTTCCCCATTCAAATTCCTAAAAATATGTGGAGGACTGAACAAAACAAATGTATTTATGGATGATCTCTCCCAAATGCCTTCTATAGAATCTGGTGACAAGAAAAATAGCCTACCAAAAAGAAAGAGAGGAAGAAAAAGATTGAGGGAGAAAGATACTAAGAAAAGGAAATCCTAGAAAATTAATGAACTGCTGAATCCAGAGGTTTAACTGATGAACCTTTCAGATTAGACTTTCTTTAAGCTACTGTCAAACAAAAATGACAGTAGGTAGCATGTTGCTTTGACATCAAATTGGCATAAATTATTTTTCATGTGGTGCTTATGGTATCAGTTTTTATTAATCCCCATCTCACATCTACATTGTTTTCTTAGAGTAAAAATGTCTTTAAAATTCCCCTGTTGAATTTTATTCTTATTCTTTTTACTTTTCTGTATTCTTTCTTAATATCATGGAGAGGATTTGTTCTATTGTGTGTGTGTGTGTGTAGTATTTTTTGTGTGTGTAAAATTTAAATTATCTTACCAGCACATTATGAAAAAAAATGAAAAATAAAACACAAAGTTTTGCATATGAGGTATTTTCCCATACAGATAATTGGCATTTATAAACCATGAATTCTTCATCCTCAGATACTTGAGTTATTGTGGAGAATATTTACTATAGTAGAATTGCTACATATATCCCACACTATTTTAAGTTATTATTCATTCTTTTATTCATTTATCAATTACATAGAAATATACAGAGAATGCACTATGTGTGAGGAACTGAGCTAGGAAATCAAAGTTAAATAAGATATAGTTTCTATTCTCAAAAAATTTAAGGAGTATGTTTTTGTCAACATAGTCGTAGTTGTGCAAGACTAGTTTGGAGGCATATGAGAATCCCTATAAGGCTGGATCAGTCAAATTGTAATGTAGACAATTACTGATCAGTATGTCTATTATATTACTTTTATAGGTCCCCTCTTTTCCCACTCTGTGGCACCTCTTCCTATCTAAATGTCCAGTGTACCCTTCTCACTGCACTGTCCCATAAAAATCTGATTTTTCAGAGGGACTACATGTCATTTGTAAATTACTTAAAATGACTGATACCAATATATACTTTTTCTAAGAATACTACTTTTCAAGTTACAGAAATCTAATCTCAAATTACAGAAATCTAATTATTAATCACCACTGAAGAAATGTTAATTCTCACCATCAGGCAGGCCTAAAATTTCACTCACTATAGCTTTTGTAAACCAAGCCAGGTAGGAGGAGGCATGTGACTTATTCCCTGCCTTTTACCCATTCCTTAAACTATTTTCTGTTTTGAGTTCTGGCTTACCCCTATTTTTCCAACTAGTTTCAAACCTAGTAAAAGCAGAAATACACATACTCCCATTTTAACAAATTGGAGAAATGATGCCCATGGCCTCCATACTTCAATAATTTGAATTAAGTTTTTAAAAATTATAATGGGCTGGAGCGCCTGGGTGGTGCAGTCAGTTAAGCATCAAATTCTTGGTTTTGGCTCAGGTCATGATCTCAGGGTCATGAGATTGAGCCCCATGTTGACTCCACGCTCAGTGCAGAGTCTGTTGGGATTCTTCCTCTCCCTCTGCCCCCTCTCCCCGTGGGTGCTCTCTCTCTCTCAAATAAGTAAATATTTTAAAAAATTGTAATGCCTGGCTAAATTATATCCCTTCGTGGCTTTCTTCTGAACATGTAGAGGTAATCTTAAAATGAATTCTGTTTGTGTGAAATCATCAGACTTTTTATTTCATCCTCTTGCTTTGCAGATTGACTGCATGATAAATTCAAATGAGGAAAATGCTACCAATTATCAAAATGATCAAAAGACCTAGCTCAAATGAAAGGCTTCCAGTGACCAAAGCTGGAACAATTTGCGGGAAAAAAAAGAAAAGATGATTTTATTAGTTCTCTATTGCTGTCATTAAGAGATTACCACAAATGTACTGACTTAGCACCTACTTATTATCTTAAAATAGTAGAGGTAAAAAGTCTGATACAGATCTGTGCAGATTACATCAAAGTGTCCACATCACTGCATGCCTTTGCAATGGCTCTACAGGAGAATCCATTCCTTCACTCTTTTATGTTGTTAGCACTCTTTTATGTTAACTGTTATTCAGTTCCTTGTAATTATAGGGCTGGGGTACCATTTTCCTGATGGTTGTCAGTCAGAGGCTGACCACAGCTTCTAGAGATCACTTCATTCCCTGGCTTGTGGCCTCCTTCTTCATCTTCAGAACCAGCAACAATAGGTCAAGTCTTTTCTCATGTTGCATCCCTCTGACCCATTCTTCTTCCTTTGTTTTCTACTTTAAAGGACTCCTGTGATTAGATTGTATCCACTGGATAACTGAGAAAAACCTCCCCATCTCAAGATCTGTCCCTACCTAAATTACATCTGCAAAGTATCTTTTTTCATGTAAGGGATCATATTAATAAGTTCCAGGGATTCTTTGGGGGATGATTATTTTTTTCTACCATAATACTATTGAATAAAAGAATTATCCATGAATCCATATTGATACACATAAGTAATTTAATAAATGCCATAAATACCTAAGTGGGGCAAAGGGCTATCTCTTCATTATAGAAGAATTCTGATTGTATATTCTATTACAATATAGAAGCAATGGGGGAAACAGAAACACCATAGTACTCATTGTTGCAAGCAAGATCCACTATGGATGCTAAAATTAGTGAGCCAGATTTTGAGAGAAAGATAATATTTGCATAGTCTCAAAATAATCTTCAACATATGTTTTATATTTTATGGAAAAATAGTAACTTTACTATGTAGAAACCTAGCAGACACTACATTGGATCAGGATTAACTTCCCATTATATAATGTCATATACACCATGATGTGATGCAAGAGAAGGGCACAATACTTCTGTTATGTTCCTGCCAAAAATTCATTACCTCATCCCCATCCTGAGAAAATATCACACCACAACTCAGGCACTTGACCAGTACTCTTAAAGAGTCTAGTTCATGAAAGACAAGGAAAGACTGAGGAACTGTCACAGATGAAGGAGAGTTAGGGAGACATGAAAAGAATTCAATGTGAGGTTTGTGATCAGAATCTGGAACAAAAAGTAGTCATTAGTGGAAAAACCCATGAAATAAAATGTGAAGTTTAATAATATTGGACCAGCGTTCATTTTCTGGTTTTAATAATTATACTATGATTATATAAGATGTTAACATTAGAGAAAAGTACGTGAGGTTATATGGGAGCTTGTCTGTACTATTTTTGCTTTTTTTAAGTCTAAATTTGTTTTTTTAAGTTAACGACAACAACAACAAGCACCCATGTAGGTTTATGGATATTATAAATTTCCTTCTTTTTGTTTATCTGATTTTTTTGGTTATGATTATGTATGTATTACTTTTTAATTTAAATAAAAAAGTTAAAATAATAAAAGACCTGGCTCAATCATAGATGCACAATATTCCTGCTCAAGGACGTAAGTAGAAAAGAGCCCTAGGAGTTGGCTCATTAACAAACAATTCCTGCAATGTGTGGGGCTTCAGAAAAGACATTTCTGTCTTTCAGTTTATAGGAGAATATTTATCCATTAGGATGGATATTCAAGGGCATCTTTCAAAGCAGTTTCATGTATTGGGAATAACATGGGTTTGGAGTCTGAAAACCAGTGTTACCCACTACTTGTTGGACATTAGTAGATCTTGTTCCCATCAGTTAACCTCTCGGCCACTGTTGACTCATCAATTATAATAAAACTAATCTTCTTTGGTAGTGTTTTTTGTAAGGATTAAATGACACAAATGTGATAATGTGCCTGATAACTGTAAAAAGCTCTTCACTTATCCATTACTATGATTGTTTGGTATCTCCCATTGACAAGTGAGCCACCTGGCAACTAGAATTCCTTGTGATAACACATCTGAGAACGTTGACTGAACTCAATGCAGAATCCTGTTTTACCCTCACTTAACTGAAGTGTGGTTGCAGGGAAGGCTTTGGTGAAGAGGAAGATGAGTGAGCACTTCTCTCTTTTGAGCTTGCACTTCAGATGAAATATGGAAATTAAGTCATTTTCACTTCATCTTGATTTTTGTTGCTCTCCTCATACCTTCCTGACCTTCTTTTGCCCCTGAGCTTTTCCAGTGCTGAGTGATGATCACGTAGGTAGAAATCATATGGAAAGCATATCATGCATGCAGTATGCACAGGGATGCAAGAATTTAATTTTCTTTCAGTGCAGAGTAGTCCTGCCTGTTTAAAACTGATTTCCCTTTACAACAAAATCTACAAAAGTGCATTGGGAGAAAAAGTTTTCCACTTTAAATAAATTCTGCTGCTTGTGCTTTACGTGAGGAGATTTATGAAGTTCATTTAAAAAATTGGCTAAGTAAAGGGAGTTTTCAATCTGAAATGAAGACAAACTAAGGGAAAAAAACATAAAAATATATGGAGATCTGACTCATCCTAGCCCATTAGCTCAGCACTGGTGCACGCATACATAATGTTAATGCAGGAATATAGTTTTAAAACCTGATTAGAGTGTAGACTGTGAGTTTAAAAAATAATCAAAGGAATCAGCTTTAGAGTACACATTAAAGAATACTCTTTGTGCAGATGGGACTGAAGAGAATCAGAGAAGAATATCTTGTATTTAATCCTTGATTCTCAGGGCAAGTGTTTTAAGAAAACAGATAAAAGATTAAAGCTCAACTCACATACAAAATAAAAGAATTAAATAAATTTATGGCCTGAAAAAACCTAAGCTCTTCATTCCTAATTATATCTAGCAATAATCTTCTAACAGCCTAGTAAAAACATTAACAATAGAAAGTTAATATACACAGCAAATTCTTCTTATTTCTATTCTTGTCATTTGGTTTTGAATTTGTAGTTAGAGAGCTCACGTCCAGCTCCTTCCAGCAAAGTAAAGATAAAATGTTTTTATTAAAAAATTCTTTTCTTTCTCTTAGTTGCGCAATAGCAATAAGAAGGCAGATTCTTAATATAGAGAAAAAGAATGATGTGCTACGAATGGATGCATCAGCCTAATATGATTAGCATATCTTTGCAGGTAAATTTTTTTCCTCATGAGGGAAAAACATTCTGTACCCTTGTCACATTCCTCAATTTATATAGAGGAAAATGACTCATTAGGGACGGGTTATTGTCTGTGGATGAGACAGTCCACTCATCTTGTATTTGTATGCATTTTCCATTTTAGATTCTACACATTGCTCTAAGTTACCATGCATTGCCTGAGAAATTAAATGTCTTTCTTTGCATTGAGAAACAAATGCAGAGCAGCTCATTTTCTTTTACTGAGAGGCAGAGCTAGAGCATAGGTGTGAAAAGAATTATTCTTAATATAGATGAAAAATGTTTCCCCAAAAGTATTGAAAATTCCCTTTAGTCTAAGCATAGTGCTTCTTAAAGGGAGTCTTGCACAATCATTAACACCAATTTATGTGGGAGGTAATTTGAAAAGAGTTTTAGAGAGCCTGGGAAGCCAAGACTATAACACATCTGTTCATTAGCTCTCAGTCTAACTACTGTGCAGTCATTCACACTCACCTTCCTGAATCAGTGTTCCTATTAAATGGAGGATGTCCTTCTGTGGGCTCTAAGGAGCTGAGCCTTGCCAAGACTTAGAGTATATGTAAGGAGCCCTCTCCTGAGGTCATCTATCTGATTCATCACCCAAGAGAACCATAAGTGTAGTCAGTATTAATGACTATAAAGACCGAATCAAATAATTAAAATTTTGAGTAGGATTTAAACTTGTAAATGTCATAAAAACAGAAAATAATTAATCCATTTGTGGTATATCCTATGACCCTAATTTGGCAAAGTCATTGATAAAGCAGATCAGTGTTTATGGAACTTCTCTTTGGAGACTTAAGAATAACTGATTACTGTAGTTTCTAATGTAGATGCAATTTAGTGAACCAAGAGACAGAAGAAATAGGCCTTTGCTATACCAAACTAGCATTCTGCAAACCCTGTTATCTGTTAAAAGAAAAAAAGAGAAAAGAGTGTATTCAAGTGTTGTGTGTTCACTAAAGCTGAGTGTTGTTAAACTGTTAAATCCCTTAAAGGCTTAATTCATATTATGCATAAATTCAGGTTCTAAAATACTTGGCAAATAATAGACCGCTGGTGTGTGTGGGGGACAGGGATGGATGGATATCACACCTATGCAAGAAGGCTGTGGAATTTATTAACTTGAAAGTAAAATTATTTAAATTGATTTTAAATTGACAAGGCGTAAGCATGAAGTCAATTAAGATAAAGGTAAAGCAAAATTTAAAAACTACCTAGGCTTATCTCAGTTTGCCTTCAGAACAATCCTATGTAACAGTTCCCAATTTCAGAAGCTGTTTTCCCCAAATTATACAGCAAGTAAGTGGTAGAATTAAACTGATGATTATTATACTCCACATTTTTGGAAGTCACAAGGAATTTTACTGTGAATGTAGGTCCTCAGATTGCTGTGGATTTCACAGGTACAGCCTGAAGAAGACCAAAGATGTCACTGCAGTTCTGGAATCCTATTTTCCCCTCATGGTTTGCATAATAAATATCAATAGATGTTCTTCATATACAGTAGCCCCATACCAAACAGGAACTCAGTAATTCTATTTTGAAATATTCCAAATGTAACATAAAAGGGTATCAAAGAAAGAGGAAATTAGACAAAGAAATTAAAGCAATTTAGACCTTCAAAGTCAATTCAGTGAAGTTTTGTGGGAGAATAATTGTTTTTGTGTGTTTTTATTCAAATTATTGAATTCATTATTTATTAGATGGAGAAAAACAAAACCATCCACCTGTAGGTTGTGTTCATTTTTCTATCAAAAAGAAAAAAAATATTTGTAACTTGTGGCAAGACAGAATGTCAACAGACAGATACAGAGGATTATCAGCATAAGCCAAATATACCTGCCACTCTTCGTATTAAAGGCATTCAGAGAAATAAATAGATGAGATCCATGCCAGGTATAAAAAATGTGGCATCCCCTCACCTGCAGTGAGATATCCTGGGTTACTTAGGAAGATTCTGTGGACTAAACTAGATGCAAGAAGACCAACATGAGGCCTCTTATCCCAGAACTGGTTTATTAGTATTTATTGTAATGAATTGGCTTATGTGAGTGTGGGAGTTAACTAGGCAACTCTGAAATTTGCCAGTAGATTGTGGTCTACAGGTGGAATTTCTTCTTCCTCAAGGAAACCTCAGTTCTGCTCTTAAAGCCTTTCAACGAATTGGATCAGACCCACCCTAATTATCCAGGCTAATCTCCTTTACTTAAAGTCAACTGATTATAGACGCTAATACATCTACAAAATAACTTCCACAGCAACACCTACATTAGTGTTTGATTGATTAGCCTAGCCAAGTTGACACATAGTACAGACCATCACATCATATTGATTGAATAGAGGATAAAAATTGCATGATTTTTTCAGTAGATGCATACATATACACACATACACCCATTCAGTAAACTTGAACTAGATGTCCTGTTCTGATAAAGTGTATCTACAAAAACAAAAACAAAACCCAGAGATAATGGTGAGAGAAAGAAGAAATAAGAAAGAAAGAAAAGAAAAGAAAGAAAGAAAGAAAGAAAGAAAGAAAGAAAGAAAGAAAGAAAATCTCTTTAAATATAGAATAAAGCACTGAATTGTACACTTCAATTCTTCTTATTCTTAATTGGTTGAGCAGACAACAGTTTGTTGAAAATAATAGCAACAATCTATCCAGTTATGTACTTACGCTTATGTATGCTTGTATGTGAGTGAAATGAATGAGAGCAATGATACAATGGATAGGAGGTGGGATTTAGGATTATTTCGTTATTATAAAAATTGTGTGTGAAGAAGCTTGGATAGTCCTTTTTTTATTTTATTTTATTTTATTATTTTTTAAAGATTTTGTTTATTTATTTGACAGAGAGAGATACACAGCGAGAGAGAGAACACAAGCAGGGGGAGTGGGAGAGGGAGAAGCAGGCTTCCTGCAGAGCAGGGAGCCCGATGCGGGGCTCGATCCCAGGACCCTGGGATCATGACCTGAGCCGAAGGCAGACGCTTAACGACTGAGCCACCCAGGCGCCACCAGCTTGGATAGCTCTATTTTTAATTTTTTGAGGAACCTCTATACTGTTGATCCAGCAATCCCACTTCTGGGTGTATATCCAGAGGAAATGAAAACAGGATATCAAAGAGATATCTGCACTCTCGTATTTATTTCAGTATTATTCAAAATAGACAAGAGATAGAAACAATCTAAGTCAGTAGTTGAATGGATAAACAAGAGGTGGTGCATATATACAATGTAACACTATTTAGCCATGAAAAAGAAGAAAAATCCTGCTATTTGCCACTACAGGGATGGACCTCGAGGACATTATGCTAAGTGAAGTAAGTCAGAAATACTGTATGATCTTATTTATATGTGGAATCTAAAAAACCCGCCAACCTTGTACAACCAGAGTTACAAAGGTGGTTACCAGTGGCTGGGGGATGGGGAAATATGGAGATGTTGGTCAAAGGGTACACACTTCCAATTAGAAGATAAATTCTGGGGATGTAACGTACAGCACTGTGATTATGGATAACAATAAAGTACTATATATTTGAAAGTTGTTAAGAGAATAAATCTTAAATGCTCTCACAACATAAAAAGCAATGGTAATTATGTGACATGATGAAGGAATTAGTTAACCCTACAGAGCTTAGAATTGAGTCTCTTATTCTGCTTTGTTTTTGATAATGATATTTATATTGATAAAAGTTATTGTACTTGGTAATATATCAATTCTATAGCCAAAGTATGGAAATTATTACTATTTTAATCTAAAATATTCATACCACTATTAAATCAGTCATAATGCTCCAAAATAAAGATCACATTATAACTAATGCTAGGTTACATTTCTTATTTTTTTCCCAAAAAGATTTCCATTTCACATTGACCAATATAAATTATATTGCCTTAAACATAAATAATTAAATGAAGTGATATTATATATATTTCATTTGTCATTTTTATGTTACTAAGGGAGAGTTATTTCTGTTTTATCTTAAAACATTATACATCTTAATTCTCTAGTCCCTTTTTAGAGCTCAGTATCTGAAATACTGGATGTGTTAGCAACAGAGAAAGATGTCAGCTTTCTCTTAATCACTGAATACTACTTTTTTTTTAAAGATTTATTTATTTGAGAGAGAGAGAGAGAAAGATCATGGGGAGGAGGGACAGAGGGAGAGGAATACAATCTCAAGCAGACTCCCGACTGAGTGCCGAGCCCAGTGTGGGGCTCATTCTCATGACACTGAGATCATGACCTGAGCCAATGTCAAGAGTCTGACGATTAACCGACTGAGCCACCCGGGCACCCCTGAATACTACTTTTTTGATGATAGGAATATTGAAAGCCTAACTTTCTTCAAAATGATATAGTTGCAGTGGATATTTGGAAATATGAGTGGAAATTTCCAAATTGATAGAGAGCAGGTTTCAGGCTTATCCTTGGCTCTACTGAGAGAAATTAGATATTTTCAGTCATTTGCTTTTTAATTGAATATATTATTCACTTTTAGGTAGACTTGCTCTCCATAAAACTTTATTGCTTCTAAAACTATAAAAAATTGCTATGAGAAGTAATCTCTTGGTCTCAAATAGATATTACTAAAAGGAACTAGATAGTTTCAGTGAAAATAGTTTGTATATAAAAGAAGACTAGAGATATTTTGATAGCCTAGTTGGTCCTACTTTTATGGCTTGTCTTTGGTTATAAAGAATTTTTCTATTTGGAAGTGTTTCATATAAAAGATACAATTTCTCTGATGAATGAATAAGAGAGGGAAAAATCTTCTATAATGATTCTGAGTTCAGAATAGTTCATTATTTATTTTTTTTAAATTTTACTTTATTATGTTATGTTAGTCACCATACAGTACATCATTAGTTTTTGATGTAATGTTCCATGATTCATTGTTTTCATATAGCACCCAGTGCTCCATGCAACACATGCCCTCCTTAATACCCATCACCAGGTTAACCCATCCCCCCACCTTCCTACCCTCTAAAACCCTCAGTTTGTTTCTTGGAGTCCATAGTCTCTCATGGTTCATCTCCCCCTCCGATTCCGCCCCCCCCTTCATTTTTCCCTTCCTTCTCCTAATGTCCTCCATGTTATTCCTTATGTTCCACAAATAAGTGAAACCATATAATAATTGACTTTCTCTGCTTGACTTATTTCACTTAGCCTAATCTCCTCCAGTCCATCATGTTGATGTAAAAGTTGGGTGTTCATCATTTCTGATGGCTGAGTAATATTCCATTGTATATATGGACCACATCTTCTTTAACCATTCATCAGTTGAAGGGCATCTCGGCTCTTTCCACAGTTTGGCTATTGTGGAATTGCTGCTATGAACATTGGGGGGCTGCATATAGCCCTTCTTTTCACTACATCTGTGTCTTTGGGGTAAATACCCAGGAGTGCAATTGCTGAGTCATAGGGTAGCTCTATTTTTAAATTTTTGAGGCACCACCACACTGTTTTCCAAAGTGGCTATACCAACTTGCATTCCCACCAACAGTGTAAGAGGGTTTTCCTTTCTCCACAACCTCTCCAACATTTGTTGTTTCTTTCCCTGTCAATTTTTCCCATTGTAACTGGTGTAAGGTGGTATCTCAATGTGGTTTTGATTTGGATTTCCCTGATGGCTAATGATGATGAACATTTTTTCATGTGTCTGTTAGCCATTTGTATGTCTTCTTTGGAGAAGTGTCTGTTCATGTCTTCTGCCCATTTTTTGACTTGATTATTTGTTTTTTGGGTGTTGAGTTTGAGAAGTTCTTTATAGATCTTGGATACCAGCCCTTTATCTGTAGTGTCATTTGCAAATATCTTCTCCCATTCTGTGGGTTGCCTCTTTGTTTTGTTGACTGTTTCCTTTGCTGTGCAGAAGCTTTTTAGCTTGATGAAGTCCCAAAAGTTATTTTTGCTTTTGTTTCACTTGCCTTTGGAGATGTATCTTGAAAGAAGTTGCTGTGGCCAATTTCGAAGGGGTTACTGCCTATGTTCTCCTCTAGGGTTTTGATGGATTCCTGTCTCACATTGAAGTCTTTCATCCATTTTGAGTTTATCTTTGTGAATGGTGTTAGAGAATGGTCGAGTTTCATTCTTCTGTATATAGCTGTCCAATCTTCCCAGCACCATTTATTGAAGAGACTGTCTTTTTTCGATTGCATGTTTTTTCCTGCTTTGTCGAAGACTATTTGACCATAGAGTTGGGGGTCCCTATTTGGGCTCTCTATGCTGTTCCATTGGTCTATATGTCTGTTTTCATGCCAGTACCATGCTGTCTTGGTGATCACTGCTTTGTAATATAGCTTGAAATCAGGCAGCATGATGCCCCCCAGCTTTGTTTTTATTTTTCAACATTTCCTTGGTGATTTGGGGTCTTTTCTGATTCCATACAAATTATAGGATTGTTTGTTCCAGCACTTTGAAAAATGTCATTGGAATTTTGATCAGAATGGCATTGAAGGTATAGATTGCTTGGGGCAAAATAGACATTTTAACAATGTTTATTCTTCTGATCCATGAGCATGGAATGTTTTCCCATATTTTTGTGTCTTCTTCAATTTCTTTCATGAGTGTTCTCTAGTTCCTAGAGTATAGATCTTTTACCTCTTTGGTTAGGTTTATTCTGAGGTAGCTTATGGTTTTTGGTGCTATTGTAAATGGAATCGATTCTCTAATTTCTCTTTCTATAGTTGCATTGTTAGTGTATAAGAAAGCAACTGATTTCTGTTCATTGATTTTGTATCCTGACACATTACTGAATTGCTGTATGAGTTCTAGTAATTTGGGGGTGGACTCTTTTGGATTTTCCCCATAAAGTATCATGCCATCTGCAAAGAGAGAGAGTTTGACTTCTTTGCCAATTTGAATACGTTTTATTTCTTTTTGTTGTCTGATTGCTGTTGCTAGGACTTCTAGTACTATGTTGAACAATAATGGTGAGATTGGGCATCCTTGTCGTGTTCCTGATCTTAAGGGAAAGGCTCTCAGCTTTTCCCCATTGAGGATGATATTTGCAGTGGGTTTTTCATAGATGGGTTTTATGAGCGTGAAGAATGTTCCCTCTATCCCTATACTCTGTAGAGTTTTAATCAGGAAAGGATGCTGTATTTTGTCAAATGCTTTTTCTGCATCAATTGAAAGAACCATATGGTTCTTCTCTCTCCTCTTATTTAATGTGTTCTATCACAGTGATTGATTTGTGAATGTTGAACCACCCTTGCATCCCGGGGATAAATCCCACTTGGTCGTGGTGGATGATCCTTTTAATGTATTTTTGGATCCTATTAGCTAGGATTTTGTTATCCATATTCATCATGGATATCGGTCTGAAATTCTCCATTTTGATGGGGTCTTTGCCTGTTTGGGGATTAAGGTAATGCTGGCCTCATAGAACAAGTCTGGAAGCTTTCCTTCTGTTTCTGTTTTTTGAAACAGCTTCAGGAGAATAGGTATTCTTTCTTCTTTGAATGTTTGGTAGAATTCCCCAGGGAATCCATCAGGCCCTGGACTCTTGTTTTTTGGGAGGTTTTTGATCACTGCTTCAATCTCGTTACTGGTTATTGGCCTATTCAGGTTGTCAATTTCTTCCTGTTTCAGTCCTTGGAGTTTTTAGGGTTCCAGGAAGGCATCCATTTCTTCCAGGTTGCTTAATTTATTGGCATATAATTGTTGATAATAATTTCTAATAATTGTTTCTATTTCCTTAGTGTTAGTCGTGATCTCCCCCCTTTCATTCATAACTTTATTAATTTGGGTCCTTTGTCTTTTCTTTTGGATAAGTCTGGCCAGTGGTTTATTGATCTTATTAATTCTTTCAAAGAACCAGCTTCTAGTTTCTTTGATCTGATCTACTGTGCTTCTGGTTTCTAATTCATCTCTGCTCTAATCTTAATTATTTATCTTCTAATGTGTGGCTTAGGCATCGTTTGTTGCTTTTCTCCAGTTCTTTAAGGTGTAGAGTTAGTTGGTGAATTCGGGATTTTTCTGGTTTTTTTGAGTGAGGCTCGGATGGCTATGTATTTCCCCCTTAGGACTGCCTTTGTGGTATCCCATAGGTTTTGGACTGATGTGTTTTCATTCTCATTGGTTTCTATGAGTTGTTTAAGTTCTTCTTTGATTTCCTGGTTGACCCAAACATTCTTGAGCAGAGTGGTCTTTAGCTTCCAAGTGTTTGAATTTCTTCCAAATTTTTTCTTGTGATTGAGTTCCAGCTTTAAAACATTATGGTCTGAGAATATGCAGGGAATAATCTCAGTCTTTTGGTATCGGTTGAGACCTGATTTGTGACCCAGTATGTGGTCTATTCTAGAGAAAGTTCCATGTGCGCTTGAGAAGAATGAGTATTCTGTTGTTTTAGGGTGGAATGTTCTGTATATATCTATGAGGTCCATCTGGTCCAGTGTGTCATTCAAAGCTCTTGTTTCTTTGTTGATTTTCTGCTTAGATGAGCTGTCTATTGCTGAGAGTGGAGTATTGAAGTCTCCTACAATTAACGTATTGTTATCAATATGACTCTTTATTTTGGTTAACTGTTGGCTTATGTAGATGGCTGCTCCCATGTTGGGGATATAGATATTTACAATTGTTAGATCTTCTTGTTGGATAGACCCTTTAAAAATGATATAGTGTCCTTCTGTGTCTCTAACTATAGTCTTTAGCTTCAAATCTAAATTGTCTGATATAAATATTGCTACCCTAGCTTTCTTTTGAGGTCTGTTGGCATGGAAGATGGATCTCCATCCCTTCACTTTCAGTCTAAATGTATCTTTAGGTTCAAAATGAGTCTCTTGTAGACAGCATATGGATGGTTACTGTCTTTTTATCCAATCTGCAACCCTGTGCCATCTTATGGGAGCATTTAGGCCTTTCACGTTGGGAGTGATTATTGAAAGATAAGAATTTATTGTCATTATGTTGCCTGTGAAGTCTTTGTTTCTATACATTTTCTCTGTAACTTCTGCCTCGCTTGCCCTAGCTGTTAGAGTATCTAGATTAGATTGGATCTCATTGATAGCATTTTTAAGTTCTGCCAGTTCAACTTTCATTTCTGCTCTTAGAGACTCTATGTTGCCATTAAACCATTTCTCCATTCTAGCTATCATCTTCATAACTGTTACCGTGAAGTCCATTTCCTACATCTTGGTTATATCTGTATCCATTTGTAAATATGTGGCAGAAGTCACAGTCTCTGGGTCTTTCCTATTTTGGTGGTTCTTCCTCCCAGTCATTCTGTTGTGGGGTTGTTGAAGGAATGTACAGAGTCCAAAGTATTGACCACAACCCAAGCAAGATGCACCTGTTTTGTTGGCCTCTTGTTCTCCCAGCCTGTCTTCTGGGGGAGGGGTCTGCCACACTGTTGCTCAGGCAACCCTGTTTGGGCAGCAATTCCCTGCCCCCTCTGGGGGGGTGCAGTGATACCCGTTTTTTTGGGGCTTTTGTTCTCTGGCTGCTTTCCCTGGCGGCTTTCTGCGTCTCTTCCAAGAGTCAGAGCAGAAGAGACCGTTTCCAACCCTCTGCCTCAGAACAGAGAGATCACAGTCTGCTCTTCACTGAGCTCTCCAGGCCACACTGTCTCCATTTCTGTCTTTGCTGCTATAAACTTCAGCGTCCTGGGTTGTGCACCCCTCAGCAATATTCCCAGTCCTAGACTCCATGTTGGGGCATGTCTCTGCACTTTGTGCTTCTAAAACTGCCAGCCGCCCCAGTTCATACCCGTGGCCCCACTGCTCCTCCCCTCTTCATACCTTGAAACCAACTGCCTTTGATATTCTGTTTGTAGAGATCCAGATGTATCTTCTTACATCTCAGGCTGGTTTCGTGGGTTTTCAAAGTGGTGTGGTGGATATACAGCTCAATTCAGGGGACCAGTTGGAATAGGGTCCCCTACTCCTCTTTTCCCAAGTCTGGCCCCAGGGTCCTGCGCAGAGGCAGTCGCCTGGACTTGGTGTGACAGGAGTGTATTTTCTTGTCTTAAGGTGGTGGTAGCCTGTGGGGCAGGCATCTAAACTTAATATAATCTACTACACAGATCAAAACACACCTAAATGCCTGCTGAACTACTCTCAGGGACCCAGAATAGTTCATTATTTAAAATATTTCTGTTTTTCTCTCTTATATACTTCACTTGGTGGTTTACATTCCCTGATAGTATATTTTGTGGAAGTAATTAAAGTCTTTCTTAACTCAGTTTTGAAACATTTAGAATTAGATAATAAATTATTTAAGAAATGAGTATAAGCACATTTTATATTCTTTCAAACTAATCAAAGTGTACAATCATCTGTACCTAGTAGTTTTTTAAAAAAGATTTATTTATTCATTTTAGAGAGAGAGCAGGGAGAGGAGCAGAAGGAGAGGGAGAAGGAGAGAAACAGACTCCCCACTGAGTGTGGAGCCCACACAGGACTTGATCCCAAGACCCTGAGATCATGACCTGAACCGAAATTCAAGAGTTGGACACTTAATCAACTTTACCACTCAGGCACCCCTGTACAGAATAGTTTTTAAACAAAGGTTGACATTGTGGCTTGAGTGACAGATTGATATTCTAACTTGGATGATGAAGTGGCTTTCAATTATTTGAAAGAGCAAATTGGCCTTAATACTCCCATCTACTATGTTCTATCAGTGCTTACCATATGAATAGGAATCTATATCAACTTGGCATGATGAATTAAGGTTTTCAGAAGCACATTTTAGGATTAGTTGATATTGATATCAAGATGTATGTTAAAATTTGTTTAAAGTATTTCTGTAAGCTTATGTTATCAGTAAACCATATGTTTCCATTTCTCTGTCTATTATATAATAATGGAAACATTCACTAGGTACTTACTATGTATTAGTCACTATTCTTTGTTCTTTTGATGGATTAACTCGCTTAATTCTCATAATAACTCTATGAGATGGAGCCTGTCATTAGCCTTATTTTATAGATGAAGAAACAGATACAGGACAGTTAAGTGATTGTTAAAGTAACACATATAGTTAGATAAAGAAGCTGAGGTTCAACCACAGGCAGTCTTGTTCCAGAGCTCAGGTTGGTAAAACATGAAAACACATAATATTCCTTTAAGTATTTACAGATATTGTCCACCAATAGTAGCATTAGACCTTTACAAAATGTTTGTGTAGAAATGTACAGGAAAACATACACAGAGAAGCCAGACTGGGGCAGACACTGACATTATTCATTTATAACTTTCTAAGAGTGCATTCTTAGTTAACAGATTTTGTAGTCACTCAGTTAAATCCAATGATTTTTTTTAAAGGGATTATATCATTATCATTTCATTCACACTTCACTTTCAGTATTTGGTGTCAATATGCTTGGGAATTGGGAGTTAAATTTCTGATCTTAAGCTTTTGAATCAATTTATAGCAAGTGGGATGTTTTATTAGAATATCTAATAAGTTTAATAAAAAAGAAAGCTGTAACTTTTTGTTTTAAACTATTTTTGACAATCAAAAGTCTTTATTGCTACATTGTATAATTTACACTTGTAAATTATAATACAGTATTATATAGAAAATATATAATAGTTCATGGGGCCCCTGGGTGGCTCAGTTGATTAAGCTGCTGACTCTTGATTTCAGCTCAGGTCATGATCTCAGGGTCCTGGGATCGAGCCCCATGCGGGACTCTGCGCTCTGTGGGGAGTCGGCTTGAGTATTTCATTCCCTGTCCCTCTGCCCTTACTTGCACACTCTCTCTCTAAAATAAATAAATCTTAAAAAAAAAATAGTTCATATATAAGATTATTGTAAATAACATTGTAATACAATATATTGAGAAACATGGTTGGATGAAGATTCAATAGGAGTGATAGATTAACCTTTTAAGTACAGTATTTCTTTTGGTACTACTGAGAGAAAGTCCAAACTTCTGTGAAGACAAAGTCCCATGGTCCTTTGTGTAGTGCAGGAAATGCAATAATGTTTAGACTTGGAGGAGTCAACCACAAAGGAGCTGGCTGCTGTCTCCAGCAAGTCAAGATGGCAGAACTCAGCCCAGGGAGGACAGAGAGATTGAGGTGGAGGAACACAGACTGGAAGGTGGGAGACTTGAGTGGTGGGGAGGGAGCAGCACTGCTTTAGGACCCAGGCTCCTGGGGAAGGGACCAACAGGGCTTGGCTCTTGGTCTCCAGGCAGGTTAGGAGAAGCTCCTTGTGGTGTGGTGAATCTCATAATCTGTCTGGAGTGCTTTTAGCATCTCTACCATTTGCTCTTCTTGTTTTGACTGTTTAGATCTCTCTTCCTTCAGTTCTTGAACCAGAGAATTTAGTTCCTATATCAGTATCATGTTGGTCTTCTTCACCTTTCTGGAAGAGTCTGTAAGTCTGGATATCTTAAATGACTCTTTCTCTAGTCTGGCATTCTCTAAAGATGATTCATTTCCTGTATACTCCTCTTTAGCCTCACAAAGCTTATCAGTGATTTGGCATTTCTCCTCAATCCCCGCAGCCAGTGTTTCTGCCACCTGCTTTTCATGTCTTACATAAAAGCAACTTCTGACTGAACAAGTCTGAATATAAATAATAGGCCCACTGATAGCTTATGACAAGCAGACACACCACAGTCTCCTACTGAAGGCTGTGGATAGTGAGTCATGGATTTGAGTCACTGGGCAACAGCTCTACTACCACCTCACCCAGCTTCCCAAGAATCAGCCCAAAGCCAGGCTCCAGAGAGGATGGCAGCACCTCCATGGCACTGCTCTACCACAGGACTCTGTCCAGTTACTGTGTATCCAGCAGCTGCACCAAACCCTAGAGAAGACCTCAACATTCTGCCTGGAACCCAACCAGCAACTGGCAGCCTGAAATGGTAGTTAAATGGTAGGTTTTTTGGGGAGGGAAGGGGAGGTTTATATATAAAATGTGCTTGTCTTCATTACTGTCTGTTTTCCTTCTTTCTTATTTTCTTCTCAATGTGAAATTAAAATATAGTGAAATGTGCCAAAATTGAGTTTATGTCTTGAAAATTTTAAACTTTATAATGAGCTGCAGTATCCAAAAACTCTATCAATATGCAGATCATATCTGCTAACACAGAAAACACCCCTGTGTAACATTTCAATTAATACCCACTCACCCTCAATACATGCAACTCTGTATTAATTTCTATTTACATTCCTTAATTTGGCAGTGGCAGAACTTCATAAAAATGAAATAAATCACAAGTACACTTTGCCCGAACTAATGTTTTTGATATCCACACATTTTTATTTGATAAGCAATTCATGTGCTTTTTAAAAATTTTTTAAGTTTTTACTTAAATTCAATTAGTAAACATACAGTGTAGAATTTGTTTAAGGTGTACAATTAAGTGATGGAACACGTACATACAACACCTAGTGCTTATCATAGCAAGTGCCCTCCTTAATCCCCATCACCTATTTAATCCATCCCGCCACCTATCTCCCCTCTAGTAACCCTCAGTTTGTTCTCTATAGTTAAGAGTCTGTTTCTTGGTTTGCCTCTCTCTTTTTCCTTATGCTTGTTTTGTTTCCTAAGTTCCACATATGAGTGAAATTATATGTTATTTGTCTTTCTCTTACTGACTTATTTCACTTAGCGTAATACTCTCTAGCTCCATCCATGTTGTTGTAAATAGCCAGATTTCATTCTTTTTTATTGCTGAGTAATATTCCATTGTATAACATTTTCTTACAGCTAAGTGGAGTCATTTCTGTGAGAAAATCATGACCATTGTTAAAATATAAGTTGGGGTAGTCTTTCTCTAAGGATTTATAATGGAAAATAAGTATTGATTCTTTCTAAAAAGAAATTAAAGACGTGCTTTGTGCCATTTTTTTTTTTCCATGCTGGAGATATAGCAGTAAACAAAAGACAAAATATCCTGCCTTGATTTTACTGCCAGTTGTTTATGGGCCTGTGAAAACTTCTACAAAAAAAAAAAAAAAGAACAAAAATGAAAATACTTAGAGTGGCTTAGTAGGTAACTTAAATAGGTAAATAAGATGGGGTTAAAGTATCAGGGAATAGTGGGACTTATAATGACCTGGAGTGTTCATACCAAGCCCAGAGGATTTTGGGTTACATTTCTTTCAGTCATTTTATCAACCAACCAAATGCTTCTGTTTTTTAGAACAAGGAAGATTTCACCATTCTTTAAGAATGTTAAGGATTAGGGGGTGGTTATAAGATGATGGAGTAGTGGAGGACCCTAGGCTTGCCTCACCCCTTGAACATAGCTAGATGAATTTTATCATTCTGAATACCCAAGAAGTTGATCGGAGGACTGACAGAACAAACTGCACAACTATTGGAAAAGAGGAGGCCACATCATGGAAGGAAGGAAGGGAGCCTAGATTGTGGAGAGAGGCATTCACAGGGGATCACTCAAAGAAAACACTTCCCTAAAACCGTTGACTGGAAAGTAGGAGAAGCTGATTTTTGTGAGTTTTTTCAACCAGCAGGACTCAAAGCCTGGAGTTATAGAGGTCCATGGCATGGCTGGTAGAGCCTGAGGATGCCACAGTGCTCCTGTGGAGAAGGTAGGCAGGTAGCCCAGGGATAGACAGCATGATCTGGAGATCTCTTGAGATGCACTGGGAGAGACAACTCCCCCTTCTTGGAGTGCTTCTGAGAGCAGTGGCATTGCCTAACCAGGAACAAAAGAGCCAGTGGGCGACATTTCCCTCCCTTGCCCCTTGGCATAGGTACAGAAACACCTGCTGAGGGCTGCTAATCTGGACACTGGCTGTTTAGTGTACTTTGCTCTAAATTCCACTCTTCTGAGCTCAGATGCAACTGTCCTTGTGGGTCAAACCTACATCAGTCCCAGTGTGGTGTGACCCTCCTCAGAAGATCAACGCAGGTCCCTGCCACAACAGGTATCTACAGTTTGGAGTTTGAAAATTCAGCCAGCTGGTTGGGATAGAACCCAAAGTGCACTGGGCTTCTCCAGGCAGACAAGCAACCCGGATACAGACAATGTGTAAGCAGTGGTCTGAAAAACACCTAGGATACATGAATTTATTTGCTTTTCTCAGAGTGCTTTCCTGACAGGAGGGAGCATGAAATCTCCTCTACAGGGACAGAGGAGGTGGCTGGTGCCATTGCCCTTCCCCACACCTCAGCATAAACTAAATTCTGTAAACAGTACAGCACTAACGCTAGCTGCCTACATTGCTTACACCAATCATTACCAGCAGAACGCTCTTGGGCAAGTGTGCCTGAGAATCAGTGCAGTGGCTGCTCCCACAGAAAACCAGCACAAACCCCCACATGCACTACATCTACTGACCATAAAGTTCTGCAAAGCTTCAGCTCTAGTGGAAATAGCATCAGGTCTCTTTTAACAAGCAGACCAGAGCACATTATGTTAAAACTCACTACGTGCTGGCCAAGGTCCAAATATTCCTCACTGCAGGGAAGGAGAAACTCTGGAGAGGACTGATCTGAGAGGTAGAGCAGCCATAACATAGCAGCAACGTGCACCTCATACACTAGAGACAATTCCTGAAACACCAGGCCCTGGACATTATATGATCTCTTCATAAAGCCATTACTTTTGGGAGCAGGAAACATAACAGGCTTTTCTAACACACAGAAGACAGAGACCTAGACAAATGCCAAGATGGAGGAATTCACCCCAAAAGAAAGAACAAGAAAAGGTCATGGCCAGGGATTTCATTGAAACAGATATACGTAATATACCTGATCCAGAATTTAAAGCAACAATCATAAGGATATAAATTGGGCTTGAGAAAAGCATGGAAGACACCAGGGAGTTGCTTACCATAGAAATAAAGAACCTAAAAACTAGTCAGACCGTAATGAAAAATGCAACAACCAAGATTCGAAACCAACTGGATGTAATGACCACAGGATGGAAGAAGGAGAAGAACAAATAAATGATACAGAAGATAGATAAAAGAGGGAAAGAAAAATCTTGGATGATAGTATACTTAGGGCACTCAGTGACTCCATCAAATATAGTAACTTCCGTATCATAGGAATCCCAGAAGAAGAAGAGAGAGAAAAAGAGGCAGAAGGTTTATTTGAACAAATTATAGCTGAATACTTCCCAAATATGGAGAAGGAAACAGACTTCCAAATCCAGGAGGCACAGAGAACACCCATCAAAACCAACAAAAGTAGGCCAACATCAACACATATTGTAGTTAAATTTGCAAAATACAAAGATAAAAAAACCCTAAAAGCAGCAAGACAAAAGAAGTTCCTAACTTACTAGGGAAGACAGATAAGGTTACTGGCAGATTTCATGAGTTCATGACCACTAAACCAGTCCTGCAAGAAATATTAAAGGAGACTTTCTGAGTGGGGAAGAAAGACCAAAAGTGATAAAGACTAGAAAGGAACAGAGAAAATCTCCAGAAACAACAACAAAACACATAATAAAATGGCACTAAATTCATATGTATCAATAATAACTCTGAATGTAAGTGGACTAAATGCTCCAATCAGAAGACATAGGGTGTCAGAATGGATAAAAAACCAAGACCCATCTATATATTGCCTACAAGGACTCATTGTAGACCTAAAGACACCTGCAGACTGCCAGTGAGTGGATAAAGAAATATTTATTATGAAGATGGATGTCACAAGAAAGCCAGAGTAACAATACTTATATCAGACAAACTAGATTTTAAACCAAAGACTGTAACAAGAGATGAAGAAGGGCACTATATCATAATAAAGGAGACTATCCAACAAGAAGATCTAACAATTATAAATATTTATGACTCCAACTTGGGAGCACCCAAATATATAAAAATAATTAATAACAAACATAAAGGAACTCATTGATAATAATACAATAATAGTAGGGGACTTTAACAATCCACTTCAATCAATGGACAGATTATCTAGGCAGAAAATCAACAAGGAAACATGGCTTTGAATGACACACTGGACCAGATGGACTTAAAGGATATATTCAGAACATTTCATCCTAAAGCAGCAGAATACACAGTCTTTTCAGGTGCCCATGGGGCATTCTCAGGAATAGATAACATACTAGGTCACAAATCAGGCTTCAGCAAGTACAAAAAGATTGAGATCATACCGTGCATATTTTCCATCCACACTATGAAACTTGAAGTCAACCACAAGAAAAAATTTGGAAAGACCACAAATAAATGAAGTTATTAAAGAAAATCCTACTAAAGAATGAATGGGTCAACCAGGATATCAAAGAAGAAAATAAAAAATACATAGAAAGAAATGAAAATGAAAACAATATTGTCCAAAACCTTTGAGATGCAACAAAAGAAGTCATAAGGAGGAAGTATATAGCAATACAGGCCTGCCTCAGGAAGCAAGAAAAATCTCAAATACACAGCCTAGCCTTAGACTAAGGGAGCTAGGAAAAGAACAACAAATGAAGCCTAAAGTCAACAGAAGAAGGTAAATAATAAAGATTGATCAGGAATAAATGATATAAAACAACAACAACAACAAAAAACCCCAGTGGAACAGATCAGTGAAGCCAGGAGCTGGTTCTTTGAAAAAATTAATAAAATTGATAAACCCCTAGGCAGACTTATGAAAAAAAAAAAAAAAGGGAAAGTACCCAAATAAAGTCATGAATGAGAGAAGAGAGATTACAACCAATACCACAGAAATACAACCAATTATAAGAGCATATTATGAAAAATTATATGCCAACAAACTGGACAATCTGAAAGAAACGGTTAAATTACTTGAAACATATAACTATCAAAACCAAAATAGGAAAAATAGAAAACTTGAATTGACCAATAACCAGCAAAGAAATTGAATCAGTAATCAAAAATCTTCCAAAAAACAAAAATCCAGGCCTGGTTGGCTTCCCAGGTGAATTCTACCAAACATTTAAAGAAGATTTAATATCTGTTCTTTTCAAACTGTTCCAAAAAATAGAAATGGAAGGAAAACTTCCAAAATGATTCTATGAGGCCAGCATTTACCTTGATTGCAAAACCGGACAAAGACCTCACTAGAAGCAAGAACTACAGGCCAATATCCCTGATGAACATGAATGCAAAAATTCCCAACAAAATACTAACAAATTAAATCCAACAACATATTAAAAGAATCATTCACCACAACCAAGTGGGATTTATTGATTCCCATCAATAAGTGTGATTTCCACCAGTAAGAGTGGTTCAATATTTGCAAATCAATGTGATATACCACATTAATAAAAGAAAGGATAGGATCCCTATGATCCTCTCAATATATTCAGAAAAGGCATTGACAATGTACAACAACCATTCTTGGTAAAAACTCTCAACAAAGTAGGGATAGAGGGAACATATTGCAACACCATAAAGACCATATACAAAAGACCCACAGCTAATAACATCCTCATTGGGGAAAAACTGAGAGCTTTTCCTCTAAGGTCAGGAACAAGACAGGGATGTCCACTCTCACCACTGTTACTTAACACAGTACTGGAAGTACTAGCCTCAGCAATCAGATAATAAAAAGATATAAAATGCATCTAAATCAGCAAGGAAGAAGTCAAACTTTCACTATTTGCAGATGCCATGATACTGTATACAGGAAATCCAAAAGACTCCACCAAAAATCTGCTAGAACTGATAAATGAATTCAGTAAAGTCACAAGATACAAAATCAACATACAGATTGCATTTGTATACACCAATAATGAAACATTAGAAAGAGAAATTAAGGAATCAATCCCATTTACAATTGCATCAAACCCAGATAACTTAGAATAAACCTAACCAAAGTGGTGAAAGACCTGTACTCTGAAAACTATAAAACACTGATGAAAGAAATTAAAGATGAAGCAAAGAAATGCAAAGACATTCCATGCTCATGGATTAGTAGAACAAATATTGTTAAAATGTCTCTACTACCCAAAGCAATGTACACATTTAATATAATCCTTATTAAAATACCAGCATCTTTCCCAGAGCTAGAACAAAAATCCTAAAATTTGTATGGAACCACAAAAGACCCTTAGTAGCCAAACCAATCTTGAAAAAGAAATGCAAAGCTGGACTTCAACTTACATGACTTACATGACAAAGCTGTAGTGATCAAAACAGTATGGTACTGGCACAAAAACACACACACATCAGTGGAACAGAAAGGAAACCCAGAAATGAACCCACAACTATGTGGTCAAGTAATCTTTGACAGAGAAGGAAGGAATATCCAATGGGAAAAAAACAGTCTCTTCAAATGGTGTTGGGAAAATTGGACAGCCACATGCAGAAGAATGAAACTGGAACATTTCCTTACACCACACACAAAAATAGACTCAAAATGAATGAAAGACCTAAACGTGAGACAGGAAACCATCAAAATCCTAGAGGAGAACACTGGCAGTAACCTTTTTGACATTGGCTGTAACAGCTTCTTAAGAGATAAGTCTCCTGAGGCAAGGGAAACAAAAGCAAAAATGAACTATTGGGACTTCATCAAGATAAAAAGCTTCCGCATATGGAAGGAAACAACAAAATTAAAAGGCAATCTTCAGAATGGACAAAATATTTGCAAATTACTTATCTGATAAAGGATTAGTATCCAAGATCTATAAACTTATCAGGCTCAACACACAAAAACCAAATAATCCAGTTAAGAAATGGACAGAAGACACGAGTAGACATTTTTTCCAAAGAAGACAAACAGTTGGCTAATAGACACATGAAAAGATGCTCAACACTACTCATTATCAGGGAAATACAAATCAAAACTACAATGAGATATCACCTCATACCTGTCAGAATGACTAAAATAAACAACACAGGAAACAACAGATGTTGGCGAGGATGGGGAGAAAGGGGAACTCTCTTTCACTGTTGGCAGGAATTTGAACTGGTTCAGTCACTCTAGAAAACAGTATGGGGGTTCCTTAAAAAGTTAAAAATAGAACTACCCTATCATCCAGTAATAGCACTACAAGGTATTTACCCAAAGAATACAAAAATAGTGATTCAAAGTGATTTGTGCACCTTGATGTTTATAGCAGTCTTATCAACAACTGCCAAATTATGGAAAGAACCCAATGTCAATCCACTGATGAATGGATAAAGAAGAGGTGGTGTATACATACAATGGAATATACTCAGCCATAAAAAAGAATGATATCTTGCCATTTGCAATGATGGGGATGGAGTTGGAGAGTATTATGCTAAGTGAAATAAGTCAGTCAGAGACAGACAAATACCATATGATTTCACTCATATGTGGAATTTAAGAAACATAACAGATGGACATAAGGGGAAAATTAGAGTGAGGCAAACCCTAAAACAGACTCTTAACTATAGAGAACAAACTGAGGGTTGCTGGAGGGGAGGCATGTGGGGGGATGAGTTAAATGGGTGATGGGTATTAAGGAGGGCACTTGTGATGAACACTGGGTCTTATATGTAAGCAATGAATGACTAAATCCTATGCTTGAAACTAACACTACACTGTATGTTAACTAACTGGAATTTGCATAAAAACTTGGAAGAAAAAACGATTCTCGAGATTTATGGGTGCCTGGCTGACTCAGTTGGTGGTGCTTGTGACTCTTGGTCTTGGGGTAGTGTGTTGGAGCCCCACATTGGGTGTGGAGTTTATTTAAAAATAAAATCTTAAAAAAATCAAAAAAAAGAATCTAAAGGATTAAATGGTGCTTTAAACCATCCATTCCAATCCTTCTTCATACTTGAAGATAAACTACAATGCATGCTACAAGGAGTCAATTCAGATTTGTTTAAACTCTTCTAGTGATGGTAATGTAGTACTTCCTGGGGTTGTCCACTCTTTCTGGTTTTCTCTGACCTAATACAGATCCTTCACTTTGAATTCACTTCAGTGTTTCCTGGAAACATATATGTCTGAAGCTGTATTACATCAAAGTCAACCTGAAAAAAAATCAATTAACAAGCATTTTTTAATAATGTTTATGGATTATTCCAAGGCTAACCAGAAGTGTAAAATACTAGATGAGTGAGATAACACAAAAAATAAGTAAGTTAATTCTACAGACTCTGTATAAATTATCATAACTTAAGTAAATATTAGGATTAGGAGATAACATCTATAAGACTGGCAGAGAGGAAAAGCCAAGGTGTCCAGTGTATGTGAGATCATACAGTATTTGTTTTACCCTGTGTTATTTCATTTAGCATAATGCCCTCAGGGTCCATCTATGTAGTTGAAAATGGTGGGATTTCCTTCTTTCTCATAAATAATAGTCCATTATATATATATGTATTCCATTATGTGTGTGTACGTATACACACATACATATACATGTACTGTATCTTTTTTATCCATTTAATCATAGACAGACAAGGTTGTTACCAAATCTTCACTGTTTCAAATAATGCTGCATTGAACACGGTTGTACAGATGACTTTTTGATATCCTGACTTCATTTCCTTTAGACACATATCTAGAAGTAGGATTGCTGCATTATATGGTAGTTCTATTTTTTATTTTTTTGAAGAACCTCCATACTATTTTCCTCAGTGGCTGACCAATTTATATTCCCACCAGTGGTGCGCAAGATTCCCTTTTCTCCACATCCTCACCAACATCTCATTTCTCTCTCTCTCTTTTCTTTTTTTAAGTAATAGCCATTCTAATAGGTGTGAGATGATATACCATGTGGCTTTGATTTGCATTTCCCTGATGATTAGTGATATTGAGCATCTTCTCACTTATCAGCCATTTGTATGTGCTTGGAAAAATGTCTATTCAGGTCCCCTGCCTATTTTTAAATAAGGTTGTTTGTTTCTTATGGAGTTTTGTGATGTCCTTACATATTTTAGATATTAATCCCTTTTCAGATAAGTGGTTTGCAAATTTTTCTCCCACTTCATAGTTGCCTTTTTGTATTGTTGATTGTTTCTTTGGCTGCACAGAAGCTTTTTAGTTTCATATAGTCTTCCTTGTTTATTTTTGCTGCTTGTGCTTTTCATCTAATATCCAAAAAATCAACTTATATCTATAACAGTCTACTTTAAGTTGGTAACAACTGAAGTTGGATCTCATTCTAAAACTCTATTTTTTACCCTCCCACCATGTTTTGTTTCTGACATCACATTTTATATCTTTTTATCTTGTGTACCCTTAACTAATTATTGTAGTTATAGTTGTTTTTACTACTTTTGTCTTTTAACCTTCATACTAGTTTGTGAGTGATTAATCCACTACCTTCAACAAATATTTCTTTCCACTGAGATGTATTCTTTTATATGTTTTCTTGTTACTAATTAGTGTTCTTTCTTTTCAGCTTAAAGAAGTCCCTTTAACATTTCTTGTAAGGCAAGTTTAGTGATGATGAGTTCCTTCAGCCTTTGCTTATCTGGAAAACTCTTTATTTCTCCTTCAATTCTGAATGATAACTTTGCCAGATAGAGTATTGTTGATTGGAGGCTTTTTTTCTTTCAGCACTTGAATGTATTGTGCCACTCTTTTCTGGCCTGCAAAGTTTCTGTTGAAAAATTTACTTGTAATCTTACAGAGGTTCCCTTGTACATAACAAGTTGTTTTACTCTTATTGCTTTTAGGATTCTCTCCTTGACTAACTTTTGACATTTTAATTATAATACATCTTGGTGTGAGGTCTCTTTGAGTTTATCTTGTTTGGAACTCTCTGGGCTTCCTGGAACTGGATATTTGTTTTCTTCCCCAGGTTAGGGAAGTTTTCTGCCATTAATTCTTCAAATAATTTTTCTACTCCTTTTTGTCTCTGTTCTATTTCTGGGACCCTTGCAATGCTAATTTTAGTATCCTTGATGTCGTCCTATTAGTCCTTAAGCTATCTTCACTTTTTTTCATTCTTTTTTTCACTTTGCTGTTTGAGTGGGTGAGTTCCACAGCCTTGTCTTCGAATTCACTGATATTTTCTCCTGCTTCATCTAGTCTTCTGTTGAATTCATTTCATGTATTTTTCAGTTCAGTTATTGTATTCTTCAGCTCTGTGACTTCTCTTAGGTACATCCTTATATTTTCTATCTTTTGTTGAAATTCTCACTGTGTTCTCTTTTTTCCCAAGTTTGATGATCGTCTTTATGACCATTATGTCAGACTCTTTATAAGGTAAATTGTTTATCTCTGTTTCATTAAGGTTTTTTCTGGAAGTTGTATCTTGTTCTTTCATTTGGAACACATTCTGTTTCTTCATTTTGCTTGACCCTCTGTATTGGTTTCTTGAGTGGGGGGGCCTTGTGTAGGAGATGAAACTTTTTGTTCAACCTTTCCCTTACCTCTTGGTTGTCTCTGAAACCTAGTGCTTATGCAAGAGGCCTATTATTTTTTTTTAATTTCTCCCTGTATTTGAGAATGTACTAAGACCTGTCTTTGTCTCAAAGGGATGGATCTTAGTGAGCACCTAAATTCAGGTTGATTGGAAGCCAGACTCTCAGGTATTAGCTTTTAAATAATATAAATATATACAGTCCGTTGGGACTGCAAACATAAGCTCTACTGGCCACCAATCCAGGTGATCTGGAGGTGTCCCCTGGGTTGCAGTTACAGAAATCAGGGCTCCAGATGAGTGCATAAGCTCTTTCCTGTTAGATACCAGTGAGCTATCATGAAGCAGAGGAAGAGCAGTAGGATGGCACCTCTCAGCCTGTTTCCTGATTGCTATTCCTTAGGCCCCTAAATGTGCACCAAACCTGAAGTCTGTCCCTCAGGCTGAAGCTCCAGGATGAGAAAATAGGCCTTTTTCATAAATAGAATGGAATGGTGTTTCACTACTGTCTGTGTAGTGCCCTGGGGTCAGTAGCCTATCAAGAACTATCTCTATAATTATTATAGTGTCATGGGACCCAGGAACACAAGTCCCCGGCCACAAGAGCCAGGTGATTAAGGGATATCCCCTGAGTGGCTGGCACAAAATCTGAGGCACCAGATGCATGTAAACAGCTCCAGTTCAGGAGATAGTGATACGCTAGAGTGCAGCAGAGAGAGAGCATAAAGAGTGCCCACTCTCTGAAGTCTCCAAAAAGTATTACAGTTAACTCTTAAATGTGTGTTTACTTAGAATCCTGCCCTTCAGGCTGCAGTTGGGATTAGGTAATAGGCCTTTTTTTACAGAAAGACTGAGTTCTTGGCTCTGTTGCCTCTTGCTGTGCCCTGGAGGTGGTAGCTGTTTAAGAGCTCTTTCTTTGTTGGTTCAGTCCTGTGGGGCCCTTGAGTGTAAGCCTTTCTGGCAGCCAGAACCAGGTCATGTAAAGGTATTCCCTGGTGTAGCCACAGAAATCAGGGTGCCAGACAAGGGTACATAAGCTAATTTCTGGAATATACTGGTGTGCTATAGTGGGGCAGAGAGAGAGAGCACAAAGATGGTGTCTACCAGCCTTTGTTCCCTGACAGCACTTACATATGCCACTAGATATGTATCAAATCAGAAGACTGCCCCTCAGGCCAAAGCTCCTGGACAAGCAAATAGGCCTCTTTCATAGAAAGACAGATGGTATGTTTTAGTTTGCTATCTGTGCAGTTCCCTGGGGGTGGTAGCCTGCCAAGAACTTTCTCTCTGATTGTTACAGTCCCATGGGACCCAGGAACACAAACTCCCCTAGTCTTCAGAGCCAAGTGATCAAAGGATGTTCTCTGGGTAGCAACCACAAAAATCAGGGCATCAGATGTGTGTAAAAGCTCCCTTTCAGGAGATGCTGGTGCTTTCAAGCATGGCAAAGGGAGAGCATGTAGATGACATGTGCTGGTTGTAGCAAGACATAGGGTGAGTATAACGATGGTGCTCTCTGGAAAAACAAAAAAGAAAAAGAGAAAATGAAAAAAGAAGGAAAATAAAAAGAGATGATGCCCACTGGTTATAGCAAGGCAGAATGAGAGTGTGAAAATGTTGACCGCCAGTCTCCATCCTGGATTATTCCAGTAGGCTTCTATATACGTGTGTTAAATTAGATGCCTGCTCCTCAGTCCTGCACTTTAATTTAAGTGATTGAGCCTCTTTCACTTATAGTCTGGGTACGGTCAGCTGCTTGTGAGCTGGGTTCTGGGGCAAGTGAGTCCAAGCTTGTGAGCCCTTTAAGAGCTATTTCTCAGATTGCTAATCTTGTGGGTTTGGTGGATCTTTTGGGGGTTCATCTCTCAGGTATAGGTCTTAAAAGTTTGGGTGCTCAATGTGAGGTTCAAGCCCTTCATGCCTGAGAGACGCTCCAGGTTTTGAGTTTTCTCCTGATTTGTGGGATGCTGTGCCAAGGATGGGGTTTATAGTGAGATTGTGTCCCAGCCTCCCCTAACTGCTTCAGTGTGGTTTTTTCTCATTTTTTCCAGTGTGTAGTTGTTGCTTGGCCACACTTTGGGTCTTTTTCAGAGGAAAGTGTCCCACATGTAGCTGTAGACTCAGTGTGTCCATGACAGGAGGTGAGTTCAGGATCTTCTTAAATAAGATCTAAGTGAAGGATGTCTTGTTGATGTCACTGTCAGAATTCTTAAACTATATGTATAGCTTAAAGGAAATTAATTTATATTACTTAGAGATTAATTTCAAATATATTAAATTTTTATAAAGAGAAATTTGTCTATAACATTATTTTCCATAAATTAATAATTTCCCAATAGCAATGATATTTTATACCAACATTTTTATACAATAATAATATAGAAAAAATCACTATTTTAATACCATTTATACCCTATAAGTTAGTACCAAAACATAGACACTGTTTTGTATTCAGAATATAAATAATTTTGAGTTCCTCCTTGCATAGCAGATGGAAATTTTCACAGAAATATGAAAAACTGACTATTACTGGATCAAGTGCTCCTTAGAAAAAGTACTATTCAGACATGCAAAGTGATCCAAACTTTATTTCTTATAATTGACTGAGTTTCCTCAAAACTGTGCGTCTCAAAGAGCACCAGGGAGAACAAACTTGCTATTTGTTATCTTAAACTTTTCTTTTTGAAATGACTTCTTTTCTATTTATAGGTCGCCCGTCTTTTTTATCACTCTTTCTTCTCCATTAGTTTCTCCATGCGTGAGGAGCTATGTGGTTCTTGCAGCACATAAGAGGGGTCTCAGATCTGATTGGGTGTCATTGGGAATCTTTCTGGGTCTTCTATCTGTGGCCTTTAAGGTACCAGTATTAACCTGTCAGCCTGGCTTGATTCCCGCTTGCTGAAGTCTACAAACTGTCCTTCTCCTTTCTCTCTCCCCAGTCAGGACCTAGTAGTTCTCTCCACTGACTCAGTCCCACCACTCTTTCCCTGGTGCTGCATATATCAACAAAGCCTGGCTCTCATTAATTTTTCTTTTTTTTCCTCTCATTAATCTTTAGCTTTGTTAGTCAACTTTCAGCCTTTGCTTCTGTGTGTTTGTGTCTCTGGTGTGGCAACCTTGGACAACTCAACTGCCAACATATAATTACCCCCTTCAGATTCTTGAGGAGTTGGACCCTTTGCAAAAGTCTCTTCTCTGGGTCTCAAATGGGAAGTGTAACAAAACTCCTTTTGCTTTTTTTTCTTCAAGCTATCCAGCAAATCTCTTCCTGTGGGAATCTCAATCTGGTCAGGGATGTCTCAAGACACACTTCTTCCTTCACCTTCTTTCTCACTATCAGTTTATCAAGACCAGGTTTTCCACATCTCCTCCTATCTGGTTTTCCACTTCTCTTTCTTGAGGTGGCATTTTACATGCCATCTTCTTAAGGTATACATGGAACAGAGGGAGAAAAATTGAGACTTAAGGAATAAAGCATTACAAAGCATATTGTGCCTTTTATATCAACCTGCCATAATATGAATTGATAAAATAAGACATGAAATAAGCTTTGCCAAACTCCCAAACATTTTGTGAATGTATCACAATTTTAACAAATTTTCATCTTTTATTTACTATAACAAAGCTTTTAGCTGTATAAATGGATTACAAGTTTGGGGTGTTCACTACAAATCCTTGAGCTTATCTTACTTGTTTATACCTTCTTACTTTCTGCCTCTGGGTATAAAACACATATTCTCAAGAACAGAGATTTACCATAAATCTAAGACCCTCAGCTCCTAAAACAGTGTTCAGGGACTATAGATACTCAATTGTTTATGGAGTAAATGAATAAGCTAAGAATATTGTGGGATTTCTACAGTAAGAAAGAAAAAGAAAATGAAAGAGAACTTTTGTTCTCTTTCAAAATATTCTGAATTAATCTTTCTTAAAGAACTGAAAGCATCCTGCTATAATCTAGAAGCAGCTTCTTTAGAGTATTCATAACCCGAGTAAATTTAACATAGTAATTCTAAAATTTACATTTACATTTACATCAAGCCTACTTACTTTCAAAGTAGCTATTGCTCTGAGCCCCTTTCTTCATTTGCAAAATTTAGTTATTTATTCAGGTATTGGTCCTCTGTAAACTGTTTTAATATTATAGGTAAAGTCTTGTATTGCTTGGCATATAAATAAAGGCTCAAAAGAAATTTAGACTTTATTATTACAAATGGAGAGAATTTAAGTTTTATTTATATTCTTATCCTAACATGGAATCACATTGTGGTCTTTAATAACTATAGAATATATATTTTGGAGTTTACATAGTATTTTTACATACTCTATTTCACATGTTACTCTGTATAGCTCATATATTATTCACCATTTTTGATATTAAAACAAACAAATGGTAACTTTGCTAGCATAGAATTACTTCGGTTAATTAAAAAACATAGCACAGACATTTTAACGTAAGAAAAATTGAAACGGAGAAAGAAGGAAAGCATGGCCAGCATATGGAAGGAAAGCTGTGGAGGTAAGAATGAAAGTTGTTAAAAAAAGTCTTTGCCTTCTCATTCACTCAAAAATGCAACAGTTTAGAAAACATTGATTCTTAACTTTGTAGGTAGCAAATATATACAGGATCCAAGCTGAAAAGTTAGTGTGCTTAGCAAATATCAGTTATGAAATGATGGTAAGTAAACATCAAGTATAAAATGAAACCTTAACCAAACTCAGACTAGACTGTTGGTAAAAGATGGTAATTGATTATTCATAATTGTTGAACCATACATTTACCCCTAATAAGTGCCATCAGCAGTTTAATGTCAACTAAGAAGGCAAGGTACCTTTATTTGTTGAAACTGTTTCAGAAATTGCAAGCATTATAAAATGATTTTTTTGGAAATGCATTAAAAAACAATCATTACTTTATGTTTTGGACACACAATGTACAAAGATATAATTTTGTGACATCAACAACTGAAAGGAGTTGGGACAGTTTAAAAAGTTACATATGTTATGGAAGTGAAGCTGATAAAATTTGAGTTTTATAGCTTTAGAATATTAAATATCATCCCCATGGTAACCACAAAGAGAATAGTTATAGAATATACACAATATGAAATGAGAAAAGAATTAAAATGTTTCACTATAAAAAAATCAACCACACAAAAGAGACAGTAATGCAGGAAATGAGGTACAACAAGCTATAAGACATAGAAAACAAATAGCAAATGACAGAAGCGAATCCCTCCATATCAATAATTACTTTAAATGCAAATAAATTAAACTGTCTAATCAAAAGACAGGTATTGGTAAGGATAAGAAAAATGACAGACCTATACGGTATCTGCAAGAGACTCACTAAGGTGCAAAGACACAAATAGGTTGAAAGTAAAAGGATGGAAAAAAATACTCCACGTAAATGGTAACCAAAAGGGAGGAGGGGTAGCTATCCTAACATTAGATAAAATATACTTTAAGTAAGAAAAGTTCAAAGAAGTACATTGTATATTAAAAAAAGATTCCATATAGTAAAAAGATTCAATTATAAACATTTATACACCTAATAGCAGACCATTAAAATATATAAAGCAAAAATTGAAGGATCGAAGGGAGAGATAGACATTTCTATAATAATAGAGAATCCCGTATCCCACTTTCAATAATGGATAGAACCACCAGACATATAAATAAGGAAGTAGAGGACTTGAACAGCACAATAAACCAAGTAGAACTGAACAACATGTATAGAACACTGAACCCAACAACAATAGTACATACATTCTTCTTAGGTGCACATGGAGCATTCTCCAGAATAGCCCATCTGTTAGGTCACAAATTAGGTGTCAATATATGTAAAAGGATAGATATCATACAAAGTTTTCTTCTCTGACCACAGACAGATAAAGTTAGAAATCAGTAACAGAAGGAAAATTGTAAAATTAGCACATTTGCGATTAAAGAACACATTCTTAAGCAATCAGTGAATTGAAGAAGAAATCACAAAAGAGATTAGAAAATACTTAGAGATGAATGAAAATGAAAGCATAAAATATCAAAATGTATGGGATGCAAAGAGGACAATGCTAAAATAGAAATTTATAGATATAAATGCTTACATTAAAAAAGATGTAAGATCTTAAAGCAATGGGATATCTTAAAGAACTAGAAAAAGAACAAAATAAATACCCAAAGCCAGCAGAAAGAAGGAAATAATAAAGATTAAAGCAGAAAGAAATGATATAAAGAATGGAAAAACAATAGAGAAAATCAACAAAACCAAAACTTGCTTCTTTGAAAAGATCAAAAAAAGTGAGAAACCTTTAGCAAAATTGTCTAATAAAAGAGAAAAGACGGGCGCCTGGGTGGCTCAGTTGGTTAAGCGACTGCCTTCGGCTCAGGTCATGATCCTGGAGTCCCGGGATGGAGTCCCACATCAGGCTCCCTGCTCGGCGGGGAGTCTGCTTCTCCCTCTGACCCTCCTCCCTCTCATGCTCTCTGTCTCTCATTCTCTCTGTCTCAAATAAATAAATAAAATCTTTAAAAAAAGAGAAAAGACTCAAATTACTAAATCAGAAATAAAAGCGGAACATCAGTACCAATTCTATGGAAATAAAAAGGACTATAAGAGAGTATTATGAATAGTTGTATCCCAACCAATTGGATAACGTATATAAAAGGGGCAAATTTCCTAGAAGCATAATCCTAAGAAATGATAACCTATTTCTAACTTAAGGTGGGAATGTGAATTGGTACATTCATTATGGAAAACAGTATGGTGATTCCTTAAAAAATTAAAATTAAATTAAATTAAAAATATAACTACTATATGATCAAGCATTTCCACTCTGGGTATTTATTGTTGAGACTCATTATTTATTTATAGAGATTTTATTTATTTATTTGACAGAGAGAGACACAGCGAGAGAGGAACACAAGCAGGGGGAGTGGGAGAGGGAGAGGGAGAAGCAGGCTTCCTGTGGAGCAGGGAACCTGATGCAGGGCTCGATCCCAGGACCCTGGGATCATGACCTGAGCCAAAGGCAGACACTTAACGACTGAGCCAACCCAGGCGCCCTGAGACTCATTATTTATTTAGATTAATTGTCTTCCCTGTATGGTAAATGAGTCTTTAGAGTTTCCATATTCTATGTATGGTATATGAACTTTCCATCCTGTTTTTATTTTGATGGAAATATAGCCTTTGTTCCTTTCATATAAATTCCCAATTAATGTCCATTCTTTGTGAGGAAGTGCTCCCTTCCCTCAAATATGTGCTGTGGAAAGCTAGGGATTGGTAAGAATAGTGTGGAAAGATAAAAGTGTGGAAGTGTTTTTCAATTCTAGCCTGAAATCATTGACTAGCACTGGGCTTCTCTCATAGACTGTAACATGCTCTGTCAGCTAAAGACTGATTTGTTTTAAGTCAGAAATGCATGAATGAGGGATGCCTGGGTGGCTCAGTCGGTTAAGCGTCTGCCTTCAGCTCAGGTCATGATCCCAGGGTCCTGGGATCGAGTCCCGCATCGGGCTCCCTGCTCTGCGGGGAGCCTGTTTCTCCCTCTGCCTCTGCCTCTCTCTCTCTCTCTCTATTTCTCATGAATAAATAGATAAAATCTTAAAAAAAAAAAGAAATGCATGAATGAATAAGGTATGAACATAAAGGTAGAACATTTTATTATGCACGTATAAGTGGAAACCTCTGACTGCCTGTGTCGCATTATTCTCTGAGGCCCAATAAATGTAGAGAGGTGGAAAAAGGGAAAAGGACCAGAGGGAATGATTTATGATAAAATATTAGTAAAATTATATATGGATGCCTTGGCCAAACTCGAAGTAGTGTGGGAAGTGAGTAGGAATGGATCATATATTTTATTCCACTCAGTGCCAACTCAAAAGTTCATACTGAAATTGCTTGGGGAAATGAAGGATTACATGCTCCAAAGCTACAATAAGGATGATCACAGTCCTGCCATATTTGAAAATGTGGTGATAAGTGACATTCTACCACTGATTTTACAGGTGCTTTGTCTCCTTGGCTGGGTTGTAAACCTAGTGAAACAAGTATGTGTTTTCTCTTACACATACCTCCTTTAAAGAAGGTTTAAAACTTCCTTTGATTTGATATCTTCTTTCCCTTTGCCAATCAACCTTATTTATCACTTAATTTTTTTATACCTGTTTCACAAATTCTCAAATTCTCTTTTCAATTTCAGCTGTTATTCTCACCTTACGGAGATTATTGTTGAAAGTTCTTTTTCTAATTATCTGATCTTGATTAGGGTGAGAGCTTAAAAAAAGTGTCAATTTGCATATTGAGAATTTTCTTCTAAAGGATAATTATTTTGTGGCCCCATTTTAAAAAAACGGGAACACATTTTATATTCATTTTTTATAGCAGGGACTACTTCTCTTAGTCAAAATGTTTCATAGATCAGATATATTTTAATTTGGCCTGCATAGTTTGGCCAGACAAAAGGTTTGGCATGGTTTTGCATGTAAGAGATAAAACTCCAGGATCAGAGTGCATGGGTTTCACATCCCAGCCACACCATAGTATCTAAGGGCTCTGTGATTTGAGGCAAGTTAATTAACTTCTTTTTTTTTTTTGCATTTAAATTTTATTATGTTATGTTAATCATCATACATTACATCATTAGTTTTTGATGTAGTGCTCCATGATTCATTGTTTGGGTATAACACCCAATGCTCCATGCAGAATGTGCCCTCCTTAATACCCATCACCAGGCTAACCCATCCCCCCAGCCCCCTCCCCTATAGAACCCTCAGTTTGTTTCTCGGAGTCCATAGTCTCTCATGGTTCATCTCCCCCTCCGATTTCCCCCCCTTCATTTTTACCTTCCTACTATCTTCTTCTTTTTTTTTAATGTATTATTTGTTTCAGAGGTACAGGTCTGTGAGTCAACAGTCTTACACAATTCACAGCACTCACCATAGCACATACCCTCTCCAATGTCTATCACCCAGCCACCCCATCTCTCCCACCCCCCACCACTCCAGCAACCCTCAGTTTGTTTCCTGAGATTAAGAATTCCTCATATCAGTGAGATCATATGATACATGTCTTTCTCTGATTGCACTACTGGGTATTTACCCCAAAGATACAAATGTAGGGATCTGAAGGGGTACGTGCACCCCAATGTTTATAGCAGCAATGTCCACAATAGGCAAACTATGGAAAGAGCCAAGATGTCCACATCGACAAATGAATGGATAAAGAAGAAGTGGTATATATACAATGGAATATTATGCAGCCATCAAAAGGAATGAAATCTTGCCATTTGCAATGACGTGGATGGAACTGGAGGGTATTATGCTGAGCGAAACAAGTTAATTAACTTCTAAGAGCCTCCACATACTCATCTGTAATATAGAGGTAATTCTACCTATGTACTTATGTAATATAAGAATATCTGGCATATGGAAATAATAAAAGTTTAGCTATTATTAAATGGATTTCTGAAAATCAAATAAAGAAGTGGAAATAATGGTAATAGGCCCTCAGCATTTTAACTTTATCTTAAGAAGAAATAAGTCAATGAGAAATCACCTAGTTCTAAATAGAGACTAAAGGTGGGAGATGGGATTAAAGAAGATTGACTCTTATCCAATCTTGGGACTGCTGTACTGTTTATTGGGTTTATTCAAATGGTAATATGATTCCAAACTTGACACTTCTTTTAAGTTTCCCCTTATAAATAAACACAAACTAAGCAGTTGAATATGGGGTCACTGCAGAGGCCAGGTTCTGGTCCAGGTAGAATTTTTAATATCATCTCTATTACCAGTTACATTCACAGAGAGGAAGACAATCTATAGTTTGAAAAAATCTTCTCCAGGGGCAGAGGTCTAGGGACAGATGTTGTTGGCACCGTTACTCTGTCCTATTTTATTTATTTTTAGTATTATTATTGGATACACAAATAAATATGCTACTTTTTTTTCCTCTTTTTGTTGCTTTTAATTGAGCATCACATATGTTTTCATTTTTATGTATGAATTTGCAGTAGGTAGGATTGAAATAAGCCTTCTAAAAATTTCCCAGAGTAGTCCATAAACCATTTTTAAGCATACTTCATGCTTAGTTTATGACAACATCATCATCATTGATATCTTAGGTTTTCTCAGTTCTCCCATATGACTCTGGCTTGATCCTGACTCATCCATTAATCTCAAGGCCAGACATTACCACTGGGCTATCATCCTATCATCTTCAGCTTTACTTTGATGAATGTTCCTATATCCTCATAATACTGTGTCAGCTCCTCTTCATCCTCACTATTGCAACAGACAACTAATGGTTTTCCTATTGGAAATTTTGTACTCTTTCATTCTGTTCGCCAAACTCTTGTCATAGTAGTGGTTTTGCAAATACCTTCCTGATCAAGTTACTGCCCTGTAAATATTTTAAAAATATTTAATAGCTAAAAAATTTATAGGATAAGATAAAAAACTCAGTATATCAAACGAAATGATTATTGATTAATTTCCATTTATCAGCCTTATTCCCAAATGTGCTCTCCTTCTTTGGGAGTTATATTTAGTTTCCCAAATAGGCTGTATGTGTTTTAATGACTCTGAGATTTTGGCGATTCTTCTCCCTGTGCTTGGAATGCTAACAGGGATGAGCCTGGTTGGGGTGCCTGCCTTGAGGTTAATGAGTGAATGCACAATGGAGTATTGTATAGGGATATCATGGTGCTAATTATAGTGAGCCAGTTATGAAGTATTTTCCAGACTGGTTTACAAGCTAATCTGAGGAATGAATAATTACCTTTTGAGACTTCACTTAAACTCCTGATTTTTGGTATTTTTCCCCCTAACATGTTATACCCATCCATAGGTTTAGTCACTACAACCTCTGAGCCTCAGTCATGTTTTATGTAAATATCTCTCAAAGCACTTTTTTGTGCTTTTTGTTTTTCTCTTTTGATTCCTGTTGCTAATTTTATGTGTTGACTTGAGTAAGATACAGTACCCAGATATTTGGTCAAATGTTATTGTAGTAGTTTGTGTGAAAGTATTTTTTTTAGATAAGATTAATATTTAAATCAGTTGACTTTGAGTAAAGCAGATTATCATGCATAATGTGGCTGGGGTGGGCCTCATCCAATTAGTTAAAGGCCTTAGTAGAGAAAGATTGATCTCCCTGGAAGAAGGGATTTTTCTAGCAGACTACCTTTGGACTCAAACTTCAGCTCTTCCATGGGTCTCCATCCTGCTGGCCTATGCTACAGATTTTTTATTTGTCAAACCTCCACAATCATATGAGCTAATTTTAAAAAACTGTTTATCTGTCTGTTTGCCTCTCTCTATGTATCTGTCTCTCATCTATTTATCATCATTCTCTTATTGGCTCTCTTTCTCTGTAAACCTAACACATTCCCTAAATGCAGCTTGAGGACAGGGCAATGTCCTTTCATCTTTTGCCTGGTATTCAAATTGGCAAATAATGAAACTCTAAGTTAATAAAATATCATTCATGTTAATGCCACATTAATATTCCTAACTTTCCTCTTCCATCAAGTATCTTCAGTGTTTATTTACCTGCTCAAATAACTGCTAACGTATCTCATTGGTGTCCTATTTCCTCAAGATTAGATGACAAGTCCTCTCTCTTGTATTTAATGCTTTTTAACTAACACCTGAAACTTCTATACAGTAGTCCCCCAGTTAGCCACAGGGATACATTCCAAGACCCTTGGTGAATGCCTGTAAACATGGATAGTACCAAACCCTAGATATACTATGTTTTTCCCTATACATACGTACCTGTGATAAATTTAATTTATAAGTCAGGCACAATAAGAGAGAGTTTAATAACAGTAACTAAAAATAGAACAATTATAGCAATATACTGTAATAAAAGTTATGTGAATGTGGTTTCTCTTTCTCCCTCTCAAAATGTCTTATACTGTACTCACCCTTTTTCTTCTTGTGATGATGTGAGATCATAAAATATCTACATGATGAGATGAAGTGAGGGGAATGATGTAGGCATTGTGAGGTAACATTAAGTTACTATTGACCTTCTGATGATATGTCAGAAGGAGGGTCATCTGCTTCCAGACCTCAGTTGACCATGAGTAACTGAAACCGTGGAAAATGAAACAATGGATGATGGGGGCACTATTGTAAGTAACACTTTCTTCCCATTACATAAACACTGTGCTCTGAGCAGCTGCTTTGTTCATTGTACTCAAGCATACTTTGTACATCCTTCTCTGCCTTTGCCAGGCTGTCATCCTTGCAGGGATATCTTCCACAACATCCATCTAGAGAATCTTGCCTCCACTTAATCCCACCTTCTCTGAGACATCTTCTCTTTCAATTCAGTTCTAAAGATCTGTCTTCTTGCTTTAAAAGACTTCTTCCAAAGCCATAAATTTCACATATCATGCATTGCCTTGTATTGCTGGTTATTCATTTTTCTGTCTCTGTGTTACTTATGTTAGTGCTGATATGTCCATTTAGGGGCAGATATTGAAAGTTAAAAATGTGTGAGTCTGAAACAAGATGAACAAAGAGCAACTTTGCAGAGAATCTGGAGAAATTGAAATAGAGTACCATGGCAGATTGTATTTTGATTTTATTATCAATATCATTTTAAAAGAAGTTTTTGATAGATGCTTATAAGAGGGTTAAATTATTATAATTTATTTTTCATATCTTCACTAGAGTATTATCAGAATTTTCTTTGCTCATGAAGTTTCTTCATTTTCCTGAGCATTATCTCAGGTTCAAGGAGCTAAGTTATTTTGTCTTTTAAAATAATATTATGCAGCCATCAAAAAAACAGAAATCTTGCCATTTGTAACGACGTGGATGGAACCTAGAGGGTATTATGCTAAGCGAAATAAGTCAATCAGAGAAAGACAAGTATCATATGATCTCCCTGATATGAGGAATTCTTAATCTCAGGAAACAAACTGAGGGTTGCTGGAATGGTGGGGGGTGTGAGGGATGGGGTGCCTGGGTGATAGACATTGGGGAGGGTATGTGCTATGGTGAATGCTGTGAGTTGGGTAAGACTGATGAATTACAGACCTGTACCTCTGAAACAAATAATACATGATATGTTAAAAAAAGAAGAAGAAGAAGAAGAAGAAGAAGAAGAAGAAGAAGAAGAAGAAGAAGAAGAAGAAGAAGAAGAAGAAGAAAGTAGGAAGGGAAAAATGAAGGGGGGCAAATCGGAGGGGGAGACGAACCATGAGAATCTATGGACTCTGAGAAACAAACTGAGGGTTTTTGAGGGGAGGAGGGTGGGAGGATGGGTTAGCCCGGTGATGGGTATTAAGGAGGGCACGTATTGAATGGAGCACTGGGTGTTATACGCAAACAACGACTCATGGAACACTACATCAAAAACTAATGATGTAATGTATGGTGATTAACATAACATAATAAAATAAAATAAAAAATAAAATAATACTCTTACTTTAAGGAAAAAATGACAAGCTGAGAAGAAAGGGAGAGAGATCTATTTATCTATGTCAAGACAGAGAATTTTTTTTTTGAGTGTGTGTGTGTGTGTGTTTGTTTATGGCTTAAGAATTGTTTTTTACTCAAGATATTCCAAATTTAAACCTTGAAAACACTATAAAGGTCCAAAGCAAAGGTAGGGTAACAAAAGAAACATTTGAATATATCCACAAAATACTATTGTAAATGTCATATTTAAGATAGAAGAATAAAAATAAAGAAAAAAGGGACACTGATTTTGTGTGAAAGTATTTTTTAGATAAGATTAATATTTAAATCAGTAGATTTTTGGTTCATAGCAAAACTGAAAAGAAAATGCATGATTTCCCATATGACCCTTGCCTCCACATATGTATAGCCTCCCTTATTATCAACATCCCCTACCAGAGTGGTATATTTGTTACAATGATGAACCTACATTGAAACATCATAATTACCCAAAGTTTATAGTTTATGTTACAGTTCATTCTTGGTGTTCTAGGTTCTATGAGTTCGGACAAAATTGAAGTGATATGTATCCACCATTATAGTATCATACAAAGTATTTTTACTGCCCTAAGAATCCTTTCTGTACCTCCTATTCCTTTCTGCCCCAACACACAACATTCCTGGCCATCACTAATATTTTTACCATCTCCATAGTTTTGCCTTTTCTAGAAGTTAAATAGTTAGATTTATACAGTATGTAGTCTTTGCAGATTGACTTCTTTTATTTAATAATATCCATTTTAGTTTTCTCCATGTCTTTTCATGGTTTGATAGCTCTTACATTTTAGCACTGAATAATATTCCATTGTCTGGATGTACCATGGTTTATTCATCCATTCCCCTTACACAAAATGACTTCACAAATCCCTTGCTTAATTTCTGTTCTACGAATTCTAACATCGTTACCAGTTACAGGAGTCACCATATAGTTCATATTGGAAGGTCTTGCTACCAACTGCCCCTGAACTGAGGCTCCAGGGACCAAGGCCATATTTGCACTGATTTCTTCTTCACTTAAACTCAGGCTCATGTACTGGGAGAGCTCTGAGTACAATTTAGGATAGAGATTTCCATCTTGAGAGATGGGGCATGAGAGATGGGAGCAGAAGATGACATTTTAATGGCAGTGGCCCTGGGTATATCTTTCCTAGTTGTTGTGTCCAGACAGACATCTGCATTTTTTATTTTATTTTATTATTTATTTATTTATTTATTTATTTTAAGATTTTATTTATTTGAGAGAGAGAATGAGAGAGAGAGAGCATGAGAGGGGGAGGGTCAGAGGGAGAAGCAGACTCCCTGCCGAGCAGGGAGCCCGATGCAGGGCTCTATCCCAGGACCTAGGGACCAGGACCTGAGCTGAAGGCAGACACTTAACGACTGAGCCACCCAGGCACCCCAACACCCATCTTTAATTCACCATTTTCCAGAGCAGCTTTCCACTGAGATTTATTTCACTCTGATTGATTTTACATGTATAATACTGTGTATGCTCTTTTATCCATTTGCATAGTGCTCCAACTAACCTCAACAAGAAGAATTAGTGAAATATGATGACATGGAATACTGATGCATGTTTATTTAAGCTGTGTACATTTATTTAATATTTTCTTACTACACAATAAGCAGAAGTTCCTTATATTAAGAAATAGAAAATATCAAGAACTAGTATGAATAGTAAAATGATCCATAACTTAATACTCTTGGACTTTGATGATTAACATCGAGGTATATAAATTTTTTGCTTTTATTGTTAAAAAATGAGATTGCAGTTTTTACATAATTTATAACCTCCTTTTATATTTACTGATCATCTTTACACATTGTTATGGACCAGAATGTGTCCTCCCCCCCAATTCATTGAAACCCCAACCCCCAGTGTTCCTATATTTGGAAATAGGGTCTCTAAAGAAGGTATTAAGGTTAAAAGAGGTCATAAGGCTAGTGGCTCTAATCTGACAGGTTTAGTGTCCTTAGTAAGAAGAGGAGGAGGTACCAGAGTACTCTCTCTGAGCATAGAGAACATTTTATGTGAGACACAGTGAGAAGGTGCTCTCTGTAAGCCTAGGAAAGAGTTCTCACCAGAAACCAACCCTCTGGCACCTTGATCTTGGACGTCCAGCCTCCAGAACTATGAGAAAATAAATTTCGGTTCCTTGAGTCACCTAGACTGTGGTGTTTTGTTATAGCAATCTGAGCAGACTATACATATACTAATAAATGTGTTTCTATAACATTTTAATCATGGCATGGAATCTGTGTATGTTGTAATTTATTTTTACTTTCCTATTATTAAATATTTCAATTACCTAAATATATTTCAGTCTTAACATTTATTTATTTTCATAGGAGAAATTTCCAGAATTATTTCTGAATATAAAGTAATGCACATTTCTAAATATTTTTGATTCATATTGGTAACTGTTAGTCCCAATCTATACTTCTGTGACTTGTGTGAGAGTGTGACTCTTTCACTGTATCTCTACTCATAAAGGAGTTATCACTTTTAAATCTTTGTAAATCTGGTAGTCAAAAATTACATCTGTTTTATATTTTTACTCAATTTGATTTTTTAAATGTAATTTGTAGTGAATTGATTATATTTGAGATTATATTTTTAGTGATTTGATAGCTAATTTTTATTAGCCTTTCTGTGTCTCAACTTTGTGAGTTGGTCTATGCATATCCTTATAGGTATTTATTTTTTAAAGTACAAGAAAAATATGCTTGTGTTTATCTATTTTTGTATTGAAAGAAAATTATGTGCGGGAGCCAAGAGATTGTTGTAAATGACATTTATTTCAGTGACATGAGAAACACATTTATCTGTGATAAGTTGGTATTTGAGTGGGAGTTGAGTATAGAGAGCACGGGAAATATTTTATTTCCACATCACCATTTTCTTATGTTTTTGATTCTAGCTGCTGCTTCTCATAAAGTTTTTACTTCTTCTGTTAATACCTTCTGTGATGTTTCCCAGGGTATTTTACACACTCTAGTTAGTCAATATCTTGTATCCTTTTGCTGATTGATATCTTAAATCTGTAACCTCTTATGTTCATCTGAACCCAATCTGACTCTTAGGAGTTCTCTCAAAGAATGACCTCACCATCCGCTCAGATTCTTCTATCAATAACATCGATGCCATCTTTGACTCATTTATCTTCAATTTACAACATCTAATGAGCCAATACTTTGATTATTTCAACAAACATTTATTGATGTGCTGCACTATGTCAGATAATGTTCTAGACTCTCGGGGTATAACAGGAAACAAAACAAATGAAGTCCTTGTTTTTGCAGAGCTTATATAAATGGGTGTATGTATTAGTCAGGGTCCAGTCAGAACACAGAAACGAACATAGAACATTTAATTTAAAGAATTACTAACTAATTACAGGCAGCTACTATTAAGGGATAAAGAGAACCCTATAGCATACAAGAATAATAGATACAGAGACCAGCTACTACTTCCAGGGCTGAGAGCTTAACCAAAGGAAGAAATAAAGTTGGACAAGATTTCCCACCCCAAAGACTGAGATTCATACCTTCCTGGAAAGAATCTGGATGTAGTCCCATTGGATGGTAGGGAATTTGGCTGAGGAGCCACTTGCAAGGGCTCTGGCAAATAGGAAACTGCCTGATGGGGAATGATGTGCCTAGAAGCCACCCATTGGGGCACCAGAAAGACATCCTGAGATGCTTCCCACTGGAGTGCCACCAAGACTTGCTGAGAAGCATTTCACCGGGTGTCTGGTAAATTTTGTTGGCAAGCCTGCTGGGGTGCAATTGAAATTCCCTGGGAGTCCCCCACCTTGCCTATACCACCTATGAAACTCATGGAGAGCCAATGCCACTGGATGTCCTGCATACCAGTGGTGGCTGTACAGTGAGGAACAGGAGCAAAAGCATACCAGGGCTAGAACCACCCCTCTTGCAGTGGTGCTGTTCTTCTGGTTCTTCTTTTTTATTAGAGAGAGAGAGACAGAAAGAGAAGGAGGGGTCCAGGGAGATGGAGAGAAAGAATCGTAAGCTCCATACTGAGTGTGGAGCCCAACATGGGGCTCCATCTCAAGACGCTGAGATCATGACTGAACTGAAATTAAGAGTCGGATGCTTAACCCACTGAGCCGTCCAGTGCCCATCTTGTTCTCTTTACTTACAGTTTAACATTGTGCCAACTGGCAAAGTAGAAATGTTTGCAAGATTCAGATTCAGGGTCACAAACAAAGCAAAGAAAAATTTTTAGCCTAGAGGCAAATAGTTGTTAAGTGGTACAGTCCACTCCTTTGGTTATAGTAACAAAACAACTCTCTGTTTCCATTTAACCAGGTAGAGCTACAATTAAAGTTGTCAACTATTCCCTGAAATGTGAAGAAAATGATTACCAAGAGTCATTTTGTCCATTGCTAGCTCTACTAAATTACTCTTCAAATTCTGTCCTTCTGTACGAGGATATAGAAGAAGAAAATAGCTAGCATATATAAACACATGCATAGAGAAGCAAAGAGAAAATAAACAAAGCTACTGTGTATCTTGATTCCGTAACTGGTTACAAGTCTGTAATTGGCCTATGATTACCTTTTTCTACTACCATTCTGTATTACCTTGCTCTCAACAGGAACCTCAGTTGGTTGGGGTTTTACCTGTTGAAGTTATTCAAACACTGATTTCCATTCCCAAAGGATCTGATTGTTCAACAGTCCCTTTCTGGCTTGCTTTAGTTTTTTTTAATTTTCTTTTTAAGTACTAAAAGTCATTTGAGCGATTTTCCTGGATTCTAGATATAGTACTCTTTTCCCTCAATTGTATAGCATTTACCCAATTTCTCCTTGGTAATTGGGATCAACACTCCAGCCAGTAAGATAACTCCTTTTCTTCTTCCTGCTGAATCAGTGGCGTTAAGAGCCCCAAATGGCAGGCCCACCTTAAAATTTAATGGGACCATTATTGTGTTTCATGGTGAAAGCATTCCTCCCTTGGGGACCAATACCTCCAAACCAACAGAGTTTAAAGTTTTCAGGAGAGAAGCAGAAGTTATGGGAGTGCCTTATTAAGTTGAAGAGTGAGAGGAGCCAGTGCGGTGATTACTCTTTGATTCCAGGACCCATGTATTCTCGATCTTGGGGAGATAGCACAGTACTATGATCTCATTCAAAGGATATTCACCATCCTCTAAGACAAGTCAGTTGCTCCCCAGCTGGCACCAAATCTGAGTTTTTAGTAAGTCATTACACCTTCAGAGTAGACCACCTGATTCTAGGTGATGGAGTATATGGTAAGATCAATTATTTCCATAGCCTTGAGACTTTGCTGCATGACATTTGCTATGAAATGAGTTCCTTTACAAGAAATAAATGCTGTGCAGAATGCGATGGTGATGGATAAGGAATTCATTTATGAGTTTGTGGATATTTGTCCTGCCAGATGGAATTACTGGCATGACAAGCAATTCCATATCCAGAGTATGTGTCTATTCCAAGTGAGATGGGCTTTTGACTCTTTTATTATGAATTAGATTCAGTGTACTCAATCTGTCACCCGGTGGCTGGCTAGTGCCCTGGGAATTGGTGCCATATCAGGATTTTAGTGCTGTTCTCTGCTTTTTGCAGATTAGGCACTCAGTAGGAACAGTTGCCAGGTTAGTGTTACTAAGGGCACATATGTCCATGATGTTGAGCCCTTATGCAGTTCCATTTATGCCTCCATGGCCACTTCACTTTGACGCTCATTCAGAAAGTACTGGGATTTCTGGGAAAAGAAGTTGACCAACATCCATAGAGCACGTCATATTGTCTACCTGATTATCATGAGCCCCTTCAATACTGGCTGCACTTTGGGAGGCTGCTTGTTTATTTTGTTCTGATCACTGGTGTATCAGTGCTGCCTTTAATGGATGATGTGCTCATCTTGTCTTTGATGGCTAAATGTTGCCACTTGGCCTGTGTTATCCAGAGTGCATAACATCCACTGGAATCAAAAATATTTTCTCAGTGATGGTATTCCAATAGCCATGTAAGGCTTATAAAAGAGATTAACTATCAAAAACAGAAATGCCCAATTCACTTATGTATTTCTCCATGCCTTAGTGAAGGGAGTATCTCCTGTGCTGCTTTGGAGGATGTATCTGGGATGAGTTTGTAGGTCACATGTGATAAATCCATGCCAACATTCTTATGGCCTTAAGACTTTAGTTCTTATAAAATTTAATTCCTATATCCTTAAGACTTCTTAATTTCCTCACTACATCATGCCCAAGAGTTTGGGAATATGAACCTCATCTATGGTAGGCCACAAATGAAATCAGGTTTCAGTCAGTCAACTGAGTAAGCTGGTAGAGCCACCTCCATCTCCATGAAGTAATACCTTTAATCTGGAATCTCTACTAAGTGCACCAATATCAATGAGATACTAATATGAAATCTATCTGAGAAATCAGTGAGGTATCGGTTTGACTTCTGAGAATCAGTAAATAGAAAACCCAGCTCTCCAGTTTTCAGACTGTAATTTTAGCTGAGAACGAAAAGATGTGTTTGGCATTTTCTTTCAGTAAATGCTCCAGTGAAGATATTATATAGTATTTTTAGTCACTAACAGTGCTGTAACAATCAAGTTCAGCAGCCACTTGAGTCCCAAGATATTTGTTTTGGTTGGCATATTTTCCACAATCGGTGACGGGGCAGTTTCATTAATTTTGATTCTACTGCATGCCATGCATTGCACAAATTCTATTCACTCTTGAAAGGATCTGGGACTTGAGCTCAAAACCAAGACCACAACCAAACCAGTACTAAAATTCCATCTTTGAGGGTCTATCTCCTGGAAATACTCCCAGTACCATACCAGTTCTATCCAGTCAAGAGACAGAAATTGCACTACTAATTTGAACAGGAAAAATATTAACGTGAAGGATATGAAGAATTTAACTTAACACAAAGACTTATTAACTCCAAAGGGGAATTACAATTAAGCAGTAAATTGTATTGAGTTTTCTGTTATTGCTATAACAAATTACCACAAACTTAGTGACATAGAAAAATTTACAGTGTTATAGTTCTGTTTGTTTGAGGTCTGGCCTGTACTTTACTGAACTGAATTTAAGATGTCAGGAGGGCTGTGTTCAGTAGTGGAGGATCCATTTCCTTGCCTTCTCCAGTTTCTAAAGGCCACTTATACTCTGCTTCATGACCGCTTCCTTCATCTTCAAAGCCAGCTATGATTTAATCCTTTTTATGTTGCATTTTTCTGGTCCTTCTTCCATCATCATATCTCTCTTTGACTACAGTTGGGAAAATTTCTTCATTTTTAAGGACTCATGTAATTACATTGGACAGACCCAGATAATACAGGATAATTTCCCATCTCAAAATTGATAACCTTAATCACATCTGTAAGTTTCCTTGTTCCATGTAAAGTAGCTTGTCTCTGGTTCCAGGGATTAGGGATAGACATCTTTGAAGGGGATATTTTTTGGGCTGCTATAAGATCTCTAAAGAATCCAAGAAAAAATTTTTAAAGGAGCAGCTGCTACCTCTGTAGCTAAGGCAGAGTATAAAGGAAGGAACAAATTTGGAAAAGAACATCCTCTGTGGTTGAGATTTATGCCTCATTAGCGAAAGTAAAATATGTAGATGGAAATGGGCAGAAATCGTTCCAAACGTTGATGTTTTCTCTGTCTGGTGGGCAAGATAAAAAATGAACACATAAATGAATAAGTTACTTTAAATAGTATTATATATGTGCTGAAGAAAGTATAAAAGTATCATATGATAAAATGTTATTGGGAGAAGTGACTAATTTAGATTTGTTGGTCAAGAAAAAATCTTTTTTAAAAAGTCACATTAGCAGATACTTCATTGGTGTTAAGAAGCTAGCCTTGCAAAGCTCTGTAGAAAGAGAAATGTAAAGCTCCCCTCTCCCCTGAGTAGGAACAAATACAGTGACTTTGTGGAGTACTAAGAAGGGCTATAGGTCTGGATCTCGGTGGTGAGGGGAAGAGTGAAGGATATTATATTAAAGAGGTAAGGAGTCAGGTACTACAGTGCTCTGTAAGCCAGGAGACAGTAATTAAAGTTTCAAGTTTTCATCAGAATAAGATGAAAAGCAATTAACAGGTTTTGACAATGTAGTAACATGACCGGATTTATATATTTTTTAAAGATTATTCTTGTTACTGTATGGACAATAGATTGTGTCTTACTGATTTTTCTGTCTGCTCTTTGAAATGTGAGTTATTTGTGGTCAGGGACTCTGCCATTATTGTTGTCATCTTTAGAATCTAGCACATTACTTGAAACTTGGTAGATGCTCTATACGGTCTTTTGAATAAATGAATGAAAGAGTGAACAAGTTAAATAAATGAAATGAAACTGCTTCTCAACAGGGAGTGGTCAAGAGTGAGAAAGGAGTGCCAAGTGGTAGCAAAAATGTACAGAGCATTCTTCTGAACAAGACCAGTCTTCCATGGTGATGATAGGGACAGGGAGATTAATCCAGCTAGCATATTGCCTGTAATCCAAATGCCTGCTAAAGGAGTGAGCATCTATTTGACTTTTTCCAATTTTGAGTTTCCTCCTGAGCATTAATACTGATGGAGACAAGTTAAATAAAATGGTTATATCACTCCATAATGAATACTTTAATAACGCTGGCTCTAAGTAAAGATAATCCAATAAGCAATTAGATAGCAGCACCAGGATATTCTTTCTAGAGAATAGGTTGAAGTTAGTTCATTTATACATAAATCATACTCTTACTACTCATGAATCTCATTTATTTTCTGCAGCATAAATTCTTCCCAAACTACTTCCCAAACTTCCGTCTGAGACTGTTTAAAGCAGATACAGTTTTGCAACGACTGAGCCACCCAGGCGCCCCAATAAATAAAATCTTAAAAAAAAATAAAAAAATAAAAATGGTAGAAAGGTAAGTGGTCTTACATACTAAATGCGTGTTGCTAAAATGCCAGACTGGTTAACATCCAGACTGGTTAGAAGAACTATGAGTATAGCAAGCAGAGAAATGGATGTGCAAACAAGAAAGAATGTTGACTGTGAAGGTAGATTTTACAGAATGCTGAATTGAAAGAGGGGAGACAAAAGAATAGTCATGGAAGAGAATATTGAATTTTAGTCTTGGTTTGGAAATTTAGAAGGATGAAGACATCTAAAGTGTAACTATACTATTTAGTAAAGGATGCATAGTAGAAATGAAGACGTGGAAGAGTGTTGTGTAGATAATTAGGGATGTGTGAGATCAGGTATTTATTACTTTATTTTAAAATTCTTTAATGGACTTTTGGAACAGTAGTTATATGCCATTTCTATTGCTTACACAAAATACTGATTTTAATAATTCCTAACAGAATCTATTATAGAAAATTTAAAACATAGTCTTTAAGCACTCAAAAATTACATTCCTGGGGCACCTGGGTGGCTCATTTGGTTCAGCATCAAACTCTTGGTTTTGACTCAGGGCATGATCTCATGGTTCCTGGGATCAAACCCCACTTGGGGCTTTGTGCTCAGAAGGCACTCTGCCCCTACCCCCCCAAATAAATAAATAAATCTTTAAACTACAAAAAAAAAATGTATCCCTCCCTCTCTTTGTTTTCCTTTCTTTTAACTATAAATAAAAACTTTGTCTACTAACATAGAGATTTCAGGTAATAGTGTTCCATTCCAAATCATACAATATCTATCAATTTTGTTCACAATCTTTTGTGTTTCTTTTTTAAGTTAAAAAAAGTTTATCCATGGTGGTCTTGTGTATTTTTGTTTAAACTAATTCCTGGGTCTTTAAATAGATTTTGTGGCAATTATAATCACATCTCTTTGTATTTTACCATTATTTATTATATTTTTGTATTGTTTAATGCTGATATAAATAAATCTTACTGTTTTATGAAGGTTGGTTTTTACATATTTCTTCGGTCTATTCATAGTAATGCCTAGGGAGGAAGAGAGACATCAGGTTTAGTCATGTTACTGTATATCTCTGTATCTCAGTTTCTGTGTCTGTAAACCAGGAGTATTAATAGAACCTACTTCATAGGGTAATATTGATGTATTATTTCAAGTGCCAACCTAATCCAGAAATTTGATTCTCAATTCTACATTCATTTTTGTGGTCATTCTGAATTGTGGAGGTCAAGCAAGTTAAAATTCTTTTCATCAGAAAGAAGTGGTTAAAATGGATTGAGATCCTCCCATTATTGGTAAAATCGATGGCTTGTAAACTAGACACCTTTACTTTGTTTTGCAAAGGTTCACTATAAACTTAACTCTTACTTCTCTCCATTCTAACACTCTGCAAACCTAATGTGTCATTACTTTGCTTGTTTTGAAATCACATTAATGATTAAGTAAAGTTAAGTAAATATTTACTACTTATTATTTACAATAAAAATTTTTTCTTTCTTCAAAATCAGAATCCTTTTACAATAGCTTCCAGTCTTAGGCATTAACTTGACAATATTGAATAACACATATATTCTAAAATGCCTATTGAAAAATATATTCATCTGTGGGTTTCTAAAAACAGCTTCATGTATTTTTATTTATTTTTTTCTTAATTTCATGTCAGTGACCAACACTCAAAACCAAGGGTAAATTAGGTAAGGTACAAAAGAGTGTGAAACAGTTGATAGCTGAAGACTTGATTACTTACCTTTAAAGAAACTGCCTTTGACTCTAAGAATGTGAGGATGAACAAAATCAGATGATTCTGATAATATTTTTGAACCTGAAATGCAGTGTAGAACCTCTATTAAGGACTACAATAGAACATACTTTAATACCAGCATGATCATGATCATTATGTACTCTTCTGAACCTCTGTAATCCTTAAGAGCTGTTTAGAAGTGCTGAGAATTAAAGCTGAGAAAGTGGACAGAAGTGTAGGTAGTATTAATAATAAGAGCTTTTGTGTACTCACATTCACAGCATACAATCATCCATCTTCAAATTCTTGGAACTCAAATATTTGACATGATACTTAAATTTATTCAAATAAAATCCATACTGAAAAACTGTAATGAGTAAGAAGGAATCATACTTATCAAGGACATACTCTAAACTAGGGAAATGATGAGTTTCTAATCAATTTAATAATAGAGTATGACCCACGTGTTAAGTTAAATATTGTAGGTGTAGTGTGGCTAACAGATATCAACAATAAAATGTTTATGCAATTTATATGTATAAAGACAGATTTATAATGTGAATACTCTCTTTTCCAGTATTAAAATTTAGAACAAGTACACTGTGTTCTCTGACAGTGTTTTCCTTTTAGCTAAGTATAGGTCTGATCTTTGTCATAATCTTTATCCAAAGCTTAATATTTTTTAAAAAACTCAAGTATACGGGGTGCCTGGGTGGCTCAGATGGTTAAGCGTCTGCCTTCGGCTCAGGTCATGATCCCAGGGTCCTGGGATCGAGCCCCACATCGGGCTCCTGGATCAGCAGGGAGCCTGCTTCTCCCTCTCCCTCTGCCTCTCTCCCTGCTCATGCTCTCTCTTTCTCTCTCTCTCTCTGTGTCTCAAATGAATAAATAAAATCTTAAAAAAAAAAACCCTCAAGTATACAACCTGTCTATTACAGAACCATATATCAAACAGAATCTAAACACATACTCCTTAATTTGAATTGATTTGCATTTAATAAGTACATTTGCAAGAATGTGTTTTTCCTGTGATGATATTAATAAGTAAAGGAAAATACAAGTGCGTAAGTTTGCTAAAATAATCTACCCTCAAATTCAAATAGCTATATATTTGTTACTCGAAAATACAGCCAGCCATCTATTTTCCAGAGCAAGTATAATTATGCTCTAAGAAACTACAGGCTATCCACAACAAGGCTTTTTTTTTTTTTTTTAAGTTCATTACTAAAATAGATATTAATGGAATACAATAGTTGCTAATGGGCTATTGAACAACAGGATAGAAAGGAAGCTAGACTGGGGTGATATATGCCAATTAGCAAGTTCTTAAAGTAGCCACAGGGTGAAGCACTGGTTGTTCCAGGCATCAATCCAAGCAGCAATAAAAGAGGATTCAACTCTGAAATAGGAAACACCTGAATTTCTGCCTAGTTGGAGATTTCATGTTGCTTGATCAACTTATAATTAGTATGATATATGGCAGGAAACTTTTCCATTTAAAAAAATTAAAAGAGATTCTGAACATAATAATCTTACCAGAATTTGACTAGAATAACTAAACATATTTCCCAAGTGAAGAATTAAACATGACCCTTGGGGAGGGTGAAAGGAGTTTCAGAGCATCTCAAACTCTAAATTTTATGAAGTAATAAAAAATTCTCTGAGAAGAGCCAGCTAACTTCATATTTGCATATGAACTATGACCAATGATTCACTCTGAAAACAATGTGAGGGCAAATTTATAATTTAACTCTAGAGTCTGCACTGCGTAGTGTAAATGAATCAAACAATACACAGTAAATTTCATGGACAGTTAAGTTTTAGTTCTGGTGGTGTAAATCACAGGTGGGCTCCCATTATAGATAGATACATTGTTGGGATGGTAAAAACAGTGAAGTAAAAAAGTCTTACCCTGCTTTAAGTATCTGAGCTTCAGAAGAAAGAGAAACTCAGTGGGGGACATAACGAGTGGTGATAGGAACAGAAAAGAACTAATCCCAGTGCTAGAAATAAAAGGAAGAATCAAAGCCAAGCCACCTGTGTGACCTATCTGAACAATCCTAGGGTGAAATGAATCGATTCAACTTCCAATTTGTGGCTGAGCGGTAGAAGTGGACCTAGAGAAATCAAAGAGGATTGGTTGGGGGAGGGAGGAGGAGAGCCTGCTGGGGCGTTGTTTGATCAAGCTCAGCTTTGCTCCATCAGATGAGAAAAATCAAACAGTTTTACTGAGTGTTGGTGGAACATTTATGGATTTTAATTCTGCTGGAATGTGCATGTTCATTTTGGCTAGGGATGGAGTCAGAAAGCCTATAGCACCTAACACAATTAATCTCTATTTTTCAAACATTCAACTCCATTCCTTTCATTGATCTAAAGAGCTAGAAATTCAGAATTCATAAATAAAGTTGAGCAAGAAAAATCAAATACTTGGAATCACAGATGTACGTGGTATGCTTGAAGATTTAGATGCATTTTCAAAGCCCACATAAGCCTTCATTAAGCCATTTAATGCAAAAATAAAAAAAGAAGTCTATTAATATTAAGTTTTATTAGAATTTATAATAGTTTTGTTCTCCACTTCTGCAGGGAAAAATATTTCAGTACAAAATTTGCATCTCTATAAATCTTATGAAACTAGTAAAAAAATTACCTTTTAGTAAGTCTGCAAGTAAAAACAATAAAATACATTTGCAAAGCTGATAAGAGGTAAATAAGTCAAGAGAATTCCATGCATCATTCTCTATGTTATTAAAATTTTCATTATTTCCAGTAAGATTTTTATCCAAAGATGCACAGTCATGAAGAAAAAAACTCTTCCAGATTTTCCTCAAGACCTAGGGAGTGCTAAATGTATAGAGGGCATCTAAATTGGATGGCCCAAACAGTTTTTTACATCGGATTTTGTGGCCAATTAAAGTAGAAATGTAAAAGACAAAAAGGGAGGAATAGGAGTTATTTTGAACAAAGGTATTCATCCTGATCTTGTGTCGGTAGGAGAGACTGAGGTTTCAGACTCTTTGCAGAGCGGAGTCTCTTCATGCACCCTTAATGTGGAAATAGCTTCTATTTCTTCACTTACATTTAACCATTGAAGAGGTGATCACTGATCAGGGACAGTTTTAAGACAATGAAAAAGTTGCACATATGTGTGTTATAATAGTTGCATTTTATTGTCTAGTTAATTTGGTGGGAAAAATAATACTAATAGTGGTGGTATTGCCGCTAGATCATGTTGTCTGTGAATGAATGTAAGGAATGAATGGATCCGCAATCAGATTCCAGCTCTGCCACTGTCTAGTTACTACATTAGGCGAGCTTCAGTTGATTGATCTACAAAATGAAGATGTAAAATTTATTTATTTATTTTTAAAGATTTTATTTATTTATTTGAGAGAGAGAGAGCACACAAGCAGGGGAAGGAGCAGGGGGAGAGGGAGAAGTAGACTCTCTGCTGAGCGGGGAGCCTGAAGTGGGGCTTGATCCCAGGACCTTGGGATCATGACCCGAGCCAAAGGCAGACGCTTCACAACTGAGCCACCCAGGTCCCCCAAAGATGTAAAATTTAAATGTAACACAAAACACAATGCCTTAGGCATCCTAAGCACACATTAATATTTAATTCTTGTTAACAACAATTTTATGCAATCACAATAGCTAATAGCAGTATATATATATGTGTATTAATTGAAGTATAATGCATGTTTTAGATATCATAGAGCAGGCACACATCAACTAGTTTCAGATAAATGATAATACTGGAGAGACAAAAACGTTTATTTTATTTACTTGGACTTGAGTTTACCCAATTTTGTGGCTAGGTAAGGCATTCAGAGTTCATGTCAATCTGTGGAAAGTGGTGGAGCTTTATTTAATTAATGCCTTACTAATTTGACGTGCTTCATTAGAAGAACTTTGGTAAATTGTTTGCAAGAACAGCAGGATTGCTCATGCATAAACTTAATGAACTAACCAATAAATAAACTGGTAAGATTATTAATGAGATGCTTATTCAGGAATTCTTTAGTGGCTTTTCTGCAGGATTTTTAGAAGGCTTTAGGGAGTTTTCTCAGATTCTTGTTTGTTTGTCTTTACTTGTCGAAAGTGGCACATGCAGGATGTAAAGAAAATTTGATTAACATGGGTAATTTTTATATTAGTTCACATTAAAACTAAAGTATTCGAAAAGCATGATAGAAACCAGTATAGTAATGAAGACTATTTCTGTACTCAGACTAGAGTTATGTCAGCCATGTTTAACTTGGCTTAACTAATGTGATTTTTTGAGTTATCAGCATGTAATTTCAAAAACACTTAGAACTTGGTAAAGAATTTTCTAAGGCAAATGAGATGATATTAAAATTTTATTCAAGAATGTATATTAAACCTGGACCTTGTCAAACCATTGCAACACAACAATGAGTAAGACTTTCTCTTCCTCCGTGTCAAGTAGAGAAGACAGACAAGGAATCAGAAATTATAATAGAGGCCCTTCTAACATCCTGGAAGACAGTGTGTGTATTGTCTAACAATCTGTCCATCAAAAGTAATCTCCCTATAAGCAATTAAGAAAAAAGAGCTAGTTAAAACCTGAGATATTTTTCACCACAAGCACACCGATTCTCAAATCTCCTTTGCCACTGCAAACACTCAGTAATCTGGACACTCCTCCTTAAGTCTAGATTTCATCCTTACAGTGTTTGTGAACATAACAGTGCAGATGTCACAACTAATTCATTGGAATTTACATGACCCATGAAATGGTTTTGCTCTTCTGGGCCGGGTTTAGGGTAAACTCAGATGGTGCAGTTCATCTGTGTTTAAGTTTTAAAAAATAAACTTAATTTGAAGTATAACATACTTACAGAAGACTGTATGGATCATAAGTGTTACTAGTATATGATGTTTAATACCATCTATTTTCTCTGCTTTCTTTGTTACATTAATTACACACACACACACGAATATTACTCAGCCTTAAAAAAGAGAGAAATTCTGCTATTTGTGACAACATGGATGAATCTCGAGGTCGTTATGCAAAGGGAAATAATCCAGACAGAAAAAAACTTACTACATGATATCACTTATTTGTGGAACTAAAAAAAGAATTTGAACTGACAGGTATAGAAATAGTATGGTGATTGCCAGGGACTGAGGAATGGGAGAAATAAGAATAGGTTGATGAAAGGGTACAAACTTTTAGTTATAAGAAGAATAAGTTCTGAGGATCTAATGTATAAACATGGTGACTATGGTTGATAATACTGTTTTCTGTAATTGAAATTTGATATTAGAACTTAAATGTTCTCACCAGAAAGAGGAAAATAGGTAAATACATGAGGTGATGAATGTTTTCATTAATGCAGTGGTGAGAAACCTTTCACAATGTATACATATATTAAATCATCATGTAGTACACATTAAATATATTAGAATTTTATGTGTCAGTTATACTTCAACAAAGCTGAGAAAATAAAATTAATAGAGAAAAAAGTGTTAAATAATTTAAAAAAGGAATAATTTATCAAACATAAAAATCATGAACTTGCTTCCATAAGTGCATATAAAACATATATCATACACCCACAAGTGTATTTATGTGTGTATATATGTACAATAATGCAATATAGATTAAGCTTGTATATAGCACCTGTTGTATTCCAGGCAGTATTTAATGCCATTACATTTATGTAATCCACTTAAATTTTAGGTGTTCTTTTTTTTTTTTTTAAAGATTTTATTTATTTATTTGACAGAGCGAGACATAGCGAGAGCAGGAACACAAGCAGGGGGAGTGGGAGAGGGAGAAGCAGACTCCCGGCTGAGCAGGGAGCCCGATGCGGGACTCGATCCCAGGGCCCAGGGATCATGACCTGAGCCGAAGGCAGATGCTTAATGACTGAGCCACCCAGGTGCCCCAAATTTTAGATGTTCTTATTAAACTCTTTTTATGCATGAGGAAACTGAGGGATAGAGAATTTAAGTAATCTGCTGAAGATCATATAACTGGAAAGCGGTTGAGCCATGCTCTGAACCCACACAGTCTAATTCCAGTCTTGTTAGGTATTATTCTAAGTTGACTTGGCATGTAACACATAATATCAACCTGTATAAAAACAAGTAAATGGAATAATCATAGAAGGAAATTTAGTGGGGTATTTTGGAAAAAAATTTTCTGAAATCAATAGCTCAAACAGGCCAGAATATTAAAGACAACATTTAGGAACAACACAGTAAGACTGTGCTAATAGAATTATGCACAAACATGGATGCAATCAATTAAGGAGCCATACTTTTAAAGCATTTTTAGAATATTGCAAAAATTCATTATTCCATAGAAACGGTATCATGCAGACCATATTTTCCGAATATGATAGAAAAAATTAGAAATAAAAGAAAAATGTAGCCCAGATATTTCACAAATTTGCAGATAAAATCACACTTAAAATTATCAAATTTTTAAAATCAGTAAAATTATGAAACATTTATAATGAAATTTTAAAACATAGCATCTGAGATGCAGCTAGACTAGCAATTAAATCAATATATCAGAATTACATTTATTGAAATGTAAGAAAGTTTAAAAATAAGTTAGAAAATTTGGCCCAGGAATTTTGGAAAGGAGCGAGAGAAAATGTACAAAAGATACAGAAGGTTGGTAATTCAATTAAACCAGGATTTGCTATAGAAAACCCAGACCAGAAAACATACACAAATGGTAGAGATCATATATTAAAAATACCTATGGGAATACCAATAAATAGACAACTTTAAGTCTCAGTGGACAAGATGAAAAATGAGGAGTGTAAATAACAGTATTAGAAATATTTTTAAAGATTTATCTGTAGATGAAGGAGTTTAAATATCATAAGAATGTTTTAATGTTTAGAATAATTAATGATAATACATTTAAAAACTTTAATGAAATAAATAATATTCTAGAAAATTATTATTAAAATTATTTAAACATGACTAAAACTCTGAACATATCAATAGCCACTGAAGTTACTGATAAATCAATAAAAATATGAATAAATTAAATAATTTAAAAAGAAAAATGTCCCCTTTCTAAAACTATTCCTCAAAATGGAAAAAAGGAAGTGTATGATCATTTTTAAAACACTGTACAGCATAAGCATGCAAATGAGTTGAAGGTGCAGGGAAAGCTGCATGCCAGTCTTACCTGTGAATCTAGACGGAGAACTTCTAAGTAAATTATCATGAAATCAAATCCATCGGTGCATTAAAAACTCAGTATTGGGGTGCCTGGGTGGCTCAGTTGGTTAAGCAGCTGCCTTCGGCTCAGGTCATGATCCCAGGGTTCTGGGATCGAGCCCCACATCGGGCTCTTTGCTCAGTGGGGAGCCTGCTTCTCCCCTGCCTGCCATTACCCCTGCTTGTGCTTGCTCTCTGTCACTGTCTTGCTCACTCTCTGTGTCAAATAAATAAATAGAATCTTAAAAAAAAAACCAACCAAAACCTCAGTCTTCACAAAGTTGGTCTTACTCAGTAATTGCAAGGATGGTTCAACATTTGAAAATCTAATAGTGAAAAAGTTAGTAAACGGAAACATTGTGACTTAAGTCTGGCTTCTTGCTTCTTCCCCCATTGATAAAAACAAAACAAAACAAAACAAAACCTCAGTCTTCACAAAGTTGGTCATATTCAGTAATTGCAAGGATGGTTCAACATTTGAAAATTTAATAGTGAAAAAGTTGGGAAATGGAAACATTGTGACTTAAGTCTGGCTTCTTGCTTCTTCCCCCAAAATCAGTTCTGAAAAAAAATAGAGAAAAGTAAAGTATGAATCTTAGAATTGTCATAAGCAGTATTAGAAACCCTTAGAGGAGCTAAGGCTCTTTGAACTGATGTGGGTGGATGTTTGATAGAGTTTTAGCAGGAAGATAGTTTGGGGAAAAAATTTCAGTTTTGCTCTTGACACTTTTCTCTCATTTTCTTGTGTTGAGCATGCTCATTCTCCAGTTACTTAGTTAAAATAGCACAGATAGATATAATTGATTGGTGTATTTAATTTTAAATGTTGGAAACTAAAATTACACTTTGTCAAGTGTCTATAGAGATATTTATTAAAATTATTCTATATTATATCCAAAGGAACCTTATATATTTCTCATAGAAATAATAAATACCCTGAACTGCTCGACGCTAATACAGTGAAATAAGAAATTAATAATAAATATAGAAAACCAAGCACTTTAATCCAAATGAATAGCTTAACAGTCTTAGGTAAAAAATATAAACACATACTTCCAGAATATTTAAAGCATAATAAAAATGCAAAAGTAAGTAGTCATATGGATGAGGTGTGACTAAAGCAGTACTCAGATAATATAACTTTAAACAGTTATAATTCAAAACTAGCAAAAAGTAAAAATAAACAACTTAGGCTTTCAGCTCAGTAAATGTCATTAAATATAGGATAAATTTAAAATTTAAAGTTTTCTACACACATTCAGACATACAAATATATATGTGTGCATATACACATAATACATACATGATATATAATTAATTGAAAGTACAAATGTTGCATGTGAATGCTAATTAACAAAAGAACTTTAGGGATTATCTCTAAAGAGATAAAAAAAGGGGATACACTTGGTGGTAGCCATAACACATCTTTGACTCTCTGGATGATGTTTTATATCTTAAGATGGTATCTACACAGGTGATTTTTAAAATATCCTAAATATCTACTGATAATTTAAGGTCATTAGAGTAAATGTGTTATAAGAATACAATAAGTTCTGAATTAATATGGTTAATTTTCTAGAGTCAGATTTTATATTCTGAGATTCAAAGCACATCTGGTCAATCAATCTTTTCAGTAGCTAAGCTGATTTTATTATGCCCCAAAACCGGGAGAGAGAGAAAAGGGTCCTATTTGACTAATATGGGGCCAGTTATGCTATCTATTTGATTTAATTTATATGGTACATCATTCCTTATCACATAAATAAACTACCTACTGTCAATTCTGAGCATTTCAGTTCAGGACAGATGGCTTTAGGGTCAGTAAATTTAACAGAAATAGACTACATAACACTTTTGCTCAGCAGTTCCTAATGTGCTTTCATATACACTGTTCTACAGGATAAAGGATAGTATGTGCACCCGAGAATATAAGATTATATTTCATTGAGTGGTTGTTTCTAAACATTAATGTTCCTATCAAACTGAATTTCAAATATTTCACATTCTAATATGGAAGAAAATAAATGTTATTCAATAAGAACGTATAACATTTTATTTTACTATTATAAACATCTGTATTTTCATAGGGAATCAGAATAAGTGCTTTTTATGGGTTATCCTAATTTTTTCAGCAGTACTATGAAATAGATGTTCTTATTTACTTTTGAAAGATGAGGAAACTGATTTGCAACAAATACTTTAATAAATTGCCTGAGTTCTCGTAGATAGTAAATGCACAGGTATTAACAGAACTATTTATTTTCTGATTTGTTCAAGAACAACATACAGAGCAGAACGGAAACCCGAGTGTGGATTTCAGTAAATTTTCACAAATTTAATGCGATCTTTACAACTGCCATCCATATCAAGATAGATTTAAATTAAAAAAAAGAAAAAAGAAAGGGAAAAAAAGATTTGCCAAAAAATGTATAAATTCCCTTTATGATCCTTCAGTTATTACAGCTTCCACTGCTAAAGGTCCACCCTTGTGATTTCTATTATTAGGGATTAAATTTTTGTCCATTATATAAACATACAAATATAAATATTTTAATATATAAGTATTTTTTTCTATTTACATAAATGAAATAATTTAATCCACATTATTTTGTATCAGTGTTTTCATTCAAAAAAAATGTCTGTGAGAGTCATTCATGTTGTATGCATCAGTAGCCTATTAATTGTCATTGCTGTATTTTTTATGCATAGGATAAAAACATCTATTTTTTGTTGATGGACATTTTTATTATGTATATTTTATATTTTTATGAGTGATATTATAAACATTTTGTATATGTCTAATTCATACATAAGCATGAATTTCATGTGGATATATAACTAGGAAGGGGGGATTTCTGTGTCATGGAGTATGATCAGTTTAGCTAAATCAAGAAAAGCAGTTTTCCAAACGATTGTTCCTATTTTTTTTAAATTTTATTCTTATGTTAATCCCCATACATTACATCATTAGTTTTAGATGAAGTGTTCCATGATTTATTGTTTGTGCATAACACCCAGTGCTCCATGCAGAATGTGCCCTCCTCAATACCTACCACCAGGCTAACCCATCCTCCCACCCCCCTCCCCTCTAGAACCCTCAGTTTGTTTTTCAGAGTCTATCGTCTCTCATGGTTCGTCTACCCCTCCGATTTCCCCCGCTTCATTCTTCCCCTCCCGCTACCTTCTTCTTCTTCTTTTTTTTTTTTCTTAACATATATTGCATTATTTGTTTCAGAGGTACAGATCTGAGATTCAACAGTCTTGCACAATTCACAGCGCTTACCAGAGCACACACCCTCCCCAGTGTCCATCACCCAGTCACCCCATCCCTCCCACCCGACCCCCCACTCCAACACCACTCAGTTTGTTTCCTGCGATTAAGAATTCCTCATATCAGTGAGATCATATGATACATGTCTTTCTCTGTTTGACTTATTTCACTCAACATAATACCCTCCAGTTCCATCCACGTCGTTGCAAATGGCAAGATCTCATTCCTTTTGATGGCTGCATAATATTCCATTGTATATATATACCACATCTTCTTTATCCACGATTGTTCCTATTTATTATCCCACCAACCATTATAAACGTTGTTCCAGATCTTTGACTAAACTTAGTGTTGCCTAAATTTTTTTGTTTTTAGTGTTTCTGGTGATATTTCTTTGCACTTTTAATTTTTATTGCATTTTATTGATAACAGAAGAGATTAAAATACTTTCTCCCAGGCTGTGGCTTGCTTTTTTACTACTTTAATGGTGTTCTGTGATGAATGAAACATTTTAATTCTAATATCCAATTTATTAGTTACTTCTTCTATGATTAGTGTAAGTTATAATCTGTTCAAGAATTCTTTGCTTTTCATAATTTCATGAAAATGTTTTTTCTGCATTTTTTTTCTTAAAACTTGAGTGTTTTCTTTTTGTACATTGTGTATTGTATCATTTAAGCTTTGCCAGAGTGTTGAATTTAGGGCTGGATAGCTAGGGTACTCTCTGCCAGGACAGTTTGGCTTTGCTAAGGAGAATCCCTTCCTTTGGGAATCTAGCTCCTTCCACCAGGTTGCTTGAGTATGTACTCAAACAAGTGTAGAAAACCAATGGAAAACGTTTGGGAAACACTACACAATTAGAGGACAAAGGACAAGGATGTGGGGAGATAGCAACCGGGGCCATTAACACACTCAGTGTACCATAGTCAGTTTTTTGACCCTAAAGACGTATTTTTCTCCCAAATGCAATATAAAAGAAATTTAAAATTTTACTGTCTCTTAAGGTACTCAGATGAATCATCCAATCATAGTATCAGGCTTAAAGACTTGACTATCATATCAGGTCCAAATGGGTCTTCTTGGAAGTTACTCTTAACTGATCAGGGGACCTATAAAATTAAAAGATACGTTGTCTGCTTTCTACACAACTAATGGATAGTGGTTTTATGATTTATCTCCTAAAGACACTGTCATCTACAAAGGGAAAAAACTAGAGTCTGTAGTAATTATAAAATCCAACTGCATTAAGGATGCCTGGTCCTACTACTCAGGTTGGGGAATGTTTCCTGATCTAAGCTTCAGCTCTGCTCCTAGGAGGGACTCTGCAGTCCACTGTTCTCCATGGTTCTTGGGTCAGCCCCCTGACAGTCATTCCTGTTCTACCACAATGAGATGGTTGTTCCAACGGTGTATCCATATGTCAAAGCTTATCAAACTGTATATTTTAAATATGTACAGTGGATTGTATGTCCATTGTATATCAATAAAGAAAGTCAATAAGTAGGGTTGCCTGGGTGGCTCAGACCTTAAGCGTTTGCCTTTGGCTCAGGTCATGATCCCAGGGTCCTGGGATTGGGCCCCGCATAGGGCTCCCGGCTCCACGGGGAGTCTGCTTCTCCCTCTCCCACTCCCCCTGCTTGTGTTCCCCCTCTCGCTGTGTCTCTCTCTGTCAAATAAATAAATAAAATCTTTAAAAAAGAAAGTCATTAAGCATAGGTGAAAAAAATAAGTGAACTACCACAATATACAGTAACATACATGGAGTAAAATGTAATGGAGTAAAGATATAAGTCCTGAAACACCACAATTATTATAAAGTTTAAAAACAAGCGAAGCTAAGAAGTGTATTGTTTTTGATAATGTTTTTTTTTCATTTATCTTAAAAAATTTTTTTGGTGTTTATTTAAACAAATACATGAACCTCAAGTTGTAATACAATTATGTCTTAACAAATACCATTATAAAAGACTTTATACCATCCAATTCTTTTTCACTTGTTTAGTGCTTTATACTTCTGAAGGACACAGAGTATCATTTCCATTTTTTAAAATATTTTATTTATTTATTTGTCAGAGACAGAGAGAGCACCAGCAGGGGGAGTGGTAGGCGGAGGGAGAAGCAGGCTCCCTGCTGCGCAAGGAGCCTGATGTGGGACTCCATCCCAGGACCCTGGGATCATGACCTGAGCTGAAGGCAGACGCTTAACTGACTGAGCCACCCAGGTGTCCCCTCATTTCCATTTTTTATTTGCATTTCTCTCTCTTTTTTGGGGGGGTGTTTCCTACATTTTATTATTTATTTATTTTTATTTTTATATTTTTTATTTAAATTCAATTAATTAACATGTATTATTAGTTTGAGGTAGAGTTCGGTGATTCATCAGTCTTTTTAAAATTTTTTTATTATGTTCAATTAGCCAACATATAGTACATCATTACCCAGTGCTCATTATATCACATGCCCTCCTTAATGCCCATCACCCCAGTTGCCTCCCCTCTAGCAACCCTCAGTTTGTTTCCTATGATTAAGAGTCTCTTATGATTTGTCTTTGATTTAAGTGATGTGTTCACAAGTGTTTTTTTTTTTTTTGCTTTAACAATTACTAGTATGTTGCATATGTTTTTACATATATCAAATATTATTCAAAGGATAATAAAAGAGAATAAAATATGTAAGTAAATCAGTATAGAGCAGATTGTCATAATTACTATTTAGCAATGAGTTGCTCTTGGACTTTGGAAAGTAAGAGATGTGCCTCAAAGCATTACTGATGATGGTGATATACATATATTGTATATTATATATTATATATAATATACATATATGATAATGATATACATATCATTATACATAAACCACATTCCTGGGAGGTGGTACATCATTTGAAAATCATATTTGAATATATTATACTAATGCTATCTAATTGGTTTGTCTATATTAGTATATACAGATCTTAAATATATGACATTGTAAACTCAGAAAGTTCTTTTTGATTTGAAGTCATTGACTTTGCTTTCAGGTAAATCTATAATCTACATATTTTTTTCCTCAGGGCTCTTTGTGTTATCTCATTGAAACACCTTAAATATAAGATATATTGAAGACCTAATAAAAATAGATCACTAAGAATTAACTGTTAATAGTCTTTTCAAAACTTAATGGTGTAAAAACGTGAATTAATCTATTCATATTAATTCAAAAATGCTACTGTTATGGCAGGAATTTTTAAATTTTTAATATAAAGATAGAATCACCCTGTTAAATTCTTAAAGTTTAATTCCATTTTAGGTATTTTAATAAAGAACATTATTTGTATGGTGTATAGCAGGATAGAAACATCTGGTGTTCATGCATTTTCTGCTAAATCACAGATGACTAATTATTTTCCATGTGTCAGGAAAAAAAATTGATTAATCACCCATCCTTGTTAGCCTAATGTTCTGCAACTAAGATCTGTTCTTTTAAGTCTTCGACCTCCTTTGTACATTTTGTGGCCTTAACTGTGGAGGTATTTATTTCCATTTTTTCAAAAATTTCTTCAAATAGTCTGCTTCTAAATACTTCTAGAATTTTTGTTTCAACTTTTAAAAAATGTCATTGGACAGACCCATAGAAATTCTGTTATGATTTTGATTGTTTGAACATGGTTTAATTTGGAAAAATTTTGTATCTCTATTGTTCCATTGCTGTTTCTGCATGCTAAAAATATCTGCCAACCTATTTATGGCTTTGTATGTGTTTCAGTTAGGTTTTATAGTTTCATTTTTTTAAATGAATTTAAAATTTTTTTTTTAAATTTTTAAAAAGATCTTCTTTACGTATTTATTTATTTGAGAGAGAGAAGGGGGAGAGAGCAAGAGTGCGAGCAGAGGGAGGGACAGAGGCAGAGAACCTCAAGTAGGCTCTGCGCTGAGCGCTGAGCAGTCATGGTGGAGCTGATCCCAGGATCCCAAGATCACAACCTGAGCTGAAACCTAGAGTCAGACGATTAACCGACTGAGCCACCCAGGCACCCCTTCATTGTGTAGTTTTTGTATATTTTTGCTGTTTCTATAGGATCTTTATGTAATTTTTTTCTAAATTGTTTTTTCTAATATAGAGAGAAATTATTCAGTTATTGTATAATTTAAATGGTGTTGATAATGCCTGATTTGGGTCAAGAGAAAACTTAAAATTGAAATGCAGAAAAAATTTAGGATAACTTCTCTGAAAGGAACTAACTTTTAAAGCTGTTTTTTTACTCCTACTCTGTTTTATAGTGCTTTCCAAAGAATTTGGAAGAACCAGTGTTTCCCTAATGATCTTTTTTCCCTTTTCTCCTCCAGAATAATTTATAATGCATTCCACATTTCAGTGATACTCTTATGGGGATTTGTTTTCCAATCTCTTTAATAAAATTAAATTTCAGAGAGCAAAAGCAAATGGTTTGGGAAACAATTAGCAGTGGCATTCCTTACAAAAAGCAGAACAAGATTATGGAAGATGCATTTACTAAGGAGCTTTCTCCATTGTCAAAGCAGACAGTTTTCACAGTAACTACCTAGCAAGATTTTGTAACTGTTTGCAACCATTGACTGGGTGTGTTATCCATTCTGTATAATAATCATTGGAAATAATCATTGTTGTTATCTTTTTGTGTTGGTTTGTTTTTAGGTAATCAGATCACAAGAAACTACATCCAGACAGAAGGCCCAGAAATCCTGGACTCTGAACTGGACACATTTATTTGGTAGGACTTGGGATGGACTCCTTTGGGAAAATATATGCATGTGTAAGGGGTGGTTGGTAGAGACTATGATAGAGGTACTTAGTTTCTTTACAATAATTTCACTTTCCTTCACCATTAAAAGGATTTGTACATTTCAGCTGGGCGTCTTCCCTCAGCTAAAGATTACATTTTCTTTTCTGTTGTTGATGTGTACATATTTAAGGTTTACAAATTGATGATTTGATATTCATATATATTCTGAAATAATCACCACAGTCAAGCTAGTTAGCAAATCTGCCACTTCACATAGTTACTTTGTGTGTGTGTGTGTGTGTGTGTGTGATGAGAATACATAGGATATACTTTCTTAGCAAATTTCAAGTATAGGGTACAGTATTGTTACCTATAGTCGCTATGCTAGGTGCGTTAGATCTCCAGAACTTCTTCATCTTACATAACTGAAACTTCTATCCCTTGACCAACATCTCTCCATTCTCCCATTCCCCACACCCTGCTAACTACCATTCTACTCTCTGCTTCTATCACTCAACTATTTTAGATTCCACATATATATAAGATTATACAGTATTTGTCTTTTTATGCCTTAGTTATTTCAGTTAGAATGATGTCCTCCAGAATCATCCATATTGTCACAAATGGCAAGATTTCCTTCTTTATTTAAGGCTGGATAATATTCGATTTTATGTGTATACACACTGTATTTTCTTTATTTGTTTATCTGTTCATTGACATTTAGGTTGTTTCCATGTCTTGCCTGTTGTGAATAATGCTGTAATGAACATAGGAGTACAAGTATCTCTTTGAGTTCTGATTTTAATTCCTTTGAATAAATATCCAGAAGTGGGATTGCTGGATCATATGGTAGTTCTATTTTTAATTTTTTGAAAAATCTCACTACTTTTTCCCATAATAGTTGTGCCAATTTACATTCCCACTAACCTGTACATTCCCACTAATGTGTAGGGTTGGTTCTCTTTTCTCCACATCCTCACCAAAGCTCAGTATCTTTTGCTTTTTCAATAATAGTATGATGTGATAACCTTGCAGTTTTGTTTTGCATTTCTCTGAGCATCTTAAAATATACCTGTTGGCTATTTGTATGCTTTTTTCAGAAAAATGTTTCAGATCCTTTGCACATTTTTATTTGGGTTATTTATTTTTAGTTATTGAGTTGTATGACTTTCTTACGCATTTTGGCTATTAACCCTTTATCAGATGTATGGTGTGCAAATATTTTCTTTTATTCTGTTGCCTTTCATTTTGTTGATTATTTTCTTTGCTGTGTAGAAGCTTTTCTTTTTAAATTTTAATTAAAATATTTTTTATTGTGTGTACAATGTTACATTAGTTTCAGATGTACAGTGTTGTGATTCAGCTTCTCTATATAAATGCTATGCTCACTACAAGTGTAGCTACCATCTGTCACCATACAATGCTATTACAGTATCATTGATTATATTCCTTGTGCTGTGCCTTTTATTCCTGTGACTTATTCATTCCATAACTGGAAGCTTTTATTTCCTACTCCCCTTCACCCATTTTTCCCACCCCCCAAACCCCCATCCACTGGCAGCCATCAGTTTGTTCTCTGTATTTATGAGACTGATTTTGCTTTTTGTTTGTTAATTCATTTGTTTTGTCTTTCAGATTCCACATATGAGTGAAACCATGTGGTATTTATTTTTCTCGGTTTGATTTATTGTACTTAGCATAATGCCCTTAGATCCATTCATGTTATCACAAATAGCAAGATCTTATCCTTTTTTATAGCTGCATAATAATCCCCTGCCTGTGTGTGTGTGTGTGTGTGTGCACCACATCTTCCTTATCCACTTGTCTATCGGCATTTAGCCTGCTTCTATATCTTGGCTGTTGTAAATAATGCTGCATTAAACAAAGAGATTCATTTATCTTTTTAAATTAGTGTTTTTGCTTTCTTTAGGTGAATACCCAGTATTAGAATTATTGGATTATATGGTATTCCCATTTTAATTTTTTGAGGAACCTCCATACCATTTTCTCCAGTGGCTGCACCAGTTTACATTTCCATGAATAGTTGTGCAGAAGCTTTATAACATGAGGTAGTCACCAACGTTTACTTTGCTTTGGTTGCCTCTACTTACGGTGTCATACCCAAAAATTGTGCCAAGACCAATATCAAAGAGCTTTTTCCGTATGTTTTCTTCTAGGAGTTTTATAGCTTCCCATGTTACATTTAAGTCTCATCCATTTTGAGTTGATTTTTGTGTATGGTGTAAGATTGGTCCAATTTCTTCCCCTTCCTTCCTCCCTCCCTCCCTCCCTCCTTCCCTCGCTCCCTTCCTCCCTAACTGCTTGCCTTCCTTCTCAATACCACATAGTATTTATGCATATTTTATACTTTTCATTGAAAGTAGTAGTATATATTATATAATCTATAAATAAATTGCAGATCTATTTAAAAATAACTTATTGATTGGGTGCATTTTTCAGCCCATGCCAAAACGTAGGTGCTAACACTTCTGTAGGGAGCACAATACCAGGGAAGTGGGAGAGAAGATAACTTTAGAGTGAAGCAGGGAAGAAAAAGAGAGTATCTTAAAAAGATATTTAAGAGAGTGCATTATGGAACTGGTCACAGCTTTGGAACAGGTTAGCTGCTGGTCAGTCTCACAAGAAGTCTTCACAGAGGCAAAGGAAACGACTACATCTGTAGAAATAGTTAGACAAAGGAGAGAAAAGGAGATCATTTGTATAGCAGTCTCATTCTTCTTTTAAAAAAAGTTGTTCTATGAGGCATCAGGAATGCCCTCTTTCAGATGGTACTACCTGACTCATTCAAAGGAGGCTTGTTCCTAGCGCAAGGCATAACACCCAGGGAGAGGGAAGGAGCTGGGTGTCTGTGACAGGTGTGATCTTGAGCAGCCACTGCTGAAGCTTGCACCTAGTAACAACAGAGAAGCCAGAGTGAGAGGAGTTGAAATGTGGGGTGACATGCTGTCTCTTAGTGTCTGTGAATAACTTGAGGGACTTGTTTAACCAGATGAACAGTCCAGATGATTTACTCTCTATTAGGAAGCTGCCAACAAAGCTCTTTGGAGCCTTTCTTCAAGATCCTTGTGGTGTGTAAGAAAGCACTTCGTGCCCGGCAATGTTCCTTGAGTGTCCACAGTAATATTAAGCAGAGCACAGTGGAAGTACAGGATTGAAAAATAGTCTGGAGACCAGTTCAGTAGATATGGACAGTAGAAAGAGGTAAGGCTCTAATGAAAGACAGATACTGGTAGCTTCTCTCTTAAATGCTCTAGATGTTTTGTAAGTAGTCCCTGAAGAGCTTTAAGGTTAAGGGTATTTTTAAGCAGAAATATCTGAAAAGAATCTGCTACCACTAGAGAAGCCTATGGAGTCTTAATGAGTGGAAGAGGCCAAGAAGCCCTGAGTGTCCAGGGAAGTCCTCTTCTGGCTTTGGAGTGTCAGAGGTCCTGGTGATGCTTATGAAGGAAACATGCACTTAAAAGACTCATTTAGATATATAGCGAACTTAAGTAGAAGATGTCTCAAAGTGTTGAATATATTTATCCGTGCTGTACTCCATTGTAGGTTCAAAATTCCTCCAAACCCCTATTAGGCCCATAACAAGGAGCAATCTTCCTGCATCTTTATGAATTATATGCATTTACTTCTTTTTCCCAGAAAATGTATACATAATAGATAAGTGATTTTATAGGCTATGGTTTTGGATGAATTATATGGGTATTGTCCAGTTCGACTAAAGCTACCCATCATTTTAGGAAAAAAAAATCATGCGGATCAATGATTTAACGAAATTAAATTCATAACTTAAAGACATTGGAGAGAATTAAGTCTGAAATTTTTGGTATTCAAGTGAGTTTCAGGCTCTTTTAATTGTTTGGTTATTTTAAGCATAATACTTAAAAAAATTCAAGATGCCTTCAAAACAACTACTTGATAATATCCCGGAGGAATTAATGTAAATGATACGTATTAGCATTGAAGAAAAAAAATCCAGTATCTACTTTATGCATCTGCACTTTTATAGAATACAGCACAGTGATTAAACAATATTACATGATCTGGTAATTTTTGTCCATATTTATAAGAAAGCTTATGGCACTGTAAATTAGCCATGACTCTATTTTAGATATGTGAGAATAAAGCATCATAGTTCTTCATAGAACTTCAAAGTTCTTCATAGATATTGTATAATATAGTTATATATCTGTTGAATCACTCTGTGAATGCAGAATAATGGTCTTTGATGTTTAATACTTTTGGTTAAAATCCCATTTTTATAGTTCAAGAAATGTGTTTTGACCCATGCACTCTATGTACTGATTTATCTACTTCACATCTAGTGAACCTAAAATAGTTTTAAAGGAGTTCTGTAGATGCCAGTGAACATCTGAAAGTATTTTATCATACCTATATTTAAAAAAGAATTCCCATTACAGGGGAATTTAAATTGCCAGAATCATAAAAGGATTATTTTTCTAACACGTGAACTAGTGTTCTGTGTCTTATGTCCTTCCTGTATTCTGTAGACTCTTTGGAGTAATCCACGATCAATTCTGCCAGTGCCCAGGCAATTAACTCTTTGGCTGCAGTTCACCTGTTAGCTTGATATCCCATCCTCTTATTAGACACTGGACTTGAATTCCACCCAGCCTTGATAGGTCTTTGAACTCAGTGTGGTATTGTCATATGAACTAGATTTTATCTCATTTAAAATTGCTCACTGACACACACAAATGGAGAAAGGCAAGAGGTTCTTCAGCAGGGAGTCCAGTGTTCACTGCAGAAGTTAATGATCACTTTTTGAAGCCATTCTTTGTTTTCCACAAAAATAATTTATATTACTTAATCAAGGACGTTTTTCCCCCAAAACATGCTGTGTTTCTTATTAAAATATTGCTGTAGACCGAATGTTTGCGTTCCCTCAAAATTACTTTGTCAAATCATAACTCCCAATGTGATGGTATTGGAACCTTTGGGAGACGATTATAGTTTGTGAGGATGGAGCCTTCATGAATGAGATTAGTGCCCTTAAAAAAGAGACTTCGGACTTGTTAATTTTAGCCATTCTGACTGGTGTGGTGGTGGGTATTGAGGAGGGCACATTCTGCATGGAGCACTGGGTGTTATGCACAAACAATGAATCATGGAACACTTCATGTTCATGGGGATTAACATAAGAATAAAAAAAAAAAAAAAGAGACTTCGGAGAGCTTCCTTACCTCTTGCACTATGTGAAGACACAGAAGACAGCTGCCTGTGAACCAGGAAGTGGGCTCTCACCACGCACTGAATCTGCTGGTGCCTTGATCTTGACTTCCCAGCCTCCAGAACTGTGAGAAATTAACTCATGTTATTTATAAGCCACCCAGTCTATGGTACTTTTGTTAGAGCAGCCCAAAGAGACTACAAATATATTATTAGCAGGCTTAAAAATTTAAGGACTAGTTTTCTTCAGGAATATTGAGGAAGTAATTTTACACCTTTTCACAATATTCTGAGATCCCTCTTTTTCTAATATGATGCAAACAGATAGGAAGAGGGTAAGAACAATGTTTATTATCCGTTTCATTAAACGTAGAGTACACTTGGTAAACTACAAATAAAAACTGACCCTTGACCAACCCCCAAAAGTCATTCTGTTGTTATTTTACTCAGAGATGGTAAGTCTCCTCAGACAGAGAAAACCTAACTTCTGGTGGTAAGGACAATTATAGTTCCAGCTGATCATATTAGACTATAAATTCTGAAGTACAATCATTGTTCCTGTCTGTCCTAGAAAGCAAACACTAAGAGAAGAATATGTAATAGATAATATATAGAATATGTAATAATTACTTGTCTCTCCTTTTAATTTGGGATATTACTAAGTGGTTATTGTAAGTAATGTATGTCTGTGTTTGAAGTGGTGATGAATAAAGTGAAACTAGATTTTAAATATACAGTATGTAGGTTTTTTTAAAAAAACTTGATATTTAAAATTCATATTGAAAACACAGTCTTTGTGAAGAATGTTCAAAACAGGTTTTTCAGTGTTTTTAGTATGCATAGTTCTCGATGCACTAACCTTGATATGAGGAATCAATATTGGAAGTGCTTTAGATTATTAAAAATGAATTACATTAAAACAAGTTAGATTAAGCAAGTTAAAATGAATCATTTTTAATTCTGATATATATATATATACCCAACATTGAAATACACATACAGCTTTCATGCAGTTTAGTCAGATTAATGTATTTGTATTTTTTTATCAGGATTTTAACTTTAGCAGCAAGTCAACATTATCATGTAATATATGCTAAACATGCAAATATATAGTTCATAAAATTACCACAAACCTATAAAATATTATCTCAAAATGCATATATTTGAATTAAAATGTTATGCATTGATTTGCATTCATTAAAATTATATTACCTTATATATACATTGCTTATCAAGCAAATGTTATATGAATATTCAGTCCCATTCTAATTTTGGACTCCTTAATTTAAGTAAGGGAACCTCATCTCAGCAAATCAAATACTGTATTTCATCTACATTTTTTGAATTATATACTGGTTGAGGAGGGATACCATCTGTCATTTTATTTTAAACCCACTGTTCTCTCTCATGTACCAGTAGGTCATTTCTATTTCTGGCAAGTGATAGGGAATGTTAAACAAATGGGGAAATATTTAAAAAATAATAGATTTGATAACTTTATTTTACGATGTTTTTAGTCTTTTAGCAACATGATGTTTCAATTTAACAATTTCTTGAGTGCTTTCTCTGTACAAAGCATATGTTGGTGCCGGGCCAAGCAAAGATAATTGAGTTAGGTGCTTCCCATAAGGAACCTTCCACCTTAGGAGAGAGTTACACATGCTTCTGAATAGCTGTAATTACAGGTCTACCATAGATACTGCCAAAATGGAAGCGGGAATCCATTGTGAAGGATGCCAGAGAAAAATTAATGATAACTCAGAATGTGAATTGAAACTTTAATATCTTGGTACTTTTCAACCAGTGCCTATTTTTGTCAGTAAAATTTAAGCATATGTTACCCATCCAGAAATCTACAATCTGTGAAATAAAATATAAGAAACACCCCAGAAAATTTAGAATTATCAGTTTTCTGAACTTCACCAGACATGTATCTTTCTCAACTTTTCTAGTAGCTAATTCTTCTATATGATTAAGAGTCTTAATAGTTATCATTAAGCTTACAGTTTATTTTCTGACACTGTTTAAGCCCACATTGTGTTATTTTTTATTCCCTCCCTCTCTTTATTACTGAACTCAATCAGCTTATCCTTAGTTATTTTACTTTATTTATTTTATTTATTCTTTTAAAGATTTATTTATTTATTTTAGAGAGAGAGAGAGAAAGTACACATGCACAAGCAGGGGGAGGGGCAGAGGAAGAGGGAGCGAGAGAATCTGTAGCTGACTCTTGGCTGAGCCGGAAGCTAGACGTGGGGCTTGATCTCATGAACCTGAAATCATGACCTGAGCCGAAATCAAGAGTGGGATGGATGTTCAACCGATTGAGCACGCAGGCACCCCATCCTTAGTTATTTTAAATAAAATAGCATTACTTATACAATTGTCGTTACTTAATATTGTATCTTATTTTACACACTTTTAAGATGATTATCTCAAGATATTTCTCAAATATTCATTTTAGCGTCTCTCCAAATATGATTTTAAACCTGCCAAATATATCCTGAAATTGGATCTCAAATTCTAATTAAACTGAGATAAACTTATGTGACCTTAAAAAACCCAGTGTAGGATGAAGTTTTGTTTCTTTTTATTTTAATTGAGAAACAATATTCTGCATGCCTGAATCTATATTTATTTAATAGATTTTTATTACTGCTCAAAGTATAATATCACTTACAGGAAATATATTCTACAGGTATTTCTAATACTATTCAACTAGGAAAATTCAATTATTTTATTAATTTGATATTATTTTTAATATGCTAGCAGAGTATAGTATATCTTGTTATATCAACAAATACAGTTATGGATAATATAATTACAGTGTAGCTATAAATATAAATGTTTAATTAGACACATTTGCATTTAGGGAGATAGAGGATGTATAGTCATGGTGAGGCTTAGAATGTGTTTTATCATTTTGTTACTAAACAACTTTATAAGGCTCTCATAAAAGGAAGGCTGGGTATTTATCTTTTTGATGTTTTTATTCTTGGAGCTATCTTTATGGATAATTAAAATATTAAGTTTCAAAGACTTGTACTCAGTATGTTTATCAGTCATGGTCTCAGCTGGAAACAGCAAGTTAAAATTAGGATAATTGAAGGAGGGTTTAATAAAGGGACTAAATATAAAGTAGGCAAGATATGAGAAAACTACATGAGACAGTCAGGACTCCCAGGCTAATAAGAGTGGTTATTATCGGCCCTTGCCCTTTTTGATGAGCTTGGGGAGAGAGTATTTCTGGAACCTCAAAAGGAAGTAGAGGGGGCTAACTTGGAAAGCAAAGTTTCATTTGGTTGAGGGACACAGCCAAACTTAAAGTAAGGGAGCAAGGAAATAAATGTTCTATTATCTGCTCCCATGGGTCTTTAGAAGGATTTCCCTATTGACTAAATCTAACCAGGAGCCTGAGCACATGGGTGTTCTTTGATGTAATTTATATAAGTTAATCATCAGAGACCCAAGTGCAGGGTGAATCTGAGAGGCAAACAGAATATATCAGATACAGTACATGCAGGAAACAGTCAAATTATTGGGTTAAATAATTCACAGATTAGTCTTTAGCCCATCAACATAATCAAAATAAAGTTTGTATCACTAGGACATGGTTTACACCAGGCTAATTTACTCAGAGTAATGGACAAACATAACACAAAAGTAACATTGATTTACTCTCCCCTAAAATCCATAATGTTGTCTTAAAGAACAATATGCCCATAATTTGGTCTTAACACATTTGAGCAAGTCAGTTGTGCTAATTGTCACTGTGCCTTCTGGTTGGGGCTTACCTTCGGATAGTATAGTCTCCCATGTTCTTTTCCTGCTCAGCTTTTCTTCTTAAAATAAAGTATAATGCCAGCAAAATGGTGGAGTAGGCAGCTTTAAGCTCTCATCCCCTTCACAGAAACATTGAAAGGTAAGCAAAAACTGGGCCACCTTTGTCAGAGCTCTGAAAAACAGTCAAAGGTGTGGAGCAACCAGGTGAATGATGAATTAAGAAAAAAAGCAACTTCAAAATAGTAGGAAAGCTTTGTGGTTTTTTCTGTTGTTGTTTTAAAGATTTTATTTATTTATTCATGAGAGACAGAGAGAGAGAGAGAAACAGAGGGAGAAACAGGCTCCCAAGGAGCAGGGAGCCCAATGCGGGACTCGATCCCAGGACCCTGGGATCATGACCTGAGCCGAAGGCAGACGCTTAACCATCTGAGCCACCCAGGCGCCCGTGTGGTGTTTTTACTTGGCTTTCCCCACTCCCTCCAGTCTTGAAGAGAGAAGCCTGCTTTCCCAGTGTGGGACCCTCTTCCCTGGTTCCAGAAGAAGCAGAACACACGCTTTCCACAAATTATTACAGGTATCTGTCCTAACCTATCAAAAAGACTAACACAAAGCACTTGTCTCTGTTTCCTCCAACTCAGACCTCAGGCCAGAAAAGTGGTAAGAATCACTTGGAAACACTGCAAATAGAATGACAATTTCAACAGATGCCTGGGACAAAAGATTGTAGTATGTTTTGATTGTCTAAGTCCCAGGAGCAAAATTTGGGGAGAATTTCTTAGGGGAATTAGGACATTCAAAGCACTGTTGTATATGATAGAGTTTGGAAGTTCATGCACCTGCTCACAGCAAGAGACATTCTCAAAAAAGTACCTGAGAAAATTAATATTTCACCTCTATCTGATTCCTAAGCTCAGTATAAGTCTGGCTAAGTGTTGAAGGAGTACCTGTTTGCAAAAGCTGGATGAGCTGTTATTTATTTATTTGTTTGTTTTGTTATTTTTAGTTCCTGTTATTCAAGGAAATCTCTGGCAAATTACTAGCTGAACAAAAGCTAAGAAATAGAGACTTCAGTGTCCATACATAGTAAGGAATACAGTCTTTACAAAAAATAATGTTGAAAGTCCTGAAATAAATGGACTACCACAGCCTTCAATCATGAAAGCAAGAGAGAAATAACTCATCATGTATTAGGGGAACCTCAAAAAGATTAACAGCAGATTTCTCATCAGATTATGGAAGCCAGAAGATAGTGCGTCACATATGAAAAGTGCTGAAAGAAAACAACAACAACAAAAAACCTATTAACCCAGAATCCTCTTAACTTATAAAGCTGTCCTTCAAATATGAGGAAGAGATTAGGACTTTTTGAGATAAATAAAAGCTGAAGGAGTTAATTATCACTAGATCTGCCCTACATGAAATGCTAAACAGAGTCCTTTTGGTTGAAATGATAGGAATAGACACTAGCTAGTACAGTTACTAGCTAGGATAGACACTAGCTAGTAACTCCAGGATCTCTGGTAAAGGTAAATACATGGGCAAATATAAACACCAGTATTATTGTATTTTTGGTTTATAATTACACTTTTAATTTCTTCTAAGATTTAAAAGACAAAGGAATAAAAATAATTATAAATCTGTACTATTGGCCACAAAATGTATACAGATGTGTTTGTACAACAAAAGCATAAAGTGAGGTATGGTGGAGCTGTATGGAAGCAGCATTTTTGTAGGCTATTGAAGTTAAATTGGTATCAAATTGAAATAGGTTGTTATGAATTTAGGATGTTAAATACAATAAAAACCACAAAACAATAGATCTATATTTATATAATGAGAAGTGGATTAAGATTCACTACAAAAAAGACAAATGGCTTGAAAATGGAAGGATGAAAAAGATACTCCAAGCAAATAGTAACAACAGGAGAGTAGGGGTGGCTTTTCTGTTACAAGAGATACAAAAGGATGTTATATATTGATAAAAGGGTCAATTTATCAAACAGTATAATAATTATAAACATATATGCACAGACAACAGAATCCCAAAATACATGAAGTAAACATTGACAGAATTTAAAGGGAGAAATAGTTCCACAATAAGAGTTGAGACTTTGGGGCGCCTGGGTGGCTCAGTCGTTAAGCGTCTGCCTTCGGCTCAGGTCATGATCCCAGGGTCCTGGGATCGAGCCCCGCATCGGGCTCCCTGCTTGGCGGGAAGCCTGCTTCTCCCTCTCCCCCTCCCCCTGCTTGTGTTCCCTCTCTTGCTGTGTCTCTCTCTGTCAAATAAATAAAATCTTAAAAAAAAAAAAAAAGAGTTGAGACTTTAATACACCACTTTCAGTAATGGATAGAATGTCTAGACCCAGGATCAGTAGAAAATAGAGGACTTGAACAACACCATTAAGCAACTACACCTAACAGACATATATAGAACCCTCCACCTACTGGCAGCTGAATACACATTTTTCTCAAGTGCACATGAGACATTCTCCAGAATAGATTATATGTTACACAGAACAAGACTCAATAGATTTAAAAAGAAAACTATCATTTAAAATATCTTCTCTGACCACAATAGGAGGATGTTAGAAATGAAAACAGAAGGAAAACTGGAAAATTCTCAAATATGTGGAAAATAAATAGTATATTCTTAAACACCAGTGGTGGGTCAATGAAGAGATCACAAGTGAAAATGGAAAATACTTAGAAATGAAAGCAAATGATCATATAAGGTACCAACACTTATAGCATGGAGTAAAGGTGTGTTCAGAGAAATTTATAGCCATATATGCCTATATCAAAAAAATCTCTAATCAATAAACTTATTACCCCTCAAGGAAATAGAAAAAGAAAAGCAAACTAAACCCAAGGCTAGCAGAAGAAAATAAATATGAAGATTAGACAAGAATAGAACGTAAGTAATACAAAGTAAGGTAGCGAATAGAACAGATATAAAGAAAACCAATGAAACCAAAAGTTGGTGCTATAAAACTCTTTAATATTTTATTGCATATTTTCTGACTCACCATTTTTAATTAAATTTTGCCTATTAATATAGTATATGCTTCTCTTTTTCAAAGGGGAAGTAACAATGGGAGCACTAAAGCACACATCATAGTAAAATTCCTGATAAGTTGACACATTAATCTTTTAGATAATCACAATTAAATATATATTGATAACTATATCAGTTTATCTGAAATATAGGATATCTTACCTACTCAGTGCTGAATTCCAAATTGTAGACGACTGCTGCTCAAATATTCTATACCGTAATGAGAAGAAACACATTTCTTGTTAAATTTTGTGTCTGATGTAAACACCATCTATTGACAAAATAAAGAGTGAGCCTTTAATGGTATAGAATAAATCAGACTTTGGAATTCATCCCTACTTTTGTTTTAGACTCTATCAAAAATTACATAGAGAGTACACTGGTTTGATAGGTGACAATATATCATTCTTGCGTGTGTACTTGTTTGGACAGAATCCTATTTTCAGTCCTAGAATTGAATGCCTACTCTGCATCATTCATTACTTTATTTATTCAAGTACCAGCTAAAAACGTGGAGCTAAAAGACAGTCCTTGGCTCCAGTACATAAAGAACTAAATCTAATAACAAATTTAAAAATCTGTATGAAGAAAACTATCAGAAAACCAAGAAAGAAAATTATTGGGGTCAGGGGCAGAGATAGATTATTCTCCATACTTACACCTTATTTGCTCTGTATTAAATTAAGATCAATTAGATATTATTATTCCCAATAGGATGAAAGCATCAGGTATCTTTCTTTCTGTCAGGTATCTCAGAATTCTAGAACAGTTCCTTGCACCTTAAAACTACTCAGATATTTATAAATGAGGGAAAGAATGAATAAAAAATAAAAGAGTAAATGGAAGGAGAAATGGTTGATTAAGTAAATTTTTATGTAAGATGAGGTAACTGCAGCTCAGAGAGGTGGATTGATTTGTCTGAGGTTATCCTATGAGTTTATTCTAAATGTATGCCCTATACTAAGAAAATATTTTTTGAAAAATATATTTGCAATTAGATATGATAACAAGGTCAAGATTTCTTTGTGAAGAATTAAGATAAATTAACCTAAATATTGTGTTACGATACAACGTTTTTTTCCCTTTACTATGGACAGTAATCTTAAATTTAATGAAAAGGATAGTGAAACTCAGTCATTTCAAGGGCAGAGCCCCTTTTTAAACTATACCCTTGAAATCTAGTAGCATTTAGTACCATCACTTACTCCCAGTGATCCTTCAACATAATGATGTTGATGATGAATAGCGTAATTTTCTGAACAAGGCAAATTTCAAAGAACTTGCAGGTCTTTGCTAACTAGCAGAATAATGAACTTCATTTAAATTTAAGTATGCATCAGAGTTTCTGTGAATCATACCACTATTGACAGAATGTTCAATAAACATAAGAAACTTTTGATAAGCTGATTCCAAACCATATCCAAACATTGCATGATGTTCAGTTAAATGTCCATGTTGTTTTTACTTTACTCCATTTCACTGAGGATATTTGAGCCTAGTATTACATATTATTTGAAATAATTGCAACTTAAGCATAAACAAATGTTTTTTTCATAAGGACATGAATATAAAGAACTAAATCAGATGTGTAGGTTTTTTCTTTTATTAAATCAAGTGAATATTTTTTTATACCTGGATATATTTTTTCCTTGTGTATGCATATTAATGCTTGGTTAATGGTCACTTAAAATGTTGCAAGGATGTTTTATTGACGAAAATATTCAGTACACAATAATTACAGCAAATAATTGTCGTAAGTAAATCTCTATGATGTTAATAGTTTTGAATTTACATTAGAGGGATTCAGATAAAGTAAAATAGTATTGCTTTTTTTTTTTAAGATTTTATTTTTTTATTTGACAGAGAGACACAGCGAGAGAGGGAACACAAGCAGGGGGAGTGGGAGAGGGAGAAGCAGGCTCCCCATTGAGCAGGGAGCCCGATGCGGGGCTCGATCCCAGGACCCTGAGATCATGACCTGAGCCGAAGGCAGACGCTTAACGACTGAGCCACCCAGGCACCCAGTATTGCTGTAATAAATAGTCATGAATACTCCATTTATTTTGCATATGCCTTAAGTGACCAGCGAAATTCACCAAAGCTAACAATGCGGCTAATATTTTTAGGTGTTAATCATCTTCTTAAGCATTTTCCTTGTTGTTCATTTAATCTTAAAACCAATCTATTACATAGGGATAGTTATTACCCCCAGTTTACAGGTAAGAGAACATTAATTTCACCAGTTTGCTAAGGTGGTAAGTAACAGGTGTGGTACTCAAATCCATGCAATAACTGGATAATAATAATAATAATAATAATAATAATAATAATAATTTATTATTAATAAATACTGACTCTAGAGCCCATACTCTGTAGCAATACCTATAGATCATTTCATTTTATATCATTGTGTCTTAAATTAGATAGCTTGTCACTGAGCTCTTAATCTACAATGGGATATGATAATAGGTGATTTAGGGCTTATTCTCTGGCTTAAATATTTTCCTTATGAAACTACTTGATACACGTGAATGTTGCCGTTTGTTAACAGATCTTGAAACTAGTCTCACTTGTATTTTCTAATATTTAAGTCATCTTTTAATCTTTATTTTTCAACATAGGGAAGAAAATCATTGTGGTTTTAGGGGAGATAGGTTTTGAAGTCACACTATCCTCTGTTCCAGCTGAAGCTCCATGTAGTACAACCTTAGGAAAGTCAGTCAATCTTCAATCTTTCTGACTTTTAATTTCCTTATCTGTAAACATGGAGATAATACCTATTATATATTTTTGCTGAAAAAATAAAGAAATACAGAATTCAATGCATCTATAAAAAAGTTGGGACAGAGAAGATAGTTGTAAAGGAAAGATAGCCTTATCAATAAGGTGTCTATTATTTATGTTAGATTACATTAACAATGACTATCAAAAGCCTATATACCAGATTAGAAAATCAGCTTACTATATTAAATAGATTCTGATTATAGATGGTGAAACCTGGTTGTTACTGATTCATATTCCACATTTTCCTTTTGAAATACTCATGTAAATATTTCAAGTAAGGTAAATGTAGTATAATACAAGAAAATGGTGTTATTGATGAACAACCTGCCAGAAATCACAAAGAATAAAAACAAAAGGATCTCCATCAATCAAAGCACAGACAGACTGTCAGTCCACCTAGTGTGAAAAGGTTAATTCTACCCACCTCCCTGATTTAGGAGTTGCAGTTGAAGGAATCTGGTCCTATTTCAATTCCGCCCACCTCTCTCTCATCCCCACACATTATCCTTCAGTTTTTAAAGTATCCTTAAAATTTATTCCCTGGAGCACTTCTTGGAAATATTAAGATGAATGGTTGGGGGGAAAAATGACTTAGTGTAAATAAGGTTGTACAATTTTATGTACAGATCCAAAATATCTTAGCTAAAACTTTCAGAGGTGAGATGAGTTAGTTAAAATTAAGATATTTTTCTTTGATTTCTGAAAAGGAATGCAGTTCATATACCATATATGAGACAGCTCCCTTCACCTATTTATGGGTATTCACACTAAATGTGAGACAAATAAAGCCTGTAGATTGCCTCACTTCAGTTAAGGCCAGATCTTACTACCAAGTCAGTTATGGCAAAGCAGTTTTGATTTCATTTTTGGCTTTTGGAATTGCAGTCAAAGAAATGTAGGCTTGTACTATAGCCCTTCCCTTTGAAAGCCAAAATGCAAGTTTGAATATCTTTAACATTCCTGCAGTAGAGAAAACTTCTTAATCTGATTTGGCCTTTTGTTGCATAACATTGAATATCCCTTTATTTATTCCATTAAATAGTGACCATGTACTAAACTTCATGCTAGCAAAAGAGATTCAAGAATGCACAAGACTGATGATGTTCCTGACCTCATACTCATAGTCGAAAAGAAACAAAAATCACTAAAAGATTTTGCATGGATAATTAAACAATTCCAATTGGGATGAGAGATAAAGTCTTTAGTCAGGGGAGTGTTCTGAGAGCTTAGTGAAGTACTTATCCAACTTTGAGAGAGACTGTAAGTCTTCTTTGAGAAAGTGGTATTTAAGTTGGGAGCTTAAGTAAGGAAGTTGGGAGAAAAGAGGCTCTGAGGGGAGGAGAGCAGGTGGTAGACCAGAGAATAAAGAAAAGACTTCCACGAGAAGCTGTAGCATTATTTGGGGACCAGATTAAATCAGAATTTATGAAGAATTGTGAATTGGAGCTTTTATCATAATAACAATGAAAAGCCATTGAGGGATTTTAAAATGGATCATCATGCTCAAACTTGCATTAAAATTATTACTATGTTTTCAGCAAGGGAAATGAGTTAATGGGCTATTTTGAGAAATACCGCTTTACCAACAACTCTTTTGGGAAGCTGTTTCTGGGACTCTAATTCACAGCAAGACAGCACAATTAGTGGTCTCTAACACTGGGCATTAACACTGGAAGTGGATGAATTTTGTGTCTGGCAAAAGATATAAACATAGGGCAGTTGGAGATGGCAATGGAAATAATCATAAGGCAAGAGGCAAAGGACTGATAATTGTAATATAAGAGGAACCTTACATGTTCATGAGAAAAAGATCATAACCCATTAAATAAATGGGCAGTATAGATGGTGCTCAAATTCAGTAGCAGTCAAGAAAATGCAAATTCTTGAAACTCAACTAGGTTGCTAGAGTGTTATGTTTTTATATAAATATTTATATATATGTATATATATATGATTGTAATGATCAACTTTTACTTTCCAATGGAAATTAAATTAGTGAAAACATATATATAATCTTGATTGCTGATATCTTAGATTTACTTTACTAAAATATTACAGACCTGAAGTTTAAGAAAAAAGGTTAGAATTCGTTGACCCTATTCTCTGGGACAAGTCTGAGAGAGACAAATAGTAATGGTGAATTTGAGAAAAAAGAAAAATACTTCTTAAATAAGCATTCAGAAAAGTTCTGAATATTTAATATTAGAGCTTCACCAGAAAACATATATTATTGCTAGAAACTAGGATGTCAAACTATTAGTGTGTAATTTTGGCTATCAAACCAATCATTAAGGGACTTGCTAATGGCATTTGATAAACTAATATTAAAATCTATGTCATTGAGTACCTTTGTAGTCCCCCATTTTAGTGAAATCACAGTGCAGAGAGGCAGGACCACATTAATAAACCCAATATAATAGAATTTAAGTGTTCTGAGATCACATGAAAAATTCAGTATTATCAATATTTTTGATAAATTATTTAAAAAGTAAAGGTAAAAGGGTTTTTGTGTGACTTTTTTGCTTGTTTTGTATTTTAAGAGCAGCAAAGTTTGTTTTTATTCCTTAGTTCAGAAACATCAATATAAACAGCACGTTAATCTGAACCTTCAGAAGCCAGATCAAGAAATATATATAAAACCTGATGAATTTTGTTTACCTGTCATAGAGGTATATCTGTACAAGTTCCTTGATAGTATTTCATGTCAAGGACTTTATAGTATTGTGCAGCCTTGGACTAATAAATGACTCAAAAAGTGTACTTACATTACACTTGCCATTATTTCAATCTAAAAATATTGTGGGATTTAATGCTCTGTAAGTACCCACTACCCTTAGAAAATTGCAGTATTATTTGTACCTTTGTTTGAACCCTTTAAAGTATGAAATATCATGTAAATAACTGTCCCAAGAAATCCTGAAACCAAACCCATTGTTAACTGATCCTTCTTCATTTCATGTAATGTAGAAATTAAAAATTCTCCTCCTTATTCATAGCTACTGAATAAACTAAACAATAGTTCCCATGACCAATGCTGTAGATTTCAGTTAGTACTTCATTGTGATGTTAGAATGGTAACTTGGACATATTTTCTTGAGAAAAAGTTAAACTACAGTCGAAGTTTTGTTATGTATATAATCCATCCTTTAAATCTGTAGTCACAAAAAGTAAAAATTTCATCCATAATACATCAAAATAAAGGGTTTTTAAAAATTTAGCTTTGTTTTATTTTTTTAAGGATCATTTGGGGAGATAAAAATTACTAAAAACAATTATACCGGAAAATTACGAATCAATAATAAAAATTACAAGGTGTCAAGAGTTAAATGGACTGAAACAAAACAAAACAAAAGAAACTGGAAGTCAATGAGGTTTATCTTAATTCTAACCCTGATTTGTAGTCTGAGAAGAACACATCATTTAGAATCGCTGTGACTGGAGTTTTTTTTTTTACCTTAGAAGAAATGTCATCATAATACCCACCATCTTCCACACAAGGATAATATAATCTTTAATGAGAGTACTCGTAAAGTATCTTGAGTGCTTAAAGGGAAGATATTTTATTAATCTGAGAACTTTTCCTTAAGGCTTAAACATGCAAGTCATAATGTGAAAAGAATCAGTTTTGTTTTCAGATTTATTACATCTATTTTAAAGTGCTGTATTCTTAAAACACAAGAACAGAAAAGTGGTTTCTTACAAGAAGCATAACTACCAACGCTTCTTATAATATCAGGTGAGAAAATCTTTTAGATATTAATTTATGATCAATAATAACACTTAGCATTTTCAAAGTAAACCAAGGAAACAAGATTATAATAAATGTTGGTATTAAATGAAGTAAATTATTTGTTAACAACATAATTAGTGCTATATATCAATGGCTTTGTTTAATTTCAGCTAGTTCATTGAATGTAACATTTTTTTTTAGATTTGAAGATCCATGGTAAGGTGCTGATTGGTGAATGAGTACATATAACAGCTGTCTCAGAATCAAGATAAAAGAATAGCAATGTGTACAGAATTATTTCTCTTTCTTTCATTTTTCATTTTTCCAACTAATTCACATAAAATTGCAAGAAAATTTAGACCTATGAAGTTTACCTTCTGTAGGTGATGTTGTTGCTGATAACAGCCCATATCTTTTCTTTTACTTATGAAAGGAGAATTAATACTGCACCTATTTTTAAAAGTATATGGACTCTTTCAAAGGTCAGGAAGGAAATTGACTTAAAAAAAGTAATTAAACTATTTGATATAAAAGTCAAAGTTTTAGATTATTTTAATATTAATAAAGACCTTGAGAGATGACCTGTTTCATGACATACCTAAGTCAGGAGAATGTTTTCTTACATGTGTTGAATTATTATGTTTTAAAAAGTGATCCAAATATAGCAATGCAATTAATGATGGCTGAATATGTACAATTTTAAAATAACTTTTACCTTCACTCACATAAGGCTAAATTTATTTCTTCCTTTTATCTCTTACATAAATGTTCTCCTTGAATACTTGAAAATAGCACTTTAACACTATTCTGAGCCACTCATACTCAATTATTTTAGATCTCTAATTTTCTACATAAACACCTAAAGGTTTATGTTTTATCTACTTTAATTTTATTTTATTCACGCCAAAACTCATGTGGTAAGAGAAGATGCCTTTATGACAAAGCAATGTTGAGTGGCAAAAACAGGGGGAAAAAATCTACCACACAGTTTTTCATTTTGTATGATTCAGGACTATTTTTAAAAAAAATATATTTTTTTATATATTTTATATATGCTTAACAAATTACTACCCCAAAGTCTTTGTGTTTTACATTGTGGATATCTTGAAAGATTTCAATTTAATTTATTAAATTAATCTTAATTTTTAATAAATTAATCTTTAATTTATTAAATTAAACCATTCAGATTTAAAAAGCCTTGGCTATGGGACATTCTCCAGAATAGATCATATACCGGGTCACAAATAGGGTCTCAGAAGTACAAAAGATTGAGATCATACCATGCATCATTTCTGACCACAAAGCTATGAAACCTTTAGAAGTCAACCATAGGAAGAAATTTGGAAAGACCACAAATACATGGAAGTTAAACAACAGGCTACTAAACAATAAATGGGTCAACCAGGATTTCAAAGAAGAAAATAAAAAATACATGGAAACGAATTAAAGTGGATGACGGTCCAAAACCTTTGGGATGCAGCAAATGCGGTCATAAGAGGGAAGTATATAGCAATACAGGCCTTCTCAAGAAGTAAGAAAATTCTCAAACAACTTAACTATACACCTAAAGGAGCTAGAAAAGGAGCAACAAATGAAGCCAAAGGCCAGCAGAGGAAGGGAAATAATAAAGATTAGAGCAGAAATAAATGATCTAGAAACAAACATACAAAAAAACTCTAGTAGAATACATCAGTAAAACCAGGAGCTGAGCCTTTGAAAGAATTAATAGAATTGATAAGCCCCTAGCCAGACTTATCAAAAAAAAAAAAAAAAAAGAAAGAAAGAAAAGAAAGGATCCAAATAAAATCATACTTATAGGAGAAATAATAAACAAATTATGAAAAATCTTGGATGATGAAAGTAGACTTAGGGAACTCAGTGACTCCATCAAGTATAGTAACTTTTGTATCATAGGAATCCCAGAAGAAGAGAGAGAAAAGGGGGCAGAAGGTTTATTTGAGCAAATTATAGCAGAAAACTTCCTTAATCTGGGGAAGGAAACAGACATCCAGATCCAAAAGACACAGAGAATTCCCATTAAAATCAATAATAGCAGGCCAACACCAAACATATTATAATTAATTTGCAAAATATAGCAATAGAGAAAAAAAAATCTTACAAGCAAAAAGCCAAAAGAAGTCCTAAAAACCTCCAAGGGGAAACTCATAAGGCTAGAGATTTCTCAACAGAAATCTGGCAGGCCAGAAGAAAGTGACATGATATATTTAATGTGCTGAATGGGAAAAATCTGCAGCCAAGAATACTCTATTCAGCAATGCTATCATTCAGAATAAGAGGAGAGATGAAGAGTTTCCCAGACAAACAAAAACTGAAGTAGTTTGTGACCACCAAACCAGTCCTGCAAGAAATATTAAAGGGAATCCTTCAGTGGAAAAGAAAGACCAAAGCAAGAAAGTCTAGAAAGGAACAGAGAAAATCTCCAGAAACAATGACAAAACAAGTAATAAAATGGCAATATATACATATGTATCAATAATTACTCTGAATGTAAATGGACTAAATGCTCCAATCAAAAGACATAGGATGTCAGGATGGATAAAAAAGCAAGACCCATTGATAGGCTGTCTACAGGAGACTCATTTTAGACCTAAAGACACCTACAGTTAACATAGTGTAATATGTTTCAGGTGTAGAATTTAGTAACTCAGCACTTACATAAAACACCTAGTGCTCATCACAGTAAGTGCCCTCATTAATCGCCATCACCTATTTAACCCTTCCCCCCAAAATGTGACAAGGTGCAGAAACATTTAACGCATAAATGGATGTCAAAAGAAAGCTGAAGTAGCAATACTTAATATGGAACAAATTAGACAACAAAACACTGTAAAAAGAGACAAAGAATTACACTATATATAATCATTCAGGGGACAATCTAACAAGAAGATCTATCAATTGTAAATGTTTAGGTACCCAAATGGGAGCACCCAAATACATAAAACAGTTAATAACAAACATAAAGTAACTCATTGATAATAATACAATAATAGTATGGGATTTTAACACCCCACTTACATCAGTGCACAGATCATCTAAATAGAAAATCAGCAAAGAAACAATGGCTCTGAATCACACACTGGACCGGATGGACTTATATATATTCAGAACATTCCATCCCAAACAGCAGAATACACATTCTTTTCAAATGCACCATGGGACAGGTCACAAATCAGGCCTCAACATATATAAAAAGATTGGAATTATACCATGTACTGTCACTAAACGCAAAGTTTTGAAGTCAATGACAAAATTTATAAAGACCACAAATACATGGAGGTTAAACAACATGCTACTAAAGAATGAATGGGTCATCCAGGAAATCAAAAAAGTTAACAAATACACGAAAATGAAAACACAACGGTCTGGGGCACCTGGGTGGCTCAGTCGTTAAGAGTCTGCCTTCAGCTCAGGTCATGATTCCAGGGTCCTGGGATTGAGCCCCACATTGGGCTCCCTGCTCAGTGGGAAGCCTGTTTCTCCCTCTCCCACTCCCCTGCTTGTGTTCCCTCTCTCGCTGTGTCTCTCTCTCAAGTAAATAAATAAAATCTTAAAAAAAAAACCCAAAAAACCACAATGGTCCAAAGCCTATAAGATACAGCAAAAGAGGTCCTAAGAGGGAAATATATAGTAGTACAGGCCTACTTCAAGAAACAAGGAAAATTTCAAACAAACAACCTAACCTTATACCTAAAGGAGCTAGAAAAAAGAAAAAAAAAAAAAAGAAGCCTAAAGCCAGGAGAAGAAAGGAAATTATAAAGATTAGAGCAAAAATAAATGATAAAGAAACTAAAAAAACAATAGAACAGATCAATGAAACCAGGAGCTTGTTCTTTGATAAAATTAACAGAATTGTTCTACCCCCCATAAAAAAGAATAGAGAAAGGACACAAATAAAATCACAAATGAGAGAGGAGAAATAACAACCAATACCACAGAAATACAAACAATTTTAAGAGAATATTATGAAAAATTAATGCCAACAAATTGGGCAATCTGGAAGAAATGGATGAATTTCTAGAAACATATAACTACCAAAACTGAAACAGGAAGAAATTAAAAACTTGAACAGACTGATAACCAGCAAAGAAATTAAATCAGTAATCAAAAATATCCCAACAAACAAAAGTCCAGAGCCAGATGGCTTCCAAGGGGAATTCTACCAAACATTTAAAGAAGAATTAATATCTATTCTTCTCAAACTATTCCAAATTAGACATGGAAGGAAAACTTCCAAGATCATTCATTCTATGAGACTATCATTACCCTGATTCCATAATCAGACAAAGGCTCCACTAGAAAAGAGAACTACAGACCAATATCCCTGATGGATGCAAAATCTCAACAAAATACTATTAAATCAAATCCAAAGTCTATTAAAAGAATTATTTACCACATTCAAGTGGGATTTATTTATGGGTGGCAAGGATGGTTCAATATTTGCAAATCAATCAACATGATAACAACATATTAATAAAAGAAAGAATGAGAGGCATATTATCCTCCCAATAGATACAGAAAAAGCATTTCACAAAGTACAGCATCCATTCATGATAAAAACCCTCAACAAGGTAGAGATGGCAGGAACATACCTCAACAAAAAAAGGCCACATATGAAAAACCCACAGCTAATATCATCCTCAATGGGGAAAAACTGAGAGCTTTTCCTCTAAGGTCAGGAACAAGACTGGATATCCACTCTCACCACTGTTATTTAACGTAGTACTGGAAGTCCTTGTCTCACCAATTAGATAACAAAAAGAAATAAAAGGCATCCATAAAGGCAAGGAAGAAGTCAAACTTTCACTATTTGCAGATGACATGACACTCTACAGAAAACCCGAAAGACACCACCAAAAAACAGAACTGATATACAAATTCAGTGAAGTCGCAGGATACACAGTCAACATACGGAAATCTGTTGCATTTCTATACACCAGTAATAAAGCAGCAAAAAGGAATCAATCCTATTTACAAAGCACCAAAAATCAAAGATGACTAGGAATAAACCTAACCAAAGAGGTAAAAACCTGTACTCTGAAAAGTATACAACACTGATGAAACAAATTGAAGATGACACAAAGAAATGGAAAAAGACATTCCATTCTCATGGATTGGAAGAACACATATTGTTAAAATGTCTCTACTACCCAAGGCAATGTATACATTTAATGCAATTCTTACCAAAATACCACCAGCATTTTCCCCAGAGCTAGAACAAACAACACTAAAATTTGTATGGAACCACAGAAGACCCCAAATAGGCAAAACAATCTTGAAAAAGAAAAGCAAAGGTGGAGGTATCACAATTCTGGACTTCAAGATATGTTACAAAACTGCAGTGATCAAGACACAAAGTACTGGCACAGACAGACACCTAGATCAAGGGAACAGAATAGAGAACCCAGAAATGAACCCACAGCCATATGGTTAAGTAATCCTTGACAAAGCAGGAAAGAATATCCGATGGGAAAAAGACAGTCTCTTCAACAGATGGTGCTGGGAAAACTGGACAGCAATGTGCAGAAGAATGAAATGACTGCTTTCTTACACCATACACAAAAATTCAAAATGGATGAAAGACCTACATTTGAGACAGGAAACCATCAAAATCCTAGAGGGGAACACAGGCAATAACCTCTTTGACATTAGCTGTAGGAACAACTTTCTAGATATGTCTTCTGGGGCAAGGGAAACAAAAGCAAAAATAAACTATTGGGACTACATCAAAATAAAAATCTTCTTCACAGTGAAGGAAACAATCAGCAAAACTAAAAGGTAACCTATGGAATGGGAGAAGATATTTGTGAATGACATATCTGATATAGGGTTATTATCCAAAATATAAAAAGAATTTATCAAACTCAACACCAAAAAAATGAGTCATCCAGTTAAAAAATGGGCACAAGATATGAACGTTTTTCCAAAGAAGACATATAGCAGATGGCTAATAGACACATGAAAAGATGCTCAACGTTACTCATCATCAGGGAAATACAAATCAAAACTACAATGAGGTATCACCTCATACCTGTCAGAATGGCTAAAATGAACAACCAGGAAACCACAGATATAGGGAGGATGGGGAGAAAGAGGAGCCTCTTACACTGTATGTGGGAATGCAAACTGATTACAGCTACTCTGGAAGACAGTATGAAGGTTCCTCAAAAAGTTTAAAAAAAAAACCCAAAAAACTACCCTATGATGCAGTGATTGCACTATGGGTATTTACCCAAGGATTCAAAAATACTGGTTCAAAGAGATGTATGTACCCTGATGTTTATAGCAGCATTATCAATAGCCAAATTATAGAAAGAGCCCAAATGTCCCTCAACTGATGAATGGATAAAGAAAAAGTGCATTATATATATATATATATATATATATATATATATATATATGTATATATATGGAATATTACTCAGCTATCAAAAAGAATGAAATCTTGCCATTTGCAATGACATGGAGGGAGCTAGAGAGTATTATGTAAGCAAAATAAGTCAGTCAGAGAAAGACAAACACCATGATTTCACTCATATGTGGAATTTAAGACAACCCCCCCCCTCCAAAACAAAGGGAGGGACCCGTGGGTGGCTCAGTCGGTTAAGAGTCCAACTCTTGATTTTGGCTCAGGCCATGATCTCAGGGTCATCAGACTGAGCCCTGCATCAGGCTCCCCGCTGGGCATGGATCTGCTTAATATTCTCTCTCTCCCTCTGTGCCCCTTCTCTAAAAAAAAAAAAAAAAGAGAGAGAGAGACAGAGAGGCAAATCAAGAAACAAACTCTTAATTATAGAGAAGAAACTGATGGCTACCAGTGGGAAGGTGGGCAGGGGAGATGGTAAAAGAGGTGATGGGGATCAAGGAGTACAGCTGTGATGAGCACAAGGTGTTGTATGGAAGTGTTGAATCACTATATTGTATACCTGAAAGTAATATTACACTGTATGATAACTAGCTGGAATTTAAATTAAAACTTAAAAAATAAATAAAATAAGTAAAAGACTTCTGTTTTCTAAACATTTCTATGTGTCAGATGAATTAATGAATTATCTTTATAATTCTTAAAAAATTTTTCCAGTACAGTGTTAATATTACTAACATACAGATTAATAACTCCAGTTTATAAAATCTTCCCAAGCTTGCACATTAAGAGGTGGCAGATGCAGAATTTAAGCCCATGTCTTCCTAGGAACAATACAAAAACTAAGCAATATTAAACACTTCCCTTTTATTGTTCTCCAGTAGCAATATTTTGAAACCTACAGAAAATGAAAGCAAATACAGCTGTGATAATATTCAGAAGTCCTCTTTCTCTAACGAAATCTGCCTTTAGGCTCAAACCTCCAAATAATGCATCTCCCTGTATTTAGAACAATGTAATGTAAAGACATTGATGGTAATCATAGCGACACTGATAATCGCTGACACTCAATTGACATATTATGTAACATTACAAACATATGTACACACAAACACTTTAAGATTTATATGGGGCACCCACCTGGCTAAGTCAGTAGAGCATGGGACTCTTTTTTTTTTTTTTAAGATTTTTTTTTTAATTTTTTTTTTATTTATTTGAGAGAGAGAGAATGAGAGACAGAGAGCATGAGAGGGAGAAGGGTCAGAGGGAGAAGCAGACTCCCTGCCAAGCAGGGAGCCCGATGCGGGACTCGATCCTTGGACTCCAGGATCATGACCTGAACCGAAGGCAGTCGTTTAACCAACCGAGCCACCCAGGCGCCCAAGCATGGGACTCTTGATCTTGGGGTTGTGAGTTGAAGCCCCACATTGGGCATAGAGATAACTTTAAAAAAATTAAAAATAAGTGGAAAGTAAGACTTATAGAAATAAATAGCATTTTAAAATATTTTGAATAAATATTTTATTTCATGTTTAAAATATTGTCAGAATTAAAATCATAAGCAAAAAGCAGGAGTAAATTATAGAATGTTGTTTCTATGCAAAAAATAAGTCTGATGCCTGTTTTTATTAATAAATAAAATAATATTATATATACTACATATATACACACAATAAAAATTGTAAGGAATTTAAAATCTATTAAAATATTTTTACATATAATATTTTAGATTCCAGGTGTACCATCATATTTATTAAAACTCAATATCCATTGTATTTTAATCAAATCTCTGGAAAAAGTTTAGTATATAGAATTACGTTTTGATATTTTTTGTTAAAATTTGGTTTTTAAATCTTGATCCAGATTGCTTTCTTAGTTGCTCTTATTTTCATTGCTTTTTTCTTGGTATAGTGACAATTTATTCTAAATCTCCTGAGACTCTTCCAAAGAGATACCTTTGTTCCCAAAAATATAGTTTGCCCCTTAATTCTCTGCAGTAGCTTATAAATTTCTCTGTTCATCTTATAAAAATGATACTATGTAATTCTTTTTATTTTAGACAGGTAAACTGCAGTAGAGTGAAAAATGAAAAGAATAATTAAAAGTATAATTTGATCACAGATTTACATAATTTAAAACAAATTTTTAAAGATTTTATTTATTTATTTGAGAGAGACAGAAAAAGGGAGAGGGAGAGGGAGGAGCAGATTCCCCACTGAGTGTGGAGCCTGATGTGGGACTTGATCCCAAGACCCTGAGATCATGACCTGAACGAGTCAGATGCTTAACCGACTAAGCCATCCAGGCACCCAATAGATTTACATAATTTAATTGCTAAAAGAGTAACACATATATTCTCTAAAGATGAGAGATTCATCTGCTCATGTCCTTTAAGGTACATAAGTAGTAACAAAATAATATCAATGGTTGAAAACTAAGTCATTCAGAAAATATGCAATTTGGGGGGCGCCTGGGTGGCTCAGTTGGTTAAGCGACTGCCTTCGGCTCAGGTCATGATCCCAGGGTCCTGAGATCGAGTCCCACATCGGGTTCCCGGCTCAGCGGGGAGCCTGCTTCTCCCTCTGACCCTCTCCTCTCTCATGCTGTTTCTCTCTCGCTCGCTCTCCAATAAATAAATAAATAAAATCTTTAAAAAAAAAAAAGAAAATATGCAATTTGGAGGAAGAAGAAAGACTTCATTGATATACAGAAGTATGTCAACAATCCTCCTTGTAAGTAGTCTAAATATACTGAATTTTACAAAATAAAAAAAGTGTATTAAAATATTAATGACAGCCACCACATTAGAGATATTGATGATCATCCCATTATTAATTGATTATTCCACTATCAGGCTTAAATTCCTTTGATGACCAAAAAATAAAATAAAATTTATCCAGGTTAGTTAGCCAAAGTTTTCAACAAATGAATTGTTAAGTTTACTTACACATCCTTTAAGATACTGGTTTTTAATTTTGCTATTCAGAAGCAGTCTACTTTTAGTAAATCTATGTGCTCTCTTTTTGATAAAATGACCACAAATCAACATTTGAAAGAGTTTAATAAATTCAACCTCTAACAACTCTTCTAGAACTCAAAGAAGTTAATGATGTTTAAAGTCATATGATAGCTTGGATGTAAGATTTTAAGTCTTGCAACATACCATGGTCTACTTTATATTACAATTCCTGCAGCTCAGGGTTTATTTTTGCTACTAAGCTTATGTCTCTGGGCTTAGGGTCATGCCTAATTCATTTTCGTATAACCCATGCTGCCTCCTATGGAGTTTAGCACATTACAGTCACTTAGAATTCGCTAATTGATTTTCGTGTTTGTGCCCCCATGGAGTTCAAAATGCTTAATAAACCTGTTATCAAATTTTATTTGGAATCTGCCTAGGAAAGGAGTGATTTTTAAATTACAGTTTTAGATAAGCAATTTTGTAGTGACATTAGGGGAGTTAAAAAAATGCTTAACTGCTATTAAGAACAGTTTGGCTCTGGTCATTCACATTCCAGATTTCCAAAAGCATCCCACTTATTGGCACTACGGCATTTGATTCCCAAACTTAATTTCAAGGCTAAGCCATTGTTGCCTTGACTGGCAATAACTTAGGAGAAAAGAAAACCTTATTCCTTTTAGTCAGCAGGATTTTACCATGAATGGCTCACTGTGAAGTCTGTGTCCTTGGCCCTGTCCTTTATGGATGAGTTTGCAGTGACTTCCAGATATCAGGGAGTTATGAATATATATTAAAGCAATTTTCTCATAAACGTGTACAAGTCAGATTTCAGTCAGAGATTTAACCTATCCTTCTGTAGTTTTAGCAGTTGCTATTCACACATACACACGAAGGTAAGGGGCTTATTGATGAAAAGACCATACGTTGACACTGAAAAAGATGGGATAAAAATGAATTCAATCTATAAAAAATCTTTCTCTAGAACTCAGAAAGAAGCTGATGATCTTTAATGGCACATGACACTGTGAGATGACCCAATAGTGTGTGGCATATCACAGTCTATTTTATATTATAATTGGTGAAACCCAATGCCTTATTTCCTCTATTAGGCTAAATTTATTAAGCCTAGTGCTACATCTTTTAAGAGTCCAAATCTTTTGTTTTGTGTATTGGTTCAACCTGGCTAAGTTAAACTATCCTCCAAATCTTCCTGTATGGTTTCCGGTTGGGTGAGAGTTGGAAGACAGAGGTGGGACAGCACCACTTTGCTCTGAAGGTACCAGGGGCTACTGAAATTCATTCTTTTGACACTGATCTGTCTTCTCACCTTGGGGCACTGAGAAACACTTAGGTAGCATTCTTCCAGATCCACTGGATTGCCTCCTTCAACAATGTCCTAGGGCAGGTTGGCATACAGCACTGAGACAAAGTGTGGCTGCTCCTGCAGGCACACTCTTCATTGAGGTTGCAGGTGGGTGAGTTGTGAAATGCGTTAAGGAAACCTAACTCAAAATTGGAGTTGGGAAGCCATGAGGGAAGGACTCTCACATACGTCTCACACCTGGATGCTTGCATAGTCCAGCAAGAAGAAGGAAGATTTCTTTCCCCTGGCAAAAGCAAGTTGTCCTTGCCTGTAGCCAATGAGAAACTGCCACCACTTCGAAATCTCATTTTCTTACAATGAAATTTTGTTCAAAATAACCCCTGCCAACTTCCTCTCTTCTCTTATAAAAAGATGCTCTCCATCTTTGTTCTCTGGATTTGCCTATTGTTGCTCGTCCCAAATTGCAGTTCCTTTGCTATTCCTGAATAAATTTGACTTTGCTGACTAATTGCTTCCTTTTTTTCTTTTAAAAGGTTGACAGAGTAAAAGACACGGTGTCTATTTTATCTTCATTGATCCCATTTTGTCCTCACTCTCCTCTGCTTCATTGGGGCTTCTCTTCTTGACGACCAGCAACTTCAGGCCCACCACCAGATACAAAAGCAAAAGTTTTCCATAGTATTTTTTAATCAACTTTAAAATTCTACACTCTCTAATTCCATATTCTATGTCATTTATAGTGGTTCTACTTCTCTAATTAAACTCAAATGTTGCAAGCACAAATTCTAATACCCAAGTAAATTTTTCTGATACTGGAATATGCTAGTCTTGTGCTGACACAATCACAGCCATTTGAAAAATCCCTACTAGTTCACTTAAAGGAAATCGATAAAAAATACTTTTTCCTAAAAAAAAAAAACACACTAATAATTAACAGACAAACTCATACAGTAAAGGGAATTTCAGATGACATGAAAGTTTTAATAAAGAAATTGCTTGATGTCTATGTTATTCTTTATTTTCAAGCTCATTTTGCTTAGGTACATTCTTAAGGTATGTTTTCATAAATATTCTAGGGAAAAAAAGTTTCTGATACTTGACTTGCCTTATAATATCTTTGATTTCATGACTGCACTGAGTGGGGATAGAGTTCTTTGTTTAAAATCATTTTAACCTCCGAATGTTAAAGAGCTTATGCAATTATCTTCTAATAAACATTCTTAATGGTGAAGTAATAGTGTGAATCTTTTTGTCATGTGGTTTCCCTATATATTGCCCTGAAGTCACTTAGAATTATTTCTCCCTTCTTGGCATCCTAAATTCTTACTATGATTTGTCAGGTGTGAGTCTATATTCACTCATCTTCCTTGCCATTTGATGGGCTCCTGCAATTAAAAGCTCCTGTCTTTACGATGTTTTTTTTTTCTTTTACTAATTTATTTAATCATTACTTTCCTTTTTTTTTTACTCTATTTCTTCTTTTTGGGATTTTTACTATTTAATGTTTGATGCCTTGATTTAAACTTTTAAGTATTTTGTCTTTCCTTCCATATCTTCCATGACTGTTGGTTCTTATTCTGGAAGATTTACTCAACACATCTAACTTTTTTTAGCTTCTAAAGAGCTTTTTAAATTCTTCTGCCTCTCCAACCTATGAGAAGGAGAAGATAGTTGCAAATAATATATCTGATAAGAGGTTAGTATCCAAAAATCTATAAATAACTTAATCAAACTCAACACCCAAAAAACAAATAATCCAGTTAAAAAATAAGCAGAGAAAATGAACAGACATTTTTCCAAAGAAGCCATACTGATGGCCACTAGATACATTAAAAAAATGTTCAACATCAGTAATCATGATAAATGCAAATCAGAACCATAGTGAGATAGAACGACACACAACTCAGGATGGCTAGTATCAAAGTCAAGAAATAGTGTTGCTGAGAATGTAGAGAAAAGGGAATTGATGTGCACCTTGGTGGGAACTTAAATTGGTGCAACCACTGTGGAAAAGAGTATAGAGGGTCCTCAAAAAATTAAAAATAGAAATACCATATGATCCAGTAATTCCACTACTGGGTATTTACCCAAAGAAAAATAAAACACTAATACTAAAAAGTTATATGCATCCCTTGTTTATTTCAACATTATTTATAATCGCCAAGATATGGAAGTAACTCAAGTGCCCATCCATAGCTGAATGGCTAAAGAAAACGTAAATACATATACAATGGAATATTACTCAGCCATTAAAAAAAATGGTAAGATCTTGCCAGTTGTGAAAACATAGATGGACCTAGAGAGTATTGTGCTAACTGAAATAAGTCAGACAGAAAAAGACAAATGCCATATGATTTTACTTATATGTGGGATTTAAAAAAAACAAAATGAATGAACAAAACAAACAGACTCCTAAATGCAGAGAACAAATTGGTGGTTGCCAGAAAGAAGGTGGGTGGGGTGATGGGCAAAATAGGTCAAAGGGATTAAGATGTGCAAACTTCCCAGTTATAAAATAAGTCACAGAGATGAAATGTAAAGCATAGGAAATATACTCAATAATATTGTGATGTTGTATGATGACAGAGATGACTATACGTGGTGAGCACTGAACAATGTATAGCATTGTTGAATCACTGTGTTGTACACCTGAAACTAATATAACATTTTATGTCAACTGTACTTCGATAATAAATAAATAAGATTCTGCCTATTACTTTTTATGACTTTTCTTTATAGGTAATCAGGATCCGTTTCTAATCTCACTCAGGATATTAATCAGCTTTTTAGGCTTGTATCTTGCTCCATTCTGTAGGCTTGTTTGCTTCAGAATTACATGTTTTCTTTTGTTTTGTTTTTATTCTTATGCATTTTGTTTCCCTTAGAATTTTGTAGTTTTCAGTTTATGTGTGCAAGGGACTGAATATTTGTGTCCCATCCCTTCAAATTCATGTATTGAAATCCTAAACCCCCAAAATGATGGTATTAGAAAGTGGGGTCTTTGGGAGATAATTAAGTCATGGAGGTGGGACCTTCATGAATGGGATTAGTGCCTTTATGAGAAGAGATAGTAAAGCCTGATTTCTCTTTCTGTTCCCTGCCATGGGTGGATACAAGAAGAAGACAAAAATCTGCAAACCCAGAAGTGTATTCTCATAGCTAGTGGATCTACTGGCACCTTCTTCTTGGGCTTCTCAACCTCCAGAACTGTGAGATATAAATATTTTGTTGTTTCATCCACCCAGTCTATGGTATTCTGTTATAGCAGCCCAAATTGACTAAGACACCACTTACATTTGACAGTGAAAGAAAAAGAAATCTACCTAGGAGCTATATATGTAAGTGAAGTTCAGTGAGCAGAAATCAATACAAGATCTGTAAAATGTTACAAAAAAAGAAAAGGAAAGTAAAAGGTAAATTGATGGCAGATGAAGAATATCAAAAAGAAGGAGGAGATAAAAATTATGTGCAATTGTTTTTGGTTTTATTTTTTAATCAGTTAATCAAATTATATTTGACATATAATGTTACATTAATTTCAGGTGTACAACATGGTGATTTGGCAACTCTATACGTTATGCTGTGCTCACCCCACGTGTAGCTACCATCTGTCATCATACAATGCTATTACAGTACCATTGACTGTATTCCCTATGCTGTATCTTTCATCTCTGTGATTTATTCATTCCATAAATGGAAGCCTATACCTCTCACTCCTTTTCACCTATTTTGCCCATCTCCCTCATCCTTCCCCTCTGAAATTGTTTTTGGAAAATTGTTTAAACACATTTAATGAAGCTTTTGAAGCAAGATGAAAAGCAGAATTATAAAAACTCAGGGGAGAGACAAAAAGGTATGAGAAAGAGATAAAGGGTGAGCTGGAAGAGCTTAGGCAATGAGTAAAGGCCATACATCATCGCTCCCCCTATTAGTCTTGAGATGGGGTATTCCTCTAAATGATGATATTTGGGGGATGGCATGTGCAGAGAAGAGGATGATTATAAACCTTGCCTTTTCACATCTTTCCCGGGGTGTTTCATGAAGGGATGGGGCATTGTCAGGTTTAGAAATTATTTAAAACATTTGTATTTTGGCCTTATTTAAACCCTTTTAGTGACCTCATCTTTATTTTAGGCATACATCAGTCATGATGAGGACTTTAATCTCTTTGACAAGTCATCACACAGAGAGGGATATAAATATATCACTGAAATTCACACAATTATAGAGGCATTATGGAGAGAAAGGTATAATTTGTTGCCTGGCTTTTTGAAAAGGTTTAACTAAAATGTTTGTCTTTTAGAAGCAACCGTGTGGGCACAGAGGGATTTAGAATGAGGTTTTGAGAGCATTTTCAACCTATCTATAGGATACATAATTGAAGGACACAGGATGCTTTCTTTGCTGGGTGTTTGAAATATGGATGTTTGTTGTGTTTTCTATTTATCCAAATCTATGTAGCAAAGAAATGTTCCCAAGATTTTGTGAACACAGCAGCATTTCTGTGGGCATTCTAGATGCATGAAAAGCATTCTTGGGAAATTAGACCACTTTCATAAATTGGTTTTATAACAGTGAGTATACCCAAGGATAAGATATTCCAACAAAGGTTAATGTTTCTCCTTTTCAAAGTATTTTTAATATTTACTGAAGAATAAGAGAAAATATCTTTAACACTTATTCCATTAATATAAGAGAAAGAAAAATCCTATCAAAGAGAAATGATTTGAGAAAGAAAGGAACTAAGTATAGTACCATTAATCAACAGAGATAAAGCATCAGAAATAATACTATTGTTCTCCTTTATTTTAGAAAAATAAAAGAATTAAAAAGGCATGTAGGCTATTAAAGTCTAATCTCTCTTTTCCTCTCCCACACACTTGCTATGTTTTTCCCTGTGGAAAGGCTGAAAAATAATGCAAAAGAGCAATTTGCTACATTGAAAGAATTAAATTGATAGGTTCTCAGAACTTAAGAGACAAATCAATGCAGTGCATCATTTCAAATACATTGACTAATTTGTTTTGAACTCAACTCTTCTTTGTTCCTCGCCACAGTTTTCTCAGCATTTTCCACTGGGAGAATGCTGTTTTATTAATAAAATTTAGCTTGCATATAAACACAGAGAATGAACATAAATTCAATAATACTCCTCTACAGAGCAGTAGTTGAAGACTCTTCTGGGATAGCAGCATCCTAATCAGATAGCACAAACATACTTTCCCGCTCTGGAGTCAGCCACTGACATGTGTTAACTATTCATACCATTATGAACATATTTTTTCTCAATGGGTTCGTTCATTCATTCATTTATTCGTTGAATGATAAAGAACAAAAAAGAAATTCAGATGAAGGGCACACATCCAGAGACAGTGGGAAAATGGTAAATTATAGGACAGTGGGAAAATGGTAAATTAAATCAGATCAAAGTGTGATATAAGTTTGACTAGAGCAAGGGTCAGCAATTTATGGGCCATGAAGCAAATCCATTCCCCTCCCTACTTTGGTACAACCCAAAAGATTAAAATAGCTTTTACATTTTTAAGTAGTTGAAAATGTTGAAAAGGAAAAGTAGTATACATGACAAATGAAAAGTACATGAAATTCCGATTACATTCTTAATACATTTTTATTCATTGAACATACCCACACTTAACTCTTATTGTATTGTTTAAGACTATTTTTGTGCTATGAGAGGCTGAGTTGAATGGTTGTAACAGAGACCATATGGTCAGCAAAGCCTAAAATATTTACTTTGTGGCCCTTTACAGAAAAAAGTTTTGCCGACCCCTGAACTAGAAGAACATAAAAGAGCATGGATTTAACTTAGAGCAATTCTGCTAGAATAGTCAGACAAGCAGAATGCACAAGGAACTCTCTAACAAAATAATCGTTCACATATTCTATCAAGGGAAACCAGAAACATTGTGCTAGGCATTCTGTATTCTGAACATACGCCATAAAAATTTCATATGGTTCTGCATTGATAATGATAGTTTGCAATTTTATTACATTACACCTAGACCCAAACTCCTTAGAAACTCGTGTTTCTGCCTCTAATCCAGAAACAAAAGTATAAGCCATCAATGGAGATTGTAAAGTGGAAAATTTCTGACTTTTCCAACAAAGGACAAATAATTTTGGTAGAGCAAAGTGTCCTTGCAAAGTCTGTACCTACAATCCTCTGCCCAGGACTCTCTTTTATCGTATTTCCTAAAAAAACCTTTCTGTGCATCAGAGATAAGCAATAAAACAGTAATGTGATAAACAGACCTTCATTAACGGTCCTTTTATTGAAAGCAAAAATTAAAACAGAAAGAAAATACCCCCAAAACATTGCCTTGACCATCTTTTTCCCTTTCCCCATCTCATATTGTTTCATTACAGAATTATCCCAATAAAATAAAGCAATAATATAAAAAAGATTTCAGTCACAAGTATTAATTAACTAAAAATACCTCTCTATGAATACAAAACTATATTCATTATTTTGCAGATTATGAGGCATGCTCTTTTTATAAACAAAATGTTATTTGATTCAGTCACTATCTATGTAACCTGTTCTTTCTCTTCTCATTTTTGAGGTCTGATTATCATTCTGTAAATGGAGATTTTACATGCTATGTATATGAGAGAATATATTCTCCTGGAATGTAAGATTCTAAATAATTATTTTACAAGTTTTAGAAAAACTCTTTCCCTTCTTTTACACTCCTATGATCTATCTAAACATGGCAGCATCGATTCATGAGAAACTTCTCCAAGACTGAAAGAGATAAAGTTGACTCCATGTGTCTAAAATATGAACTGAGTTCAGTTAGTTTGACCATTTCAGCAAACAAAATAACAAGTACAGTGCAATAGAGAGGATAAGGAGTACATAATCTAGTGTACAAAACACTAGATTATGTTTATGCAAAAGTTTTGTATATGTATATGTTTATGTATATGCAAAAGTTTTCTGGGAAACAAGTATTTCCCACCTTTCTTGTGTTAGTTTTCCTTTCGATAAGATAAAAACACAACTAAAGATTATATAAATAGATTAATATTGTCTGACTAATGATCATTATTAGAGCATAACCTGATACTAACAGTTACAAATTATAAAACATAAAAAATATAAAGGAAAAGAAAAAAATCAAAAGCCATGACTATAAGAAAAAATTAAGTATGGTGGCTATGTTTGTCATCTTGACAATTAATACAGGTTGCCTCCGAGTAATAGCATAGGTATCATAGATGGCATCTATTTCACTTTTAATAGTATCTCTTAATTTATATATCTTGGATACTAACCTTTTTTTTAAGTTTTTATTTAAATTCCAGTTAGTTCACATACAGTGTAATATATTAGTTTCAGCTGTACAATATAGGGATTCAACACTTCTATATAACCCTTTATCGGATATGTCATTTGCAAATATCTTCTCCCATTCTCTAGGCAGCCTTTTAGTTTAGTTGATTGTTCTTCACTGTGTAGAAGCTTTTTATTTTGATGTAGTCCCCATAGTTTAATTTTTGCCTTTATTTCCCTTGCCCCAGAAGACATATCTAGAAAGTTGTAGCTACAGCCGATGTCAGCGAAGTTACTGCCTGTGTTCTCCTCTAGGATTTTGATGGTTTCCTGTCTCACATGTAGGTCTTTCATCCATTTTGAATTAATTTTTGTGTATGGTGTAAGATAGTGGTCCAGTTTCATTCTTTTGCATGTTGCTGTCCAGTTTTCCCAGAACCATTTGTTGAAGAGACTGTCTTTTTCCCACTGGATATTCTTTCCTGCTTTGTTGAAGATTAATTGACCATATCATTGGGATTTCATTTCTGGGTCTTCTGTTCTGTTCCATTGATCTAAGTGTCTGTCTTTATGCCAGTACCATACTGTTTTGATCACTGCAGCTTTGTAATATAACTTGGAGTCTGGAATTGTAAAGCTCAATACCCAAAAAATGAATAATCCAATAAAAAATGGGTAGAAGACATGAATTGACATATTTCCAAAGAACACATACATATGGCCAACAGACACATGAAAAGATGCTCAACATCACTCATCATCAGGGAAATACAGATCAAAACTACAATGAGATATCACCTCACACTGGTCAAAGTGGCAAGTCAACAACACAAGAAACGACAGGTGTTGGCAAGGCTGTGGAGAAAGGGGAACCCTGTTGTACTGTTGGTTGCATGCAAGCTGGTGCAGCCATTCAAAAATAGTAGGGAATTTCCTCAAAAGTTGAAAATAGAACTACCTTACAATCCAGCAACTGCACTACTAGGTATTTACCCAAAAATATACAAAAATACTAATTTGAAGGGATACACACACCCTGATGTTTATAGCAGCATTATCTATAATAGCCAAATTACGGAAACAGCCCCATTGTCCATCAATTGATAAATGTATAAAGAAGAGGTGGTGGTGGTGGTGGTGGTGGTGGTGGTGTGTGTGTGTGTATGTGTGTGTGTGTGTGTGTGTAGGAATATTACTCAGCTGTAAAAAAAAGAATGAAATCTTGGCATTTGCAATGACATGGATGGAGCTAGATGCTAAGTGAAATAAGCCAGAGAAAGACAAATGCCATATGATTTCACTCATATGTGGAATTTAAGAAACAAAACAAAGGGAGAGAAAAAGAGAGAGGGAGGCAAACCAAGAAACAGACTCTTAACTGTAGAGAATAAAGTGATGGTTAGTGGGGGAAGGGGGTGATGGGGATTAAGGATGATGTGATGAAGCCTGAATGTTGTATGGAAGTGTTGAATCACTATATTGTATACCTGGAACTAATATTACACTATATGCTAACCAACTAGAATTTAAATAAAAATTTAAAAAATACATAAAGAAAAGAGAGACTAGAATTAATAAAGATGAAAAGAAAATACTGAGTTTTTAAAACTGCAAAACAATAGAATTGATAAATAATATCTATAGATATCTTGCTCGAAATAAAACCAATAATAGATAAAACTATTACTATAATAAAATGTATAAATACACAAAATAAATAAAAGTGGAGAAATAAAAATGGAGACATAATTAGATTGTAGAACATTTTTTCAAGTACAAGAAGTATGTAGCAGAATATGTGTAATGAAAAAATACAGAAAAAATAGTTTTCTATTCTACTTTCAGTTGTCAGTTTAAAAACACAAAGGCAGAAGTTCTAGTGCAACAGGAACTCATAAATTGCAGTGAAATGTAGAAAATGGAAAATTTCACTTTGGAAATCTGGGATATGTGCTAAAGCTGAACATACACATTCCCAACATTATAGTCCAAAGTACAGAGCTAACAAAAATGTATATACCAAAAGACACATAAAAGTATGTTTATAGAAACATTGTTTGTAGTAGTTAGAAACTGAAAACAATACAAATGTTACCTACTGTAGAATGAATAAGCTGTAGTTTATACATAAAATGGAATTCTACACAGTAATTTAAAAGAACAAACTATGGCTAAACCCGACAAGAAATTAGAAATATAACGTTAAATAAAAGAAGCAAGACACAGAAGCATGCATGCTCTATGACTCTAGCTACATGACACTCAAAATCAGGCAATCTAGTTTATAGTGATAAAAGCTCACCCTACAGGGGATGCCTGGGTGGCTCAGTTGGTTAAGAGTCTGCCTTTGGCTCAGGGCGCCTGGGTGGCTCAGTCGCTTAAGCGGCTGCCTTTGACTCAGGTCATGATCCCAGGGTCCTGGGATCGAGTCCCGCATCGGGCTCCCTGCTCTGCGGGGGCCTGCTTCTCCCTCTCCATCTGCCTGCTTCTCTGCCTACTTGTGCTCTCTCTCTATCTCTCTGTCAAATAAATAAATAAAATCTTTAAAAAAAAAAAAAAAGAGTCTGCCTTTGGCTCAGGTCCATGATCTCAGGGTCCTGGGATTGAGTCCTGCATCGGGCTCCTTGCTCAGTGGGGAGCCTCTTGCTTCCCTCTCTGCCTGCTGCTCCCCCTGCTTGTGCATGCTCTCTCTCTCTCTGACATATAAATAAAAAATAAGATTAAAAAAAAACCCCTCACCCTATTGGAAGTTAATGACTGGAAAGAAGCCTGGGAGAGGCATCTGAGGTACTGGTAATGTTCTCTATCCTTATCTGGATGGACATTACATGAGTATGTTTATTTTGTAGGAATTCAGTGAGCTGTACAATTATTATTTTGCACATTTTTCTATATATGTTAGCCTTCAGTAAAAAATTACTTAAAATATATTTTGTTAAAATATTTAACATATTTATTTATTTAATAATCTCTACACCCAACGTGGGGCTTGAACTCACGACCCCAAGATGAAGAGTCGCTTCTCTTCAGACCGAGGCAGCCAGACACCCCTAAAATATTTTTTAAAATGTATTTCTTAATTTAAAGGTTCATCTCTCAGACTTTGAGAAAGTGGGGTGTAAGATATATACTCAGGCAGCAAATCATTTAATAGAATGCTATTCCCTTTTGTATACGTGAGACAGATTCTTGAAGAGTTCCTCTGGAACTGTGTTTCTTCTCATTACCTGGCATAATGTCTGACACCTACTAGAAATTCTAATATTTGAACACCAGATAAATTAAAATATACTAAATACCACAAGAACATGCATGTATTACAGCTACCCCACAAGTAATGAAGGCACACAACTACCAGTGACTATATGATAATTTAGCAAGATTTTGACTAAAAAGATAACTCTAAAATTTTATAAGAATAACACCCTAGTTCATTAAAGCTATTTGATTGCTTTCTGATCTTGCTTTTTGCTAATTGCTTTTGCTTCACTTTTGATTGCTATGGGATGCTACAAGGAAAAAAGCATCTTGGGGGGATGTCATGAATTTGCACAGCCCCAGTGAATACTTTACAATCATTACTGCACTATATGCCATTAAGTGATCATTAAAAGTTAAGTTTTATCACTACATAAATTCTTACTAGCAAATGAAATGAACAAAGAATAGACACAGTGAATATGCCAGTGAATAAATGATTTTTAAACTAATCTTTTTTTTGCATTTTTTAATTATATTATGTTATGTTAATCACCATACATTACATCATTAGTTTTTGATGTAGTGTTCCATGATTCATTGTTTGCGTATAACACTCAGTGCTCCATGCAGAACGTGCCCTCTTTAATACCCATCACCAGGCTAACCCATCCCCCAACCCCTCTCCCCTCTAGAACCTTCAGTTTGTGTCTCAGAGTCCATAGTCCTTCATGGTTCGTCTCCCCCTCCCATTTCCACCCCCCTTCATTTTTCCCTTCCTACTACCTTTTTTTTTTTTTTTTTTTAACATATAATGTATTATTTGTTTCACAGGTACAGGTCTGTGATTCAACAGTCTTACACAATTCACAGCGCTCACCATAGCACATACCCTCCCCAATGTCTATCACCTAGCTGCCCCATCCCTCCCACCCCCCACCACTCCAGCAACCCTCAGTTTGTTTCCTGAGATTAAGAATTCCTCATATCAGTGAGGTCTTATGATACATGTCTTTCTCTGATTGACTTACTTCGCTCAGCATAACACCCTCCAGTTCCATCCACGTCGTTGCAAACGGCAAGATTTCATTCCTTTTGATGGCTGCATAATATTCCATTGTATATATATACCACATCTTCTTTATCCATTCATCTGTCCATGGACATCTTGGCTTAAAGAAAAACTCTAAAGGTAGAAAAATATGATTTCCAAAGGAAAACAATTTTTTTTATTTTTCAAATCATATAAAAAGATTCATCAGCTGTAAAAATGCACCACTTGGGTGCAAGATGTTGGTGGGGGGAGACTGTACTGTGTGTTTGTGGGGCCAGAGGTTATATAAAACTCTTGATACTTTCTGCCCAATTTTACTATTAACTTAAAACTACTTTAAAAAATAAAGTCTATTTAACAGAAAAAAGAAAACAAAGCCGTGTATACATAGAGCAGTGGTTCTCCACTTTTACTGTGCATCAGTATCCTGGAGGGCTTGTCAAAACACTGTTGGGCTCACCCCTACATTGTCTCATGTAGTAGGTTTTAATCTGGCACAATAATTTGCATTTCTAATAAGTTCACAGGTGATGCTAATGCTTCTGGTCCTCGGACCACACTCTGAGAACCAGTGACATGGAGCAACCTAGAGCGAGCCGTGTTGTCTTACCGGTCCCTACTTCTTGGAAATGTTTCTTCTTTGACAGAAAAAATGAATCCAAAAGGCATTCCTGGGTTAGTAACTGGTTAGCTACACTTTTTTTAAAGTCAATTCATAGTTTAATAAAAATTACTATGTGAGCCAGCTCAAGCTTCTGAAACTTAGTGTGCTATACCCCTCACATGTATAATTCAGATCCCTGACTCAGATACCTGAAAACGTCATTTGAGTTAGTGTCAGTTCTGAGATCCCTCTCTTTACCTTTCTCTGGGCTCCAAGGACCCAGCCACCCAAGTCCCATATTCTCTGCAAACTCTCTTTTGACCTCCCTTTCTTAGCCCACAGAATTGCTTTCCTCCTTGGCACCCCCTCTTTTATAGTACTTAGTATCCCAGTCACTGATCAGAGCTTGGATAGAGATGGCTACTAAATAGTCTTCACTCCATGGGGTAAATTTGCAGGTAGATTTTTAAACTTTGAAGGCAAGGTGAGGATCTGTGTCCCTTTTTATTTTTCCTGGGCTTCTGTTTTGGACCCTTTCATACTGTGTTTGTCCTGTGGATCTTCTTTTGACCTGTAGATCCAATTGCAGTGGCTTTTTCTCTAGGTTTTGTTTTGTTTTGTTTCACTTGAAGTATAGTTGACACACAATGGTATATTAGTTTCAGGTATACAACATAATGATTCCACAACTCTATGTCATGCTATGCTCGTTAGCTTACTCTTGAAAGAGATGATAAGGATATCAATGAGACACGGATCTTTCTAGATTTTCTATTTAAAGTTACTTTCTAAATGATGACTGACCTTATTATTTTTACTAAAATGACTGGCTCTTTCCAAAATGATATCTATGAATATTTCCAGAAACCTAATACAGTTTTTAGAAAAAATGTTAAGGCTGTTTTTACATGAAATATGTAACAAGAAAGAGTCGGTAAATACATAACATAATAAATGATTTGGTAGTTTTTCTCAATAATGCTTTATCATCCTGCTTAAATGTTACAATAATTGTAATTTTAGTAAAATGGTATGGAATTCACAGCTTTTATCTCTGATAAACTATGGCTGAAGAAATATATGTTGCAGGGTAATAGAATATGATTAAGTATTCTATCAACATCATTGAATTAAAAGGAAAAATAATTCCTTTTATGGACATTTGAAAAGGCTAAAAGTGGCAATTATACAGACATATTGTGTTACAACATTTATAGGATTATTAAGCAATTTTATCATGTTAATGCCACTTGGACTTGTCTTGAAAGTCCTGAGAATATAATGAGAATTTAGCCTGACAGAATTATTCGTTATTAGCATTATTATTATTGTTAACTTCATTTTCCTGCATGCATTAATCATTAGTTCTAGATAAGGCTTGAACCCAAGATACTCTACAACTTACTAGGAAGACCACTTTGCAATAGTTTAGGTTTTCTGATTTACACATTGATTCAAACTCATACAATTATTTAAATGCTCAATGTTGTATTTGATTACAGTTTTGCAAGCATCAGATGACATTTCTCAGAGTAACTGTTACAACATATTTACTGTGTGGGCTTTCCCTGTTGTGCCCAGAGATACCTTAGAAATGCAGAGCAGGCACTGAAATCCAAGTCTGTGGTTTCACTTTTCAAAGTTAGGCTATACTTAAAACATAGACTTTTAGAAGAATTGGGGACACCCTAAGAATTTAGAGGCACAGAGAGGTTCTGTGGCTTTTCCAGCACCACACAGTCAGTGGCAGAACCAAGAGGAGTTGGTTCTGCCAACTTGGACCTGAGTACTCTACGCAGTGCTGTTGTCTCAGTACCTCTGTGCCTCTCTGCTTAGCAGCCTGAGGAAGCAAATGGAAAGAATTGCTACCTTCTCTTCGTTACAAAGTGCAAAAACATACATGCATCATAGCAGACACTGGAAAGCAAACTAATGAGAACTGGCTTGTGAATGCTTCTCTACCTGAAATTCCCCTCAGGCAGCGGGGTTAACAAAGTAGTTTCTGCTGAGAGTAAGAGGATGGAGAATTGGTCTCTAGGCCCAGGGCAAGGTGTTTCAGGGGAAGGCCATCGATCTGGAATTTCCCACTCATTTATGAACTGATGGAGCATGATTTCATCAGTCTTCAAGATGCTGTCAAAGGCATTTAACTGACTTTTGTGTAAGTTTAGACTTGCTGCCTATTCACAGCATTTCAGAATTATATTTTCATTCTCAACTCTTGTATATCTGCTATATTTAATGATGCTTTGGATTTTATAAGATGAAAAGCCATAGAAAAAGAAATTTGAAAGCATAGTTGGTAAAGGTTTAACTACTATTAAAGATTTGGGAAACGATATTTTAAAATGTGATTATTTTATATGTTAGAAGAGATATCTGTTGTCCTCTTTACGGAAGTTAGACCCCTGTGGTTAGGTGAGCAATACTTGTTGAGTGAGAAATTCCATTTCTGTGACCAGAAGAATAATCCACTCAACTCCATGCGTACCATGGAGAACCAAACATTGGGAAATAGAGCACAGAATCAGAAAGAACATGATTCAAATTCTAGACTTTACATTTAATGAAACTGGACAGCAGCATAAAGCAAGGCTAGGGCCCCCCAACAGACAAGGTATGTAGTATTTTGGCTATTATGATGTTTTACCTTTCTGAATCTGAAGTCCCTCTTCTGTGAATCATGAATAAGAATACATGGACTAAAAATAAAATGTAAAATATTTCAAGCCCCTTAATATGTGTAATTGCTTCATGGATAAAAGAATCAGACCATAGAATATTAAATAATAATTATTTTTGTGAACAAATGGCAAAAACATTACCTCACTAATAAAAACATGAATGAATAATATTGCAAATCTCCAGTCTATAAAACTCATATGTGGATCATTCTTTTTCTCTGAAATGACTCTAGAAATATTAATGAAGACAATAAGCAAACAAACATACTGGGGAGAGGCTACCCCTCTATTTTTTTTTTTAAAGATTTTTAAAATTTTTTTGACAGAGAGAGACACAGTGAGAGAGGGAACACAAGCAGGGGGAGTGGGAGAGGGAGAAGCAGGCTTCCCGCAGAGCAGGGAGCCCGATGCGGGGCTTGATCCCAGGACCCCGGGATCATGACCTGAGCCGAAGGCAGACGCTTAACGACTGAGCCACCCAGGCACCCCTGCTACTCCTCTAATTTCTAATCTAGATGAAATTTAGTGGAATGTTGATCTAACCTAGAAAACAAAACTAAGCTAAGCACTCAAACTCTAAGTCTAAATGTTTGCATTTTAGTCCTGATTTGTCACCCTTTAACTCTGTGACCTTGAAAAAGTAACATGTCCCAAAGGTTGGTACCCAGTTTCACCATATGTTGAATGAGAAGACTCAATAAAATAAATTCCTTAGAGGCGTTTATCAGTTTTCTGCTATCAGAAATCTACTTGGCTAATATTCTGTAATAAACTCCCAATATCTGGGAGACTAATCATCAAGGAGATGTCTCCTCATGTTTTACTGCTTTATGTATCTTCTAGCTCTAAAACTGAAAGCATGGAGCAAAATGGAATTACAGAATTATAAAATCATGGGTTTGGAGGAGCCCTTGTTGAGGTAATATAGAATTCAGAGGTAAAAAGCAAAGCATATTGCATATAGCTCAATTCAATGCTAGTTCCTTTGAAAATGAGTATCCACTTTCCCCAGACAATATAAATCAGCCCTCCCTCTGGGATTTCCCAACACTTAGTATATTAGACCTTACTCAGTCCCATACATGAAAGTGTCCTCCATCAGACTGTGTACCTCTCTAAATAAGGAACCATTACAATAGTCTATTTTGTCAACATCTAGCAAAGTGACTGACACCTTGTAAGCTAGCCGTAATGTTTTTCAACCCTATTGAAAGTTTAAATTTAAATGAACCTAATGCACAATGGCAAACTTTTTTAAAGCAAAATCTTTCACACACACACACACACACGCACATACACACACCCTTACAAAGGCACATAGGAAAAACTAGGCAAAGTTTAACACTCAAAAATTGTATAATTAATGAACCACTTGTTGAAATTTAGTGAAATGAATATTTTATACAATTATTGTCACTATGGATATGAATACACACACATTTATACACACACACATATAAAACTCATTTTAGGGGTGCCTGGATGGCTCAGTCGGTTAAGCATCTGCCTTCGGCTCAGGTCATTATCCCGGGGTCCTGGGATCAAGCCCCGTGTCAGGCTCCCTGCAGAGCGAGGAGCCGGCTTCTCTCTCTCTCCCCTCCTCATGCTCTCTCTCTCAATATCTGTCTTTCAAATAAGTTAAAAAAAAATAAAAATAAATAAAACTCAGTTACATGTGTTTAAAATTTTCTAAAACCCATATAATCTAGAAAAAATTATAGTCTTTTAAAATACTGGGCTAATTATATTTTATACTGTAATGCTCTAATTTATTAAAATTACAACCCTGTAATTTCTCTAATAACCATCACATTTCATTTACTTTAAAATTTTTTTTAGTTCAGTATGTACTATATAACAAAAAAGGACTCATTTCTTGAGAATATGATTTTATTGAATTTCTATTTCCATTAAAGTTTGTATTGATACACAGTGAAATAGGTAATTGAGGTATTTTTTAGGATAACTCTATAAACCCTGAAAAAATCTTCATAAATTTAAATTTCCATGCCTACTAACATTATATAAAAGGCTTTATTTGTGTTAAATGTAAAATAAAAGGATTTTTACCAGTAAGGTAAAATATATTCATTTATATCAATTTTTCCTTTTATGTCAATATTTCTTGCTGTATAATTATATACATTTTATGTCAATATTTCCTACTGTGTAATTATGTAATTATGTACATCCTTATATATTCTTTTATGTATATATCCTTACTCTTTTTATGTCAATATTTCCTACTGTATAATTATAAAAATGATAGTAATTTATCTGTAATTTTATTGGAATAGCAACAATCCAATAATTGTCAAAAATATTGCTTTCTTTGTACAGAATGAATATATATAACATAAATATATGCATTTATGCATATAAATATACACATATATAATGTGAGCTTTAAAAAGAAAACATTACTTGGGGCGCCTGGGTGGCTCAGTTGGTTAAGGTCTGACTCTTAGTTTCAGCTCATGTCATGATCTCACGGTCTTGGGATCAAGCCCCGTGTTGGGCTCCATGCTCAGCCACAGAGTCTGCTTGAAATTCTCTCTCTCCATCTGCCCCTACTCCCCCCAAATAAAATAAATAAATCTTAAAAAAAAAGGCATTACAAAGACAGTGAAGATTTTTGTTGGTTGATTTTCTTTGTTTTTATTCTTCTAGATCAGTAGCCTTCTCACTCTGATAGTCTAAGTATGAAATTACAGATAGAAAATTGACTATAAATTCTGTTCTACATTTCATGGTTTATATTTCTCATCTGGTGTTTTCTTAATTTATAATACATATGTGAAAGAAGTATGACTATTATATTTTGTAATCTTTTTCTAAGTACTGCTTTGTTTTATTAAGTTTAGGTAAAAAGTTGGAATTTTGAAATCTTTATTAAAAATATATTACTCTATGGAGAAAATATTAAAATATCAAATAATATCTATACAGGTCATTACCTGAGAAATAGGAAAGGTTACATTTGTAACGACTTTAAAAAGTAATTGTACAGCTGATGTATTACTTCTAATTTTCTGTGGGAGCAAGCTCTGAAGCCTTGATCCAAAACAGACAAGACCTTAATACCAAGGCATCTTTCTTTGAAGAGGGTCACCCTGAGGCCCTGACTCAATGATCTCAGAAGATGAGAATGACAAAACCAAGAAGTAAGATAGGTAAGTGAGGCAAGACCTAAAAGTCATTTAAAGGTCAAAAGATGATGAATTCAATTACATTATCCTTTGAAAAGTGGCTTCTGCTCATGCATAAATGCCAACATTTGAAAGTCATTATCAGGAATATTGAAGGAGAAAAGGCTCTTCTTTGGTCCTTTCAAAGTACTGAACAAGAAGTTTCTTTGGTATAGAAGGAATTCAAATGTTAAAACTGGAGAGCAGGGGCACCTGGGTGGCACAGTCATTAAGCGTCTGCCTTCAGCTCAGGTTGTGATCCCAGGGTCCTGGGATCGAGCCCCGCCTCAGGCTCCCTGCTTCTCCCTCTCCCTCTGCTACTCCCCCTGCTGTGCTCCCTTGCTCGCTATGTGTCTCTCTCTGTCAAATAAATAAATAAAATCTTTAAAAAAATAAAATAAAAAAAATAAAACTGGAGAGCCGGCAACCTGGGAATTTTTATGTTCCAATGTTGTTCCTAGGTAACACTTGATAAGTTATCTTGTGACAAATATATTCATTCATTACTGGTAGCCATAGGCATATTTGCTGTGTCTTTGGTTGGGAAATAATCCATAAAAAAACCCTCAGCATCCATGAGCCATTTATTTAGTCAGATATGGCAGAATCAGTATCTCTTAGGTGCTGCCCCCTGACCTGTGAGCCCTGCCTCTCAAGGGTCTTCTAGACCAGAAGTGGAACTGTGGTTGGAACAGGGAGCTGAAAGAGCCTTTTTCATGGTCCTACAGAACTGGCTCTAGCTCAAGACTAACCAGTGGTAACCTAGAGTCTTTAACCCAGCCCATGTCCAACAATGAATGAGAATCACCCCAAATCATGGTGTCAATAATCATTATGTTATTCTTGCAATCTGGGTGAATTCAGGAAATACTGCCAGCCATTGATGATATTGGTAGTATTGGGGGGAGGACAGTGGAAGGTTGGAGAGTGTGTTAAAGAAGAGAAACAGGGACCAGCTCCATACAGGAGCTGTCCAGATTTGGGGTGCCTTGCTTAGATGTCACTGCTGGCCCTGGCTTTTGAAAGATTAAAAAGATGGATTTATCTGTAGTTAATTTAAGTAGGATATTGGATTTTGTTCCTAATCTCAAATTTGGCAAACTCATAAACTAATATTTACTTGATGGTCTAATTAGCAAAGTGTTGTTTTAACTCTTAGATTAAATTGAAGAATAGAATTTATTTATTGAAATTTCCCCTTTCTTACAGCAATGCTACCTTGCTCAGATCACTCATTTTCCCTTCATTCTTAAAGAGCTTTTTACCAAACTTGTGTTAATTTTTTCCAGGACTTTTTTAAAATTTAAATTTTGTAATAATTTTAGACTTGCAAAGATTATTCATTTCAAAATGGCATCAAAATTAAGAAATTAACATTGATGAGTAGGTCACAGGCAATTAGTACTGTTAACTACAGACTTACCCACATTTCACCAGTTTTCCACTATTGCCCTTTCTCTCTTGCAGGATCCTATCAGTCATCACATATTGCATTATGTCTTTAAGTTCTCCTTGGTCTCCTTGTACCTGTAACAGTCATTCACTCTTACCTTGTTTTTCCTGATTCTGGTCCTTTTAACACACTTGGGTTGAAGAGTATTGTTCAATTATGTTGTAGTGTCCCTCAGTTTGGGATTATCTGATGTTCTTTGATACTTGGAATAAAATTATGCATTATTTTGTAAAAATAGCACAGAAATGATATAACTTCAGTGAATTATATCAAGGAGTTATATCACTATGCTTTATAACTAGGGGTGTTTACCTTCATCTCTTAATTAATGTGATGTCTGCTGGATTTCCCCAATGTAAAGTTACTCTCTCCCTTTGTAATTAGTGACTATATATTAGGAGAGAAATTTGAGGATATGCAAATCCTGATTCTCTCCAAACTTTCACCATAATTTTTAGAATCGATTTTTTGAAACTAGGTTGATATTCTTTCCTCTCTCTCTCTCTCTTTTTTTTAAACTCTTTTTAGTATTTTGGAAGGTGTATGTTTTTTTCTAGTGATACCTTTGGATCTCTATCTTCATTGATGCCTTTGCTGCTGTGTTTTCTTATTTGACCCTTTAATATCTTTTTAATTATTCATTGCCTTTATACAATGACCTTTATCTGTTCTTTCTTTCCATCTATTAGATTAGCTGCATTATTTCTCCTTAGTTAGATATATAGCATTAACATTGTCCTTCATCCTTGTCACTTTTAAATTGTATTATGTACATTTATACATTATTTAATGTTCACCATTAGTCTTTTGGCAAAACTTTTCTCAGTCTTTATTTGGATGACATCAACCTCCAGTAGATTCTGTAAGAAAGACTAACAGGTGCAAAATTCCCTATGCTCTTGTTTTAAAAACTCTCTTTCTAGTATGCTTTATTTTGAAGAACATCTTGTGTAGACATAAACTCCTGGGTTCAAACTTTGTTTTACTGAGTTTTAGAAAAAAAATATTACTCCATTGGTATCTTGATTTGAATATTGATTTTGCAAAGTCTGATGCTTGTCTAATTTTTTTGCCCTTGTGAAATATTTGATCTTTTTTTCTGGGAACCTTGAGGATTCTAACTTTATCTTTGAAATGTAATAGTTCTACTGGAAAAGCTTTAGACATTGATTGCTTTGGATTAATTTTTTCAAGTGTTTGGTAAGCCTTTTCACTGTGTAGATTCACATTTTTTTTTAATCTTTGAAAAGTTTTCTTGTTTTATAGTTTTAAATGTATTTAATTTTTTTTCTTTTTAAGGGACTCCAATTATGGGACTATTATTATTTTTTTCCCTGTCTTCCAGTTCCTCTACTTTCTAATACTTTTTGCTTCATTATACCATTTTCATTATCCGGGTTGTTCTATATTTATTTATTGTAATTTTATTGAATTTTAATTTGAGTCTTTATTCTCTTGGGCATCTTAAAGTTTATTTTTTTGTAGTTTTGAGATAACATCATGTTTTGCACATTTTTTCTGACTTAAACTTTTTCATTTTTTAAAATTTCTGTACTTAATTTTTAAATTTCTTATTCAGTGTGTTTTTTTCATATCCTCAAATGCTTACTTGAATGTTTAATTCTCTGTAAAGTGTAGATTCATAATTTTTTTATGCTTCTATGTTGCTTTCAGATAGGTTTTCTCTGTTGATTTGTGTGAAATTTTTTTCCTGATTTTTAAAAATACTTTTCTCTTCACACTGCTTTTGTTCATTTAAGATATTGGGCAGTTTTACTAGATCTTCATTTTAATGGCATCATTTTCTGCAAGACTTGGAAAAATTAGGGTACATTAGATTTAATTGTCTGTTTTCTTGCATTTTGCTTTGGTGGAGCTGGGCGGGTTGTGGGTCTTTCAATTTTGAGTGTGTGCATGTAAAGTTTTTTTTCACCTTTTGCCTTGTAAGATTTTAAATCTCTCTCTTTTACTTCTTTTTCCCTCCACCACCTACCTCAATGCTAAAAGACACTTTTCCTTCCTATTTGCCTCTTCCCTTTAAGCTAAACCTGTCTCTTTAAATTGTAAGCCTGGTCCTTGCTAAGGCATCTGATATTTTTAAATAGCACCTGCTTTGAAATCCCTTCTCTGTAGTCTGTGCTCTGACTTTTCTGGTTACTATTTTAGTATTTTAAACTTTAGGGTAGTTTGAATGTTTCTGGTGGTTTCTCCAGCTGTCCCACAGGACCCCCCTCTACTAATGTCCCTTCTTTGTCTTCCTTGTGTTTTTTGTCACTCAGCCTTTGTTTACCTCAAAGCCTACAGAGAGTAGAGGGGGAGCTGACACTTGTTGGACCAAAATCCTGGGGGTTTTGAATTTTTTCTTTTTAACTAACAGTTGGTTTGCACTTTTGGCATTCATTGTCCTCAAATAATGATGAGGGTGTAATTTTGCATAGAATTTTCATCGTTTGTGAATTATTTCATATTGTTTAGGAAGGACTTTTGGGGAGGTTGATGATTACTACACAACCACCATTGTCTAGCAGTCCTTAAATTCCCCTTCATTAAGGATTTAATATACCTTTTACACTGATCCTTACATGCTAAGCTCAGACTTTGTTGCTAGGAAGGACCTAAGATTTCATCTGGCCACAGTAACATGCCTTATATATATGGTACCTAAAGCTATTCTGCTGGAAGTGTTAACTCAGATCACATTAGGTTTTATTCTCCATAGAAAATGCTCTTCCCACTTTACCGTATTATCTCATTAAACTTGTACTAAGCTCTAAGGTACTTATGAGCAGTAATATGTTATATATTAAAGTTTTATTCCCTTATATGGTACAGTACAGTGCTGTCAGTAAAGAGGATAGAAATTAGGAACTTACCTACCTGTACAAGGAGGCAGAAGAGTGCTTCTCCTTTCATCACACAAGAGTAAGATAATTGGGATATATGTATAAGATAAATGGAATATGATTCATGACAACACACTTTGTGTGGAAACTTAAAAGTAAGATTTTACAAATAACTGACCTTATATATAAGGCAGACTATTTCAGTGTCTGTTGTATTGTTTAATTGTATTTTACACACACACAAAAACATGTACACATAAAAATATATATGTCTATAAGTTATGCCTATCTATACACAAACACATGTACACATCTCATGTTCTGCTAAATGTTCCCTGGAAATTAAGGTCAATATTTTCATAGGTTAAAGTTTCTTGGAGAGTTATACTACATGTAAGTCAGTTACAGCTTCTGTAGTACTATATATTCGATGTCTATGAGATATCATAATCTTTTTTTAAATTTTATGTTAATCACCATACATTACATCATTAGTTTTTGATGTAGTGTTCCATGATCATTGTTTGCATATAACACCCAGAGATATCATAATCTTTATTTTATTTTATTTTTTTTGAGCAATGAACATTTTTATTAGACAAAATTAAGTTCTGATGCACATTATCTCTGTCAAGAGCAGGGGAAAGGAAAGACCTCTGTGCACTCCCTGCCTCTCATCAGAAGCATCTGCGTGTTTACAGCTCCCCACAAAACCCAAGCTGCTTATTAGGTTTGGTGAGCCATTTTATTATTATTTTTTTAATTTTATTATTTTATGTTAGTCACCATACAATACATCATTGGTTTTTGATGTGGTGATCCATGATCCATTGTTTTCGTATAACACCCAGTGCTCCATGCAGTACATGCCCTCCTTAATACCCATCACCGGGCTAACCAATATCCCCTCCCCCCTCCCCTCTAAATCCCCGTTTGTTTCTCAGAGTCCATAGTCTCTCATGGTTCATCTCTCCCTCCAATTCTGCCCCCCATTTTTCCCTTCCTTTTCCTAATGTCCTCCATGCTATTCCTTATGTTCCACAAATAAGTGAAACCATATGATAATTGACTTTCTCTGCTTGGCTTATTTCACTTAGCATAATCTCCTCCAGTCCCATCCATGTTGATGTAAAAGTGGGGTATTCATCCTTTCGGATGGCTGAGTAATATTCCATTGTATATATGGACCACATCTTCTTTATCCATTCATCTGTTGAAGGGCATCTCAGCTCTTTCCACAGTTTCGCTATTGAGGACATTGCTGCTATGAACATTGGGGTGCATATGGCCCTTCTTTTCACTACATCTGTGTCTTTGGGGTAAATACCCAGGAGTGCAATTGCTGAGTCATAGGGTAGCTCTATTTTTAAATTTTTGAGGCACCACCACACTGTTTTCCAAAGTGGCTGTACCAACTTGCATTCCCACCAACAGTGTAAGAGGGTTCCCCTTTCTCCACAACCTCTCCAACATTTGTTGTTTCTTTCCCTGTCCATTTTTGCCATTCTAACTGGTGTAAGGTGGTATCTCAATGTGGTTTTGATTTGGATTTCCCTGATGGCTAATGATGATGAACATTTCTTCATGTGTCTGTTAGCCATTTGTATGTCTTCTTCAGAAAAGTGTCTGTTCATCTCTTCTGCCCACTTTTTGACTTGATTATTTGTTTTTGGGGTGTTGAGTTTGAGAAGTTCTTTATAGATCTTGGATACCAGCCCTTTATCTGTAGTGTCATTTGCAAATATCTTCTCCCATTCTGTGGGTTGCCTCTTTGTTTTGTTGACTGTTTCCTTTGCTGTGCAGAAGCTTTTTATCTTGAGGAAGTCCCAAAAATTCATTTTTGCTTTTGTTTCACTAGCTTTTGGAGATGTATCTTGAAAGAAGTTGCTGTGGCCGATGTCAAAGAGGTTACTGCCTATGTTCTCCTCTAGGATTTGGATGGATTCCTGTCTCACGTTGAGGTCTTTCATCCACTTTGAGTTTATCTTTGTGAATGGTGTTAGAGAATGGTCGAGTTTCATTCTTCTGCATGTGGCTGTCCAATTTTCCCAGCACCATTTATTGAAGAGACTGTCTTTTTTCGATTGCATGCTTTTTCCTGCTTTGTCAAAGATTATTTGACCATAGAGTTGAGGGTCCATATCTCTATTCTGTTCCATTGGTCTATATGTCTGTTTTTGTGCCAGTACCATGCTGTCTTGGGGGTCACAGCTTTGTAATATAGCTTGAAATTGGGCAATGTGATGCCCTGAGCTTTGTTTTCTTTTTCAACATTTCTTTGGTGATTCGGGGTCTTTTCTCATTCCATACAAATTTTAGGATTGTTTGTTCCACTTTGAAAAATGTCATTGGAATTTTGATCGGGATGGCATTGAAGGTATAGATACTTTTCCGATCCATGAGCACGGAATATTTTTCCATCTTTTTGTGTCTTCTTCAATTTCTTTCATGAGTGTTCTCTAGTTCCTAGAGTATAGATCCTTTACCTCTTTGGTTAGGTTTATTCTGAGGTATCTTATTGCTTTTGGTGCTATTGTAAATGGAATCATTTCTTTTATTTCTCTTTCTACAGTTGTGTTGTTAGTGTATAAGAAAGCAACTGATTTCTGTGCATTGATTTTGTATCCTGCCACATTACTGAATTGCTGGATGAGTTCTAGTAATTTGGGGGTGGAGTCTTTGGGTTTTCCACATAAAGTGTCATGTCGTCTGTGAAAAGAGAGAGTTTGACTTCTTCTTTGCCAATTTGAATACCTTTTATTTCTTTTTGTTGTCTGATTGCTGTTGCTAGGAGTTCTAGTACTATGTTGAACAATAGTGGTGAGAGTGGGCACCCTTGTCGTGTTCCTGATCTTAAGGGAAAGGCTCTCAGCTTTTCCCCATTGAGGATGATATTCACTGTGGGTTTTTCATAGATGAATTTTATGAACTTGAGGAATGTTCCCTCTATCCCTATACTCTGAAGAGTTTTAATCAGGAAAGGATGTTGTATTTTGTCGAATGCTTTTTCTGCATCGATTGAGAGACCATATGGTCCTCTCCCTTCTCTTATTAATGTGTTCTATCACATTGATTGATTTGCGAATGTTGAACCACCCTTGCATCCCGGGGATAAATCCCACTTGGTCGTGGTGGATGATCCTTTTAATATATTGTTGGATCCTATTAGCTAAGATTTTTTTGAGGATTTTGGAATCCATATTCATCAGGCATATTGGTCTGAAATTCTCCTTTTTGACGGGGTCTTTGCCCGGTTTGGGGATTAAGGTAATGCTGGCCTCATAGAATGAGTCTGGAAGCTTTCTTTCTGTTTCTATTTTTTGAAACAGCTTCAGTAGAATAAGTATTCTTTCTTCTTTGAATGTTTGGTAGAATTCCCCAGGGAATCCATCAGGCCCTGGACTCTTGTTTTTTGGGAGGTTTTTGATCACTGCTTCAATCTCGTTACTGGTTATTGGCCTATTCAGGTTGTCAATTTCTTCCTGTTTCAGTCTTTGGAGTTTATAGGTTTCCAGGAAGGCCTCCATTTCATCCAAATTGTTCAGTTCATTGGCATATAGTTTTTGATAATAATTTCTAATAATTGTTTTTATTTCCTTGGTGTTAGTTGTGATCTCCTCCCTTGCATTCATAATTTTAATTTGGGTCCTTTCTCTTTTCTTTTGGATAAGTCTGGCCAGTGGTTTATCGATCTTACTAATTCTTTCAAAGAACCAACTCCTAGTTTCGTTGATCTGATCTACTGTGTTTCTGGTTTCTAATTCATTGATTTCTGCTCTAATTTTAATTATTTCTCTTCTAATGTGTGGCTTAGGTATTGTTGTTGCTTTTTCTCGAGTTCTTTGAGGTGTAGAGTTAGTTGGTGAATTCGAGATTTTTCTATTTTTTTGAGTGAGGCTTGGATGGCTATGTATTTCCCCCTTAGGACCGCCTTTGCAGTGTCCCATAGGTTTTGGACCAATGTGTTTTCGTTCTCATTGATTTCCATGAATTGATTAAGTTCTTCTTTGATTTCCTGGTTGATCCAAACATTCTTGAGCAGAGTGGTCTTTAGCTTCCAAGTGTTTGAATTTTTTCCAAATTTTTTCTTGTGATTGAGTTCCAGTTTTAGAGCATCGTGGTCTGAGAATATGCAGAGAATAATCTCAATCTTTTGGTATCGGTTGAGACCTGATTTGTGACTCAGTATGTGGTCTATTCTGGAGAAAGTTCCATGTGCGCTCGAGGAGAATGAGTATTCTATTGTTTTAGGGTGGAATGTTCTGTAAATATCTATGAGGTACATCTGGTCCAATGTATCATTCAAAGCTCTTGTTTCCTTGTTGATTTTCTGCTTAGATGATCTGTCCATTGCTGAGAGTGGAGTATTGAGGTCTCCTACAATTAACATATTGTTATCAATATGACTATTTTGGTTAACAGTTGGCTTATGTAGATGGCTGCTCCCATGTTGGGGGCATAGATATTTACAATTGTTAGATCTTCTTGTTGGATAGACCCTTTAAGAACGATATAGTGTCCTTCTGTGTCTCTAATTACAGACTTTAGTTTAAAATCTAATTTGTCTGATGTAAGAATTGCTACGCCAGCTTTCTTTTGAGGTCCGCTGGCATGGAAGATGGATCTCCATCCCTTCACTTTCAGTCTGGATGTATCTTTAGGTTCAAAATGAGTCTCTTGTAGACAGCATATGGATGGGTCCTGTCTTTTTATCCAATCTGCAACCCTGTGCCGTTTTATGGGAGCATTTAGGCCCTTTGTGTTGAGAGTGATTATTGAAAGATATGAATTAATTGTCATCATGTTGCCTGTGAAGATGTTGTTTTTATAGATTGTCCCTGTAAATTTCTGTTGTAGATCACTCTTGGGGTCTTTCTCCTTTTATAGAACCCCCTTAATATTTCTTGCAGGACCGGCTTAGTGGTCACATATTCTTTCAGTTTCTGCCAGTCGTGGAAACTCTGCATCTCTCCATCCATTTTGAATGAAAGCCTTGCCGGATAAAGTATTCTTGGCTGCATGTTCTTCTCATTTAGGACCCTGAATATGTCTTGCCAGGCCTTTCTGGCTTGCCAGGTCTCGGTGGATAGGTCTGACGTTATTCTGATGTTCCTCCCTCTGTAGGTTAGGAATCTCTTCCCCCTAACTGCCCTTAAGATGGTTTCCTTGGTTCTAAGATTTGCAAGTTTTACTATTACATGCCAGGGTGTTGGCTTGTTTTCCTTGATTTTGGGAGGGGTCCTCTCTGCCTCTAGGACTCAAATGTTTGTTTCATTCCCCAGATTAGGGAAATTCTCAGCTACAACTTGCTCAAATACATCTTCTAGTCCTCTCTCTCTCTCCACTCCCTCCGGGATTCCAATTATTCTGACGTTGGAACACTTCATGGTGTCAACTTATTTCTCTGATTCTATTTTCATGGATTCTGAGTTGTTTTTCCCTGGCCTCCTCTTTTCCCTTTTTATCTATTATATTGTCTTCCAGGTCACTTATTCGCTCTTCTGCCTCAGTTACTCTAGCTGTTAGATTATCTAGATTGGATTGGATCTCATTGATAGCATTTTTAAGTTCTGCCAATTCACCTTTTATTTTTGCAACTTCGAGACTCTTTGTTGCCATTAATTGATTTCTCCATTCTAGCCATTGCCTTCACAATTGCTAGCCTGAATTCCATCTCCGACATCTTGGTTCTATCTGCATCCATTTATAAATCTGCAGCATAAGTCATAATCTCTGAGTCTTTTCTCTTTTGGGGGCTCCTCCTCCTAGTCATTCTGTTGATGGGTGTTTGAGGGAATGTATAGAGTCCAAATTATTGACCAGAACCCAAGCAAGATGCACCTGTTTTCTTGGGACCTTAGGGTTGCTGGCCTCTTGTTTTCCCAGCCTGTCTTCTGCGGGAGGGCCCTGCTGCACTGTTACTCAGCAACCCTGTTTGGGCGGAGTTGCCCTGCTCCTCCCGTGGTGGGGGATGGGCTCAGCGGGAATCAGTCTTTGGGGCTTTTGTTCTCTGGTGCCTTTCCCTGGCGGCTTTCCGCGTCTCCTCCGTGAGTCAGAGCAGAAGACACAGTTTCGAACTCTCTGCCTCAGAGCAGAGAGACCTCAGGCTGTTCTTCAGTGAGCTCTCCAGGCCACACTGTCTCTGTTTCTGTCTTTGCTGCTATGAACCGCAGCATCCTGGGTTGTGCGCCCCTCCGCAGTGCTCCTAGTCCTGCCTCCAGGTTTGAGCACATCTCTGCCCTTTGTGCTTCTAAAACCGCCAGCCACTCCCAGTTTGCAGGAGTGACTCCCCACTCCGGGTTTCTGCCCTGGGGGCTGCCCTAGAGTACCCGCCCCCACCGTTCTGTGAATCTGTGCCCCGTCCCTAGCGCATGAGGCTGTCACTCACCGGCGGTGTAGGATCCCCACGGCCAGGCACCCTCCAGCTGCTGTTTATCCTCCAATATCTGCCCGCCGAATCAGGGCTCCCCGCTTCCTACCTCAAAACCAACTGCCTGCGAATATTCTGTTTGTAGAGATCCAGATCTTCTTACATCTCAGGCTGGTTTCATGGGTGCTCAGAGTGGTCTGGTAGATATCCAGCTCAATTCCGGGGACCAGTTGAAATAGGGTCCCCTACTCCTCCGCCATCTTCCCCCCACCCAATATCAATCTTTAAAAGGATACGTTTATATTTCAACATATAACATTGTGAGTAGCATGTCAGTACATTTAAAAATTATTTACTAAAATTATTCACAATATATCTCATAAAGAATTGGTGGGAAATTTAAATTTTAAAACTCAAATTCTCTTGAATTCAACAAACATAAAAGACCTAAATTGTCTAAAAGTGAGAAAATGAATTTTTGTGTTTATCTGACATAAAAAATGGATACACCCTTTACATATCTCAGATGCTGAAACTGAGTATGGAAATTTTTCATTACATGGCTACTTCTTGTGAAAAGTAATAATTTGTTTAATAAAAGCTTTGGGAAGAGGAAGACACATATGTGTATCTACTGAGAATCCCCTTTTAATGATATATTTTGCTTACATAGGATATAGAAAATTAAAATAATGCTATTATGGAACAGTCAGACAGTGGTTAAATAATGTGAACTTGTAATAACCTTCCCATGAGATCAAGGCCATGATTATCATCCATACATATTGTTGGATTCATTACCACAGGCAGTGTATGCTTGTATTATTGGTGTTCTTGGACATATCTTCCATTGATAACAAGCAAAACTAAAAAAAAAACAACTAGTTGGCATATAAAGGAAAGTTCCTGAAATTCACATAGGGGTTTCTAGCATGAATGAACTATGAATTTGAGAACAATATACTGGAGGAAAAAGATATACAGAGAATAGAATAACACATTTATTTTAATAATTTTCAGTTAAATGATCAATATTTCCATGAAAAAGTGTCAGTATGCATTTGGAAATACCAAGACTGCCCATGTGGACAAAAAACACTTATATTTATGTGGTAGAAAAAAATCTATGAAAAAGAAAAGCCCTAAAACAAACTGATTAGTAAAAGAAAGAAATAAACTATGCAACCCAAAATATTTAATGGAGAGGATCCACAGAGGGAGATTGATAAATATCAGTCAGACAGGTTGGGGGATTGGTAGATAAATGTGTACAATAGTGAATTCAAGAGCAGAGAGATTCAACAAAGAGGCGAGCAATAACATCATGCTTGGAAGTAAAATCTATGAGGACAACACAATGTGGTGTATTTAATGAATGTAACTAAAATAAATTGATGAGAAAGCACAGAACTTTTAGCAGCAATATATGGGAAGATTTAATCCAGAATGCAAATATCTAAGAAGTGAATGAAGGTGAGTTGGTGTTTGGAAATTCTTTCCTTTAACAAAATTGCAACAGAAGAGATAAGGGAGCCAAGGCCTTGAAAGTTTTTGAATGTTGGATTTTGGGAGAGTTGTTGGTTTCCTTCTATGTTTGTTTTTGTTTTAAGCACCAGAAGAACTTGAAAATGTTTAGGCCAAGGAGGACAAATTCTTAGAGGAAAAAGTTGATGTCACCCTCCTTGAAAATACAAACATACAAAGAGAAAAAAATAAGTCAAATATGAAACACTGGAAATGATAAAGCCAAATGTCAAAGTGAATGAGCTTACCCTCTGAGTAAAATTAAGAGGATAGAAGTAAAAAATGAATGAACTTATTAAGAATTTAAAGAGAATAACATCAGTGGGCCTTAATTTTCTTCATTAATATTGGAATGTTACAATTTTCTATTCTTCTCATACCCTCAATGTTACTGGGGAACTCTAAACACTGTAATATTCCCATTAAGGGAAATTGTCACTATTTTCCCACAGATGTTATATAGTCTTTTAAATTCTTTTAAATAATTCACTAATAAATGTAAAGAGATTTCTAAATTTGGGGAGGTAATTCATCAGAGTAGAGTGCTAAAAAAATGAAATTATCTGAAGAGATATAACAACATCTGCCCTGTCATTTTCCTAAAAGTCACTTCAGTTTCATTCACTGTTTAAATATAAATGAAAACTGAAGTCCCTTAAAATATAAAAGTCTAAGATATAGCAATCTATATGTTTGTTAACTAGATGTTCCCAAATCCTCTACAACACTGGAAATTCTCTTTTATTTAATTATATCAGGACACCCTCCCTCAATTTCTGAGGTTTCTTAGGGAACCCACCTGCACACATTCACAACTCCCACAAGATTTCTTGTTAAATTTTCACTACTTTCAGTCATCATCTCACCAAATACAAGAGGGAATGATCTATTTTATAATACAGGCCAAAGAACGACTGAAAATTATCTGCCAGGTATCATGTTCTTCTATTCTCTGGCCAATCCTCCGACCAGTGACAGTTCACCCTTTCCCCAAAGCCCTGTCCAAGACAGCCACTTATGGTTTAGCAGATCGTGCCCTGCATAGGGATGTTGAGTGAAGGGCTGACTGAAGGCTGAAATTCAGCCCAGAGCTGTGGCCCAGTGTTGCTCTCATATGATGGAAAGGCAGCTTTCCTAGTTCTACAAAAACAAAAAAAAAACAAACAAAAAACATATGGAGTAGCATCAGCCATTGGCCTCTTCTGTAGCCTTTTAAGCTCCTCCTTCAGTAAAGATCTTTCTTCCTCAACTCTCTATACCTTCCTAAATCTGAACTTCCCCAACTCCTGCCACCCCATTGCATTGGATCTGAATTATAAATTATTTTGCCCTATTTTGTATAGACACCTATCTGGGCTATATCCAGTGGCTTCAACTTTTTATGTAAAGCTCACAGTAGAGTGGTTTTCTAAAACAAGAGTTCTTTCCTCAATATGATTTCTGCCTCCCTGCAATTTTTAAATAAACATTTTTTTGGCCTTTAACTTTCTATTGTTTTGTGTGCTTCTAAATAAGAAACCATACTTATATTTATGCCTCAACTTAAAAGACCCTTTTAGAACCATGTAATAGTAGGAGTTGAGCTTTCTTAGCTATAAGGGCTAGTGCTATACAATCCCTCTTCAGACTGCTTGTTGACCCAGTCATTAACTGTTTTGGAATAAGGAGTACAGTTAAATAGTACCAGAAAATAAGCAAGGGGCAACTAATTCAAAGAAAAGAAAAAACAAAGCTAGTGCAAAATAATGTATTTCATTTCCCTGAGTAATATAAGACATTTTGCCCAAAGAACATAAAGTGTCTTTGAAGATGACAACTAGAAAGGGACAGACTGATTCAGAGCAGCTTTGGGAGGAAATGTGAGGATCGATTCAGTCTGGCCTCTGCCCAAAGGAAACTTTTCTAATATATGTTAAAGCAAGCCTAAGCAAGAAACCTAGTTTTTCAGAGTTGGTTGGGATCATCAGAAATACAGTAATATGATAAGCAAATTATCCATTGGTAATTTAATGAAACAGCATCAGGGAATTGGCTAAATATTTTTACTTTGCTATCTCTGTGATAAATAGTCATAGAATCTGTCTTCCAAACAGCATGAATACATTGGGCTCTAACACCAGATTACATTATAATTTACTATGCTAGTATTCTGTAATTGAGCAGACATTGGTAGATGCTTTTCTTTTCCCTTGGGATAGTATTAAAACACATTTCTCTGCCGGAACAGGGACTTTGCATGTACTCCAGGAACCATTCCCGAATATACTTCACTGGCAAGCGTCACCAAATAAAATGATACATTGGATTTGTATTAGTCATTTCTATGAGGGTGGTTTTCTCCAAAGTAGTAGAATAGACTTCTGTGTGAGGGTATATTTAAATCCTATTGAAATTTTCTATAGAGTTTGCAGTAACCATAATAAGGTAACAAGTCAAATTTGTCTTTTAATTATTATAAAACTGCATAGATAATGATGCTGTCTAGTAGTTTGATGCTATTTTGGATGGCTGTATGCCTTTTAAATAATAAGATAGAATGAATTTTATATTATATAAAATAATAGATGTCTTTACATCAAATAAAGATAATAGAAACTCTAATAAAATGATTATAATAACATGGCAGGAGTGAACAAGTTGTACAGTAGTTCGCTTAATACTTAGAATGTTGAGGATATTATTCTGGAAAATGCCCAAGCCCAACTATTCAATTCATTCTCTTTCTCACTAGGCACATGTCTGGGTGAAAACCTTAAATGCTTCTGGTTGTTTCGTTTTTCTTTTATACTCACAGGTTGAATAAAAGATTGAAACGTAATTGGAAACCAAATCCCAATGTCCCGAACTTGTCTCACCTGTGCCCCTAAGTTAATAATTAGAAACGGTAGAAACTTGAACTAGAGACTCTTCTAATACACAAATTTGCATTCCTTCCAACATCAGAAATAATACTCATACTGAGAGGCTATTAATGTTTTCCATGGAGCATTTATACAACACATATACAGAGTCCTATAGCATAAAAGGAAAACCAGAGAAAGCTTATTATTGTACGACTGAGTGCTTTAATGAATAGATGTGAAAAATTAAAACCACAGAATGTATCTGTCTTCTGTTTGCACAACGTACATAGAGATATATCTTTTATATCCCAACAGAGGAAAATTTAAATATGAAGATAGTCATTTATATCACACAAGGGTGCAGCTAAATATGCTTTACATTTTAAGCTTCCCACAGTGCCCTGATAGAAATCCACAGCTGCTGAGGCAATAATCTGTAACAGTCGGCTGACCAACTGATCTTATAATGGTATGCTATCAGAATTCAATTTGGCCATTGTAAAGCCCGTAATTTAAACAAAACACTGCTGGGATTTTCATAAATTGAAGTTACAAAGTAAGTGCCAGAAAAATCTTACTTTTATCATTGACACATCCAGTTTTGGATTATTCTAATTTCTAAAATACAGCCTTTTTATTAAATGTTTTTCTACCACCCTACAGTCAGAAATCAATTTCTAATGGAACTTGGTAAAGATACCCCTTTGTATAATAAAAAAGCTACATATAATTAAATTTTTCTGAGATCAGAATGGATTGCTAAAGGAATTTTTGTAATTCTCTTGATGGTGGTATTTAGACATCTTGATTTCTATTATCTGGAAAGATTTATGTGCCAAATGGTTCTTGAGATTAAAGGTTTGCCAGAGGCTCTTATATGCCATTTACATTTCTTCTGCCTAATTAGAAATATATTTTATAAAAACCTAAAACTTTATAGAAAAATTATAAAGATACAATCAGATAATGACTGATGGAAGAAATACAAATGTCCAATAAACATAGGAAAACAGTTTATAGCACCTAGTAACATAAAATAAAAACAAATTATAAGGTAGTATTATTATCTATAAACTTATCAAGTATTTTAAAAGCATATTATTCAGCACTAATAAAATTCGGTCAGTATTCTCATGCATACCTAGAAACCAGTCTCTTATAAGGACCAGGGGTTTAAATTCATTATAATTACCTTGGTTTTACCCATTACATCCACTTCTAATCCTAATGAAATAATCAGAAATGTACACACAAATATTTTCCAAAAGGTAAGAATGAATAATAAGTAACATTTAATAAATAATTGTGTATCAAGTCCTTTTCTTAGAAGTTTTCATTATATTAACTCATTAATTATCACAAGTCTAAGAAATTTGTGCTACTATTATCCCTACTTATAAGAAAACTGAGGACCAGAGGCTTTAAATAACTTGTCTAGACTCTTACAGTTATACGGAAGTGTATTCAGATTACATACCACCCAGTCAATTCTTATTCCAGAGTATATGATGTTACATCTACATTATTTTTAGGAATAATAATAATAATAATGATAACTGAAGTGGCCAGAATGCTTTATAATAGTGAAATTATTTGCATAAACTAGGATATAAAACATATGACAATGATGTGAAGTAATTAAAGCTTATTTTTGAAATTCTGATATGTCAAAGAACTGATATTTCATGAAATAAATAAGAGATTATAAAGCATCTAAATATGTTTCTAATTATTTATAAACCTATTCATATATAGTGTAACAAGAACATTCATATATAGTGTAACAAGAACATTACTTCAGCAATTACAATTTATATTAACGATTTTTTTCAGGGAAGTACCTTGATAATTTCCCTAAATATAGATTATGAGACACTGATGTCATTAGATAGTAAGAAACAAACAAAAAAAATAGGTAAATCCCTTTACAGGATATGTTGTATCTTCCCCATTAAAAATTAATTTATATATCTATATATTCATTCACAAACAGGATTTTAGGGTGAGGGAAGAGTGACATCAAGGCAAGGGAATGGACAAAGGGAAAAAAGAAGTGGGATCCTGAAAAGAGAATGACAGAGAAGGAAATCAAGAGGGATTAAAGGCAAGGGAGAGAAGACTCATTAACACTCTAAGAAATTAAACCCTTCTATTAATGAGAAGTTTTAAGAAAAAATAATCTAGTATTATTATTTTTTTTAATTTTGTGGTTGCTTTGGTAAATCTCTTCTATTTTTCCTGAAACTTCAGTCAAAGCCTAAACAAGTTACCTCTTAGTTTTTTTGCTTTTTTTTTTTTTTTTCATTTTTAAAAAAAATTTGATAGGATGAGGTAGCAGAAGTATCTTCAGACTTGAACGACCCCATTCAGGTCTTTAATCAAATGTCACTTCACCATAAGATCTTCGCAGACCACTTTTTAGAAATTGCAACCTCCACCTTTGCAACCCTCTATCTTACTCCCCCGCTTTATTTTTCTCTGTAGCACTCAGTGCCATCTGACATACTAGCTGCTGTACTTACTTGTTTGCCTGTGTCTGCCCCTCACACTCTTCACCACCCTTGAAGTATAATTTAGCAAGAACAGGATTCTATCTTTCTTTCTCACCGTTGTTTCTCCAGTGTCTTGAATAGTGTCCAACACAGAGTTGGTATTTGCTGAATATTTCTGAATAAATAAATGTGTCCATGTCATAGTAGTGAACATAGATAAAGTACTAATCACAGAATGCAAAACAGAGAAAAAGAATACAGCAGAAAGCAGAAACAAAAGCCAGAAATGACTAGCTACCCCGAATATATATAGCCAAAAATATATATGTAAATATAAATATATTTTTTAATATATAAATATAATAAATACATAACCATAAATTTGTATGCATCTTGTATGCCCCCAGTGAATTCCCTAAGCTCTTGGAGAAGATATTGGATTTCTTACATAATAGGTGAACAATATTTGACTTAGTCTTATCATGAGATGAGGTCAACCAAGTTCACATAGGAAATGGAGATATGATTGGAGAATATGTATCAAAATGTTACAAATGATTATTTCTCGTTTATGGAGTTGTAAGCATTGTTTTATTCTTTATACTTTTATATATATCTTACCCATTTAAAAATATGTGCTGTTTGTAATTAGAAAAATATTTAGAAAGGGGGAAATCTACAACCATCCACAAAGATGGGATAAAGAATTAAAGACTTTCTCTCCACCTTCTTCATCTTAATCCATTTGAAAATTGAACTTGTTAAAAGAAGAATGGCAATGCTACCTTCAGTCGTGGAGGATTTGAACACACAGTTATTAAGCAGCATCTTCCTTTGTAGCTTAGTGAGCGAGTTTTTTTTCAAATCTGTGTAAACCCATAAGACAAAGGATTGGTTTGGTAAAAGAATTGTGGGGGACCTGGGCTACCTAGTCACAGAAAGTCTTTCCCTCATAAATAAGGAATATCATAAATCATTAGAGTTGTAAATCCATTTTCATTTAATTGTTTTTTTACCTCTTTTTATATTGATTATTTTTCTTGAAATATGATCAGTTTTTTCAGAAGATTATCATAAAATGTACAAAAGCATGCAACCTTGATTTAATTAAGTCCAGGCTATTTTAAATTTTGGAATAAATTGATTTTAAATGCTGCACAAAGAAAAGCACTTAAAATATAATAATTAGTCTTTGTTTAACATCTGTGGAAATTTGTCTTTATTTTTTAATTGAAGTACAATTAACATACAGTTACATTAGTTTAGGGTGTGCAATATAGTGATTCAACAATTGTATACATTTCTCAGGGCTCATCAAGATAAGTGTGCTCATAATCTTCTCTAATTCTCTCATCCCCCTATTGACCTCCCCTCTGGCAGCCCCATGTTTCTTCTCTGTATTTAAGTGTCTCTTTCTTGTTTTTTTTTCTTTGTTTTCTTTCTTAAATTCCACAGGTGAGTGAAATCATATGGTATTTATCTTTCTCTGACTATTTCATTTAGCATTATACCCTCTAGGTCCATCCATATTGTCTCAAATGGCTAGATTTCATTTTTTATGGCTGAGTAATATTCCATTGTGTGAATATATATGTGTGTGTGTGTGTGTGTGTGTGTGTGTGTGTGTGTGTATGTATACATCACACCTTCTTTATCCAGTCAGCTATGGATGGACACTTGGATTGCTTCCATATCTTGGCTATTGTAAATAATGCTACAATAAACAAAGTGGTGCATATATCTTTTTGAGTTAGTGTTTTCATTTTCTTTGGGTAAATACCCAGTTGTAGAATGACTGACCATATGGTAATTCTATTCTAAATTTTTTGAGGAACCTCCATACTCTTTTCCACAGTTGTTGCACCAATTTGCATTCCTACCTGTGGAACTCTCACCCATTCCACATCTGTGAAGATTTGTCTTTTCAACATTTGTTCTCCATTTTTAGATTATTATTTCTTTAATTTGGCTTTTTCTGCTATAGTTCCCCATTATTCAATAAATGAGCCAATATTTGTTGAACATCTCCTCCACACAAAATGAAGTATAAGAGTTCGTTCAATATGATGATTCAATATATTCACATATAAAACAGTTAAGCAAGACCAGTAATAGTGTATTGACAACTGTGTAAGACAATATAAATAAGACTAGTTTCTATCGGTTTGTTACCATATCAAACAAAATGGACGGAAGTATTTAAATGGAAGTCTTGGAGGATGTATTAGTAATTGTATATTTTAAAATATAAGCTATGTGGTATAGAAGATACTCACCTTAGGAGGACTTTGGGACACTTCGGGCTGAATTGGAGTTATACTCCAAATCACCCTAAAGTACAAGGGGAAGGTATGTAATCGCTGATCCAGAGATAAGTTTTAAACCACCTTGGAAGAGAGAACACACAGTTGTTTCAGAAATGAGCTCCAAATCAAATCACAAGAGGATTCACTAGGAATTGCAGGTGTCGATTTGTTCCTGAGGTGCTTCTCATGTGGGCTACTATATGGAAGGCTCTGCACACTGCAAAGCAACAGGGGTTTCTTAGGCTGTCGTTATGAACAGGGATGGGAAGGCAGGCAGCAGCTAATAACCTCTAGATGTTCAAGGTAGAATTAGGTTGGAGAAAGTAGGATTGCAACTACACAAAAAGAATACAAATAGAAGCAGAGAAAAAGCAGGGCCTCTGAAGGAGCTCAGATTGTGTTAGACTTTGGCTTTAGAATTTACAGTATATCTGTCCTTGGAAAAGTTTTCTGACCTTGATCTTTAGAGTCACTATGTAAAAAGCAAAAATGATTCTAATTTCTCATGGTTCTTGTTTGTAAAGTGTCTGTCTTTAGCACTCAATAATAATGATTATGTGGCAGTTTTAAAAATGGTTTCCATAGGTAGATTTCAAAAAGGCAAATCAGAGTTTCTATTACACAATAAAGTAGAGGTGATCTTATCTTATACAGAGAAACTGTCCTCTCTGCTGACATTTCTTTCTAGTGGTTTTAGAGCAGTGTTTATACCGGGAGACAAGAGTATCAGTTTTTGTTAAGCTATAGCTTTCTGACATTTGGAAATCTGAATAGCTCGTATGGGATGTTTTGATGATTAATTGTAATCCACCACCACCCCAACCCCTCCCCCCCCCAACCAATATATTGGTTGGTTCTTTATACTGGTTCTATCTGGAGAATCCTGACTAATATACAGGAGGAAAAGACAGAGGAAATGGTGGATCCAGCATTAGAACTTTACTAGCTTTAAAAGTTAAAACTTTTTAAAAATTGAAGTAAAAATTTCATATTAAGAAATGTATCATAGTCCATTATTCTCTCATTGTTTTTTACTGGAATATGGTGACTCCAATGACTATTTTAGGTCTGGCAAACACCAAGAAAATTATCTCTCAACCCATTTTTTCCTAAATGAAAACAATCCATTGCATCAAGTCTTACAGATCTCTAGCCTTTTCCCCACTGTTAGCTCTTACAGTCCTTGACATGGGAGTCCTGATGTTATTGGCAAAACTAAAACATGGCAGGGGCACCTGGGTGGCTCTGTCAGGCTGAGTGTCTGACTCCTGGTTTCGGCTCTGGGCGTGGTCTCAGGGTCGTAGGATGGAGCCCCATGACAGGCTCAGCGTGGAGTCTGCTTGAGCTTCTCTGTCCCCTCACCCCCACTTGCGCTCGCTCTCTCTCCCTCTTTCTCTAAAAACAAACAAAATCTTTTTTAAAAAAGCTAAAACATGGCAGACTTTGACTTTAAGGACTTTAAAAAGTGCTTTGAAGGGTCACTATTTATTGGTTTACTTGCTGACTTATCTTGGCTTACCTAGAAGAGATCTTTGACTGCTGAAGCATAAAGCTAAGGCAATTGAAATTTATAATATTTTTGCAGGTCACCTTTAATGTAATTAAACTGGAGTGAATTGTACATATATTTTATCCTACAGGTAATAAAGACAAAGTAGATATTCTGTTCATTATACTTACATGCTATTTTTAAGTTCGAAATATAGGTACACACCATTTAAAGCTTCCATTGCATTCATAGATTAAACAACTGTCCAAAATCTAGCATAGTATGAAGGAAGCCCGTGAATTTCATTATTATTAGCCCCTTCACGTCTTGAATAAAGGTAATCTCTCCATTTAATCTACATGCATCTTAACCTTAAGAGACAACATATTTCAAGAAGGAAAAAAAAATCATCATGCCTCTCCAGATAACATTAAATTACCACAACGATGACTATTCTTTTTACCTGTTTTTCCTGAGACTAAATTAAATCCTTAGCTGAGAGTGATATTTTCAGAAACCTGTCACTTCTGGCTCTTTCCCCAAATAACTAAACTTGCTGTTGCTTTCAATTTCCACTCATTCTTGTCTTAGTTTTCTTTCTTTTTTTTTTTTTATAAATTTACTTATTTAAGAGAGCGAGAATGAGAGAGAGAGTACATGAGGGGGGGGAGGGTCAGAGGGAGAAGCAGGCTCCCCGCTGAGCAGGGACCCCGATGCGGGACTTGATCCCAGGACTCCAGGATCATGACCTGAGCCCAAGGCAGTCGCCTAACCAACTGAGCCACCCAGGCGCCCCGTTGTCTTAGTTTTCTAAAACCACGTCAAAATTCTTCAAGCTGTGGCTCCTAAAGAATAAATAAATAAATAAAAAGAGGTTATATATAATAAAATTTGTTTTTTCTACTTGACTCTTATTCTTGGACACTGATTCTTTAGTTACTCTTTTCACTTAATAATTCACGGTATGATCCATGATTTTACTGTAAAATTGAAATGCTTAAGTGTATGTTCATTTTAGCACAGAAAATTTTCACTTTTTATTTTGGAGTTTGGTTTCATTTTATTATCATGTTTTAGGTTCAGATAATCTTCCATAACATAGATTTGGGACATGATTAAGTTGAGGGAAAAAAAGCTAGAGCAAATGTTGTGTCCAGGAGAGATTTTATTTATTTATTTATTTGAGAGAGAAAAAGAGAGAGAGAGAGAAAAAGCACAAGCAGTGGGAGAGGCAGAGGGGGAAGGAGAAAGAGGGAGAGAGTCTGAAGCCAGCTCTGCACTGAGCATGGAGCCTGACATAGGGCTTAATCTCACGACTGCAGGATCATGACCTGAAATGAAATCAGAAGTCAGACACTTAACCAACTGAGCCATCCAGGGGGCTCCAGGAGATAATTTTAATAAACAACAGAAGTGTGGAGGTGGAAGGACGATCATTAAATTAGTAGAATTACTAGTGCTCTGAAGGCAAGTCAAGTGTTACCGTTTCACCTACCCACTACTTCAGAATATCATTTTGCCTCCATTTCAATATAAGCTGATAGTGCCAGGGTCATAACATGCTAATAGATTTTTAGTAAGAGGAAGTGCAAAGTTATAATTTTCTTCTATTTACTCAGAAGACACAAGTAACATGATGAGAGAACAATTTCAATGGGATTTAAATAGGTTGGTAATGGTATAAAGATTAGCATTTGCTGCCAGGATTCTTAAAATAGTATTGCTCTACTTTATAATTTGGGCATAATTATGGAATTTTTAGTAAGAAAAGTTGAACTGATTAATTATAAAATTAAAATGCTTAATTTAACATCAGTGATGAATTCTTGACCTTTAAATCTGTTGTTCCTACTTAAATATTTGGTATTCTAAAGTAATTCTTTTCACATAATTCGAATTACATTTGCTTCAAATTAAACTGATTTTCAGTTATTATATATTCAACATAGACAATCACTGTTGTTATAAAATGGGATTCCTTTGTAAATCTGAATGCTACTATTATATCATGGCTAAATAACCCTCACATCTTCATTTCTAAGTCATCTCCATTCATTTATTGCCTGGTTTTCATTATCTTAATTCTTTTTTTTTTTTTTAAAGATTGTATTTATTTATTTGATAGAGACACAGCGAGAGAGGGAACACAAGCAGGGGGAGTGGGAGAGGGAGAAGCAGGCTTCCCGCTGAGCAGAGAGCCCGATGTGGGGCTCCATCCCAGGACCCTGGGATCATGACCTGAGCCGAAGGCAGACGCTTAACGACTGAGCCACCCAGGTACCCCAATTCTTTTTTTCTTTTAACTCCAATTGTCAGAGTCATCATTTGCAGAAGAAATTATGGAAAATATAAGTGAATTTTTTTTCCCTTAGTTCTTCAAAAAGTCCTTGATGTTTCTGAAGAAATTTTCAAACCTTTCTCATGGTCTATGTCTTCAGGGAGCCCAAAGACCTCTCTTATTAACCAATGAAAATATACAGAAAACACTGAATACTTATGTAAATAAAGACATAAATAATCTTATGCCATGCTCAGTACCATCTATTAAAACTGTTTAAACTTGTCAGTATCATGCCAGAAGAATAGGAGGCCTGCATTTAATATAAACCTGTTGTGATATTACCTTTATCTTTCATGAAACACAGAGACCTTTTTTATTGGAAAACCAAGTCATACCAATAACGTACATTGCTTTGACAATCTCTTTACCCACCCCGTATAGAATACTCTTAAAAAGTGTTCCTGGTTATGTTTCAACAGCTGGTCATTTGAACTTCAGGTTTGGAATTTACATAGCCTGTTTTCACTATCTGTATCTGTATATGTATTTGTATCTTCATCTCTATATCTGTGTCTAGGTCTATATCTTTATCATCTATATATTTTAGCCTGTTTTTCCACTATCTTGAGCTTTATTACTATTCGATATATTTTCTATTTGATATTTTAGTTTGGAGTAAGGTAGTCGGTTCAGTTTGATATCTATTAGAAAGAGCCAGTTCCTTTTTGTGAAACAATTGACCAGATAGAGAAAGAGAGAGAGAGAAGCTCAAGAGGGGAGGAAGGTTGGGGGCGGTGAACAGGGGAAGAGATGGGAGGGTTTGGAGGAAGGGAGTGAGGGAGGAAGAAAAGGGGAAAAATATTCTCTCTGTGATTTGATTTAAGTTACTGACAAATTATCACAGGATACATTGTTAAATTTCCTGCTGAAAACTGTATAGACTTTCTCTCTGGCATAACTATGAACAAGAAATACACCAAAGCAAGGAAATTAGTTCACTTCCCCAAAAGTTTGATATTACTACATTCTGATGTCCCCTAGTGATTCTACATTTCTTTTTGCGTGTACTCTCAAGTAACTGACAAATAATCAAGGTCTTTAGTAATACTGTCCTCAAGAAACTAGGGACTTAAGATTAGTTACAGTTAATATTTTAATATTTAATATTTTAAATATTGGTCACAGTTACCCTAAATATAACTTTTTTTTTTTAAGATTTTATTTATTTGACAGAGAGAGACACAGCGAGAGAGGGAACACAAGCAGGGGGAGGGGGAGAGGGAGAAGCAGGCTTCCAGATGAGCAGGGAGCCCAATGCGGGGCTCCATCCCATGATCCTGGGATCATGACCTGAGCCGAAGGCAGATGCTTAATGACTGAGCCACCCAGGTGCCCCCTAAATACAACTTCTTATATATTTTTAAGGAAGAAAGTTTTTTTTTTTTTTAAGATTTTATTTATTTATTTGACAGAGAGAGAGACAGCAAGAGAAGGAACACAAGCAGGGGGAGTGGGAGAGGGAGAAGCAGGCTTCCCGCAGAGCAGGGAACCCGATGCGGGGCTCGATCCCAGGACCCCGGGATAATGACCTGGGCCGAAGGCAGACACTTAATGACTGAGCCACCCAGGCGCCCCAGGAAGAAAGTTTAAAAAGTGTTATTTTACTTTTGATAGGCCCAGAGGAAATTCTACACATAGAAAATATATAACACCTTGTACACAGGAATAATTTATAATTGTTGCAGAAGTGGTTTATTGGGAGACAAAATAGTTGAGCAACTAAGAGTATGAGTTTTGAAATCAGTCCGAACTGATTCAAGGATCTTTTCTTGTACCTTACTTCCTTCGTTTATAAAATTTAATCATTCACTGCAATATCATCCAAAATTGGATCATTTTCCAATATCCTATTTAAACAAATGTCAGTTCTGCAATCCAAAAAGTGTAAGATCATCAATAACATCTGTGTCTTGCCCACCAGTCCTTTTGCTATTCATTGTAAGATCTGTCCGTTTTTTCCCTTAAATTTAACTTTGAATGTAAGTACTTCTTTCCATGTCCTTCACTACAGTTCTTGACAAACTATCTTTGTCTCTTGCCAGGACAAATTCCTATGGGTTTCAGTGACTGAAAATTATTTTCTGTGGTTGATTCTCCACCTTCTGGGCCTGTAGAGATTACTTTGGTCTTTGTTTCAGGGCATGCCTTTCTGATCTCTGCCTCTGTTGCTGTGGCTTTGCCTTTCAAGTCTTTATTCCTTTTCTTGAAAGTTAGCACATGCAGATAGCCCTACCAGCCTATTTCCTGCCTATAGAATCCCGGAAGTCTGACAGTCTTCCTTTATTTCATGACATCTCATTTCATCAACATAAAAAGCTTTTGCACAGCAAAGGAAACAGTCAACAAAACCAAAAGACAACCGACAGAATGGGAGAAGATATTTGCAAATGACATATCAGATAAAGGGCTAGTACCCAAAATGTATAAAGAACTTATCAAACTCAACACCCAAAGAACAAATAATCCAATCAAGAGATGGGCAGAAGACACGAACAGACATTTCTCCAAGGAAGACATCCAAATGGCCAACAGACACATGAAAAAGTGCTCAACATCACTCGGCATCAGGGAAATACAAATCAAAACCACAAGGAGATACCACCTCACACCAGTCAAAATAGCTAAAATTAACAAATCAGGAAATGACAGATGTTGGTGAGGATGCAGAGAAAGGGGAACCCTCCTACACTGTTGGTGGGAATGCAAGCTGGTGCACCCACTCTGGAAAACAGTATGGAGGTTTCTCAAAAAGCTGAAAATAGAGCTACCATTCGACCCAGTAATTGCACTACTGGGTATTTACCCCAAAGATACAAATGTAGTGATCTGAAGGGGCACATAAACCCCAATGTTTATAGCAGCAATGTCCACAATAGCCAAACTATAGAAAGAGTCAAGATGTCCATCAACAGATGAATGGGTAAAGAAGATGTGGTATATATATATATATATATTACTCAGCCATCAGAAAAATGAAATCTTGCCATTTGCAATGATGTGGATGGAACTAGAGGGTATTATGCTGAGTGAAATAAGTCAATCAGAGAAAGACAGTTATCATATGATCTCACTGATATGCGGAATTTAAGAAACAAAAGAGAGGATCATGGGGAAAAGAGGAAAAAAATAAACAAGACAAAACTAGAGAGGGATAAAAACAGTATGTGACTCTTAATCATAGGAAATAAACTGAGAGCTGCTGGAGGGGAGGGAGATGGGGTGATGGGGGAACTGGGTGATGGACACTAAGGAGGGCATGTGACATAATGAGCTCTGGCTATATTATATAAGATTGATGAATCACTGACCTCTACCTCTGAAACCAATAATATATTATGTGTTAGTTAATTGAATTTAAATAAATAAATAAATAAATAAATAAATAAATAAATAAATAAATAAAATTTAAAAAATAAAAAGTGTGTTCTGGAGACTTTCAGTTAGTGATAGCATGGCAGATTTCCTAAATGAAATCTAATGTCATTAAAATGGGAAATGAATCCCTTCCATTAAAAACAATTTAAAATTCTGGATAATTTTATATTTCTTAATATTTTAAAGATCTTGCAAACAAGTAAGGAATTTGCAGATGCCAAAATGAACCAAAAACAGGAATCCTAGGAGGAACATCCCTGGAACTGGCTTTTATCCTAAGGGTGTTTGCTCAACTGTAGTGAACTTTAATCTTTGTTTGGTTGATGCTCAAGGTACACAGAAGGAGATGAAGTCTAGGGCCCACCCTAGCTGGGAGGGTAATAGGAACCCCCCATATAAAGCTCAGTTCCCAAAGGGATGGATCTTAAAGAGTGAACAAGAAAAGAAACCACAGTGCAGAAAGAGAAAGCAGGTGCTCCCATAGAATGTCGATGGGAATATAAAACAGTATTACCACTTTGGAAGAAGGTCTGGAAGTTTCCTATAAAACTAAACATAATCCTATGCTATGACCCAGAAATTCTATTCCTGAGGTCTTTACCCAAGATAATGAAAACATATGTCCTAAGATTGACTTGTACGGGAATATTAATAGAAGCTTTATTTATAATAGACCCAAATTGGAAACAGCTCAAGTATTCACCAACACAAGAATGGGTAAACAAATTGTGGTGTATATACACAATAGAATACTAGCTAGCAATAAAGAACAAACTACTGATACACTTAACAACATGAATACATTTCAAAAACATTATGCTAAGTGAAAGGAGCCTCACAAAAGAGCACAAAATGTATGATCCTATTTATATGAAATTCTAGAATGTACTAAACTAATCTAAGATGGAAAAAATCAGAACAATTCACACTTCCAGGGTTAGAGATAGGGAACATGGACTCATTGGGAAGGGTAGGAGAAGACCTTCTGCTGTTATGTTAATATTCTATATCTTGATAAAACTGAAACTCAAAAAAAAAAAAAAAAAAAAGCACTGTGCTGGTTCTTTTTTGCTTCCGAATTCCTCCCTCAGTTTATCTCTTTCTCCTCAGATTTCACTGTAAGTATCAAGAACAAACTAGGTGGCAACTTCCACACTCTGCTAGGAAATCTCAGCTAATTATCCAATGTCCCTGCCTTTAAGACTTGCTTTTCGTACAACTCTAGATTACAATTCAGCCAAGTTTTCTGCAATTTTATAACAAAGAATGCCTCCCTTTTAGTTTCTAGTAACATGTTCCTCATTTTATTCTCATATCTCATCAGTAGCCCTTTTAAAATTTATATTTCCACCAGTAGTCCCTGGAAAGCAATCCAGGCTTTTTCTTTTATGTGCTTCGAAATTCTTCCAGCCTCTACGTATTGTCCAATTTCAAAGCCAGTCCTCATTTTCAGGTACTTGTAGCTGCTCACTCTTCTGGGTTACAAAATCTGTATTAGTTTCCTAGGACGGTCGTAACAAATTACTACAAACTTCATAACAGAAATTATTCTTGTACACTTCTGGAGCCAGAAGTCCAAAATCAAGCTGTTGGCAGGATTGGTTCTTTCTGGAGGCTCTAAGAGAAAATCCATTCTATGCCTCTCTTATTCTTGGTGTGCCTTGGTTTATAGACACATCACTCAGATCTCTGCTTCGATCTTCATGTGGCTTTCTCTCTTCCACGTGCCTCTTTGCCCCAAATATCCTTCTCTTTTCTAAGGACACTAGTCATTGGATTTAGGACCTACCTTAAATCCAAGATGATTTCATCCCGAGATACTTAATTATATTTACAAAGATACTATGTCCAATAAGGTCATATTCACTACATCAAATCATACTTGCAAATGTATGTGATTGTTTTGAAATGTGTATGTATATATATATATATATCATATATATACACACATAAATATATACATTGTTTTATATATAACATTCCTAAATAAATTTTCACTTCACATTTTAGCATTTCTAAATTGAAATATATCCTATGATAGATGTGCATAGGTAATTTGATTAGACTTCTTTTTTTCTCCAAAATATGTTATTAAATTATAGTGGCCATTTCTTTGAATCAAAGAAATATAGTAATTTAAGTATTCTCGTCATTGGTTTTAGATCAAAAACTACTATGAGGAAAATTTCCAAAAATCAATTATATGTGTGTAGGTTGGCATAAGTGTTTGGTGTTTGTATGGGTGTAACTTTTAAAAATCAACTGATCATTTTTAGGATGGATGAAAATGGTTTAGAGAAATTTATCTGAGAAATATCCAAAGATATAAACTGACCATAGATAAGTTGCTAGCAGTATGAAATGTTTGCCAAAAAAAAAAAAATTGTGCATTGTTACAACTTTCCACCTTTAGGTAATAGATAATTCTGTGCCCTTTTCAGTCAGTTCACTTCTGAATCACTGTTTAATACAGAGCACAGTGCTTTATGATTGACACTAACGAAACAGGGCATATCCAGAGAGATGTATTAGTTAATGCCTTTGAGGAGGGCAAGAATACTTCAAAGAATTAAGGCTTAGCTTGGAGAAAAGAAGGCGAATAGGAAGATACTGAGTTATTTTGAAAACCTGAAATTATTCCAAGGAGTTGGATTGGGAGTTACAGGGTTTCTTTGCAGGGCCAGGAGACAGAACCAGTGAACATTGTATTATTTTATATTACAGTCATTATTATTACCATAAGTTTATTATTATAAATTTATCACTGTTCTGTATTTCAGAAATCAGAGTGGGCTTGGTTGTTTGCTTTGGGTCTCAGAGGGCAGAGGTGGACTCTTACCTGCTGTTTCTGGAGAAGAATCCACTGTTAGGCTCCCTCAGCTTGTTGTCAGAATTCACTCCCGTGCATTTTAGGGCTGAAGGCCTTGTTTCCTTACTGGTTTTCACCTGGATATTGTTTTCAGCTTCTAGAGGCCTCCTGTGCCCCCAGGTCTGTAGCCCTTTGTCTTCAAAGCCAGCAATGGCAGATTGAGTCCTTCTCATAGTTTAAGTCTCTCTGATCTTCACTTCTGCTTTATGTCTTCTTGCCTCCAACTGGAGAAAACACTCTGTTTTAAGGCCTTATATTAACAGACTAGTCCCACCCTAATGGTTTATGACAATCTATCCATCTCAAAATCCTTAACCTTATTCACATCTGCAAAGTGCTTTTTGCCATATGACATATCCACAGGTTCAAGGATCTAGAGCATAGATATTTTTGCAAGGTCATTTTGCTGCCACAACCATAAATATGAGTTTCAGAAAAGTAGCTTTGGGTTCAGTGTGAAGAACTTTCAGTAAAAAATATTCTATTCAACATTAGGATTTTATTTGCCTTAAAATGATCCTCTGCTTCCCAGAAATGTTCAAGGACAAGTCCATATCTTGGACTTTGAAAGATAAATATTCCTATATACAGGTCCATTGCAAGGTTTTTAGTTCAATTCTCAAATATACATGATTAAACATAATTAAAATTCCTTTAAATACTTACTACCTTCCCTTACTATTTCAATTATTTGGAAATCTTCTCACATTTGAAAAATACATATTTTCTGCAGGGTCCCTTGCATTTGTTTTCCTGCTTTTTGCTACACTTACTTAGGTGATAAGAAAAATGTTCTTCTAATCTAATCTTCTAATCTAATACTCTTCTAATCATCGGCCTGGATTCAGAGGTGGGTGAGAATCCCAAAGAGTTTTCCCAACATGACTTACGTCTACTCTGTGACTTTAAAACTTAAATTAGCCATTTTCAACATTAAAAAAGAAGTGAAAACTTGCAATTTGGCCATGAATTTAGCTTTTATGTCAACTTCTAGACCTTTAATCTCTATTTTATGGAAGTTTTGTCTTGCAGTACATGATTTTAGAATAATAAGCACAGAAGAATAATTACATGTGCAAAAAAAGACCAGACTCATAATTACATCACCTATTGCTTATAACATTACACATTATTTCTTAAGACGACACTGAAATAAATCTATAGAAAATGAACTCCTAACATTTTTATTGTCCATACACCAGTTTAAAAAAATACATTATTGACACTGGCAATAATTATTCTGGGAAAGAAAGTGATAACCTTTAAAATGTCAAGCTGTTTAAACTTTTCAGATTTTAAAAACATAGTATTTGTGAGGTACTGTCAAGAATATGTAACTAATAAGAGCTCTACTGGAATGTGCTGACAGTAGGCTGACAACTCTAAGCCAGAGCAGGATCAAGGTGGCTTAGAACCTTGTAGCAATTATCTATGTAAGTCATATAATGGTCTTCTAAATGTCATGTTTGCAGGAAGAGTGGGGAGAGATGCCTTAATGAGATACAGGGTGCCTGTGTTCGAGGACCCTAAATTGTGACGGCCATTAATAAGTGGTGGCAGTTTAATAGGATATATCGCCACACTGGAATTATGAAAATTTTAGAGATTTTGCAGTGGACTTTAAAAATGCCTTTATCTTCAAATACCAAGAGTCCTTGTCTAACATGTAAAATTGCTTGGCGCTGAATCATATCTAGGCATCACTTTTTTTTTTTCATTTTGGAAAGGATTTTGATGTTGCACAAGTCAATGAACAGCTGAACTAAAATGAACACAAACTGTCACTTCAAGAATTCATCTCCATGGCAAATAATGAAGCTGGAATAAAAAAGGAAACAAAACATATTTCCTGTCAGTCAACTGTCAGGGTGTTTATTTGTTTCTTTAAGCAGAGTATTCAGATAATAGCAGGGGAAACAGATTTTCACTTATAATGTTGTTTAATAAAGGACTTGGGTGAACTGAGGATATTTTCATTTCTTTCTTAGGTAATTCCAAAATAAAATTCCTCCATGATTCTAAAGAAGTCTGAAAACATTTTCTTCAAGTTGTCCTATAAATAGGAGAAGGTAAATAAGCTAAAATATATATGAAAAAGTAAACTAAATGAATAAAATAAATTTGAAAGAAATAAAATATCCTAACTTCTGCTTTTCTGCACTTGCATTTTCAGGCTAGTGATGTCTGATGTAAATGAAAGCAAACTCATGTTGTTTGACATAAAATATCTTTTATCATTTATTTTAACTGGCTTCAAACCTGGTAATGATGTGAATGAGGTCACATGATTTATGTAGCCATTCTTGCCATGAGGAAGGAAAATCGCCTAGCTTTAGAGATATTTCCATACCAAAGGTCACCAAAATGAATTACACAAATCATCCCACTTGGAGCCTTCTATTCATTTATTAAATACTTTTATAATCTGAGGGTCTTAGGGCACAAATTACGGACAGGAAAACAAATGAGGTAACACATTTTAGGTATTACCTAAAATCGTGCTTTTCTTGTAAATTACAGTCAGATTCACTGTAGCAGGTAGGTGACCCTCTTTAAGATGCACTTTTGAAAACAGGACTTTCAGGGCACCTGGGTGGCTCAGTTGTTGAGCGTCTGCCTTCGGCTCAGGTCATGATCCCAGGGTCTTGGGATTGAGCCCCACATCGGGCTCCCTGCTCCGCGAGAAGCCTGCTTCTCCCTCTCCCACTCCCCCTGCTTGTGTTCCTGTTCTTGCTGTGTCTCTCTCTGTCAAATAAATAAAATCTTAAAAAGAAAAAAAAAAAAAAGAAAGAAAACAGGACTTTCATACCAGTTTTCAGATGCCTGAGTTCTGTTGCAGTTTCTCAATCTGGAGGTGTTTGGTTCTTGAATTGTATGCTCAATATTCTCCTTCTCCATTTCCTCAATATATATTGAGCTCCAAAATGTGCTACTCTTAATTCCAATTCTTGTACATACTGAATGCAAATTTTCTTTTTATAGTTACTCAGTTTCTTCTTCTATTCCCTAACACTATCCTGCCTTTTCTTTCCTCTTCTCTTCCATTGCTTCTCCACTCACTATCAAGATAGAACATTTCTGGGGGCACCTGTGGCTCAGTGGGCTAAGCATCTGCCTTTGGCTTGGGTCATGATCCTGAGGTCTTGGGATCCAACACCGCTTTGGATTCCCTGGTAAGTGGAGAGTCAGCTTCTCCCTCTACCCCTCCCCCATGACTTGTGTGCTGTCTTGCTCTCTCTCTCTCTCAAATAAATATGTAAGTAAAACCTTCAAAAGAAGATATAACACTACTGTCTGATTAGCCCCTCCTGGTCTTTTAAATTTGCCCTAATTTTAGTTTTAAATCACAAAGGAAATAAAGGTCACTTCTCTACATTAAAATGTTATATAATTCATGTACACATTAATATTTGGTGTAAACTTATTCCTGGAGACTTTTCTTAGGCATTTCCCAGAAGAATTTTGCAATGTTGACATGAATATCATTTGAGATTTTAGGAAACATATAAACTATATAATTTATACCTTTAGTTTTCAATTTAATTAGTGTCATGTTTACATGCTATACACAGTTCTCTAAGAAGTAAACTCTCTCACTGAAATGGTAGGGTTTTTTTTTTTTAAGATTTTATTTATTTATTTATTTATTTATTGAGAAAGGGGGAGTGGGGAAAAGGGTAGTGGGAGAAGGAGAGAGAGCATCTCCAGCAGATTCTACACTGAGTGTGGAGCCTGACACAAGGCTTGATCTCCTGACTCTGAGATCATGACCTGAGCCAAAATCAAAAGTCAGATGCTTAACCGACTGAGCCATCCAGGCACCCCTGAAATGGTAGTTTAGAAATAAACTATAAGAATATGTAAAATAATCACAATTGTTATTTTTATCATGTCTGAATCTTCCAATAGTTTTCTCATAATTAAAGAAAATGTGATTATTCTGGGGGAAAAAAAAACCTTTGTTCCATCCATTCAATAAAAATAAAATTATCAAAAAAGTATGTAATTTGTAATTCCATTCTGTTTAATCAGAATGGTGCCTCTTTTTCCATAAAAAGAAGAGCAAGCAGGCAGGCAGGAAAAATAAGAAACAGCATTGTCAACTCACATCTTTAATATGAAAGATTTTAAGAATTAGGGATTACTCTAATTGTATGTAGAGAGTAAATAGGTATATAATTAAATACTCTGTGGCTGCATGTATAGATTCCTAATGGGTAAATGCATAAACTTTCATATTGTTTTATATATTTACTTCTTGGAGGGTCAAAATATACACTAAGATATTAAAAGCTCTGAAAGCCTATAGTATGGAAATCTACACTAAATCTTTCTCAAACTTATTTGACTGTGAGCCTTCTTCTGCACATTAATTTTCATAACCATTATTGACATTTCACAAAACACTTATAAAATAAAAATAAATCCTAAGTCTCAGGTCAGAGCATATTGATTAATTAAAAAAAAAAAACAACTATCTCAAAAGTTATTAGTTTGATTCCTAGCCAGTAACTTTTATGTTTTTAAACTTCAGTGTGAGTATTCTACAAAATGAGTATCATGCAAATGATAACCACCTAACATGGTAACTGTAAAGTTAAACAAGTATACAGAATTTAATTATAAACTGTAAGGCACTAAGCAATTGGTTAAATAGAAAAATGTATATTTTGAGAAGTTTCATTTTGGAGTTAGACTTATCTTTAAATCCTCACTATGCTATTTGCTACCTATGGGGCACTTTGCAACCATCTTTCTATTTGTGAACATAAGTTTCCTCATCTGTAAACTGAGGTTAATATACTTAACTTACACAGGAAGAATTGGAGATACAAGACTAAAGATCTGTAATACAGTAATTTTCCAATATATGATAACAATTTAATTTGGAATTTTATTTTTTAAATGTGTAATATTTGTTGTGAGTATGGTATCAGGGATGTGGGAAAGTGAGAAAATGCATGTGTTATCAGAAACCTTGTAAAAAGAGAACATTTAATTTTTCTCACAATATGAAAGAATAAATTACTATTGGTTTCAGTGTTTTCCAAGAAAAAGGATAGAGAAGACAGTGCTAAAAATGGCAAGTTATTCTCTGTTTACCAGGTCATTGAAAATAAAAATAATTATGATAAAATAATGCTAAATTTAATAGTTTACATTGTGTATCATACATTGTGATAAGAATTCTACACTCAATATCTAATTAACTCCTTGAAGTAGCTCTATAACATGGGTATTATTTTTTTCTTTAAAGGACTCAGATATATAAATGTAGTAGTCAATAGAACTTCTCATCAATTATTTGCAACACTTTTCCAGCTGAACACAGGTTAGGGGTACTTGCTGAGTGACTAACTGTAACTGTGGTCAGTGAGTTTTGACTAAAAATCAAGAATTTGCCAGTTCAAAATCTTCTAAAGCTTTCTTCAGTGTCTGGAATAATTACAGAGAATATTCAACTATGGCTGCCATTCAGCTTTTCCCATGAATGACTGGAATGAACAGTTTATATTTCTCTAAATAAACCTGAATGAACATGTAGCAGGAGAAAAAAAAAAACTCTTAAGATATCAGAAATATATTCATAGTAGTATAGCTATTATATGAAAAATCCAGTATTTGAACTGTTCTCTAATACCAGAAGTTATGTTCATATTATTTTACCTATTATACCTCCCCATATAAGTACAGTATAAGGTAAATCTAAGAATTATGAAAGATATTGTCTAATGACACATGGACCCATTGTTACAGGTGTTATTGTCAAAGCATATACAAGCAGGCTTAATAAGAATTTTTGTGAAGATTAATGATAAAATGATGAAAGAATACATTAGAAACCCAAAGAAGCTCAACTGTAGGTTGCATATGTATATCCCATTGAAAAAGAAAGTGATGTCTCAAAGTCTAGTTTCCTTAAGAGGCAGCTCAACTTCATCTCTGTTTCATGGAATTATACTAATTTTCATACTTCAAGTAGAGTTTTTGTGTAGGACTGTCATAGTGACGTGTAAGGGTAGTGAAAAACACCTATCACAGTAGCACTCAAAAGAGTACTTTTACCAAGTTTCTTCTCAGGACTTTTTTAAGCCCCAGAAATGATTTAAAAACATATTAAAAGATGCAAAAGTAAGTGATCAGTCTTATAAAGGAAAATGGAAAAGTAAAACCAAGATTGGCTGAGCTGGTAACTTAGACTAACAAAATTTAATTTAGAGAAAATACAACTTTGACTTGCAAATAATAATTTTAGAGTTTGGGAATAGAGATTTTGAAAGATTTTTGGCAAAGTCATTGCTAGGTCTTTATTCTAAAAGATTTACCTTTTCAATAACACAAATTATAGAATACAGAAAAAGTAGGAAGATGTAGTTTATCAGGAGAGACAGAAAGCAGGCATATCCTGTACAGCCAGAGAAATTAGCTGGAGACATATTACCATGAAATATCTTGAAATGAAATACTCAACAAGAGCCTCAGAATTCAATATTTTTGTATCTGATTAAAGTAATACTTTGTATTTTGCAGCAATTTTGTACTTGGATTGCCAAATACTTTAGAAGCAAATTATTATTTTCATTATTCTATAAATGTGAAATAGAACTACAGCTAAATTGGTAAAAGCTTTTAAAGTTACAACACATAAATATAAGTTGAAGTAAAACCAAAGACTTCAGATTTCAACCCGGTGTATATAAGGAAAAGATACATTAATTTTAATTCAACTCATACCTTTCTTGAATCATGATAAATAATTACACACCACAGAAGAATAATCCTTCAAAGACAAGTGACCTATTTTAATTCAAGGAATATTTTATTTTCTTTATTCAATTATATTGAATTTTAAAATTCTAAAATTTAAAATAAATGCTTTACAGAGCACCTGGCTGGCTCATTTGGTAGAGCATGTGACTCTTGACCTCAGGGTTGTGAATTTGAGCCCCACGTTGGGTGTAAATACTACTTAAAAATACATTATTTAAAAAAAAAAGATTTTATTTGAGAGAGAGAGCAAGAGAAAGGGGAGGGCCGGAAGGAGAAGCAGACTCCCTGCTCAGCAGGGAGCCTGACACAGGGCTGGATCCTGGGACTCCAGGATCATGACCTGAGCTGAAGGCAGATGCCCAACCGACTGAGCCACCCAATCACCCTTAAAAATAAATGCTTAAAAAATAAAAAAAAATAAAAAATGCTTTATGACCATTCTTAAAAGAGATGTATTTCATTGTGAACTTTTATCCAAGATTATTTTTTATTGTATCAGTGCAGCCATTTGAATAAAATAAAATTTAAACCATCTGGTGGACCAAAATGGTATCTTTCCATTTTCTATTAATTATTATATTACTTTGAGCTCTAAAATTATTACCTTGAATGCAATACAGATTCTTTGTTTCTCTGGTTGTTATAACTGATTGCCCAATGCCTAAAAGCCCTGTAAATGAAGACTTTCTGTATAAATAATGGCATCAATTACATTTATGAAAGTAGTTAAGCCAGTCTGTCATTGTAGGTAAAAATGCTAGAATGTAGCAGTGTAAATGCCTGCTACACAGGCATCACACTTCCTGATTTCAAACTATAGTACAAAGTGTTAGTAATTAAAACAGCATGGCACTGGCATTAAAAAAGACACATAGACCAGTGGAGCAGATTAGAGAGCCCAGAAATAAATGATTGCATATACAGTCAACTCATATTTGACAGGGAAGCCAAGAACATTCAGTGGGGAAAGGATAGTCTCTTCAACAAAGGGTGTTGGGAAAACTGGACAACAACATTTGGACCCCCACCTTATGCGACTCAAAAAATTAACTCAAAATGGATTAAAGACTTAAACATAAGACCTGATACCATAAAACTTGAAGGAGAGGTAGGGAAGAAGCTCTTTGACATTGTTTTTGTCTTTCTTTCCTTCTTTTTTTTTTTTTTTTTTGGTATGACTCCAAAAACACAAGCAATGAAAGCAAAAATCAAAAAGTAAGACTACATAAACAAAAGTTTCTGCACAGCAAAAAAAAAATCATCAACAAAATGAAAAGGCAACCTATGTATGGCAGAAAATATTTGCCAACCATATATTGGATAAGTGATTAATATCCAAAATATAGAAAGAACTTATGCAACTTAATAACAAAACTGTAATCAAATAAAAAAATGGTTAGAGGAGGGGCGCCTGGGTGGCTCAGTTGGTTAAGCGACTGCCTTTGGCTCAGGTCATGATCCTGGAGTCCCTGGATGGAGTCCCACGTCAGGCTCCCTGCTCGGCAGGGAGTCTGCTTCTCTCTCTGACCCTCCCCCCTCTCACACTCTATCTCATTCTCTCTCTCAAATAAATAAATAAAATCTTAAAAAAAAATGGTTAGAGGAATTAATAAACATTTTTTCAAAGAAGACGTACACATTGCCAACAGGTACATGCAGAGATGCTCAGCATAACTAATATCAGGAAAGTGAAAATCAAAATCACAATGAGAAATCACCTCTCACTTATTAGAGTGGCATCATCAAGAAGACAAAAGATAACAAGTGTTGGTGAGTATGTGAAGTAAAGGGGACCCTAGGATACTTTTGGTGAGAATATAAATTGCTGCAACCATTATGGAAAATGGTATTGCATTTCCCCAAAAAATTAAAAATAGAATTACCATTTGACCCAGCAATTCCACTTTTTAGTATATACTAAGCTTCTGAAAACAGGATATCAAAGAAATACCCACACTTCCATGTTATTTGCAACATCATTTACAATAACCTAGATATGGAAACTGGCATGTCAACGAATAAATGAATAAAGATGTGGTCTATATATACAATGGAATATTATTCAGTCATAAAAAGAAGCAGATCTTGCCATTTGCAACAACATGGGTGGACCTTGAGGTCTTATGCCAAGTGAGACATGTCAGACAGAGAAAGACAGATGCTGAATGATGTTACTTATAAGTGGAATCTAAAAAAGCTGGACTTGTGAAAACAGAGTAGAATAGTGATTGGAAAACCTCATGTAGACTTCTGGTGCCATATTTTTGCATAGCTCTTTCCTCTACTGCATCATACTTCACAGATCAGTCCCCTCATTAGTCTTACTCTCCAAACTTAGTCTTCAGCTCAGCAAGGCCATGTGCATATGCTTGGACTCCATATATCTGCACCACAGACCAGAAAGTGTCTTGGCAGAAATTTGAGACAAATGTGGGGATCTCCTTATGTGTTCCCTTCTCTCATGTATCACAGTCCTGTACTGCCTCTTTCCTAATACCTGAAAACAGCTGTTTTATAGATTTCTAAATACTGATTTCTCTCCTATATTAGTAGGAAAGCAAAGCTTATCCCAGTTACTCCAAGAT